>NC_072406.2:15005000-16255000 GCF_028858775.2 Pan troglodytes | reverse complement strand
AGCTACCACTGGGTCTGGGGGCACAAGCCCCACTCCTCTGCTTCAGTGAGGGCTGCTCTGAAGGGCCCTTCCAGTCCTGAGCCTCTGTGGAAGCTGTCGGGATCCCCTTGTGGGCATTGTCTGCCCTCCACGAGAGCCTCCCCAGAACCTCTGCCTTGGTCTTTTACTAGGAAACCCAATCACAAGAGTTCCCATCAACCTTCACTTGTGTGGTTAACCTCTCAGCCTTTCCTGTCCCTTCCTGTCCCTTCCTCAGCCAGAATAAGCAGTGCGAGCAAAAAGGAGAGAGTGCCGGAGAGGTAGGCAGAGTGGGCTGCGGCATGGAGACCCTCTCACCTTCAGGGGCCCTGCCCAGGTCACCAGCTCCCCCTGAACTCGTGCAGTGAGAAATGCTGACTCAGCACAGGAATGTGGCTATGGGCCACACCCACAGCCCAATTGGATAGGCCAAAATGTAGAAGGGAATAAGGAAATTACGCCTGATTAGTTATCATCCATTTATCTTTATCTATCATGTATCTATTATCTATCTATTATCATTGCAAATCTATATTTTATTATCTATATCTATTATCTATCCATATCTATTATCTGTATATCTGTTATTGATCTAAATGATCTATTGTCAATTTAGCCATCATCTACCTAACCTATAACTATTTCATCTATCATCTGTATGTTATCTATTATCTATCGTCTAATTATCTATCATCTATCCTCTGTCTACGCATATATGTACATTCAACAGCATTTTGCATTTATGTAATAGCTATGTTACAAAAATAGAACTATACAAAATATAGTAAGAGTTTTGGATTTGATCACAACTTAAGGTCATGAGAACCAACTAAGAATTATTGGCAAAATCTTTGCAAACATAGTATCTCACTTGCTGTTTTGAAAATTATATGGTTGAGGTGATATATATTGTGGATTTCACATAATAAATGTAAAGTTGAACAAACGGTGCTGGTGCCTCTAAGTGGTAGAGCCGGGACCCAAACCCAGGTCTGCTGGCTCCAAACGCCATTCTCCTTCCACCACACAAGGCCTCACCTCAGCTGCGCTCTGAATGGATTTGAATTGAATTAACTGGCCGTGCCCAGTTGGGTGGTGTGCAGAATTGAGGAGCAGCCTCGCCAGGGCAGCCCCCATCCAGTTACCCCTTGACGTGGGTTGTGGGGGCACAAAACCAGCCCTGCCTCAGTGGAGCAGCTGTGCAGGGCTTCCTGGCCCCCCAGGTGCCCCTGGACATTGCTACCCAACATGTTCCCACGGACCAGCAGCAAGGGCGGCATCCATGAGCTCCTTACAAATGCAAACCTCAGGCCTCACTACAGACCCACCGGCTCAGGATCTGCATCTTAACAAGGCATGGCTCAGGCCAAAAATAATTTTAGATCCATTCCTGAAAAAAATGCCAAAAAATAGACAAAGCAAAGTGTAATAATGATAGTACCAGTTTTTTGAGCATCATTTTGAAGAAGACTGTTTAGTGCAAAAAAAAAAAAAAAAAAAAAAGAAAGAAAGAAAAAAGGCAGAGAAAGGAAATCCACAGCTTTTGCTGAATTGAAGTGAAACTCTGTTTGACTGATTTATGTGCCAGTCATCCTGACCTGCCATACGTTTTGCTTGGCTGGGATGGTGTTCTTGCAGGAGAGACTGCGGAAGTAAATTATTAGCTTTTTAAGTTCTATGGAACAAGAGAGAAAAGATTAAATGGAATGAATACCTGTTGCCTTCATGCCTGAACTATCCATCAAATCTTATCTTGTTTTTTTTTACTCTTATCTTGGTTTTTCCTATTAAAGCAAGGGGAATTTTCAACGGCTTTATAAGCTGCTGAAATGGACTGCATAGTCGTCATTAGAAGTGAAGGCCGTGAGAACAACCAGGATTTCAGAAGAAATTCCTTTGCTCAGCTCCTCAGAATCGACACAGATGAAGTTTTAAAAAGCCTGTTATATGTAAACTAGATATTCGCCTGGGTGGGGAAGAGGAGAGCGTTTCTCTCGCAATTGTAGTTTTATCATGACATTCCCACTCTGGCTTTCCAATCCCCAGAAACAGAACTGAACAACACTTTTGGGAAAAGTGGCCTTATCATGACAAAATCCACCCCCATGGCCCCGCCAGCTCAAACCATAAACACGGGAGTCATTCCTAATTCCCTCTTTCTTTCCTTGCCCTCAGTAGTGCAAAGCCATTTGTCTCCACTCCGAAATCTCTCTCCAGCCCATCTCTTTCCCTTCTGATGCATGGGCTCCCATTTCTCCCTAGACTGCCTTATTTAGCGTTCCTATTAATACATATCAGAGACCTATTTCACAGCCCCGCGTACACGCGTGTCTTTTAACGTTATTCTTCACAACTGTTTTTAAAGTCTGTGAGAGAAATTTGATTAGCTACTCCTTTACAAAGTATGAAGAAAATGTTTATATCATTAAATATGTAATTATTTTGATTAATAATTTAATAATAAACAATAATTTATAGTTAATACTAATAAATAATTTACAAATATTTACAATTTATAAATAATAAATAATTATTCATTGTTTAATAGTAATATGTAATAATTAACTGATAAATTAACAATTTAAATAATTATTTAGATTAACTAGTCACTGTTAATTTGTCTTATATGCTAATCCTAACACATGAGGAATTAATCATTCAGATAATACAAAAATATAATTATAATATATAATAACATTAATATAATATTAATATATAATAATATATGATAAGAACATTATCTGAGTGATTAACCAATTCCCTGTATGTGTTAGGATTTGCATATAAGACACACCTGCCCTTTTAAGAAATCTGTAATTATGTTGCAGGAACATGACTTACTCTAATGAAGCAAAAAGATTCTAATAGAAGACACTGAGAAATGAGTGTCAGGGTTCACAGAGGTTAAAAAGAAGTGTCTTGGTAGGTCCATGAGAGCTTCCCGCTACAGCGGTGGACTCCAGCACGATGGTGATTTTGGAGTCTCCCTGCATCCGACAGCTTTCAGGAAGCTGCACAGCAGGAAAAGTAGAGCCCTTACCCCTGCAGGGCCTGGAGTCTGGGTTCTGAGGCAGCTTCTGTTTCTTTAGTTTGTAGGTTCCGAGGAATCAGCCGTCTACCCTCCAAAAGGTCCTAGGCCAGAACACGGGAACGTCTGAATAGGTCTCTGATATTTATTAATACGAATTCTGGAGGTAGCTGTCTGCTGGAGTCACTTGGTGTTACTGTCTGTATTCATATATAATAATATAACATTCCAAAAGCTTGTGCCCCCACCTCTGTGCCCTGCACCCTCCCACCCCCTTAGCTTATCCCTCATCCCATAAAGAGAGAGGAAGCAGGTGGAGAACTGACCAGAGTCAGAGGCCAAATGTATCCAACAGCCCTGGGGAGTCACGTTCTGTTTAACTTCGCAATATTCCCAAAGTCGTAAGGACTGAATCTTGGTATTGCTTTTCCCACCTTCTCTGGATTCACTCCGGCCCCATTTCTCTTTCTTACTGAGAAAATATCCTTGGATGTTCCAGAGGATAATGTATTTCTCGGAAAAGCAGCCCTGTCCTTTAGGAGGGGGGTTGATTACAATCGTAAAAGGGATTCTCACCTGTTTCCTCTGCCCTCTCTTACGGTCACTTGGCAGAATCAGAAAACAGTCTTGAAAGGTCTGTCATTTGCTCTGCATCAGGAACTGACCAATCCAACCCCAACCAGCCCAACTTAAGCTATTGAAATGGGGAGATTTAGGAGACGGTATCAATATTCTTATTTGAGCCAACTGGCTTTGCTGTGGGCCAGGATACAATGTCACAGCACTCGATTCGGCTTCTAGACCAGTGGAACACGTCCTCCATGGCTCCCAACTCCCACGGCCAGGTCCTTTTCCCACTGTGGCTTGGGAGAACATGCCAGAAGCACAGCCCACATGGGCCTCCACCACCCAGCAAACTGGGACAAGCTTGGCTGTAGACTCACGTCTTCTTAAACCCCTGCTCTTCCTTACTTAGACTTCAGAAGATAGGAAATGGCTTTGTAACAGCCACCAAGAGCCACAGCGCCACATGGAACGGAGCCTTCTTCTCTGGTTAAAGGAGAAAAAGAGAAGCCTTTTGCTCTGGCCACCCAGGAGGGACCGGGTTTGCTGATGCCCGGCATTTCTCAGAGCAATGCACCCCGGGGGCCTCAGCCCCACTAAGAAGCCACCTCTATCGAGCCATGGCCTCAGCGTGGGCCCTGGAGATGCCGGCCCCCATCCTCCATGGATCCTCAAGGGGAAGCTCCAAGCGAGAGCCCATAGAGAGGTGGAGCCTCCGTCCATCTCGGGGTTTTCCAGACCTTCGTGATGAATCAAACCACTTTTTCAAATGGATTTCACCCCAAACGCCAATGTGTAAAAGCAGATAAACACAGAAAGGCATTGTAAAAGTCAAGAGAAGGAGAAGGGCTGTAGGGGGCTGATCGTTGCTTCCAAATTCATCTGTTGCAGCCTGGACCCTTGGTTCCCCAGAATGTGACTGCACCTAAAGAGGTAATTAAGGTCAAAGGAGGCCGACAGGGTGGGCCCTAATCCAACCTTCCTGGAGTCCTTCTAAGAAGAGGAAATTAGGACACAGACACAGAACGAGGGATGGCCCTGAGGGCTGGGGGAGAGGACACCATCCGCAAGCCACAGGGAGAAGCTGCAGGAGAAACCAGCCCTGTGGACAGCTTGATGCCAACTCCCAGCCTTGAGGACCTTGAGACAACCAACGCCCACTGTTTACGCCGCCTGTCTATGGTGCTTTGTTACACGGGCTTGTTGACGCGAGGCTGTGCCTGTTCTCCTGACAGCCCCTGCTCTCCCCAGACTCTATCCAGGCACCTGACACTCCTTGGAATACTATTGTTTGAAACCCACTGATCTAATTCTATCCTCTCATTGTGGAATCCCATTGTGGAGTGTGAGTCCATTCGGTGCTCCCAGCCCAGGGCAGAAAGGACAAGGGTCGTGACAGACACACTGGCTTCCTGTCCTTCCCACAGCAGTCCAGCAGGATGGCCCGGCTAGGTAAGGGCACACTCGTCCCTGCCAGCTCCTGGGTTCTGTGCTATTAGAGACACAGCCGGGAGCCTCTGGCCCACTCCGCCCCGCCCGTATCAGACGTGCTCCTGGGAAGGTGTATCTGAAACCCCATTTGCAGTTCATATCACACCACCTTTTGTTAGGTGATGCTTAAATCACTTTCTTTTTCTAACTCACAATTAAACTCGGGTGCTTATCTCACCAGATGATTCTAATGACTAATCCTCAAACACATGGAATGATCTAAATTTTTCTTTTCTCAGACAAGCACAGAGGACAGAGGACATGCTCTCCTGGTGTGAAAAGCTCTGTCGCTCTCTGCCTCGGCTGACACAGGCCGCAGGAAGAGCCTGTTCAGAAGAAGGGAGGAATCGCATGGAGGGACGATTTGACCTTGGCCAGCTGGCTGCTCCGTCGCGACTTCTTTCATGGAAACAGCATCAGGAATTTGATAAGAGAGATAAAGGAGCAGTGAGCTTCCTGCAGCCACAAAGGCAGTTTTCAGAAAGCAGGTTTTAACAACGATGCCACTAGGGTCTCCATGCTGGGAAGAAAAGGAAGGAGAAACAGAGATGTTGCCTGTCCGTCTGGGGCCTTGGGAAGCTGGAATTCCAAATCTAGCCCTGCCACTTAAGTGGAAATCACCCACTCAGCCTTCACGCCCAACTCTAGGGTCTCAGTCTGCTCGAGGCTTCATAACAAATGCCGCAGATGGGTGGCTTAAGCCACAGACATGATCCTCTCCCTTCTCGGGGGCTGGAGGTCCGAGATCCAGCTGTCCGCAGGGCTGGTTCCTCCAGAGGCCTCCTCCCTTCCTGGCTAGTGGATGACGTCTTGTCCCTATGTCCTCAGTCAGTTGTCCCTTTGCGTGCCTCTCTATGCCTTAACCTCCTCTTCTCATAGGATGCCAGTTAGATCAAATTAGGGCCACTCCAACGGCTTCATTTCAACTCAGTTGCTTTTGTAGTGACCCTGTCTCCAAGTCCGGCCACATCCTGGGGCATGAGAGTTAGGATTTCAGCGCATGAGTCTTGGCCAACCCACCTCAGCCCATGACACCAAGCCCCTGACGCGGTGCCCACCCTCACACATTCCTCCCAGAGCCCCCGTTTCACGAATGCTCACATTGCAGGCACCCGACTGGAGGAGACGCTCTTACCCATGCGCTGCCAGTCTCTCCTTCCTGAGCCTTACCCGGAACAGATCCTGACTTCTGTCTTTTGTTGTTGTTGTTGTTGTTGTTGTTGTTGTTTTGAGACGGAGTCTTGCTCTTGTTGCCCTAGCTGGAGTGCAATGGCGCTACATCGGCTCACCTCAACCTCTGCCTCCCAGGTTCAAGCCATTCTCCTGCCTCAGCCTCCCAAGTAGCTGGGATTACAGGCATGCACCTCATGCCCGGCTAATTTTGTGTTTTTAGTAGTGGTGGGGTTTCTCCATGTTGGTCAGGCTGGTCTCGAACTCCCGACCTCAGGTGATCCACCCACCTCGGCCTGCCAAAGTGCTGGGATTACAGGCGTGAGTGACCGCCCCCAGCCTCTGTTTCTTCTTTATGGGCCTCGCATGGAGCAGCTGGGGGCCTTTCTGATTGATGCCTTCAGATCCACCCCGAGACCCTCAGTAGGTCCAGCACACTAAAGTCTGGTGGATCTGCGCACTAAGCACAAACCTTATTGATTTATTCGTTTATTTCTTTTTGAGACAGGGTCTCACTCTGTCACCCAGGCTGGAGTGCAGTGGCGCAATGAGAGCTCATGGTAACCTTCAACTCCTGGGCTCAAGCAATCCTCTCACCCCAGCCTCCCACATAGCTGGGACTACAGGCATGCACCACCACGCCTGGCTGATTTTGGTATTTTTTGTAGAGATGGGGTCTCACTATGCTTCCAAAGTTGCTCTTGGACTCCTGGCCTCAAGTGATGCTCCCGCCTCGGCCTCCCAAAGTATTGGGATTATGGGCGTGAGCCACTGTGACTGGCCCTACAACCCTTATTTGTAAATCTTTCAATGAGGTGTTAAGAAGGCTCGGAAACACACAGTGTCTGTGGGGTCCTCCAGGAATCAGACGCTGAGATGGAATCGGACTTGCAGGAGATTGGTTGGGACACACCCGTTGTGGGTAAAGGTGACGTGAAGCCAGAGGCCAGAGGGCTTCAGGCCACGGTGCAGGCCAGACACCTGTGGATGGAGAAAAGGAAGCAGAGAGATGGCAGGAAAAGCCGAGGACGGACGGAGGCCCCACAGCCCAGCTGATGGGGAGCTCCGGAGGAGAGACTGCCCGTTAGGGGACCGCAGGCTGGGGGCAGAGGCCGGCCATCCACGTCCGTGACATGCGGCCCTGGCCAGGATGTGGGTGGCAGAGTGGGCCCAGGAATGGAAGACGCATCAGATCTCAAGGATGGGGCGGCTGAACTCTGTCCTGTCAGAAGCTGCTCTCATGGGGGGCTCTCAGCGGGCACCCCCACAGCAGCCACACCACCTCGGCAGACAGGAATCACCAGGGGTGGGACCAGCAGAATTCCCCTAGCTGGGCCCCACGGGGCTGGGGACTCTAATGTGTGGAGTCATGTGTGTGAATTGTGAGTGGGAAAGTGAGACCGTGCAGGGAAAAACCCACTGTCCTTGTCCCCACCTGAGAAAAGGGAGCAGAGAGGCAGGTTGTCCCCACCTGAGAAAAGGGAGCAGAGAGGCAGGCAGCAGGGAAGCCCATTAGGGTTAATGAGCTGGGCCCCTCTAGCAGATGGTTTGGGCAAGCGCTTCAGGACAGTCCCACTGACTGGCCAGGATCAGCGAGGTTTTTCTCATCTGTCCCTGCCTCTCCTTGGTTGAGGGCTGCCTGTGCTTGATGAGCAAAAAGTCCAAGCACAGACAGAGTTGTGTGTGGTCCTTGCACGGACCAGGGTGCAGTGGTGCAGCCCACGGTGGGTGTGTAGCTGCCCAAATCCATCCACACCCACCTCAGTTGGCTCTGCCATGTTGCTGACCCTTCAAGGAGGTGGCCTCTGGTAATCACCAAACCCAGTAAAAGACAGCAGGAGAGTGAGGGGGGCAGGGGACAGTGGCTGCTGCAGCCGTTGGTCCGAGGGTAGCATGCAATAAATAGCATTCACCCACCTCCCTCCTCTCCTCCTGACATTCCAGGGTGCATCCAGCCGACGGCTTCTGTGCCACCAAGACAAAGGGAGGCTGGCAGGTGACTGGTGTGGGCCCCTTGTCGCATTTCCATCTCCATAAAGTGGTCCTAGGCCATGTGGGTAAATCACACAGTGTGGGCCCTCAGAAAATGATGTGCACCAGATTTGAGCCAGAGAAGAAACGCAGTCCTCAACAGGTGTCAACCTGGGAGGACGCAGCCCTTCTCTCTCCTGTTCCCAGACCACATAGCTGAGCCTTCACCAGGCTCTGGGAGTCCAAACATGTCTTTGCCTCCAGCCACAGAGCTGATGACTGAGTGTCCAGGGGGAAGCATAGCCACTGTGCAAGATGCTTCTCTGGATGCCGTCTTTCTGGAGTTCCCTGACATATTGAATGGAACTGAGGTTGATGGCAGTGCATTTTTGTCTTGCGTACAAATGCCAGAAACTCTTTCAGTAAAGAGGCCACACTAGGCAACTATGATTGAAACGATCACTTGGTTGAATTTGCAGCAGCCACTGTTATCTGCAGTCATCCACCTGGTTCTGAGAGGGGCTGGGCCAGTGACTACATTGAGGGTGCTATGGGAACCCCCCTCCTCGTCTGCTTAAGTCTTTCAAGGCAGTAGTGATCTTCCCTGTAGTGATCTCATCTCTCCTGTTGTGATCTCTCCTCGGTTGTGATCTCTCCTGTTGTGATCTCTCCCATTGTGATCTCTCCCATAGTGATCTCTCCCATAGTGATCTCTCCCACAGTGATCTCTCCTGTTGTGATCTCTCCCACAGTGATCTCTCCTGTAGTGATCTCCCCTCTGTTGTGATCTCTCCCGTAGTGATCTCTCCCACAGTGATCTCTCCTGTTGTGATCTCTCCCACAGTGATCTCTCCTGTAGTGATCTCCCCTCTGTTGTGATCTCTCCCGTAGTGATCTCTCCCGTAGTGATCTCTCCCGTTGTGATCTCTCCCATTGTGATCTCTCCCGTAGTGATCTCTCCTGTTGTGATCTCTCCCGTAGTGATCTCTCCCAGTGATCTCTCCTGTTGTGATCTCTCCCGTTGTGATCTCTCCTGTTGTGATCTCTCCTCTGTTGTGATCTCTCCTGTTGTGATCTCTCCCATAGTGATCTCTTCTGTTGTGATCTCTCCCACAGTGATCTCTCCCTTAGTGATCTCTCCCATAGTGATCTCTCCCGTTGTGATCTTTCCCGTAGTGATCTCTTCTGTTGTGATCTCTCCTGTTGTGATCTCTCCCTTAGTGATCTCTCCTGTTGTGATCTCTCCCGTAGTGATCTCTCCCATAGTGATCTCTCCTGTTGTGATCTCTCCTGTTGTGATCTCTCCTTTTGTGATCTCTCCCTTAGTGATCTCTCCCATTGTGATCTCTCCTGTAGTGATCTCTCCTTTGGGATCTCTCCCGTTGTGATCTCTCCTGTTGTGATCTCTCCTGTTGTGATCTCTCCTGTTGTGATCTCTCCTCTGTTGTGATCTCTCCCTTAGTGATCTCTCCTCTGTTGTGATCTCTCCCATAGTGATCTCTCCTGTTGTGATCTCTCCCTTAGTGATCTCTCCCGTTGTGTCTCTCCCATTGTGATCTCTCCCATAGTGATCTCTCCCATAGTGATCTCTCCCATTGTGATCTCTCCCGTAGTGATCTCTCCCGTTGTGATCTCTCCCGTAGTGATCTCTCCCGTAGTGATCTCTCCCTTAGTGATCTCTCCCATTGTGATCTCTCCCTTAGTGATCTCTCCCTTAGTGATCTCTCCCGTTGTGATCTCTCCCGTAGTGATCTCTCCCGTAGTGATCTCTCCTGCAGTGATCCCTCCTGTTGTGACCTCTCCCGTTGTAATCTCTCCTGTTGTGATCTCTTCTGTAGTGATCTCTCCCGTTTTGATCTCTCCCGTAGTGATCTCTCCTGTAGTGATCTCTCCTGTAGTGATCTCTCCTGTAGTGATCTCTCCCATTGTGATCTCTCCCGTAGTGATCTCTCCCGTAGTGATCTCTCCTGTAGTGATCTCTCCCATAGTGATCTCTCCTGTAGTGATCTCTCCTGTAGTGATCTCTCCTTTGGGATCTCTCCCATTGTGATCTCTCCTGTTGTGATCTCTCCCGTTGTGATCTCTCCTGTAGTGATCTCTCCTGTTGTGATCTCTCCCGTTGTGATCTCTCCCTTAGTGATCTCTCCTGTTGAGCTCTCTCCCGTTGCACTCCAAGTGCATTCTTGCTTCTGATTTACTGTGGTGACTGGAAGGGGAATGTCTTAGTCTGTTCAGGTGGCTATAACAAAATCCCATAGATTGCGTGTCTTATAAACAATAGAAATTTGTTTTTCACAGTTCCAGAGGCTGGGAAGTCCAAGATCGAGGTGGAAGTCTGAGACAGGTTGACCTCTGTCAAGGACAGTATTCCTTCTCTGGCTGGAATCTGGTGTCCACATCATTTTCTGAGGGCTCAGAGTAGGTGTGACTTACCCACATTGACCAAGATGACTTTATGGACATGGAGGTGCCAGCAGATTTGGTGTCTGGTGAGGATCCACCTCCTGGTTCATAAATGGTGCCTTCACGCTGTGTCCTTGCATGGTGGAAGGAGGTGAGGCCTCTTTTCTTTTCTTTTCTTTGAGATGGAGTCTCACTCTGTCACCCAGGCTGGAGTGCAGTGGTGCGATCTCAGCTCACTGCAAGCTCCACCTCCTGGGTTCATACCATTCTCCTGACTCAGCCTCCCGAGTAGCTGGGACTACAGGTGCCCACCACCACACCCAGCTAATTTTTTGTATTTTTAGTAGAGACAGGGTTTCACCGTGTTAGCCAGGATGGTCTCGATCTCCTGACCTTGTGATCTGCCCATCTCAGCCTCCTAAAGTGCTGGGATTACAGGCGTGAGCCACGGTGCCCGGCCTGAGGCCTCTTTTCTAAGGGCACTAATTTATCATGAGGGCTGTGCCCCATGACCTAATCATCTCCCAGAGACCCTACCTCCTAACTCCATCACCTGGAGGGCTTGGTTTCAACAGATGAGTCTTGTGAAAGCAGGAACACTCAGACCACAGCAGGGGACATCCACTTGGCCTTCCTTACCTTAGTGACTAACAACATCTAACAAGACAGCTCCAAAGGCAAGAAGTGGCGCCCCTGAGGCTGAGGACCAGGGACCCACCAGGGAAGCTGGGGCCACAGAGCAGATGGGGCCACAGCCAGAGACAACCTGAAGCAGAGGTGGAGGGGGCCTGCCTGCCTCCTGCGGACCAGCCAGCCCTACAGCACTGCTCCCATGCGCTGATCCCTGTCCAGGACCCAATAGCCTAGGAAGCACAGCCTGCAGGGTCAGCCCCGGGATTTAGAGCAGAGCAAGAGGAGGAGGAGGAAGAACTCCTTCCTCCAAAGATGCCCAGAAGGGAGATGCCTGACACCAGTAAAAATAACAGGAGCTTCTGTTTGCTCCACTCTGCAGCAGGCCCTGTGCTCTGTGTGTGCCTGTGTTGTGCACAAATGTGTGTCTGTGTGTGCACAGGTGTGCACAGGGGTGTGTGTATGTGTGTGGTTTCATCTCCTTGTCACAGTCACTAAAGACAAATGAAGAGGCTTAAGCTTGGGCTGGTTTTGTAAGTTGCCAAGCGTAGCTTGCACATGGCAGAACCAGCACCCCACACTCTTGCAGGGCAGACCAAGACCAAGAGGCTGCCAGGTTTTCTAGCGACGTCAGCAACAGTGAGAAACAACTGAACAGGTCCTCTTCCCTTAGGTTTTGGTGGCAGCATCAGTTAATGGTGTCTTGGAAGGACCTTTTGTCTATTATTGCAGTCCAGCTTTTTTTTTTTGCCTCATTTGGGATTCAACTATTTTGCTTTATTTAAAGAAAGAGCTCAGGCTGGGGAAGCGACAGGTAGCATGAAGCTCCGGCAATGCAGCGACCCAGCACGGCACTGAACTCCAGTCCTGCACGCCTCACTGGGCCTTCTCTCCATCTACAAGAAGGAACAGAGGGTTCACTGGAAGCCAAGGTCACAGACAGTAAGGGCAGGCCTCAGAATTAAATCTCTAGCCTGGAACACACGATGCCAGGGCTGCCAGCTCCCGGCACCACCAGCCTTTGCAATGCTGAGGGGCCGATTGATATCAGGCTGATAGAACAAGCTCAGCCTGTGTCTGGGAGCTTCCACTCGGGCTGTGCTCCCTCAAATGCACAAGCCCAAAAATGAGGAAGTGAGGTTAACCATTCACTTAGATTTCACCTGGAAGGTCGGCTAACACAACATGTTCATAATGATTCCCAGCCTGAACTCTGAGAGCAAACTTGCCTCCTCCTCCTCCTCCTTCTCTTCCTCCTCCTCCTCCTCATCTTCCTTCTCCTCCTCCTCCTCCCTCCACCTCCCTCCTCCTCCCTCCTCCTCCTCTTTCCTCCTCCTCTCTCCTCCTCTTTCTTCCTCCTCCCTCCTCCTCCTCCCTCCTCCTCTTTCCTCCTCCTCTCTCCTCCTCTTTCTTCCTCCTCCCTCCTCCTCCTCCTCATCCTCCTCCTCCTTCTCTTCCTCCTCCTCCTCCTAATCTTCCTCCTCCTCCTCCTCCCTCCACCTCCCTCCTCCTCCCTCCTCCTCCTCTTTCCTCCTCCTCTCTCCTCCTCTTTCTTCCTCCTCCCTCCTCCTCCTCCTCATCCTCCTCCTCCTCCTTCTCCTCCTCCTCCTCTTCCTCCTCTTCCTCCATGTGGCTGGGAGTGACCTCATCACATGATTATCTTGTCACCATCTGAAATGTGGGTATGACCTCTGAGAAGCTCAGGGCTTGGCTGTAGGTGGGGAGATTAAGGGGGCCTGAACCCAATCCCCTGTTTCTTCTGCTGGGGAGAGCGTCCCAGCCTGTGATGGGGGTTTTGGGGTAAAGTACTACCAATAGATGCCCAAGAAACCTTAGGGAGAGTCAAGGGGCCTCAGGGACCCCACAGGACCCCCTGCAAGGCCCAGGGAGAGTTGAGGGGCCTCGGGGAACCCACAGAACCCCCTGCAAGACCCAGGGAGAGTTGAGGGGCCTCGGGAACCCCACAGGACCCCCTGCAAGGCCCAGGGAGAGCCAAGGGGACTTGGGGACCCCACAGGACCCACTGCAAGGCCCAGGCTCCCCAGCCAGGCCCCCACACCCCTGTATCCTCTGCTCCTGAGGGTCCACCAGCAGCAGATGGTTGATGATGGTCGCAGTCTGTCCCCCTCTTACCTCCTCCTGCTCCAGGACAGGATATTTGTCCCAGACATTACCATTCACAAGACATTTTCAAACTCAGGATCCCCCGAGAAGAAATATCATACTCCTTATTGCAGGAAAGAAACCAACCCAGGGGCCCAGGAAGTGTGAATGACCTGCTCCCTTGCTCAGAGCTCTCACACCTGCTTTTGTTTGTTTGTTCCCATCTTCATCCTCCCCAAGAGCTGCTCAGTGGACCACACTCTGTGGGTCTGTCATCCCCCTGACCACGCACCTGCTCCTATGCCAAGAACCAGGGATCCTCCCTGATTTCTTACAGGAGTCTCGGAATTGCTGGTGCTGGTGCAGGTGCAGATTTACACCATCAACAAAAGCACAACCATGGGGAAATCAGAGTCCAGGTCAAGGTGAGAAGCACCTTCTAAGCATTTATTAGATAAATGCCTGATCATTCCTCAGTGAGAAATATGAAAAGCAACCATAATTCATCTTAAAGCAGGTGGACATGCATTATCTTTATATTGCTGGCATTCACATTGAGATTTCCTTATGAAAACTATAACCTTTCTTCTTCTATGTAAAACAGCAATGCTGGCTTACAGTGGTTCTGGAAGGAAGGCCTCTTTACTTGGAGGTACCCCAGCTGGTGAGTTGCACTGCTCATTCTGACGGCTTCCTTTTCCACCCCAGCGAGGAGGGCGTGTGCAATGTCGTCCACTCACAGGTCAGCCTGGGAGGGCAGCCGGCTTGTCCTCAGGAAGGCCAGTGTGCTCAGAACAGAGGTGGCCATTCCCCACACTGCTCCCGCCAGGTTCTGTGAGGCCAGGCGCATTCTGACGACAGCCCACGCCCATCAGATGCCTCCTCTGTGGAGTCACAGATGGAAATCCTTTCTATCCCTGGGAGCTCTGTAAGTCTCGCCGATGATCCCTGCACAGGTGCTTGGGTTGGATCTGGATCTGGATCTGAGCAGGTGTCCGATGATCCATACACAGGTGCAGGGTTACCTATATCTGAGCAGGTGTTCTCTGGAGGAACGGGTGCCAGGGAAACTACTTCTGCTGACTGCAGTGAACCGACTCCATCCTTGGGTGCCAGGAGGACTCCAGCTCAAACCCTGTGGTTCTCCCGTGCAGTGAAATCCCTAAGGACACAAGAGATCGGGTCTCCCATAACACACGTCCCTGGTGCAAACCCTACAAAAGCCACGCCATCAGCACCTCGCAGAATGAACATTTATTATTTCTGTCCATCTTTGGAACCGTTGGTGCCTGGAAACCAGCTGATCACATGGTGGTAACTTCCGGTTGTTGAAGTGCCACGGCAGCTTTGATTTTCACGCAGCTGGTACTGGGCCAGCCTCACAATGCAAGGCCCTGTGTTCCAGCTGACAATAAAGAAAGTGTCCTCGGGAGGGAAGAGGAGTCCCAGAGATCCAGACAAGAATTCCAGCTCCCTCGGCCACGGGCCTTCTCACCCTGGGCGCACTGATTCTGCTAAGCCTCCGTATCTTTATCGTAGAACAGTAATTATAACGCCACTTCATAGTGTGCCAGTAAACATGCAAATAAATGGTGTGATGTGTGCAAAACCTTTAGCATGTGCTTGACAAATTGGTCATATATGATAGTTGAGGGGAAAAATAAGTAATATGCTTTACTCACCCACCCCTGGGTTCATGATTGAGATCCTATAACAAAATAGGGATTAACAAAAGAAAAGCATAATGAATTTATTTAATAGAAGTTTTATTTTACACGAGAACCTTCAGAAATGAAGACCCAAAGACGCAGAGAAAACTGTATTTTTATGGGAGTCGTGCTGAAGTGTGATTGGAGGAAAAGGGTGTGATCTGAAGGTGATACGCTCGGGAAATGAACAAGGCCTCTCGGCTCAGAACCTTCCTGGCCTGTCTGTGTGCAGCTCCTCTCCAGGTTTCAGAGGCATACGAGGGGCTGATATCTGGAATGACAGTCTTATTTTCAGGGAAAGTAGGTCAGAAAACTCTTTTCTGGCCAGCTCACAGGAGAGAAAGGTAGAAAAAGGCCAGAGAGGAACCTTCTGGCTTCTGCAGTTTTCTCATTTCCCAAGATGTCCTATTTTGGGATAGCATTTCCTGCACCCCAGCAATAGAATCCAAAGCACAAACAATTCAGAAATTCAACTGTCATCTAGTGTCATAGAATGGTCTATAAAACCACATGCATTATCATAACCCATCATTTGTTTTTGTGTCTCAAATTACAGGCTCTTAAGGCAGAAGCACCGTCTCGAACTTAAAATAGAAACATCCCATCATCCTTGAATTACAGAGCAGCTAGCTCAGCTCCCTTTCTAATATTTTAATCTGTTTTAAACAAGAATCAAGGTTACGTCCTACATCAATTCATCTCAACAGCTTTGTTGTCTGCATTTGTAATTTTGAAATCAGTTATTTCAAAACATTTTCAGAAAAAAGCAGGAGATAAATACACACATCCATACATCCATATCTGTGAGCACACACACATAGTCACTGCATGAGACCCATAGATATTCACTTTATTCTAAATTCTGTTTAGAATAGTAGTCACATTGGAAGTGAGCAAATTGCCATGAATAAGAAGGATCTTCCTCACTGTGCTAGTTTTCTAAACCAGGAGTCAGTGCTGGAATGAAAAGGATGCTGGCCGCAGAGTGAGCCTGCTCAGGCCTTGGTTCCACTCTGCCTCCACTTTTTGGTTGGTTGTTAAACATCAGTTTACTTCCCTGAGTCTAAGTTTCTTCATCCCAAACATGGGAAGAAAAAAACTCCCCTTTCCAAACCACGATGGTGTTGTTAGGGTGAAATAAAATAATATGCACCAAAGTACTTTGAAAATATAAAAAGATACAAATATAAGGTGTTTTTAAGTATATTTGTATACTACAGGTATAAAGTATTGAGATAAAATATATTTTTAATATTATAAACAATAAGCAAAGATCAGGACTTGAATTTCTTGGCACTCTCTCTTTCATTACCATACGACAAATGGCGTTAGTTCAAGAACTAACTTTCCTAAGGAAGTACTATACGTGGCTATTACTTTAATAACTTTTCCTCAGAGCATCATAAACCGCCACCTTCAGAAATGCCTAAAACGAATGTACTCGCGGCTTCAGACTGACATGGCCTGAGGTAACTTGTAAAGCCTTCCATTTCCAAGCTCCCTCATTAAAATAACTCACAACGTATTCAACAACGTCCTGAGTGCTTCCTTCTCTGTGTGCTGAGAGAAGTGGGGGAGGGAAGCAGCGTTGATTAAATCTCACTTGGTCCCGGCCACCATTCTGTGCATGTTACATGTGTGCCGTGCATGTACAGATCGTGCTGTTCACTTTAGCCTAAAGCTGCCTCCTTACACGTTTTAGGTTCGGCCTAAAGGTTGCTTCATACACAATGAAGTGTGACTTACCTGGATGTGTCCACAGGCCGCCACCTGCTCCTGGAACACGTAGCCAAGCCCCAGCCAATCCCAGCAGCCGTCTCTCAACCGCTCACAGCGGCCACTGTTCAAACTGTTGAAAAAGGCAAACACTAGGCTAGGCGCGGTGGCTCACACATGTAATCCCAGCATTTTGGGATGCGGAGGTGGGCGGATCACCTGAGGTCAGGAGTTAGAGACCAGCCTGGCCAAAATGACGAAACCCTGTCTCTACTAAAAATACAGCAATTAGCCAGACGTGGTGGCGGGCGCCTGTAATCCCAGCCTCTCAGGAGGCTGAGGTAGGAGAATCGCTTGAACTCAGGAGGCGGAGGTTGCAGTGAGCTGAGATCGCATCATTGCACTCCAGCCTGGGTGAAAGGGCGAGATTCCGTCTCAAGACCAAAAAAAAAAAAAAAAAAAAAAAGCAAACACCAAGCTGGAGCCAACCCCACTGTTTCTGGCTGCCACTTCCATTTCCATTCCCGCTATTGCCACTTATCTGTCCTAACCCGTAGCAGCCCCAGAGTCACACCTCAGAACCTATTCTGGTTCTGGGGAGCTGCCTGATGTGTGACCCATTCTTTTCTCTATTAAACTCTGTTATACTTAATTTGTCTGAAGTTTTTCTTTGAACGATGCAATGAGGAAGCCGAGGCTTAGAGAGCTCCTCCCTTGACCACTTCCTAACCTGGCGAGTGACCGAGCGCAGACTGGAAGCCAAGGTTGCATTTCTTCAAGCATGCTGACTCCCAAGACTAGAAACAGGTAGATATTTAAAATAGCACCGATTTACATAATGCCATAGCATTTGTATTATTCAGTTTGCTTTTCTCAATCATCTTCATCTTTTTTCCCCTCTAGGATTCTTTTATATATGGGGCCACCCCCCAAATAGTCCTGAATCTAAACATTTTGCTTACTGTCCAAATAAATAAAAAATAACCCAGAAATCCAATTTTTTTAAAGTAAGCATTTCTTGCCTAGACTACTTTATACAGGAAATATCACAAAGATTCTTTGTCGCTCTATCTTCCAGATTTTGGTTAACGAAAATGGGATGATTCACAATTGATGCGAGAATTATGAGCCTCAAAGGTTACCCCATTCCTGCCTATTTTCCCCCACTCCTCAGGCGGCAGAGCCCTTCGGCTTGCCCTGTATGTTGGTAACTGGCTGACTGGAGGCTGTGGACCTCGGCCAGCCAAAAGGCTGGGGTGACAGTAGCTGGATGAAAAGCCTGGCTCCCCCTGAGCCCCCCAGTCCCCAGAGGCCCAGATGAAGCAACCAGAGAGAGGGAATCAGGGTTTCCACTACAGAACCAACTTGCTTCCTGCATCAAAGAGAGGTAGCTGCCTGTCTCCTAGCTGGAGGGATTGCATTTCCTGGTTCTGATCTTGGAGATGAAACAGTGAGACCACCATTTTTATTTTACCAATGGGAAGCCTACTGAAAAGGTTCTTCTAGGTTAAAAAACAAATTTCTCCGTTTAACAACGAGGCTTTAGCTAATGTCATTGCCACTAGCAACATATCATCTTTTGAACTTAAATTAAAAACGTTGATACCTTTTTATGAAAAAGCTTCCACATAAAACATAATTACTGTAATGAAGAAGCATTGCTTCTCATTGAGGATTTCTGGCAACGATTTTGTTCAATTTGCTGAGGAATGTCGGGATGAACTGACAGGGGTAACCCCTGAAGAGAAACTACCAAAGATAATTCTTAAGGAGAGCAGATGAAACAAAGCAGGATGGAAGGCAATTATCTGTTGCAGTTAAGTATCATACATTTCTAAGACGGAAGCACAATGCCATCAGTCAGCTGAACTGGACATCTATCAAAGAGAGCATTTTACTTTCTGTCCTATTAATGGTGTCTCATAATAAAATAATAATTTGCATTTCTATTGTGCCTTTCATCTCATAGGATTTTATAGATGCTAAATTATTTAGCTTTATAACAACTCGGAGACGTGAATTTCTTGAGATGCTAACCTGAGGCATTGATAAACTGAATGACCTCCCCAAGGGCACAGCTCGAATAGATCCTGAAGAACAGCTTAATCCTGTCTCCCAGGGGCATTTCTGCTGCCTCATATTTTATGGTTAAGCTCATCTGAGCACTTTTCTCACCCAAACAGATGTTCCTTTTTAAACTCCAATCAAAATCACCCCATCATTACGTGACATAAAGAATTATAGCCAAGTAAATCCCTTCAGAATATAGCTTAGTCTCTGTGCCTTTTTTTTTTCATTATTAGTGACCGGATCATCTGACAAGCATTGAGGAACTGGTAGAGAATCTGGGATCTTTTAGAGGGACATCCTTCCACGCACTGCACGAATATGTCACCCTGTTTTGCATGGTGTATAGCTGGCCTTCACTTATGAGAGTACTTCAGGATTTTGTGCTTAAATTTTATAGTGTCTATATCGATAACGGAATAATAATGGCAGACATAATTTTGTATTCAGCCTTCCTAATTTAGCTCACCCCAAATTGAGCCTGGAGGTAGAATCTGTGAAGCCAGGGGGAAAAAGAGATTAGGATTGAGAAAGAGGGTAATTAAACATTTCCCAGCCTAGAGAGGCTGAAGAAGAAATAAAATTGGGTTGGCATAAGAATAGAAAACTGAGGACTGAAGACCTCTTCCTATGCACGAGCCACGTCCCGTGTTAAATAATTAACTGGTTGGCCATTGGGCTGAGGCACTCCAGGGCCCTGGGCTGCTATACAGGCAAGCAAAACCCAACTCAGTCTAAATAGTAACAGGAAACTTAAGCTCGATCAATCAGAAACCACCAAATCCCCACCAAGTGGAGACTTTACCAATCAGTAACTGCTAAGGAACCCCTCTAGCTGGGGACTTTCCACTTTAACCAATCACGCGTTTTCTTTGTCCTGCTTCCAGAGACACCTTGTAAACGTTTTCCCTCCCACCCTCTTATGGAGCTCTTAGAAGCTTGTGGTTTGTTGCTGCCTGATTCATGAATCGCTGTCAGCTCAAATAAACTTGTCAAATTTTTCATGTGCCTAAATTTATCTTTTAACATCCCTCAAATATGTAAGCCTTGTTTACATTAAGGATGAGAAACAGATTTCTATTTTCTAATCTAAACTTTTCTCCATGAAACATTCTAGAATGTCTTCCAAAAATGATTTGTACGTAGATAATATTTCTGAGAAACAAACATTGACTCTTAATTGGTGCATACAAAATCCCAGTTTCTTACAATGATTTTTTGATTGTGAATTGGATTTTGGTGGGGGAGGTTGGAATTTGGAAGGAGATATTACAACACTCACTGTTCCTTTAGTTGTCTGAGTAGGTACTGTTAACTAACTAACAGTGGTCACCCAAAGGATGGTGGTCACCCCATTGTGACCTAAAAGACAGTGGTAACCCTAAAGACAGAGGTCACCAGAAGTGCTGATTTGTGTTGAGGCAAAGGCAGACACACAATCCCGGGGTCCTGTGGGGTCCTGAAGCCAGTGTTCTCAGGGCACAGGAAAGTGGCGGGTGCACTGAGCCAATATTAACTGCTGCAGGGAATGTAGTTCACTCTGGTGTAATTGATATTGTGTGTAAGGACCTCCCCTCCCCTCCCCTCCCCTTCCCTTCTCCAGACAGAGTCTCACTTTGTTGCCCAGGCTGGAGTGCATTGGCTCTATCTCTGCTCACTGCAACCTCCGCCTCCCGGGTTCAAGCGACTCTCCTGCCTCAGCATCCTGGGTAGCTGGGATTACAGGCACCCACCACCACACCTGGCTAATTTTTGTATTTTTGGTAGAGACGGGGTTTCACCATGTTAGTCAGGCTGGTCTCGAACTCCTGACCTCAGGCGATCTGCCCTCCTCGGCCTCCCAAAGTGCTGGGATTACAGACATGAGCCACTGCACCCAGCCAAGACATTTTCTTTTCTGCTTTTAAAGCATTATACTTATCTCAAAACATTCAATACAGCAAAAAAAAAAAAAAAAAAAAAAAGAGGGAAACATCCCAAAGCATCTGGCCTTCCCTCTTCATCCTTCCCCCTTGCCACCCTTTTAATCAAATCATCCGGACACCAACCAGGGTCACTGGGCCTACACAGTTCTGCACGGTGCTAACAGGAAATCACTTTGTTTAGAACAAAAAATCACTTGTGATCACATCGCTTTGCTTGCTGGACAAAAATGCTTTAAAGATGATGTAATTAAATGTATTTAAATAAACTCTTGACACGGGTGTGAACTATTTTTAAATGAAAATAATTTTTTAACTGATCTTTCATTCCTCTGTGCACACTTTCAGAACTCTTACATACTTACTATTTTTATAACAATTGAACCTGCTACCTAGCGGGATAGAATCGGTCTAGTGCTATCTCCTGAAATGTAATTACATACAGGAGGAAAAAGGCTGCTAGGTGTAGTATGGGAGATGCCGCTTCTTTTCAATACCATCACCGTCAGAGAATACACTGTAAAACTTGTTTTTCTACCATTTTCAGATTTCTTTTTGCTAGTTGCAGTATCTGAATTTGCTTTATTATTTACAAAGCTTGACAGTTTAAAACATGGTTTTCACCGACATGCCCTTGTACTTGTGTGATGGGGTTATTGTCTCTGCAGTAAATTCAGAATTCGATTGTCATGAGGCAGCTTAGTCGACCTCTGATCAACACACTCACTCAGAGAGAGTTTTCTAACCTCCAGGAAGGAAATAGCCCCAGGGCTGCTCGCATTTCTTTCTCTTTCTGAGCACTGCCCTTTCAGTGCTTTACCTAGTTTTCTTTATCATAGCCAATGTTCCCTACAGGCAGGAGTTCAGTGACAGTGGGGTGTGAAAGCTTTGTATCCTAGCGTGGACATTAATCCTCCTGCCCCACGGGAGCAACAACAGTGAAGGGAAGTGGGCCAGTTTGGGCAACATAGTGACTGCACAAAAATCACAGGGAGTTCACAGAGGATGGAATCTCATCCAGTTAACCTGTTCCTGACCCTGAAAACACACACACACATGCGTGCACACGAGAACACACACGCGCGCACACGAGAACACACACGCGCGCGCACGAGAACACACATGCGCGCGCACACACACGCACACACGTACGCACACCCACGCACGCACACATGTACACGCACACCCACACACGCAGGGGCACATGTGCACACACGCATCACACACACGCACGCACACGCATCACACACTCACGCACACGCACGCACACACTCGCACACATGTGCACACACATGCACATGGACACACACGCACGCGCACACACACGCTACTGACGGCTCGCACAGCTCCAGGGGTGTCTGAAGCCTGTGATCATCAGCACCAGGGACCCAGAGACAAAACCAGCAGCCACAGCCAGGCCTCCAGGCTTCCTGTGGCTCCGCCCAGCACAGCACTGTATCTGATGTGTCGGGCGGAAGCTTCGTTGAAGACAAACATCCATTGTTAATTTCTGAGGCCGTGTCTGTTTGGGAGATGTGAGGTTATGGTCGGTCAGCGATGGCTGTCCACACATAGGCACGCCTCTGGACCCACTGAATCAGACACCCTGGGACCCGGCTCTGCGATCTCCGTCTTCCAAGCCCTGCAGGTGATGCTGGACCACACTTCAGTTGAGAATGAAGGGATGGAAATTATTTTAAATTGAAAACTCCTGAACAGTCAGCAGCCGCAGAAAGAAACTACCTCCACTTAAGCAGCTGCCCCAGGAAGCAGAGCTGCTTTGACCCCTCTGGGGGCATTTCCTGCTTGGAGGAAGACTGAACCCCCCTACACCGAGCAGTGCAGTACAGGCCGGGCATGGTGGCTCACGCCTGTCATCCCAGAGCTTGGGGAGGCTGACGATCATCTGAGGTCACTAGTTCGAGACCAGCCTGGCCAACATGGTGAAACTCCATCTTTACTAAAAATACAAAAATTAGCCGGGTGTGGTGGTGCACTCCTGTAATCCCAGCTACTCAGGAGACTGAGGCAGGAGAATCTCTTGAACCTGGGAGGCAGAAGTTGCAGTGAGCCGAGATCACACCACTGCCCGTCAGCCTGGGCAACAGAGAGAGACTCCATCTCAAAAAAAAAATAAAACAAAACAAAACCAGTTCGGATCAGCTGCCCATTAGCGTCAAGACCGAAAGGACCTTCCACACTCCCCGTGAAGCCCTGAGCCCCTGTTTTTATTGTGTTTGCTGGTATATAAACCCTTTCCTCATTACTGTGTCCTCACGTGTGTGTTCATGAGCACAGCCGATGGACCTGCTCTCCCTCCTGTCCACCTGTCTGCTGTCCGTTCACTTGCAGACCCCAGATATTTCAAGCTATGACAGTAGAGAAAAAAGTCTCCCCAACAATAGAGAAAAAAGTTTCCCCAACAAGAACTGCTGCTGTCAGCCTGCTCCCCTGCACTATGGTTCCCACCAGCACTCCTGTTACAAGTGACAGATGAAAACTCACGCGGAAGACGACCTCAGAGCCAACATTCCTGGAAGGAGGCTGCCCTGGGGGCCGTGCTGGGGGCTTCACGTGGAATATCTCATCTTCCCCACACAATGCCTTTGCAAGATGGAAAACACTCGTCCACCCCAGCTGACCGATGGGGACAGGTTTGGAGAAAGCAGAGCCAAGGCAAGCACTGATGGAAACACGCGGGGAAGAGGGCAAGTGAGCTCGGCGCCGGTGGCGGGGGCACGCAGGGAAGAAGGCGAGTGAGCTCGGTGCTGGGGGGCACGCAGGGCAAACACCGGGCTAATCGGGTGAGGGGGGCGCAGCAGACACGCTGCTGTGGGTAGGATTTTCTTTTGGTCTCAGATCTGATTTTGTGAAATGGGAACATGAGCAGCACCTCAAGTTTCTGTGCTAAGTGAAGCAATTCCTGCAGTGCCTGGCATGTTGGGGGGCTCCACACCTCAGAGTCCTCCTGCTGGCCCTGAGGTCATTTCTCTCCCCTGCTCAGGGGAGCCCGGAGGACCTTCAGTCCAGACCTGACCTGCCCCTCACCTGCTGAGTAAGTTCAGGTAAACGATTTACTAGCTTTCTGTCTGGGCTTCCCCTAACTGTAAAAAAGAAGCATTGGGGGTGTCTGGGTGGAGGCCTATGCATCTCCCATTCTGTTTAGATTTGAGGCCTCAGTCAACAAAGACTTAGTGAGCACCTACTATATGCACGGCACTGTGCGAGGAATTAGGGATCTAACACTGAAGCAGGAAGACATGAGCTCAGTCTTGGTGGGGCTTACAGTTTGTAGGGGAGAAACACAATCATCAGTGAATCACAAAGCCAACATTTGATGACAAACTGTGACAGGTTTGCTCTGGTTGCCATAACAGTCTATCACAGACTGGGTGGCTTAAATCACAGACATTTAGTTTTTCATCGTTTCAGAGTCTGGAAGTCCAAGATCAAGGGACCAGAGGGTTGGTGTCTGGAGACGGCTCTCCTCTTGTGTTGCAAATAGCTGCCTTCTCACCATGCCCTCCCATAGCAGAGAGAGAGAGAAAGGGGGAGGGAGGGAGAGATGGTTGGAGAGAGAAAAAGAGAGGGAGAAGGAGAGAAAGAGAGAGAGGGAGGGAGGGAGAAAGAGAGGGAGAGAGGAGAGGAGAAGAAACGGAGCACACTCTCTGGTATCTTTCCTTTTAAGGAAGCTAATCCTATGGGATTAGGGCCCTGCCCTTGTGACCCAACATAACCTTAATTGCCTCCCTACCCCACATACACCCACTCTGGGGTTTAGCACTTCAGCATGTGAATTTTGGGAGGACACATACATTCAGCCTGTAACAGGTGGTGTGAGGCAAGTTCATTGTTCCGTGTCAGGACCAGTCTAGTTTATCAGGGGCTCAGTAATTCAAACAGCTTTACTATGATTTGAGGAAAATATGAGTGACTGAAAAAGAGAACTTAGGCAAACTGGGTGATTTATTTGCCATCTGTCTATAGTATCAACTGAGGTTAGAAACCCCATACTCTGGTATCTAATAACTCGGTTCTGGGCATCTATACAGACTTTTAATATATCCATGTTTCCAAGCCAAGCAGAATGTAGAGGAGAGGGGTGTGGGAGGTGGTAGGGCTGAAGCTTATGGGCAGAGGAGACGAACAGGGCATTGCCGTTTCACAGTCATTGTGGTGTCTGTGAGTGACAGGTGAGTGGCCCAGTATCAGCGTATGTGACAGATTCGGATCTGAAACAGACAGCCCTAAATTAGATTCCAAGTCCATCTCTCACTGTCTCTGAGACTTTGAGAAGTTTCCCTAACCTAGAAAACCTCTACCTCCGTATTTACAGAATGGGAGAAAGGCCAGTGCCATGAGGTTGCTTTTAGAATTAATTGGAGTAGCACATGCAAGCCCTCGGCTTTGGGGCTGCTCCACCGTGTGGCTCCCAGCGCACTCCGGTCACCTGTCTGCAGCAGGCTCAGGTTCCTGTCCTGAGCCAGTCAGAGTGGCACGCCGGGGTGGACTGTCCCCACAGGGTCTTCAGCCAGCAGCAGCTGGAATGGGCCCCATCAGTGAGACAGAGGACGGAAGGGGAGAGTTGCATTTCCAACCCTGACAGCTAAAGAGCAGAAGACGACAGGGTCCCAGAGACCTGTAAGCACGGACCTGCCAGCTCTTTCATTCCTGGGCTGTGGGCTTTTTTTTTTTTTTTTTGACAAGCTAAGAGAACAATATTGGGCTTCCCCACAAATGACTGATTTTCTCTGAAGGCAAACCCCCCAGATTACATGCACTCAATCATCTGGGAACCGGGCCAGACCCAAACAGAGGTTTTGTCCATAAGATTTCAGGGCAGCTTTTTTACGGTCAGAGTCTTGCAGAGGGGATGAATTGCAGTGGCCACTTAGAAAATTTCCAAATAAAGAAATCCTAATTGTTTCAGGGTCAGTGAGGCCTTCTCTCACCTGAACTGGGATCAGATTAGCAGCAACAACAATGAATGAGTGATGGAGACGGCATCCGGCACCCACAGTACACACAGAATGGTTATGTTTATCTTCCATCTCCTGTGCCAGCTTACTGACATGGGGCACTGCAGTTCCCAGAGCAAGCCTGGTGAGTGGCAGAAGCCCAGAGGCTGCAGACCTGCCTTGTAATTGGGGACATCCCCAGCGCTGCGAGAGTGGTTTTCCTCACACCACCTGGCTCAGCCATCTGGGTTGAAATCCACTGTGCATAATCACCTTTCCAGGCATCTCCCCTGAGATGTGCTCTGACGTGGGCAGGAAGGAAGGCTCACCTGCGAGCATGACACTGCACTCAGAGGCGCATTGCTTCCATCAGTGACCAGACAAACCATTCCCTACATTATTTTTCTGGCCAGGGAGAGCATGAAAAATAATAGCTCATCAGATTTTAAGTGTGCAGGGACCTGACGTGACATTGCTCAGAACTGTCACATTTGTCCCTTCCCATACAGGACTTGTCCCCTGATGAGCACATGGGACAATCATCCAAGTAGAATGAAACCAGCTGGGAGAAGCCACCACACATCCCCTTCAGAAACAGCAACTCTCCCACGCCTGACTGACTTCCTGGTGCCTGGAACTCCTCTGAGTGGAGCAACTCTATTGACTGAGATTATCTCCATAAAGTCCAGGTGAAGGTGAAAATAACAATCTCACCATTTACTGATTGTCAATTTCCTATCCAATAAGAAAAGAATAAGACTTCAGGGAGGCAGGGCAGGCAACAGGCATGTCTGAGTCCATTTCTCAGCTGAAATCTACAAGAAACTGAGGACCTCAATCCCCCAACCCTGGAGCAATGCAGTCCTGCCGGTATGCTTGTAGGGGTGCTCAGAAGCAGACCCTTCCCCACCTGAGCCTTCAGATGAGTCCTCATCCCTGGCCAGTACCTGAGTGTGGACTTGTGAGTGAGCCAAGCCAGCCACGCCACACAAAGATTCCTGACCCACAAAAACTGTGAGATGATAAATGTGCATTGATTCAAGCTGCTAAGTTTGGGGGCAACTTGTTACACAGCAGGAGATAACTACTACACCACCACCATGATCTGTTTTTTGGCCTTTGAACGTATCTCATTTATTCTTTTTTTAAATTCTGTTTTCCTCTCCAAGATTGCCACCCAGTGTCTGTCCAATTCCTCACCCACAAGTCAGTTTCCACTTTCCCTCTGAGCCCTTCTGATTTTTTCCACTCATGATGGTTTTTCTCTTCCACAAGACACAGAATTTATTGTCTCAGCTGTGCCATTCCAAGATCAGGGTTTCTTTAAGCATTCCCCCCGGCCTTGGAATAGCACAGCTCAAAACAAGGTACAAATGGGATTTACTTTTTTTTTTTCTGTGCTCTTTATGACTGTATTACATCCCCTTTCACTCTTTTTTCTTTCATTTTTGAAAATATAATAATGTTATCAACTAAAGTCACCATGTTGTAAAATAATATCTTGAATTTATTTCTCTTGTCCAACTGAAATTTTGTATCCTTTGATCAACATTTCCCCAACCTCCAACTCCCCCATTGCCCAGCCCTTAGTAACCACTATTCTTCTCTCTGCTTCAGTGAGTTCAGCTTTTGAAAATTTTCCACAGATGAGTGAGGTCATGTGGTATTTGTCTTTCTGTGCCTGGCTTATTTCAGTTAATATAATGTCTTCCAGGTTCATCCATGTTGTTGCAAACGACAGGATTTTCCTCTTTTTTAAAGCTGAATAGTATTCTGTTGTGCATATGTACCCCATTGTCTTTATTTGTTGATGCCTTGTTGGACACTTAGGTTGAGTCCATATCTTGGCTATTGTGGAGAATGCTGTAGTAAACATGAGACTGCAGAGATGTCTTTTAATATACTGATTTCAAAGCCTTTAGATATAAACCAAGAAGTGGAATGAATTGATCCAGGTGGGACTGAATACCAGACAGACAAGTCATCAACACTAGTAGGATTTACATTTCTTTAGAAGCAAAGCTGGAGAAGATTGGAGGTTAGGCACTGGATCAGCACTGGTTGTCCAAATAAAGTAAGCATGAGAGTCGGGTGAAAGGAAGGAGTAGCCACTGGGAAGGGTCCATGAGAGGGAAGCAAGTGTGAGTGAGTGCTATAGACTGCTGGGGGTGGGGTGGGGGTGGTGCTGACACCTGTGATGTGTGTGTGTGTGTGTGTGTGTGTGTGTGTATGTGTAACTTTCCCTCTAAATCTCTAAGTTACCCAACGGCTCCCCAAGAACCTGGTAACCTAGTGGAATACAATGCTTTGAAATCCACTCAGTAAATATTCATTGAACCAGTGTATGAAACTAGAATCCCTGTTCATCCCTTTCTTTCTTTCTTTGCAATCTTTAAAAGCAAAAAGACATATATTATTAACAGTTCATTTATAGAGTCAATTCTATTTCTAAAGAGATAGAGCATATTTTAAATGTGTTACTTTTTTAATGTTTATTTCTATGCCTATTTAGGCTTAGTTTATATTCAATTTAACAGGGAAAAACATAATGAATTCAATAGCAATGCAAAGGTAATATAAATAGTCTAATAACAAGATATGATTTTCATTTGGCCCATATTAAAACTGGATTTAGAGGAACCATGCAAATTCACACTTAATAACAAATATATTTATATGCGTCTATTAATTTCCCATTCGGAAACACAAAAGCTTTCTAGATAAGGTATTTTACTGTCTGATATAAGGCATAGTTCTAATTATATAAAGGTTTAGGAAAATCAGGCCTAGTCAAGTTATATCTACATATTCATATGACTTTAACTAACTTAATTGAGTATAATAGACTAGAATTGTGTAAAAATTAATATTTGGAGTTTTTGTGTTGTTACTGTAATTTTAAAAATGCCAGGCAACTGGTTTGACTAAAAGTTCTCACTGCTTTGGTTATAGCCAAACTATAGGGGGGAAATGTTCATTTTAACTGTTAGTTGTTACAGGCTAATGGTTCATCATGTCCTTAATAGAAATCAGACCCAGATGTTTTAGATAAAAGCATACCATTTATTCAGACTATATCCACATTAGAAGAAGAGAAATAGCAATTTAGTAATAGTCAGAATTATTTTACCAATGCAGGCAATCAGTTTGGAGCATTTGCTACCACCAGAATCCTTAGGAGATCAAATCATCATTTCTGCGATCAATGCAACGATGTTTGATCATCTTTAACGTCTACTATACTCTCTGCTTGCAATTCTTTTCCAAATTAATTAATTTAGCCAAAAATCTCAGGAAAACAATTTAGCCTGAATGTAATCCTCTGTTTCCCCATAATGAAAAAGATAAATAGTCTAAAACGGAAAAAATAAACACACAGCAAAACACGTGCTCTTATACGTGGAAAGTTAAGCTAAGAATGTTTGGGGGAAATTGGCCGACCTTAAGTCTTGAATTTTCTGGGACCTTCCCTCTATTCTTCTCACTTTCAGCTAGCATCTTCCATGCCGTGGTATACAGCATGATAGGGTTTGAACTACACATGTTGCTCCTCTTACTATAAATGCCTAATCCTTAGCTGAAACTATTTGTCACAATAATATCCTGTAGTGAAGACTTTTACAAGATAATTACATGGTGAGTAAACAAGGCAGTGTTGTCTTTTATCTGTTCTAAATGGGATGTCTTCTAATTTTATCACCGGCCTTTTGTTCATATATTATTGGGCAGGGTAAATAAGAATCACTGAACAGCCTTTCTAAATCATTTGTTATTATCCATGCTACTATTTCTATAAACTAATGAGCAATATTTAGTGCTTACGATCTTCCCACTTTATAAACATCAGCTTTCATTGTTTCTGCATTAGGTGGAGGAAATATTGAGCCCAGCTTTCCCTTTGAATGCTTACAAGGTTGCTTGTAAAATATTCTTCTGATGACACAGACTGGAGAGAACTGTGTCTTTAACCTATTGCTTTTAACCCAGGGATGCTCACTGCTAGCTGAGGGTGGCCCAAAATGGAGGCCACAAATGAACCTCTTCTCTACTCTTCTTTCCTTTTATCCTCTCCTTTCCTTTCTCCTTTCCCTTCCCTCCCCTCCTCCCCTACCCTCTCCTTTTTCTTTCCTTTTCTTTCCTTTTTTTAAATTTTTTATTTTTCTTTCTTTCCTTCCTTCCTTCCTTCCTTCCTTCCTTCCTTCCTTCCTTCTTTCCTCCCTTCTAACATTTGTGGACACATTACCATGAACACAGTGGACACTGTTGTTAATTCCATCTTAAAAATGAGGAAAATGAGGTTTTAAGAAGTTAGGCAACTCATCTGATGTTACACATCTGAGAGGTAAGAAAGCTGTACTGAAACCAGGATCACCTGACCCTGCGATACAGCCTGTCACTCATTCACTTCATGTCTCTCAGAGATCTCTTCACGTGCCAGTCTCACTGCTCGGAGGAGCACAGAAGTCTCACTGGAGAATATCTGGGTAGTACCAGATAGGGAACCTGTCCTCAGAAAGCCACCTTTCTCGCCCAGATACCCCTTCGGCTACTTGATAGATCACCTGTCACGCCCATCACCTGTGCCGGTGGTCAGCGTCTCCCCACACTTGCAGCTGCTCTCAGTGACCAGGGCAAAGTCTGACTTTGAAAGCTCATTTCAGGTGCTATGCACGTGACAGTGTACCAGCAATGTCTGCTTGTTCCTTCTCCCATTCCTTCAGGGGTGGTCAACCAATTCTGAGAAGGAAGCCCTGCCCCCATTCCTCCATCCCCACATCCCCGTCGTCCTCGGCTCCCAGCTCTGCCCTTCCATTTGTGGCATGCCGGTGGGTCGAGCATTGTCTGCCTTCTGGGGAACACAAACCCTTCTGAGTTGTTGGCAAGTTTCTGATGGGGTCAGCTCTGGTTCTCATGGGCCATTAAAGTTGGATTGTTGAGGGCTAGAAAGGAAGATAAAAGTGCATGTCCTGAGTGGAGGTATGAAGGGTGAATGGGGACCAGACCCTGAATGGATGTCCTGAGCAAGCGAGGGGTCTACCAGATGGAAGCCCAGAGGTCCGAGCTGATGTGGAGGACGATGGACAGGGAGGGGCAGTGCCCACTGCTTGTGCAATGGTAAGAAAATGTACAGAGGGAAGGACAAACCCCAGGAGCTTTGCTCAAATACCCAGCTGCCCTGGGACTCCCAGACACGCAGGCCCAGCCTACAGTCAGGCACCCAGCCAGGTAAAGCGCCCATCCCTGGAAGGGGGTTTTTGCCCCATTGCTACTGGAGTTCATCATTGGTGGTTTATTATGATGGAGCTTGGACAAACTACAAATGGGCACTGGGTGTATCTAATGCTGTATGTGAATACCATTCATTTTTTAAAAGTATATAATTCAAATAAACATTCTTTAATAAAAATGAAAAAAAGAAATACTGTTAAAAGCACCAAAATTGTGTGTTATACTATTGCATGTACAATGAGATAAAGGTGATAGCCCTACCTGGTGTACAAATACTTAACTCTAAAGTCCTGAGTGTAAAAAACAAGAAATACAAAGCCATACAATAACTACAATGCAGAAAAGTTGCACTAAAGAGCAAAAGGCAACAGTGAAGACGTTTGGAGATTTTATAGCATTTCTGTAAGTACTGCAAATCCCCACACTGGCTGCCAGGACCCCTGGCCGGATGGTGATCATGGTGCTGGGGTGTTGGTTAGATTGCACCTCCAGGGTAGCAGAGGGTGTTTGCTAATTATTGGAGTGGAGATGGTTACCAAGCCGCCTGTCTCTGAAAATCTTGCAGAGATATTTTCTTTGTACCACAAGGCTAAAATTAAGCAGTGCGATGTTTTGTGATATAAAAGTATGGGTTTCTCGGCCAAAGAGTTTCCCAAAACTGTCACTGCCAGACTTTCCCAGGGACCAGCACTCCAGAGGGTTAAAACAGTTTCCCATCAGCGACTGTCTTTCAAGAGGTCAGCCGTGTGTGTGTGTGTGTGTGTGTATGTGTGTGTGGTTGTGTGTGTTTGTACACAGATGTGTGTGTCACAGGAGAATTTTTTTCTAAACAAGTGATTTGCAGTTCCTATTCCCCTTGAGAAACTTGGCTTCCTAGCAAATTGCAATATGAAAAGCTGACTAGAATTTCTCTAAGATAAGTTTAGCTCATTAAATGATTATCTTGTTGTAACTAAAACCCAGACACTGTGTTAAATATTGCAGATTTATGTAGAGAAAGACAGGATACCCGCCATGAACTGAGGGTTTATGTTCCTTCATAATGCCTGTGTTGAAACCCTCATTTCCAGTGCGATGGTATTTGGAGATGGGGTCTTTTGGCGGTGATTTTTTTATGAGGGTGAAGCTCTTATGAATGGGGTGAGTGTTCTTTCCTTCTCTCTCTGTGCTCTCTGACATCATGTGAGGTCACAGCAGGAAGACGACCGTCTGCAAATCAAGACTCCAGTCCTCCCTGATGCCGAAACTGCAGCTGGCACCTTAATCTTGGACTTCCAGCCCGCAGAACTGTGAGAAATCAGCATCTGCTGTTTAAGCCGCCAGTCTGTGAGATTTTGCTATGGCTGCTTGAGCAGACTAAGATAATACCTGCTATCAGTTCCGAGTAGGAGGTGCCTTCCCACTCTCAAAATATACACTTCATGTACATTTAGTGAAAATTCCTCTATCTCAATGTCCATTGGCACCTGCAGGTCCCCTTAGGAATGATTTGAACCATGCCCCTCATCCCCCACCCACCCCAGACTCTGCATCCACACAGACACTTCCAAATGACAGCAGGGGCTGCGTGCAGAAGCAGGAGGCTGGCTTCTTCCTCTTGTTGTTGATATACTTCAGGTAAGAGTTCTTGTCAATACTTTGGCTAAAAGCTTTGTCATTTATCCAAAGATTTGTGTCAACTATTCCTTCACACATTTCTTCCTTTATTTATGCATTGATTCAACAAATTCTGAGGGTTCTCTGTGTCCTGAACACACGCTTGAGGTACAGGATCTATCTTAATTGTACTCCCCATATACCATTTGAGAAGACTGAAGTTCAGAGAGGTCATGAAACTCACCTCATGCCCAATAGTCAATCCTGGAGGAGTCAGGGCTTGAACTCAAGTGATTCTGATGCCAAGGTCTATATCCCTACCAGAATAACGACTTCCACAATATCTCAACCTGGCAAGCATAAGTACCTTATGATTACCCACCAGACATTATTTGCTATTTTAAAGAACATTTTATGATAGAATATTTTAAACATACATATATTAGAGGAAACAATTTAGTAAATTTTCATGCACTCGTAACCCATCTTCACCAATTTCCAATATTTTTCTTTCTTCTTTCATCAATCTCTATCAACCTCCACATTTTTTAAGCTTCAAAACTTTAAAGCAAATCTCAATGTGTCACTTTTTGCACAAATGTTTTATTATATTCCAGACGATGTTTTTATATTTAACCGCAATTCCATTATCACTCTCAAGAAAATTGGCAACAATTTCTTAATAATATCAAATGCCCAGTCTGTGTTCAATTTTCACTGATTGTATCAAAATAAATGTCTTTTCCCCATTGGTTTGTTTATATCAAAATCCCAACGTGGGCCACATTGCATTTGTTGATTTCTTACCTTTCCTATCATCTACAACAGCTTCCATTCCTTAGCTCCACCTTTTTTTTGTTTTGTTTTGTTTGTTTGCTGGGTCTTTGGAAGAAATGAAGAAACTGAGTCATGTGTCATGTGGAATCTCCCACATTCTGGATTTGGCTGTATCCCCGTGGCTCCCTGTCTATGACGTGGTTGAAGTGTGAGCCTGATATCTAGGCACATACAGAGGCTCCTCCCCATGGAGAGCTCTGCTACTCTGCTAGGCATTCCTGTTCCTTTTCTCTTTCTTTCTTTCTTTTTTTTTTTTTTTGAGACGGAGTTTCGCTGCTGTCACCCAGGCTGGAGTACAATGGCACGATCTTGGCTCACTGCAACCTCTGCCTCGCAGGTTCAAGCAATTCTCCTGCCTCAGCCTCCCGAGTAGCTGGGATTACAGACATGTGCCACCATGCCCCATGCCAGCTACTTTGGTATTTTTAGTAGAGACGGTGTTTCTCCCTGTTGGTCAGGCTGTTCTCAAGCTCCTGACCTTGTGATACGCCTGCCTCGGCCTCCCAAAGTGCTGGGATTACAGGCGTAAGCCACTGCACCCGGCCAGCATTCCAGTTTCTAAAAACCATGACACACAATGGATTCCATCTCTGTTCTAGCCTGGGCATGCTGTCTTTACCTTGTGAAGATAAACCCTGTTTCTTATTGTACTTTCACTGGGGCAGTAGATACGTAAATATCACACATTTTCAGTCTTTTAAGCCTAAACAAATAAGTGCAAATAAAATCACAGTGTTTTTATTTTAAATTCCAGCTTCCATGGTTGGGCTGGAGGATGGAGTAGGTGACAGAGCAATGCAGGATCTCCCTGGAATCAGATGTGAGCCTCTTTTTCTTACGCAGCTTTCCCCTTGGAGATCTTTTCATTTCTTATGCATTCTGCTCCCACCTCCATGGTTGGTTTCTATTTCAGACCTGAATCCACATGAGATCACATCTTTCTTCTTGACTGTTCTATCACAACTTACACCTAATGTGACTACAATCAAGCTCAAGACAATTCTCCCCAAACCAGGTCTCACCCTAAAACTCCCCTTGCTTATCAGTGGCACCATGTTCAAAAGGCTTACAACCTTGAACTACTGTTTTTTTTCTTTTGTTTCCACATCCACTCCCTTACCATTGTTCAAGCCAGCATTTCTTTGTACATTCAGGAAATGCGTGTGCCATGAATGAAGCAAAGACCGATCCAAGAACAGAAGAGGCATGTAGTCTTGTCTTCCTATGCCTTCTGAGGATGCCTTGACCAAGGGAAGCTCATGGAGATGAGCAAGAACCAGAAAGTCCTGAGGCTGTTGATGAACAATCAAATCCAAATGCGTCCCTCCCTTTCAGAATTGCCGGCTACCTGCTTACTTCAAGACTTAACATCAAATGATCAAAAATTATTTTCAGAAACCAAATTGTTTCCAAGACATAGGCTTTCTAGCATTGAAAAGGATCAGAAGAATATACTAAGTCCTAAAAGCAGTTTCAAAAACAGCTCTACAGGATTTTGGCTGATTCCTTAGAATAAGCGGATGGCTTGCCAATAGACGATTGTAAATAGCTCTACTCTGACCTAGTGGTTTGTGATTCAAGATTTGGGGCATTTATTACTGAACAAAAATCATTGTTTCTCCAATCCAGAATAGAATGTGGTTGATATGAATGTTAGACTGTTCTACATAGAGAAATTGTTACCTGGGAAACCACTCGTATTCAAAGACAACCTGACTTTTGTGCATGTTTTTTGAATGTCGATATTACACCTTTGAGTGGTTTGACCTCAACTATTTGTTTTTGTTTTTAAGACAAAGTTGGATACCTTTAGGTAAAAGTATACAGTTGTGTAACTATCACCACAATCAAGATAGGGAACAGTTTCATTGACCAAAGAGTTACCTGTGTGACTTTGCAATTGATCCTCTCCTCCAATCCCTAGCTCCAGGCCAATGCTGGTCTGCTCTCTGACATGATGGTTTTGCTTTTTATAGAATTTCATAAGAATGAAATAATATGGCATGTGCCTTTTTTGTGTTTGAATTCCTTAACTTAGCATAATGTCTTTGACATCCATCCATGTTGTGACATGTGTTACTATTTTGTTCCTTTCTATTACTGGGTAGTATTCCATTGTGTGGATACTCCATGGTATTTATGCATTCACCAAAGCCAATGAGCATCTGGGTTGCTTCCAGTATTTGGCTATTAAGAATAATGCTGCTATAAACATGTGTGTACATGTTTGCAAAGACATGCTTCTATTTCTCTTTGAGAAATAGGAGGAGTGAGTTTGTTGGGTCATACAGTAAGTATATGCTAAACCTTCTAAGATTCTGACTAGTTTTTAGAGTAGATGCACCATTTTTCATTTCCACCAGCAATAAATGAAAGTTCCATTCACTCTGCGTCTTCACCAACACTTAGTATTGTCAGCCTTTTTACATTTAGCCATTTTAGTGGGCACAACAATGTTGCATTTTGGTTTCATTTGCATTTTCTGAAAGCTAGTGATGTTAAGCATCTTTCCTCTATGTGCTTGCCATTCATATATCTTCTTTGGTGAAGTGTCTACAAATCTTTGAGCACTTTTGACCATTGAGGTCTCTTTTCTCCTTATTACTAAGACATGTGCGTGTGTGTCTGTGTGTGTGTTCATATTTCCTTTTATATTCTGAATACAAGCCCTTTGTTGAATATATGTTCTCCAAAATTTTGTCTCAGTCTGTGGATTGCCTTTTTGTTGCCTTATCTATATTTTTCAAAGGGCAAAAGCTTTTCACCAACCTTTCCTGGAGTATCCTACAAGGAGCACAATGTTCCTGTAGGATGCCCCACACATACTCGGGCCCTCGCTACCAGCCTTCCTGACCTCCAGCAACCTCATCTCAGCCTCCCCATGGAAGCTTCATACAAAGAGCTTGAGTTAACAGAATGGCCCCACCACATACCAGGGCCCTCACTACCAGCCGTCCTAACCTCCACCTACCCCACCTCAGCCTCCCCATGGAAGTCTCATACAGACAGCTTGGAGCTTGAGTTCACTAAATGGGAAGGGATCAGTACCCGGAGCTGACAATTACGGTCAAAGTGTCTCAAACTTAGGGATATCAAAGAAAGGCCTAACTATGTGTGGTCTTATTTCAAATCATCTTGTATGGTCACATCTAAACAAGGTTAGGAACAGTGGTAAAATCAACTGCGGCCTTTGCTTTGATTTAAAAACATTCTTATCTATTGGGGGAAGATTTACCAGGAAGTTACGGAATCTTGAGCTTCAGGAATCTAGAGTTCCACGGACGGGTCCCTCCCAAGTCCTGGGGAGGGCCTTGCAATGTGTTTATGTTCATTCTAAGCAAATATAAATGTGTCTTCCTTATTCACATGTGTAATTTCGTATTCTTATTTTAGCAAACACCCCTGCCTCAAAAGATATATTTCAAGCTCTACAAAGAACTCAGGGACAAGCCAGCTAGAGTTATTTGAATGATTTAAGAGTATAGCTGCAAAGACAATGAATGTCCTCTAAATTATGAGAGAGACTGTGTGATGTGTGCAGGTGTGTGTATTCAGGCCTTGTATGCATAAGTGTGTAAGGGACTATATGTGAATATGTGTGTCAGGGGTGTGCTGTGTGCTGGCATAGAGTCTAGAAGAGGAAGAATAACCATAAGGTTGGTAAAATATCTCAGAAAATATTCTCTAACTTATTTGTCTCTGTTTTCTCTGCTTTATTTAAAAGGACAGTTTTAACAAAAACTATGTTTTTTTAATTTTTAGTTTTTATTTTTATTTCTATAGAACTTTGGGGGAACAGGTGGTATTTGTTTACATGAATAAGTTATTTAGTGGTGATTTGTGAGATTTGGGCTCACCCAACACCGAAGAGTGTCCACTATACCCAGTGGGTAGTCTTTGATCCCTCACCCCCTCCCACCCTCTCTCCCAAGTCTCCAAAGTCCATTTTATCCTACTCATGTCTTTGTGTCCTCATAGCTTAGCTCCCACTTATGTGTGAGAATATATGCCACAACCTGGATGGAATTGGAGGCCATTATTCTAAGGGAAGTAATGTGGGAATGGAAAACTATATTGTTTTTAAAACCCCGAGTTCCAAGAACAGATAATTGGCACAGAGGTCTGAATCAAGACAAGCTGACAACACATCTCAGAGATCAGCAGAGCACAGTCATAGATGGGGTCCTTGTTCAGGTATCCTCAGTTCTTCCACCTAGGAATTAGATTTCTTTACAGCCTCTCACATCATACCTTCATTTCCAAACAAGTGCACACGACTCTGGGATCGAGCTCCCATCTGTCTCAAGGACTCTCTAGAATCTTGGGTAGACCACTCGGGAATTTTGTCTATAAGTGAAAGTGAATCCTAGGTCGCAGTGAAGGTCTTTTGTAGCTGTAATGCCCCATTAAAAATAACACCATTACTCTTTACATGTGCTTAAGATCAAAGGTGAAGTAAGTTTTTATTTGTTCAGTGTAGTCTTCCAATCTTTTTCTATAACTTTTCTGGGTTGTTTTTGTGGCCTGTCATTTGTGGACAGCATAGCAACCTCGAACCTACCTCTCTCTGGCCCCTGAGGGAAATGTAACTGACAAAAGTCCCAGCCGCTGTGCCCCAAGACCCATCTCCATGTCCATGCTCAGGCCATGTTTCCCCCGGCCAAGGATGAAGCACGCAGGTGAGCTAAGGCAGGTCCATCCCGAAGACATAGACGTCTCTGCTGGTAGCTTTGGATGGGGGAATCCTCACCATCTTCCCAAATTCTCTCAGGAAACTGGAGTCTCAGGTGTCTCCGCCACCTCCTTCTCTCCCTCCCTCACCTGATATCATTCCACTCACTTCCCCCTCAGCAACCACTAATCTACTTTCTGTTTTTGTAGATTTGTCTCTTTTAGATATTTCATATAAGCAGGATTTATATAACATCTGGGCTTGTGTGTCTGGCTTCTTTTGCAAAGCATCACATTTTTAAAGTTCATCTATGTTATAGCATGTATCAATATTTCATTCCTCTTTACTGACAAATAATATTATATTATATTAATGTGCCACATTTTATGTACTCATTCATGAGTTGATGGACATTTGGGTTGTTTCTGCTTTGGGCTATTATAAATAATGCACACAAAAAACTTGTGTGCAAGTTTTTCTGTGGACATATGTTCTCATTTCTGTTGGGTAGACACCTCAGAGCAGAATTGCTGAATCATAGCTACATGCTATGATTGACATTTTCAGAAAATGAAAACTGTTTTCTAAAGCAACTGCACTATTTTATATTCTACCAGAAGTGCATGAGTACTCTAATTTTTCCATGTCCTTAAGTGTGCACTATGCAAACTTGATTTAATAACATCTAAACTTAATCAGTCTGACTACATTTCTAGAAAACAACACAAGAAACTTAAAATAGATCACCTCAAGTAGATTATTCCCACCTTTCTCATGTGTTCTGGGTGGGTCAGAACCCCCCAAATCAGAACTTACTCTTATTTGCCATAGTCAAAATGTGTTTCAATTTTACTCACATATTTACTAGTTGCTTCGATTGTCACTTTTTTTCCTTTTCATTTTTATCTTTTTTCTAGAGTCACATTTTTTTTCCCTTGGTGATGCTTTCAGCAATGCTCTGTGAGCAGTAACATCTCGGTTTCCTTCTGTCCTTTTTATCCTCCCTCCCTCCCTCCCTCCCTCCCTCCCTCCTTCCCTCCCTCCTTCCCTCGTTCTTTCCTTCCTTCTTCTTCCTCCCTCACTCCCTCCTTCCTTCTCTCCCTCCTTCCTTCCTTTTCTTCCTTCCTTTTTTTCTTTCCTTCCTTCTTCCTCTTCCCTCCCTCTCTTCCCTCCCTCCTTCCCTCCCTCCCTCCTTCCTTCCTTTCTTCCTTCCTTCTTTCCTTTCTTTCTTTCTTCCTTCTTTTCTTTTATTTTCCTCTTCTTGACCTAAAATATTTTCATCTTACCCTTTTATTAGTCCATTTTGTGCTGCTATAACAAAATATCACAGACTGGGCAATTTATTATAAACAGATATTTAGATCTCATGGTTCTGGAGGCTGGGAAGTCTAAGATGGGGTTACTGGCATCTTGGGGGGCCTCTTTGCCACATCATAACATGGTGATAGGCATCACATAGGTGAGACAGAGCAAGAGATGGCCGAGTTCATTCTTTGATAAGGACCCCACTCCCATGCTAATGGCATTAATTAAATTAATTAATTCATGAAGGCACAGCCCTCATGACCTAGTCACCTCTTAAAGGTCCCACCACATAACATTGTTGCATCAGTGATTACGTTTCTAACACATACTTTTGGGGGGACATATTCAAACCCCAGCAACAATAACATAAGGAAATACAGAATTCCAAGTTGACAGCTATTTCTTTTTCTGTTTTGTCCTCTGTCTTCTCCTCCAGGATTCCATCTCCATTTTGGTAGACATGTTGTCTATGTTTCCTAAGACTCTTGCATATCTTTTAAATGTTCATCGTCTCTTCTCTCACAGGTATTTTAAACCTCAGATTGGGAAGAATTCTTTGAAAACAAGGAAAGCCCCGGTCTCTCGCCCAGGCAGCTCTCCAGTCTTAAGCCATTCTTCACAGTTCTCTTGACACGCAGCTTTTCTCATCTATTAACCTCCTGTGCTTATTTGCTTTTTGTTGTTGTTGTTGTTGGAGACAGAGTCTCTCTCTGTCACCCAGGCTGAAGTGCACTGGCCCAATCTTGGCTCACTGCAACCTCAGCCTCCCTGGTTCAAGCAATTCTCCTGCCTCAGCCTCCTGAGTAGCTGGGATTACAGGCACCCACCACAACGCCCAGCTAAATTTTTTTTTGTATTTTAGTAGAGACAGGGTTTCACCGTGTTGCCCAGGCTGGTCTCAAACTCCCAAGCTCAGGCAATCTGCCCACCTCGGCCTCCCAAAGTGCTGGGATTACAGCCATGAGCCACCGTGCCTGGCCACTTATTTGCTTTTTGAAGCTGATTTCAAGTCGTCCCATCCCACAGGCTCCTGGACCCAGGATACTGTGGATACTAGCCTCCAGGGGCTGTAAGGCTTGGTGGGCATTCTGTTTCAGGTCCCCACCGAGGGGATGGGGGTCAGATATTCACTCGGTACAGCCCAAAACTTTGAGAGTCGGTGAATAGAGAATTGGCCGCTTGATCTCTGGGAGAATTTGCAGCCTTGAGTCTGTTTGTTCAACTTCACCACTGCCAAAGTTTCACAGCATAAATGATTCTTCATGAGGCAGTGAATCAGTGGCATTACAGGGACTTTTCTTAAAAATTCTACATTTTATATAACGTTCATCTCTTCAGTGGAAATTTAGGTCTCTCTCTAGGACAGTTATAGAGCTGAAGCTAACCAACAAGACTTTATCACTTTTGAAAAGAGAGAATCATTTACCATAATCTCTTCTAAGCTTAAAGTTGGCATCTAGTTAGTGCTTTATTTAAACAATGATAACAAGGTTCTGAGAATGAGGAGCTGGAGAATGGCAATGCCTAGAAGATTCTCTAAAAAAAAAAAAAAAAAAAAAAAAAAAAAGACATTTTCCCTTTAGAAAATGATGGTTCTCCTTGGCATCCACAGCCACAACCCAATCTGTCAGGCAAACATAATTTAAAGGTTCGATTTCTTTTTATTTTCCTAACAAAATTCAAACGAAATAAATATTATTTACTTGTCCTATTGAAAAGAAGAGCCTCCTGTTCGCTCAAAACACTGTATTACCTACATCTTAATAAGTACAATAAGTTATTTAAATTCCTGTTCTTTTATTCTTATTTTCATATTTTTAAAGTATAGTCCAGTTTATCTCTTTTCTTCTCAAATGTTTCTATTGTAAAACAAAAAAGTATGCTTTATGTTAAGTTGAAAAGTGTAATAGAAAATGTGAGCATCTGTTTTGTTAGGATTTGGTGTCAGGCTAGAGAGCTTGCTCAGGTAAAACACGTGAGTGAGAAGAGGGCAGGTGCTGTCTCCCTGTTTTCTGCAGAAGAACAGAAACTCCTCTTATTTCCTGGGGGGGAAAACCTCAACCTTCCTACCTGATATCAGGCCCAAGCAACCCCACTGTTCTTTGCCTCTTTGCCCTGCTCCTGCTGTTACCTGGACACTGACACTCCCGTCTCAGGAGGCACCTTCCTCCAGCCACAAGCAGGTGTGCAACGGCGTTCCCTGGCACTCCGCTCAGTGTTCCTGACACCCCGGGCAGCACCACAGACAGCATACAACAGTGCCTGTCACTGCCTCGGGCATCAGGTTGGGGTCCATCCACACCACCACTGCGGGAAATGGAATGGAACAGACCCTTCCTTTTTGCTGGACAATTCATTTAATTGCTGCAGAATTGCTGTATGTCACCAACTACTCTCACACACAGTAGTTTAAAATCACGGGTTCTGCAGATTTCTCAGTATTCTGTATCTGTGCTCAGTGACACATCAACTTAGTGATGCTGGACTGTCAAGGATGGACACACAGGTGCGGGCCTCCGGGAAGAGGCTTGGTGGCTGGAGCTCCACCTTGCAGGAGAACTGGGGCTTATCCACACTGTGGAGGAAGGCTCTGGAAGAGCTGCCAGAGCAAGCCAGCCTCTGCTTGGGCCTCTCTTCTCCTAATAGTTTTCATAACTGTTTAATAACCCCAACCAACTGGTACAGGGAATGCCCAGTACCTAAGACGCAATACAGATTCAAAGGTGGAGGCGTTCCCCCAACAAGACCAAAGACTTCAGGGTCTGGTATTGGAATTGGGAGTGTAGGGCTTGTGTTTTGGGTGGATTGCTCGGTGTGTGGCATGTCCGAGCTTTGGCCAGCTGTGAACAGAGGGACGGTCACTGTTCCCCGGCAGTAAAGTTTGGATTCAAGTGTGTTTGAAGTGTCTGGTTTCACGTGTCATATAATTTCTGAAAGGATGCCAGGTAGGTCGAGCTCCTTGCTGGGCTCCTTCTCAATGTGGGCCACAGTGTCCTTCTGAGGGTTCTGTTTCTCTGAATCCTGAATAACAAGTCCCGGTGTCTCTCCCGACATGCCCACACTGTTGATCACGACCCTTCAAGCCAACTGCAAATGTCTCCTGGGGGGAAGAGCTGGCGTCAGTGGCCCTGACAACGGGTGCTGCCAGTGTGCCCGTGTTTAATATCCTACTGACCAGAGCAGCTCCAGCCCAGTTCAAATCTCTGCAAACATCCATCGCAACTACACTATGGGCTGTACAGAACATGGGCAAGGGTTTGTGAAGGTTTAGGGCCATTCAGTGAAACCTGCAGCTTGAAGGAATAAGGCTGAGATTCTCACGCTCCCTGCTCTGTGTGTTTCCAAGGAGAGACGCCCGAAGTGGAGACATCCTCTCTTCTTCCCTCACTGGCCTCTTCTGGAGCCCAGGGTCATGCCTCAAATCTCCTTCTCATTCCCTCATGAAACCCAAAGAGGGGCTGGGAACAGTGTCTCTGGGGGCCAGGCCGACCACCAAGAAATTCCATCACACCCACTGGGACCCCCATGGTGAGCAAAGCCAAGGGTCCAGGGCCTCAGGGGGAGACCGGAAACCACCCTATCAGATTTCCCGTTTTATATCCTCTATGTTTGACAATGAAATCATGCTGCATCCTTTAATCGGTGAGCCAGGTGAGTTAATGTAGGTCTGGCTACAGAGTGAGTGTGGTGCTCATGCGAAAGTAAATGCATGGCCTCTTTACAAAAATTAGGGTTCTAAGACAGACACAGCACAGCTCATGCCAGTTTCTCTCCACAGGCTACGCCGTGGCCAGAAGCTGTGGGCAGCACATGTGTGTGCGTGCGTGTGTGTGTGGTGTGTGTCCTTGTGTGTGTGTGAATGTGTGCATAAGTGTGCCTCTGCATGTGGACATATCTGTGTGCATGTCAGGGGGAGCTCACCATAATCTCGAAAGACACAATACTGAACCCTGTAATCCTGAATGTGGGGATCCTTAAAGATCACAATCTGAAAAATATTATTCTGGAAAAAATAATTTAAAATTCTTTAAAAGGTATATATATTTACATGTTAAAAAGGGGGGATTCACTTGATAAACACAGACAACCTGACAACACTAATAGGTCCTTTACTTGATAAGATAGGCAGCAACAGCATTCATATTTTCACAAGCATACGCACCCAGGTACACAAACGTGGTCACACGGGCATGCCAGTTACAAGCAAAACAGAGGGGCCGTCTAAGAAAGCGGCCCAGAAGCTTACTCTCTAAGCACGTATCACTGTGATGGGCAACTGTGCACCCAGCTGTATAACCACCACCTTCTGCCACACCGCGATGGACATTCCAAGTCTTTTGATGAGACGGATCAAAAACCACGTGTGTGCCGCGCCTAAAGAGCCACAATCTGGCGAAATGTTCTCACTCACAATGCAGATGTGGGAAAAGGACATCTCTTCATTTACCGTGGAAGACACACACGCACAGTGTTCACACACAATGAAAACATGGCGAGAATGTATTCTACGGAGCTGCATTTGCAGAAAATGCACTGAACAGATTAGAACTCTCTCAAGGCCTCTACACAAGGTAAACCTCCAGTATTGAAGATGATGCAAAGGTGAAATTCACTGCATAGCAAATTGAAAAAGGAAAATGCTGGCAATTTAAAACAGTGAAAAATAACTAAAAACAGAAAAAGAGACTAAACTAAATTAAAAGAAAAATTTGACATTTGAAAAATTGTCTCACAGGGATAGATTATGGGCATCCATGGGAGATGGGCTGTAAAAGCCTACTGTTCATACTTATTAACCGTTCATAATTTAAAATAGTGAAAAATAACTGAAAACAGAAAAAGAGACTAAACAAAATTAAAAGAAAAATTTGACATTTGAAAAAGTGTCTTACAGGGATAGATCATTGGCAACTATGGGAGATGGGCCGTAAGAGCCTGCTGTTCATAATTATTAACTGTATTTTGAAGTCTTTCATCGAAATCAGTAGCTGCCTTTTTTTCTTTTGGGACATGGTTCTCCTTGGAAAATACAATTCACGTGCATTTTCTGCGTGGTGCTGCTCCACTTGGAATTCCTCTATGAGTTGACACGCGCGGGAGTGCGTATTTCCTATTAAGTTTTTCCGTCTTCTGCGCTGCGCTCCTGTGTAGTTTTGGGCATGCAGAAACCCACTCTGTGTGCACTCATGTGTGGACCACAGATCTGTCAAATAAGCCTGAACAGTCACACTGTTGCCTGAGCGCCTCCCTATCCTACCTCGCACGTGATTATTTTCCAACCAGCCAGGAGCCTCGTGGACTCCTTCAGGCAAAGGCAGATTTAATTCGTTAAAGCTCCTGGAACATCATCAGCTGGAGGGAACGCGACTGCAGGCAATGGCACATTTTAAATCGAAGTTTTCCTTGTCATATCTCGTGGCCAATTTTTCACCTAATGCATTTTTCACCTAATGAATTTTTTCACCTGAATTTTTCACTTAATGCATTCGGAATTTTTCACCTGATCCATCTGAATTTTTCACCTAATGCATTGGGATGTATGAAAACGAAATAAATTTTATTGGAAATACCTTGAAATTCACCTGTAGAAACGTTGATCGCACCAAATTTCAAGTCTGTCAGTATGGTTTGGAGATTCCATTGGAATTCATAATATTCTGAATAAAGAAGAATAACAAGGTAATAGTCCCCCCTAACGCCATGCAACTATATCCTGTGATTGTGATTTGGGGGGTTTTAGTTGTTCAGGATTTTAGACTTCAGGGATTTTGATCTCTTGGGATTGTCTGTAGGGCTTATGATTCAAGACTGGGCATGTGCTCCATCTGTCCATTCCATCAGGGTGGTTTTACACGAATTTACGGGAGATGGTGAGGACCATGCCACGCCTGTCCCTCCCTGTGAGGCCCGCAGAGGATCGTCACCCATCGGTGTGGGTGGGGTTCTGCAGGAGAAGGCACGGAAGCCCATGCGCTCAGGGTCACTTTGCCCTCTCCCCTGCGTCATTGAAGAAATGCCCCCAGGAAGCAAAAGGTGCTAGGTGCAGTGACACAGCTGTGAGGACCTGAGTTCCTGCGAGGTGTTCCTAATACAGTTTGTTAAGGAAAATCACAAGGAAGGAGACAGCACAGAGCTTATCAAGTAGGGTGGTAATAGGGGCAGTGTTGGTGGCTAAACACCAGAATATGAACCAGCCTGGAGCGTCCGAGGGGAATTCCTAAAGGACTAGAGAAAGAGAGGCAGAGAGAAGGAGAGAGAGGGAGGGACTAAGAGAGAAGGAGTCAGAGAAAGAGAGAGAGGAGAGAGAGAACAGCGGCAGGACAGGCAGGTCTGTGCTTCCGCTGGGAGGTGTCCTCCAGGAGCCAGAGCCTCTACACAGCTGTGTGTGGATGCCCAGGCAGGGGAGCAGTGAGTGAGGTCAGCAGTGACCTACAGTAGCGGTCCCCGTTTGTCATCTGAAGTTTTTAGGGATGACTTCTCATCATGATGCATGCAGGTGGGAAAAGTTTGTACCAAGCAGGAAACTATTTCCTAGTCTCAGGGTAAAAGTTTGAGATATAAAAAGAATGATATTTATCCTACATATAAGCAGTTCTTTTCCTCCACGTCCCTCCTGATCAGGCTCTGCTGCACAGATCTCTCTGCCGGCCCTTGAATGCCCTTCTCTCTTACTGGGCTTCTCAGAAGATCTCACGCCTCTGTCCTGCCTGAGCAGGTGCATGCCCAGCTTCTGCCCTCTCACTCCAGCACCCACTGGGTTCTGCTGAGTGCAAGTCCAGTGTTATTTGGCAGCAGCCAAAGCCTTTAGTTTGATCCCTGTTTTTGGCCTCATTAAGGAAATAATTTGCCTCACAAGGGAACGTAGTTTAAAAGTCCTAAGGCTGAAATTGCTCCTATCTGGTGAGGATACAATATAAAGAACTGCCTGCATGCCTATGACCAATTGTATATGACTTATTAGTTACCATGAATCCCTCTGTGTTAAAATTCTAGTTTTATCCAGTGGAAGACATTGGTATTCACTTGAATAATGACATCTTCAGTAAAAGACAGCCATGCTAATTTTATGAAATATTATCTACTGGTAGCTTATGCTGGTTTCACAGTTTTTCCCCTCTTCTACTCAAGAACGGGATATGATCAACACCTTGAATGATTTTCTCTTTAACACGGAGTAATTTATCTGCCCCTGTATAAACTGCGTTCCATTTTTCTTGGCATAATGGCTTCCTCTTTTGATGAAATGAGCCTTTTGCATTTATGAAGAATATGTGTAATGTTGGCTGCTGGCTGAGATAACTTAACAACTTTCTGAATTCAGATATTGGTAGAGTGCATGGATAACAGCAACTAGTAATTAAGGGGGTGTTGATTGGTTCAGCCTGGTCTAATCATAGACTGTATAATAAATCATACGGTGTTTTGCAATTAGGAAAATCCATACTAAATAACAAAGTACTGTTATCTTAGTAGCCTTAATAAGTATAGAGTAATGCATTATGGAATAATTGCTACAACAGACTGTACCTGTTTCGAGTCACTCTCCATTCATCACACGCAACAAACCTCTTGTTTTCATGGAAACTGCTGTTCTGGTTAAAAGGCACTGGTGAAATACTCCGCTAATATCCCCCGAATGCTTGTTTCTCCTCCAGGAATTTTCCATATCTTCAAATGCTAGGAGAGCCTTCTCCCTCTATCCCCACCCAGGTAGTGATTAAAGTCTCCATTATTTCAGCAGTACCCACTAGTACTGCAACATTTATAGTGCTTTCAGCATTTCCATTACAGACCTCTAAGAAATGACCAGCTATAAAGCAAAACTGAACCAGCTGGGAACAAAGTTGGCATAAAGAGATTGCAGCCTGAGAGTAGGTATTCTTTTTTATGAAGATTTTTCCATTTAGTTTTAAAATATACAGAAGACTTTTATTTACATTTGCCATCTATTTCACAGAAAAAAATACAAAAGAGAATTGTATTAGTTTTAAAATTCTAGCTTATATTGCTTCTAAAAAAAGACACTGTAAACAACTTTTATCTGGATTCCTGTTTAGTTAATAGAGTCCTTTTTTCTTCCATGACATGCTTCAATTTATAGCTATGAAAAGTTAAAAAGCTATGAACTCTGTTGTTATCATCATTTGACTGAATCGTGTTTTGAAAAGACTACATATCTTACAGCTGCAAGGGATCATGAGATTATTTAATGCAATAGTCATTTGTGAGAGGAAGGACCTGAGGACACACGGAACTTCCCAAGGTCATAGGCCACGTGAATTACAGAGTTGAGGTTCTAACGCAAGGCTCAGGAGCTAAACCCAGGACACACGGAAGTTCCCAAGGTCATAGGCCATGTGAATTTCAGAGTTGAGGTTCTAACGCAAGGCTCAGGAGCTAAACCCAGGACACACGGAAGTTCCCAAGGTCATAGGCCATGTGAATTTCAGAGTTGAGGTTCTAACGCAAGGCTCAAGAGCTAAACCCCCACACCCAGATCTGCATCCAAAGGGCAGCTGTTATCAAGTGGCATCCCCAGTCCCAGGCACCAGGGCCCACAGCTGGGCTGAGATCTCCCAATTCTAATCTCTCGTGACCCTTCACTGCTCTGCACTTGGCGGAGCCTTCACCCTCACTGGGTTGTGATGAGACCTAAAGTCAGACATGTTCTATGGGACTTCCAAAGGCACGTGGCAGCCCCAACGACAGGTCAACCCTGCCATCCCCGTCACCCTCATTACTAACTAATACTGATGGAGCAGTGCCACTGCTGAGGACCCCTAGAGACACTGTGTGTGCATCGTTTACCCTCATGCCATCAGGAGGGCGCTCGGATTGATGCAAACCGCAGGCCAGAGAAGGAACCTGGGTGACTGTCCAGATGGCAGGTGTTCCTAATACAAGCAGTGGGCCTTGTCTGGGAATCCAGCCTGGGGCTCAACCCCTAGACACACTACACCAACCAAGATGAAAGCAGTTTGCTTTGAAAATTATGCATTTTAAAAATGGTAAAGTGTTTGTTTACATTAAATTATACAATCTTCTTAGTGACCTATGGGCTCCATTTTTTTTTTTTTTTTGAAAATGTGTTCCTTTTGTGATTCTGATTTGTTACAAATGAAGCCACCTTTGCAAGACGATGACAGTGAGAGATGTCTGGCATGGCCAGCTCCATCTTGATTCTAGCCTCACAGGCTGGATGTCTTCCCTCATTCCCGGGCATAGGCCAAGCTAACCATGGGAGGAATTTAGTTCATAGTTTAACTGTGAAGCAAGAATGATTATAAGTTCCTCCATAAACTGGTTCCTTCCTTGTTTGGGGCTGAAACTGATTCTGTAAGACTAACGCAAGGGCACAAGATTAGGATTTTGTGACGGGCCTGGATTCTGCTATAATATAAGAATAGTTTCTATAATCTCTCACTGCTCAGGAGCCAAGTGGCCAGAGACCACAAGATTTGTGACTTCCTCAATTGCTCCTATAGCTAACATGACTATTGTGGAACCTAAGATTGGTCTTTTGAGATGTTTTTCAAACTTTTTTTTCTTTTTTTTAAAATTATACTTTAAGTTCTGAGATATATGTGCAGAACATGCAGGTACGTTACACAGGTATACACGTGCCATGGTGGTTTGCTGCACCCATCAACCTGTCACCTGCATTAGTTATTTCTCCTAATGCTCTCTCTCCCCTAGCCCATCACCCCCCAATAGGTCCTGGTGTGTAATGTTCCCCTCCTGTGTCCATGTGTTCTCACTGTTCAACTCCCACTTGTGAGTGAGAACATGTGGGGTTTGGTTTTCTGTTCCTATGTTAGTTTGCTGAGAATGATGGTTCCAGATTCATCCATGTCCCTGCAAAAGACATGAACTCATCCTTTTTTATGGCTGCATAGTATTCCATGGTATATATGTGCCACATTTTCTTTATCCAGTCTATCATTGATGGACATTTGGGTTGGTTCCAAACTTTTGCATTCTAGCAACTGACTGAGCCCACCCAGACTTGTGACTGATGACTCAACCAGTCCCCTGGACCCCACCAAGAGGTGGACTCAGAACATGAGGACTGCACTCCACACTCCTGTGATTGCATCCCCAGCCAACCATCAGCACCCATTCCCTGGTCCCCTGCCCACCAAACTATCCTTAAAAGCCCCAACCTTCAAGCCTTTGAGGAGACTGATTTGAGTAATAACTGTCTTCCATGTGGCCAGCCCCACATTAGTTAAACTCTTTCTTTACTGCAATCCCACGGTCTCAGTGAACTGGTTTTGTCTGTGCAGTGGACAGAGAGAACCCATCAGGTGATGACATGTAGACTCAGCCTTTGACACTGAGGCTGATGGAAGAGCAGGAAGCCCCATATTGTTCATTTAGTCACAACACACATGTGTATTTTTCCAACTACAGCACACAATATAGTAATGGATTTAAGCCCATCTGTTAAAAATGCTGACAATATAGTGAGTGTAGTTAATAATAATGTATCATATACTTGAAAATCACTGAGAGTAGATTTTCAGTGTTCTCACCACACACAAAAAAGAAGTATATGAGGTAATGCAGGTGTTAATTAGATCAAGCTAGCTGTTTTACAATGTATACATATTTCAGAATACTATGTTGCATGCCATAAATATATAGAATTTTTATTTGCCAATTAAAAATAAATTAAAAGAGTATGGAAAGTGAGAAAATGCTATGCCCAAGAGGAATCTAAGGAAATTAGACAACTGAGTGTATCAGGATCTCCTGGATGGCTCCTGAAACAGAAAAAGGGCATTGTATAAACACTAAAGAAATGTGAAGAAAGTATGGACTTTAGTCAACAGCAATGTACAATATTGGCTAATCAATTGTGAGAAACGTACTTCACTAATAGAAGATATTAATAAACGGGGAATTGACCGTAGGTTGTAGAGGAACTCTTAGTATTATCACCCCAACTTTTCTATGAATCTAAAACTAAAGTAAAAAGTTTATTAAAAAACAAAAACATTATGCTACATGAAAAAAGCCAATCACAAAAGACCACGTCATATGATTCCATTTCTTTGAAATGTCCATAATAGGGAAATCTAAGAGACACAGAAGAGATTGGTGCTTCCTGAGGACTGGCAGTGGGGTGGGGTGGGGGCGGGGGGGGGGGGTGGAGGGGAGGGTGGTGACAGGTAACAGACACGGGCTTTCTTAGATAATGAGAATATTCATGTTCTAAAAGTTAATTGGTGATGGTTGCACATATCTGTGAATATATTAAAAACCATTACATTGTACACTTTCATTGGGCAAATTGTATGGTATGAGAATTATATATCAATAAAGCCTACTAATTTAAAACATGCTATAAACTAAGAAGTCATAGAGAGCTGTTGAAATTTACAGGGTCAGTAATGAGCCCTTTTCAGACAAGTGCTTCAAAGGGCCAATAAAATAAACACTAAATATCAGTCTTTATTAGATATCAATATTCAAAGACATAAATTTTATTAAAAATATAGTCATTCAGGTCTGTTGAATTAAAATCTGTGTAAATTTAGAAACCTCACAAAAAGCAAATCTATCTTTCTACATATGTATACAGATATATTTTAAAAGTGTAAATGGCTAAATTAAAACACTTTTATTGTGAGGGTTTACAGAAAAATACAGTGCGATTAAAAACATATATTATTTATTAAACTAAAGAATAGACCCTCTGACTGTCAAAAACTTTACTTTTTAATATGAAGCGCTCAGCAATAATTGTATTCACAAAACACAAAGGTTTAACAGCCAGCAGATTCAATCTGTGAATCACGGCTATTGAGCCAACCACTTCTTTTTATTTTTATTTATTTTATTTTTTTTGAGACAGAGTTTTGCTCTCATCACCCAGGCTGGAGTGCAGTGGTGTGACCTCAGCTCACCGCAACCTCCGCCTCCCAGGTTCAAGCAATTCTCCTGCCTCAGCCTCCCAAGTAGATGGGATTACAGGCGCCCGCCACCAAACCTAGCTAATTTTTCTGTATTTTTAGTAGAGACGGGCTTTCACCATGTTGGGCAGGTTGGTCTTGAACTGCTGACCTCAGATGATCCACCTACCTTGGCCTCTCAAAGTGCTGGGATTACAGGTGTGAGACACCACACCCAGCCTGAGCCAACCGTTTCTAAAGGCAGGAGATGTGAGAAGGGACAGAGGCTCTATGGGTGATTCCACATGAACAAGCTTCCGTCTTTGCACCTTGGCTAATCCCAAAGCTCGTGTTTCGTGTTTCCCTAACATTCCAGAGGTTTTGTTGGTTTGCATCCTGGCTTTTCCTCTCTCCTCTTAGAGAGGCTTCCTCACCTCCCCGGCCTCTCCAGGCACCCTTGTCTTCGTCCCTTCCTTGGCTCTATTCACTTCCTTTTCCAACCTCCCAAATGTCTGCTTCTCTTTCCTCCAGCCACTTCCCCAACCCTGGCAAGGCTGTGAAGCTACAGGGCATTATTTAGCATATATTGTGTTTATTGGTTAAAATGTGTTCCCCCTCCTTGGAGTTTAAAACAGCTGAGTTGACAGTTTCCTGTTTGTTTCTACAAGACTGTGGTTCTGAATGTGGGGCCGGGGCAGGCATCACAGGAGAACTTGTGAGAACTGCAAATTCTCAAGGCCCCCAATCCCCCCAGGCCTACGCCTCTGGAAGCTCTGAGATGGGGCCCAGAAGCTGGGCCTTAACAAGCCCTCCCAGTGGTTCCGATGCATGTTCAGGTTTGGGAACCACAGGTCTAAAAGAAACAAAACCCATTCAAGGACATTTGGGTTCTATTGTTGCCCTGTCTCTCGCTCCCTACTCTCACTGTCTTCTTTGTGAACACTAAAGGAAAAACGGCGCTGCACTGCGAAATGCCTCCTGAGGCGGTGGGGAGAAGGAGGCCAGATTATTCCACTACCTCAAACACAGCGTTCAAACTTGATGTTGCATCAGAATCCCCTGGAGAACTTGTTCAAAAACTCCAATTTGGTGGATCTGAAATGGACCCAGGGTCTGCATTTCTACCAGGCTCTCATGGGACAGGCCCAAGATCTGCATTTTTGCCAAGCTCCCGTGAAAGCTGATGTGACTAATCCAGGAACCACACTGGTGTCAAAGGATACACTGATTTACTCCTTGGTTGATCTGGTTAATTGCCATAAGGGGAAAGAGTCCCAAATAACACACGGAGGTGCCACTGTAACCATAAATAAGGACTAAGAATAAAGTTCCCAGCAAGCTCATGCTGGATTCATTCCACTGTGCTTATATCTAATAACCAGAAGGGAGAAGACATCAGGCCTGAGAGATCCTTTTCCTCTCCAGCAAGCTGACCACAGCTGCTGTCCCCGCCATTTCCCCAGGCTTCCCTTGCCTCTTCGGATTTAACGAAAGGGTTGATAAGGCCAACACTCAAATTACCTGTAGTCAATTCCACATTTTTCCCACCTTGCAGCACTTTTAGAACTTTTCGGAAAGTCGCTTCTTACTTGTGTAGCAAGACAGAAAAATAAGCCAGTCCTATCAACTAGGAACGCTGACTGATCAAGAAGCTTTCCAGATAACATTATTAGTTTGTCACTATTGTGTTAATGAGAATGCAACAATGTAACTCCAAATGACATCTTGTGTGATTCAGTGTTGTTTTCATGGTTGAGTGAGATGATACGTGTAAAGATATTTAATAATGTTCTGGATATGTCTTCCCATATGACTCCTATAACTTACCCTGTATCGTTTCACAATGGTCTTCATTATCTTTGCAGTAGAGATTGATTTGCTTTGTTTCCTGTATTGCTGTGCTGATGTGGCATGTTATTATTTAGTGAACTAATATTTGCAAAATTTGTTTGTTTATGAAAAGAAATCTAGGAAAACTATTTGACTGTCACTTCCAACCTCTGGATAAGATTTGCTATGTCAGATTTATTTCCTGTAATACGATCAGCAATATAACAGTAACTCTTTATAAAAATAACGATTTTTTGGCTGGGCGCTTTGGCTCACGCCTATAATTCCAGCACTTTGGTAGGCTGAGGCAGGTGGATCACCTGAGGTCGGGGTTTGAGAACAGCCTGGCCAACATAGCGAAACCCATCTCTACTAAAAATACAAAAAATTAGTCAGGTGTGGTAGCAGGTGCCTGTAACCCCAGCTACTTGGGAGGCTGAGGCAGGAGAATTGCTTGAACCCGGGAGGTGGAGGTTGCAGTAAGCCAAGGTGGCGCCACTGCACTCCAGCCTGGGCGACAGGGTGAGACTCTGTCTCAAAATAATAATAATAATAATAATCTTTACAAAAATATGTGGTCTACATCGAATTTTTGAAAACAGTTTCACTCCTATTATTTCATCTTCAGGATACCTCCTGAGATAAGTATGTTCTTCTCAATAATAATAATAATTATTATTGGGTACTAGGGAATGAGAGAAGCGATAACAGTAGAACCCAATAATAATAAATATATAATAAATAATATAAACATATAATATATACATAATATACAATAAATATTATTATTGGGTTTTATTGTCTCCTCCAATAGAACTAATAATAAATTATTATTTATTTAATAAATAATGTATATTTATAATTATCTGTAATACATAATTTATTATAATAATAAATTATGATCAAGAGAATTTGAGATAACATAAATATTTGGTGTGAGAACTAGAACTAAAACCTGCCTTCCTGACTCACTGTTTCTATTCTTTGGTAAGATCATCTTCGTTTCTTTTTCCTCCTGAGACCAGAGACCCACTCAACGCCGCTATTCGGAAACTCATATATGGAAGACTTGCATTTTTTCTAATTAAGAACTTTAGCAAACTTGGTAGATTCTAACCTTAAATATGTTAAATTTGCTACTCAGAAATGAAATAGTCAATCTACAAATAGAATTAAACAAAAACCAAGTAATTATTTTCCCACTGCTCATTTTCATAAGCATGTATCTTGCTAAATCTTACAATCTGCTTCCTACTACGCTAGACTCTGTTGAGGACACAAAAATGACCACGGCAGGGTTTCTAACTGGAGATGCTTGTGATCCGGGTGGATGGGATGAGGACAGGAAAGAGGGGACCAAGCTTACCGTCAAGCTGTGAATCTATGTGCGTTAATGAACGTATCTACAAGCTGCCTTATTCATTTAATTAAGAACAAGGTTTACTCTTTTCTCACAGGTTAAAAAGCTTCAAGTTAAATAATATTGCTGATGTGCTATAGGGAGTTGGCATTACAGTTTTATCTCTCTACTCCGGGGTCCATTATACCCTCACACAGTACGCATGGCTCCATTTAATGGTAATGGAAGTCACACTTGGGTATTGGAAAGATAATTTTCCCCTCTAGAATTTGCACAAGACAATCCTTGAGGGAATAATATTTTTTACAGCCCAGTCATTGCCCTACCTGGACCCAACAAGTAACTCTGCACAGTAATTAAATAAGCACAACAGGCAAATTCAAATTTCAAGAGTCTGAGTTTTATGGTTACAGATGTTCTTCCCAAAATAGTTTATTCAGCAGTTCCTTGGGTCATAAATGTTTAATTTTTAATCTATTTTTTATCGGTTTTGGGCAATGCAGGCTGCTAGTATACCAAAAGAATTTTCACTAGTACATTTTACATGCAGGAAGTTTGCAGTAATAAAAGTTTTAACAAAATAAAATCAGGTATGTTCCCTTAAGGGAGTGAACGTTGCTTTAGCTGAAAACACAGGTCAATGTCCTTGTTCTAGAACAGGGACTCTACCGATCTCACTTACAATATTGTTTGTGAGTGGCAGTCTATTTGCAGACTTAATATCATCCAGGGAATCACACGATTTAACTTGCAGATGTGCTATTGAAAACACATAGAGTTACATCATCTATTTGCACGGCAAATGTCCTTTGAAATGATTCACAGACTCGAAACAATAGCCATTTCAGGATATATTTATCTTTTATGACTCAAACACCTGCCCCACTTTTCAGGGGACCTTGTGGTATAGACAATATGTGCAGATAAAAGGTAAATTGTTGTTAAAATACCACAAAAAGGAACTGACAAAAATCACAGCTGACCTCGCGTGTTTGCATATTTATCGGCAGCTATCAACCTGATTTTTAGTTGCCCTGAACATATATTAATTATTACATTATACTGTGGGCGCAGAAGTGAAATCTTCTGAGTTTGTTTGTTTGTTTTTATAACATACAACACAGCACAGGGCCTGACAATTTACAAAAGATCACTGAACTTCCCATTTACCTTGACATATCCAGAACTTTATCTCAATCCCTCCTTTGGGTAGACCTGCCCAATACACCAAAAGACAGGGTGAGTTAATCAGCACATTTAGGCAAAGGAGACTTACTGAAAGTGAAAGAGGCGGCAGGCTCTTCAGTCAAAAGGGGCACTGGCAAAGGAACTAATGGGTACCGCTGAGACCAAGGCAGAAAGGCCAAGACAGAAAGGAGGCGGGGGCCGAGCTCGTGCTCTCCCGCTGCACCTAATTCCGTTGTCCTTCCAGCTCAGAACCTCCCTGAACAGCAAAGACCCTGCCTGGTTGCCTTCTCTCCTGCACTGGGTCTCCCTGTCAATTCCAGAGTTGCCGTTGTTATAACACACAGAATAATCTTACTTCAAACCAACAACACCCCACTTCCCCCAGTGTTCCTAACATCAAAACATCATCTGTCCTTCCAGGACAAATGTGAATGTTCGACTGCACTTTGCCCTTTCCGACACCCAGGTTGCAGCCCCACGGCTCATTTAAGGGAAGGCAAAGCTCCTGTGGCTGTAGGACTCTCTGAGAAGCTCGCATGCCTCTGGCAAATTAAACACTGTGATCTGTTCTCTGCAGAGTCCTTCCAGGGCTGGCTTTTCCTCCTGCTCAGTGGCTCACAGAGGAGGCTGCTTGTTCAAACCAAGTAGCCTATGGAAATATTAAAGGCACTATGAATAATGATGCTTGTTCTTCATTATTGTATTTATTTTAGTTTCTAGCACTTCAGTTAGTTTATAACTTTAGTTAGTTTACAGCACTTGATCAACTTACAATTCACAAATAACACTTTCACCTCTGGAGGGAGGACTGGAGTTCCAAAGATCTCCACTTGAATTCTGGCGTTCTGTTTGTTGGACAAGGGCATGTTATTTGCTGGGTCTCTGTTTTTCCTTTCTTCTCCCACAGTAAAGTATAGATTCATAAAAGTACCTAGCACATAGACTGGGCACGGTGGTTCACACCTGTAATCCCAGCACTTTGGGAGGCCAAGGTGGGCAGATCACCTGAGGTCAGGGGTTTGAGACCAGCCTGACCAATATGATGAAACCCCGTCTCTACTAAAAATACAAAAATTAGCCAGGCGTGGTGGCATGCGCCTGTAATCCTAGCTACTCAGGAGGCTGAGACAGGAGAATCGCTTAAACCCGGGAAGCGGAGGTTGCAGTAAGCCGTGATTGTGCCATTGCACTCCAGACTGAGCAACAGGAGCGTAAACGCCATCTCAAAAAAAAAAGTACCTAGAACACAGGTCAATCTCAGGACAAGTGGAATCTGGGTTTTTGTCTACCGCCTCAGGTAAGGAAAAGCAGAGATGCCATCACTTGCTTAAAAAGACCACCCAGCTAATGAAGGTGGGGCTTGGATAGGAGCAAAGGTTCTGCGGAGTGAGCCCTTGTTCAGGAGGACTGCTAGGTCAAAACTACTTGTTTAATGCTAAACAAATCATTGTTTAGGATTATTGTTACAAAATACTGTTATAGTCACAACACATGACTCTTCATAGTATTATTCCAAGACTTTCCTGCCTTCACTCTCGTTCTCTCTTGAATGTACAGTGGAGTATTCCAGAGGTTATGTGATGTACACTAGTGCAGTGTATTGAATGTGAAAGCAGAGAAGACCCAGCTGTCTTGCATTAAGCCAGACATGAACAGTTTGCAAAAATGTAAAATAATGCCATTCTTATCTCTAATTTTGTTGGAGATTATAATGACTTTTCATAAAAATATTTATATTAACATGTAGTTGGGTCATTGTTCTTATTTGTAAATAAAGTAATAAACAAATATCTTAAAATGTTCACAGTTTAAAATTTAAATTTGGCAAATAGAGATAAACGTAAGCACATAGCAATAGCTCTGGAAAGCCACATTTTTTCGGAGCGTAGAGAGATCCCGAGACCACAAAGTTTTCAGTACCGCTGAATCTGAGAGTGTTTCTCAAACTCTGATGAGTGTATCCATGACCAGGGCCTTGTTGCAATGCAGATTCTGGGACAGCTGGTCCAGGAGAGGCCTGAGAATCTTACCCTTGGTAAATGTGGCTGTTGAGCTCAACATAGTTCACCGTCAGAGCTTGGGAGGAATGGGAGGTTAAGTTGGAGCCATGGCCTGTCTGCTGTGGCGCTGTGTCCCTGGGGGAAAGGGAAGCCTCTCTGTGTCCTACAAACCCTCTCCCAAGTCCAGTGGGGTGAGGCCTCATGTGCCCAGCCACTAAGCGGGCATGACACATGGGGAAGACAGTAAACAAAAACAAAAACCATGTCAAGCAAATCCATGTTGGCCTCAGGGTTAGGGCGTCCTGGTTATCCTGGCAGTTTGAGAGAGAGGCTGTCAGCATGGGGTACACAGGGGGTTTTTAATTTGGGATTAGATCCCTTTTGTTCTCATTTACTTTGTTGATCTTTTTATTCTTTTTTCTTGTCCTCCTCATAGTGTTCATTGCAAAGCATTAGTTTTCTTCTCCATGTTTTTCTATTCCTTGACTAAAAATTAGTTTAGATTATTAATAGAGATATCATATCTTCAAAGTTCATAATGTTTAACTAGCATTGGCTCATGGTAGGGCAGGCTCCAAGATCTCCTCTGCTGCAGGGACAGATGGTGGTGGTCAGGTAAACCTGAACAGCACCGATAACCTCACCAGTGGCTCTGGGAGGGGGAGAAAAAGGAAGGTTTATCATCTACTGGAGAGAAAGGTATGAGAGTTGGAGAAGACAAAGACATTGAATTCAAATTACCTTCACTTTATGAACTAGGACGTTAAGTGTTCAATACCCACAGGTTTCCATGGTAGCTGTCAGTCCTGACTCAGATTTCACAGGAACAGAGGTGAGGAATTAGTCTGAGGGTCCCCGTTGTCACAGAGGAAGAGTGTGTGGGCTCTTCAATCTTGTGAGAGTGTACATCAGCCTCTCCAAACAAACACAGTTAAAAAATAAAGGGAGGAAAGCTGTCAGTTGAGGGCCTTGAGTGTACTTAGTGGATAAAATACTTTGTTCCTCATGGAATAAATCTCTCCACTGACAGATTCAGAGCAACACTCTCCTTTATCTAATGCGAGTTAAATGCCTATTTCCTATGCTCTGATTGGAATATTTCCTCTGTATGCCTCTAGAAAGGCTTGTTCTAATAAGGTATGTATTAGGGAAAAGGGATACCATTGGAGTTAACTAACTCTTTCACTGACTTGAATTTTGTAGAGCAATGGCATATCAATCTACTGGAACAAGGCATTCATCAACATCAGCCCCATACACAGTGTTCTTTGTTGCAAATATGTTTTTGATTTGCCTTGCAATGCAGAGGTGTTCAATGCTAAATTCAGGGTACACCCCTGTATTAGTTCATTCTCACACTGCTAATAAAGACATACCCAAGACTGGGTAATTTATATTAAAAAAATAGGTTTAATGCACTCACAGTTCCACATGGCTGGCAAGGCCTCACAATCACAGCAGAAGGTGAAGGAGGACAAAGGCAGCTCAGATTGTACCGTGGCTCCTATTAGCCACAGCTGGAGTGGTTGGAAGACAGGGCACCAAGTCCCTTGGCTGCATACAGAAAGGAGCCCCTGGGCCTGGCCCAGGAAACCATTTTTTCCTCCTAGGCCTCTGGGCCTATGATGGCAGGGCACTGACACAAAGGTCTCTGACATGCACTGGAGACATTTTCCCCACTGTCGTGATGAATAACATTTGGCTCTTTGTTATGTATGCAAATTTCTGCAGCAGGCTTGAATTTCTCCCAAGAAAATGGGTTTTTCTTTCCTATCCCATTGTCAGGCTGAAAATTTTCCAAACTTTTATGCTCTGCTTTCTTTTGAACACTTTGCTGCTTAGAAATGTCTTCCACCAGATACCCTAAATCATCTCTCTCAAGTTCAAAGTTCTATAGATCTCTAGGGCAAGGGCAAAATGCTGCCAGTCTCTTTGCATAGCAACAGTGACCTTTACTCCAGCTCCCAACAAGCTCCTCATCTCCATCTGTGACCACTTCAGCCTGGACTTCATTGTCCATATCACTAGAATTTTGGTCAAAGCTATTCAACAAGTCTCTAGGAAGTTTCAAACTTTCTTACATCTTTCTGTCTTCTGAGTTCTCCAAGTCTCTAGGAAGTTCCAAACTTTCTCATATTTTCCTGTCATCTTCTGAGCCCTCCAAACTGTTTCAACCTCAGCTTGTTACCCAGTTTCAAAGTTGCTTCCACATTTTCAGGCATCTTTACAGCAGTACCCCACTACCTGGTACCAATTTACTGTATGAGTCTGTTCTCACACTGCTAATAAAGACTTACCAAAAACTGTGTAACTCGTAAAGACAAGGAGATTTAATGGACACACAGTTTGACATGGCTGGGGAGGCCTCACAATCATGGCAGAAGGTGAATGAGGAGCAAAGTCATGTCTTACATGGTGGCAGGCAAGAGAGAGCTTGTGCAGGAGAACTGCCCTTTATAAAACCATCAGATCTTGTGACACTTATTCACTATCATGAGAACAGCATGAGAAAGACCCACCCCCATGATTCAGTTACCTCCCACCAAGTCCCTCGCACAACATGTGGGGACTATGAGAGCTACAATTCAAGATGAGATTTGTGTGGGGACACAGCCAAACCATATCAACCCCTAAAATAAACCTGTGAAATAGACACATGTATTTCTGTGTGGCCAGCAAAATCAAGGCTCACTCATTTTAAAATCTCTAGTCGCATTTCAGTATAAAATTTTCTGAAAGCATTTTGTAAAGGTAAAGGAAAGAAGCTAATTTAAGCAGCAACCTTTGAAATAATTCATAGTCATCAAACCACAAGTAGAAAGAGGGACCACAAGCTTGGCAGACATTTTCATATTAAACTCCTCACCCCAAAAAGGAACTGTTTCTGAGGTAAGAAAAGATATGGAGTCTAAGCTCTTTCTGAATAGATCCGTAGGTAAAAAGTGGAAAATATTAAAACAGTGGGAACCCAGAGAAGTCCATACAAGAATCAGGCCTTTAGGAGTAGGACTCTAGCTGAAGCCTGAATTTGGAAAAGCTTTTGGAAACAAGCTCTCCTAGCACAACTTTCTGGGCCAGGGACCTCACCAAAGCAGTCTTCACGACCCATCCACCAGCCTTCGAGTCCAGTCGGCTACACTACAGCACATCAGGGCTGCTGCTCTAGGATTAAACCCCTTAGCAAGTCTACACTGAAGTACATCGGGGCTGCTGCTCTAGGATTAAACCCCTTAGCAAGTCTACACTGCAGTACATCGGGGTTGCTATTCTAGGATTAAACCCCTTAGCAGGTGAGGGTTTTCCTCAAGTAACTCACACCATTGGCAGCCTGTAGTGTGCCCTGTTGTTTAAAGGATGACTGGGGATTTTTTAATTAGATAATCAAAGCCCTGGACTAATAGACTATCGCCAATCCCATCTCTATTCCTGCTCATCTCTTCTCTTTCCTTTTCCATCCTCTTTTTTTATTGGTCTGGTAATTATTTGATAAGAAAAATGTACCCTGATCAGTCTATCTCCAGCAATCTGTCACCATCTAAATAGTTTTTGAGGTCCCAATAATTATTCCAACTAAAGGCTTCCCTGATTACCTTCATCCCTAAAATCAGGCAGCATTTAGATAAAAATTACACATAATTTAGTACTTCATCATGTTTTGCTATTATTTCTGTTATTTCATGTGTTTTAACTTTGTCTTTCTAACCTGGATACAAGATCCATGAAACTTTGATCATTCTCCTGCATTCCCCAAAGAACGTAGAACAGAAAAGAGCACAGGATCCATTGACTGATGGGCTTATTTATTGACGTGGCTCAGAGATGCTCATAACAAGCTATAAATATGAAATCAAGACATTCACAAAATAAAGAGATTGACCAGGCGTGATGGCTCATGCCTATAATCCCAGCATTTTGGGAGGCCAAGGCAAGACAACTGCTTGACCCCAGGAGTTTCAGACCAGTCTGGGCAACATGGAAAAAACCATCTCTACAAAAAAAAAAAAAAAAAAAAAATTAAAAATAGCTGAGTGTCATGGCACATACCTGTAGTCCCAGCTACTCAGGAGACTGAGGCAGGAGGATGGCTTGAGCCCAGGAGTTCCAGGCTGCAGTGAGTAATGATTACACCACTGCACTCCAGCCTGGGTGACAGGGTGAGACCCTGCCTCTCAAAACAAAATAAAATAAAATATGAAAAGATCAACATTACAAGGAGAATAAAGTATTTGGCCCAGCACTGAGGAGGTTTTATTTAGGCAGATTTATTATTTTTTTAATCAGTAAATATTGCAATCATTGACAAGGAAGTAGGAGACCCAAAGTAAACCCCAGTTTTATAGACTGGTTAGAAAGTGTGGCCCTAAAGCTTATGGCCAGTAAATATAAATAAATAAATAAATAAATAAATAAATAACAAAAATTCTAACTGCAGTGATATGATTAGCACAAGATTCAGACAATAGAATGAATGGTATTTGATGTCTACATTAAGAAATTTCTACAAAACCCAATAATTGGATCTGCTATGAGTGAACAAAGGTAAAACTGTGTAAAAAGATAACTCAAGAATGTGACATTTCCAAAAAGATAGTACATTTAGAATGTCTGTTGGAATAAAGAGACATAGCTATTTTACAACTTAGGGTATTAATAGAAAACTTGAACTGTGGCGAGGCCAGCCACCTGGGAGTCAACTACCATGGGAAAGTAGTTTATTACTCACAGACCCCAAGTGGAAGTGGTGGACACAGCACTTCCCCAGGGCCATGTAGGGAAGCCCAAGGCCAGAGGCAGAGGGAGGGGAAAACTGGCAAGAGCCTTTATTATGGCTTCCATAGCAAGGCAGGCTTAGCAGGCTTAGGTCTGGCTAGATTGAATGATTTCTGGGGGCTTTGTGGCATAGGAACTGGCCTCAGTTGTCTGGGATATGGTTGTGGGGTGATTAGGGCAGATGAATAGGATAGAGATCTTGAGTGTGAGAGCATGATAAAAAGGTGATTGAGGTGTGGCCCCCGATTGGTCCTAGTGGAAAGCATGCCTTGCAGAACTTCCTGCAAGAAGGGGAGGTAGGGAGGAGAAGACCGGAACCACTGCAAGGTGATTCAGGTACATGACAGGGTGGTCCAGAAGATTATGCATCCAGCATATCCATGTACAGCAGATGTCAAAGTGTTAACTTTGCAGAGCTAGAAATGTGACTAATACAGTCGCATGGACGCAGCAACTGTTAGGGATACAGAAAAAAATAACAAGGGAACATAACCTATGAATTTAACTATTTCACCTTGAACTGGGTGCTATGGTTTCTGTGTCCCCACCCAAATCTCATGTCAAATTGTAATCCTCAGTGTTGGAGGAGGGACCTGGTGGAAGGTGATTGGATCATGGGGGCAGATTTCTCCCTTGCTGTTCTCGTGATAATGAGTTCTCACAAGATCTGGTTGTTGAAGAGTGTGTAGTACCTCCCCCTTTGCTCTCTTCCTCCTGCTCTAGCCATGCGGGACACACCGGCTTCCCCTTTGCCTTCCATCATGACCTTAAGTTTCCTGAGGCCTCCCCAGCCCTGCTTGCTGCACAGCCTGCAGAACCATGAGCCAGTTAAACCTTCTTGCTTTTAAATTACCCAGTCTCTGGCAGTTTTTTATTAACAATGCAAGAGTGAACTAATACGATGGGTCTGAGAATCAGGTCACTATTCAGATAGCAGAAAGCTACCTACTATTGAAACATGAACTCAACCCTACTGGCTGTACCTTGGTCTCTTCTACCTTTGCACCAGAAAAGGAAGCCAATTTACAAACAAGATAGAGAAAGCTAACAAGTGACCAAAATAGATTTCGACTGTAAGTGAAATAAACTTAACTACAACATTGAGCCCATAACCTTGGTAGTAAAATAAAATGAAGTGGAAGAAGCCATGCTGTAATAACAATTTAATATTCACCAGATTGTAAAGTGAATCTAGGAGGAATCATTGTGCATGCAAGAAGAAAATTACCACCCGATATAATCTGTGGTGAGACATATTCATGGCCACCCAGAGAGCCCCAAAATCTAAATGGTGATTTTCTTTAAAATGATGGCTGGGTGCTGCTGGTGCTTAATTAATTTCTTCATGTCCTCCAAAGTAGAATGAGCCGTACCTGCTTCAAACATGCCTGAGGATGAGGCTATACCACAGGAAATGAGGCTATACCACAGGAAGTACCTGGATTGCAGGAGAGAAGGGAGTGAGTGGCCTTCACCAATGGCCACTGAGTGATTGCATATTGGAAAGGCATTGGTCTAAAACTCAGAAGGCCTCAGTTCTCACCAGAGCCCTGCCCATAGGCAGCTGTTTGATCCTGAGCAAGGAATTTAGCTCTTTTCATCTGTTGAAATACTGGGGTTTTTCCATGTCTCAGAGAAGTGGGTAGGATTAAAGGATTTTTAAATTTTCTTCCAAGGCAGCCATTACACTGACGCACAACCATCATGCCTGAGCATAAGAACATGTTGCCACTGCCTAGACTGTTACCCCTTCTCTTGTGCTTTTTGGCCGGAAATGCCCCAGACACTTCATTGTACCTTAAAACTTATTTAGAACATCCACAAGCAACTCTTTAGGGACACCCTTACCACCTCGGAAGGTACATAAATGTAGGCTATTACCAATAGAAAAATCTTAGTATTGGATCACCATGAGCACACAATAGCATCCAAAGCATTGTACAAAGTTGTTTCTTATTTTACTTGTTAGCCCATTCAGAACTAACCTCATGTGGACCTACAGGAGTCCCTCTTCTCTCCCGTCTCAATCACTCAAAGTTATTCCCTGGATCTCAGATCTTCCCCCAGCATCCTGGCTCCATATTGGACAAGTAACACTAAATATTGCATAACACCAGTCTTGTACACCTCTGAAGACTTCAGGTTCTTTAGAATTCCATCCTACTAAAGGTTCCCACCCTGAATGGGGCTAGAGAACGAGGAAGGAAGGAATGGAGGGAGGGAGGGAGGAAGGAAGGGAGGGAGGGGGAGGGAGGGGGAGGAGAGGGGAAGGGAGGGGAAGAAAGGGAAGAGAAGGAAAGGGAGGGAAGGGAAGAGAAGGAAGGAGGGAAGGAGGGAGAGGGAGGGAGAAAGAAGAGGAAGGGAGAAGGGGCCACTCTCTAGGTTATTAAGGCAACTTTGTTGAGCAACTATGCTTGTATTTAAATATGAGATTGTCCTAATACTTGGGTTTTCAGAACTCAGAGCTTCAGTCAGGTATGTCGCCGGGCTCAGCCAGGTATAGGTGTAATCTGCTCCTGGGTCTAGTAGGTGATATACTTGGCCACAATTTTAGTTTTCTTATAAAGAAACTTCATCTTCTAGGCTTCCCCTGTAAGATTCTGTAAAATCTGTTTATCCCTGCCCCTAGTAAACATGTGAGCATATTATTCCTTCCCTTTCTGGTGTCTGCATTAGCACAGCTCATTTCAGGAAGGCCATTCTTTAAATACAGCAAATAAAACACCATTTGTTCTTCAGCATTATAGCTCTCTTCTATTATAAACACATATTACAGAATTCTATACCTTTTGTGTCCTTGGCAAACTACTAGAGAACTTCTCCTGAACATTGGTTCCCACAGAAAGACAGGGCCTCTTCTCCACATAGCATCGTCACCCTCTGCCCCCAGCCGGGCCTTCAGCTATACTGACGCCCAGGTCCCCACACCCCGGGCCTTCAGCAATACCCACACCCAGGTCCCCCAACTCTGGGATTTCAGCTATACCCCTCCCAGCTCCCCCCGACCCCGGGCCTTCAGCTATACCCACACCCGGGTCCCCCCACCCCACCTGGGCCTTCAGCTATGCCCACACCTGGGTCCCGGTAAACACCTCTTCACTCATGTCCCTCAAATTTCTATTCTCATTCTGACCTTGCTGTCACCGAATGATCCTCTTCCTTCTGTCAAAAGTAAGCTTAAATTATTTTGAATGGTTTGCTGTTTTTCTCCCAGACAATCCCTGTCACTCCCAATGCCACACGCACCAGGGTTCCCCTGAGCCCACTCTCCAATCCTGAGACAGCAGCTCTGCCCTCTTCCTACTCCCAAGCATTTGCAAGCATCTATGGTTTTATTTCTGTGACTGTGAATATCTGTGAGATGAGATCTTTGTTTATTAATATGTATATACTCTGACATACCTGACTCTTGGGTGTTTCCAGATAAACATTTATCGAATTGATACAAATTACTCCTGAGACGGTGGCAGCATCCCCGGTGGTGAACCCTCTGTGTTCTCAGCGCAGGAGTCCTCCTTTCCACTCTGACTCTTAGCACTCCCTGCCTGACTCCATCTCTGAAGGCAGGGGGTGGCTGGCATGGAAAATAAAAAAGCTCTAAAGACCTGAGCTGTAGTCCTTGCTCTGTCACTCACAGGCCATAGGACCTTAGACACATATCATGCCCATCTGTAAAATCAGGGCTTGGCCTTGTCCGGCAGTTTCCAGCAGCATTCCTTGAAGGAGACCTGGAGCCCACCCTGGAGGCAGAGGGAGCCAGAGGAAGGTACAGCCAGACTCCCCTTGCCCCATGCCCAGCAGCCAGCCCACCACTTTGCTGCTTCTACAAAAATCTCACAAGGCTGAAAAGGGCTGGTGTATTAGTCTGTTCTCATGCTGCTATGAAGAAATACCCAAGACTGGGTAATTTATAAAGGAAAGAGGTTTAACTGACTCACTGTTCTGCAGGGCTGGGGAGATCTCAGGAAACTTGCAATCATGGCAGAAGGGGAAGCAAATACCTCCTTCTTCACATGGCGGCAGCAAGGAGAAGTGCAGAGCGAAGGGGGAAAGCCCCTTATAAAACCATCAGATCTTGTGAGAACTCACTCACTACCAAGAGAACAGCATGGAGGTAACCCCTGCTATGATTCAGTTACCTACCACCAGGTCCCTCCCACAACGCATGGGAATTATAGGAGTTACAATTCAGGATGAGATTTGGGTGGGGACACAGCCAAACCATATCAGCTGGTCTAGGTGATCCCTCAAGTTTCCCTCAGCTTCCTGGCATGAATATTCCTATTTATGACCACACTTCCTGCTGCAGCAACAGCCATCCAAACCAAAGCAGACACAGAGTTAAAAGCCCTAATGCATGAAAACATGCTCAGCCCCACTAGTCATTTGGAAAATGCAAATCAAAACCACAATGAGATACCACTTCACAGCCACTAGGATGGCTGCTATAAAGACAAAAAGCAGAAGGTAAAGTTTTATAGGATGTAGGGAAATTGGAATTCTTGTGCACTGCTAGTGGGAATGTGAAATGCTACAGCCACTGTGTAAAAATAGCATAGCAGTTTCTCAACAAAGTAAACACGGAATTAGCTTACGATCCAGCAATTCCACTTCTGGGTATATGCCCCAAAAAATTGAAAGCAGGAACTCAGACATCTGCACACGTATGCTTATGGCAACAGTATTCGCAATAGTCAAAATGTGGGAACCTCCCCAGTGTCCATCAACAGACGAATAAGCAACACATCATGCATCCATTTACAGTGGAATATTATTCAGCTTGAAAAGGAAGCTCAGACACATGCCAGAACGTGGATGAAGCTTGCAGATAGCATGCTAAGCGAAACAAGCCAGGCACAAAAGGACAAATACGGTATGATTCCACTCCTAGGATGTCCCTCAAGTCATCACATTTCATGGAGACAGAAAGTGGAAGGGGGGTGGCCAGGGGTTGAGGAAGGGATAATGGGGAGTCACTGTTTGATGGGGACGGAGTTTCAATTAGGGAAAGATGTACACGTTCCAGAGACGGATGGTGAGGTTTTTGTTGCACAGCAATGTGAATGTACTTAATGCCCCTGAAATGCACACCTAACAATGGCTGAAATGGTAAACTTTATGTTATGACTGACTGACCACACTAGAAAACCCTCTGGAGCCCGGTTCCAGGGAAGGATAACCTGTCAGATAGCAATGAGAAAACACATCCTGGAACAACAGCTGGGACTGTCTAGCTGGTGATATTTACTGACCAGACTTGTGCATGTTTCCTCTTTGGCAGCAAAGCCCCGGCACCACGGTGGCCAGGCTGTGGAGAATAAAAATAGAACCTCTGCTTTTAGCAGTGTCTTTCATAAGTTGCAAGCACTGACACTTTCATGCAAAAAGCAACACTTTCTTCTTGTGCCCTCTGAAGAGGAGTCACTCCATAAAAAATGGCTCTTGACATGTCAGATTACATGCCTAGTTAGTAGCACTGGGTTCCTATCACTTCCCTAGAACCTCTGAACATCTCTTTTCCAAAATGCATTTTAACCATGAAGCTGCCCCAAGAACAAACTCTGTAAGTCTGATGCTGCTGGCTCACCTACCCGCACGCACACAGCTTCAGTGACTTTTCCGACGCTGCCTGGAGCTTTACCTTTCCAGCTGGATTGAGGATTCAACAGGGTTACCTGGATGTCAACCTACTTTTGCTTTTTAGGGGCAAACATGATTTGCTGGTGTTCTAGAAGTATACCCTATTCATTACAAAAACTGTGCATGTATGCGATGTTTTGCGAGTCTACTCAGTCAATCGCACGACCTAGCTGCACACCTTCAGATAGAAGCTCCCTGAGGGCAGGCCCCTTATCAGTGTTTTTCAGCTCTGTGCCACCAGCACATGGTTCACAAGAGAAGCTCAAGCAATCAGCACAGCGACATGACGTCCATGGCTCCAGGCATGTTTTCTTTGGGGCAGAGAGGGGTGGTTCCTCTATATAAATACTAAAAGGTATATTTTTAAATGAGTTGATATAAACATGAATATGATCCAAGCTGAATTCATTATTACTATAACCATTTTTCTCTTTTTATTTTCAAAGAAATGAGACCAAGGTGGGCGGATCACAAGGTCAAGTGTTTGAGACCAGCCTGGCCAACATAATGAAACACCGTCTCTACTAAAAATACAAAAATTAGTGGGGCATGGTGGCGGGCATCTGTAGTCCCAGCTACCAGGGAGGCTGAGGCAGGAGAATTGCTTGAACCTGGGAGGTGGAGGTTGCAGTGAGCCGAGGTCATGCCACTGCACTCCAGCCTGGGCAAAAGAGCAAGACTCCATCTCAAAAACAAAAACAAACAAAAAAAAAGAAATGAGAGTTGAATGATTTCCAGGGGTTCCTGGCAGTATCATGGCCTAGGCCCTGTGCCTCCAACAGCCCGGGGAGGAGCTCCTCTGCACACAGCTGGATGAGCATGAAGCAGGGGGAGAGAGCAACGCCCCACCCTACCACCCTCTCCTTGGTTGTTCTGAACCTCAAAGAGACAGCCAGCAGTAGATGGTGACCAGCAGAACCTCGCAGGCGCACGACGGGTTCATCCACCCATTTCCACAAAATTTTTTACAGGTAAGAAACCTTAAGGCTGCAGTGGCCAAACTTCTCCAAGGTCACACAACTGGTGAGTAGGAGAACAAGGACCAGAACCAACAAGTCAGCCCTTCCCACCCCCGGAATCATGTCTTGTGTTCCTGAGGTGAGCTTTGGGGTCTTCTGCCTTCAGCCTGCTTTTTGAAACTATTTCCTACCTCTCCAAAATCCCACCTTTTCAAAACATACCCCTGCACATAGCACCAAATCCTCACAGTTACTGCTGCAGCCAGGCATTGAGATGAGGAAGAGGAGATGAAAACACGCAAGACACAGACTCCGGTTTTAAGGAGCTCACAGCCCTCCATGTCTTTGCTCCTGTACAGCATTTATAGCCTCTCAGAAGTTTCTGGAATGTTCCTCAAGATTCTTTCCACCTTTTAAATTCTAGTCTTTCAAAAGTGACTGAAATTATGTCTTCTTTATGAAGGCTTTTCTGAGGCAGACATAATTAGTCTTTCTCTTCTGTCAGCTCCCAGATTATTTATGATAGGGTGGCCATTCTGTTTTATATAAGAGAAAACTGCAAAGAGTTTATCTTCTTTTTTATATTGCAAATTCCTTGAGACAAAGGCTGAATTTAATTAATTAATTAGAGTACCTCAACATGGGCCTTGCATTCATTTGTTTATCCATTCATTCATTTTTTTTCTCTAATGACATATTTATTAAGGGTCTACAATATTTTAGGTGCACAGAAAACAGGGAAAAAATGTAATTAAGTTTTCAACTTCCACATCTGACTGCTGTTCACAGAGCAGTAGCTGAAACTAGAGAGAAGAAGTTGCTGTCTTGTGTCTTTCTTTAGAGTCATTGATTCCTTCAGATTTTTCATATGCGGCACTAAACTGTATATAACATAAATACAAACCGTGTAGAAGAGATGAGAGACAGTGTTTGGACTGGAGTTGTCTAAGATGTCAAGAAGACATGATGAGTTGCCCAGGCTGAATGGGGAGGAGGATTGAGAAGAGTGTTCACTTCACGGGGTTGGCGGGAGGAGAAGGGGGTGCGGAACGGCTGATCAAATGCACCAGCAGCAGCTCGCGGGTTGCGAGGAGAGGAAGAGGAAACCAGGAAGACAGGAGGAGGGGCCCCCATTGGCAAGGTGCCCAAAATGAATTTGTGTAGGAAGAACCGGGACTAGATTGAGGACTTGGAAAGAGGTGGACATGCTGCATTTTAACAAGGAGAAACCCTAGGCTGAGGTGTGGACTCTCTCAAGGTGGACACTCAGAGAAACCCTAGGCTGAGGTGTGGACTCTCTCAAGGTGGACACTCAGGCCATGGCTTGGTCATCTCACTCTCCGCACTGGGAGTTGAGACTTGGCGCCAGAGAATTCAATGGTCGCATCTCAGTTCTTGTTTCTAAGCCTCCTTCCAGAGCGCTGCAAGGAAAAGGGCAAAAGGGAAGCACACGGCTTCGCAAGGCATATCCCTGCTGCCCCTCAGACCCTTGCATACTCCTGAGCTCAGCATGTGGGTTCAGCGTGGGGACTGGTTTGAGGGATCAAACAGGCAAAGAGAAGGAAACCTCAGTCATTTAGTGGTTCTATCTTCATCCTCCCTTTCCCAAGCCAGCACAGAACTAAGAGACAGCGTTCTTATCCCCACCTCTTCCCCTCCTTCGAGAGCCACACAGCCACCAGGAGGCACCTTAGCCTGTCTGTCCTCCTCTGGTAGGAGTGGGTCCCATCCCACGCATTAGGCAGGTGGGGAGCAGAAGGGAAAATGAACTTCAGTGCCCGGGCTCACCCGCTGGAGATGCAGCTCCAGTCCAAGGGGCTTGGCAGCTCCAGCTCTCCGAAACCACGCACCCCGCATGCCTCTCTCCCCATCGCCTGTGCAAAGCCCCCTTGCTTCACAGTTGCAATTTCTTTTGGAGCCTGTTGAGAGTGTTCGAATCAATGATCTCTAAAGTCACTACCAGCCACATGCTTCCTTTTTTTCTTTCTTCTTCTTTGTTATTCCGAAGTACCAGGGCATGCTAGTACGAGGAGGGATCAGTGTGGATTTTTTTTTTTTTTTTTTTTTTTTTTTTGAGACAGTCTCTCTCTGTCATCCAGGCTGGAGAGCTGTGGCATGATCTCGGCTCACTGAAGCCTCCACTTCCGGGTTCAAACAATTCTCCTGCCTCAGCCTCCCAAGTAGCTGGGACTACAGGCTCACACCACTGTGCCCAGCTAAGTTTTCTGTATTTTTAGTAAAGACAGGGTTTTGCCATGTTGGCCAGGCTGGTCTTAAACTCCTGAGCTCAGGCGATCCGCCCGCCTCAGCCTCCCAAAGTGCTGGGATTGCAGGTGTGAGCCACCGTGCATGGCCCAGAGTGTGGATTTGGAACAAAAAACAGTTATGACCAATGAAGGTTGGCAGAAGGGAAGATTTTGTGGATTTTTTTTCTCAGATCATTGAAGATAATAAAAGCAGGTAAGAGTTATGGAATTCAAGGAGCACCGCATTCCTTTTTTTCTTCCAGACAGTTGACTTATAATGAAAATTCTGAGCTTCAGCCCTAAGAGAAATAAAGTTACAAGACATAAGGTTTAAAATGCCGGTTCCTTACAGTATGACATAGATATTTTTAAAATAATCATAACATTTTCTTTCTGATTAAAAAAACCCACTAATTTATTCTAGTAATCCAGAATCCTTGTGGGTGGTGATATGAAATTCTATTATTGTTCAGTTAATGTACTACAGTTGTTTCCATAATTTAGAAAATTAAATTTCCATGAAACTTGTTCTAAAGAATTTTCATAAAGTAACAGTGTGATTCTTTTACCATAGCTATAAAGAATATATTTATATATTTTTTTCACTTAGATTATTTTTTGCTTTGGTTTTCTGTGACAATTTTCTTGCCTGGCACTGTCTTGACAAAGCAATTCTCTTCCATTGCTTAAGAAAAAAAAAAAAACTGTTACAGGCAGTGCATAATTATATTTATTTAGATTCTTTACCTAAATCCTATTTTAAAATTTGTATTACTAAAGCAGAACCTACCAGCAAAATGGAAAGCAAAGAGTATAATACTACATTTATAGAATATATTTCTAATTTAAGAAGCATTTTTCTGTGTTCTGAAATCTTAATGTGGATGATTTTATATTTCACTGGGTTCAACTATTAAGAGTAGACTTCCAATACCACATGAAGCTGGGTTCCCCCACTTTAAATAGCAAGCAATCTCCTTTAGAATAGGCATCAATTGGGACTCTCAAGCAGCAGTGCCACAGAAGGAATATGTCACTGTGAGTATAATATGATGAAAAGGTAAACTCAGTTATGGAGTGAAACGCAGGGGGAGCTTTGAGTCACTGATGCACGTGCTGCTGTGGCTCTGACTCTGCTAGCTTTTGTCTTACAGCTTCGTTTGTCTGATGATTGCCACTGTTGCCCGTGAATTGCAAGGTTCCCACTTAATAAGGTTGAACATCCATAGCAGGCCTCCATTCATATACTTCCAGGAACATGGTATGTCATAAAATGAGCACCCAGCTACATTAGTCGGGATCGTGTATCTTTGTTAATATTCATTCACAGGAACATAGATGTATGTTCTCAATATCTAAAATGGACAGTTTTTTTCCCCATTGCTGAATTTACATTTGAACCTCCCAATGGAAAGATTTGAAGACAGGTAAACTTAGACGGGGTGGGGGGGTACTCACCGCTATACTAACCATGGAGACAGGTAAACTTAGACAGGCGGGGGTACTCACCACTATACTAACCACGGAGACAGGTAAACTTACAAGCCCACAAATAATCATGCAACTTTAAGTAGTAAAAGTCAGAACCATCTAGGGGAAGGGAAGGGTTGCAGACACATCTGAAGATTATCAATGAATATTTTGTTGTGGGCTTGGGGAATTCTTAAGATGGATTAGTCAGCTAACATCAGGTACAAAGTTGGCCCCAGATTTAATGAACTTTGCTTATGGCGAATATACCAAAATCCATGGAATTAGCCAAATCTCTGCTAATTTGAAGCACCTGGGCTCTCTCCTGTCCGTATGTTTTCACTTAAGGGCCAATTTGCTCTAGAAGAGCTCAAACAAAAGTTCTAAAACATATTGCCACAATGTCACACTTAACCAATTGGCATGCACTTAAGCAGCATGCAGACATTTCCAGTGATATGTGTAAATCCTGTATGAACAGTATCAGCTGTTGACAAATAAGGTGATTCAGTCCGGGCAGAAAGCAGGCGTACATGCCACACTGGCTGCGTCTGGGTTAGTGGGGAGGGAAAATGCACAGCGCTCAAGGGCTCAGAGCAACAAGAGCTGCATGAAAGCACCTTGTTTAAATGGCAGCAGTGTTCTGGGCACCAAAGCTGCTCAGATTTGATTCCTCATCTGCAAATAAGTCATCATACCGATGGAGGATGGCTCCTAGCTGCTTGTAACTTTATCCCTCCTGTCTCTTAGGTGCCCAGATGAGAGGAGGTACTTTCCAGTGTCGTTGCTGGCATTCTACCAGCAGCTCGAAGCCCTATTGGTCTAGAGAACGCTGGCGACAATAGCTGCATTGTGGCAGTCCCGTGCTGACAGTGCAGGGTGGCCTTCACACTTCAAATGAGGGATCAACATGAGCATAACTAATGGAGCCATCAAAGACGTGGGTTTAAAGTCCCGATCTGAAAACACCCACACATCACACATGCCTCCTCAGGGCTTTTCCCAGGGGAAAAAATGGCCTGGAAAGGCAAATGGGACACAGCCAAGAAGGTGGTGGGTTGCTGTGTGCCAGGTCGCCCTCTCCGAACTTTCATCTCGCTGTGTTGTCCCAGCGGGTCCTGGAGATTCCCAGGAGAGGGAAGGAGGATGCAGAGTTGGGGTTTCTCACATGTCCCACTGTGCATGGTGACAGGGAGCATCCCAGGGCACTGCGCCCGATGAGTGGGCCACGAGACTCACACTGGCATCCCTGTGGTGCCAAGATGGGGCCGTGGGGTAGAATGGGCCATACAGTGGGAGAATGTGGTCAAGATGAAAAGCAGCCTGCATTCAAAAGAGGAAACCGTGTGCACTGTGGGCTTGGGAGCCGGCTTCCCACCCCATGCTAATGTGTGGAATCGGCCTCGGAAGAAAGGAGCAGTAACCATGGTGCTTGCAGGAACTTTAAAAATCTGGGCCAAGAAGCCCAAGCCTGGAGAGAGTTCTAGAAAGCGTGGAGGCACATTTATCCAGCAGCATTCACAGAGTCCCTTGTGAGTCCAAGCAAGGGGCAAGAATGGTAAAATCTAATTTTAACAAGAACCCATTGGGTCAGAATGGATCAAGAGACATCTGTCATCTGTCACTTGTAGACAAATTGAAATGACATCAAAAGACAGACATGATGGTTTTATGACATTTTGCAACTTCTTTAAAAACAAAACCCGAGAATTTTGGTAACAGATCAAATCATTAACAAACTGGAGAATTCCTTAGGGATACCCCGCTCGACTGCAAACCTCCTCCAGTGAATTAAATTAAATGAATTTAGCAGAGTTTTCTGCACGAGCTGCAAGTCAGGGATGTCATGTGTTTTACTAGATGGAAATTCCAGCTAACTCCACTGTGTTATGATGTCTTATTTGTGGTGTCTCCACACAGGTGCATGCAATTTTCTTTTTTTTTTTTTTTTGAGACAGAGTTTTACTCTTGCCCAGGCTAGAGTGCAATGGTGCGACCTCAGCTCACTGCAACCTCCGCCTCCCAGCTACAAGTGATTCTCCTGCCTCAGCCTCCCGGGTAGCTGGAATTACAAGCACCTGCCACCACACCTTGCTAATTTTTTTTGTATTTTTGGTAGAGATGGGGTTTCACCATGTTGGCCAGACTTGTCTCAAACTCCTGACCTCAAGTGATCCGCCCACCTCAGCCTCCCAAAGTGCTGGAATTACAGGTGTGAGCCACTGCACCTGGCCGCGTGCATTTTTTTAAATGCAAAGTGAGAAGAGTCAATGTTGCATTCTCTGGTTTTCCTCCTACTTTCACTTTTTTTGCCATTCTCTGAATAGCTGGGTCGTAAGGGAGGGTGCAGTGCTCAAGATGCTCTCTCCTTCTTCCAGAGAGAGAGAAGCAGTCATGACCTCCAGGACCTAGGCTGGACCATCAGGTGAGCCCTGATGCTGTCTCCATGGATACAAAGAGTTTCATACAACATCAACCTCAGGCAAGACCACTCTGAGACTAGGATAGATCAAGAAAAAGACAAGACCTTTCTGTAATGATTTCTAAACACAAACAAAATATGCACATTGTATGACCCATGAAAATGACCCACCATCCCATTATCCTGGCTAATGAGAGGGAGCGACCACTATTTCTTTACCAATTATAGCCTGGTCTTGCTATAGTCTGCTCGACTTTGAGATAAGACAGATGAAGACCCCCCCATCCAGGAATGAGCCCAGCTTCCTGACAGCACCCAGTCCACAGAGTCCCCACTTTCTTCAATCACCCCCAAAACACCTAACACAAGCCCAGTTCCCACCGTCCTTCCTAACACCCTCTTGCTGTGAGCTTCACACTCCTCAGGGTGTGCATTCTCCCTGGCTGCGATTTCATCCACCCCGGGATGTCCTGTAGTCTCTGGAGACATGGACACCACCCTCCCCACAGGCAGGCTGGATCATGGCTGGAGCTTCAGTTCTTGTCCCTGGGAAGACAGGTTGCCAATCTTTACCTCTAGCACTAATCTCTCATTTGGATTAGACGCCAATTTTCAAACGCCTGCTGAATATTCCCGGATGCTATGCTGCTGGAAACTCAAATTCAATTTGCCCCAAATGAAACTCATCATCTTTCTACTTCCCTGCAGCTCCCATCACATAATACCATGATGAATGTTTAATCTTTCAGGCTCTAAAAAGAAAAGAGAACTTATAGAAAGTTAAAAGTTGCTAGGTCATATATTAGGAACTCTTTTGATTCTTGACCAGGTGTGAAATGGTACTTGAGTAATATCAAAGAAAAAATTGTTCTGACCCTTGTTAAAGACAGGAAGGAAGGCATTTTGAGAAAGGACTTCCCAATGGGGTTTGCAGTAGGGAGAGTGTGCTGGGGATCAACAACAGGTAAAACAAGGACACGTGGACATTTACAGCCACGGAGCAGGGTGGGGTCAGTGGATGGTACATCATGGGGAGGGGGATTCTTGCTAGACCGTCTCAGCAGGATTCATGCTGCAAGCAGCCCAGGGTGGTAAGATATCCAGGATGAGTGATGAGAAATCTGATCAGCTATCAAGAGTCGAGAATTTTTGCTAAACTGACCCAGCAGGATTCTTGCTAAAACTGGACTAAGCCGGTCAAGGACAGAGCCCAAGGTCGGGGTCCAGTCCAGAAGAAAGTGCAGACACTGCCTTGGGTTTGGTCAAGAAGACGGTCTCTGTCCATATCTGTAGCTTTATTTATGCTTCACTTTATTATCTTAAGACTTCCAACAGGAATAACAAAACAGCCAATGTTAAAATTTTAAAAATGTAACATGGTAAAATGATGGTGTTCCTTATATGTGAAGATTGGATCTGGTGGAAAAAGTTGCCCAAAGTAGCTATTTTCTTTCAATCTGGCTCTTTTTAAAATCCTGAGAAATCCTAGCTTTGTCTAATTTATGCTGGTCTCTCCCCACTGCTGGCATTACCTTAACACCAACGTAAATGGAAGAAAGTTGCAATTTACTAAAACATGAGTCAAAATGCCAGCATGAAAGTTTCCTGCCTGCAGCCAGAGTCCTCTGCCTCCCAGAGTCAGTGCACTGGCATTGAAGAGGGTCTCTCCTCCCATACTGTCCACAGCTAACACCCGGGTAACAGCCACATGTGCTGATGGCCTTGTGATCCACACCAATAGCTTCTGAAACGATTTTCAGCGGACTCCCTTACTGAGTTTCCTTCTCTTTCATTTTATTTTTTCCTCCTCGGTTTCTGTTTCCATCTCCTCTGTGACCATTGTGTGCTCCAGCCCCAAGATTCTTCTTCAGAGGATCCAGGGCGTGAGGAGCAGGATCCGTCAGTGAAAAACACAAAACAAAACAGAAAGCTCTTCCAGGGTGTGTTGAGGATCAGCAAGACCCAGAAATTCCTTTTTTGTTTTGTTTTGTTTTTGAGACGGAGTCTCGCTCTGTCGCCCAGGCTGGAGTGCAGTGGCGCGATCTCGGCTCACTGCAAGCTCCGCCTCCCCGGTTCACGCCATTCTCCTGCCTCAGCCTCCCGAGGAGCTGGGACTACAGGCGCCCGCCACCATGCCCGGCTAATTTTTTGTATTTTTAGTAGAGACGGGGTTTCACCGTGTTAGCCAGGATGGTCTCGATCTCCTGACCTCGTGACCGCCCGCCTCGGCCTCCCAAAGTGCTGGGATTACAGGCGTGAGCCACTGCGCCTGGCCCAGAAATTACTTATTAACCAAAATTATTTAAGGCCTGGAAATTGCCATTGTGTCAATACAATACATTCTACCTTATTATTTCTTAAAAATATTAAAATAAAATATTACTTTTTATATAAAAAGTTAAAGGCTAAATAAAGCAGTTCATTTTTATATTTTTAGGGACAGAGTCTCACTCCATCACCCATGCTGGAGTGCAGTGGTGTGATCAAGCTTACTGCCGCCTGAAATTCCCAGGCTTAAGAAATGTTCCTGCCTCTGCCTCCTAGTAGCTGGGATTACAGGTGTGCACCACCATGCCTAGCTAATTTCTTATTTTTATTTTTTTTTAGAGATGAGGTGTTGCTATATTGTCTAGGCTACTCTTGAACTCCTGACTTCAAGCAATCCTCCTACATTGCCCTTCCAACGTGCTGAGATGACAGGACAGGAGCCACTGTGCTTGCCCTAAAGCCGACAGTTTCCAAGTGCTCCCCATAAGTGTTATAAGATAAAGTACAATTAGTAATATTGAACAAAATTTCTTTTAAATATATTTTTTTCATAATGAATCCTTTAAAAGCCCTTTCCAAATCCTGTTTCTGTTCCTAGGTGTCATGGCAGCACTTGTGAGTAGATTTGGGGTGTGTGTGTGTGTGATTTTGGTTTTTATAAATGGATTAACTCTCTCTGGGCACATTTGTTGTTTTCCTGATGGCAGCTGGCTTGCTTCCTCTTCCAATTCCTATGTTCAAGTAGCCAGTTAGAAAGGTAGAATTTACTTTCACCAGATTGTAAGGTTATTAAGGGCAAAATTACGCCCATCCCTTTCATTACTACATCCCAGCTGCATTTACTAGTCAACAACGTATGGGTTGACTGCTTGTTAAATGGATGCATAATGAACAAATGGGCAGATTTACATGCCAGTAAGTGGGTCTGAACTTCATGTCAGGAGCGCAGACCTTGCCTGTCTTTTCCTAACCAGAATGAAGTCCTTTGCCCTTTCAGAAGTAAGAAAATGTGCCTAACCCCCTAATAAAAAGCAGGTCTTAATGACATAACTATAATTTGAAAAGCTCATTGATAGCACTCCATAAATATGAGATCACATATCAGTAAGTATTGGGTCACTGGGAACAGGTGTCTGGCCAGCTTGGAAAAAGCCCTGTAACATAAGGAAATTGTCAGTTTCTGAAAACCTGGATTATAGACACATGTCTGTCACTAATTTAATTGTGTGAACATTTACTCTGCCTTTTGACTTTATGGGCCTCAGTTTCCCCATGTGCAAAACACTGTAAGGAGTAGGTTACACCACCTTTAGTATCCTTAGCAATCTAGGGAACCTTTATTATTAGAAAATTTAAATCAAATGGCAGAAGTGATAACATAAATCCAGTTATTTTTTATAGCAGGAAAAAAATGGATGCCTATGGTCACCTATTGAGTTTACATAAAATGTATTTCTCTTTCTTCTGTCACTTTTTCTATTCTCATCCCTGTGTTTCTCTGTTTTTACCTTTTCAGTATCTTACAAACGCCCCTTCTATGAATTGCACTGGCCATGTGATCCTGCACTAATCTATTCCTGGGATTATTTTCGTTTCTAGACTCTAGATTGGGAAGATCAGACTCCGCACTGCGTTTATTTCTGGACCTCACGTCTGTTGTAGTATCTGCCGCATGACAGGAGCTCAGGACAGTCTTTATGACCAGAAGAATGAATGAATAAACATGTGAATGAAGAAGGAGGCTGCCACGGAGAAAACACAAAAGAAGCTTTCCACTACTCAGTATTTTGAAACACGAAAAAACTTCACCATACTTTACATTGTTGTTAAATTGTGGCAAAATATACACAACATAAAAGGTACAGTCTTAACCACCGCTAGATGTACACTTAAGTGGCATTAAGTGTATTTACACTGTTTTGCAAACATAACCACCATCCGCCTCCATTACTTTTGCATCATCCCAAATTGAAACTCTGTCCCCATTAAACGCTAACTCCCCATTTCCGCCACTGCAGCCCCTGGCAACCATGGGACCTTGAGTTGGTTCCAGCTTTTGGCTATTGTGAATAACGCTGCTATGAACATAGGTGCACAAAAGTCCGTTCCTGACCCTGCTTTCTGTGCTGTTGGGTACCTACCCAGAAGTGGGATGACTGGATCATCCAGTAATTCTACATTGAGTTTTTTAACTGTCCTTTGACACAGAGGCTGCACCGTTTCACATTCCCACCAATAACGCACCCATTTCTCAACATGATTCCAATTTCTCTGAATCCTCACCACCACTTGTTGTTTTGGTGGTGGTGGTTTTTTTTTTTTTTAAATAGTAGCCAACCTAATTCTACAGCCTAATACGTGAGAATTAGGCTATCTATCTCCCAGTAGTTTCAATGTGTAAGTTTCTAATGATTAGTGATATTGAATGTCTTTTCATGTGCTCACTGGCTATTTGTTATAAGTAATATTTTCGATGAGGCCCTTATGGTAGTCAGCCTATAGGTGCTCGAACTTCTTGCTCATACAATTCAGGTTCTGCATTGCTGCTCACCATGGTTTGCAGCTGGCATGCATTTGCATGGTTGACCAGTTGTCAGTCTGGTGCTGATGGTTTGCATCTACCTCACCGGACTCTTGCCAAATGCAGAGTGGCCATGCTGGTGTCCCCATTGTAGAGATGACGCTGAGATGCACTCATGGACTTCGGCTAGATAGCACCACTAGTTACTGGCCCAGCTGTAGTTCAACCCTGGGTGTCTAACGCTCACATCATCTCTCAGTGTGAATGTGTGTTTACAGCGTTGATAAACCACACAGACACTGACCATGAAGAAAAAGCAAAACCGCTAAATAATTGAATATTCTTTAATATTTACACTCATCTTAAGTAAGAAGGAATCCTGAAAAAGAAATACAGATTGCAGGTAAGCCTTTCATCTCAGGGCGATCTGAACATGCTTTCTACCCTAGACACTTTATTTTATGCCTACACACAGCCCCAAAAAGTTATTTAAGTTTTAATACAGATGGTCCTTCAGTTTGATTTATGCTATTAAGTAAAATGCTGTTATGCATAAAGGAGAAAATAAAAGAACTAGTTAAGCACTTTTTTATTAGCCTTCAGGCATGTTCATTAACTATGCCGAGACTGTTTTGCGTAATTTATGCATTTGTGCATGTACATATAGTGCCATATAAAATAGATCATTTACCCAATAAATAGGAGCAGTGTCATCCCTCTCACTCTGCTGAAGAATCTATCAGTTTCTCTTATAAATCTAGGCTGCATTTGCTGTGCATGGGAATGACCTTCCATTAAGACGCATACATCTGGGCTTGGAAAAGGTCGAAGTGCCTTTTTAAGCAGAAAATTACTGAATCAGGATCGTTAGTAGCTCTGAGTAATCTTATTATTCAGCATTCCCCTCCCCGCCTCCCCACACCGTCTTAGAAACTGCATCGGGACTGAAATCAGTTTCCTCGGCGGCTTCATTCCTCACATCTGCTGGTTGTGCAGCCTCCTTGCATTCAGTCGACCTCAAGGACCATAAAAATATTTACACATTTTTACAGATATTTAAACACTCAGTACAAATTTGTCCCATTCAACTAAGGAAACCTCAGATAATTTCCAGAGAAGCCCATCACATGCAGCTTTCTTCGGACATTCAACAGCCAGTTCTGATAGTCTGGATTTGTTTGTGAAGTGGGTCCCTCCCTGATGTTTGTGAGTGAGACTGAGTTAATTCCATTTAGACCGGAGACCGTTGTGTTTCGGGTGTCTCGTGAATCGCGAACTGCACAGGGAGCTGAGCGTGGTATCTCTCCACCTTCCTCCGCCCAGAGCCCTTGGCTATGGCAAGACCCTGCACCAGGCCTCCCAGCTGGGGAAGCAGCAGCTCCGTGTGCTGTGCATGTGGCTTCCTCGCTTCCTGGTGAGCACATCCTCTTATGGGCTTAGTCATTTCTGTCTGAGAAAAATAAATAAAATACTAAATAGCATGAGAACAGCGAGACATTCATCTTGTTGTAGACCGTGATCACACAGCCAGGAACTGGGGTGAGCAGGGACCTCATTTCCAGACCCTCGGGATGCCTGGAGGCGGCTGGACAGCACCGAGTTTCTTAGCAAAGTAGCTATTGTTTAAAGAGCAAAAGGGCTACACAGGAAGGCAGCAGGCAGACTGGAAGAGCAGTGTCCACTTCACACATATCCCTGACACGCAGTGACCTTCCCAAAAATGGGCTCCGTGTATCGTCAGGTCTGGTGAGATGAGGTGTCACCAGGTGTTCCAAATCAAAAATGCATTTGTGCTGGGAATGGGGGAGCTTTCTAAAGTCAGATGCATCTGTGACATGGTGGAGGTTAATGGTGTTGAACAGAGCTCTTCAAGAAAACTTGTCCCACCCCACACGTAACCCCGGCCACACACAGCCACTGAGCCAGGGTGTCTTGTGAATCATACGGGTCCGAATTAAGATGCTCATAAGGCCAGGGTCAGTGGCTCATGCCTGTAATCTCAGCTCTTTGGGTGGCCAAGGCCAGCCTGAGCAACAGACTGAAAGCTCATCTCTACAAAAAAAATTGCTTTAAAAAAAGATGCTCATTAAATGCAAAAACGGACACTGGATTTCTTAGTCTTGACGTGAAAAAAGGAGTCAAAAATGCCTCATTGATGTGTTTCTACTGGTTACATAGTAAAGTGATAAGATTTTGAATGCACTGGGTTAAATACACCATTAAAATTGATTTTATCTGTTCCCTTTTTACTTTTGTCAGTGTCGTTATGAGGAGATTTTAGTGGTACTTGTGATTTACCTTGTGTTTCTATTGGCCAGTGCTCAGACAGGACTTCTCACAATCTTTAATATGCCAAATTGCCTTGTGTGTCCCTAAGAGATGATGTAGCAGTCAGCATTTTCCAAACTAACTTGACCCCTACACTCTATCTTATAGAACATTTGTCAATCTCCCTGACACAACAACTTTCCACAGTAAATGGTTTCAGAAACCTGTCATACCAACACTTGCATGTGAGGCTGGGTCCAATTCAGACTCAGCTACCTGCCACTTTCCATCTTCTGACAAATCCACGACAATTTTCTATGCATTTGCCTTATTTGTTAACTGAAATTATCAGATACAGCCGAGAGACCAGCACTATTGGTGATACATTTTTTAATGCTCAATTCATTCATCTTATAATCTGTCAAACAATTAATATTCTTTCAATATTAAACATCAATATTTCTAAATATTTACATATTTTTACAGATATTTAAACACTCAGTACAAATTTGTCCCATTCAACTAAAATATTATTAAAACCCATTGTTATATCTGTCCATTAGACACAATTATTTTAAATGTTTCGATCATCTTTAAAAGTGTACAGAAAAAGGTCAGATGAGGTGGCTCATGCCTGTAATCCCAGCACTTTGGGAGGCCAAGGTGGGTGGATCACCTGAGGTCAGGAGTTCAAGACCAGCCTGACCAACACTTGGTGAAACCCCATCTCTACTAAAAAGACAAAAAATTAGCTGGGTGTGGTGGCGGGCGCTTGTAATCCCAGCTCCTTGGGGGGCTGAGGCAGGAGAATTGCTTGAACCCAGTAGGCGGAGGTTGCAGTGAGCTGAGATCGCACCACTGCACTCCAGCCTGGACTCCATGCTGAGTGACAGAGACTCTGTGCTTGCCGCCCTCCACCCCCACCCGCCGCCCCACCCCCGCCAAAAAAAAAGTTACAGAAAAAATATTCGACTATGAAGTGAATTACAAGAGTCGTTGTTAGAAATATGCCGCTCAGCTGGTTTCAAAAGTACTCACATTTCAACTCAACCTCAGTTAGGAGGTGGATTTTTGCATGTGTTGGATAATTAAGTCCTGAGTTTGGTTGAACTTGGAAAGTATATCAGAAAAGTAGAATGAGCAAAGACCCAAAAGGAAAGAAAAACCACAGCCACATTTGGGAAACCCAGCCACAGGTGGAGGACTGGGGAATGCCATGGCCTCCTGTACAGCAGGAGATGTGGGCAGGTGTCCTGTCTTCAAGGCTACCCTGGAAGACCTGGGGCCTCAAAGCAGCACTTTTGTGGGCTCACACCTGAACACTTCAGCAGAAAGATGCAAAGGAAAGATGTGTATGTAGTTCTCTCAGAAATTTTTTTTAAATGGTACCATAAAATCAATCTTTTAAAAATGTGTGTGTATGTTTTTAGCCAAAAAGCTCTAAGCCAAGCGTGTCCAACCCACAGCCTGTGGGCTGTATGTAAGCCAGGATGGTTTTCAAAGTGTACCAGCAAAAACTGGTACACTTTCTTAAAATATTATAAGATTCTTTGCAATTTTTTTTAGCGTTATCAACTATTGTTAATGTTTGCATATTTTATGTGTGGCCCGAGACAATTCTTCTGCTTCCAGTGTGGCCCAGGGAAGCCAGAAGATTGGACACCGCTGCTCTAAATATTTACTTGGACATCCACTGACAAACTAACATATTGATGAGTTAAGTTCAAATGACTCTGGAATTTATGGATTACCTTTCATTTTAAACATACACAGTTTTCAGCCTCAGAAGCAAAAAGGCAAACCAAATGCTTTGTTTGAATTTTCCTGATCCTGAGGTATTTCGAAAGGAATTTACTTCCACTTTCTGCTACATTCAGTAATCCCCACCTAAGCTCTGCTTGAGTAAATCATTCTGAGAATGACTCTTCCTGAACATGGATATGTTTTCTTCCAAAATACAAGGACATCTTCACAAAGCCAACTGGAGCAATTATAACCGAAAGGTGTCACCTATCTCTTTAGTTCATTGGGGATCGTTAAGTCGGCCCTAGCAGACGCCTGCAGGACTTATGACCTGGCTGGGGCTGCTACTGCTTCCGGGTCAGCTTTTATCCAACTCCGACATCTTTGCAAAGTCTCTTATCAGTCACTGAGATTAAAAAGCTGGTGTCTTGGCGGCACAGCCAGATTCAAATGTGGTCCCTTCTCTTACTGGTCACAGGGCTTTGACCAAGTCGGCCACCTGAGTGCCTTAGTTTCTTTATCTGAAAAGGCGTGATGCCCATCTGAATTTGAATTTCAGATAAAGGGTGGATGGTGACTTCAGCAGAAGTATGTCCTGTGCAATGTTTGTATTTTCATTTGCTAACTCTGCCACCCTAAGCTAAAGCCCATGCTTCTCAAAACCAGATTCCAGGGACCAGGGAGTCCCAGAAGCCACAGTCTCATCCCGAGTCAACACAATGTTCTCCCCTGCAAGTACAGCCCACATAATCCAGAGGGCTTAAAGCAAAGTGAAGACAGGAGCTCCTTGTTCAAAAAGCATTAGATATGGGAAGCGGAACATTACTCCAAGCCCAGGACCCTGTACCAAGGTCAGGTCCCTGCCTGAAGCCGGCTCTGCTCCACGCTGCCTCCTGCTCAGCAGTGGAAAAGTTTGAGAGACTCTGGAGTATTTTATCTCCAGTGTCCTTGGAAATAAATGATTATTTAGGGCTTCTTTGGTGGCCCAGTGATTTTTCTACACTGGCTCCACACCTTTGTCCTTAGAATTCAGTGTTATTCCTTTATGTTCCTGAGCTATGGAAATTAGAATGATAATGAAAACAGCTCTGGTTTACTGAGCACTTACTGTCAACAATTGACTCTGCTAGGACTTCCTTGTAAGTGGGTTTAATCTCTACACGATGCCGGTGAAGTGGACATTATTGAGACAGCCCCCAGCACACACACAGACACCTGTGAGACACAAAAGCCAGGAGAGGGAGTCACTGACTCCCTCCATGAGCAGCTGACAGCCCCTCAGCGATAGTTCAGGGGACTTAGACCCAGTTTATCTTAGGTCCAAACCCTATGTTTTATCTCACTCGGCTGTGCTGTCGAGAAAAGCTGATTGAGAAGCAACTGTCTTAGCCTCAATTCCCTGTCCTGTCACTTTTTAAAATAATGTAGGAACTAACCTTAGAAAATGTTTTATCAATGAGCAAATTAAGGACTGGCACCGCGGCCCCCCTAGGGAAGATAAGATGCAGAGTCGACCTCGGTCCAGGCATCTGCAAAGACTGTGTGGCCCCCGGGACCACCCTCCTCAAATCTGGGTCCCCAGCAGTGCAGGCCTGTCTTGCTCAATTCTAGAATCGTCCTTCTTCCGACTTAGCATGCATCTGTTCCTGTGTTTCTACTGCCCTTGTTAAAATACATGCAGCTTTGTTACGTGCATAATTCTTTCCATTTTCTAAGCTGGGAAGATCTCTGATAAGCATTCCTTTTAATTATTCATTAACATTTTCTGCCTTTGCTTATCAAAAAGTGGTGGTAAGCTTAAGAATTCTGATTTTTTTTTTTTACTGAAGCAGATCAGTGGCCCTGACTTTCCAACCTCTTCCTGCATTTTAGCTGCCTGTGAAGTCCAGTGACTGGGGCTCTCAAGGGACCTACTCCCGACCCCGGAGTCACACTGGAGGTGAATCTGGGACCTGGCACAGCTTCCCAAACTTCGCATCTATGAAGAGATTTTGGTTGGGCATGGCAGCTCACACCTGTAATCGCAGTGAGACCCCATCCCAGTCATAAAATCAAACAAAAACAGAGGTTCTATAGCTATGTTGGCAAAAGTCTCCATGTTCTGATGGCCAAATAAATTAACGTGGGGCCAATTTGATTTTTATGAAGTAACAAGATCCTTTTAGAAAAGGAATAATTGAGGAGGGGGAGGGGGGAAAAGAAAAAAAAAACAGAAAAGGAAGAATTTTTAACCCAAATTAGGTTGATTTGAGCTGACATGTTAACTGGCTCATTTTGCTATAATACATTATTTGTGTAGGACGGGCATTTTCACTACACAGCTCTGTGTGCAAAGAAGGAATTTTGGTAAACAGAGACCATTTCTGATCAGTGCCTAAGTCTATCCTTCATCCAGAGAGCAATGTAGGTCTACCCTCTTCCTTACAAAATTAATCTGTAAAATAAGTCTTGTTCTTAACCACATTGCCGCACATTACGTCTCCACCGGAGCTGGTGTTTGTACCAAGACACAGTACACACCCACTTCAGTGACAGAATCTCAGGTCTGCTCTGAAGGCCTTCTCATGCAGACTGACAGACACGTCATGTGCCGTTTCCCTAGTGACCAAAGTAAGGGCTTGTATTTTTTATTTTTATCTCCAGGACTGTCCGCTAGTAATGTAGTTGCTCCAATGACAGGCACTACCTAAAATGATAACCACATGGCAGAACACCTCATTCAGGATGGCCTAGTCATGAACGTACGGGTTTTGTGGCTGAATTTTTCTCACTTATTAGATATATATAACGTTCTTTCTTATATATGTTGAAAGAGTACCCTGTTATCTTGACAAGAGCTCTATAAAGCAAGAAGTTAGAAGAGAGAGGGGAGGCTGGGCACAGTGGCTCACACCTGTAATCCCAGCACTTTGGGAGGCCGAGGTGGGTGGATCACTTGAGGTCAGGAGTTCGAGACCAGCCTGGCCAACATGGTGAAACCCCATGTCTACTAAAATTACAAAAAGTAACCAGATGTGGTAGCTCACATCTGTAATGCCAGCTACTCAGGAAGCTGAGGCACCAGAATCACTTGAACTCAGGAGGCGGAGATTGCAGTGAGCTGAGATCGTGCCACTGCATGCCAGCCTAAGCAACAGAGTGAAACTCCATCTTAAAAAAAAAAAAAAAGAGGGGAAACCATGGCCGAGAATGAAATGATGCTGCCTGGAGCTGCTTTTTACCAGAGTTTTCTCACTGTCAACTTAGGAATTAACTTCCAGATTTCAGGAAATAAACAGAGGCCAAAATTAAAACAGACTAAGACCTGTTAGGGAAGGAGGGAGATGCTGGAAAGGTGTGGAGCTGGAGCCTCTTGTGTCTGCGGAGAAGTGGATGAAGCCACCTGACTGCAGCTTCCGGGAAGAAGCTGAATGCCAGGCAGGCATGGAGAGATGAGTGTGGGAGTCAGACAGACGGACCCAGCCACCCACCTTGCAGGAGTTAAACAATGACTGGGGCTCAGAGAACAAAGCCCAAACCTGGTGCTCAGACGACGAGAACGAAGCCCAAACCCGGTGCTTTGACATGGGTCTCTCTGCCCTCCCACCAGCTCCTGCCTCTCAGGCCTGTCTCTCCCTACGCACAGGACGAGGCCGTTCTCTGAAGCTTTCTTATCTACCTATATACCAGACCCCCAAAGGGGAACACAATTGCCTTCAGTCCTTTCCCAGAAATTTAATTAACCAGAGAAGATTAACTCTCATGCGACAGAGGAAGAGACTGAAAATTAAGCACCACACCTGGAGCTCAGCTCAACTTTCTTCCAAACCATTGTTCATCATCTGGTCCCATTCAGTCTCCAAAGAGAATCCTCCAGTGTCTGAGCACTGGGTCCAGCCATTCCTTCTAAAAACTGCTTACGACCCCTCAAAAATTATCACAGTTTCCCCCATCTTCTCTTCCCCTATACTGTATCCCAAGAGTATAGAAGAGTGTAGACCTGGCTGGATTATTGGGTAATCATTCTCCTGGGATTCCTCTGTGCTTAGGCACATTAAGTAAACTTGAATGCTCTTCCTCCTGTTAATCTGCCTATTGTTAGTTCATTTTCAGTGAACCTTTAGAGCTCAGAGGGGGAGCTTCCCCTTGGCTCCTGGAAAACCCTCAGGTCTTTTTCCCCATTTATGGATAGGAACAAAAATAGTCCCCTCTCTTAGAGCCTGGCTGCAAACATTAAATGGGTCATTGTGTGTAGAGCGCACTGTATGCTTCTCTGCACGGAGAAAGTGCTGAGTAAAGTTCTGGGTCTCCCCACAGCCCCCTCTACTGCCTCCCTTCACCTTAAGCAGCACAGCTGGTGGGTGCTGCGCTTCCGGTATTCCAGAAGAAACTCTCTCCAATGAATCAACAGAAACGAATGTCTCTTTTGGACGTAGAGACATATTAAGAATTTAAAAACACACATCTTTGCCTGCCTTCCTGAAGGAAGATTGTAGACTCAAGATCTGAGACAGGACAAGGGAGGAGTCAAGGGTAGGAGGGTTTCATGAAGCGGTGCTAAATACCGAGGGACAAGGTGTATATGAAATAGGACTAAAAATAGTCTATAAAGCCAACGTCACAGGAAAGAGAAAACCAGTGAGTGAGAGCGTTGATTGTGCATTGCTAAATTTACAGGAACAAATGGTGCATGAGCGATTATCTGCGCTGGAACGTGGAAATGACGTCTCCAGGGAGAAGGAATGTATGGGGATTGAGGTCATCTAAGAAGGGCTTCCCTTAGCCGGGCGGGGTGGCGGCACCTGTAGTCCCAGCTACTCAGGAGGCTGAGGCAGGAGAATGGCGTGAACCTGGGAGCTTGCAGTGAGCCGAGATCGCGCCACTGCATTCCAGCCTGGGCGACAGAGCCAGACTCCTTCTCAATAATAAAAATAAAAATAAAAAATAAAAAATGAAATAAAAGAAAAGAAAAGAAGGGCTTCCCTTGGCGTAGCTGTAGCTTCCAGGCGGGAGCCAGCTGGATAGGGTTTGTCCATGTTTTGCTGTCCCGCCGCGTTAAGATTGCGGGACCCACCTGTGAAGGAGAAGAACTGAGACCAGAAAACGATACCATGGGATGGAGGAGCTGGGTTAGGACGCAAAAAGGTCGACGCCGGCTCCAGAAGGGACCTAACCTGGAGAAAACCGGAGAGCTGGCGCTGAAGGGTCGGGAGAGGCCTGCTGGGCCGCGCTGGAGAGGGAGACCTGCTGGCTTCCCGTTGAATTCGGTGACACTCTCACACAGACCGTTCATTCTCCCGACTAGCCCGGTTTCCCAAGAAAGAGCAGGCAAGAGGGAAGTTCAGGGCTGCGTGCTAAACTCTCTCTTACGTCATGAAGAACTCAAATACGTGGGAAGAGGGACATCATACCCCATACAGAAGTGCAAAAATATTCATTCGAAATAGAATGATTTTAGTATTTATCAAAATGAAAATGCATCTTTTTTTTTTTTGCAAGTACCAGCTATAGCTCCATTTTTTATGTTTTGAAAATGAGAACCCTCCAGGGGTTAGGCCTCTGATGGGACCCGCCCCTCTGTGTGGTGTAGGGCATGGGGGGCTTCTGTTACCCATGGCTTCTTCCACAACTTCTGACCCAGGGGTGCTGCGTCGGTTCCTGACGGTCGTGCTGTGTGCTGTCATTATTCTCATCTGTGCCCTTCAGTGCCCTCTCCAGCCACGATGCCCATTTCCCAGCCCTGGCGATGCCAACCGTGCTCTGCAATTGTAGGTGTCATTCAGCTCCATCCACACCGGGGGGATCGCAGTTTCCATAGCAACTAATGTATTTCAACCAGGGGGAAATGGAAGATTCTCAACTATAAATAGAGTGAAAATTGAAGAAAATGAGGAGCAAAAACCAGACGCAGGTGACGGGCTATGCCTGTGGGAGAGAGAGGATTCGTATTTAGCACAAGGGCCACTGTTCAGGGCAGCACGCGGCCTTGTCCTGGTGCGGTTGTCAAATCCAGGTCAGCCTCATGCAGTCCTATTCCCGTTCATCGGGTGCATGCAAGTGCTCAGCTGCATCCAGAGAACAGCCTTCTCTCCAGATATACAGATATATTATTTTTCACTAGATTAAGACAATAATTACAAAAGACTGCCACACTTTAATAATGGTATATGCAAATTACCAGGGATAATACAACTTAGGACTGAAATAAATGTCCTGCTAAATGACCCATTGTTGGTTAAGAAAAAGACAAAAAAGGAACACGAAGGGCTCTATGATTAGTAGGCGGCAGGCTGCCGTGGGTGTCCCATACGGTGTGACCTGAAGCAAAGTTGCTTAAGCACATGAAACTGACCTCACAGCAGAGCAAGCAGAAACAGCCCAGCATCTAAATGACTCACTGGGGCAGCCGCAGCACCGTTTTCTTTACAACTGCCTTTATGCATACTGTCTGCCCTGGAGGGGGGAATAACTGCAATTCACATCATCGATTATTCAGATAAATCACAGAATCACAGATTTTGTGGAGGCCTTGAATGATCACCTAGTTCTCTCTCCCGCTCCAGGCAGAATTGTATTGGAATCTCCAAGACAGACTGGTTTCTGTCATCATCAATTATCTCTCCTAACAAACACTTCCAAAGATTCCGCACCCTCCTAGTTCCTCAGAAGCTGTTTAGTACGCTCTCGCTTTTAAGGATTTTAATCCAGATACCTGTTGTGTGTTAAACATAATCCCAGCCTCCTCAGTGAATTATTTACCAAAATCTTGTGGTCACCTTTTCTATTACGTTTTAACTCAGCTCTTGTTATTTTATTCTCAGAAATATGGATAGTAGGTGTTCATTGTTTTTTGCCTATCACTTCACATATTTGCAACTATTACTGAATCTCCCAGGGTTCACAGAAACATGATTTTATGACAAATAAAAATATTCACAACAGGAAGTTAACTGAAAAATATAAGCTCATATTTCTGGGGAAAACAGCAATAAAGGAGAAAACAATGCAGTTAAATAATTATATCCTGGCATAGAAAGAGAAGACTGGAAGTTTTACACTCAAACATGAAGAGTTGCTATCTCTGAATGCTTGAAGGAAGGGTTCAGGGTATTCTATTGGTCTTTTCCAATGTTTTAAAAACTGTCAACATACTTTGGAATAATAGCAGCATTGTCATAATACTAAAAAGTAGCTTAATAAAACAGAATAGAGAGACTTATTGAGGTCAAAGACTGGGCGAGCATCAGAGCCTGGGTTCAAATGCAGGTGGTCTGATCCCAAATCATGGGGTACCTGGCCTAGTGAGTCCTGTCAGGCCCACATGCTCCAGCCCAGGGAGCCAGGAGAGTGGCTTAACTTCTCTCCCTGAACAAGGGAGGCTTTCCAGTGAGCCTTTCTCCATTGTCAGACTCCCCACTGGAATAAAAATGTGCAGCCTAAATGACCACAGAGCTCAACAGAGGTTAATATACGAAGATCTCATTTTAGCCAACCGGATCACATCTGGCCATCTGTAGGGCTCTGGTTAAGGTTGTATTTGAAGAGGGAGAGGATGGGTAATCATGGCTACAGCTTTACTAGAAACTGATTTGTCTTTTTTCAAATTGTAATCGTTGTTTTATTTTTTCTTTTTTAACAAATTGCCACTTGCAATGCAAATATAAGGCAAATACAAGAAATCCCCACTTAATACTGGCTAAATGCTAGGCAGACTATTTGATTTAAATTAATCCATCATGTGAATCTCACATGATTTTCCACCAAAGGGATATGCCTAAATTCAGTCTCTTACACATTCCTTGTTTTTTGTTTGGTTGGTTGGTTTGGAACTTTTATTTTATTTTTCCCTCTTTTGCACTCGAAGCCACATTTTTATTCTGACAAATGGGTAGATCCATCGTTCAGTGCTAGATAAGAAAGCAAATGTGATGACCAGGAAGACGGGTGTTGACAGCGGGAACACCAGCTCCAGAAACAACCAGGGCATAGACACAAGGGACTGTTCTTATTTAACGTTTGCTAATTGTTTATATTGATACATAAGAGATGCGCATATTTTCAGGGCACATACATTCATATCACATGGAAAGATCAAATCAGTGTAATTAATATCCAGCAGCCTAAATGTTTGTCTTTTATTTATGTTAGAAGCATTTAAATGATTACCTTCTAACAATTTTGAAATGTACAATAGATGATTGTAAACTATAGTCACCCTACTGATCTAGGGAGCACTAGGTGTTAGCCCTTCCTTAGCTGCATATATTTATGCCCATGAATCAACCTCTCTTCATGCTGCCCCTCACCATGGGCTCACTCTTCTTCATAGGAGAGCCATGAATTATATATAGTCAGGGGTATGCAGGTGGGTGTTTAACAACCCCCTTCAAAGAAAGAGAGGGGAAGGGAGACAGAAGGGTGAGAGACGGACGGAAGCAAGGAAAGCAGGAAGGAAGGAAGGAAGGAAGGGAGGGAGCGGAGGGGAAGGGAGGGGAGGGGAAGGGGAAGGGCAAGAAGGAAGGAAGACAGCCTGCTTCATGGAATTTGTCCACTTGTATGGTGGGCTTTGGCATTTGTCCACCATTTGTCCACTATTGCCAGTTCCTCCTACCAAGGTGCCATCGCTGAACTCAAGGCGGGGAGGAGATACACGTAGTTGGCCCTCGTGAGTGTGAGCTGCCATCAACACATCACTGGACACAATTTCCTTTTTTTTTTCTCTTGCTGAGGATTTCCTGAATTTCAGCCTATCTTTACAAAAACAAACAGACAAAAAGCTGTGTATAATCTTAGAAAGCGCATTATTATAAGTCAAAGAATATCTAAATGAATTAAAAAACCCATGCTGTGTTCAAGGATTGGAAGGTTTAATGTGGGAAAGATGCCATTTCTCCCCAGATTGATCCCCTCAATTCTTATAAAAATCCCAGCACAAGGCTTGGTAGACAATGACGAGTTTATAGCAAAGTTTACATGGAAAGATGAAAAAATTGGAACAATTCAAATAATTTTGGGGAAAAAAAATGGAAGGATGCACTTTGCTTGACCTCAAGACTTATTCTGCAGTGGCCACAATCAAGACTATGATATGGGTGGAGGGACAGACACATGGCCCAAGGGAACAGAGCAGAAACCCCAGAAATAGAACAACACAAATATACCAAATGGATTTTTGTCAAAAGAGCAAAAGCAATTTAGTGGAGGGAGAATAGTTTTTCCAAAAATAAAAAGTGATAGCAGACATTGGGATGGCTTTCACCTCTTGGCTACTGTGAATGACACTGCCATGAACATGGGTATGCAAACACCTCTTCAAGGTCCTGCTTTCAGTTTTTTTTTTTTTTTTTTGGCATAAACAAAATGTGGTCCACATGTACAAGGAAATACTATTCAGCCTTAAAAATGAAATAAATTCTGACACATTATACAACATGGGTGAATCTTGAGGACATTACGCTAAATGAAATAAACCAGTCACAAAAGGAACAATATGACACGATTCTATTCCTATGAGGCATCTAGATTTGTTAAATTCATAGCAACAGAAAGTAGAAATGTGGTTACCAAAGAATGGGGGGATGGGAAATTGGGAATTATTGTTTAATGGGTACCAAGCTTCAGTTTGGAAAGATGAAAAAGTTCTGGAGGTGGATGGTGGTGCTGGTTGCACAACAATGTGAATGTAATTAATGCCCCTGAACTGTACAGTTAAAAATGCTTGACATGGTAAATTTTATAGTATGTGTCTTTTAACACAAATGTTTTAAATGGTGCTGGAGCTATTACATATATAAGATAAAAGCAAAAAACAACAACAACAACAAAAAACAAACCTTGGACTGAAACTTATACTGTAAAAACATTATTTAAAAATAGATTACAAATATAAATATAAAATAAAAACTGCAAAACTTTTAGAAGAAAAAATAGAAGGCAATCTTCAGGAACTAAGTCCAGGCAAAGAGTTCAGAGACATGACGCCAAACACATGAACCAAAAGAAAAAAGAAGATAGTAGGCTTCATCAAAATGTAAAATTCTGTGCTCTAAAATTCCCTGTTAACAGGATGAAAAGACAAGCTACAGATTGGAAGATATCATTTGCAGACCTCATATCTGACAAAGACGTTGTATCTAGAATCTAAAAAGAACTCACAAATCTCAACATTAAAAAAACAAGCAACCCACTTAGGGAACATTTCGCTGAAAGGGAGACACAGATGGTAAATAGCCCCATGGAAAGATGTCCAACAGCATCAGCCATTGGGGTGTGTGACTAAAAAGCACAATGCAGTAGCATGACACTCCTATCAGGACATGTAAAATAAAAGATGGTCATAACACCCAGTGCTTGTGAGGATGTGGAGAAATGAAATCACTCATGCATGGCTGCTGGGAATGAAAATGGCGCAGCTATTCTGGAAAACAGGTTGGCAGTTGCTTGCAACTCCAGGCATGTGCCTGCCATGTAACCCAGCAAGGGTATTCCAGGGCATTGATGCCAGAAAATTAAAACTAACCCACACAGAAAAGCTGTGCATGAATACTTAAGGCAGCTTTCTTTGTAACAGCAAAAAAAAAACTGGAACAACATAAATTTCCTGCAGTGAGTGAAAGGTTCTACAAACCATGGTTCATCCACAGAGCAAACTGCTATTTTAGCAATAAAGAGGAACAGACTCGTGACCCACGCTGCAACCCAGATGGATCTCCAGGGCATCAGGCCTGGTGAAAAATGTCAACCTCAGAAGGTTCCATATTGTGTGATTCCATTTATAAACATTCTCAAAATGACAGTAGAGATGGAGAACAGATTCGTAGTTGCCCAGGGACAGGGACTGGGGCTTGGAAGGCAGACATGAAAGGACAGCTCGAGGGGTTTCTAGTGGGGCTGGAACAGGTGTGCATTTTGATTGTGATGGTGGTTATGGGAATCCAGCATGGGATAAGACTGCCAGACATTACACACACACACACACACGCAGTCGAATGCATGTAAAAACTGGTAAGCGCTGAATTAGGTCTGTGTGATCCAGCTAACATTTATGTACCAATATCCATATCCTGGCTTTGAGCTTGTACTTTGACCTTGTGACAGAAGATGACATCATGGGGGAGGTGGGTGAAGGGGCTCTATGAATTATTTTTACAACTTCCTGTTACTCTGTAATTATTCCAAAATACACAGTATTTTTTCTTTTTAGTTTTAGTTGACATATAATAAGGATGCGTATTAATGGGTTACAGAGCAACATACAATGCATAACGATCAAACCAGGGTAATTAGCATATTTATCACCTAGAACATTTACCATTTCTTTGTGATAACATTCAAAATCTTCTTTTCTAGTTTCTCAGAAATATACATTATTGTTGACCATGTTCACCCTACAGTGTTATAGAACACTAGAACTTATTCCTCCCATGTAGCTACAGTTTCAAAATACAAAGTACATTTTTTAATCACATTAAAAAGCAGTAGATGCAAACAGCCAAATGAATGATAGTGACAGCATCTATCAAAGTTAATTGGACCGAAGATAATTATTCCTCTTCTTCCCCAACCCCTCTCATTTTGCAATCTTAAAGTTTTTTAATGATTAAAAATGTTAAGAAACAAATACGTTTATTTAAAACACATATATCAGGTCCAGGCAAGGTGGTTCATGCCTATAATGCCAGCACTTTGGGAGGTTGAGGCAGGAGTGTCTCTTGAGCCCAGGAGTTGAAGACCAACCTGGGTAACATAGGGAGACTCCATTTCTTAAAAAAAAAATTAAAAAATAAAAATAAATTAGGCGGGCGTGATGGCACATGCTCATAGTCCCAGTTACTCTGGAGGCTGAGGTGGCAGGATCCCTTGAGTCTGGGAGGTCGAAGCTGCAGTGAGCTGTGATTGCACCCTGCACTTCAGCCTGGGTGACAGAGTGAGAACCTGTCTCAGAAAAATTAAAATAAAAATTGATAAATAAATAAATGTGCGCGTGTGTGTAAATGTAGGGTTTGTAGAGCATGTGCAGGGGCCCCAAAGCCCACCTGCAGATTTAGCTGGATCCCAGGAGCAGGAGATGAGATGAGATTCTCCAGAGAGCAGCTGCTGAGGCACACACACACCTCCTTTCTATTTCCAGTTAGTTGTTCTTTCCAGCCCCTTCTTTGGCTCTTCTTGGAGGCGGTCTCAGGCTTACACCCTGGGGCCTGGCGCTGCCTTCTCAGCTGTAGGGCTGTCACAGCATCTCCCACCCTCCTTCCCTAGCCATATGACAACCCCTGGCAGCACGGCCCCATCCTGCTGGCAGCCCCGAGCTACAAAATCGAATGAATAATAACCTTCTGATTCAGAGCTGTGACTCTCTTGCAAGAAGCAAGTGGCACATTCTTCACTAAGTGTTAAAATATGGTCAGCACTACAGATATTTTTTGAGTGGAGACAGGTTGCAGAAAAGGCATTCAAATGACACCAAGAAACCCTCTTATGAAATGTATTCTGCAAGCCAACCCTCCCTTCCTGCTATGTTTGCATGTAGCTTTTAGATGAATAGTATTGTCATGATTGCCACCGCTACTCAAGTCACCTGCCGATAGCCAGAAGGATGTCCCACCTCAGTTAAGCTGCCCGGAGAGGCCAAGGGAACGGAAGCTCCTACTCCTATGGAGACACTCTAATTGTGGAAGCAAAAGGGGATATAGAGGCAATGTCTTAGGTCTCCATGTTTATCTTCCAAGCCGTGGCTTTCAGAAGCTATGCATGTCAAATCTTTCAATGGATAATGGAACAGATTTCCTCTGACCTACCGGGAAGATCCACTATGAGCAGCTCACACAGATTCTCCACCCAGCGCTTCCCTGCACAACGTGCAATGATATAATTACCTTCTGTGCCAGTCAGTCCTCAGAGATGCAGTTGGCACCAAGCACAGAGCGCCACTAGACAGCCACATGGCCCTCCCTCTCCCACTGGGATATTTTTATTCAGAAATTTCAGTGCCGGCTTCAGTTTTTGGCTGCTGGATTCCTGAATCTGTCTTGCGGGGCCTCCTGCCCGCGGTAAATCTTCGGAGCTGCCTTTGGATAAGGGAAAATGATTCATAATGGAACCAAAGAGATTCTTTTAATGAACTTGCCCCAGGGGGATACCAAGCTCTTTTTATGATCAAATTTAATGAATCATAATGAATTTCATCATATGAAAATGATGTGTCTACACCATAAAGGAGACGCAAAGCTCACTGGCCCAGACTCAAGTGGGAAGAACAACAGGGAAACTATTTGTAAGGAACGTAGAGGGGCACAAAGTAAAAGACTTTGAGTAGATTTTAAATATTACTAATGAGGTGTATAAATATAGCACACATGATCTCCAAAGTAATTTTCCACAAAGATGCTAATCATATGTACAAGTTACAGTAGCCTTCTATAAGGGCTCTTAAAGCCTTTTTTCTCAACTTTGTTTTTTAGAGTAAAGAATTTCTTCCCTTTAAGATGTGACGTTCTCACAAGGATACCCAGCACTGGATTCAGAGCCACCCTAATCCAGTGTGGCCTCATCTTAATTTAACTAATGGGATCGACAAAGACCCTGTTTCCAAACAAGGTCACACTCCGAGGTCCCAGGTGGGCGTGGATTTGGGAAGGACAGTGTAAAAAAATTACGAGTCTTTCAGATATTTGCCTGGATTCTCCTTTCTTGACTTTCCTCTTTTTTTTTTTTTTTTTTTTTTTTGAGACAGTCTTGCTCTGTCACCCAGGCTGGAGTGCAGTGGCGCGATCTTGGCTCACTACAAGCTCCGCCTCCTGGGTTCAAGCCATTCTCCTGCCCCAGCCTCAGGAGTAGCTGGAATTACAGGCGCGCGCCACCACGCCTGGCTAATTTTTTGTGTTTTTAGTAGAGATGGGGTTTCACCCTGTTGGCCAGGCTGGTCTACGAATTCCTGACCTCAGGTGATCCGCCCGCCTCGGCCTCCCAAAGTGCTGGGATTACAGGCGTGAGCCACTGCACCTGGCCTCCTTTTTTTCAGTCACAGGCAGCTCGCTCCTGCTCTTGCTCCCCTGGTTCCTGCGAAGAAATCATGCCCCGGCAGTGCCCGGCAGCGCCTCGAGGAGAGCCCCGAGACACTCAAAGGGCACAGAATCCCGACAAACACATCCGGGCACTGGTAGAAGCGGCTCACAGGGGCTCCCGGGAGGTCAGCGTGGCACCCCCTCCCAGCACCACTCTCTGCCGTCGCGCTGGCAGCCTGAGTTAGCGATGGTGGGCACGTTTACACCATGGAGACTGGCAAATGCTGCCACTCAGAACTTTCAAAAATGCTTCTGAGCCAGTGTATCAACTCAGCTCTGGACACATCCTATGTCTCAGTTTGGTTATCTGTTGCATATAACAAAATACCTGAAACTGGGTAATTTTTTTTTAAATGAATTTATTTCTCCCAATTCCGAAGGCCGTGAAGTTCAGGGTCAAGTGACCACATCTGGCAAAGGCCCTCTTGCTGGTGGAGGCTCTCCACAGAGTCCTGAGGGGTCATCTCATGGTGAGGTGCTGAGCATGCTGGCCCAGCTCTCTCCTCTTCCTGTAGAGACACAGCCCCTCTCCTGTGATTACCCACTAATCCATGAGAGGATTAATCCATTAACCCTTGAAGGCATTAATCCATTCTTCAAGACAGACACCTCATAATCCAATCACCTCTTAAAGGCCCACCTCTCAATACTGCCGTGTTGGGAATTTTGCATGAATTTGGGAGGGGTGAATATCCAAACCTCAGCTCCCTAACACAGTGCATGGCTTCATCTCCTGATAGGAGAAAGCTTGGCTCCTCCCAGCTCTGGTGGTCATTACAGACAAATTCTGGTGACTGCCTATTCTTCATTCAACCTACGGGTGCCCGAGTTCTAATGATGCCAGCACTAGGCCATAGGCAGGCACTAGAGGCCTGCAGAGCCATGGAACACAGCCCCAAGCTCCTGCCCACAGCTGTCCCCAGTGCTGCTCCTGCCTCTGCCCACCTCAGCACCTTGAGAGCTATGGGGTTGCCCACATCACTGGATGATTCCACCCAGAGACAGTGTATTAGTACTCTCTAGAGGCACAGGACTCATAGCATAGATGTATATATGAAGGGAGTTTATTAAGGAGTATTGACTCACATGATCACAAGGTGAAGTCCCACAATAGGCCGTCTGCAAGCTGAGGAGTAAGGAAGCCAGTTTGAGTCCCAAGACCTCTAAAGTAGGGAAGCCGATAGTGCAGCCTTCAGTCTGTGGCTGAAGGCCCGACAGCCCCTGGCAAACCACTGGTGTAAGTTCAAGAGCCCAAAGCTGAAGAACTTGAAGTGTTCAAGGGGAGGAAGCATCCAGCACGGGAGAAAGATGGAGGCCAGAAGACTCAGGCAGTCTAGTCCTTCCCACATTCCTCTGCCTGCTTTTATCCTAGCCGTGCTGGCAGCTGATTAGATGGTGCCCACCCAGACTGAGGGTGGGTCTGCCTTTCCCAGCCCACTGACTTAAATGTTAATTTCTTTTGGCAACACCCCCACAGACACACCCAGAATCAATACTTTGCATCCTTCAATCCAATCAAGTTGACACTGAATATTCACCATCACAGACAGCAAAGCAGTGGCACAGGAACCAGGTCTGGCTGGCCGTTGTGTTTTCTTTGGCCCATGCAGTATTTTAATTGAAATATATGCCATTTTTTTTAATTGGGGGAATTTCCACTTTTAAAAACCCGAACTCCTGAGGTCTTGATAATCTGTAGGTGTGGCCCTGCCCTGCCATGTCAGCGCTCATCTTTAGAGCAGAGAGACAGCTTTCTACTGCAGCGGACCGTGTGGTCCTCAGCCAGCTAGTGCTCCGGACGTTGAGAGTCTGCTATGCACAGCACTCACCCCTCCCGTGTCCACTCCCGTGTCTACACCCACCAGCCCTGAGGGATTGAATTTCACATTAACAGGCAAACTCTCTTCCCTGCATCAGTCCCCATCTCCATACCACCACCACCTTCTCCAGAAAGGAAGTTCTTCTCTATCTCACCCAATACAGCCTCCTGAGTTCCAGTGAGAGAAAATTAAAGTCTTAGTTCAGTAGGACACTGGTGATGTCTCCCCACACCCAGATGCAAACGGCATCACCTCACTCTCAAACCCGTGACTGATGGAGCTTCCATCTTGTCCAACAAGTGACATGGCCGGTCTACCTATGTCACCACCGAAAGCTGGTCAACATCCGTTCACTGCATTCTTCCACCCAGAACATGACATTTGTCAACAACCAACATTTCTGTCTCCACAGGTCATGTGCATCACCAAGCGCCACTTCCACTGCAGAAGTCGGGGGTACCTGGGGAATCGCAGCCTGCCCAAGAGATTCATCAGAACATCCTTCCCTGAGAAACGACAGTGCCCTTCATGTACAGCCCACCGCCAGACACGGGAAAAGGCATCTCTGACCAGGCAGCCCGCCAGCTGTGTGTTGAGTTTAGTACATATTAAATGACCGCATTGTAATGTAGAAGATTGCACCTTGGAACCACACAAGGTCGAGGGCACTATTGACCCCACAGATCTTTGACTCCCGTGACTCCACCTTGGGCACCCGATCCTCTTTGCGCAGCTTCCTGAAGCCTCCTGAGCCCACCCTAATTCCACAGACAGCTCCTTGGACCCCACAGTCTGGAAAGAGAAGCCTGACCACGTTGCTGCAGGACTCTCTCGCTTAACCACCTCCCGCTCCGCTCCGGGTGCTTTGTGCCCTGGAAAGGACAGAGCCTGAGAGAACGTGCATAGAAGTTTCCCTCCCGCCTCAGCAACTGCCTGGTGTTGAGAGGTGACAGCATGCTGGCAGCCCTCGCAGCCCTCGCTCGCTCTCAGTGCCTCTTCAGTGTTGGCACCCATTCTGGCCGCGCTTGAGGAGCCCTTCAGCCCGCTGCCGCACTGTGGGAGCCCTTCTCTGGGCTGGCCGAGGCCAGAGCCGGCTCCCTCGGCTTGCCGGGAAGTGTGGAGGGAGAGGCATGGGCAGTAACCAGGGCGCTTGCGGGCCAGCTCGAGTTCTGGGTGGGCGTGGGCTTGGCGGGCCCGCACTCCCAGCGGCTGGCCGGCCGGCCCTGCCTGCCCGGGGCAGTGAGGGGCTTAGCACCCAGGCCAGCAGGTGCAGAGGGTGCGCCGGGTCCCCCAGCAGTGCTAGCCCACCGGCGCTGCGCTCCATTTCTCTCCAGGCCTTGACTGCCTCCCCGTGGGGCAGGGCTGGGGACCTGCAGCCTGCCATACCTGAGTCTCCCCCCAACTCCCCTGCCGTGCACTCCTGCGTGGCCCCAGCCTCCCTGACGAGCACTGCCCACTGCTCCACGGCGCCCGGTCCCATCAACCGCCCAAGGGCTGAGGAGTGCGGGCACACGGCCTGGGACTGGCAGGCAGCTCCACCTGCGGCCCAGGTGTGGGATCCACTGGGTGAAGCCAGCTGGGCTCCTGAGTCTAATGGGGACTTGGAGAACCTTTATGTCTAGCTAAGGGATTATGAATGCACCAATCGGCACTCTGTATCTAGCTCAAGGTTTGTAAATGCACCAAACAGCACTCTGTGTCTAGCTCAGGGTTTGTAAATACACCAACGGACACTCTGTATCTAGCTAATCTAGTGGGGACCTGGAGAACTTTTGTGTCTAGCTCAGGGATTGTAAACGCACCAATCAGCACCCTGTCAAAACAGACCAATCAGCTCTCTGTAAAATGGACCAATCAGCAGGATGTGGGTGGGGCCAGGTAAGAGAATAAAAGTAGGCTGCCCGAACCAGCCATGGCAACCAGCTCAGGTCACCTTCCACACTGTGGAAGCTTTGTTCTTTCGCTCTTTGCAATAAATCTTGCTGCTGCTCATTCTTCGGGTCTACACTGCCTTTATGAGCTGTAACACTCACCACGAAGGTCTGCAGCTTCACTCCTGAAGCCAGAGAGACCACGAACCCACCAGGAGGAACAAACAACTCCAGACACGCCACCTTAAGAGCTGTAACACTCACCCCGAAGGTCTGCAGCTTCACTCCTGAAGTCAGCAAGACCACGAACCCACCAGGAAGAACGAGCAACTCCAGACATGCCACTTTAAGAGCTGTAACACCATGAAGGTCTGCAGCTTCACTCCTGAGCCAGCAAGACCACGAACCCACCGGGAGGAACGAACAGCTCCAGACGCGCCGCCTTAAGAACTGTAACACTCGCTGCGAAGGGTTGCAGCTTCACTCCTGAAGCCAGCGTGACCATGAACCCACCGGGAGGAACGAACAGCTCCAGACGCGCCGCCTTAAGAACTGTAACACTCGCTGCAAAGGGTTGAAGCTTCACTCCTGAAGCCAGCGAGACCATGAACCCACCAGGAGGAACGAACAGCTCCAGACACGCCGCCTTAAGAACTGTAACACTCGCTGCGAGGGCCCGCAGCTTCACTCCTCAGCCAGTGAGACCACAAACCCACCAGAAGGAAGCAACTCCGAATACATCCGAACATCAGAAGGAACAAACTCTGGACGCGCCGCCTTTAAGAACTGTAACACTCACCGTGAGGGTCCGCGGCTTCATTCTTGAAGTCATTGAGACCAAGAACCCACCAATTCCGGACACAGTGTGGCAGGGATTCTCCTCAGCCTAGGCCTGGGGACGCTGGGCCCTCGCTATTCCAGAGCGTGGCTGTGACAGGTGCGATCCAATCTGTCCCGTCCGGGGCCTGGGAAACTCGGCCGCCTATCCCGCTGCTGCCCACTGCAGAGGCTGCCGGGAAATACAGGTCCGTGGCCCGGGAGACTCGGCCGCCTATCCCGCTGGTGCGCACACAGAGGCTGCCGGGAAATACAGGTCCGTGGCCCGGGAGACTCGGCCGCCTATCCCGCTGCTGCCCACACAGAGGCTGCCTGGAAATACAGGTCCGTGGCCCGAGAGACTGGGCCGCCTATCCCGCTGCTGCCCACACAGAGGCTGCCGGGAAATACAGGTCCGTGGCCCGGGAGACTCGGCCGCCTACCCCGCTGGTGCCCACACAGAGGCTGCCTGGAAATACAGGTCCGTGGCCCGGGAGACTCGGCCGCCTACCCCGCTGCTGCCCACTGTAGAGGCTGCCGGGAAATGCAGGTCCGTGGCCCGGGAGACTCGGCCGCCTACCCCGCTGGTGCCCATGGAGAGGCTGCCGGGAAATACAGGTCCGTGGCCCGGGAGATTGGGCCGCCTATCCCACTGCTGCCCACGCAGAGGCTGCAGGGAAATACAAGTCTTTGGCCCGGGAGACTCGGCCGCCTTCCCCGCTGCTGCCCACGCAGAGGCTGCCGGGAAATACCGTGGCCCAGGAGACTGGGCCGCCTATTCCGATGCTGCCCACGCAGAGGCTGCCGGGAAATACAGGTCCGTGGCCCGGGAGACTCGGTCGCCTACCCCGCTGCTGCCCACGCAGAGGTTGCCGGGAAATACAGGTCCCTGGCCCGGGAGACTCAGCCGCCTACCCCGCTGCTGCCCACGCAGAGGCTGCCGGGAAATACAGGTCCGTGGCCCAGGAGACTGGGCCGCCTATTCCGCTGCTGCCCACGCAGAGGCTGCCGGAAAATACAGGTCTGTGGCCCGGGAGACTCAGCCGCCTACCCCGCTGCTGCCCACGCAGAGGTTGCCGGGAAATACAGGTCCCTGGCCCGGGAGACTCAGCCGCCTACCCCGCTGCTGCCCACGCAGAGGCTGCCGGGAAATACAGGTATGTGGCCTGGGAGACTCGGCCGCCTACCCCGCTGCTGCCTACGCAGAGGCTGCCGGGAAATACAGCAGTCCTCCTGAGCAGCTTCTGCCTCTCACCACTTCATATCAACTCGCTCGTTCTTGCTTTCCAGGCTCCTGGCTTCATATTCTGAATTTTACATCTGCTTCTAATACTTTTTTTTTGAGACCGAGTTTCACTCTGTCACCCAGGCTGGAGTGCAATGGCACAATCCCGGCTCACTGCAACCTCCACCGCTTGGGCTCAAGCGATTCTCATGCCTCAGCCTCTGAGTAGTTGGAATTACAGATGCGCGCCACCACACCCAGTTTATTTTTTTTTATTTTGTTTTATTAGTAGACATGGGGTTTCTCCGTGTTGGCCAGGCTGTCCTCGAACTCCTGACCTCAGGTAATTCACCCGCCTTGGCCTCCCAAAGTGCTGGGATTACAGGGTGAGCCACCGTGTCTAGCCTGCTTTTAATACTTTTAAACTCGTTTGTGGGATCCAAGCACGTCAATCCCCCACTTGCTTCTTGTTTCTACCTTCCCTTACTGAAGTGTCTTCTGTGGTTTAAAACAAAAAGGATTCTCTCCCTGGGGCCCACTCCTGTCACTGACACCACTCTGTCCCTACTCCATGTCCAGTTATTCCTGGGGCATGTGAGAGCTCCTTCCAAAGGCCATATCTAACTCTCACGTGAATTTACCACGTATCATCCTTCAATCCTTGACCTTGGAAATAAACTTGGAATTAACTTGGATCTCATTTCCACTTAAAATAGCCCTGGTGCAGTAGCTCGTGCCTGTGATTCCAGCACTTTGGGAGACCGAGGCAGGGGATTATTTGAGCCCAGGAGTTTGAACCAGGCTGGGCAACATGGTGAAACCCTGTCTCTACGAAAAAATAACAATTAAAAAAATTAGCCAGGCAAGGTGGCACGCACCTCTAGTCCCAGCTACTTGAGAGGCTGAGGTGAGAGGATCACCTGAGTCCAGAAAGTCAAAGCTACAGCCTGCTCTGTTCACACCACTGCACTCCAGGCAGGGCAACAGTGAGACCCTGTCTCAAAAACAAACAAACAAAAAAAAGATCAAAATATGCTAAGCCTTTTGCCATGAAATCCCAGCCGTAAACTTATTCAAAAAAAATTAGAAAAAATTAATTAAATGCAAATGAGATTATTATTATATTTTAAAATATAAGACATATAAAGGGAAGATATTGAAGACCAGGTCAAGCCACCTTAAAATAATCAAAAGTCAACTATGTTTCCTATGTCATAGAAAAACCTCTCTCAAAAGTTAGTAACTGAAAATTGAAGACATGCAGGATTCTGTCAGTGTGGAAAGAAGTAAATGATTTCAAGAATTGGCCCTAATAATAAACACAGAAAAAGAGATCTTAGAAAGCCATTAGGAACAACTGTAAATACAATATAGTCATAAGTAAGCCACGTTAAGTCTGTATTTGCATAAGTCAAACTGATAAGAAAATCAAATTATTTGGAAAATTTTATGTATGAAAAAGGAGCCAATGAGAAAAAACCAGATTGTCGTTTGGATCATCTGGCTGGTCACCTGTATTCACTGTACTAATTGAATATTTTATTTTACTTCACTCGAGTAGATAAACCCTAGATGAACTTAATAAACCAAGTGAAAGAAAAAAGAATCGTGTATTTGATATAGATCTTTATCAGAAATTATAGCTTTAAAATTATTTAAATGTCCCTTTCTTCTACCTAGGTTTTCGTATCTCTTTTGGCTAATATACCCATATAATTAACTGCATATGTTGGTTTTCATTTAGACACAAATAAGGAGATAGAAGAAACTATTCTTTTTATGTACTTAATGCTTTATATATTTTTCTCATTTAATCTTTACAGTAATCTTTAATAAAATTACTTTACATATGAGGTATTTTAGTTTAGAAGTCAAATAACTTGCCCAAATTTCCATTACAAAGAATGATTTTAATAAGAATTCAAATCCAACTCTCTCTGACACCTGGCTAGGGTCTTTCAGGTACCCCAGCAAATCATAAACTAGACTTTATTAATAAATACAGATATTCTGTGAGGACGCAGCAGCAGTTCTACTACTGTTTGCTTCTACATCATTTCTAAATCTTTTCATTTTGAAATAATTTTAGGTATAGGGAAGAGTTAAAAATAATAGGACAGAGCAGCCGAGTGCGGTGGCAGGCACCTGTAGTCCCAGCTACTCGGGAGGCTGAGGTAGGAGAATGGCGTGAACTCGGGAGGCGGAGCTTGCAGTGAGCCGAGATTGTGACACTGCACTCCAGCCTGGGCAACAGAGCAAGACTCCTTCTGAAAAAAAAAAAAAATAATAAAAATCATAGGACAGAGCTGGTTATGCTGATACCCCAGGATTCCCTGATATTAACACTGACGTAACCAGGGTCCCTTTATCAAACCTGAGAAACTGACATTTCCACATGCCCCAAACTGCAGACTTGAGGATTTTATCTGTTTTTTCACTAACGTCCTTCTTATGTCTCAGAGACCAATCAAGGATCCCACATCTAAATCCATCACCCCGGCTCTTCTGTCCTGTTCAGTCTTCCCTCACTCTGTGAAGTCATGCTACCCTTCCCTCACTCTGTGAAGTCACCGTCCCTTCCCTCACTCTGTGAAGTCACCGTCCCTTCCCTCACTCTGTGAAGTCACCGTCCCCTTCCCTCACTCTGTGAAGTCACCGTCCCTTCCCTCTCTCTGTGAAGTCACCATCCCTTCCCTCTGTGAAGTCACCGTCCCCTTCCCTCTGTGAAGTCACCGTCCCTTCCCTCTGTGAAGTCACTGTCCCCTTCCCTCACTCTGTGAAGTCACTGTCCCTTCCCTCACTTTGTGAAGTCACTGTCCCTTTCCTCACTCTGTGAAGTCACTGTCCCTTTCCTCACTCTGTGAAGTCACTGTCCCCTTCCCTCACTCTGTGAAGTCACCATCCCCTTCCCTCACTCTGAAGTCACTGTCCCTTCCCTCACTCTGTGAGTCACCATCCCTTCCCTCACTCTGTGAGTCACCATCCCTTCCCTCACTCTGTGAAGTCACCCTCCCCTTCCCTCACTCTGTGAAGTCACCCTCCTCTTCCCTCACTCTGTGAAGTCACTGCCCCCTTCCCTCACTCTGTGAAGTCACCCTCCTCTTCCCTCACTCTGTGAAGTCACTGCCCCCTTCCCTCACTCTGTGAAGTCACCCTCCTCTTCCCTCACTCTGTGAAGTCACCCTCCTCTTCCCTCACTCTGTGAAGTCACTGCCCCCTTCCCTCACTCTGTGAAGTCACCCTCCTCTTCCCTCACTCTGTGAAGTCACTGCCCCCTTCCCTCACTCTGTGAAGTCACCCTCCTCTTCCCTCACTCTGTGAAGTCACTGCCCCCTTCCCTCACTCTGTGAAGTCAACTCTGTGAAGTCACCGTCCCCTTCCCTCACTCTGTGAAGTCGCTGCCCCCTTCCCTCACTCTGTGAAGTCACCCTCCCCTTCCCTCACTCTGTGAAGTCACCCTCCTCTTCCCTGACTCTGTGAAGTCACCCTCCTCTTCCCTGACTCTGTGAAGTCACCCTCCTCTTCCCTCACTCTGTGAAGTCACCCTCCCCTTCCCTCACTCTGTGAAGTCACCCTCCTCTTCCCTCACTCTGTGAAGTCACCCTCCCCTTCCCTCACTCTTTGAAGTCACCCTCCTCTTCCCTCACTCTGTGAAGTCACTGCCCCCTTCCCTCACTCTGTGAAGTCACCCTCCTCTTCCCTCACTCTGTGAAGTCACTGCCCCCTTCCCTCACTCTGTGAAGTCAACTCTGTGAAGTCACCGTCCCCTTCCCTCACTCTGTGAAGTCACTGCCCCCTTCCCTCACTCTGTGAAGTCACCCTCCCCTTCCCTCACTCTGTGAAGTCACCCTCCTCTTCCCTGACTCTGTGAAGTCACTGCCCCCTTCCCTCACTCTGTGAAGTCACCCTCCCCTTCCCTCACTCTGTGAAGTCACCCTCCTCTTCCCTCACTCTGTGAAGTCACTGCCCCCTTCCCTCACTCTGTGAAGTCACCCTCCTCTTCCCTGACTCTGTGAAGTCACTGCCCCCTTCCCTCACTCTGTGAAGTCACCCTCCCCTTCCCTCACTCTTTGAAGTCACCCTCCTCTTCCCTCACTCTGTGAAGTCACTGCCCCCTTCCCTCACTCTGTGAAGTCAACTCTGTGAAGTCACCGTCCCCTTCCCTCACTCTGTGAAGTCACTGCCCCCTTCCCTCACTCTGTGAAGTCACCCTCCTCTTCCCTCACTCTGTGAAGTCACTGCCCCCTTCCCTCACTCTGTGAAGTCACTGCCCCCTTCCCTCACTCTGTGAAGTCAACTCTGTGAAGTCACCGTCCCCTTCCCTCACTCTGTGAAGTCACTGCCCCCTTCCCTCACTCTGTGAAGTCACCCTCCCCTTCCCTCACTCTGTGAAGTCACCCTCCTCTTCCCTGACTCTGTGAAGTCACTGCCCCCTTCCCTCACTCTGTGAAGTCACCCTCCTCTTCCCTGACTCTGTGAAGTCACCCTCCTCTTCCCTGACTCTGTGAAGTCACCCTCCTCTTCCCTCACTCTGTGAAGTCACCCTCCCCTTCCCTCACTCTGTGAAGTCACCCTCCTCTTCCCTCACTCTGTGAAGTCACTGCCCCCTTCCCTCACTCTGTGAAGTCACCCTCCTCTTCCCTCACTCTGTGAAGTCACCCTCCCCTTCCCTCACTCTTTGAAGTCACCCTCCTCTTCCCTCACTCTGTGAAGTCACTGCCCCCTTCCCTCACTCTGTGAAGTCAACTCTGTGAAGTCACCGTCCCCTTCCCTCACTCTGTGAAGTCACTGCCCCCTTCCCTCACTCTGTGAAGTCACCCTCCTCTTCCCTCACTCTGTGAAGTCACTGCCCCCTTCCCTCACTCTGTGAAGTCACCCTCCCCTTCCCTCACTCTGTGAAGTCACTGCCCCCTTCCCTCACTCTGTGAAGTCACCGTCCCCTTCCCTCACTCTGTGAAGTCACTGCCCCCTTCCCTCACTCTGTGAAGTCACCCTCCTCTTCCCTCACTCTGTGAAGTCACTGCCCCCTTCCCTCACTCTGTGAAGTCACCCTCCCCTTCCCTCACTCTGTGAAGTCACTGCCCCCTTCCCTCACTCTGTGAAGTCACCCTCCTCTTCCCTCACTCTGTGAAGTCACTGCCCCCTTCCCTCACTCTGTGAAGTCACCCTCCTCTTCCCTCACTCTGTGAAGTCACTGCCCCCTTCCCTCACTCTGTGAAGTCACCCTCCTCTTCCCTCACTCTGTGAAGTCACTGCCCCCTTCCCTCACTCTGTGAAGTCACCCTCCCCTTCCCTCACTCTGTGAAGTCACTGCCCCCTTCCCTCACTCTGTGAAGTCACCCTCCTCTTCTCTCACTCTGTGAAGTCACTGCCCCCTTCCCTCACTCTGTGAAGTCACCCTCCTCTTCCCTCACTCTGTGAAGTCACTGCCCCCTTCCCTCACTCTGTGAAGTCACCGTCCCCTTCCCTCACTCTGTGAAGTCACTGCCCCCTTCCCTCACTCTGTGAAGTCACCGTCCCCTTCCCTCACTCTGTGAAGTCACTGCCCCCTTCCCTCACTCTGTGAAGTCACCCTCCTCTTCCCTCACTCTGTGAAGTCACTGCCCCCTTCCCTCACTCTGTGAAGTCACCCTCCTCTTCCCTCACTCTGTGAAGTCACTGCCCCCTTCCCTCACTCTGTGAAGTCACCCTCCTCTTCCCTCACTCTGTGAAGTCACTGCCCCCTTCCCTCACTCTGTGAAGTCACCCTCCTCTTCTCTCACTCTGTGAAGTCACTGCCCCCTTCCCTCACTCTGTGAAGTCACCCTCCTCTTCCCTCACTCTGTGAAGTCACTGCCCCCTTCCCTCACTCTGTGAAGTCACCGTCCCCTTCCCTCACTCTGTGAAGTCACTGCCCCCTTCCCTCACTCTGTGAAGTCACCCTCCCCTTCCCTCACTCTGTGAAGTCACTGCCCCCTTCCCTCACTCTGTGAAGTCACCCTCCTCTTCCCTCACTCTGTGAAGTCACTGCCCCCTTCCCTCACTCTGTGAAGTCACCCTCCTCTTCCCTCACTCTGTGAAGTCACTGCCCCCTTCCCTCACTCTGTGAAGTCACCCTCCTCTTCCCTCACTCTGTGAAGTCACCCTCCTCTTCCCTCACTCTGTGAAGTCACTGCCCCCTTCCCTCACTCTGTGAAGTCATCCTCCTCTTCCCTCACTCTGTGAAGTCACCCTCTCCTTCCCTCACTCTTTGAAGTCACCCTCCCCTTCCCTCACTCTGTGAAGTCACTGCCCCCTTCCCTCACTCTGTGAAGTCACCCTCCCCTTCCCTCACTCTTTGAAGTCACCCTCCTCTTCCCTCACTCTGTGAAGTCACCCTCCTCTTCCCTCACTCTGTGAAGTCACTGCCCCCTTCCCTCACTCTGTGAAGTCACCCTCCTCTTCCCTCACTCTTTGAAGTCACTGTCCCCTTCCCTCACTCTGTGAAGTCACTGCCCCCTTCCCTCCCTCTGTGAAGTCACTGCCCCCTTCCCTCTGTGAAGTCACTGTCCCCTTCCCTCACTCTGTGAAGTCACTGCCCCCTTTCCTCATTCTGCTGAGTCACCCTCCCCTTCCCTAACTCTGCTGAGTCACCATTCTCCTTTCTTCATTCTGGGAAGTCGCTGTCCACAGAGTCACCCAGTTCAGTTCACACTCAGGTCTCAGTATGGGGAGACTGAGCGCCAGTCTCTGATGGAAGGCGTAGCAGGAGTGTGGGGCCCTGTGGAAACCATCCCAGTACTGTTTAAGTATTTGGAGGAGTTGCTTGGGGCTATGTAAGTACCCAGCTCCTCCTTAAAGCTTTGCCATGAATTTATTATTCTTCAGGGTTTCTGGCCCGTGACATCATTACTATGCAGGTCTGAAGGTGATTTTCCCATTTCCTTCATTCCTTCCACATTTATTATTTGGAATTCTTATTTGGAAGAAATTGGAATTGTTATTTGGAAGGAAGGCTTGTCTCCTCTCTTCATTTATTTATTTCTTCAATCACTTATTTGTATATTTACAAGATATTTTAACTTCTTAAAGGTAAACTAACACACAGCCACACTTGAGTGGCAAGCTGGAGTGTATTATGTCCTGTGCTCACACACTGGGGAATGCCAAGTGCATTTCTGCTCTCATATCACCAAATTAATTTATTTTTGTTTGAACTACAGGTGTTTTCTTTCTACCTCTATCTCCACTCTGAACTCTTGAGACAGAACATTGATTTGGGATGTTTGCAGCTCTTCTTGGGGGGTACATGGATGTGTGTGATGTGTGCTGACTTAAGCTGAGGGGACCCACCATATGATTGCGTATGTAAGTAAGTACTTACCTATGTGAAGCAGAACTTTCTTGATATAGTGCAAACAGAATACACTGCAGGCAGAATCTGGAGGCTGATATAACCCTATGTTCATCTTCCATAAGCCCTGTTATCAGTGGATGGCGAATAACAAGGTAATTTTTGAAGCCTGAGTATATAAAATACCTTATTCTAGAAGGAAAAAAGGGGAAGGAAAGAAAAAGCAAAGACAGACAAAACAAAGAAAAAATGCAAAGAAGAAAGGAAGGGAAGGAGAGGGAGATGAAGCCAGGGAGAGAGGAAGGGAGGGAAGGAGAAATGAAACAATTCTTCACCGTGTCTCTGCTTCACATGTTGGAATACCAAATCAGAGCTTGCAGAAGGAAGGGGCTCCATGACAAACACACAGCTAAGTGCCATGGAACCACACCTTCCCATCTCCCCAGCAGGACATTTGTTCACTTAGTTTTGCATCTCCTTGTTGAGACGCCAACATTTCGTTCCACTTTAATTGCTTCTCAGTATGTTATGCTTCAGAACCGCCCTTCTCAGAGTTTTCTGAATCTCTATTGTTATGCTTGGACCAACCAATTCCCAAGCTTTGCAGCCCTCTTTAGTTTGCCAACCTGAGCGATTCGGAGGAAGATAATTGAGACTCGCCTTCAGCGAAGCGCGCTGGCTTTAAGTGAGCAGACTTTGCGTTTGCACCTGGTGCTGTCCCTCCGTGCTGCTGAAAAGGTCATCCGTGTTTTCAAGAGAATCCGCTCCAGCACAGCTCTAAGGCTGGAGTGAAACAGTGGAAGATAAGATAGAAGGTGTTGGGGACCGAATAACCAAGAGCGTTGCAGGACATGCTCCCTGCCAGGCCAAACTGCGGGCTCTGCAGGGTCCCAGAGTTTTATGACATGGTCCTTGACCTAAAGACAATCAAAATATAAATGAGGGGTACTTGCAATCATGTGTACGTGATTTCCTCAGATATACTGCACACTCCTTGAAGGCAAAAACTCAGTCTTCTCTATGGAATGGAGTTCCTTCCTAAAGCTCCTCAGGGACAATGGAGCGAGAGAAATTCAGAAAGACTCGTAAGCCAAACTGCTGTCTTCTCAGGTAAAGATGAGCAATTTACCAGCCACCTGCTGGAGGGAAGGTCTCATTCAAAGCATCCCCAGATCATGGCAGATGGAAAGGGATATTTTTGCAGAAGGCCTTCTTCAGATCCCGACTGCTAATGATGGTTGGCTTCATGTCTGCCTAGGGCTTTACCTGAGCAGCTGCGGGACATGCCAGTTAAGCTGCTTTAAGTTTTCCCCAAAAATCAGCACAAGCGGTGTTCCAGGGGAAAAGCCCTAGGGAAAGGAGAGAGCAGTCATTTTGAAAGGCTTGGTGCTTTTTCTCTGCCCCCTCCTCAGACAGTGAGAAGAGAGCCTTCAAATGAGTGTCTCACAGGCAGCCCCACAGAGCTCCAGCTATCTGTGCATCTTGCAAAAATAGAACAGCATCTTGTGGCTCAGGGATTTATTTCCAGAGTCTGCCTATTCCATTCTGGAGGTATAAATTGGGTTCTTTTCAGTCATGTTAAGAGGAACTTAATTGCATAATTTATTCCACACAGACTTTTCTACCTTTAACAATTCTGGCCTTGTCAAAAGCAAAAACCAATTTTACCATGATTAAGCTAATATCGTTTTTCTGCAAACACAACCCCTTTATCAGAGAAGAGCAAAGTCATTATTTCTAATACACTTTCACAACGACCTGCAATGTAGGTGGGTGGTGAGTATTATTTTTCATAACAGCTGGGAAGGGTGCATCACAGTGCACCTGAGACTGGAGCTAGTTATTCTGACTCCGCGATAATTATTTTTTCCCTTTCCTCTCCTAATTGCTCTTCTTCCCTCCCTCTTTCCGCCTTGCTATTTATAGAACAGAGTTAGTGCAACCAGTGAGTATGTAACTTGACAGGTAACTGGTGGGCACGGCGCACTCAACATGAACATAACCTAAGAATCCAGGGTTCCCTACTCCTTCTCAGAGGCCCTGTAGCATTATGAAACAACTGAGCTATCAATTAAGATTCCACAAATAATTGTCTTGGAGATGCTGCAATACAAAGCTCATGCATTGTATCAGCCAGATCGAACCATCATAGAAAATAGCCTGAGTGGCTAAGCAACAGGCATAAACTGAGTGACTTCAACAACGGATACTTATTTTCTCAAAGCCATGGAGGCTGGAAGTCCAACATCAATCAAGGTTCCCACCCGTTTGGTTAAAGTTCTCTGGTGTCTCTTCTTTTTTTTTTTTTTTTAAGACAGAGTCTTGCTCCGTCACCAGGCTGGAGTGCAGTGGCGTGATCTCGGCTCACTGCAACCTCCACCTCCTGGGTTCAAGTGATTATTTTGCTGCAGCCTCCCAAGTAGCTGGGACTACAGGCGCGCACCCCCACACCCAGCTGATTTTTTGTATTTTTAGTAGAGGCAGGGTTTCACCATGTTGGCCAGGATGGTCTCGAACTCCTGACCTCAGGTGATTCACCGCCCCCCCTCAGCCTCCCAAAGTGCTGGGATTACAGGCGTGAGCCACAGCACCCGGCTCTGGTGTCTCTTCTTTTAAGGGCACTAATTCCATCATGGAAGCCCAGCCTCATGGCCTCACGTAAACCTAGCTATCTCCCAAAGGATCCTGGAAGCAGAAATACACTATGCACTGGTTTCAAGTCCTAGGAGGGACTCACTGTCCACCAGGTATAAATCCCAGGGGAGGACTCAAAACACCTTTCTAGTTTCTGCTAAGGCTTCTAGATCTAGCAGGTCTCTAAACACCTTTTCAGATGATGTTAACAGTCAGAGCCTCAGTTCTGGCAAGACTCTAAATGCCTCACCAGATCTGGGAGACGGCTATACATAAACCCATTGCCCAGAGTATGAGTCGGGTAGGACAGAATATTCATGCAGCTCATCAGGCAAAGCACATTTATCACTCACACACAGGCAGCAAGAATAATAGCAGCCTACAATCCATGGCTAGCGGTGCCCCCAAGCCTCAGGGGAGCCCCCCAGGGTGGATGCAGTAACACTTGCATGTGCCCCACTTGGACGGCAGCTGGGGGACCTGGCAGCAGATATCCATCTTCTTGTCCTGGGTTTTATACCCTGGGGAATTGGGCTCACTGAGCCAAAGCAACACAGGACACCCTGTTCTAGGAGAAAGAAAAGAGCCCAGGCTGTTTCAGACAGTTCCTCCTCATCTCAGATGCTCATTCCACAGTTATCCTGAGAACTACAAGCAGGGTCGGGGAGAGCTGGATTAGCAAAGGCCAACGAGGAGCCCATCCTCCTGCAGACCCATCTCCAAATACCATCCCACTGGGGGTTAAGTTTTCAGTGTATGAATTAGGGAGACACAGTTCAGTCTACTGCACCCGCCTACTTACTTTAGGAAGAAAACATGGAGTTGTCGACTTTATTCGGTAGTGTCACATCTAGACGTGGCTTCTCTGCCCTCCTGGGAACACTCTGCTCCTCTGGCAACATGGTGTGTGGCTCAATCCACCTCCTTCTCACCACTGCATCCCTACTGCTCAGTCCCTCCTTTTCACGAGTGGTTGGCCTGGACTTCTCTTTCATAGACACATTCGCTACTACAAGTCCAGTCACAAGGTTGAATGAGCTCAATTTCCATGCTGATAACTCCTCCAACAGCTTGACCTCAGTTCCTTGTTCTCTTCACCCCATTTACATTTACTTGCTCTTGAACATGACTTCATCCACTGATTCTCATAGTCAAACACCAGATCAAAATTCACCTTTGCTGAAATGCAATGCTCTGGTCACACTTACCTGTCCTTCCAGCTTTGTGATGACCACACAGCTATTCATTTTTCCCAGAGGTGCCAGTCCATTTTCCACCCCATCCCTTTCTTTTAGTGCCCTTTATCTGAGCTCACTTTCCCAATCTAAGCAGGATTATGTGGCTTTTCAATTAAGACACTCTTGCTAATATTCTAAATTCCCTTGGCCTATTGTCTTTTCAGTGTATTTATTGGTCTTTTCAATGTATTTATTCAGTGGTCTCCAGCTTCAGCTCTCTTCACTCCTATTCTTATCGGAGGTTCTACTTCCCTGAGGAAAAAGTCAGTCGTTGTATGGACAGTCTTTGACCTTCTGTCCTGCCCTCTGTCAGCCAGACTTTGTACTCATAATCATTCTAGTCTGTTATCCTGTTTATCACAGAAATACTTTTAAGACATTGATATTGGGCCTGTTGCAGTGGCTCATGCCTGTAATCCCAGCACTTTGGGAGACCAAGGTGAGTGTATTGCATGAGTCCAGGAGTTCAGGACCAGCCCAGGCAACATGGCAAAACCCCATCTCTACAAAAAAATACAAAAAAAAAAAAAAAAATAGTTGGATGTGGTGGGTGTATCTGTCGTCCCAACTACTCAGGAGGCTGAGCGGAAGGATCACCTGAACCCAAGAGGCAGAGTTTGCAGTGAGCTATGATTGTTCCACTGCACTCCAGCCTGGGCAACAGAGTGAGATCCTGTCTCAGAAAAAAAAAAAGAAAGATCAACATTACCCACACATCTTTAAATCCATGCCTCACTCTACCCTAAATCTCTGCATTTTATCAAGTTTCCTGTTGCATAGGAAACATAGAAATAGTATGTGCACTGTTTCCTCATTTCCAACACAGTTTAAATAAGTTCTAATTTCTCCCACTTCACAATAAATAAAAACCCCTTCTGACTTCATGCTTTCTATAGCCACTACCCAAGCTCCCTTCTTCTGCTCTTATCCAAATGCATTCCGAGCATCTTGCAAACTCACTGTCTCCATTTACTCACCGTGTGCTCACATGTCCATGCAGACAATTTGTGTGTCGTGGCTATTGTCTTGACCACAAGATGCAAACTGCTCTTGCCAGAGTCAGCACCAAAGACCTCTCCATCGCCTTGGTGCCAGCTTCTAGCATTTTGTCTGGTGCTTAGTAAGTGTTTGATAAACATTTGCTGAATGAATGCACATACATTGTGGAAGAGGTCCAAGTATTAAGAACAGGATATCTTTTGTGAGTAAATTCAAATATTTTTCCTTAGAAAAAGATAGATTCATATACTTGTTCAGCAGGCATTTTTTGAATCACGTATTCAACACAGACTGACTGCATGCTACGTGTCAATCTCTGGTTAGATACTAGAATCATAAAATTAATAAAAACAGCCCCTGCTCACAAAGACAATGTGCTGGGAGAGAGAAGCATGACAGTGGATAATATAGCAACAGTGTACTTAATGCAGTAATGGATAGACACAGAAAGTGTCATGTATAACAGACACACACACGAAGATGCCGGGGGATAGATAAAGAGAATGTAAGTGATGAGAAGGGCTTCTAAAATGGGGAACTTCTAAAGAACCAAGTGTCTTGAGATAGTTATTCTACCTCCCCCGCAAAATATAGAAGATTTGGAGGTCCCTGGTCATATCCCAAATCGCTTGAGGGATTAGAGAAAAAGCCCTCACAGACATCAAACTCTATCACGCCTTGTGTGTTCTGAACTAGTCAAATCAAATCTAATTTTTTTAAATTTATTCTTCAGGTAAAATGTGATAAAGGGGCCATTAACATTGACCATTGAAAATCGAACCTATCCTCAAAGCACAGGTGCAGAGCGGTGTAGACCCCAAAGTCTCCACATAGCCTTTTAGTTCCTTCCAATCAGCCATAATGTAACTGTGCTATATTCTGCAGTGATTTTCTTTTCCTTAAATTAAAAAAAAAAATGCTGTGAAAAGAAAAATTCACCAAGGATGCCAACATTCATCATGATAGGGTTTGGCAACCAGTGTAAAGCTTGAAATATATTGGTTTAGCAATTTAATTACATCTAAATAAGCCATAAGGATTATTTTTGACATCTCAAATTTTCTTTTTTGTCATTCACACTTTGAATCAGATCTTAATCTCCTGAGTTTTGCAATGGATCATAGTATCTGAAATCTCGCAGGGGACACAAAAGTTACAGCAATCTTGACACAAATCATTTTAATTTTAATTTTAAAAATAGACAAAACTCTCAGGAAAAAAGAAAAGAGGTGCCATGGAATCAAATAGCACCAGGGCATCCCCACTGTTCCTGGATGGGCATCTCTGACTTAGGGACGCTGTTCAGCACTCATGTGAGCAACCCTGGGGCACCTTTTGTGTCTATAACAGAGAACCTCCCATCCATGAGCGTTCTGTGTTCCAAAGTGAAGGGTTTAATATGAAGTGAGCTGTTAGCTTTTCTTCAGTCTCACAGCTTTCACTGGAGTGGGCATCAGAGCTTCAGTTGAAGCTGCGACCCTAGCTGGGAAATGCACTAGCACGTTGGTGGGCAGGTGCCCAGAAGCCCAGATGCAAGAAGGACTGCAGTCTTCAGGGGCACTTGTCTCCAGACAAGCAGCTGTGCCAGGAACCAAGCATTCAGTTGTCAGTGAGGAGGGGCCCAGTGGATGTCAACTGGTTTTTCAAATGAGCATTAAATGTGACAATATGTATAAAATATGTATATGTTAAACCCAATAAATGTTAGCTATCTTGCTGCTTTGATACTTACTAACCATGTATAACTTACAAACACAGGGAAGTTGGAGCCCCCTCTTCATCATGGAATTTGGGGCATCCCTGGTCTCCTGGTGGCTGTGGACTTGCAAATACCCAGTTGTCCACAGACCTGTTGGCAAATGGATGTCCCGAGCGAGGGAGATATGCCTGGTGGGAAGGAGGAGTCCTGTGAAGAATAGAGCCAGCTAAACACAGCAGAGAAGCAACAGATGACAAAAAGCAACTGTCCAGAAGGCTGGCAGAACTGGGTTTGGGCCCATGCTACGCAATCCAGACATGCCTGTAGCATCCTTTGAAGGGACTCAAGTCTGTAGGCGAAAGTGTGAGTCTAGGAGCTGGTGAATTTGCATCCAGAGAGGGGGGGATCTTGGGAAACATGGAGATACCCCCATTTCTACACATTTCAGTGTAGCTAATTCAAGATTGAAAAAGTAAGAATGAAGTATATCTGATTTTTCCAGTAAAAAAAAAAACCATCATAGCATGTCATCTGAAACTGCTGCTACTACAGAGAGATTAGCAGGATCTCAAAGTTAGTTAAGATTGGTGGAGGGTCTCTTTACTGACGACCACAAAGCTATTTAAATGCATATGTTCATGACATACAGAAAGGTTATTTGGAACTGGTTTCAGTTGAAGGACGGCCTTTTAGCTAACAGTTTACACTCAATATTGTCACCTCACTCCCTTTTCTCTCTCTTCCTCAGTCTTCCTCCATCTCTTTTCCCATTTTCTCTGTATTTTTCTTTCTTTCTCAGTACTCTGTCTCATAAAATTGTTCAATACTTTTCCTGGATTATTTAAGAAGTTAATAAAAACTCTCTGTCTTCCCTTTAGTTATTCAAAGGCTTTTATTAAATCGTTGAAGGAAATAAAAAGAAAACTGACAATAATAAAAATTGAACATGGTAAAGTTTGCTGTTGGCTAAAAACAAGCAGAAGAATCAAATTTCAAAACAATTTTAAAGCTTCCCAGATTACCTGAAGGAAAATAGGGCTGCCTCTTCAAAAATTATGGTTGCACAGAGCATCCATGATGCAGAAGCTCTAATCAGTAAAACTCGATATGGGCAAAAAGTGAATCAATGAATTCAACCTTTGACAAATATTTAAATGGAAAAAATCAAATAGAATAATTTCATAAAAACATGTTTTCTAAAATGGTACACAAAGTTTAGAAATGAATTAAATTGCCTTGATGGAATTCATTTTCTCTATGCAAATTTGTCAATCTTGCCAAAAATTTGACTAAAATGTGCTTACATAGAAGGAATGTTTATGAGTACAGAAACCCTGAGAAGTTATAGTCACAGGAATTGCAATACTTTTCTCTTCTTGCACTATACACACACACACAAACACACACACAGAAGTCATTTTGTGAAAATGGAATTAAATCAATGAGGGTGACACAATACCTCCTTTGCATTTCAAGTAAGGGACTTCTCCCCATTAATGGTAGGCTAGTATTGTAGGCTAAATTGTGTCTTCTCAACATTTATATGTTGAAGATGTAACCCCCACTATCTCCAAATGTGAGTGTATTTAGAGATAGGGTCTTTAAAGAGGTAATTAAGTTAAAATAAGGCTGATGGTGTGGGCCCTAATCCAGTTTCACTAGTGTCAAATGTGGACATTCAGAGACACCAGAGCACATGCAAAAAGATGGTGCTGTGAGAACAGTGAGAAGGTGACCTGTACAGGCCACAGAGAGGGGCCTCAGAAGAAGTCAAAACTGTCAACACCTTCATCTTGGACTTCCAGCCTCCAGAGCTGTGATCAAATAAATGTCTGTTGTTTAAGCTGCCTAACTGATGGGTTTTTGTTATGGCAGCCTTAGCAAACTCATACAATTAGGTGATGTTTGCCAAGTCTCTCACCCAGACAACTGAATACAGAGAATAAAATATATTTAATGTGTTTGAAATCACTGGAGAATAACAAGGCAATGAAGATACAATCCAGAAGAATGTAAAATCCATACTTATAAACCTGACATTTGAGTACATTTTCCTCCAAGGAGTTCCTCTGATTCTCAAAAGGGGGACTGAGAAGCTTACAAGCTGAATGAAGCTTTTGGCAACCTTATTAGGGAAGGAGAGCAAATATCAGAGTCTAGGTCTGCCAACAGGAAGAACCCTAAAAGACTAAACCCTGGAAATAAAGATAAGCCAGAAAGACGTCAGCATTCACAGGAGCCCAAGTTCAGTTTAAAATCCTATGAGTTCCATAAATGGACTACGTTGTTGCAGGAATTCTACTGCTCCTGGCCACTGCCGAAAGCAATGTGCATTCTCTTTGAAGAAAGGAAATAACATCTTATGCATTTAATTAGACGTAAAGTTTTTTCATATACAATGTCTAGCACTCAATCAAAAACAATAGAGCACATAGAAGAAAAAAATGTAAAACAATGGACAATGGAAACAGAGAGGGATTTAGATGGTGTTATCAGATATGATTTACATACTTAATAAACTTTTTTTTAAGGGTTAAGGAACTGGAAACTATAAAGAAAGAACCAAATGGAAATTCTAGAACAAGATACAATAACCAAAATTAAGAACTCACGGCCAGGCGTGGTGGCTCACGCCTGTAATCCCAGCACTTTGGGAGGCTGAGGTGGGTGGATCATGAGGTCGAGATCAAGACCATCCTGGCCAACATGGTGAAACCCCATCTTTATTAAAAATACAAAAAATTAGCTGGGCATGGTGGTGCATGCCTGTAGTCCCAGCTACTTGGGAGGCTGAGGCAGGAGAATAGCTTGAACCAGGGAGTCAGATGTTGCAGTGAGCCAAGATTGCGCCACTGCACTCCAGCCTGGTGACAGAGCGAGACTCCGTCTAAAAAAAAAAAAGAGAACTCACTGGGTAAGTGTAACAGCGCTTAGATCCATATGGAAAGAGAATTCATGAGCTGAAAGGTAGGTCAAGAAAAAATACTACTCAGAATGAGGCATAAAGGGACAAAGGGTATTGCTTGAATCCCAGAAGAGAACGAGAGCAAAAGAAAGACACAATTTTCTGAAAATTTTCCAAAGCAGATAGAGAACATCAAGCCACAGTGTCAGAATCAACTGCAACTAATTAAGTTAAAGAAATAAACATAATTAAGTACAGAAGCCCCCGCCTTAACCCCCCAGAGTCGTTTATCTGAAGGTTGGGAGGCTGGAACATTTGTCTGCTGTCTTTTTTTCTCCATTGATTAAGAATTCACCTAGGAAGTTGTATTAGGGTTCTCCAGAGAAACAGAACCAATAGGCTAGAGATAGAGATTTCTAGGAATTGGCTCATGCCGTTATCCTGGCCAAGAAGTCCCACAATCTGCTGTCTGTGAGTTAGAGAACCATGAAAGTCGGTGGTGCAGTTCCAGTCCAAGCCCAAAGGCCGGAGAACCAAGAGCACTGACCTCCAAGAACCGAAGAGGGACGGTCCAGCTCAAGCACACAGAGGGAGAACTCTCTCTTCTGCCACCTTTTTGTTCTATTTGGGTCCTCAATGGACTAGATGACGTCCACCCACATGAGTGAGGGGGTCTTCTTTACTCAGTGAACTGATCTAAATACTAGTCTTTTCTGGAAACACCAGACACACCCAGAAATAACATTTTGCCAGGTATCTGGGCATCCTGTAGCCCAGTCAAGTGGGTACATTAAAATTAACCATCAAAGAATTAGATTCCCTCGGACTTCCTGTCTGTACTAGTGTGGGGCTAATGTGCTCCAGTAACATTGGAGCAGAGGCTGGAGCAGAAAGGAAAGCTGTAGCACATGTTAGAGGTGGGGTAAGATTCCTGCAGCTGAATGCATGTGGGGCTGTGTGCTACTCACATGCCTTAATTAAAATCACATGTGGCCGGGCGCGGTGGCTCACGCCTGTAATCCCAGCACTTTGGGAGGCCGAAGCAGGTGGATTACCTGAGGTCAGGAGTTCGAGACAAGCCTGGCCAACATGGCAAAACCCCGTCTCTATTAAAAATAAAAAAAAATTAGCCAGGCGTGGTGGCAGTCGCCTATAATCCCAGCTACTCAGGAGACTGAGGTAGGAGAATCACTTGAACCAGGAGGTGGAGGCTGCAGTGAGCTGAGATTGTACCACTGCACTCCAGCCTCGGCAACAGAGTGAGACTCCATCCCAAAAAAAAAAAAAAAAAAAAGTAAGCTGAGGAGGTGTGATGGGAGAGGAGCAGAGGTGTTTGCTACATACCTCATTAAATAAAATACTTATTTTTAAAATGAACAAATAAGGCTTTGTAACATCGTTTTGGACCTCCATGTGTAGTCACCTCGTCACAAAGGTATGGCCTCCATTGCTTCGGATAACAGATTTCTAATAATCAATAATAACAATACAATTGTTATTGCAATGAGAGTGCTGTTTTGGACATGTGTCTAAGCATTCTAGATAGGACCAGCAAACTTGAGGAAAGTAAGTTTGATTGATTCTCTTCATCATGAGCGACGCTGTCCCCACAGGAGCTAAACGTGTCAATCGAGCCGTGGTAATCATCAGAGAATGCCCACTGAGCTGCGTGGAACATTTTGGAGAACAGATGAAGGTTTTGTCCTTGCCCACCGGGAGCTTATGATCTGCAGCTTAAATTATTCCCGTTTGTTTGGCTACTCGCTGTTTCTCTGACTTTTGCCAAATTCATCTACACATGAAGCGAATTTGAAAAATGGAGCATCCAGCGATTTCCAAACAGCTCGGGGAAAAATCCTGAGCGGGGAACGATGGACCAGGTGCCATTGCTGAACCCGCTGTAGCAACCTGCTGTGGACGGCCACACAGTCAAGCCCAGATTCCCACCCGTGAAAAGGCAAGCAGGTGCTCAGAGCCACCTGTGCTTTTTCTTTCTTTTTTCCTTCCGATAATGTAGCCAGCCAAAGTAACTTTAAATTAGTAATGAAATCAAAAGGTTTGCAACCAAGCACCTCCTAATAAGGATGTCTCTCCGAGTCTGCCATGGTTTGCACTTGCCCCAAGTTCCACACACCCTACTTTGAAATGCTAGTTCATACGAATGTCACATCTACAAAGAGAAAAATTCAGGAAAGTGAGTTATTTTTGGAGTAAATTTTGCTCAAGAGAAAGGTTATCGTATAAAGTCTGCCCGTATCAAAGGCAAGATTCATGTTCAGACTTGGCTTTGCGTTGCGGCTGGTGGTACCAGTTACGAGGACATCCTACTTCTGTGAAGCCTTTTTTCCTTCCTTGCTTCCTGTATCTTGCTTGCAGGCATTCATCTTACTGTGCCGAGTGCCCTAATGCTTAGCCTGCAGGAAATTCTTTCTGTATTATGAACTATTTCAGTCATCAAAAAAAATAGGGCAACCTAATAAACACACAATCCGGTGCTTAAAACATCAGTCATGTTTTAAAATCATTAAAACAATATTTTGCATCATCACCCATTCTTATTAAAGAAATAAATCAGTGTAGTTACAATTCAAATCTCCCATATGTATCTCCCTGATTCTTTCATTTTATCCTTCCTCAAAGATATGTATTGTCATGGCTTTGGTATTTCATTAGCTCCACCAATGCACTGAGGTTTTTACCGTGTATGAAAGTACATATCTCTGAATAGTAAATTAAACTCTACATATGGCATAATACTAACAATGTAATTTTATGTCTTGTATTTTTCATTCAACATTTACTGTGGTTTATCCATATTAATATGTTAAACTCTTATTCACTCATTTTAACTCCTGAAAAAAAATCCATCATATAAAAATGCCAAAATGAAGGTACCCATTCTGCTGCCCAAGGATGCTTGAGCTATTCCCAGCACCTCTCCATGACAAGGAGGGCTACAGCAAATGTTATTCCATGCATCTCATCGTGCACCTGCATGAGAGTTTTTCCAGGGGACATAACATACCTAGAAGTGCAATTTGGGGTCATGAAGTGTGCACCTTCTCTGTTTAAATATTGCCAAATTGATCGCCAAAGAAGTGGTATGATCTCATGGTAAGCTCTTGATAAATATTTGTTAGGCAGACCTAATGTATCCCGGGAAAGCAAACACCTCCACCTCCAGCCTGGCTAGGTCATATCTGGGCAGGTAGCAATCAAAACTTCATCAATAATCTTTGAAGCAGACCTCTGCCCACAAAAGAAGACCCTGACATGAAGCTAGAAAATACTTAAGATTTCGTGAGATGGAGTGTTTAATCCCAGCTTACCTGATATGGCAGACAAGTGATTAACCAGCTGATGTATATCAAAAACCAATCTATCTGAAAGTCAGCCCACTGTGTTACATAATTGGGCTGCATTCTGTAACGTTTAATTAGATTGTCGCTGGCCAGCCCCTAGAGTTTTATTAATTTAATGACATTGAAATTAGATGGTCCTAGTCTTGTTGTGAAAACACTTCTGCCTGTCTTTGAGCAAGAGCATCTATGCTCTTGAGTGCTGCCCAGGAGACCGGCCTTGCTACCCAGACCTCCCATGATGAGAACCCTCACCCCAAGAGCGAGCCACATGGGAATGATGGGCAGATGCCCAGAGGGAGTGAGGAAGAGATGTCACCCTGACACCTTACGATCAGGTGCAGAGGCCTGTGACACAGCAGACTGGGGCTACCTTCTGCAGCAAACGTGAGCCCCACACTTGCTACTGTCCATGCAGCCTAGAGCAGCGTGGGTCACCTCTCCTGGCCTCCGTGTCCTCATCTGTAAAAGGGGGATCGTAATAATACCTACTTCATGGGTGCATTGTGAGAACCAAAGGAGTCAATGCTTACAACAGTGCCTGGTGTGTGGCAAGTGCTACCCCAGCGTCTGCTCTGACCATCCCTTTGTGTTACCGGGAAGGTGAGATGTGTGAAAAGCAGCATGTTCTTATACCACAGGTGTGGAATTAGAAGTGCATGGAGCAGATCAAAGCAAAGCTTCCCCCACACTCCGTTTTACTCATGTAGAGGAAGGACAGGGAACCCTCAGTGCCCCCACCCCCCACCCCCCCCGTCTCTCCAACAGTCAGGCAGAAACACCCACCCACTTTGTGAGGTCCCCCTAGAGCTTTGGGCTTCACGGACGCCTTTCCCTGTGACCCATCGCCCCTAACATTGGCCATACCTTTCTTGGCTCCTGGCTAGATAAGAAGTTACACTTGTTCAGAGCTTTGCAAACATGAAAACCCTTTTTATATGTTTTATGCTTTGTGCTTGATCTTTTTCACCTATGATGTTACAATGTTACAATCCATTTCAAATCTTTACAGGGAGGCTGAATAAGAATTGTCTGTTGCGTTTCTGAACAGTCTTATTTCCCATTTCCACCTCTGCCGTCTGGAAGAATGACTTTTTTTTTTTTTTTTTTTTTTTTTTTTTTTGAGACAGGGTCTCACTCTATTGCTCAGACTGGAATACAGTGGCACAATCACAGCTCACTGCAGCCTCAACCTGCCAGGCCCATTCCATGCTCCCACCTCAGCCTCTCAAAAAGATGGGACTGCAGGTGTGCGCCACCATGCCTGGCTAATTTTTTTTGTATGTTTTGTTGTTGTTGTTGTAGAGATGGGATCTTGCTATGTTGCCCAGGCTGGCTTGAACTCCTGGGCTCAAGAGATCCACTGGCCTCCCAAAGCGCTGAGATTACAGGGGTGAGCCACTGCCCCTGGTCTAGAGGAATGACATTTTGATGGGAGAGTCAGGGTGCCCCTAATAGCTCAAATGACCTCTTTAGTCTTCAGCCTTCCAGTGTGGAGAATGGCATAAGGAATCTCACTCAACAGCTCAGCATGAACATCCAAGATATTCACGACTATCAAGACCACATGAGCCTTTTGTGTGGTAGGTGTCCCCCGCCCACGTCCTATTCTTGCTGCCTCCTGTCTTGCAGGCTTCTTACCTCTCCAAATCCCCTTCCAGGCAGCAAAATCGCCTGAACAGCCACAGAGCCCAGCCTCACCTTAGCCATGCAGAAAAACCGCTGCAGATATACGTTTGCTCTTCTTCTCTTTCTTCCTTTCTCTCTCTGTATTAGTCCATACTTGGATTTCTATTTTAAAAAAAATACCTGAAACTGGGAAGTTGATAAAGAAAAGAGGTTTAATTGGCTGATGGTTCCCCAGGCTATACGGGAAGCATGGCAGCTTCTGCTTCTGGAGAGGCTTCAGGGAGCTTTTACCCCTGGCAGAAGGCGAAGCCGAAGCAGGCATCTGTCATGGCAGGAGCAGGACACAGAGAGAGCGAGGGGGACATGCTCAGACTTTTCAACAGCCAGATCTCGTCATGACTCACCGTCAGAGCAGCACCATGGGGACGGTGCCAAACCATTCATGAAGGACCCACTCTCCGATCCAATCACCTCCCACCAGGCCCCACCTCCAACACTGGAATTACAATTCAACATGAGATTTGGGTGGGGAAAAGATCCACACCATATCACTCCCCCTCCCTCCTTCCACAAATAAGAAATGTTTATTACTTACTTATTTATTTTTGTTTTAGATTCAGCAAGTCCACGTGCAGCTTTTTTACACGAGTATATTGCATGATGCTGAGGTTTGGGCTCAGGTGAAACCCTCCTCCAAATAGTGAACATAGCAACAGATCGTTTTCGACCCTTGTCTTCCTCCCTCTTTGAAAGTTCCCAGCTTTATGCTCACATGTATCCAATGTTAGCACCTCTAACATGTTTCTCTGAGTTGCCAAGCTGAGGACACAGGGTGCCGAGGCCACTCCACGTGCCGGCCTCAGGCCTGACCTCGGCAGCATCTGGAGGAAGAACGGGTTTGAAGGATGCTGAGGGCTCGTGTGGCTCTGTTCTGGACACTAAGAGAGTGTGTGTCTGAGGGGGCCGAGAAGGAGGGACTTGGGGAACAGCCCCATGGAGCGAGTCTGTTTAGAAAAAGAACTCCCTTGGCCAGGCGCAGTGGGTCACACCTGTAATCCTAGCACTTTGGGAGGCAGAGGTGGGCGGATTGCCTGAGCTCAGGAGTTCAAGACCAACATGGTGAAACCCCGTCTCTACTAAAATACAAAAAAATAGCTGGGTGTGGTGGTGCATGCCTGTGGTCCCAGCTACTCGGGAGGCTGAGAGAGGAAACCTCAATTGCTTGAATTGCTTGAACCTGGGAGGCAGAGGCTGCAGTGAGCCGAGATCATGCCACTGTACTCCAGCCTGGACAACAGAGCAAGACTCTGTCTCAAAAAAAAAAAAAAAAAAGAAAGAAAGAAAGGAAAAGGAAAAGACCTCCCTCCACACCGTATACTTCTCAGGGGGCAGCGTGGATGACAGAGACGTCATCCTTGGATCTCCAGGGCACACACCCCATCGTCTGTTCCTAAGATGCTTCTGTCGCCCTTTGGCTGCGTTCGCCGTTGGGTGGGAGCAATCACACCTCTAACGTGGCTGCGGGTGTCACCTGCATCGCAAGCACATCCTCACTCCTGGCATCTCTTTCTGTGTTTAAGTTTCCTCCAGGAATGTGGAGGAAATTGACTGACTTTCTCGCTTCCTAATTTTCTCAACTGGACACGTTACCAGGTGTCACACAGGGTAGTGGTCATGAGTCATGCTCACGAAGGGCCTTCGATGGAAGGAACCCTTTTCATACGCATGTCTCATCTCTCACTCTTTCAGATTCCTCGTGAGAGACTTCATGTAGAAAGGATAGATATAAATATTCTTGAGGGCTCTGATGTTGCACGAATACTGATCTATCGCTTTGTTAATGATACCAGGGTTCATGATTTCCATCCTGTTCTCCTGACTCACTGCATCCTGGTGCCCAGCCCCAGGGCTATTGAAGGGATACTTATCTTTCAAATTAGCACCTTGTAAATGAAAGGGGAGGCTCATGCGTCTCAGTTGTGCCTGCCAGGTGTGGTCAGCATTCTCGATTGAAAACAAATGCTGCCTTCTAGACAGATGGCGGCACCCAGGGAGGGGTGGGAGAACAGGAGCCCTGGCTTTTAAGAATGTCAGGGTGCAGTTCTGAAAATGTTGAGGGTCTGATCTTTACTGAATGGCAAAGAAACGCTCCCTGAGAACTGCTGTAAGAAGAGCTTCCATTCCCTTATCCTCGTTGATGCCAGGTCTGGAGAGAACAGATTCCTGTTTTCACTCACAGCAGGTGTCCCCAGTGGAATCAAATGACCTTGCCGCCATTACTCACTCGGACACTTCATGAACGGAACAATTAAAACCCAAATAGCATACAGCATGCTTCTATTTTGTTCACAAACTTTAGAAAACCCTGCTTGAAAACTTACAGTTCTGTTAATATATCTGGAGAATACGTAAGACTGAACGTCATGTGGCTGCTCAAACAACGATTTTATTTGCCTTTGTTGTGTTTGTTTGTTTTGTGAGACAGAGTCTCGCTCTGTCGGCCAGGCTGGAGCACAGCGGTGGGATCTCGGCTCACTGCAACCTCCGCCTCCTGGCGGGAATCAAGTGATTCCCCTGCCTCAGGCTCCCGAGTAGCTGGAACTACAGGCACCTGCCACCACACCCAGCTAATTTTTGTATTTTTAATAGAGACAGCGTTTCTCCATGTTGGCCAGGATGGTCTTGAACTCCTGACCTCAGGTGATCCGCCCACCTCAGCCTCCCAAAGTGCTGGGATTACAGCCCTGAGCCACCGCGCCTGGCCTGTCTTCATTGCCTTTGAAAAGCCCCAGATCCAGCCTTCTAGCACAAGAAGGTAAGGAGGACACTGCCCGTGAAATCCAGCCCTTTTGACTTCTCGTTTAACTCCCAGAGTTTCTTATAAGACCTCCTCAACTGCTTGGCAATTGTGAATTGTTCTTTTTAGTTAAGGCCTCTCCTTTCATGTTGTTCTTTTGTTTTTGTTTTTCAAAATTATAAATGAATGTTTCCCCTTTGAGGAACCATGACAAATATGCCTGACACCTGGACACACGGTTTCTATGAGGAATGTCCTTGCACCTGCAGCCGCTCTGTGACTCACTGTCCTCGGGTCCCTGGAAAGGACAAGCACTGCTCATGCCTGTGTTTTCAGGGACCTCAGCATTACAGCCTCAACACCCCACACGGGCGTGGTGCATGGCTGTTCTTTCCTCTTTCTTTTCTGGAAACATCTGTGGTCACTTTTTTTGGTGGCAGAAACCTTGACTTTGTGATTAACAACTCTGAGGCAGTGAAGGATTTGGAAGGAAGATCTGTTCAGGATTTAAAGGACAACGTACAATATCATGTTACTGGAGAGTCCGTTGTGGCCCGTCGTTTTGTAAATAGGACTTGAGTTTTGCTTTTCTGGCTCTGTCTTTCGCCTTTCAGCAAGCCTCTCACTTTCTGTCTGCCATGAGTCATTGCAGCAAGAAAAGTGTTACCCTTAAAATGCCCTCTTTTCTGAATTTTTTTTGTACTACAGTTAAGGGAGCTGCTTTCTTTTCTTGTTCGCAATGTCCAAAAGGAAAAGTCAGCACAGCAAAATGGCATTGAAACGCCTCCGCCTCTTGATCTGCTGCCATTCCCCTTTATTCTGGGAGGGCTGGCAGAGCTGGAATGTCACCAGGTCCCCACTTGTCCTCGTGGTTGCCGGTGGGTCTCCAGCAGCGTGCCAGCGAGCTTCCAAAGTGCCCGCCCAGAGGGCCGGGTTTCCTCGTGTCTCAGCCTCCTCCCTTGCTGTGCGTAGCCAGCGTCGGCAGCTGCAGAGGCAGCTGCTTCACTCACTCCTGCACTGGAGAGGAGGCAGAGGACATTCCCTGGAGCCACCCAGCCAAGTGTGGCGGGTCATGGCGCAGCCCCCCAACTTCCCACCTGGCCAGCATTCCTCTCCACTTCCCACTCTAGATTAGACTCCTCTCACTGGGGAGGAAGAGAGGACACATTGGGAAGGGGCCCCAGGGCAGAGATGACTCGGGCCTGCCTCTCCCACCCTCCGGAGTCATGGTTCTCTGATGCCAGGACAGATGAGCTCCAGCTCTCTCTCCCGTCTTCAAGGAGCATCTGAAACAAACAGGAACTTAGATGGGTTTCTTTCTGCTTTCTTGTGACATTGAAACACCCTGCAGAGTGCATGTGGTAGATCAAGACTGTAAATGAGTTTCTTCTGCAGTATCTTCCTTTCGAATGTATGTGGGTCTTTGTGTGAGTGTGTATCACAGACATCATCAGTGAGAAAAGCTTTGGAGAGCTCATCACAGCTAGTTCTTTTCCCCCAGCATGCAAAATAGATCACTGAGCCAGCTGTTTATGGGAAATAATTATTACTCCCTGACAGCACCTAGGATTACAGGGAGAAAACTTTTAAGAAGAAGGCACCCAATTTCAGAAGATTTTGCTGATTAATTTTCTCACCACTTCCATTCAGTCTGCTTGCTTGCTCCAAAAATGGGTTTCTAAACTGGAAAAAAAAAAAAAAAAAAAGAGTGAATACATAACAGAGCATGTTTCCCAGGCAGCATTTTGTAACAGAACAATCATTTCCAAATGTGTCCTCTCCAGTTATAACGTCTTGAACCCTCTGCCACTCAGCCCCTTCAATGTGAAAGGGCTTCAGGGCTTCACCCGATCACATCTTTTGAACAGTAAACACAGAGACTGATGTGTGTCAAGGAAAGCACACTGAGAAATGTCCTTTCCCCCAGATTGCAGAGTAGAAAAGCAGTAACTGTGATTTATGTTGCTATTGTTCACAGCGCGCTCCCTGTTTAGAGTTCATTGCATAGAAACAACCCGTCATTTACCAGAGAGGCATGTGAAGATGCATTCATCCAAAGGAATGTTCCCTAAAAACAGTCTGTGCCTCCAGTGCCCCACCCCAGCACAGGAACGTGCACACACACACACACACACACACACGTCAAGTCGAATACCATCTTGAATGAGCAAAAATAGCGTCCACCTCCAGGAGATATTCACATTTTCGCAGTGAGCTTTCTCAAGCCAAGCCTTAAATTGAGCTTGGAATTTCCTGGAGCCCTGGAAAGGCACTGGCCTTCGATTTAGCTCCGCTGACCTTTGTTTAAGACATCTTTCCAGAGTCCCAGTTTCCTCGTCTCTGAATTGGGACGATATAATCTGTGTACCTCTCACTTTGTGAGGTTCTCATGAGGAATAAAGGAGATGATGGCTTTAAAGTTCCTTTGATAACTTTTACGTTGTATTTAAATATTGGAGGTTTACGGTTTTTTAGAAACATTTGAAGCAGCATCTTCAATTGGAAGTATCTTCATTTGAAGTAGGGATATCTTATTTTTGACACTCCATGTACTAAGACGTTAAAATAACTTACATTACAATAATTAATCCGCTTCTGTTTATTCCCTATCTGAATAGTAATTGCATCTTTACCAGCTGATGTGAAGCAAACTGTATGTCATTTGTCTTTACTTTGCAATAATCATAACTTATACATAAGAGGTCTTACTACTCGATAGACATCCTAAGTGTTTTCACAGATTCCCTCATCTGATCCTCTCAAATCTTATCAATACCATTCACAGATTCACCCCTTTGATCCTCCTCATATCCTAGAAATACAATTCTTCCTCTTTTGCAGCTGGAGAAGTCAAAGCTCAGGGAAATGAAGGAGGTTGTTCATGGTTCACAGTAGTAAGTGACAAAGCCAGAGTCTGAATTCTGTTTTTGTTTTTGTTTTTTTTTTTTGAGACGGAGTCTTGCTCTGTCGCCCAGGCTGGAGTGCAGTGGCATGATCTCGGCTCACTGCAACCTCCATCTCCAGGGTTCAAGTGATTATCCTGCCTCAGCCTCCCAAGTAGCTGAGATTACAGGCACGTGCCACCACAACTGGCTCATTTTTTTTATTTTTAGTAGGGATGGGGTTTCACCATGTTGGTCAGGCTCGAACTCCTGACCTTGTGATCCACCTGCCTTGACCTCCCAAAGTGCTGGGATTACAGGCTTGAGCCACCACGCCCAACCCCAGAATCTGAATTTATAACCAAATGCTGTGGGCATCCATCATCTTATTCCCTAGTATCAAAGGAAATCTGAATGAGTGTGGGAATTTCCAAATTGCCTTATAATTACTCAAATTAATTTACTGCTTGTAACAACTTTCTCAAAAGAAAAGCAGGTAGTGTTATTCTATTTTAGAAAAAAATAACCTTAAAAATGAGATCATATGTCCAAAGTAATCCACTAGTAGCCCTGAGATTAAAACTGCTGCCTCTGATGCTTTGGTTTGCGGACAATGACCCACTGCAATGGTGAATTATGTGCCACCTTATTGTAAGTGGTAGAACAGAGAATTGGGGTTTCCAGGAAGATGGCCTAGCTCAGAGCTCATGCCTGAGGCCCCACCTGCTCCTGGGCTAGTGGGTGCTCCATGCCAGGCACCTGGGTAGACTTGAGCTGCTGTGTTCTGCTCAGACTATGCAACTGTATCAGTTGGAATTGACTCAGGAAAACTGACCTTGTACAGAGAAAGGGGTTTCATACAGGAAAACAGGGCTTACCCCGCTGTTGGAGGGCCAGCCCTGAGGCCAGAAAGGGACCTTTCTGATCTGCACATGTGGAGGCCACAGAGAGGCTTCATCTCAGGAAAGGGCCCAATGGCCTTGGACAAAGCTCCACGTGCCTCATCTGCTGAGACCCCACATCTGCTAAGGTCTCACACCTGCTGAGACCCCACGCCTGCTGAGGTCCCACACCTGCCGAGACCCCACATCTGCCGAGACCCCACGCCTGCCGAGACCCCACGCCTGCCGAGACCCCAGGCCTGCCGAGATCCCACGCCTGCCTAGACCCCACACCTGCTGAGATTCCACACCTGCTGAGACCGCATGCCTGCTGAGGTCCCACACCTGCTGAGGTCCCACATCTACTGAGGCCCATCCCTGCTGTGGCTGCATAGCTGCCTGCATCCACCCCGGAGCCTGTGGCTTCTCCCTTCTTCCTGCCTGAGTGGGTCTGGAGACAGGGGTGTGGACAAGGCCCTGGGTTCTGAGTCCCGCCCTCAGGCCTGGGAGTGGGGACAGGTGGCACCTGTGTCAACACCAGCAGGCAGGAACCTGGGTTCACCTTTGGGACCCCCTGCCCACCCCAGGTGAGGGCCAGCACATGGCAGCCTGGCCTCCCAGGACTCAGGTCCTGCCTGGGGAGAATCCGCACGCATGGTGTACTGCCATTGCCTCCAGATGCCCAGCCACATAGCTGGAAAGAAAGGAGCAACGATTTAAAATAATCACAGTGAAAACTCATTGAAAAAAATGCTGTTCACTGTGGACGGCCACATATAGACTGCAAGCTAGACCGTAGATTCTGGTTATATTCTGTGAATATTTATTGCACTTTCTAAATGCCAGGCAAGTTTCTAAGCACTGAGCATACATTCCAAGAAGATATTCTAGAAATCCCCACCTTCTGGAAGTCACCTTCCACCAGAGGCCGTCAGATAATCAGAAAATAAATATATAAAATGTCAGATGGGATGTGTCCTAGGGGAAGATGAATCAGGAGAATGGTAGGATGAGGCAGGAGGTAGGAGAGGTTGGCGGGGGCGGTGATGCCTTACGGGAGGGCAGCATGACATTTGAGGAGTGGCGCAAGGAAGGACACAGGCCTGTGGATGTGCAATGGAGGACGTCCCCTGCAGAGCGAGTGGCTGGAAAAAGCTGGTGGGGACAGAGCCGGTAGACGGTGGGGTGGGGCTGGTGGGACTCGCCACTGGAATGCTTGCAGACTGTGACACGGGTTTTGTGTTTTGCTTGGAGTGAGGTGGGAAGGCACCAAGAAGATCTGAGAGGAGAAGCGAGGGAATCTGACCAGAGATTTAAAAGGATTGTGCCTATGGGGCGCCGTGGCTCACACCTGCAATCCAGCACCCTAGGAGGCTGAGGAGGGAGGATCACTTGAGCTGGGGAGGTCGAGGCTTCCATGAGCCCTGTTCACGCCACTGCACTTCAGCCTGGGTGACAGAGCAAGACCCCGTCTCTAAAAAATAAAGCAAAATGAGTAAAAAAGAAAGGATCGCAGGGATGATTGTGTTGACAACAGAACCCAGCAGCTGCCTCTAGAAGGGCCCTGTGTTGGGCTCGGTGCTCTGCTGGGCAACCCTGAAATCCTTAGTCATTTTTTAAGGAGAGGCTGGTGTTAGTGCCCAGGGCTATAGACCAGGCGGCTTCCCCAGAAGACACTCATTCTTTCCTTCTGGGGGGGGCTGGATCTGAGGTCAGGGTGTCAGCGTGCAGGGGCTGCCTTCTCACTGTGTCCTCACAGGGCCATCCCTCTGTGTGCATCTGGGTCTTAACTGCCTCTTTTTATAAGGATGCCAGTCCTCCTGGGTGAGGGCCTACCCATGCGGCCTTATTTTACCCAAATCACATCTGTAAATATCCGGTCTCCAGACGCAGCTACATCTCGCAGCCCTGGGAACAGGCCTCTGTGTATGAATTTTGGGGGACACCACTCAGCCTGACGGTCCCTCTGTTCTGAGTATTTGGGCCTGGGCAACTGGAAGAGGGGGGACCCTGGTTATTAACTTGGGGAGACCAAGTCCAGCTTTCCTGGATGGAGGGGAAAAATGGGAGTTTGTCCCCTCTGAGTCCGAAACAAAATTGTGCAGTTGTCTAGTGGAAAACGGACACAGGTGTGCTGTTCAGGGGAGCAGGGGAGACGGGGACGTGACCTGGGCGTAGACTTTAATGGAAGCCCTCTCGGTGGTGGAGCATGGAGAAGCCTCGGTGTCAGAGCAGGAGGAGGAGCAAGGTGAGTAGCATGTGTGCAGAGGGTGCACCTGCTGAAGAAACCAGGGACTGCTGTGTCCCCGACACCAAGCAAAGGAAGGTGTTAACAGAGGGGCCTGAGGTTGACGGTGGCCGTGGGGGCCTAGGGGACTAGGCTTGGGACTGTCCCCTGGATCTGGCTCTGATGGTCAGTGCAGGTGCAGCGTCCGCCTGGACGGGAGAAAGAGCCCAGAGGGGAGGAGGGGAGGAAGGCTCAGGCCGCAGCTGCTCATCTCAGCAGGTCTTTCCTCCAAACTCCTCCTGGCTCACAGACTCTCAGGAAATCACACCAGAAAGCAAAGGAGAGTGCCATTACTCTAGAGGCCATTTGATTAAGCCCACTCTAATTGTTTGTTAGTTCCCAAACAGCAAATTTTTGTATTTTCATTATTAGTAGTTAAAAATTACTTGGATACTCCACGGTTGGCAGAGTTATGCGGACGGTCTCACCTGCGGGCTGCACGCAGCCGCTCCGTGGCGCACACATGTTCTGCCGAAGTCCACGTTTCCGTGCAGCCCTCACCGCCTGGACACCAGGGCGGCGCAGGGGAGCCCTCACCTCACGCCTCACCCGGTGCGGACGTGGCACCTGCTCGCTGCCCCTCCCCGCTGAGCAGCTCCGTCTGCACACTGCGTAAGTTTGGCTGCAAGGCAACAAGGAAACTAAGCTGGAGTCCGGCGTGGCATGTTGCCAGGGCCACCGGCAGGACAAGGAGCAATAAAAGTTGAATTTTAAAAAACAGATAAATAATGTATGTGTAGAAAAAGGAAGAAACCAGGTACAGAAGTGCACGTAGGTACCGTATCCACAGATTGAACACACATGTGTGCAAATATGTATCCCCACACACACGTGCACACACACACATACACACACAAGTAGCTGTCATGTAGAAGCCACTGTTTTTTCAGCTCCATTTGTGACTTTTATCATAACACACTGCTCTCCAGCGCAGCAATGCCAGGTCTCTTATAAATATTTATGGCAACCTTTAGCTCTTCGGAAAGCAGCTCCTTCTGCCATGTGAGGCGCTGCTCTAAGAGGTGACAGGGGTCCCAGGCTTCTCCGCTCTGCCGTGGCTCACAGGCTGTGGCACCTCTCCATGGACCAGCTCCGGTGGGACGGGTCCTCTAGTTCACTGCCAGCAGGGTGACGGCGGAAACCCTGAATGCAGCGATTTTGAGAAGCAAAATCGGCTGTCGGTGTTTCTTTTAGGCACTGCATCGGTGCGGTTGTGATGAAACCATTTCGCATTTACTGAGTGCGCACGCACTCAATTACAACACGAACATGTGAAACCAGAACAACGCACAGGAGGAAGGTTGGACATCAGAACTCTCTGTACCTGCTCTGCAATTTTTCTGCAAATCTAAACTTGCTCTGAAAAATAACATCCATTTTATTTATTGATCGATTTGATTTTTCTGTAGATACGGTGTTTCGTCCTGTTGCCCAGGCTGGTCTTCTAGGCTCAGCCATCTGCCCAGCTCAGCCTCCCACAGTGCTGGGATTATGGGAGTGAGCCACCTCGCCCAGCCTAAAATCCATTTTAAAAAGAACATGAGAAATGATTTGCATTTGGGACTGAAGAAGAATGAAAGGCACCTGTAGTTTTGCCTCCAAGGAAGCCTAGTTATACCTTTATTTTATTAACCTACTATTCACCAGGTTTCTGGGTGTGGTTTCTCAGTGTGATCCTAACCCGGCTTAGGAGGGGCGGTGCTAGGAACTGCTATAGGGGGGCACAGCAGGTGGTCCCTAAAGTTGTGATGCTCAAGAGATTCACAGAATATCTGAAGAAAAAAGACATGTTTGTTTTTGCATTTTCTGTGGTTTTGCTGTTGTTGTTCATCACAAAGTTTGCAGGTTTGCTACAATTGTGAACATTCAGAACAATACACAGAATAAGATAAAAATCGTCAGCTATGCAATTGTTTGTTTTTTAAATAGACATTCTCAAGATTTTGGTGTTGCTTTTTCTCAGGATTTTTCTCTGGGAACATGTTTATCTTTTCCTGTAGTTGGAATGACACTCAATTTTTAGTTTGGGTTTCTTCTTTTATTCATCATTATCCTGTGGCAAGTGTTTCCCCAGGGTATGAAATACTATTAAAAGTACAGACTTTAAGGGCTGTTTTGCTGTTTATCACATGTATCATAATGTATTTAATGCTCCCCATCTTTTTTTGAATATTTAAGTAGCTTTCTGGGTTGAAATGTTGTAAATTACACTGCAATAAATGTGTTTATCATTGGTGCACACATCTCTACATTTCTAAAGGCTGAAATTATTGGGTCAAAGGTGAATTTTTAATGCTTTTGATAAATATTGCCAAACTGATCCCTTGAAAGATTTTGATGCTATACCACCAACATTGTTTTTAGAGACAGCGTCTCGCCTTGTTGCCCCGGCTGGAGTGTAGTGGCAATCAGAGCTCATATCAAGTCCTGGACTCAAGCACTACTCCCGCCTCAGCCTAACACGTGGCTGGGACTGCAGGTGTGTGCCACCACACCTGCCTAATTTTTGTATTTTTTTATAGTGAAAGGATCTTTCTATGTTGCACAGACTAGTCTCGAACTCTAGCCTTAAGAAATCTGGCTGGGCATGGTGGCTCACGCCTGTAATCCCAGCACTTTGGGAGGCCGAGGAGGGCAGATCACGAGGTCAGCAGATCAAGACCATCTTGGCTAACACGGTGAAACCCCGTCTCTACTAAAAATACAAAAAAAATTAGCCAGGGGTGGTGGCAGACACCTGTAGTCCCAGCTACTCAGGAGGCTGAGGCAGGAGAATCACGTGAACCCAGGAGGTGGAGCTTGCAGTGAGCAGAAATCACGCCACTGCACTCCAGCCTGGGAGACAGAGGGAGACTCTGTCTCAAAAAAAAAGATAAATAAATAAGAAATCCTCTTGCCTCAGTCTCCCAAAATTCTGGGATTACAGATGTAAGCCAGCACACCAGCCACATTTAACAATTTAACAAATGAACATTAATAGCTCATCTTTGTTTATATTTGAATATCTTTGATTATTATTCAGGTTAGGTATGTTTCCACTGGGGGTCTGACCACTTGCAATTCTTTCATTAATTGTCTATTATGACAATTCTTGACAATTTTCCCATATATCTATTGAAACATTATTTTCTGTTGTTTCGACTTGGCAATAGTTCTTTACACACTATGCTAATTTTCATCTCTCTTTTCCACTCTGATTTTAATTACCATGGTAACCTGGTTGTTTATAAATTTGCAAATAGAACTGATTTTAAAAACCTGTTCAAGGAAGGAATCTTGAAGGTCATCAAATATTTTCATTTGTATATATATATATATATATTTTTTTTTTTTGAGATGGAGTTTCGCTCTTGTTGCCCAGGCTGGAGTGCAATGGCACAATCTCAGCTCACTGTAACCTCTGCCTCCTGGGTTCAGCGATTCTCCTGCCTCATCCTACCAAGTAGCTGGGATTACAGGCACATGCCACCACACCTGGCTAATTTTTGTAATTTTAGTAGAGAGGGGGTTTCACCACGTTGGTCAGGCTGGTCTCGAATTCCTGACCTCAGGTAATCCACCTGCCTCAGCCTCCCAAAGTGCTGGGATTACAGGTGTAAGCCGCTGCACCCAGCCCATTTTTATAAATTAAAACATTTATTTTAGGGACTTCAAATTATTTCTTCAAATTTTAACAGTCAAGTAGTAACTGACTGAGACTGGAAGTCACAGCTCCTGGCCACCAACTCAGTGTTCTTCAGTCATATGTGAACCCTGAGGACTGGCTACTTACAGGCCCCAGGCTGAGCAGCTCATGTACACCTTCCTGCTCAGCTCCGAGATAGGCATTATCCTTACTCTATAGAAAAGATAAATACACTGCCCTCAGTTTTCTAGGCAGTAAATGGGAAAGGCATTTCATTGCCAGTCTGCCTTATCCGAAGCCCATTGATTTTTAACAAATACTCCCACCAATGTTTAGAGAACTTCAGGTAATTATTTCTTTATATCTCTAATCCTCAGTTTTCTCATCTAAAAAATAGACCAAAAATAAAAATAACGAAACCCCTTTCTTTAGATGATTGCTGTGAAGATGACACAGGGGTGCTATGGAGGCAGATATGAGTAGGTCTGCAACGATGGCACCAACAACCCCCTCCAGCACCTGAACACCCCTCTTTCCACCGGCGGTGGAGTCTGTTTCCCCGCCTTGAACCCCGGCTCACCTTGTGAGTTGGTTTGACCAATGGAGGCAGGAGAGGCGGTCCTATGCCAATGTTGGGCCAAGCCCAGAAGAGATCCAGCACGTATTTACTCTCCTGGGGCCCTCAGAGCCATGTAGAAAAAGCTATCTGGTCTATCAGAGGAACGGGGACATGCGGAGAAGAACTGAGGGACCCCTGCTGGGGCCCCAACACGCAAGGCCGGCAGAAGGACCACTGTCCACCCACCCACATACTCACGAGACTCGATGAACTCTTGCTTGAGTTCTTTAAGTTTGGGGGATTCCGTGTGTGTGTGAAAGGCAAGACGACTGATATCTGTCTCCAGAGGTTTGCCAGGCATTCAGTGAATGTCAGTGCCCTTCACGTCCCCTTCCCCGCCATTCTTAGGAAGACTGGACCCTACTAAGTGTATGCTGGGCTCTGCCTTGTACTCCCAGGGACTAGCATTGCCCCTACCATAAGATGTTCGAGGAAAAGCAATTCAGATCTCTCTATAAGAAGAACTGAGCGTTAGGATTTGTTTAAGCTTTTAGACCTGGTTTCAATCAACTAAGGTTTGAGAAATTATGGTGACACAGCAGACTTGTCCCAACATAACTTTAAGTATGACATCTCCATTAATTACATTGTAAATCTAACATTTTATGTAATGCTCACCACAATTTTTTTTTTTTTTTGAGACAGAGTCTCACTCTGTCACCAAGGCTGGAGTGCAGTGGCACAATCTCGGCTCACTGCAAACTCCGCCTCCTGGGTTCAAGCAACTCCCGAGTAGCTGGGATTACAGGCACGCACCACCGCACCTGGCTACCACAAATATTTTTATTTGGGTTCCTGTGTGGTGGCTCATGCCTGTGATCCCAATGTTCGAGAGGCTGAGGTGGGAGGATGGCTTGAGGCCGGGAGTTCAAGACCAGCCTGGGCAACATAACAAGACCTCGGTCTCTATGAAAAAAAAATTTAAAATAAAAAATTAGCCAGATATGGTGATGTGTACCTGTGGTCCCAGCTACTCAGGAGGCTGAGGCAGGAGGATCACTTGAGTGCAGGATATCAAGGCTGCAGTTAGCTATGATTGTGCCACTGCACTTCAGCCTGGGCTACAAAGCCAGACCTTGTCAAAAAAGAAAGAAAGAAGGAAAGAAGGAAAGAAAAAGAAAGAAAGAAAGAGGAAAGGAGAGGAAAGGAGGAAGGAAAGGAGGAAGGAAGGAAGGAAGGAAATAATTTAAAGCTATTATAAAACAAATCCCAGGCCAATCTTTACATCCATAGTGTCAAATAGACTTTCTGTGTTCCTTTCTCAATTACCTACTGAATGGGTGTGTGTTGATGAAGGGTTAACTCTTTGAGAACAAGGGCATGCATCATAATTGCCTGACATCCACCCCAGCGCTGAGCAGAGGCCCTGGCATGCAGGGGGCTTAATAGATATGTTGCTGTTCTTAAGAGCCATAGGATTCTGGAGAGATAGTTACTGATGATCCCAAGTTGATGCAGGTTACTTTGAAACACAGATGCGTAAAATTGGCCCCAGGCTCATTTTTAAAGAGAGAAAAATATTTTTTATAAGAAAATAAGCTAATTTTTTTCTTTCTGCATTTGCCTCTCTGATGGTATAATTTATGAACACATGTACAACCTTAGGCTGAAATTGAATAGCTGAGCATGGTCAACAGGGAAGGGTAGTAACAACATTGACATGTTTGAGGTTAAAATGTTCCCCATTTTTTTAACTGCAGCATAAACCAACAGTCCTTATTATGCCCCATAAATAATAGCAGCAACCACAACAAAAAAAAAAGCTATAAAAATTAAATTGTGAAAACTCAATTATTTATGTGATTTCATTTGTTAGATGTATTTTGTGCCACTGAGCCTGGCTTCCTTCTGATGTCATAAGACTATTAGGAACTGTAATAATCTTCAGGGGATATGAGATTTATCAACTCTTGCAGAATGGGATGGGAGCCAAAGGAGGAGATGAAGGGAAACTGGTGAAATTCATCAAGTTGTGCTCTGTGTACTGGCCAAGAGAATGCAGTAGGTTATTATTCAGGCATTTTCCACAGTAGGAACACAATTTGACCACTACCATATGTTGAATTTGAAATTACATGTTATCCTTTTCCAAAAACAATCCCATAAAAATGTCAATACTTTTGTCAACAAATGGCTTTATCCACTAAAAAGGGACACACATACAGAAAGAGAGAAAGTGTTGATATTCACTAGCTCACTGGGAGACATAACATTTTAATCCTGCTACACAAGCCAGACTGGCTTATGATGATGGAGAGACGGGGTGATGAGACTCCAATACATCACTGTTTCCTTTGCTGTAAAATAAACAACGGCATCCATCTCCTTGTGGCATGTGAATGGGCTCCGGTCAGTGGCCTTGAAATATGAGGCTTTCCTCTTCACTTGAGGCGATATTGGAGTTATTTGGAATAGATAGAAGCCATCATTCCAGTCCTAACACAAAACAAAGGCATCATTGTAGGAGCAATTTTGAAAATGTATGAACTTCATAAAATGTTCCATTTTCCACATTGTGAGTTTGGCTTGCACAGTCGAAACATCAGAGCTCAGGAAGACTACCTATTAAGGTCTCAACCCTTTAGCCTGAGTGTATGACATTAACAAAGAATAAAGTATGTATCCTATGCAACAGTCATCAATAGTGAGACAGGAAATAAATATGTCACTTTGCATGCCATCCAACCCCGACAGCTAAGGTAGCCAGCAGGTTCAGAGATGTTTCAATGAAGCTGTTCTGCATTTATGTTTATTGCTAAAGCCATATTTTTAATTTCCACATGATGAGGTTTTAAAAGAGTTTCTGTTAGGTCTACAGTAAAAGTGACTGCCTTAACATATTAGTAAACAAAATGGAATATAAATGTGTTGGTTATTTTGTTTTCTTTCCAAAATGAATCAATAGCTCCAAGGCACTTCAAAAGAAAATCCACATCAAAAATAAGCTGACACCATAAACTATTGTGGTGAGCACATGGATGCCAAATCCCCCAGCCTTTCCTTCAGGCTTCTAAACACAATACATGTGGATGGCTTTGAAGGAAAACCAAATTTCACTGAAAGACACTGGACTCACCAAGAATCACGTGTTTCCTAGCAGAGTTGACAGGACTCTAGGGCTCTAATTGTTCTCAAAGATTCAGCTCATTCAGTTATTCTTGATCACTCGGGGAAATGGGGTCTGACCCATTGGCCAAGTGTAAAAACAAATAAGCAAGTGAAAAACCATGAAAGGCAATTTTGTGAAGTATTTTGGAATTGTTTTTCAATTGATGTTCATCATTTCCTCAATTGAACTGTGAATTTTCTGGCTGGAAGAAAGCCCTGTCTGCTCCTACAGAGATAACCACACATTCGTGCCCAGAACTGTTTTAAAACTCAAGTCAGCCTGCAAATGACATAGATGTGGGGTGTGTTTGTTTGTGGGGTGTGTGTGTCTCCCACACAGCAGGGATTATGTGACTTACTTTGACCTGTGGATGCAGCCAAGAGGGGGAACGTAGAAGTGAGATATTTTTGTTTGCTTTTTAAAATTTGTATTTTAAAATATTTATGGATTCATTCGAAGTTGAAAAGCTACTACAGAGATGTCCTGTGTCTCCTTTATACAGTTTCTCCCAGTGGGTGCATCCTGCATGATTATAGCACAACAGAAACCCAGGAAGCTGTCCCTGGTACAAGGTGTGCCTGGTTCCATGTTACCCCCTGTGCACATCTGTGCAGCCACCTCTGTGATGGACATACAGGACATTTTATCACCATTAAGATCTCCCTGGAGCTACCTGGTGGAATTGTGTCCCCCAAAACAATAGGTTGGAGTGAAGTCCTTGGCCCCAGTCATGCTTATTATGACCTTATTTGAAAATAGGGTCTTTATGGATGTAATCAAGAGAAGATGGATGAGGTCATACTGGAGTCCGGCGGGCTCCAAATCCAACGACTGGTCTCCTCGTGAGAAGTGGGGAAGAGGCACAGAAGTCCACATCGGGGGAGGCCATGGGAAGATGGACGCAGAGGCTGGACGGATGCATTTAGGAGCCAAGGATGCCAAGGACGCTCAGCGGACCCTGGAAGCTGGGAGAGGGGAAGAGGGATCCAGATCCCCCCTAGGGCCTTCAGGGGGAGTGTGGCCCTTCCCACGCCATGATTTCAGACTCCTAGTTTTCAGAAAGGTAAGAGGATAAATTCCAATTGTATTAAGCCACCCAGTTTGTGATCATGTGTTATGGTAACTCTGGAAAATGAATACTTACATGTTTACGGTCACACCCTCCTCCCCTCCCCAACTCCACCATCTCTAGCTCACGACAGCCACCAATCTGTTTCCTATCACTATCACTTTGTCATTTTGATAATGTTATATGAATTGAATTCTACAGTATGGGACCTGTTGGGGTTGGCTTCTTTCACTCTGCATAATGCCCTTGAGATCTACCTGTAGCTTGCTGCTGTCTTTGCTGAGTAATATTCCCGGGTGTGGATGGCCACAGCTTGCCTACCCGTCCACCGAGTGAGGGGCATTTTGGAGAGTTCCATTTTTTTGCTATTACAGATAACGCTGCCATAAGCGACCATGCACAGTTGTTTCTGCAAATGGAAGTTTTCATTTCTCTGGAATAAATGGCCAGGAGAGCAGCTGCTGGGTCCTACTGGGAAGTGTATGTTTAGTCTGTAAGGAGCTGCCTGTTCTCCGGAGTGGCCTGCACCTTTGATATCCGCACCAGCAATGTGTGGATGATCCTGTTTCTCCATGTCCTCACCAGCGTCTGGTATGGTCACTCTTTTCTAATTTAGCTGAGTCAATAGGTGTGTAATAAGAACTCATCGCATCTCTCTAACAGCGAGTAATGTTGAACATCTTTCCACGTGCTTTTTCGTCATCCACATGTCCTTTTTAGTGAAATGTCTCTTCATGTCTTTTGCACATTTTCTAATTGGCTTGTTTGCTTTACTGTTGCATTTAAGTGTTCTTTACATGTCTAGATAATAATCCTTTGTCAGATATGTGGTTTGCAAATATCTTCTTCCAGTCTGTATCTTGTCTCAACAGGGTCCTTCTCTGCACATGATCTTAAGGCTAACAGGGTCCTTCAAAGAGCAAAGCCTTTTTTGATGAAATCCAATTTATTGATTTATTTCTTTTATGGATTGTGGTTTTGGTGACATGTTTGCAAACTCTAGGTCTTGAAGCTTTTGCCCTACATTATTGTCTAAATCTATAGTTTTATGTTTTATATTTGAATCTATGATCCATTTTTAGCTAATTTTTGTATAAGGTGTGAGGCTGAGGTTTCTTCTTTTGCTTCTAGATATCTAATTTCTCCATGGCTTCATTTATTTATACAATTTTACACTAAAATTAAATAAACATCCTTTTTCCTTTTGTCTCATTTTCCTGCTGGATGCTGTCAGCAGATAACAGTCTCAGTGCACCTGCTAATAATGTTTACCTCTCCCGGGAGCTGATCTGACACAATTTTAGGAAGCTAGCAGTCTCACAAAACAGGAGTCTAGAAATTGAGACAGTTCAGTGAGATTTTCTTATCAGGAAACTACTCCTGGAACAAGGCAAGATATAAGAAAAGAAGAGATTGTTTAAAGAACAGGAAGTTAACAAAAAATCCAGGAAGCAGTTGGGCCATCGTAAGAGTGCTCAGAACTGCAAGGGGGTGGAAAGGCCCCTATGCATCCTGGACTTCCTTCCGAGGGCCACAACTGAGGGGTCTGGGACTAGTGTCAGTCACCCCGGAAGCTAAACCAGTCATCCTGGACTTCCTTCTGAGGGTCACGACTGAGGGGTCCAGGACTAGCATCAGTCACTCCAGAAGCTAAACTAGTCATCTCCATTGGATTTCCAAACACCCTCTCAATATCTAATAAAACCCCCATTTAGAAATACCTCCAGTTACAAAAGAAACCACCAATAACTGCGTTTCTTTAATTGCACGCACACACACAGATACACACACACAGACACAGACACACACACACAGACACACACACACAGAGTTATCAAAAATGATGACATACTAATTGAACATTTCTTATTCACCATACTTGACTGAATCTAATGTTGACTGTTTTCAAAAAATCAACTCCACCGTCATAGGATACATGGCTAGCATTCAAAAAAAGAGACAGCTGTAATCCCAGCATTTTGGGAGGCCAAGGTGGACGGATCACCTGAGGTCAGGAGTTTGAGACCAGCCTGGCCAATATGGTGAAACCCCTTCTCTACTAAAAATACAAAAATTAGCTGGGCATGGTGGCAGGTGCCTGTAATCCCAGCTACTTGGGAGGCTAAGGCAGGAGAATCACTTGAACCTGGGACGCAGAGGTGAGCCAAGATCATACCACTGCACTGTAGCCTGGGTGACAGAGCATGACTCTTTCTCAGAAAAAAAAAGAGAGAGAGGCCCCAAAATATTTTGTTTGTAATTCTCATTGCCTCATTTTGGAAGTATGCACCCTTCCAAAGGGATTATCTTGAAGGAAACAACACTTTTCAGTGTATACGTTTGGGTATGCTTCTTTAAAATCAGTAAACTTTGAATCACTTTATTTTATTGAGATGTCAACATGTAATTGAATGTGCTAGGGAGAACTCACCTGACACTTTTCTAAGTGCTTTCTTTCTGAGTCTCTGTTCAGCTGGCAATCCCCCACTTTATTATGTGATCTCCCCCCACATGTTTTTCTGGGCCAGGAGGAGAACATCACGGTGCAGGGCAAACACAGGGGCTGGGATTTATGCAAAGACAGTGGATAACACCAACCTATCTCTTCTCTTTCTTGAAATCTCATTGTAAAATACAGAAAATGGTCTTCTGAGAGATAGAGACTCACAATCATTGTTTTTAAGAAGAAGACAGGAAAGAGCAGCAGTGAGGTTCTGGGGCTAAGCAGAGAGCTTCTCAGTGCTGGGGCACGGCACGTTGCTCAGATCAGCTTTCCCTGTGAGAGTAACAGAACGCGGAAGGAACTCTAAGAAGCCTATTTAAAAATGACTGACTAGCGGATGTGATAGAGAGCGATTATCAGGGTAGACTATAAGCCTGTAACACAGAGGGTGTGGCCAAGCACAGCCCAGCTTTTGTCCCAAGGATGCCAGCTAAACCAAGGAAAGGTGAACTGGAATTTCAGGATCTCTTAAAGTTTGGAGACATGGGAAAGTGGGGGCTTCAACAGGAAGTCCTCCTCTCCTAAAGCCAGGATCAGAAAAGGCCACACTCTCAGCAGAAGAGTAAAACCCCACCCTGAAACACAGAATGGATCCACGTGCTCCAGATAAAAGGGAAGGTCGAAAAGCTAACAGAGTTCGGATACAAAACAGAACAAAGACGAAACAAAAAGCTGCAGCCGAACCCTACCTGCTGCTCCATGTTGAAATCTGCCTCCTCAAGTCAGGAGCGAGACGAGAAGGAACACCCAAGACTCCGACATCAGCATCAGCTGCAGGGGCTCCCGGAAGGACAAGGTGAGAAAAAGAAGCAAAAAGATTGGAAGGAAAACAACAAGCAAAATGGATATAATCTGCATTTTTAGATCATATCATTGTGAACATAGGAATTTTAAAATAGTAGAATGAATAAGAGATTTTGGCCAATTTTCTGACAACCCAAGCAGAATGGTGGGTGGTGGGTGGGGGAGTTTGCCGCTGAAAATGCCAACGTGGCTTTGAAAACCTGGGGCGTGCTTGTTTCGGGATTTGGGTTTGAAAACCTGGGGCGTGCTTGTTTCGGGATTTGGGTTTGAAAACCTGGGGCGTGCTTGTTTCGGGATTTGGGTTTGAAAACCTGGGGCGTGCTTGTTTCGGGATTTGGGTTTGAAAACCTGGGGCGTGCTTGTTTCGGGATTTGGGTTTGAAAACCTGGGGCGTGCTTGTTTCGGGATTTGGGTTTGAAAACCTGGGGCGTGCTTGTTTCGGGATTTGGGTTTGAAAACCTGGGGCGTGCTTGTTTAGGGATTTGGGTTTGAAAACCTGGGGCGTGCTTGTTTCGGGTTTGAGCTCCTAGTTGGAAGAAAAGATGGTGAATAATTTTGAGAAAGGGAGTGGCATGATGTAAATGATGCCATCTTTTTAAGGATCACTTTGGTTGGTCCAGGAAATGTGGGGTGTGGCCAGGAGGGCAGTTGGAGGAGGGGGAGGGGACCAGCAACTGGGACCGGGGTGAGGGGAGAGGGGGAGTTCAGCTGGGGACGCCTGCAGGATGTGAGGCTTGCTGGACCGCAGTGGACTGATGTTGGGTCTGAGAGAGAAAACTCAAGAATAATGTTTAAGTTTGTGTCTTAAATGAAAGCTAACTCAATCCCAGTGACTTGGGAGGCTGAGGCAGTAGGATCGAGGGAGCCCAGGAGTTTGAGGCTTCAGTGAGCCACGATCGCGCCACTGCACTCCAGCCTGAGTGACAGAATGAGAGCCTGTCTCATAATAAAATAAGTAAAATAAAATAAATAAAATAAAAATGTAAACAATGATGCTATTGACATAAATGTGGAGGGTTGGAATCGGGACGTGGTTGAGGGAGCAAATACTGAGAAAGCTGCATCCTTTAAAAGATGGCATCCATTCAAAAACCAAGTGGCGTCGCTGTGGGAGAAGTTGGTGGCAGTTCCTCTTCCTTCTCAGCCCAATTTCATCGCCAGCCCATTCCCCTGGTAACTCCATGACCCTCACTTCCCTCATCCTGATCAGGGATGACCGAGACCCATGAGAAGAGAGTCTTCACTGGCCCCATCAGGACCCAACTAGGACTTGCTTCCACCTGCTCTCCTCTTGCCAGAGATAAACCCACGACGCTATTGCCTGAGCCACTGCTGTGGGGCTTCATGCCCTGGGTCCCGTACCCCTCACTAATTCAAGCACATGTCTGCAGCAGCTCTCTCTTCCCCCCCCACCATTAAATTTCCCCCTTTCAGTCAACTGGGGGCCTCATGACCCACAGGCATCCCTCAGCTGAATCGTTCCTATCAGCATCAAAACCCATCTATCATGTTCCAATTTTTTATAAAGTCACCCTCTCTACACCGCGTTCCCCACCAGCTAGTAACTCCGTTCTCCCAGGGCAGGCATGGTCTGGATGTCTACCAAGACTCTTGACCGTGTGTAGAGTCAGGGCTCTCAGAGAAACAGAACTGGTGGGAGCCATACCTTTATCTAGGGTGAGATTTACCTTAAGGAATCGGCCCATGTGACTACAGAGGCTGAAAATCCCCACAATCTACTGTCCACCGTGAGAGGCCTCAAAATCTACCATCCACCGTGAGAGGCCCAGATGATCTGCCAGCAGGATCCCAGCTCACAGGCAGAAGAGCCATATCTCAGCTTTGTCTGTCAGACACACAGAGAGAGTAGTATCCATTCCTTGGCCTTTTTGTCCTGCTCAGGCCCTCCACAGATTGGGTAAAGCCCACCCACCCTGGGGAAGGCCACCTGCTTTACTCAGTTCACCAATTAAAATGCTGGTCTCTTTCAGGAACTTCCCCACAGACATACCCAGAAATAATGTCTTACCAGCAACCTGGGCACCCCTTAGCCTAGTCAAGTTGACATAAAGTTGTCCATCACTGTCCCTCCAAGTTAGTGACGCATTTCTAGACGTCACTTGCGGTTACGGCCGGCCATGTGACTGAGTGCTGGTAATGAAACACTCCTGGGAGTGACCCAACTCCTCCCCGGCCCATGAAACGCCAGCACCAGCAGAGCATGGCCCTGTGTGTCAGCCACGTGGAGAGGACCTTAGAGATGGGGGGATTTGAAGGAAGCTGTCCTTACAAGACTCTGTGGAACAGGGATTTCTCACCACCACCCCCCACCCAAATTCCCACCCCATTAGACTTGATCAACTTGAGCGAAAAATAAAATCTAGTGTTTAGCCACAGAGATGTTGGCTTCCTTGTGAGAGAAGCTACCGTGACTTACTCTAATTAATCGGCAACCCCAAAGCTGCCCAGGCTTGCTGTTTCTGTCTCTTTCCTCCGATTTCTTTTGAAGCCACTCTGGTTGATTTCACCTCTGCTGGTCCTTGGGGACAGCTTGTGCCAGACTTCCCAGGGCATCCGTGTGCCTAAACCAACAGTGAATGTGGAGTCCTCCCCTTCCCTGACTCTCAGCACCGTAGGATACACCTGGTCACCCCCACCCCATCACATTCCTCACCCAGCTCCCGGGGCTCCACTCCCCGCCCCGTGCTCCTCCCACTTTACTTGCTGCTCCCTCTCACTCTCCTTTGCTGCTGAATTAAAGGTCAAGTGTTTGAAACATGGTGAGAGAACTTTCAACCCTCTATCTCTCTTCATAGAGGCTCCCCTCCTAATCCCGCCACTCTTTTACATTCAACGCCAGTGTTGGACCCCAATCAACAAGGGTGAGGCTGTGGGAGAAGGAGTGCTGACAGCCTAAAATGTCATGTGGCCCAGGGAACGTCTTCCAGGAGGGAGTTTGGGTCAGAGTTGGGGCTGAGCAGAACCGTACCGGGGTCAGAGCACTGGCGAGGTATGGGACGTGGCACGGAGACCCTGGTAACAAGGATGCAAGGTGGGCTGGCTGGTTGCGGTGGCTTTAGAGCGCAGTGTGGATGATTGGTGCTAGGCAAAGCCAGCTCCGTGGGGCTCTGCGGCCCAGCACAGGGAGGGAATAAGACAGGGAGTAAGGTGTGGATACAGGTGTCCCTTCCAGGGGCGTGGGAAGTGCCACAGGCCTTCCTAAGTTCTTCCCAGCCCTCAGTGAAGACAATACTTAGGGTGGGAATCCTGAGTCTACTGTGATTGAATAACATACACAGGTGCAGGTGGAGGCCATGACGCTGGCTCTTCATCGTCATGCGCCTTTTTATGTCGGCATCGCTCACTCCTCCGTCACTGGCACCATCGCCTCGTCGCCTGCGGCACCTGCTCTTTTTGCCACCCACACCCCATCCTCTCCTCGTTTCCCCTGCTCCTTCTTTCTGGAGCTGCCCTGGACTCATGCTGTGATGTCAAGCAGCCTCTTGGGGTTTTCATTTCTTTCTCTGTGAATTAGGCTAACAGTGTCCTAAACTATGTTCTGTGAAAAAAATAAAATAAAATAAATCTAGGGACTCCAAAGTCACCATGCCAAAGGGAAGTCAAGCTGGGAACTGCGTCAGGCAAAACTGCCTCCTATTTTTTTCCTAAATAACATGCTACGAAGGTAAGAAGCTACACGCCTCCCGCACAATTTGCCCACAGGAAATTCCCTGTGGACAAAGGACAGACAGAACTCAAAGTCATCCCTCTGCACACCTGAGACAAATTCATACATGATCGCTTCCTCTGCCTATTGATTCACTGAGCCAGACTAAGGCATCAGCGACTGTTCCTCTGCCCGCCTCTCACATGTAAATTGTGTGTTCAGTAAAAGGCTCATCAGAGACTCAAAATTCAACCTTTTGTCTCTTATCTATTTCTGACGTGGAAGTCCCCTCCTGGCTTCAAGTGGTCCCGCCTTTCTGGACCAAACCAGTGTGTACATCTTACACATATCAATGGATCTCATGTCTCTCTAAAAGTTACAAAACCAAGCTGTGCCCCGACCACCCTGAGCACATGTCATCAGGACCTCCTGAGGCTGTCGTGGACACATCCTTAATCTTGGCAAAAATAAACTTTCTAAATTGATTGAGACTTTTGGGTTCACAGTTTGCTGGTCCTGGTACTATCAAGATAAAATAAGAGCAATAAAAAGATCACTGGCAAACATTAAGTGCCTCAGAAACGTAGCATGTTCTAAATAGTGTTATTTTTGTCTGTGGGGCTACTTTTGTGCTTAGAGATTCATAAAGCAAGTGAAATAATGTTATGGATTTAGTGGCAATCCATGGTTCATCCATATCATTTATTCACTCTGAAATTTTGTTCTTTGTGTTCATTGGACATAAAAGGCATGTGATAGGGCCAAGTGTTTTTATTGAAAATGTAACACAATAGTATTCCCCTAAAATGTATTTCATAAAAGACTGATTCAAAGGGGAATTTAGGAGATAAATTATATTTTTAAAGAACATGGACGAAGGAAAGAACAGTTTTTTGTGGACTTATCTGTAGGAAAGTTGCATCTTCTTTCTTTAAAACTGCAGAGTCCTCAGGTATCAAAGAATCAAGGAAGAGAACATAGGCATGCCTGAGAAATCCCCAGAGTTGAATATGCAGGAAACCCACTGTGGTATACAATAGGAGGAAAAAGTTTGTTCAAGTTCCGCAACTCTAACAAAAGAGACTGAAATCAGTGGAATACCAAAAGATTCTTATCACACTGTGATCACCCCCAAAGGCCACCTGGAAACAAAAGCTTTTATAATAGCGTCATGCCAAAGAAAAGCTTTTATCTGTTTTAAATAACTTCAGTTTAGCTTGAAGTAATAATTGGATTTTCTCGGGCACTAGGATTGTGCGTGTGTTTCTGCCTGTGTGCGCGCATGCACGTGTGTGAGGAAGAGAGAGAAATGAGAGAGGGAGAGAAGAGTAGGTCTAGTTGATCAAAATGTAAGTAGAGAGTAGGCTTAGGGAATTGTTTTATTTTATGACAATTTCTTAAAATTAGTATTATTTAAGTGAGTTGTGCCTCCCATGCCTATCTTTAACAACAATTCTTTTAAAAAGGAATGTATTACAAGCAAATATTTTACTTGTGGCTGTTCTTTAGATAGCATACCTGTATTAGGCTGAGAGCATCCTTTAATAATTCAAAAGACTTCACCTTCATTCCCTCTCATCCTATTATCTAATTCTTAAGGTGTGAATGTGAAGAGAACAGAAATTGTGCAAGCAGTATGCTTCTGCTAAGATAGTAAAACAACGAGGAATACGGGCTGTCAGCCCCTTCGCTATCATCACGGGTGATAGAGTAGGAGGAGGCCATGTCGATAATAATAGGGTAATCCATTCGATGGGTTGTGGCCTCTTACCTGTTGTTAGCTTTCCCACCAAGTGGTCCTTTCTAGCTTGTACTCTTCTCTCCCCCTTTCTGTCTGCAGCCTGTCCCTGGATGCTCATAAGCAGAGTGGCTACAGTGCAGCAAGGAAACCTTCCAGCAAACACTGCACTTGGCACAGCCGCAGGCCACATCCCTGCCCACCAGGACCTCTCTGTGATAAGGGCCAACGATGTTTCCATTCCTGTTCATGAAATCACTTGGCGATGAGTGAAATCTGTGTGCGTTGTAACAACAAATGACTGCAACAGAAAATCACCAGATTTCCATCATAACTCAAATGCCAGCCAGGCTTGGTGGATGGGCTCCTGGCTGAAATCTCCATAGCTGCATAATCATTAGCGGTGAGAACAGTCACCTACACGTGAAAGAATGACTAGAGGAAAACAATTCACTCCACTTAAGCAAAGTGATGCTCCCTTTGGCTAATCTAAATACCTTGGGGTTTTGCTAGGTCTTCTCCTTCCTCTCTTCTTCCAGTCGATGAGGGAACTTTGAAAGCCAGCGTGGGAGAGCATTACATGGCTGGATGAAAACTCTGCTGGGTTTACAGTGAGCTGGCTCATTATTCAGTGAAACCTCCATCCTTATTCAGCCTTGAATATTTAAATCCATACAGATCGGAACAGTACTCCAGAGCCTGGGAACACCGTGCAATGCGCTCTAAATCCCTGCTTTCATGCGCTGAAAGACCCGTCATTTTTACCCCTCCTACCAGCCTAATTGACCGCATTTCCGTGAACACTCGCTTGCTGGTTCCTAGCAATGAAGACTGTGGGGTCCTTTCTTTCCAAGGTTGTGCTGGAAAGTGGAGAAGGTAAAGGGGAAAGCAACAGGCAGGCAAGGGGAATCCGGGAGAAGGGACTCATCTGCAGCAGTCATGCCTCTCACGGAATCACAGGCCAGGCTATGAGGAAGAAACGCGGGCTTTGCTCTCGGTCACCTAATGACGCTTTGTCATTTTTAAAGGGCATTGCACTGTGATTGCCATGGATACATGAAAAGATAATGTGCTATTTTTAGCATGAAGCATAAAATAAAATCCAAAGTTGGGCAATATGACCCTCACGCCTCCAGAGAGCCTCATTAAAATGAGATGTTTCCCTTCAGAGGTGAACTCAGTAAGTAACGTTTAAATTTCTTAATCAGGCCACACAGAGTTCCCAAATAAAAAATAGTTCTGAAAACAAATCCTTCTGTCAGAGCCCAGGGCTTGCACCATGGCAGCAAAATCCTTCTGACTTAAAGTGGAGGGAGAAGGTGGTCTCTGAATGAAAGACATTTCAAATTTTCAGTGTTCTAATTGAGGAATAAAATGGTATCTATTCAGCTAGAAAGTAACCATTGGATCAAATTATACAGCCTTTGAGTAAGCCAATGTCAGCTTAATAATATTTTAGCATATAATAAAGTCGTGTGTATCAATTCTCATTTTGAACCCAGGTTGAATGTTACTGCTTCAAACAGTAAATAAAAGCTGAGATTCTGAGAATAAGGCCAGCTCTGAATTAGTCAAAATTGTTTTTATTACTAGCAAACAGGCAAACCTGTGATAAAACAGCATTCATTTTCCCCATGCTATTTCAATATCCTATGTAATTTTTCACTGTTGAAAGCACTCCCAGAGTACCCTCATGAATAATCCCTGAAACCCCAAATAAATAAAAACCGTTCTCTGATGAATGGCAGTATTCCACTTCCTGCAGTTGAAATGCAAATTATTTTATCTAATTGTGGCTGTGCGTGGCTCCTGACCCAATGACCATCCCCGCAGATTTTCTATGCTGGAGTGAGCCTGGGCACCTCATTCCTTTGCAGACACAGAAGGCAGCGGAGCCGAAGATTTCACCACATTACGGGGTTAGGACTTTCAAATCAAGCCTAGTTCAAAGAGGCCGGCCAAAACCTAGCATTGTGTCCAGATACGCAGCTGTGCTCAAATACGGCTTCCGACCTGAAGACCCAGCTGCCAAGACATTTTTCTCAGTTTTATTCTACCTTCTAACTCTTTCTGCCAACAAACACATTAGCCTGCTTTGCCTAGAACATTGCTCTTTTTTGAAGAAGATCACATGTATGTAAAAACACTGACTTTCCCATTGATTCAATTTTTTAAAAACTATCTTGGATAACAGCAGTCCCAATAGACCAGGTGATCCATGAAGTGATGCAAATCGACAGGAAGCTTGACAAATTCTTCATGAGCTGAGCTGATCTCAAAGTCTAACTGAGTCTACTCATCTTGTAAACTGGTGAGCCATTTGACACCCGTAAGGCCAATGTCCTTGTGTCTGAGTCAGAACTGTTCATGAGGTCTCCAAATGGGCCCATGCAACAGCAGAAGATTATCGTCATAGGAATGCTTAACAGTAGCCCCTTTGAGAATAAAAGATTTCATAGCAGAACTCACGTGTCCAAGGATTTCAACGCTCACCTGAGTTCTAGTCCCAGTGAGCAGTAACTCCAGGAAGGCACCAGCGAGTACTTGAAGGACAGAGTAGACCTAGAGCAGCCTGGACTCCACTTAATAATGTGTAGGGATCAATTAACAAGAGATTTGCTGGGCACAGTGGCTCACGCCTATAATCCCAGCACTTTGGGAGGCCAAGGTGGGTGGGTCACCTGAGGTCAGGAGTTTGAGACCAGCCTGGCCAACATGGTGAAACCCTGTCTCTACTAAAAATACAAAAATTAGCCAGGTGTGGTGGCACACACCTGTAATCCCAGCTACTCAGGAGGCTGAGACAGGAGAATCAATTGAATCCAGGAGGCAGAGGTTGCAGTGAGCTAAGATCACTCCACTGAACTCCAGCCTGGTGACAGAGTGAGAAACTGTCTAAAAAAAAAAATTAATAGACAGTGACAGACCAACAATGGGTGTATTCAGTAGGTCACATTTAGGGTGATAATATTTCATGGTCCATGCCATAGATTATTTGTGTCCCTCTAAAATTCATGTATGGAAATCGTAACCCCACTGTGATGGTGTTAGGAGGTGGGGTTTTTTGGAAGGGTTCATCTAGGTCTCAAGGTAGAGCCCTATTAAAGAGATCAGCATCTTTATGAAAGAGCCTCAAGAGAGCTCCCTCTCCCTTTCCACCCTGTGGACACAGCAGGAAGGCGTCATCCATGAACCAGGAAGTAGATCTTCGCAAGACCCTGATCCTGCCTGCACACTTGGACTTCCAGCCTCCAGGACCCTGAGACACGGGTGTCTGTTGTTTTCTAGCCAGGCAGTCTGTGGGATATTGTTACAGCAGCTGAAAATGGACTGGGACTGTGCACCTCTGCATTTATCTAGGAAGCTCCTATGTGTGTATTCTGATACCAGAACACGTGTGTGTTTATTTTTAGTGCTTTTGCAACTTAGACGAGATTAATTCATTCCTTCCACACACATGTTTCCTGCCTACTACATGCCAGGCACTGGGCAGAATGCAGGGCATGGGTCTTGACCCATTTCACATCAGGAGCTCTCCCACGACCCCAGGCCTCTGAGCATTAAGTCAGTGCAGACGGAATGGAATTGCTGACTTTGCATCTGCACTCACTTGCACTATTCCCCCACTCAGACCTGTTGAATACGGAGGGTAAGGAATGACTGTGGCACGGTCCTGTCCCAACCTTATGAGAAGCTTGGGTCTGTCTGAAGCCCAGTGTCCCCGATCAGGCCAAGACAAAAGGCAACCCGGTTATTAGGGATGTAAGGTGACATGAACTGACGGGTAACTCAGGAATACCAATCTGTCCTGAGAAATAACACCCAGCTCAGGAATTTGGACCGGAAATCTATTACCCCACCTTACCAAATTGCCTTTGAAGTATATATGTTTCATTTTATTTTTTGAAACGGAGTCTCACTCTGTCGCCCAGGCTGGAGTGCAGTGGCACGATCTCAGCTCACTGCAACCTCCTCCTCCCGGGTTCAAGCAATTCTCCTGTCCTAGCCTCCTGAGTAGCTGGGACTACAGGCGCACACTGCCATGCCCGGCTAATTTTTTGTATTTTAGTAGAGACATGGTTTCGCCGTGTTGCCCAGGCTGGTCGCAAACTCCTGAACTCAGGCAATCTGCCCGCTTTGGCCTACCAAAGTGCTGGGATTACAGGCGTGAGCCACCACGCCTGGCCTTGAAGTATATTTTAATACAACCAAAATGTTTCTACTTTTACAAAATGTCAGGATCCAAAGTTTAAGCCCTCACCTTAAATAAGGGAAGGAAAGCCTTCGAGTCACAGGATCTCAAGATCAGCCAGGTGGCATGCAGGCACAGAGTGTTATTGAGATAAAAGAGATTGAACAGAAGAGAGCAGTTACGTGAGTGGACCACGCGCCCGGAGAGGGAGGCCAAGGAGGCCAAGGGACGGAGGCCTGAGAGCCGCAGAGGAAAGTGGAGGAGACTTCAGTGTCACCCACAGGACTCAGGCTCTCTTTTCAGGAACTTTTAACTGATCAGCTTTTATGCAGATAAATGAGGCCATCTTTCCTGTCCACCCCACCACCACCACCACCACCACAACCAAAAGCATTTCCACTACACTCTCCACATATACATGGTATCAAAAATCACATTTATTCACTTTTATGACAATATACATGAACAAAAAGACACATTTTAGAACCTAATGGCTTGGGACATCAAGACTTTTTTAAATTATTTTTCCGAGAATGAAAAGTATTTATATATTCATGATACTGGAAATGTATTTATTGAGTATACATTTTAAGAAGAAACCACATTTAGACAACCACTGATTGCTTAATTATATTTATAGAACAATCTAAATGACACAAGCTTTGGAAATTTAAAAATAATAACATAACTTGGAAAAATCAGGAGAGAGAGGAAGAAGAAAATGAAGAATGAGTCCATTTGCTAAGTTCCTCATATCTCATACAACAGTAGATAAAGTTGATAAATTTCAAAATGTTATTTTAAGTGAATTATTTAAATTCACAAAGTAACCCCTGGATGAATAAAAGAAAAATAAGAAAGCTATTAAAAAGCAAGAGACTTGGATGGTGCGGTGGCTCAGTCCTGTTGTCCTGGCGCATAAGGACGGGAGGCCAGACGTTTGAGACCAGCCTGGGCAACATAGGAAGCCTTCATCTATACAACAACAACAAAAGAACAAGAGGTTCGCTTAGCAGCTGGTAGGTAAGTCTATTGGATTATTAATTCTTCTAAACGAGCATCAGCAGACACCAAGTAAGGCTGGGCAATCGAGAAGCAGACACAGAAATTGTTAAAACTGTTTTTTCCAGGGCATGAGACTAGGAATCATGGGAGGCTTTTCATCAGAGAAACTTCTAAATGATATAAGTGTTGGAAGTTTAAACACAGTCACATAACTGAGAAAAATCAGGAGATACAGAGGGGCAGAAGAGCATCAAGTTTAAAAGATTATCCCATACACATGTGTTAGTCCTGTGATATAAAGAAATACAGACATAAATAATTATGGTATATTAGTAATAATACTTGTGGCCAGACACAGTGGCTCACATCGGTAATCTCAGCACTTTGGGAGACCAAGACAGGCAGATTGCTTGAGTTCAGGAGTTCGTAACCAGCCTGGGCAACTGGCGAGACCCACCCACCCCGCTGCCTCCATCTGTACAAAAAATACAAAATATTAGCTGGGTGTGGTGCCACATGCCTGGGGTCCCAGCTACTTGGGAGGCTGAGGTGGGAGGATTGCTTGAGCTCCGGGAGTTGATTGAGGCTGCAGTGAGCTATGGTCCTGCCACCGCACTTCATCCTGGGTGAAAGAATGAGTCCCTGCCTCAAAAATAAAAGTAAATGAAATAAAATTAAAATTAAATTAAAAGTATGAATAGAGAAAAGTGTTCAAGATATATTTGATTGATAATTTTTTACTGTGGTAAAATATGTACTTCATAAGATGTGCTATGTTAACCATTTTTAAGTGGACAACTCAGAGGTATGACATCCATTCACATTGTGCGACCGTGACTACCATCCCTCCACAGAACTCTGCATCTTCCCAAACTGAAACCCTGTGTCCACTAAATAAAATCCCCATTCCTCCATTCCCTCCCCCTGGCAACACCATTCATTCTACTTTCTGTCTCTGTGATTTTGACTGCCCTAAGCACCTCTTCTAACTGGAACCATAAGTCAGTGCACTTCTGAGACTGGCTTGTTTCTCTTAGCAAAATGTCCCCAAGGTCGTCCGTGTGGCAGCATGTGCCAGAATTTCCTTCCTCTTTAAGGCTGCATAATATTGCATAGTATGGATAGACCACATTTTGTTTATCTATTCATCTCTTGGTGGACAAGTGCATATTTATATTCAGATAAACACACAGAATGCAATGAGTGTTTCCATGGGGACACAGGTCAACTCACGGTGTCCAGTGGCAACTCAGAAGCCATCTGGTCTACCGTCTCTGCAGCAGCCCTCGTTTGACCATCTGACCCTTCACTTGCTACCCCTCCCACATTGTCACCCCTGAAATGTTCATGGACTTGCTGGCCTACCTTCAATGGCCACCCCCACTGCCACCCCTCAGGTGTGAGTCACAGGGGCACTTCTTTGTTCACCGCAGCCCCAGTAATGACAGCTGTTCACGGCATGCAGTAGGAATTTGATAAATACTGTTGAGTGTCTCCAATAATTATAGCAGTTCACGGCATGCAGTAGGAATTTGATAAATACTGTTGAGTGCATGAATGAATACTTGCGATGGTTACACTGGGACCAAAAAAAAAAAAATAAAGAAACGGAATGAAATGGATGATGACTTTTCACTTTTAATTCTATGAAGTTTGATTTTTGAAATCTATACCAAGTATTATATTCTAATTTGAAAAGTTTAAAAATAATGACCTGGAAGTAAATAACCCCTAATCCGAAAGGTGAGCTGTAGTCGGTAGGGTCTTCCATGTACTCAGGCTCACAAAGGAGAGAGATGGTGGTTTAAGGAGTCCCCAGCTGTGCCCCCAAATCTCCTCTCAAAAATATGTGTAGCCCGGGCTGCACCCAGCCCTGAAACCAGCCCAAGGCTCTCCTTTCCTCTGCTGTCAGAAGGAGGGACACCTAGGGTCAGGAGGGGCTTGCTGTGGCACCTCCCACACACCCCCATGGCCAGCTGACCCCAGTGCGCTGAGGCTTTCAGGACTTTGCTGAGTGTGTGACCACGGGCAGCTGCGAATGACCCTGCGGAGGGGATGGTGCCAGCCGTGTGGCCGGCAAGCAGCAGGCTGTGGTGGCAGGTAGGAACTTCCTTCTGCTCAGGGTATAGCTGCTGGTATCAACACAGCCCGAAAGAAATATGCTGTATGTCATTAACTTAGGTCTGTTTCATTTACATTCCATCAGAAAACTGACTCTGCCTTGTTGTGGAGAACTTGACTTTACGGGTTGGCTCTGCTGGGAACAGGTTTGTAGAGGAAGGGCTGAAACACGAAACAAAGAGAAGGTTCTGAGAAAGGCCAGGACGATATCCTGTTGTTGTTCAGTGATTCCCTAAACAGAACACTTTGTGAGGGCCCTGCTGGAGGCCCAGGGTGGCTGTTCCTAACAATACCAGCGGCCAGGGGAAGCCATTAGATGAGTGGGTCAGGAGGAGGCGGTGCCACCGCCCAGGAGTCATTTCTGGGTCGTGTGTCGTGGCCACAATTTGCAAAACAGGAAGGAGAAGAAGAAAAAATGATTGGCAAGTGGCAAAAGGAAGGCAAAAGTCGCACTCTGCTCCCTGAAAGGCAGCAGAATTAATGGCCAGCAGGACCAAACAACGTCCATGTGGTGAAGGAACCAACCTGAAAGACAAACAGAAAGAAACGCTGGCAGGTGGGGAGTTAGGGGAGTCCGTGAAGGGCATGGCGCTCACCAGGAACCAGCGCAACGCCCCCTGCAGCCTGATCTTGCTGGCACCGAAGCACACAGCCTGGGAGCTTGTGGAAGGCACAACATTCCGATTCAGTAGCTCCTGAGAGTCTGTGTTTCCAACAAACTCTCACTGCTGCCGGCCTGGGGACCACACTTAGAGACTAAGAATTGCATTTGCTGCTTCTCCCACCTTCCGCACGGTGGGTCCACCCGGGGAGCTTTAACAACTGCCAGTGCTGGGGCCCCAGCTTCTCCACTTGTGATCTAACCGGTCTGGGGTATGGGCTGGGCTTCAGAATGTTTTAAAGCTCCCTAGGTGACACTACTGCTCAGCAGTTTGAGAAGTACTGATGTGGATGAAACGATAATAAGTAACCAGTGGCAATGTGGAGAATTTCAGCCAAGCAATACCACTCATAGACTCCTAAAAAGCCTGAATCCTGGATAAACTTTCAAATCACAGAAGCACATCTTTGTGTTTCTTCTTCATTGGAACAGGTGATAACTGTGCAAATAAAACCAGTTGCCTCCCAAACTGCTCTGAGTCTAAAATAGGACCAAAGAGAAAGAAGTTTTCAGAAAACAAGATGGCCAGTGCATCAGGAGTGAGTTCACCTGGACAGGAAGAGAAACTCACAGAGTCTCCTCTCCTAGGGTGTCCGTCATCAGCTCCACCTCTTCCTGAGGCCACCTCCACCTCACCACTTACATCAGCTCTTCCAGTTCCTGAGCTCAGCTGAACTACCTAATTCGGGGATCTTGAATATCAGCTAGAATTTTGCTGGGTTGAATGTAACAAACAGGAAAAACCCATGACTTATAGGAGATTGAAGGGTATCTCCCCCACACAGCTACGAGACTGGAGGTGGTAGGGCTGGGCTGGGGTGATGGCTTCCCGGGTATCAGGGTCCCAGACTCTTTCATTTCATCTCACTCACTGCTCTGCCTCATGGTAAAAAATGGCTGCCCAGGTGCCAGCCAGCACTTCCGCACAGCAGCCAGGAGGACGAGCAGGGGGCAGCTTTTACGCTCTCCTTTAAGGCAGTCCTGTCCATTGGTCAGAATTTAGTCCTGTGCCCTTCCTAGCTGTGAGGAGGATTGCAAAGTGTTGTACTTGCCAAGACAGAAGTCCCAAGCTACAAAGTTGGAGAAAGAAGAATTCATACTACAAAGAATCCGGTAGTCTTTGACAAGTCCTCTTTTACTTACCCTATTTGACTTCCTACATCTCTTCTCTAACCAGTAATTCACACGAGCCAGGTACTATGCCAAGCCCTTCATACCCACTGTTGCGTTTAGTCCTCATGCAACCTCATGAGGGAACATTTTCAGAATCCAAATGGAGTTCCCTGTGTTAAAACCCTGACACGCTGGGGAAGGCCATGGAGGGAGGGCTCTCATGAGTGAGGCATTGCAACTTTTCACAAAAAACCACTTCTGCCAGGACATCTGCCAGCAACTGCCTGTCCAGCCTCAGACAGGCATCACCCTTGTTATTGATCCTTGTGGCCCAGGATAATTATCTCAAAACAATTCTGCAATCCTCATTTTCTTAAAAAAAAATTATCTCTTTTTACTTCTCTGGATAAGCAATTAGTTTACCATGGCACACACATGCCCATCTTAATGCCTACGCCCGAATAAACACCATTGTCCTTTAGATAGTTTCCTTCTTTGCTATTTAGGTTGACAGAGGTCAGCTTCATTTAGACAACTTGCCAAGGTTACCCAGCTTAGTTTAGGTAACTTGCCAAGGTTACCCAGCTAGCAGCTGATGTAATTAAGGTTTGAACCCTGGTAAGTCTCACTCCAAAGCTATTAACAACTCCGACGTTTCCGGCATGGGTTTGATAAACAGACCCAGAACCTCACAGTAGAGGCTTCTAAGCCAATTCATTCATAAGTGCCTGAGCCCCGCCCCTAGAGAAGCCAGATCCGCACATCACAACTGTGGGCTCCTGCACTGCAAAGGCTACCGACTGTACTTTAGTTTTGCTTTGCCTCTTCCTTCTCTTCCTTCTCCTTATTCTAAGAAAATATTCCAGGAGCTTCCAGAGTTGTGCGGTGCAGCAAAGCTCTAACTTCTCTCCTGAACTTTGATTTCTTATAAACTTAATAGAGCCGGGTATTCTAGTCATAGTGCCTTGGCTAAAGAAGCATTACTGAATTGTTCCCATTGGCTTGTGAAATTCTTTATACAAAATATGAGGTTGTTTCCTTATTCCTTGTCTCAATAAACAGAAGTCAGTGAGCCCACGCCGACATCCCTTTAATGATTTCAGATGACCCAGTACCTTGCCTTGTCATTCCCAATATAAATCTTATCAACCTTTAAATTACATGTGGAGCGGGAGTCTACACCATAAACACCAACCTGGGGAAATACACTCGACATGGTTTCTTACATCAGCCCCTAACACGACCTGTTTTCCCTGAGGTTGAGCTCTGCTTCCTAAATATGCAACAAGCAGGCAAAAAGCAGGCTAATGGATCATTCTGATCCGTTGAGTTATGGTTTATTTGAAGAAATGTTCATTTCCTCAGGTCCCTTAGAGCACATACGAGTTTCACACTTGCTGAAGGTGAGTTTCTCTACATCACTAGTCCTGTGGCTTCCCATGCAGCCAGTGCAAAGGGAAATGTGCAAGAGAGACGCCTTCTTCCAAGTGCTGCTCGTCACTTTAGACGATTAAAAATCATCTCTCGATAGCCCCTCCACTGCAGAGCATTTTCATACACGTCTTTCCGTCTGCAAACTTTTGTTGGAGAAAAAAAAAATCTACCTAAGCCAGTCTCCAGGTATTGTGTCTACAGCTGGGTGCATCTGATAAGGAATAAACTTGAGTTATCACCGGGGGCTCTGGAGTCAGCATCTAAGAAATGACATTTGGAGCGAAGATGAAGGATCCCCTGAGCGGACATCCAATGATGGTTATGATAAGGTCCAGGAGCCTCTGTGTGCAGAAATGTTTATGTAAAATCAGATCAAATAAAAGGTCTCTCCCTGGTCCCTCAGCCAAATCATCTTTCACTTAGTGTAGTTAAACAAATATTGCTCCGGCTATATCAGATTTAACCTTTTTAAATGTGCACTGTGAGTTTATCCAACCTTTGTTTAAAAAGAATAGCACTTTTGAGTTCAGGCCTCTCTGAGGAGTTTTGCTTTCCTGCCAATCTTCAGGAGAGACCTCCGTCCCCTTGTTTAGGTTTGGATGGAGAACCAGGAAGACAGACATAGGTCACTTTACCAGGCTGCCTGAAAAACACCCACAGCACTGAAATAACTCTCACCAAGGGAGACACCAGCGGGGCGGGCTCTAATTAACCCTCACCAAGAGAGACACCAGCGGGGTGGGCTCTAATTTGGAATTGAACCAAAACAAGCCAAAAGGGACCTCATGGACCATCTGGCCAAGAGCATGGGGTTCGAGGTGGACTTGGCTTCCAGACCCGGCCCTGCTTCATGCTGAATGGGAGGGCTCACAAGACGGGAGGTCTCAGGCTCTCCAGACCCAGCTTTCCTATGGAAAATAGGGAATAGGGATGGTAAAAGTAACCGCCTCGTCTAAGTGGTTGTGAAAATTAAATAGGATCCTGTGTAGGAGGTACTTAGCGTGGTGCAGGGAACTGTGTAAGCTTTTGTTAGATTTTCCCTGGCCCCAGACGGCATACGTGGTTAATTTCTGTACCAGGACTAGGAGCCGGTTCTCACTGACGGCCATTCCTCCTCAAGGGGGAGTGACGCGGGGGTGGAGCAGACAAGGCTGATCATGTCCTCTAGTGCCCTGAGGCCTGCCTCACTTCCCACAAGCATGGCCCTCTGCAGTCTGCTTTCAGGCCAATGAGGCCTCGCTGTGCCCAGACCACATCTCCAAATTCAACCCCTTCCACTGCATTCTGCTGAGCCAGAGTTTAGTCACAGAAACGCCAAGTCCCGGAGCAGTGGTGTTGCCACCCTAAAGTGGGGGTGTTGTGCTTTTTGGGTGTGCCATGCCCCTTCCTTAAGGCCTGTAGTTACACTGCTTTCAGCTACGGGGACCCCCTGGGCCAGCCGTCCACCCTCCCTCCAGGTGTCTGTTTAAATGGCATTTTCTCAGACATCCCAGTACAGATTAGAACTTGTTACACACCCGTACAGCACCTCGTGATTTTATCTTCAACACAGCATCATGAACTTGGATGGTTTCATTTCTCTCTCTTTTAGAGACAAGGTCTCTAAAGGATCATCTCCGAAAACACACTCAAGGTTTGCAGGGCACAGCAAGGAAGTGTCAAAAGAAACACATTGCCGACGCACGATAGCGCCACCCAGGTCTTTCTGGAAGGACCTAAAATGGACACGTGCTCTCTTCCCCCCTCCCAAGAGCTGATGACGCTGTTGAAAACCTAATAAGGGAGGACAGACAGAGACTTAGGAGTCAGCACACCTGGGCTGAGATTCTGACTTTGTTCCTTCTCTGCCACATGACCAGCGTTGGACCTCTCCGAGATGCGGCTGTCTTCGACAGAAAATGGGGCTAGTGATATTACCCGGTTAACAACGTGGGAAAACCCTCATGATTTAACATCCAGCGGAAAACCAGGACAGCATGCTCTGCACTGAGAATTGTAGGGACCACAGTATGCTAATACACACGTGCACATTCCTATGTGACTGCAACAGGAGACGCCCAGAGCGGAAAAGCTCAAGCCTCAGAGAAGAGCAGCCGCTTCTGGGTTGGGGGGCGATGGGTGAGTTTGGCTTCCTTCCTTATATCTTTCTGTGCTTATCATAGTTACACAGTGACCTTAGGAGCAATGACAGGCACTGGGTGGGCTGGCTGTGCCCACCCCCAGCTGCCACCTCACCATCAAGGTGGTCTGTTCATAATGCTCAGCTTCTCTGGGCTGCAGCTTCTCCATCGAAAGAGAGCAGTGGGCAGTTGTTGGCTTAGAGAGTGGTTGTGAGGATTTAATGAAATGTGGACGGGCGCTGAGCACGATGCCAGGAACACCACTATCCACACTGTTCACAATAGCAAAGACATGGAACCCACCAAGATGTCCATCAACGGTAGACTGGATATAGAAAATGTGGCACACATGGCATGTGTATACCTCTGTAACAAACCTGCACATTCTGCACATGTACCCCAGAACTTAAATAATAATAATTTTAAAAAGAAATAGGTTTCAGACCCAGAAACTAAAATATGGGTTGTATTTTCTTTATGAAATTTCAAAAAAATTATATTGTGTTAAAATACACATAACTTAAAATGTACCATGTTAACCCTCAAAAAAATGTGGTACATAGACATCATGGAATACTATGCAACCACAAAAAAAGAATGAGATCATGTCCTTTGCAGGAACATGGATGGAGCTGGAGGTCACTATCCTTAGCAAACTAACACACAGGAACAGAAAACCAAATACCACATGTTCTCACTTACAAGGGGGAGCTAAATAATGAGAAGCAATGGGCACAAAGAGGGGAACAACACACACTGCGGCCCACTTGAGGGAGGAAGGTGGGAGGCGGAGGTTAGAAAAAATAACCAGCGGGTACTATGCTTAGTACCTGGATGATGACATAATCTGTACACCAAACTCCCATGACGTAAGTTTACCTATATAACAACCTGCACGTGTACCCCTGAACCTAAAATAAAAGTTTTTAAAAAGAATGAAAAAATTAAAAAAAAAGAAAAGAAAAGAAAGGAAAACAGGGAGGACAGCGTTGCACTGCCTCGGAGCAGACATGGCCTGGGAGAGGCTGTGTGACTCCTCAGCTCTACCCAGCAGAAGCTGCACTAAGTCAGGCCTTTGTTCCGAGAAACAACAAGAGATGACAAAGCGTAGACAGTACGTCCCCTCTCTCTGAAACATCCACCTTGTCACTAGCTGTTCATCAGTTTCTGATCACATGCGACTGCCATTCTTGGTGGCATCCATTGTGCACAGCCAGCTCTGTGACCACGAAGCTTGACCTGTTGTTTAAGACCACAATCCTTGCTCTGCAGCAGGGTTGAGAGGGCTAGGTGGGAATGTAGGTGAAGCACCAGGTATTGTGGCAGGTGTGTGTTTCTGTCTCTCCTCTGTCCCTTGGCCTGGGAAGGTGCAGAAGAGTGAAGCAAAGACCCAGGTGGAAATGCTCCCTGCTTCCCCGCTCTGGGCGACCCCAGCCCCCACCGCTTGTGTAAGAATCCCCCATGATTTCTGACACCTGGTTGCTAAAAGTCACATCATTCTGCAGGCAGTCAGTGAAGGATGCTATCTGAGCCTCTTGCTAACCCAGCTACATAGCTTGGGATCCAGTCGGTCCGTTTTGTCTTGGCTAAGAGCACAGCCATTTTGCTAGCACTTGATAACATGGGGTCTCTAGGACTCCATTAAAATCTCAGGGACTTCACACCAGGATAAAGCACACTCTCTTGTCATTTTCCATTTTCTAGGAAGACTTCTACCGTTCGATTTTTTTTTTTTTTTTTTTTTTTTTTGAGACAGAGTCTCATTCTGTCGCCCAGGCTCGAGTGCAGTGGCACGATCTTGGCTCACTGCAAGCTCTGCCTCCCGGGTTCATGCTATTCTCCTGCCTCAGCCTCCCGAGTAGCTGGGACTACAGGCACCCACCACCACTGCCGGCTAATTTTTTTGTATGTTTTTTAGTAGAGACGGGGTTTCACCATGTTAGCCAGGATGGTCTCGATCTCCTGACCTCGTGATCTGCCCACCTCGGCCTCCCAAAGTGCTGTGATTACAGGCTTGAGCCACCACGCTGGTCTATAGTTAAAATTTTAAAAACACAATCGCTGAAAGCAAACATGGCCAGGAGACTTAGGGTGCATCTCCGTTAATCACTGAATGGGAAGAGCTAGCTTACAGAAGTTAGGAGCTAAAACAGAACTTGGGAGGACCACACCAGCGAAAGGGACAGAGGGAGGACTATAGTCTGATGAGGATGCTGGTGTCCACGGCTCCTCTGCATGGTTGGTGTTATTTCTCACTGGTAGACTCTGATAAGCTGAAGGATGTCCTGCCCTGTGATGCCGGAAATGCCTGGAGGCTGAGAACCCCTCCAGCGTATATGCGGATGCTCAGAACAAGACGCCACCGGTTTTTCCTCGATTCCTTCCCAGGAGCTGCTATCACTGGGAGAAAAATGTACATCTTTAGGCCCAGCCCACTGGGTGCCTGCATTTTCCCAGCAGCCCCCGAGTCCTGTGGTGTTGCTAGTTATTTTAATTGAGTGACACACAAGGTGGGTATGAATGAATTTTACAGCCAATTAGGGCTAAGCATGGATTGTACAGGAAAGAGAGTCTTTTTAGTGCAAATTTATGGTCCACTCAAGACACATAACTTATAACAGGACTAGTAACCGCAGCTGAGCAGGCTTCTTTCCGGAGCCTCTTGTCCTCTAAGCGGGTTTTTCTGGACACTTGCAGTAGGTAAGGAGGCTGTGGACTATGGAACTGAGCAAAGACAGGTTCGGGGCTCACCCTCACCGATCCGCTCCGCAAACCTCCGGAATCCCTCTGCCTCTCTGTTCTGTTGTTCTCACCTAAACAATAAGCTATCGGCCTCAGCTGTCTCCGGGAAACTTCTTTGAACTCTAAGAGGGCAGGTTTTACTTGTTCTCCTCGAAATGCATTTCAGACTGGGAGTGGAGCGTGGGACCGGGAACATTAAGTTAGAGCAGGCTGCAAACCCTCCACCTGGAAATGTGTCTGCACTGCTGTCACCAGCCTGCCTGGGTCTCGGCTCCGTCCTTCCCTTGGTGTGTCCTGGGGTAGGCATTGAATGAGAAAACCATGGTTGCAGAGACAACACATCCTTTCCTTGAACAGTGTGCACTTGAGGAACGAATTAAGACCCGTAAACAAGGATGAAAGCCACCGCCATGCAGACTTCAGCTCCTCCTCCATGAAGGACGCCGCCTGGGAGGTGAGTCCAGGCCGGGCCAGGGAGGGCCTCCTGCGGGAAGGTGCATTTTCACCTTACAGCTGGAAAGTAGACAGCTGCGTCACAGTTTCACTCATGCCGGTCTCTTCCTGTGCACATTCAATGTTAACATTATTCTGGCAAAAGCCTTGCTGCAGATAGTCTCTCCGGTCCCTCCTACATCTCTTTCCAGAAGACAGTTTAAAAGGACACATTTCATCACCTCTCAGAAGGGGTTAACATCACAGAATTCCAAGTCTGAGGGTGGAGCCCTGATCCCAAGAAGGTTTTGTTGAGTTCAGGACAGTATTTCTTTACCCATCCTTCATGAAGATAAAAAATGAGGCAAAATAGACACTAAAATGGTCTCTGACATCTCCTCATGCCACCAGACAAGGAGTAACCATGGTAACCAGAAGCCTAGAAAAATTGGGGAATGAGGAAGACCAGGAATGAGAGCTCCCCTCAGCCCTGGGGGGACCTGAGTGTCCACAGCTGAGCCTTCTCTGCTTCCCTCTTCTCTTCCGGATTCTGATGGAGGATATTTTCATCTTCCTCCCAAAATCATCAGAAAGCATAAGGACATATATAAACCGCTTTGCAAAAAGAGAGTGTATGGAATAAAAGAGAAAATGAAGAAGAGGAGAAAGGTAAGATACTCCTTACACACACACAAGACTAAAGGAATAACCTGGGCTTTGAAAAGAGCATTAAAAGTTTGTTTAATAAGATAGTCTTTGCTGCAAGAGCTTCTAAAGAGATCAGATATAAAAACCAAATCACTGGGATCTTTTCAAAGAAGGGACTCCCATCGTGCCCCTGAGGAGGTTGTCAGTTCCCCCAACAGTCCAGGAAAGATCCCCTGCGGCCCAGTGGCTCTGCTCACCCTGAGGCCATCCTGTTTGAGAGATTTGCTTCACCTGGGCTGGGAGGAAGAGGAAAGGTTTTCTGGAGAGCAAGCTCAGGAAACCCACCCTTCCCGAGTGCCTCCAAGGCCCCAGGGGCCTGGCAGTCCTAGCCTGGTCTCTCCACAGGCCGCAGCCTCCCTTGCTTTGCCCTCTTTGGTTTGAAAGTTTCTCGGTATACGTGTTGATTTCCACACAGCTTGGAGGTTTCTCATATGTCCTGTATGTATGTATGTTCCACCAAATCTGAACATTGTGTGTTTGGGGGGGGTTGTGTGTTTTCTGTTTTGTTTTGCCTTTTTTGAGATGGGGTTGTGCTCTGTTCACCCAGGCTGGAGTGCAATGGTGTGATCTCAGCTCACTGCAGCCTCAACCTCCCTGGCTCAGGTGATTCTCCCACCTCAGCTTCCTGATTAACTGGGATTACAGGTATGTGCCACCATGCCCAGCTAATTTTTTGTAGTTTTAGTAGAGACAGGGTTTTTGCTACGTTGCCTTGGTTGGTCTCAAACTCCTGGACTCAAGCAATCTGCCCACCTTGGCCTCCCAAAGTGCTGAGATTACAGGTGTGAGCCACCACACCCAGTCCAAATCTGAACATTAAAGGCATGTATGTGTGTACATTAAATGTATGTCTATTCATTTGAAATGTATGCTTAATTAAATCTGAGACTGTGGACTAATCTATAAAACCAAGTCATTCAAAGTGAGGGCTAGACCAGGGATGACTCTCTACAGACAGAGCTGTATCAGCCTGGGAGGACCAACAGTAGATGCTTAGGATCAAAATTCTATAGTCACATCTGTTTTAATTCCTAAAACCTTGTCAACTGGGCTTTAAAATAAAACCTACAAAATGCTATAAACTGCAATCTACTTGAGTCTATTTTAGTAGCAAGGAGAGGCACTTCAGGTTGAAGGAATGGGTTTGCTCCTCAGGATACCTCATTGAAAAGGGCATCAACTCCAAGCCAGAGGCTAAGTTGGAGGAAACAGTTCCCTGGGACTCTGGAAAGCCACAAGCAGTAGATTCAGGCTCTCCTGGCTGTGGACTCAGCTCCCTCCCACTGTGTTCCTACCCAAGTCTCAGCTTAAGAAAACAGAAAACATTATGTTTATAAGCTTTCCTCTAAATACAAGCAAATGCATTGTGTATTTGTTTCCTGAATGGTTCAGTAAGGTCTGCACATCTAGAGATTTTTTTTTTTTTTTTTTTTTTGAGACAGGGTCTTACTCTGTCACCCGGGCTGGAGTGCAGTGGCACTATCTCAACTCACTGCAACCTCTGCCTCCCTGGTTCAAGTGATTCTCCTGCTTCAGCCTCCTGAGTAGCTGGGACTACAGGTGCCCATCATCATGCCCAGCTAATTTTAGTATTTTTAGTAGAGATGGGGTTTTACTGTGTTGGTCAGGCTGGTCGTGAACTCCTGACCTCAGGTGATCCACCCGCCTTGGCCTCCCAAAGTGCTGGGATTACAGGCTAGAGCCACTGCTCCTGGCCCCCGGTCATTTTTGCCACAAACATTGAGCTCAGATTTGGCTGGGCCCCGCCGCTCACAGATGAGGGAAACAGCAATTTTGCATGTCTCTGCTCTAAATTTCGTGACCACCAGAAGCTGGATGGAAGTAGACTGCATCTGGGCCTGTCTGCAAAGTCAGGTCTCTTTTGTAAATATTTTGTATCCCTTGGCTAATTACACAAAGCATTAGTCTGATCTCACAGTGTGGGAGGTCTGTGACTTTGCTGACTCTTGATGCCAGCCCATAGGCAGACTGGAACATTTCAAAATCATTTTTTTAAAGTTCATGAGAGTAAAATATAATGAAAATTGTTCCTAAAAAAACAAAACTGAAATAGCTGTTGACTCTTTTAAAAAATAACAGAAGTAGCTCAAGATTCTAAAAACAGCAGAGGAGATTGTTCTGTGTAACCAACAATGAGCAGGCAGGCTGTGTGATGATCGACATCTGTGTTTGCAAGAGCCAAAGGGTGCCGCTCTTTTACGGGTCTTGGAAATAAATCTTCGGGATGTAGATAGCTAAGAGCTGACCATTGTGTCTCCATTTCAAATTGTGTCCTTTTAATGTGGAAGAGGATTTATGAACTTTATTATCAACATGTAGCTTGTTGAAAATCAAATTTTTCTTTATTTCAGGAAAGCAGAAGTACTCAAATTATTTTATTAGACTTGATGAAAAATGGGCTGATTTTTCATCAGCCAGAGACTTTGATTCTGATTCTAGCTCTCTAACCTTCAGCACTCCTCTGCTATTTCTCTTTTAGGTTATATTTTTAAATGACAAAATAAGCAAAATCCTCTGCAGTGTTGAAAAAAAGTTGAAGAGCTTGGTCCATGGGTAGATTAATAGATAGGAAGATGATGGACCAACAGATGGATGAGTGGGTGGGTGGGTGAGTGGAGGGGCGGACGGGGGAATAGATGGATGGTTGGATAGGTGGGTAGATGGGTGGATGGACTGATAGATGGATAGGTGGATGGGTGGGTAGGTGTGTGGATGAGTGGGTGGATGAGTGGAGGGGTGGATGGGGGAATAGGTGGATGGTTGGATAGGTGGGTAGATGGGGGGATGGATTGATAGATGGATAGGTGGATGGGTGGGTAGGTGTGTGGATGAGTGGGTGGATGAGTGGAGGGGTGGATGGGGGAATAGGTGGATGGGTGGATAGGTGGGTAGATGAGTGGATGGATTGATAGATGGATAGGTGGATGGGTGGGTAGGTGTGTGGATGAGTGGGTGGATGAGTGGAGGGGTGGATGGGGGAATAGGTGGATGGTTGGATAGGTGGGTAGATGGGTGGATGGATTGATAGATGGATAGGTGGATGGGTGGGTAGGTGTGTGGATGAGTGGGTGGATGAGTGGAGGGGCGAATTTACCCCTACCATTCACTCTCACTCTACAGCATGATGTTGTGTTCATAAGGAAAGAGACGAGCAACTCTTAAATGAGAAGTTACAAGTCTTCCATATCAGGTGAATCCCAAATGTTAAAGCAATTTTTCCAAATTATCAACTGATACAAATATGAAATCAGATCACAAACTCTCCTTAAAATAACTTTAAAAAAAAAGAATACACTACAGGTATTGTTAACCAAGTTGTCATTCATGTGAAAATATTTTTTGGCTGAAAGATCATGGTGCATGTAAAAGCATCATTACCTTAGGTTCACTATTTTAGACACTACTATTTTTAATAAAGGTTGATAAACATTCTTACGGTGATGGGAAAATTTGTTCAGTCATATGTACATTTTGGTTAAACCTCTCTTAATCTATCGGCTAAGATTTCCAAGTGCAGAATGACTGAGCTCAGCCTGAGGAGAGGTGAGGGTACTTTCAGTGGAAATGCACAGAAAAACTGTTTTTGAAGGAAGATTTTGAGGACAGAATTCCAAAAATAATGTTGAATATAAGAAAGGTCTAAATTTATTTAGCACAAATAGAATTGTACACATTAAAAAATTTGCATTTTTCAAGATAATTTTCAGACTTTGCAAACAACTATATTTTAAAAGTGAGTAACACCAAATCAGACTAATGAAGAGATGTAATTGGGCTACATAGATGGAGATTTCCAATATACAAGAGAGGAAGGGGGAAGGTTGGTGATAGACCACTCTTTTCTATGTCTTTCACTATTTTCTATATTTCTTTCTTTAAATACACTGCACAGGAGTATAGAAAAAAGTGAAAATATAGGTTGACAAACAGGAGTTCATTATTTAGAAGAAACATAAGATTTAAACTCTGGTAGTTCATTACCATCAATGTAGTTTGTATGCCCAGGAGACATAACATGTAGGGATTTGAAGTGATACATTTTGTGAGCTTTTGTAGCTATCTATAAAAATAGAATTTCAGAGTTTATACACATTTAAACTTGAACGAAACAGGGATTTAACTATTATTATTAAAGATGGGATCTAACTCCCAAGTGGAACTTAGAAACACAAACCGTTGGCAACTCCAGCGTTGTGCAGGTGACTTCCATGCAGTGGGGATTGCACATGCTGGGCGACGCAAGGGAAACTGCACTGTTCCTGCAGTGTGTGCCATGCTGTAGATGTGGGAATCTGCACTGTTCCTGCAGTGGGTGCTGCACTGTAGATGTGGGAATCTGCACGGTCCCTCAGTGGGTGCTGTGCTGTAGATGAGGGAATCTGCGCTATTCCTGCAGTGGGTGCTGCACTGTAGATGTGGGAATCTGCGCTGTTCCTGCAGTGGGTGCTGTACTGTAGATGTGGGAATCTGCACTGTTCCTGCAGTGGGTGCTGAGCTGTAGATGTGGGAATCTGCACTGTTCCTGCAGTGGGTGCTGTGCTGTAGATGTGGGAATCTGCGATGTTCCTGCAGTGGGTGCCGTACTGTAGATGTGGAAATCTGTGCTGTTCCTGCAGTGGGTGCTGTGCTGTAGATGTGGGAATCTGTTCCTGCAGTGGGTGCTGTGCTGTAGATGTGGGAATCTGTTCCTGCAGTGGGTGCTGCACTGTAGATGTGGGAAACTGCGCTGTTCCTGCAGTGTGTGCCGTGCTGTAGAGGTGGGAATCTGCACTGTTCCTGCAGTGGGTGCTGCACTGTAGATGTGGGAATCTGCACTGTCCCTCAGTGGGTGCTGTGCTGTAGATGAGGGAATCTGTGCTGTTCCTGCAGGGGGTGCTGCACTGTAGATGTGGGAATCTGCGCTGTTCCTGCAGTGGGTGCTGTGCTGTAGATGTGGGAATCTGCGCTGTTCCTGCAGGGGGTGCTGCACTGTAGATGTGGGAATCTGCGCTGTTCCTGCAGTGGGTGCTGTGCTGTAGATGTGGGAATCTGCGCTGTTCCTGCAGTGGGTGCTGCACTGTAGATGTGGGAATCTGCACTGTCCCTCAGTGGGTGCTGTGCTGTAGATGAGGGAATCTGCACTGTTCCTGCAGTGGGTGCTGCACCGTAGATATGGGAATCTGCACTGTTCCTGCAGTGGGTGCTGTCCTGTAGATGTGGGAATCTGCTCTGTTCCTGCAGTGGGTGCTGCACTGTAGATGTGGGAATCTGCTCTGTTCCTTCAGTGGGTGCTGCTCTGTAGATGTGGGAATCTGCGCTGTTCCTGCAGTGGGTGCTGATCTGTAGATGTGGGAATCTGTGCTGTTCCTGCAGTGGGTGCTGTGCTGTAGATGTGGGAATCTGTGCTGTTCCTGCAGTGGGTGCTGTCCTGTAGATGTAGGAATCTGCGCTGTTCCTGCAGTGGGTGCTGTACTGTAGATGTGGGAATCTGCGCTCTTCCTGCAGTGGGTGCTGAGCTGTAGATGTGGGAATTTGCGCTGTTCCTGCAGTGGGTGCTTACTGTAGATGTGGGAATCTGTGCTGTTCCTGCAGTGGGTGCTGTACTGTAGATGTGGGAATCTGTGCTGTTCCTGCAGTGGGTGCTGCTCTGTAGATGTGGGAATCTGCGCTGTTCCTGCAGTGGGTGCTGCTCTGTAGATGTGGGAATCTGCGCTGTTCCTGCAGTGGGTGCTGTTCTGTAGACGTGGGAATCTGTGCTGTTCCTGCAGTGGGTGCTGTACTGTAGAGGTGGGAATCTGCGCTCTTCCTGCAGTGGGTGCTGAGCTGTAGATGTGGGAATCTGTGCTGTTCCTGCAGTGGGTGCTGCACTGTAGATGTGGGAATCTGTGCTGTTCCTGCAGTGGGTGCTGCACTGTAGATGTGGGAATCTGTGCTGTTCCTGCAGTGGGTGCTGCACTGTAGATGTGGGAATCTGTGCTGTTCCTGCAGTGGGTGCTGTACTGTAGATGTGGGAATCTGTGCTGTTCCTGCAGTGGGTGCTGCTCTGTAGATGTGGGAATCTGCGCTGTCCCTGCAGTGGGTGCTGTCCTGTAGATGTGGGAATCTGCGCTGTTCCTGCAGTGGGTGCTACACTGTAGATGTGGGAATCTGCACTGTCCCTCAGTGGGTGCTGTGCTGTAGATGAGGGAATCTGCACTGTTCCTGCAGTGGGTGCTGTGCTGTACATGTGGGAATCTGCGCTGTTCCTGCAGTGGGTGCTGTGCTGTAGATGTGGGAATCTGCGCTGTTCCTGCAATGGGTGCTGTACTGTAGATGTGGGAATCTGTGCTGTTCCTGCAGTGGGTGCTGTTCTGTAGATGTGGGAATCTGTGCTGTTCCTGCAGTGGGTGCTATGCTGTAGATGTGGGAATCTGTGCTGTTCCTGCAGTGGGTCCTGTACTGTAGATGTGGGAATCTGTGCTGTTCCTGCAGTGGGTGCTGTACTGTAGATGTGGGAAGCTGCCCTGTTCCTGCAGTGGGTGCTGCGCTGTAGCTGTGGGAATCTGTGCTGTTCCTGCAGTGGGTGCTGCGCTGTAGATGTGGGAATCTGTGCTGTTCCTGCAGTGGGTGCTACGCTGTAGATGTGGGAATCTGTGCTGTTCCTGCAGTGAGTGCTGCGCTGTAGATGTGGGAATCTGCGCTGTTCCTGCAGTGGGTGCTGCGCTGTAGATGAGGGAATCTGTGCTGTTCCTGCAGTGGGTGCTGTCCTGTAGATGTGGTAATCTGCGCTGTTCCTGCAGTGGGTGCTGCACTGTAGATGTGGGAATCTGCACTGTCCCTCAGTGGGTGCTGTGCTGTAGATGAGGGAATCTGTGCTGTTCCTGCAGTGGGTGCTGCACTGTAGATGTGGGAATCTACACTGTTCCTGCAGTGTGTGCTGTGCTGTAGATGTGGGAATCTGCACTGTCCCTCAGTGGGTGCTGTGCTGTAGATGAGGGAATCTGTGCTGTTCCTGCAGTGAGTGCTGCTCTGTAGATGTGGGAATCTGCGCTGTCCCTGCAGTGGGTGCTGTACTGTAGATGTGGGAATCCGTGCTGTTCCTGCAGTGGGTGCTGCACTGTAGATGTGGGAATCTGTGCTGCTTCTGCAGTGGGTGCTGTACTGTAGATGTGGGAATCTGTGCTGTTTCTGCAGTGGGTGCTGCACTGTAGATGTGGGAATGTGTGCTGTTCCTGCAGTGGGTGCTGCACTGTAGATGTGGGAATCTGCGCTGTTCCTGCAGTGAGTGCTGTGCTGTAGATGTGGGAATCTGCGCTGTTCCTGCAGTGGGTGCTGCGCTGTAGATGTGGGAATCTGTGCTGTTCCTGCAGTGGGTGCTACGCTGTAGATGTGGGAATCTGTGCTGTTCCTGCAGTGAGTGCTGCGCTGTAGATGTGGGAATCTGCGCTGTTCCTGCAGTGGGTGCTGTGCTGTAGATGAGGGAATCTGTGCTGTTCCTGCAGTGGGTGCTGTACTGTAGATGTGGGAATCTACACTGTTCCTGCAGTGTGTGCTGTGCTGTAGATGTGGGAATCTGCACTGTCCCTCAGTGGGTGCTGTGCTGTAGATGAGGGAATCTGTGCTGTTCCTGCAGTGAGTGCTGCTCTGTAGATGTGGGAATCTGCACTGTCCCTCAGTGGGTGCTGTGCTGTAGATGAGGGAATCTGTGCTGTTCCTGCAGTGAGTGCTGCTCTGCAGATGTGGGAATCTGCGCTGTCCCTGCAGTGGGTGCTGTACTGTAGATGTGGGAATCTGTGCTGTTCCTGCAGTGGGTGCTGCACTGTAGATGTGGGAATCTGCACTGTTCCTGCAGTGGGTGCTGTACTGTAGATGTGGGAATCTGTGCTGTTTCTGCAGTGGGTGCTGTACTGTACATGTGGGAATCTGTGCTGTTTCTGCAGTGGGTGCTGCACTGTAGATGTGGGAATGTGTGCTGTTCCTGCAGTGGGTGCTGCACTGTAGATGTGGGAATCTACACTGTTCCTGCAGTGAGTGCTGTGCTGTAGATGTGGGAATCTGCGCTGTTCCTGCAGTGGGTGCTGCGCTGTAGTTGTGGGAATCTGTGCTGTTCCTGCAGTGGGTGCTACGCTGTAGATGTGGGAATCTGTGCTGTTCCTGCAGTGAGTGCTGCGCTGTAGATGTGGGAATCTGCGCTGTTCCTGCAGTGGGTGCTGTGCTGTAGATGAGGGAATCTGTGCTGTTCCTGCAGTGGGTGCTGTCCTGTAGATGTGGGAATCTGCGCTGTTCCTGCAGTGGGTGCTGCACTGTAGATGTGGGAATCTGCACTGTCCCTCAGTGGGTGCTGTGCTGTAGATGAGGGAACCTGTGCTGTTCCTGCAGTGGGTGCTGCACTGTAGGTGTGGGAATCTACACTGTTCCTGCAGTGTGTGCTGTGCTGTAGATGTGGGAATCTGCACTGTCCCTCAGTGGGTGCTGTGCTGTAGATGAGGGAATCTGTGCTGTTTCTGCAGTGAGTGCTGCTCTGTAGATGTGTGAATCTGCACTGTCCCTCAGTGGGTGCTGTGCTGTAGATGTGGGAATCTGTGCTGTTCCTGCAGTGGGTGCTGCACTGTAGATGTGGGAATCTACACTGTTCCTGCAGTGTGTGGTGTGCTGTAGATGTGGGAATCTGCACTGTCCCTCAGTGGGTGCTGTGCTGTAGATGAGGGAATCTGTGCTGTTGCTGCAGTGAGTGCTGCTCTGTAGATGTGGGAATCTGCGCTGTCCCTGCAGTGGGTGCTGTGCTGTAGATGTGGGAATCTGTGCTGTTCCTGCAGTGGGTGCTGCACTGTAGATGTGGGAATCTGCGCTGTTCCTGCAGTGGGTGCTGTACTGTAGATGTGGGAATCTGTGCTGTTTCTGCAGTGGGTGCTGCACTGTAGATGTGGGAATCTGTGTTGTTTCTGCAGTGGGTGCTGCAGTGTAGATGTGGGAATCTGTGCTGTTCCTGCAGTGGGTGCTGCGCTGTAGATGTGGGAATCTGCGCTGTCCCTGCAGTGGGTGCTGTGCTGTAGATGTGGGAATCTGTGCTGTTCCTGCAGTGGGTGCTGCTCTGTAGATGTGGGAATCTGCGCTGTTCCTGCAGTGAGTGCTGTGCTGTAGATGTGGGAATCTGTGCTGTTCCTGCAGTGGGTGCTGCACTGTAGATGTGGGAATCTGCACGGTCCCTCAGTGGGTGCTGTGCTGTAGATGTGGGAATCTGCGCTGTCCCTGCAGTGGGTGCTGTGCTGTAGATGTGGGAATCTGTGCTGTTCCTGCAGTGGGTGCTGTGCTGTATATGTGGGAATCTGCGCTGTTCCTGCAGTGGGTGCTGCACTGTAGATGTGGGAATCTGCACTGTCCCTCAGTGGGTGCTGTGCTGTAGATGAGGGAATCTGTGCTGTTCCTGCAGTGAGTGCTGCTCTGTAGATGTGGGAATCTGTGCTGTCCCTGCAGTGGGTGCTGTACTGTAGATGTGGGAATCTGTGCTGTTCCTGCAGTGGGTGCTGCACTGTAGATGTGGGAATCTGCGCTGTTCCTGCAGTGGGTGCTGTACTGTAGATGTGGGAATCTGTGCTGTTTCTGCAGTGGGTGCTGTACTGTAGATGTGGGAATCTGTGCTGTTTCTGCAGTGGGTGCTGCACTGTAGATGTGGGAATCTGTGCTGTTCCTGCAGTGGGTGCTGCACTGTAGATGTGGGAATCTGCGCTGTTCCTGCAGTGAGTGCTGCGCTGTAGATGTGGGAATCTGCGCTGTCCCTGCAGTGGGTGCTGTGCTGTAGATGTGGGAATGTGTGCTGTTCCTACAGTGGGTGCTGTGCTGTAGATGTGGGAATCTGTGCTGTTCCTGCAGTGGGTGCTGCGCTGTAGATGTGGGAATCTGCACTGTTCCTGCAGTGAGTGCTGCGCTGTAGATGTGGGAATCTGTGCTGTTCCTGCAGTGGGTGCTGCTCTGTAGATGTGGGAATCTGTGCTGTTCCTGCAGTGGGTGCTGCGCTGTAGATGTGGGAATCTGCGCTGTCCCTGCAGTGGGTGCTGTGCTGTAGATGTGGGAATCTGTGCTGTTCCTGCAGTGGGTGCTGCTCTGTAGATGTGGGAATCTGCGCTGTTCCTGCAGTGAGTGCTGTGCTGTAGATGTGGGAATCTGTGCTGTTCCTGCAGTGGGTGCTGCACTGTAGATGTGGGAATCTGCACGGTCCCTCAGTGGGTGCTGTGCTGTAGATGTGGGAATCTGCGCTGTCCCTGCAGTGGGTGCTGTGCTGTAGATGTGGGAATCTGTGCTGTTCCTGCAGTGGGTGCTGTGCTGTAGATGCCTCCGTCCCTGGGATGTGGGGTGTGAACTGCAGGTGCAGATGGCCCATGGATAGAGGGACCAGACTCCATTATCTGAAAATCTCCAAAAGAAAGAAAAAGATGTTTGCATTCCCAAACTTCAGAAACCATTTTGGTTGGTGGCATCATTTCTCAGTCGATTTTGTATCCGGCAGAACCAGATTGAAATTCATCCCATCTCTCAGCCAGATCCTCCTGCTTCAGATTAAGCGGAGCTGGGAAAGGACGATCCGTGTCCAGCCCTCCCCAGGAGAGCGGTGTCACCATCATTTCGAAGAGCCTCCATGTCTCTCATGGTTTGAGGTTTGGAAACGAGAACCACAGAAGCCTGCAGTCGCTGCCTGACAGGGCGTGGGAGACCACAGCCAAATCTCAGAGGAGTTTCTGGAGGGAAGACTCATTCTGAAGAATAAGAGAGAGAAGACCCAAGAACCGTGTCTTCTGAGGAGATGAGAGAGGAGATCATGAGCACCAGGTGGTTGTCGAAGCTTTAGGAGGTTTGAAGAGAAAGGGTGCTTGGATGGGGAACTACTATGGGTTATTAGGATCATTTTCCTTTCACCTTCTTCCTATTCACATTCACTCACAAGGGCCAGAACCAGAGGGCTAAGAGGGTGACAGCAAACTGGCTAACTGCTTGCCTGCTCTCCGGTTGCTCAGCTGAGCTATGGTGTCCTGCTTCCTGACTGTGAGATCATTTATACCGTTCAGAAAACCTGGGGGTCCTATAGGGATGTGGTGGTACAAGAGCTCGGACTTATCACCAGAAACCTCCAAACAATCCCAGCTCCATCTCTGTGTGCTCTTGGCCATGCCCCAACAGTGCTGAGCAACCGTTTCCTCATTTATTATTATTATTATTATTATTATTATTTGTTTTTTGAGACGGAGTTTTCGCTCTCGTCACCCAGGCTGGAGTGCAGTAGCGCAATCTCGGCTCACTGCAACCTCCGCCTCCCGGGTTCAACTGATTCTCCTGCCTCAGCCTCCTGAGTAGCTGGAACTACAGGCATGTGCCACCACATCCAGCTAACTTTTGTATTTTTAGTAGAGATAGGGTTTCGCCATGTTGGCCAGGCTGGTCTCAAACTCCTGACCTCAGGTGATCCACCTGCCTCGGCCTCCCAAAGTGCTGGGATCACAGGAGTGAGCCACTGTGCCCAGCTCATTTCCTCATTTATAAACGGGGGTGTCTGCCTGCTCTTCTCATAGGATTTTTGTGAGAATCAAATAAGGCAAAAACACTTAGTAAATTTTGCAGCTCTGCGGAAAGTATGGACTTAACACGAAGCTCTGTGATTATTATTTCTTAGACACATATATTCACAAATGCTGGTTGATACTGTCCTCCTTGTGTCTGTTGCCTCCGTATGTGATGTTTGAGCCTTTAGCCATGAGAGGAAAATGAGTAAGACCAGAGATTTGTGGACAAGCCCATCACCCTGGGGGGCACACCAGACTCCAGCCAAAGGTGGGATAAAAGCCCTTTGCAAAAATGATGATGATGACAATAAGGTGTCTAAGTTACAAAGCATGACTGCACATTCCTCTTCACTGTGAGGACCAAATATTCATTTTATACATGGCTATGTTCCATGTGTAACTATATATATAGCAAAACATGATTGACAGTAAGGAGGTTACTATATCCAAAAGACTCCTAGCCTCACACCTATTCAGCTATGGACTCCTGTGATCAAACATTTGCAGCAAGAAATGTTCTTAAATCTGTAACATTAAAATAGTTGCTTGAGTAACTTCAGAGGCTCAACTAATCATTCAATTGCTATCGATCACCCTACTAGCTCCAATACTTACACCTGGTGCAGACTGGCCCTTGGAAGAAGCTCTTAACTGAAAATAGCAATGAAGAGACACAGCTCAATTGCACTTTCTAACTAGATTTCTATAAAAAACCATTTAACTAGTAGCTAAACATCACTGTGTAGTTTTCGAAAATTCAATCTAGCCAGCGAGCGCAAGTAGTTTTACAGGCTTAGGAAACCAAGTGCTACTTTGCCTCTCAGAACGGCTTGTTTTTGTCGTTTATATTGCTGTGGTTTTAATATCAAATTACTTGATTTTTGAACGTCACAATACTCTGGTTTTTATATGAATAAAAGTAATGAAAGAGAAATCTATTAAATCAGATCTCACCTTACAAACTATTTGTATTTCCGAGAAGTTTCAGGTCAAACATGTTCTACTTTAAACAAACTGGGCCAGATTTACTGTTCCAGGGAATTTGCATTGAATCATTCAAAGAAACAGTCATTACCCACTTCTCATTTATTCCCTATGAAACGGTGTCCTTTAACAATTTTTAAATTGCAGTCACAAGCCTTATTTTGTCCTTTTTTGGTAAAGTATTTTGCTCCAGGGTTTTTCTATACAGAGAGAAAACAAGTTGAATTAGAGAATTGTGTAAGAAAACATTTATTCCTCTTGCTGAAGCTTAATTTTTAAACACTGAGTCTGTGGGAAGTGAAAACTGTTTTATCTGAGCAACTGTGAAAGCACAATAATCTTAAACTGAAATTTGGGCTGGAGCATCTCGGAGATGGAGGACCACACCTACCTCATCATTTCTTCCAGGACTCTCCTTGGTTTCTACGAAAATGACCAGACATCCATGCTGATGACAGAGCAGAAACCACGGCAAAGTGAGCTGAGTCACCGACTCCATTAACTACTCTCCAGATTGTTACTTACTCACAGGGAAAAAAAAAAAAAAATCAGGGAGAACAAATCTTTGCAAACTGCCCTAATCCCAGGCTTGTGTCAAGCAAATATATTGTGAAATGTGTTCTTTCTTAAAGTAAGAATAGATTTACAGCACATGATTGGGGTGAAATACTGAAAAAATACAATTTAACCTCATAAAGGGAAAGCAGTAAAAAGCTTAGAGGTCTTCATTCACCAACGCAGCAGCTCAGAGGCATGCAACCCGACAGAGGAAATTGAATCTAATATTCACTTTCTCCCGTGCCTGACTTCCTTCTAGCCTCTGTATTATTCATTCCATCTTTTTAAGAATGGAAACAGCACAGACCTGTATGTTGCCTGCTAGGAAAATGCTTACTGGACGGATACAAATGTTGGCTCTGTTTTACTACTAAAAACACTACTTATATTAAAAATATTTTTTAAAATACAGAAAAGGAAGGAAGAAAGAATGGGAGGGAGAGAGGGAGGAATGGGAGGAAGGAAGGAACGTATTTGATGGGAAAAAATCCCGTTTTCCCACTTGACGTTTTAAAAGGTGATTCAAATAAATATAAATCTTAATAAATATTTTTATTTTATTTTTTTTTACAAAATCTGTGACTCAATTTCTTCTTCTTCTTTTTTTTTTTTTTTTCGAGTTGGAGTCTCACTCTGTAGCCCAAGCTGCAGTGCAGTGGTGCGATCTTGGCTCACTGCAACTTTCGCCTCTGGGGCTCAAGCGACTTTCCTGCCTCAGCCTCCCAAGTAGCTGGGACTACAGGTGCGTGCCACCACACCCAGTTCATTGTTTTGTATTTTTAGTAGAGAGGGGATTTCATCATGTTACCCTGGGTGGTCTCAAACTCCTGAGCTCAGGCAATCCACCCACCTCAGCCTCCCAAAGTACTGTGATTACAGGTGTGAGCCACCACACCCGGCCTCTTCTTATTTTTACAGGAAAAAAAATCCAGATGTGGGAGCCTCTGTCTATGTTGCTTGGAATATATTGCAGTACAGTAGTGGCTATGATAACCTTTTAATAGATTTTTACACCATGATCGAGCCCGTACACACACACGGAAAAGTTTAGGAGACCATGCATCATTATGTGCATTGCATTGAAATATTTTCTCTTCCAGTTCCTTCCTTCTTTTCTTCTTCCTCAGTGCTTGCTTGCAGAGGCTCAGTACATTAATTTCATGAGCCAAATGGGTCCTAATCCAAAATTTGAAAAACACTGCCTAAGAGAATGACGCTGCAGCTACTGTAGCCTGTTAACCAGCAAGAAGGTCCCGGGCCCCTGACATGAAGGTCTGGTGTAATCTTGACTGGACCAGGAATACTTAGTTCATGTGGGGAAGGGACAGGAAATGAAAGCTTTGGTAACTTCAGAAGCTCAACCCATCATTGAATTGCTACTGACCCAGGAATGGATCTTTATTGAGGTTGTCAGTTGGTCGCTAGACTCCCTGGAAAGGCTCAAGGTAGAAATGAACTGTTTCAAACCAAGCAAGGCTGAAAAATAGGCCTTTAAAATCCAGACAACATGGGTCCTGAGACAGCTAGTGTCTGCGTGGCTTTTCCCGGCCCCCATGTCCACCCTATCTGATGTTGACAATCCCGCAGTTTCACTGCCACCATCATTGGCAAATCTTTGCCTTGTTTGCGTGAAGTTTGGAAATTAGTCCTTACTTTACTTCAGAAAAACCACATCAGTGCATGGAGATGGCTCGTCTTGCACTGAGGCTCTCATGAGCCTTACTGCCTGCGAATACTCTGACTCCAGAAGCGGTTCTCCATCCGTAATGGAAAGTCAACATAGAGGCCAGGGGAGGCGAGGCAGGGCTGGAGCCATGGACCTCACCTTTGAGGACCAAGAATGTCTTTCAGTGAGGAGAGGGGCCCACTCCCACAGCCTGCCTGCCAAATCGCAGAACTCTGTAGGACACAGGTGTGAACATGAGAGTACTTTTCTAAACTCTTGACTGCTGTGCTCCCCCTTTTGATCAAGGGTCAAAAGAAAAACAATTTGCTATGTTTTGCATCTTCTATGACTGGGCAAAGTACATGGAGGTTGACACGAACAGTGTCGCGTTTAGGTCCCTGAGAACTGAGACCAGAACAAACAAAGGCTTTTAGCTTTCGTGAGAGCCCTATCCAGTGTTCATTTTAATAACAGCGATCTCAGAAGTAAACTGTCACTTTATAAAAGCGATTGTCCATCATTTGGTTACCTGGGGCTCATCCAGACCCAAAGGCGTTGGGACGGCCAAAGCCAGAAGCACCCCCCGGTCCTGTGTGGTCACCATGGCTGGGGCCAAAAAAAAAAGGTCATCAGCTTCTATTTCTCATCTAGGCATCGGTCTTCTGCATTTTATTTATTGAATTTACTAGACATCCAAATGAACAATAAAACTCTCTTTTACATTTGAAAGGTCAAATCAAGATTAAGTGAGTTAGAGGAGCATTAAAGAATATCCCTGCAACTGCTCACGAAGTACTGGTGTTGTTTAGGGTTTGTTCTCTGTGCATGGAGACTCAGCTGGTCATGCAGGAAACTTTGTATATTCTTAAATCAATGCATTCATTAAAAATAATGAAGCTATTATCTATTTCCATCATGCTCTGATTGTACTTTACAGTATTACATTGCCACTCCTAATTTCTCTTGTCTTAGGGCTTTAATATGTGAGCCTCTCCTCTGAGGGTAAAACCTCCAGCAGAGGAGGGAGATGGCTTTGCTGTCTCTCACTCCCCCAGTGTATAGCACTGGGCTGTCCGCAGACCAGCTTCCAGGATATGTTCAGTGGGTTTATAAATGTCTTCAAAAGGAAGAGGTTGTATATTCCTAACTCCTTCACAAACTATTTGAATCTCTTCATCCGATATCACATAAATTTCTAGAACCTAAATAAAATGAATGCTCAAGGAAATAGTAGCTCTCAGTGCTTGCTTTCTGGGGAACATCAGCTTTTATGAATGAATGCACCTCGAAAACCAAAACTCCAGCACAGAAATGGCCTCTGCAAGCTCAAGACTGTTAGATGCCAGTCCACCGAGGTTGAAATATTGGCAAACATTAACGGCAATATTAATTTAGCAATAAGAATAGAAGAAAGCCAATCAGCCAGTTCACTATGCCAGGCCCTTCATTTCCACTCATTATGCTGAGGAGCTGTCAGAGCCCGGGACCAAGGGGCTGTGGATGTCCAGCCATCTTCTCCTCTTGCCCTTAGCGTTTCCTCATAACTCACTCCCAGGAAGCCAGCGCACATTTATTTACCAGGCTCCTTGGGACACCATATGCAGTCACTCCTGGACTCCTGTTCATGGCAACAAGAAGGGCCCCAGCAAATCAGAAAGCTGCTCACCCACGCTGCACGGGGCTTGCTGGTGTCCCAAGTTCCTCTCTTGAGGCTCCGCGGTTCTCATGTTGGGGCTGACCCTCTCACACTCGCCATCCCTGGGGCCAGGCCCCAGCTTCCTCCATTCAAGCATCAACTCCAGGTAGGCGAAGGACACCCGGCTCCCAGCAATCCTGGTGCTGCGATATTTAGTCCCTCACTTCTCCTTGGCCTTGATCATTGCCTTGGCCACCCTGTACGTTGGGTGACCCCATCTGTCTAACACAATCTCGCCAGTGCCTTCTGATTAGATCTCAGCTTCCTCACATGACTTGGGGCTCCAGGGTTTGGGAGGGACTGGGCTTTCCCTTGGTTTTCACATTACACAGTGACTGATGAGAAATTCCCTGCTCCAATCTAAGAATCCCAGTCCCAATGCCCATGGGAGGAGGGAGGAGCATAGCCCCATCACTCAGTGGGCTACTACTAGTGAGTAAGGCATTTAGTCATAGACAGTGCCTTTAAAGACTGAATGTTAGGGTTTGAAGGAGCCAGTCAACCCATGGGAACACCTGTCCCCTGAAACAAGGAGGGGAACACGTTTGTAAACAGGTTTTCAGCACCCATTCCAGTTGAACATGGGAACACCTGGTATATCCGAGGCTGGCTCTATAACACCTGGTACATCTGAGGCTGGCTCTGTAGCACCGAACACTACCAAACTAAAAGTCCATCTTCTTCAAAGGAGCAGGGATAAGAATTAGGTCAGCTCGTGCAAAAGCTTTGCAAAGCTCAGTGATTGCGAATGACCATGTTCTGAGCATCAGCACACAAGACAAAAAGGTTTAGAAGACATTCTGGTGTCTCTACGTCCTTAGAGACCAGCACTCCATCGGGATTCTTTTGGGGGAAGATTTTATCATGGAAGTTGGGGAGCACATTATTGACTTGACAGCAGATTAAGACTATTAAGAAAATGTGCTAAAATAAACAAATTTGTGCCCTGCAGTAATGGTGAAATTGCTGGTAATCACTAAGTAAAAACCACTGAAGAACAGGACAGAAGCCAATGACCACCTCACCTCCACCGAGTGCCCTGTGGGTAATGACCTACCCAAAACCAAGAGAGGGAACAGCTTTGATTGATGGACACAAAAGGAAGTCACAACAAATATGTGTGAATATAAAACCTAGAAAGATCTTTCTTTCTTAGACAAAGAAAGATGATTAACCCGGGAGCCCTGTCCTGTGTGTTATTTGAAGAGGCTTTTGTTAAATCCCCAAGGCAGCTTTGTGGACTCCTCAGCACACCACACTTAGGAGATAGGAGAGCGGGGTGGTGAGGAGCTGTGTGATCTCCTGGGAATCCCTCCTTCTTGGGCTGGGATCCCCTCATTCGCCAAAGGGGGATGCCACAACCTTACAACCTGAGAGGGGCTTCAGGGCACCCTCTGGCTTTTACCTGTGAGAAAGGATATTGTACGTTTTCAAAGGCCAGAACTTCTCCTACTCCAAAAGCTCTCTCGCATGAAAAAGTGTGAAAATTTACACAACCAACAACAAGGGATAGCACATTTAATCCACACAAGGTGGGGTGTGGCCCGGGCCCAAAGTGCCATTCAGCATCAGATCTGGAGCATGTTTCGGGACGGACCCATGGCTGGCACCCATCATGCCAGGGAAACGTAAGCCGCTGAAGCTAAAGTGTTGTGGGTCCAAGTATCAAGATGTTTGGCATTGTGAGAACAAAAACATTGATAATTGGGATGTACGTTTCCGTTTTCATTCAAAATATTATCAGTGGGCACAGGTGTACTCTATGACCTTAAGAAATTATCTAATTTCCTAACTTTCATTTTCATATATTTCCTTCTTAGCTTACTAACTTTAAAAGATGCCCATTCTCTCTGTGAATCACTGTAACCTGTAGGCAACTTAGGAATTTTTTCAGCTTCTCGAGACTCTGGGGCCACCATGGATAAAACCATTTGCACTTTTATTGATTCACATAATGGCATTGGGAGGGGAAACAGGGAATACCTGTGAAGTCACAGAATTATTTAACCTGTGCTCCTGGTATGACTGTATTAAACATAATAGTAATACGTATGTATTTTCAAAACCTTAAGATAATGCTCTCTGCTGTTTGCTATTTATTATTATTATTTTTTGAGACGGAGTCTCGCTGTGTCGCCAGGCTGGAGTACAGTGGTGCGATCTCACTGCAACCTCTGCCTCCCAGGTTCAAGTGATTCCCCCGCCTCAGCCTCCTGAGCAGCTGGGACTACAGGAGCGCCAGCACGCCCGGCTCATTTGTTTGCCATTTTAAAGCTTACCACATTCACTTATTTTTCACTGATGTTTATACTTAGCGATGAGGAAGAAAGCTCAGGTGACTTGGCTTCCTCAGGGGAAGGTCTTCACGGAAGGTTTCCAGAAGACACCTGTCGGTGAGATGCCAGCTGCTCAAGACCCTGCAGAAAGCCCTGTCCCAAAACCCCCTGGAGTGCCCAGTGCTGGTGGGAAGGTCACGGGGGCGTGTTTTCCCAGAGAGACAATAACTTGAGACTCACTGTTGAAGTCACCCGTACCCACCCCATTAGAATGCAGAACCCCCCCGCCCCCACCCCCTACCCCGGCAGCTCTTTCTGCTCAGGGTAAGGCTGAAACTGATGGGCAGACAGCCAGGAAGTGTTCTGAGCTTTGGGTTCAAAAATGAGATTCAGGGCATGCGATGGCGTCCAGGTGGCAAAGGACCCCTCCCACACGCCCGGGTCACTCCTAGCATCGTGCTGGCAGCACCGACCCACCAGCCCCTCCTCCTCCTCAATCTCCCCGCCTTGGCCTGCCTCTCTCCATCTCATACACAACACACAAACCACACATACACACCCCACACACACGCAGACACAGACACACCCCCACACACACAGACCCACACACTCACATGGCACACATGCACACACACAATTCATACACACCACACACATACACAGACACAGAGATGCACACATTTATACATACACACCCACACACACACCCTCACACATACACACCCCACACATCACACCCTCACACATACACACACACCACACACACAAACACATACATAGACACACGCACACACACCACACACACCACATATGCACACACACATTCACACAGACACACAATCACACACCACACAGACACACACACTTCACACACACACTCATACCACACATACCACACACAGTGTATATGCGCACACACACACACTGCTGCACACACCACACACATACCACATATGCACACACACACACTCATTCACAGAGACACATACACACAGACACACACACACCACACAGACACATACACACCATGCACAAACACACAACACATACATATACTACAAAGACACACACAGACACACCACACACACAGTACACATGCACATTACACACATAAACACACACCACACATAGAACACACAGTGACACATCACATACACTTACACAGACACACCACACATGTACACAGACACACATTCACACACACAGACACACACACTGCAGGTGTCCTTCACACTAAGCCTCCCTGTGTTCACTGAATGTCGGGTGGAAGGAATGCATCAAGCAGGGAGAGGGTCCCTTGACGAGGGTGGCTCTGGGTTGTGTCGCGCCCAACACCTGCAGGTCTCTCCCTTTCTTTCCTCTTCCAAGGTAACCAGCGTGTTGTTTTGTCTCTTTCCCCTACACGGCCAGACATGGCTTGCAGAGCAGGGGCTGTTCCATGAACCCCTGACTCTTCCTCACACTGATCTGTGTGTGTGCATCTGCACATGTGTGTGAATGTGTGTCGCATGTGTACACTGTTGTGTGTACACGGGCGCTTGTACGTGTGCCTGTGTGCGTGCATGCATGTGAGCCTGTGTACCAAGTCTCCCGTGCAGATGCCTGAGGTTAGTGGCTGAGTACGCGGAACTTGGAGCTCTTACAAGTACTTTGAATATGAAAAGACAAATTCGTGCAACAGAGGAGCATGAGTCCTTTGCAGCTCCCTAACCGTCCATTTCATGTCAATGCTGATGTTCGTGACTGTGCGGTGCATTGACAGCATGACAGAGTCGGTGCCTCCCCGCACTGTGGTCCCGCAAGCGCGATTTTATTCAGCGTGCACACATGTGGGCTGCCGGAGTCTTTAGAGTAAACAGGAGCTCACAGAGACCTGGCTGCTCCCAGAAGCACTCGAGACAGCCTCCCATGACATAATATCGTTACCGTGGCAACAGGGATATTCACTACCAGAATCACAACTATATTTTACCAATTTAGTGCTCTACTAAACACAAAATAATGCCTTCTTTAATGATGCTGGGCTGTGGTTCTTAGAAACACGGAGCCCCCTGGAGCGGGAGCCCAACTGCAGAATAAAAGTGCAGAAGGAAGGCCCCACTTGTGTGGAGAGGCGCTGCGGTCTCCCGGCATGAGAATCTGTCACAGTTATGTGTCATGGTTCTCCATAAGAACTTTTGCAGCAAATGGCACCCACACGCCTTGGTGGCAACTCTTCCAGCCTGGGATGAGATCGGCAGAGCCTGGGTCTGAGAACTGCAGCCAGCGACTCGCTGGGCTGTTCCATGTTCCAGGCAGCTCCGAATCATCTTTTTTTTCTTGAGACGGAGTTTCTCTCTTGTTATTCAGGCTGGAGTGCAGTGGTGCCATCTCAGCTCACCACAACCTCTGCCTCCCGGGTTCAAGCGATTCTCCTGCCTCAGCCTCCCAAGTAGCTGGGATTACAGGCATGCACCACCACGCCCGGCTAATTTTGTATTTTTAGTAGAGACGGGTTTCTCCATGTTGGTCAGGCTGGTCTCGAACTCTCGACCTCAGGTGATCCACCTGCCTTGGCCTCCCAAAGTACTGGGATTACAGGCGTGAACCACCGCGCCAGACCCGAATCATGGTTTCTGCACATGGAGAAAACCACGTGGAGAAAACCGGCAGGAGAAGAGCATGGGGCAGGGTCTGTAGGAAATGCTCAGAGAGCTTCCTGGAGGCAGGGCTGGGGAAGGCACAGGGGAGCCCGGCTTCCGCTGATGGTACTCCCTGGATGGAGGCAGGGCTGGGGAAGGCACAGGGGAGCCCGGCCTCCGCTGATGGTACTCCCTGGATGGAGGCAGGGCTGGGGAAGGCACAGGGGAGCCCGGCCTCCGCTGATGGTACTCCCTGGATGGAGGCAGGGCTGGGGAAGGCACAGGGGAGCCCGGCCTCCGCTGATGGTACTCCCTGGATGGAGGCAGGGCTGGGGAAGGCACAGGGGAGCCCGGCCTCCGCTGATGGTACTCCCTGTATGGAGGCAGGGCTGGGGAAGGCACAGGGGAGCCCGGCCTCCGCTGATGGTACTCCCTGGATGGAGGCAGGGCTGGGGAAGGCACAGGGGAGCCCGGCCTCCGCTGATGGTACTCCCTGGATGGAGGCAGGGCTGGGGAAGGCACAGGGGAGCCCGGCCTCCGCTGATGGTACTCCCTGGATGGAGGCAGGGCTGGGGAAGGCACAGGGGAGCCCGGCCTCCGCTGATGGTACTCCCTGGATGGAGGCAGGGCTGGGGAAGGCACAGGGGAGCCCGGCCTCCGCTGATGGTACTCCCTGGATGGAGGCAGGGCTGGGGAAGGCACAGGGGAGCCCGGCTTCTGCGGACGTTTCCTCCCAGGATGAGGGAGGCAGGGCTGCTGGAAGACGCACCTTTCCTCTCACTGCACTGCCATTTGTCCCAACTCATTTCCATTCTATGTTGATTGGTTCAGAAAACATCCTATTTGGCAAATCCTAAATAGTCTCACTTTCTGTCATGGTCGTGGAATCTCTCCATCTCGACAATGGAACTGAATCGTAAAGCGACTCTAGCTCTGAATTCCTACCTCTTGCCTTTTGGTTTTTTCCTAGAAAAAGGAAATGGAAATCCTTCCTGTTCTTCTCCGCGTCCCTTCATAGAAGGCTGCCTGAGAGGTCAGCACAGGAGTCCTCTAAGTGCCCTGCAGAGAACACAGGTCTCGGAGCCGGACAAACCTAAATTTTGAAACCCACTTTGAGTTTGAACTTGGCTGTGGGAAAGTTACACAATCGCTCTAAGCCTCTGTTTTCTCATCAGTAAAACAGAGAGGGGTTGCTTGTGTGAGAAGTGGCCGCTGCCAATCATCTGCCCGTCCTTCACTCTCCCAGGGGCCATGGGTCTGTATTGCACACGTGTGGGATCTTCCTCTGGACCCTTCGGACATGGTCCACACGCTGCCCTCAGGATCTGCTGGGGTCTGCACGGGGGGTGAGATGTGAACCCCGACCACGTGCACCACAGAGAGGAAACTGGGGGGATGGAGGTGGGGACAAGGCCAGGTCACCTTCAGGCGCCGCCCGCCAGCAAGGCGGTTTGCACCCGGCTGAATGAGCTTTAAAAAAGACAGTTTTTTCTGTAGTTTAGAATCATGGTTTCACTAAATGGCGAAATAATTTTATGCCACTTCCCCTACTAATTACCATCTCATTATTATTAGAAAGGATGGTTTCCTTGAAGTCTAGAAAATTTTGTTCCAGTCCATTTCAACGGTGCAGGAGAAACGTGGCTTCCATTCCGAGGAAGACGGCGACACCTAGTGACCGTTCCCTCGCGGTGCGACGGCCTCACACCTGTGCGGCGGGTCCCCCGGGGTGTAGGGTGCTGCGGCCTTGCGGTCTTCTCCTGCGCTGCAAGGCAGTGCATGGTGGCAGATTAACACCTGGATGAACACGGGCAGGTCAGGAGACAAATAAAACCCAGAGGTCTTTGAAACTTCAAAATCCCGTAGGGTGTGTGACCCCAGTGAGCCCCACGCTACATCCAGCGAGAACCAAGAAGTGATGGTGTAGACATTCTTGGGTCCCCCAGACAGAACACACTGGGAGTTACTGCCTCTTTCTCATCCCGAGTCCTCCTGACTTTCCCCAGCACCCATCGTGGCTGCAGTGGGGCTGTGGCCAGGACACAGGTAAATGTAATTTCCCTCCCCTTCCATCCTCGCTTTCACATCGGTGTGATTGACTGACGGCCTGCAGACTCTCTCCACGTGCGGGTGCCCTGCAGCCTGACACACAAATGCGTTCATCCTTCCCCTTTATCCTGACCCCGAACTAATGAGGCAGCTTCCTGAGACAAAAAGGATGCTTCTCCTCGTCCCCCCTCGCGCTCTGAAGTGGGAAAAGATGTGTTCCATCTGTTCTGGAATTTTCACTGTAAAGAAGAGAATGAATTTTAACTGTGTTTTCGACATATCCCTAAACAAGAAGTGGTTTATAGAGTGAAACCATTTTCCCTTCATCTAAAATTAAAAAAAAAAAAAGAGAGAGAGAAGTGCAAGACTGAAGATGTGTGTTGAGCAGGGTGAGGAAGCGTGGGGGACTCGGCGCTGGAGGGGCCCCGGGTGTGTTTAGGGTTTGTGGTCAGCGGCCCTGGGCACCAGGTCCAGTCTGAAGCACCCGGGGGGATGGACGATGTTTGTGTAAGAGAGGGACAAAGGGACAGCAGGGTGGCCAAGCAGAGACGCGATTCCCTCTGTGCCCTTCCTGGACCAGCTTTGTATTCTAACAGCAACGTCTCTGCTCTTGGGAAGAGCTCCTCGGTGATTACCTGCCCGCCCCTTGTCTCCTCTTATTCCCGCAGCCTCAGGGCAGGGCCGCCCAGCTCCAGCTCGGACACACACCTGCTCCAGCTGCTGTGCTTGTCACAGGCCCAGAGCGCCACGTGTCCTCTGCGGTCTGTGTGGTCGGCGCCGTGCGTGGGACCGCTGTGAGTGACCCTCCTCTTGTGTCACAGAGCCACTGTACCTGTGTGCACCTGTGCTCTGAGACCTGGATACCCCTGGAAGGACAGACACCGAGGACCCGAGTGCACTGGAGTCCCGCTCCCGCAGATCCTGCTGCTGGGAGAACTGTCAGCCAGGAATGGGACTGCGATGGGGAATTCCTTCTGTCAACACACTTTCTAATCTAAGCTCGAGACTCCACTTCCACACTAGCGCAGGCTTTTTCCCCCACATCTCCTTCTCTGCAGCCGGGGCTCCTGCCGGGTCTGCGGAGCCCAGAGCCATGCTCTCTGCCGACTCCATCTCCAGATGCCTGCCCCGGCACCCACGCTGCTGCCAGGACACCAGTGAACCCAGGCAGGGTGAGCAGGTTGCAGCAGGGTACCGGGAGGAATGCCTGGCTGGCCTGTGTCTTGAAATCAGTCTCATTGAACAATCCGGGAAAGAGATGACCTTCTAGCCTATTCTAAGGCTATCGATGTGAATTGGATTCTTCCATTTCCCCTGAATTCTCTGATTAAAATGATAATTATGCAATAGCTGTTTTCCATTTTAAAAGCTGAGTATGACTTCCCTACTTGGTGGAAGGCTGTCTGCCCAGAAAATGTTGCTATTTAATGCTTTCTGAAAAAGCGTTATCTGTATTGTATGCATAGAATCCACTTGTTGCCACAATGCCCCCTTCTAAAAATTATCGCTCGGGCAGAGACGCAGCTGGCTGGATCTGGTTCTGCCCCCACCTGGTCCCTGGGTCCCCTCTGAGGCCTGAGTCACCTGCTCTGCGCTGACTTCTGCCTCCTCTGGATGGAGGCCATAGCCATCATTGCACAGAAGTGCACCTGCGTGCAGTGGAGTGACTAACGCCTGGCTAAAATGTCCAGAAGGCGGGGGCCAGTGGCCTGGGCAGACCCGCACTGGCTGGCCGCACCTGCCTGGTTTGTCATCACTGGTTTGTGAATAGGCTGGAAATGCAGAGAAAATCCAGACACTACACCAACAGGAAAACGAAGTCTCCTCAGCCTCCCATCACACAGCCACCCTCAAGTGCCAGGACGGGCTTGAGGTGTTTCTCCTGCTGCTTTAAAACAGATATAGATGTCAGGCCGTTCCATTCGCAGCCATAGCTCACTCCTGGGTCTGGCTGTGGAAAACCTGTTTCACTGTGGAGAAATGGGGCAAAATACAAGTTATACATAGTCATTTTCAAGTACACATTATATATATTCTGAAACATCAATAGGATTTCCACCCAGTTCAGGACACTTACCTTAAATGTACTTCAGCCTGCAGCCTGGGTAGTGTCATTTTGTGAAAAGGATGATATGCTATAAATAACTGTCCGTCAGACCTAGAAGTGGGATGGCTCATGAATAATGCATGAGCTGTGCACAGCAGCGCTGCCCTTTGAATCAGAGAACATGTTTTTCCCGATCTCCAGAGGGAGAAAGCCCTCTTTCAGCCCCCTTTTAAATTCTTCACTTGGAATGAACCTGCCTCCTTCTTGGAAAATCCAACCCCAAATCAACACTCAAGTCCTTGTGTTTTCTTCTCCCCACTTTGAAGAAAGGGTGGCTGTGGGTTTGAGGGTCTGAGTCTCTCCTCTTTGCCAAGGCTGCACAGCTGTAGCCCCCAGTCCATCCACCTCCAGGCGCCCGAATCCATGCCAACAATTGAAGGACACGCGAGTGACCCTGCTACCGCAGGAGTGTGTTGCAGCCAGGGCTGACGGGGAGCAAACGCAATAACCCTATCTCTGCCGGACTTGCACCTGCTGCCCTCCAGCTTGGTCAGGCGACTCCCACGCAGGAGCCGGGTGACAGGCCTGGAGGGTGGCCTTGCTGGGCCCAGAACCAGCACACCCTTGAGGCAGAGCAGCAGGTCAACCTGCCATTGCCAAAGGCCTGTTGCTCTCCTGCTCCGCCAGCCAAGGCCTGGAAGAGAAGGAAGGAAGAAACAGGGCCTGAGTGCCCTGGCTGGGATAATACCAGGACCAAGGAAGGGGACGGAGAACGGCCTCTGCCTCTAGAAGGGAAAGTGATGGGGTCAGGAAGGAGGAGATGGTCCCAGAGCCAGATTGGAACCCGCCAATGCCAGGGACCAGCAAATAATTGTTGAACAAATGAATGAATGAGTTGATTGTTCTAAAACTTTTGATAGTCTTGGAATGGGGACAGTCCAAAGCTATAGGGTCTCATGGGATCATTCATTCTTTCATCACACGGCTGTGGAGGACGAGGCTCTGTGCCTCTCATCTAGTGGTGGATTTAGAGGAGTTATGAGTCACAAATGGGGCATCTGTTTACGATCTTCTATGGCCCATTAAAGGATTCCCATTCACCACTTAAGCCGCAGGACAGGGGTATCGCGTTCCTTTTCATTCTCCGATCACTCACTCACCCGCTGAGAACTGTGCTGAGCCCACCCCGTGCCCACAGGACATGGGGCCCACAGTGAAGGGACGGGGAAGTGAAGTCAGGGAAAGAGGAAAAAGACGGATCCATTAGACACAAGACGTGGCGCGGGATTGTTTAGGAAACTGCCATCTTCCTGAAAATATATATTGTCTTTTGATGACTCCCTTCTTAGGGACAAGTCAAATTAACTGAAGAAACTTCTTTTCCCCTTCCCCAAATTTTTGTTGCTACCGTGCAGATATGGATTTAGATGATAAATATCATATATAAAGAGGCCACGAGACTTCTGCTCACTTCCTATCTGCCGTGTCCCTGGCCCTGTGCAAATAAAACCTCTGGCGTCTGCATCTACCTCAGAGCCTGCTGCTGCCACCATTGAGAGATGGAGAAGCAGGAGAGTGTCTGGGGAGGCAGGCGAACCCCAAAGACAACCCACAGACTCTATTCAAACAGGAGCTCGAGTGTGGGGAGGCCAGCAAGCCGCCTCCCTGGCCACAAAATCTCAGTCATGAAGGTAAAGGCCAACTACATTTTAATGCAATATGTTTTTAAAAACCAAAGTTAGTACAAAAACCCATGACAGACAAAATATCACAATTTTAAAGACAGAATTGCTGATACTGGATTTTTTTTTTATCCTATGTCTCCAATATGGCTCAGCACGGCACCGGGCCATTGTGTCTAATTTCGATATTAACTTGGCGTGATTTTTTTTCTTTTTTTCTTTCTTTTTTTTTTTTTTTTCACTCTGTCGCCCAGGCTGGAGTGCAATGGCGTGGTCTCGGCTCACTGCAACCCCCACCTCCCAGGTTCACGACATTCTCCTGTCTCAGCCTCCCAAGTAGCTGGGACTACAGGTGCCTGCCACCACGTCCGGCTAATTTTTTTGTATTTTTAATAGAGATGGGGTTTCACTGTGTTAGCCAGGATGGTCTCGAACTCCTGACCTTGTGATCCACCTGCCTCGGCCTCCCAAAGTGCTGGGATTACGGGCGTGAGCCACCGTGCCCGACCAACTTGGCGTGATTTTCTTTGCATTCACATGGATGTTTTAGGAGAGCCACGGCACCCTCTGCCCCTCACTGTCCTCATCATCCACCAGTTCTCCACTCGATGCCAGGTCCCCAGCTGGCATGCATGACCCCACTGCAACATGCTCAGTGGCCCCTGAACCTCCTCTAGGAGATGCCCACACTGGGTTGTAACTCCCTATGCAACATCGGCTTCCACCACTCGACGGTCGGCACAGAACCTGGTCCTCAACCACCCCTGAATACATAAACGATCCTATGAATCAATCCATCCATGAATCAATCCCCCAAGCGTGATCATCCAGACGGGATGCAAAAGATCCCGGTCCTGTTCTCCTTTCCCTTCCGCTTAATACCTTCGGCTTCCTCATTTTCATACTCCAGCCTCCTGCCTCCTGACCCACACACACCCCATCCCTAAGCCAGCAAAGCCGACGGGTCCAGGGGTGACCTGCCGGTGAAGAGTGACAGAGCAGAGGCACCTCCTAGGGACTGGGGCTCAGACGACCTGGCTCTGGGTAAGACATTACTCTAAACACGTTTCATGGTTTGTGTTTCCGCTTATATAAAATAGTCATCGGTAGGATTGCCAAGGGCCCAGTTACATTGAATTTTAGATAAATAATAAATAATATTTTAGTATAAGTATATCCCAAATATTTCATGGGATATACTTATAGCACAAAAAATATCATGTGTGATTTATCTGAGATTCACATTTAACTGGGTAACCTGTATTTTTATTTGCTAAGTCTGGCAGCTCCATCACTGATGTGCCATTTTAAAACTTCAGACATCACTTTGGCAACAGCATGGTGACCTCATCTCAACCCCCAGCTGTGCCTTCGAGTCTTATTCAAAACGGCATCTTTTTAAACTCCTGGAAGGACCAAGTCTCACGATTTTTTAATACGTGATATTTGTCATCTAAATCCATATTTGTGCAGTAGCCACAAAAATTGGAGGAAGATCACAGCTGTAATCCCAGCACTTTGGGAGGCCAAGGCAGGTAGATCACAAGGTCAGGAGTTTGAGACCACCCTGGCCAACATGATGAAACCCAGTCTCTACTAAAAATACAGAAATTAGCCAGGCGTGGTGGCAGGTGCCTGTAATCCCAGCTACTCGGGGGGCTGAGGCAGGAGAATCGCTTGAACCAGGGAGTTGGTGGTTGCAGTGAGCCGAGATCGCACCACTGTGCTCCAGCCTGGGGACAGAGCAAGACTCCATCTCAAAAAAAAAAAAAAAAAAAAATGGAGGCAGAAGAAAAGAGGTTCCTTCAGTTCACTCGGCTTGTCTCCAATAAATGTGTCATTAAAAACAACATAAGTTTTCAGGAAGACTGGGATTTCCTAAACAATTCTATGCCACGTCCCATGTCTTACGGATCCGTCTTTTTCCTCTTCCCCTGACTTTACTTCCCCCATCCCTTAACTGTGGCCCTGACCTCCTATGGGGCACCGGATGTAATCACTGCATTTCTCAGTGGGTGAGTGAGTAATCAGAGAATGAAAAGGAAGGTGATACCCCTGCCCTATGGCTAAAGTCATAAATAGGAATCCCTTAATGAGCCACATAAGATCATACAGAGATGTCCCATCAACAAAAGTCCTAGAATGATAATAATAATAAAGTCTTGAAAGATGTATTTTGGGGTAGGATATTAAACACAGAAGGAAATTAACCTGACACCAGGCATGTCAGCCTCGGTTCCCAGACCCTCGAGCACACACATCAGGAGACCCAGGTACAGGCTCATCTGTCTGAGTGACTTTCCAGCCCTGTGCTTGGCCCCTTGTCTGGTTCTGTCCATTGTCTGCCTTCTCTTCCTAAGCCATCCCTGCACGTCCTAGACAGACACAATGACGGAGCCAAGGACTCTGTGAACGAGGACAGGACATGTTAGCAAAGTCCTCAGCTGCCTGACACTGTGGTGAGCCCATGGGAGGAAAACCATTGGGCCCCAACCCTAAGGGCCAGTCGTCACTGGGCCACAGAAAGGCACACAGACAGCCATCAGTGGGGCTCCAGGTGCCTGATGAGGAAAGACAGCAACATCTCATGCTTAGGGCATTCCCAGCTCAATGAAATAAAGGCAATATTTTATTTAGCAAAAATTGTCACTATTTGTTGGAATGAGAGTCCCTCCTCAAGGCTCACAAACTGTCTCCAGGAGGATTTGTGCCATGGACTACAGCAGGGAGATTGTTTTATCATTATGATTATGAAGTCCTACCCGGCAAAGTCTGAAAATTGTGGTAGAGAAAGCATAAACCTTCTGTGTCTGTGAAGGAAAATTGTTATTGCTACTGAATATATGAATTGCAAAATGCCATAATACAAAGATTTTTTAATGCATTTCTGTCATATAGAGGGAGAGTAGAAGCTGCTTGAGTTTATTTAAATATTGTTGACAGAAAACTGCTGTCTTTAGGAGCCTAGCCATGGATTAAGATTCATATATATACACATATATACATGCAAATTAAAATGTTGAAAAAGAGACACTTATCAACATAACCTTTAGAAAACCAAGAGAATCTTGTAGCCTGAGAGCATATTCACAGGAGAAAAGGGAAATTCATGAACACCTCATTTTACTTCCTCCCGTAGGAGCTGGGAGATGGGAACGTCACTAGACCACGAGCCGGAATTGCTGCAGAAGGATTCCCACACTCTGGGCCTCCGTGGGCACCACGAGTACTGGATGTGCGACCCCAGCTCTCTGGGTCTCAGTTTCGTCTCCTGCAGAGCATCTGAGCTAGACCGTCTCTAAAATTTCATCAAGCTCCTGTGTTCCATTCTATTCTGAGATGCCCAATTCTTATGCCTGCTAAAAACCACAGTGAGAAATAATAACCTATGTCCAAATTTTTGTTTCCTAGGAGAAATATCAACATGCGTCTGCCAAATAAAATATTGTATTAAATGAGTTATTTCAAAAAGTATTCTTTGACCACCTCAACATGTGTTAAAAGGAATGCCACATGTTAAAAGGAATGCCTCATGTTACACGGAGTCCTTGTAGGGTAAGAAAGAGAGGTCATCTGTGAGACAATGACTGCTTTTGAAACTCTCCACATAACCATGGCCAGCACTGACCCCTGTTGGAGTAAGATACAGGGAAGAGGCAGCCAGGCAAGCTGGAAGAATGGAAAAAGAAAAAGAGAGTCTAAGAGACAGGAAATTTGATACCAAATCCAGCAGCCCTGCATCCTCTATACCAAACCCAGGAGCCCTGAATCCCTCTACACCAAACCCAGGAGCCCTGAATCCCTCTACAACAAACCCAGGAGCCCTGAATCCCTCTACAACAAACCCAGGAGCCCTGAATCCCTCTACACCAAACCCAGGAGCCCTGAATCCCTCTACAACAAACCCAGGAGCCCTGAATCCCTCTACACCAAATCCAGGAGCCCTGAATCCCTCTACACCAAACCCAGGAGCCCTGAATCCCTCTACAACAAACCCAGGAGCCCTGAATCCCTCTATACCAAATACAGGAGCCCTGAATCCCTCTACACCAAACCCAGGAGCCCTGAATCCCTCTACACCAAATCCAGGAGCCCTGAATCCCTCTACACCAAATCCAGGAGCCCTGAATCCCTCCACAACAAATCCAGGAGCCATGAATCCCTCTACAACAAACCCAGGAGCCCTGAATCCCTCTATACCAAATACAGGAGCCCTGAATCCCTCTACACCAAACCCAGGAGCCCTGAATCCCTCTACACCAAACCCAGGAGCCCTGAATCCCTCTACACCAAACCCAGGAGCCCTGAATCCCTCTACAACAAACCCAGGAGCCCTGAATCCCTCTATACCAAATACAGGAGCCCTGAATCCCTCTACACCAAACCCAGGAGCCCTGAATCCCTCTACACCAAATCCAGGAGCCCTGAATCCCTCTACACCAAATCCAGGAGCCCTGAATCCCTCCACAACAAATCCAGGAGCCCTGAATCCCTCTACAACAAACCCAGGAGCCCTGAATCCCTCTATACCAAATCCAGGAGCCCTGAATCCCTCTACACCAAATCCAGGAGCCCTGAATCCCTCTACACCAAACCCAGGAGCCCTGAATCCCTCTACACCAAATCCAGGAGCCCTGAATCCCTCTATACCAAATCCAGGAGCCCTGAATCCCTCTACACCAAATCCAGGAGCCCTGAATCCTCTATACCAAACCCAGGAACCCTGAATCCCTCTACACCAAACCCAGGAGCCCTGAATCCTCTATACCAAACCCAGGAACTCTGAATCCTTCTTTACCAAATCCAGGAGGCCCAAAACCCTCTATATCAAATCCAAGGTGTCTGGACCCCTGTATACCAAATCCAGGAGGCCCGTGGCCGTCTATACCAGATCCAAGTACCTGTGTGAGAGACAATGTGAACTTGAGACCATGAGAACGACGCTATGTCTGACCACATCGTGTCCCCAGCATGTGATAGGATAGTACTGGATTGGCCACAGAGCCGCCGATATGCACAACCTGTACAAAAACATCCACTTTTCAGGGAGGTGAAGACACAAGGGAGGGGGTCAGGAGGCACCTGCCAGGAAATGTGCTGTGTCTTTTAACTCAATGACCGCTCCACACCTGGGTTACAACACCGCAGTGTCTATGGAATGAAATGGGGGAAATATAAAGTGAGTAAGGAAGGAAGCAGCACTCAAGAGTTTTATCAGCCAGAGAAAAGTTACTGTTAATATTGTTCCTAAGTTGTTTTTTGATTTTTCTTTCTTTTTCAAATAGAACCTGGATCCTATTGTGCTATATTTTTTTTTTCTAACTTGACATGGTACCACCAGCCTTCTCTCTTTTTTCTAACTTGACATGGCATCACCAGCCTTCTCTCTTGTTTCTAACTTGACATGGTACCACCAGCCTTCTCTCTTGTTTCTAACTTGACATGGTACCACCAGCCTTCTCTCTTTTTTCTAACTTGACATGGTATCACCAGCCTTCTCTCTTTTTTCTAACTTGACATGGTATCACCAGCCTTCTCTCTTTTTTCTAACTTGACATGGTATCACCAGCCTTCTCTCTTGTTTCTAACTTGACATGGTATCACCAGCCTTCTCTCTTGTTTCTAACTTGACATGGTATCACCAGCCTTCTCTCTTGTTTCTAACTTGACATGGTATCACCAGCCTTCTCTCTTGTTTCTAACTTGACATGGTATCACCAGCCTTCTCTCTTTTTTCTAACTTGACATGGCATCACCAGCCTTCTCTCTTGTTTCTAACTTGACATGGTACCACCAGCCTTCTCTCTTGTTTCTAACTTGACATGGTACCACCAGCCTTCTCTCTTGTTTCTAACTTGACATGGTATCACCAGCCTTCTCTCTTGTTTCTAACTTCACATGGTATCACCAGCCTTCTCTCTTTTTTCTAACTTCACATGGTATCACCAGCCTTCTCTCTTATTTTGTTTTTGGAATATTCTGTAAGTGCTGTGTCATCCACAGGACCTACCCCAGGACCTCTGCACCTGCACCTCCACCGTCTGCCCTGTGCTGCTACCCCCTGCAGCCGCTGCCAGGAGCTCCTGCTGGTGAGGCCCCCAGTCAACAGGTGCCCTGGTTACTCTATCTGCAGAGGAGAAGACAGAGCTCAGAGGCAGTACAGGTGCAAATCCAAATGGGGCTGTCACCAAGTTGACCCTGGAATCTTAAATAACGCCCCTTGCAGGTGCCTGCTATGTTGGGGCTTCTCTGCACTCCCACCCTTTCTCAACATCATCCCAACAGCACGTCTCCATCAGACGTGGGCTTTGTGACCCCCACCCCCAACCGACCGTCCCCACAGAGAGGCTCTGCCCCTGACCTAGGGTGGGCACTCGCCTTCTTTGGTTGTTTGCTGTGGCACAGGCGAATTACTCGTCTTCTCTATGCCTCAACTTCTTCATATAGGGCAGGGTCTGCCTACCTCATAGCAGAGCTATGAGGGTGAAACTGCATCTGTCTGCATGGTTGTATTTCCATGACATCACTTACACTGTCTGCCTTGCGTGTGATTCCATGCACGAGTCTGTCTCCACTCAGTGACACTCTGGAGAGCTGGAAATGCCTCTGATTCATCCTTCAGTCGCCACAAAACCTAGCGCAGAGCCTTGCCCTCTTAGGGAAATAGAAAGACCCCCTTTACTTATTTTATAATTTTCCCCAAGCACTACACTTGGAGTGTGGGTGTCCGGAGAAGAATTGTGAGGAATGTTCTGATACATCAGCAATTTTTCCCCACCTTTTTGTATCTTATGCACCTGCTCCCAACCCTGTGTGTTTGTCTCAACCCCATCAAGAGTGGATGATGCAGCCCACATCCCAGAGAGACACAATGGCACAAATTCCCAGCCCCGGAGTTCCATGTGCTGAGGTGCAGGCAGAGACAGTGGGTTTGGAAGGATGTTTTTATCTGAGAAACCCAGTCTCCCCCCCACCTCCAGACTAACTGTGTTTCCCTAAATGGGAGGAAACAGAGAAAGAGTGTCCTAAGTGGGGAAAGGACACTCAATGCCACTGGGCTCCTGAGAAGGGACTTCGGCCCCGTTGCCCACCCCTGAGGACCAGAGAAAATGATGGGATCCCCGACAGGTGTGGGAATCCAGGCACAGAGAAAGCAAGGCTGCCATCCCAGGGAAGGCCCCGGGGAGGCCCTGCACAGCACAGAAGCACCCACATGGGTGGCTGGTCTGTCCAGACGCAGTCCCCAAGATATTCTGCGTGCCCAGGTGGAGAGGGAAGCTGTGGAGTCATTTCCTCCATACCCCAAATAGAGGCTAGACTGGGAAGGAGTCGAGAGAGAGATGTGGAAAAGCCTTTTGACAAGAACAAAAGATAGTGGTGTTGACCAATGGCCTGGCCAGAGAGGACCCCCATAGAGAAGATGCTTCCAGCAGAGGCCAGGTGACAAATGACAGGAAAGCACAGGCTGGCCCTTCCCGCAGGTGAGACACCCTGGAGACGAACCCAATTCCCAGAAAGGAGGGGAGGGGGAGACAGAGTCACCAGAGCATTGGCTGAAGTTTGTCTCTCCCGCCAGGCAGATGGCTCACACACCACAGACCTGGGTCACCTGTCAACGAGGCACCTGTTTCTCTGGCCTGAATTCTAACCAAATATGGCTTTAAAAGTGAACCTACTCTCATCCCAGGTGCCTCCCCCGTGATGGGGGCACACTTTGGTTGGGGTCCCACATCTGGCTGAGACAGAACTCCGAACAGACAGAACACCTGTGGGACGACAACAAGACCTCATCCCCATAGGCCTTCTTAACACTGTGTTTCTACCTCATGCCCACTTCTTATGCAAGTCAGAAAAGTGTCCCGCGTCTCCAGCAACCACACTGCACGTGGCTCGCCACTAGAACGGAAGCCCACGGGAACAGAGGCCCTCCTGGCCTTGTCTACCACGGTACCTGGAACAGAGTAGCTGTTCAATCACTGCTTTAGTCCATGAATGAATGACACACATGTGGATTCACGGCCTGATGTGTAGAAACCCATACGTACACGCAGGCAGGCATGAAGCTCGCTGTTGAAAGAGTTACGTAGGTCAGTACTTCTTAGGGAGACAAATATTCCCTGAGCCTCTAGATAGGCCCCTTAATTCTCATGACAGATATTCGTTTTGTTTGTTTGTTTTGTTTTGTTTTGAGACAGAGTCTTGCTCGGTCACCCAGGCTGGAGTGCCGTGGTACGAGCTCAGCTCACTGCAACCTCTACCTCCCTGATTCAAGTGATTCCCCTGCCTAAGCCTCCTGAGTAGCTGGGATTACAGGCATGTGCCACCACACCCAGCTAATTTTTGTACTTTTAGTAGAGGTGGGGTTTCTCCATGTTGGCCAGGCTGATCTTGAACTCCTGACCTCAGGTGATCTGCCTACTCCAGCTTCCCAAGGTGCTAGGATGACAGGCGTGAGCCACCACGCCTGGCCACAATAGATATTCTTAAATGTAGGCGACAAATGACAGAATTTTGCTTTTTGGAAACAATGTGCTACTTTCAAAAACCCTAGCACAAGAAACCTTGAGACGACAGCCTCTGGGGAAGATGAGTCATGCAGCCACAATGGGTCTTGTGGTTTCAGCAAAGCCAGGGCAGTGCTATAGGAAAACTCAAAATGAGCCATATAAATCATTGTATTGGGTGATCTTCTTATGCATCCTTGGCACACACACAAAAAAATCTTCCTGGGATTTTCTTTTAAATAATCACAGGGGAGAGAGGAGTTAGGACTAAGCCGAGCATGGATGAAAGAATTTCAGCCACGAATTGGTAGTTCAGAAGTCTGGGTGATACGAACACGGTGATAGAATTTGTCTACTTTTACATATGTCTGAAATTTTCCACCTAAAAAGTTTTTGTGTTTTCAATGCACATCTGTCTCTGGGGCTGGGCCAGCGACTCCCACCCTGGAGGGAATGACATATCCCATCTGTTTCCTTGTGGCTTGTCAGAAAGAATGTTCAGGCTGCTGTATTCTGTCTAAATTCCAGAAATAGTCAGGACACTGCGACTTCCAAGCCTCATACCTGAGATAATTAGAACAAGAAGTCTGTGTTCGTATGTCCAAGATCATTAAAGAATTCAAGAAGCAAGCCAAAGAAAAAAATTATTTTACTAAAATTAACAACTGTAATGATCCCAAATCCATGTTATTTGTATATATGAACTTTCTGAAATGAATGATATTTATAACCAGCAAAGAATGTCTTTTCTTAGCCCAAGAAAAATAAGAAGAGTGAAGTCAAGCTGGCCAGGAAACAGTGGAATGGGTCTGTGTGTTCACCCAGACAGCGTGAGTCAAGGAGGGTTCCACGCTGGGATGATTTCTGACCTACTCATCAATCAGACCTAAGATCAGTGGCCTCAGGTTACTGTTGTAAAAATGCTAGTAGCTACAGAGCAGAGCCTGCTCCAGGCTTTGGGAAAAAGCTGCTGGAACTGGCTGGCTTGTATTTCCTTCCAGAGCCCAGATGCCTCCTGGGTTGTTCCGGTCTGCTGAGCAGATCCCCGAATTTCTAGAAAAATTAGAAACATGGAATCAATGTCATTACCTTTGCAGGGATCAAAGTAAATGGTGAGGCAAAAAATGAATCTGGGAGAAGAAGGTTTTCCAGGTTAAGGAATGGCATTTCCAGATGACAGGGACGTGAGGACAGCACATTTGATCAGGGGCTGTGCTACTTCTGACTCGTCTTTTTCCTTGTCTTATGTTCCAGCACTGAAGTTAGTTTCCCATACTTTTTTTTTTTTTTTTTTTTGAGACGATGTCTCCCTCTGTCACCCAGGCTGGAGTGCAATGTTGTGATCTCGGCTCACTGCAACCTCCGCCTCCTGGATTCAAGTGATTCTCCTGCCTCAGCCTCTAGATTAGCTGGGATTACAGGCACCCTGCCACCACACCTGGCTAATTTTTGTATTTTTAAAAGAGACGGAGTTTCACCATGTTGGCCAGGCTGGTCTAGAACTCCTGACCTCAGGTGATCTGCCCGCCTTGGCCTCCCAAACTGCTGGGATTACAGGCGTGAGCCACTGCACCTGGCCAGGTTCCATACATTCTTTATCCTCTTATTCTTTGTCTTTTGCAAGAAGGGTTTAAAGAGGCTTATAACAATATATGGACTTTAGAAAAAAGTAAATGTTGGTAACTCAACAGTAAAATATCAAAAATATAAATTATTGATTTTGAATATGCTTATGCAATTTTAATGGCATAAGGACAATATCTGGAAGAGAATAGGTAAGAATGTTAGTAGTGTGTTAGGGTGGTAAAATTATACGTGAGTGTTTTTATTTTATTAATTAAAATATTTTTATAGTTAAATACAAAAGAAAATTAGAGGCTTGGAGTTACTTGCCATATTCTGCTGAATTCATCATAACAGGCCATCTATGAAAGAGGAAGACACATTCATCTTTTAAAGTGAGAAAAAATTTAAATATCCAAAGCTTATTTGTGTCCTTATAGTAATTTAGTGTTGAAACTTGAAATATAATATTTTTAAAGATCTACTTCATAATTTTCAGACAAATGCAGGCTGAGATCCTGCTCCTGCCATTTTGACAGGAAGAGCTACTGAAATGCTGGTGCTCCTTCTTACTTGTGATATGAGGATGATAATAAAAGCGACCTCACTGTCAAAAAAAATGAAGTGAATGGTGAAATCAGAACGCGAGGAAAGGTAGGGAAAACAAGAAGCAAATAAGAAATACTGCACATTCATTAGAGACGAGCCACAGATTGGGCTCTGAGCTGTCAAAAGATTCTCCAGCCAGGAAAGCATACCAGAGACAGGCCAGGAGTGTACATAAGATGAATCCAGACTTGCTTCTTGGGAGACACATTCCTGGAACAAGATCATAGAGAAATTCCTCTTGGAAGTCTGTTGTTAGAGTAAGGGGCCATCTTATCTTCCAAGGAGTCTGCTTTGCAGTGGAAGAACAGGGCACAAGATCGACAAAGTTAATGATACAATGTAAAAAATGCAAAGCAATTTTGAGTTACCATAACTATTTTTATGGAGAGGAATGCTTGTGAACAGTAGCACATAGAGCTAAGCATTGACTCTATCTTCTTTAGGAAATCAGTGTACCCAGTCTTCAGCCTTCTTCTGGGATATACCTTTTTTGATATGCTCATGGGCACCTGACCTTCTCTGTTCCTGGGTCCTGCTCTGTAAAAGGAGCCAAGTACCACCCATCACCAACACCATCATCCTCACCATCATTATAACCATCACCATCACAATCAGAAACACCATCACCACCATCACCAGCATCATAAGCATCACCAACACAATCAGAAACACAACACCATCAAAAATGCCACCAGAAACACTATCAACAACAGCAAAACTATCACCATAATCATCACCAACACCATCAGAAACACCACCAACACCATCATCACTGTGACCAATACCACCATGAACACCCACACCATCATGATCAACACCATCACCAACACCATCAAAAATGTTGTCAGAAATACCATTGCTAAGAGCAAAATGATCATTACCATCATCAACACAATCAGAAACACCATTATCATCACCACCAACACCGTTATTATTGTACTAGTCCATTTGTACACAGCTATAAAGAAATACCTGAGACTGGATAATTTATAAAGGAAATAGGATTAATTGATTCACAGTTCCACATGGCTGGGGAGGCCTCAGGAAACTTACAGTCATAGCAGAAGGCAAAGGGGAAGCAAGCCTCTTCTTCACAAGGTAGCAGGAGAGAGAAGAGCAAAGGAGGAACTTTCAGACACTTATAAAACCATCAGATCTCGTGAGACTTATTATCACGAGAAAAGCAGGGGAGAAACTGCCCCCATGATCCAATCACCTTCCTCCCTCAACACGTGGGGATTACAGGTCCCTCCCTAGACATGTGGGGATTACAGTTTGAAATGAGATTTGAGTGGGGACACAGAACCAAACCATATCCATCATCAACACCAATAACATCACCAATACCAACAACATCATAAACCCCATTAGAAACACCATCACCAGCAATGAAATCATCACCATCATCATCACCAACACCATCAGAAAAACACTATCAAAAACAATGGACCAATCACCAACACCATTATGGTATCATCACCATCACCAGTACCATCACCAGTGGCATTACTATCACCATCATCACCACCATCATCATCATCTCCATCATCATTACCAACACCATCACCACCAACACCATCACCATCACCACCCCCATATAACCACCCGCAGCAACACCATCACCATCACGAACACTATTTAAGGCACTTAAGTGGGGACTAAACATCTCAAAAATCAAGCCAGTGAGGAGTCAGACATTAGCTTATTTTGTTATAACGTTCTAGAAAATAAAGTCTCCTAAATTACCCAATACTGTATCTGAAGACAACCGTAAGAAGTTTTCTATTTTCTTTAGGAAATCTTCACCAACAAGGAAATTAGTAATGGCAATTTACTCAAAAGTAAGGTTGTTAATAATAAAGTTTTAATGTTAGCTCAAAGAGATATTGAGCCAAGGAGTAAGGTGAAAATGAAGATTCTTTGTCAGAGGATGAGAAAGAGCCCATTAAAGGCCAATAAGAGTGGCACTGACAGACAGGATCAGGCCACACAGATGAAGCTGTCACCTAAGTCGCCCGTTCACCTTGTTATTGGCAAAGGCAGGTCTTCCCGCATTTTATTTTGCACAAGAATAAGTTAAGAGAGAACAAACAATATAAGGCCTAAAAAAAAAAGAACAAAAAATGTGTGTGTGTTGCATGTCAGGGCTTGAGGGCAGTGCAAGGTCTCGTCTCTGGGAGTGATGTTCAATGGGACGCAAGAGAGGCACCGAAACCCCTCAGTAGAAGGTGACAAGGTCATGACCTCATGAAGGAGGAGCAGATCATCAGAAGGGAAAAGGGAGGGTCAAGAAGAAACTATGGAACATGAGAGTTAAAATAATTGTGTAGAATGGACTGAAAGAACCCTTTTTCCAGAAACATACCTGAACTTGAAAACAGACCACTGCATAACTGGACCGAGAATTGAATGTAGGGCCCAAAACATAAACAACATAAAGACAGAAGAGTTGAAATGTGTTTGGAGCCATAAATAACATAATTGCTGCTGCTGAATCATGAAACCAGTCACTGGGTGATAAGCTTGACAGTCAGAGGAAGAGGATGAAGAGATGAAGGGTGGGCAAAATGGCTCTGCACTAAATGACAGGGAGCAGAGGGAATACACGAATAAATAGCTTCCTGGAGTCGATTCCAAAATGAATAGGGAAAAAGCAAAGAAAATGTGAAAAGCAAACCTCACAGGGTACACAAGTTCCATGCCCACAATGTGTTAGGCAGATCATTCTGGCAACATTTTTAAACTAATGAATGAAAAATAATATTTAAACAAAAATTCCTGCAAGTATGCAGGTGGTTGGCATAGGGTAGAGGGGAGGACAGAAAATGTAGTAATAGAATATTAATTTCATTCATATACAAAGAAACATGCAATACCAGCTGCTGTAGATGAAGGGCAATGATGCTGAGTGTTTGGTCAAAATGACTATCTTCATGGTGAAGATGGCAGAGAGATGACCTCAGGGATGCAAGACATCTGAAAGTATGCCAGATGCTCTTTCTAAAAGAGAATACTTCAGGCTCCTTGTAACTGAAAAACTGACAGAAGGGAAAGAACTCTGCAGAGGAGGGCGGAGGACAGAGCCTGGAGGAGGAAATGCTCCCTGTCTGCAGGAATCCAGACACTGACACTCAGTTGAGCAAAAAGAAAACCATCTGAGTGGCTGTAGAGATCAGGGTTGTTTTTGTAAGCTCCTTTCCATTGTTTTATATTAGGAAGTTCAGTTTACCCAGCCAGCCTCGCCTACATCACAGGACAAGTCCATTTTTCAATCTCATCTCCAAAGAGCAAGGTTTATTTAAGTTGTTAGCAATGTGCAACTTAGTTTGAAGGAAAATGTCAAATGCAATTACAGTAGCACCGAAACTGACCTATTTTAAAGGTGATTTCATTTAAGAACGATCTACTGTTTCCCAAACTACTAGTATCTTAGCAAGAAATGTTGAAATAAGAAACACTTCGGAAGTGACATTAAAAAAAGCCAAAAGAGAAACCATAATTTTGGCCCACATTTCTAGACCCGGGGTTTACCTCAGCGATGACAACATCTGTGGGCTGAGAACAAGGGCAAAAATAAACAAGAAGAATCTCACAGAGCACCACAAGATCACGGAGAAATTATGAAGGGAAAGCTCGCTCTCCAAATAGAAGACACATGACAAGTTCAACAGGTTCAAATCATTTAATGATGACCCAACTCGGAGTTACTGAAAGATCAAGGGCGCCTCCTGCTGTTTATTAAAGTAGAATCTGACTTAAGTGTGTGCTGTCTTTGCTAGGGGCATGCTGGGGGAAGGCAGTGTCTTCCTCCCCGCCGAAGATGGTCCCAACCTTGGAAGGGGTTTCCTGAGGCCTCCCCAGCCATGTGGAACTGTGAACCAATTAATCCTATTTCCTTTATAAATTATCCAGTCTCAGGTATTTCTTTATAGCTGTGTACAAATGGACTAGTACAATAATAACGGTGTTGGTGGTGATGATAATGGTGTTTCTGATTGTGTTGATGATGGTAATGACCATTTTGCTCTTAGCAATGGTAATTCTGACAACATTTTTGATGGTGTTGGTGATGGTGTTGATCATGATGGTGTGGGTGTTCATGGTGGTATTGGTCACAGTGATGATGGTGTTGGTGGTGTTTCTGATGGTGTTGGTGATGATTATGGTGATAGTTTTGCTGTTGTTGATAGTGTTTCTGGTGGCATTTTTGATGGTGTTGTGTTTCTGATTGTGTTGGTGATGCTTATGATGCTGGTGATGGTGGTGATGGTGTTTCTGATTGTGATGGTGATGGTTATAATGATGGTGAGGATGATGGTGTTGGTGATGGGTGGTACTTGCTTTCTGCTTGCTTTAACCCTCTTTGCCTCCAATCTTACTTCAGGCCATCCTGCCGCCCATTTACTAAGCCCCTTTGCTCTCCCCCTATTAAGCCTATGCAGAGAGAACAGCTTGAGAGCTGCAGGGATCCCTTGCCTTGACTTCTTTTCTGCCCCATTATTATTAGGTCCTGTTATTCTAGTTATCACCACAGCCTAAAAATTAAGCATCTGCTCTCTGGAAGGGGTTGCTGTGGTTCACCTAATCAGGCCAGAGCCCCACATGGGATTCACATCAGGAAGAGGTAGATTCATGAGTCCTCCCTGGAGCCAATGTTAGTTACTCTGAAATCACAGCCCAATGACTATGGGCTGCAATAGGATCTTCTTCCTCTAAATACTCATCTTCCCTTTCCTACTCCTCCCCTTTCTCTCTTCCTGCATGCACACCCCCATCTATGCCTCTCTGATGACTCAAACCATACAAATGGTCCTTCCTGTGCTGAGCAGTCTCTGGGAGGTCTAGCTTCTATCTGCTGAGGTTGCATCTGATAGGCTCCCACAACATCTAGCACTCTGATTGACATGCATCAATCCCTGTGATTGACACACATCAATCCTTGTGATTGACACACATCAATCCTTGTGATTGACATGCATGTGATAGGCTCCCATAACATCTAGCACTGTGATGGATACACCATAAACATCCAACCAAATACATCCAACAAAATGCATTCACCTGAATGTGTGAGCTGAAATTAATTAAATTCCTGGAAGCTACTTTGCAGAGAAAGTTTATTAATTCATAATTAATATCACTTCTGGTCATTTGCATTTCATTTGATGTACCATTATTAATGAAAGACTGATTGAATGAGCATAATGTGATTGAAATCTGAATTAATATATTGTAATAATTTATTGTTTCCCTAATTCCAAGTCAATCGGAGTGGAATGGACCTACATTCTTAGACTGGTGACATTCAAAATGAAAAACCCATTTTACCTTCATATCCATTTAAGTCTCTTGGTGAAAATTTGATTGTCTGACTACAATAACTTTCCTTGATGGTGACAAATAGGTAAATTTTCTGGCTCTAGTCAAGGAAGCCATGCTTTTCTAAGTCCACATGCTTGTCCTTGGACATTATGAATGACCATACATGCACTGCAATGGGCTAGTGAAGCTCTAATTCGGTCTTGAGACTCTATTCCATGTGTGAAGTTTCTCATGGTTCACAACAGCAGCAAAATCTTTAACTGAATTATGCTTTCAATCTGGCCATTGCAGCTGTCCTATACATTTCTCCTGTGTAAACAGCATTAAGTGTATAATGTATGGGCTCACTACTATTTGCCGCTGCTGTACAATAAAACATCCATTTTGTTTTTTATTGTAAACAGATGGAAGCTGCACAGAATGAAATTAGAATAATAATTCTAAGTAAATCAAGTTTAATTATAATTTTCCTAATACACTGAGTGTTAGAAAATCCGTATTAATGTGTTGAGTCTCATGGACTAAGTTTGCACATGGACATTATTTTAGTCAAATGCACTTCAAGTTGTAAATTATCTGATTTGAGAATTTTTACATGTCATCAACTAATTTAATTCAACTAAAAAATGCATTAAGTTTGTGCAAAACCTAGTATGAGACTCTGCCTTAGGCATAGTGAAAAATGAAAAATTAAACTTCAAGCACCTTCACAAGGAGAAGGCTGGTATAGTTTCTCAAATGTATACATTTAAGACTTTGTCCACCATGTTTATGTTAAAAAAAAAACCTGCAACAATTGTTTTCACACTGAACCACCATCCAATCACTCAGCATGTGAGTTTGGCAACGTGATGCGAAATCACAAATCAGACTATTGACGCCTTTTATTGGTTGATTTAAATAGATTGGTTTTACTCTTTGACCAAAACGGTGACTAGAGGTGGTGAATATGTTAATTAGCTTTATTCTGGCAATCATTTCACAATGTATATGTATACCAGAACATCACATTGTACACCTTAAATATACACAATTTTTCTGTCTGGTAAACCTCAGTAAAGCTGGGAAGATAGATAGATAGATAGATAGATAGATAGATAGATAGATAGATAGACAGACAGACAGACAGACAGATAGATAATCAGATGGATAAATGGATGAAGAGATGGATAGATATATAGATGGATGGATGAGTAGATGGATGGATGGATGGATGGATGGATGGATGGATGGATGAATGGATGCATGGATGGATGGATAGATGGGTGGATGGATGGATGGAAGGATGGATGGATGGATGGATAAATGGATGGATGGATAAATGGATGGATGGATAGACGGGATAGATGGATGGATAGATGGGTGGATGGATGGATGGATGGATGGATGGATGGACAAACAGATGGATGGGTGGGTGGGTGGATGGATGGATGGATGGATGGATGGATGGATAGATGCATGGATGGATGGGTGGATGGATGGATGGATGGATAAATTGATAGATGGATGAATGGATGGATGGATGGATGGATAGATGGACAAACAGATGGATGGATGGATGGACAAACGGATGGATGGATGGATGGACAAACGGATGGATGGATGGATGGATGGATGGATAAATGGATGGATGGATGGATGGATGGATGGATGGACGGATGGACAGATACTTGCTTTAGGTCAACACAAAGACTATACCAGACCATATGCACAAGGTGTTCATAGTCACAGAAGTCTGAACTGCAAACCACAGAGAGCACATGGAACTTGGAAGTATACAAAGGAAAGTCAAAAACATAATGAATGGCCTTTAAACTGAGCCATAACAAAGGCATAAAGGAGCTAGAGGGCAAATACTTCCTGCTTTACGTTAAGAATCTATTATTAAGGCTCGGCCTGTAATCCCAACACTTTGGGAGGTTAAGGTGGGCAGATCACATGAGTTCAGTAGTTCGAGACCATCCTGGGCAAAATGGTGAAACCCCGTCTCTACCAAAAATACAATAAATAAATAAATAAATAATTAGCCGGGTGTCATGGTGCGCGCCTGTAGTTCCAGCTACTGAGGGGGCTGAGGTGGATCACTTGAGCCCAGGAGGTGGAGGTTGCAGGAAGCCAAGATCGCACCACTACAATCCAGCCTGGGTGACAGAATGAGATCCTGTCTCAAAAAAATAAAAATTAAAAATTAAAAGAGTTTATTATTAAGCTACAGTCGTCTATCACAGCAATAGTCAAAATTCTTGGTAAAAATTTAGATGCCTCATGATATTTTTACTATTAGCTATATTAATAGAAAGAAACTCTGTTAAAACTCTGTAGTTACTACTGTCACAGATTATCTTCAAAGCCAGTCAGAGCCACGCTCCGACATAACCCCTTCCTTGCTCGGGGTGGTGTTTACCGTTATGGGCGCTCCCTCCGGTGGCCGCTGCTGCATGTGGGGGTCACTCCGAGGGCGGCTCAGCTTGCCCACACGTCTAGGTGGACACTGCAGCAGTAGGCCTTCTGTAAAATGCTGCCTCTGCATTATCCCAGGAATCCATGGACTCCAAGGACACTGCCTTTTCAATCCTATCATTTTGGTTTTTTTTTTGGATAAAATGTTATTTTTGATCCTGTCGATAATAAGGAAAATTGGTAGAGAAAGCATATACCAGATGGTTAACAAAAACTAATTATTGATCAGCTTATGTTAGCTATGTAAGGACTATTCTTTCATAGTTATTTGTTTACTTTGGAATATTCAAGTATACTCAAATATACACACAGTACTTTGAATATATACACAGTACACAATTTCCATACATTAAAGCAGGGGTGTCCAACCTTTTGGCTTCCCTGGGCCACACTGGAAAAAAGAGGTATTGTCTTGGGCCACACATAAAACACACTAACACTAATGATAATGGATGAGCTAAGAAAAAGTCCATGCATACTTTTCAAGATACTCACCACCACAGATAAGCCAAAAAGTCCTCACATTCAAAGGACTTGACTTTGACATGACTGTATTACAGTATATTTGGGGAAGATTGAATCTTCTACTCACTCATGCTTAGCAGTTTCTGGTGTATCCCTCCAGATAATCTGGCTTATCTGCATTTATTTTTATTATTTATTTATTTAGAGACAGAGTCTCGCTCTGTTGCCCAGGCTGGAGTGCAGTGGCATGATCTCGGCTCACTGCAACCTCTGCCTCCCAGGTTCAAGCAATTCTCCCTGCCTCAGCCTCCCCAGTAGCTGGGATTACAGGTGTGCACCACCACGCTCAGCTACGTTTTGTATTTTTAGTAGAGATGAGGTTTCACCATGTTGGCCAGGCTGGTCTGGAATTCCTGACCTTAAGTGATCTGCCCACCTCGGCTTCCCAAAGTGCTGGGATTACAGGCATGAGCCACTGCGCCCAGTCTTATCTGCATTTATAATTTTTAGTTTTTACTCAGTGCTGTTGGACTGTTCTGGGCCTTGCCTCCATCATAGGTTATGCTTTCTGGAATTTTTAATTTATTTTATTTTATTGATTTACTGTTTTTTTGAGACAGAATCCCTCTGTGTCACCCAGGCTGGAGTGCAGTAGCTCATTCTCGGCTCACTGCAACCTCTGCCTCCTGGGTTCGAGCGATTATCCTGCCTCAGCCTCCCGAGTAGCTGGAACTGTAGGTGCCCGCCACCACGCCCAGCTAATTTTTATATTTTTAGTAGACACAGGGTTTCACCATCTTGGCCAGGATGGTCTCGATCTCTTGACCTTGTGATCTGCCCACCTCGGCCTCCCAAAGTGCTGAGATTACAGGCATGAACCACTGCGCCTGGCCTATACATTATTTTTAAACTGAGACTAGACAAGAAGAGAACACCGCATATTTATATCACCTCCAACCATGCCTCCCTCCCTCTCACTTCCATTTCTGTGTTATTTCATAGCATCTTATTTATAACATTTGTCATTATAATATCCTCTCATTTACCATAATCCTATAGGAGCTTTAGTCTTATTCCTACATTAAATGTCTTCAGTGCTCATGGCTCACTTTTTATCTGTGTCTCCATCTGTTTGGAGACATCCAAGTTTGTTCTAGAGTCATCTTCTAGAAATCTCTTTAGGATGGCTTCACCAGCCCTGCATCCCCTGGGTCTCACATGCTTTAAGAGACTTTACTCTTACAGTATTTTTAATAAAGCCCATGCTTTTTTCATTTCTCATTAAATTATCTCAATAAATTGAGTCTTTTCTGGATCAGCTATTTTACCCAAGGTACAAATTGGGGAGAGACTAGGTCAGAATTTCCCCAGCTCAAAATGAAGCTCCTTGTGACTCAGAGCCTGTGTGCATGTGTGTATACATGCAGGTGTGTGTATGAGTGTGAATGCATGTGTGTATGCATTAGTTGTCATTATGTCTCCCCAGCTAAAAGAACATGCATTAGTTGTCATTATGCATTAGTTGTCATTGTATGCATTAGTTGTCATTATTTCTCCCCAGCTAAAAGAACGTGAGGCTGTGCCTGCTTCAACCCCAGTCTCTTTCCCACCTTGCTTCCCTGGCAGCCACCTCCTGCAGGAGTCGCTCGCTAAAGTCACCTCTCACAGCCTCTGCACAACACCTGACACCTGGTAAGTGCTCAACACGTGCAGGGTTTCCTTTCCTCTGTGCAACGTCTCCTGTCCTTCAGTGACACCCTGGGTCATTTCTACAGTAGCCTTGCATCAGACCCCCTGCTCCAAGCAAGACACGTGGATTCTGCCTGAGGCTGTGGCGTCCCTTCAGGAGTCTTGGCAAGTTGGGCGCTGTGTCTGGGAGCTGCTCTGCTCTCCAAGCCGTCCCATGCCCCGGTTGGGTCTTCCCTCCTTCCACGCACTTTCACGCGCACTGTAGAATCCATGGTTACGCTGCGAGCTCCATGGAAGCTTGAGTTTGCTTTCTGGCTTTTGTTCTTATTCTCTGGGGACAACTTTAGAAAGAAGAAGAAAATAGAGACGTCTTTACCCTGCTGTCTTAAAATAGAGACAGAAAGTAGGAGAGTTGTTGCCAGGGGCTGACGGGAGGGGATCAGGAATGAGTGTTGAATGGGGCAGAGCATCAGTCTGGGACGATGAAAAGGCTCTGGAGGTGGATGGTGATGATGGTTACACAACAGGGCTCTAACGCCACAGAGCTGCACACTTAAAAATGGTAAATTTGGCCGGGTGTGATGGCTCATGCCTGTAATCCCAGAGCTTTGGGAGGCCAAGGTGGAAGGATCACTTGAGGCCAGAAGTTTGAGACCAGCCTAGGTAACGTAGACACACCCTGTTTCTACAAAAATTTTAAATTAAAATTAAATTTTCTAAATGGTAAATGTTATACGTATTTTACTACAATTAAAAATAAGCAAAAATAAGTTTAAAAAGATAGATAGATAGATAGATAGATGATAGCTAGATAACTACATGATTGACTGCTTGTATTTTGACTGTGTCAATTAAGCAGTTGATTGAGGGCCTCAAGGCCCTCAAACCAGGAAGCTGACTCCCAGGAAGCAGCTCTTGCTGCAGTGCCGACTCGGTGGCTCTGAGAAGCCCCTTGTCTTTTGAGAACCTCAATGTTTATGTCACTAAAGCAGAGGATGGTTCTCACAATCTCTAGGTTCTGTGACATCTAGGCTTTTTTAATCTTGCACCCTTAAAATGGCCATAAATATAACCAAGTCCCTATCACAAAACCCAGGACTTCTGATGCACAGCTCCCCTGCAAGCATGGAAAGCTTTGTGCATAAGACACAGCCCGAGATGAGAGGCAGTGGAGCTGTGGGGGGTGCCAGGGTCGCCCCGTAGCCTCACAGCCATGGCTGCAGGGGCCAGGATCATGTGGCCGGTTCCCAGCAGGCCTTAACCTCCAGTGGCCAGTGCTTTCTCAGGAGAAGGGTTCAACGCAATCGTACACGAGAGAACCCAGGCTTGATATTCAAAAGAATCCGGCCCCTGGGTTTGCTGTGAACACAGCCAGACCAGTGCTTGGAAAGACCGAGCGTGAGAGTGCACCAGGAGCCCATAAACCTGTCAGGAGACTCGGCCTCGGCCTGCTTTACCACATGGGAGCTCAGGGCAGAGAGTGGGATGAAGAATGAGTCTGGGAGTCGGTCTGCAAATGACCAAGCTTGTACTAATTTACATCACTTTTGGCCTAAGCACTTGGCTGTGACAAGAGGTTTTATTTCTGCTCCATGAACCCCTCCTCAAAAGGCTTTTTTCTCTGATCATGAATAGATTTTGGAAAAGAAAAAGGAGGAAAAGAGGGAGGTTAGGTGTCTCACTTCAGTCTGGCCCAGCTTTAGATGGTCATGACTCATTGAAAGTGACAATAAATAGTTCATCATCTGGAGAGTGAAGAAAATAAAAAATACAGCACCGTGTCCCTTGGACGCCGACTCCGGCCCCATGTGTGAACCCTAGAGTGCCTGGGCAGGAGCTCTGGAGCTGGGCTTTGAGGAATGAAAGAGGCTCCTCAGTAAAAAATGACCCGCCTGCACCCCGGGCACACGTCACCTGCCCACCACTCAGAACCTCGGCTCCTGACACAGAAAAATGGGGCCTGGGTCCATGACCCCCTCTGCCTCCAACAAACAAAGTGGGCTTGAAGGATCCCTGGATATCACAGCCTCAGTTCATTCAGGCACAAAATTGAACCACTCATCGCTGTTCTGTGCCATGCGTTGGCAGTTTACAAGAGTTCAACGCAATCATACATGAGAGAACCCAGGAAAATCATAGCTCCCATAGCTGAGCTGGCCCCAGGCATGCAGGCCACGTGCAGAGGACTAAGGACCACCACAGCGTGGACACTCACCAATCACAGCAGACACGTGCTGGGGCATATGAGCTGGGTCCCCAGATGGACTGGGAGTTAGCCTTTTAAAATCCGAGTTTGGGGGAGATGGGGATCCAGGGGAGGAATGTGTGGGGTTGGGCAAGTGGGGTTAGTGTAGGGGCCCTGGGACAGCTGCTATTTACTAACCAGTAGGAAAGTCTTTCCACATTCTAGAAAGCAGCTGCAGCCCTCGTGGGAACGGCTGATGTTGCCTGATTTGTGAGGCTCCGAGCCCTGACCTGGCGAAGTTCCCAGCCCCCACTTCCCACAGAGAGATTTGAAGCAGCTTGTAGCTCCCAGCGCACATCACACCGTTCCATTCCTGCTCCTCTTTGGGCCTCCCACCTTCTGTCAGGTTTGCCCTCCTTATCTCAGTGTGCAAATTGGCCTTACCTCAGTGGGGTGGGGGGAGGGGGGAGGGATAGCATTAGGAGATATACCTAATGTAAATGACGAGTTAATGGGTGCAGCACACCAACATGGCACATGTATACATATGTAACAAACCTGCACGTTGTGCACATGTACCCTAAAACTTAAGGTATAATAAAAACAAAGATGTAGAAGGAAATATCACTGAAGAGAAGTAGCCAGGGAAAAACACCCCAAAGTCCTTGCCCTTCCCTGCGTCCTGCAACATGTGAAAACAGACCATCCAAACACTTCATTTTAGTCAACATTAATTGGGTATTTCTTCCAGACAGGACTTGGAGGTTTTTAGTTTTAATTTTTTATTTTTGTGTAACTAGATTTGGTGCAGTGCCTGGCACACAGTAGGTGCTCAATAAATTATTTAAAATATTTTCAATAAGTTTTATTCACCTGTTAGTTAATAGGAGAATTCATGTTGGTATAATTATAATCAGATATCTTAGTGAAAAAAGTGAAAACTCAGGTGACAAATAAGCAAACCCTGAAGGGACTCTAACCAGCAACAAATCAGAAAGCAGGGTTTAGTGAGAGTAAGTTTCCTTGTGGACGACATGCCTGTGAACAAAGGTGCTAAGTGTGCACTTCTGTTTTTAAATGAGCAAAAATGCATACATGCAACTATTAGAAATTTAAAATGAGTTGAGGAACAAGAAAACTGATTAAAGAAAAAAAATTGTTATTGAATTCATAGATTGTATGCAACTACTAAAAGGAAACTGGGTATATCAGCCTGAAAGTTTACTTCAAAAATGAAATGTCAATCAGGCGCAGTGGCTCATGCCTGTAATCCCAGCACTTTGGAAGGCCAAGGCAGATGGATCACCTGAGGTCAGGAGTTCAAGACCAGCCTGGCCAACATGATGAAACCTCGTCTCTACTAAAAATACAAAAAAATTAGCTGGGCATGGTGGCGGGCACCTGTAATCCCAGCTACTTGGGAGACTGAGGCAGGAGAAATGCTTGAACCCAGGAGGCGGAGGTTGCAGTGAGCTGAGATCATGCCATTGCACTCTAGCCTGGGTAATAACAGCGAAACTCTGTTGCAAAAAAAAAAAAAAAAAAAAAAAAAAAGGTCTCCTAAAGGAAACAGGACCAGATGTGCTGGACACCTGATCAGGTATGGTAGACACTTAACTCAGTGTGGTAGACACCTGACCAGGTATGGTAAACACCTAACTAGGTATGGTAGACACCTGACCAGGTATGCCACACACCTGACTAGGTATGCTGGACACCTGACTGAGAATGCTTTATCCTGATGGACAAGAGTTCATTCCCCAGAGTCCATCTTCCTTCTCAGAGCTGATCCCCTGGTAAGGCATTTAAACTGTGTTTCTAAGTGGATAGGGTATCTTCCATGTGACTTCAGAAAAATCTAAAATGATAATAATGGCTGGTATTATTAAGCATTTGCTATGTGTCTTGCTATGTGCCAATGTCACAGACATTGTTTTGTTTAATGCTCACAATACTTGTATGAGATAATTTCTTACAAATGGGGAAACAGATTTGAAATGGGAAAACAACTGCTTAAATTCCCATGAACAATAATCAATTGATCTAAGCCCAGGTCTGTCCCAAGTCTGGCTGTCAGCCCTGTCACCTCCTGTCCCAAACAATATCACTGGTGTGAGCCCAAGGTTACACCTGTATAACAAGACCCTAAATAAGAATGTTGTGAGCTATACAACAGGAGGCAATTTGAGGGGCTGGTGTTAGCAGTTCTGCAGACACTTGGAGACAATAGTCATTGGTGGCATTGTGCCACAGGTAAGCATTTAAAGGTTTAGAGATGCGTTTGCTTGATTGATAAGGCAATATTCTCAAGCTTGATCTCATACACCATACTAATACATCTTTAGATCAGTATACCCGCACATCCATGGTACACATGTCCAAAGTGTGTTTTCATAAAATGCAAACACTGAATGTATTCTTGAGGCTGAAGTTGTATATGCCTCTTCATGAGAAAAACAGGATATTTTTTTCTCTTTAGTGCTTGAGGCAAGCTTGAAATACAAGTTAATAGGACCCAAAGTATCTCTATTTTATGTTATTAAAGGTAATCTTCTTTAATTAACATAATCAGAGGAAAATAGTATACTTTGGAGACCAAAAAAAAGTGTCATATCTTAGATCAAAGGTTTTTCCTGGTGATTGTGTTTGATTATCTTTTGAAACATGCATCCTAAGAGTTTCTAGAATGCAGCAGTTGGAATTTTTACTTTATTTACTTTACATACTTCTAATACTGACTTTTAAATCATAAGACAATTGGTGTGTCTGTTTATAATGCTGGGAATGTGGAAGGGGAAAACTGTATATTTTCTTAATTTTTCATGAATACATTTATCTCTAGCACTGTAATTACTGTTTTTGAACAGCTTCACTGAGAACATAGCATGCCACTGGCTGGCCCCCAAGTTTCTGGTGCCTTCTCAGCCTCATCTATGAGAGGATAAAATAAAAAGTCCTGGGCACCCAAGCGCATGATCCTGGTGTATGCGTGCTTTGAAGAACAGCAGAAGTCCAGTAGAAGTTGGACTTCGCATACAAATGTGCAAGGTCTGTCAAATGAGGCTTTTCTCTCAGTGGTGCAAAGAAAACCCTTGTGAAAATATGCATGATATGCACACAAAGGGCTTGGCGTGGGCCCAGCCTGTGGTGCACCTGGTAGGGAACAGTATTACTGCCAATACTGCACCTGAACAAAGCCATACACTTCCGTGCATGTCTCAGGAGAGCCGCTGTCATCTACAGAGAGCAGAACCTGAATGAAAATAAGGCAGAGGAATGGAGAAGTATTTGTGGGCATGGCTTGTGGGGTCCAAGGGCAGTGGGGTCTGGAGGATGACTGTAAAGACGACTGCCTGGGAGGCAGACTAACTGTTGAATAAGCTCACTGAGGCCGCCCACCCCCCCCCCCCCCCAACACACACACACATTGCAATGATTGGCTTGATTTTGAGCTGGAGGAACAGGAGGCTGCCATGATGAAATGCCACAGGCTGGGCGGCTCGAACGACAGAGGTTCATTTTCTCGCAGCACTAGAGGCTGGAAGTCCAAATCAAGGTGTCCTTAGGGTTGATTTCTGGTGATGACTGTCTTCCTGGCTGGCAGATGACAACCTTCTCACTGTGTGCTCACATGGCAGAGAGAGACAGAGATGGAGACAGAGCTGGAGAGAGACAAAGATGGAGACAGAGACAGAAACAGAAAGACAGAGACACAGAGATAAAAATAGAGACAGCTAGACAGAGACAGAGAGAGAGACAGAGAGAGGAGACAGAGAGAGGAACACAGAGACAGAGATACATAGACAAAAATAGACAGAGACAGCTAGACAGAGACAGAGAGAGGAGACAGAGATAGAGAGAGGAGACAGAGACAGAGAGGAACACAGAGACAGAAATACAGAGACAAAAATAGAGAGACAGAGACAGCTAGATAGAGACAGAGACAGGGAGAAAAACAGAGAGACAGAGACAGGGAGAATAACAGAGAGACAGAGACAGGGAGAATAACAGAGAGACAGAGACAGAGAGACACAAAAATGGAGAGAGACAGCAAGGAAGAGATGAGACAGAGAGCGTTACGTAACCTCTTCCTCTTTTTTTTTTTTTTTTTTTTTTTGAGACAGAGTCTCACTCTCTCCCCAGGCTGGAGTGCAGTGGCGCAATCTTGGCTCACTGCAGCCTCCACCTCCCGGATTCAAGCAATTCTCCTGCCTCAGCCTCCCGAGTAGCTGGGACTACAGGCACGTGCCACCACACCTGGCAATTTTTTTTATTGTTAGTAGAGAGGGGGTTTTACTATGTTGGCCAGGATGGTCTCGATCTCTTGACCAAAGACTGCAGTCCTATGAGAATTAGAGCCCCACTCCTAGGACCTCATTTACCCTTTATGACCTATTTAAAGATCCTGTCTCAAAATAAAACCCCACTGGGGTTAGGGCTTTCACTTATGAGTCAGGGGACACAGTTCAGCCCACAACCAGGTGCCAGGGACACAGCCATCCACATGGAATTTGTTGTTCTTCAGTTCTGCTTCTGCTCCCAATCTTTTGATAGACGGAGGACCCCTCCTCAAAATAAAACCACCTTGACTGTCACGGAGAAACTCTGTGCTGCATTATCTTTACTAAACGGTAGCTCCTTTTGAAAGGAGAAGTGATCCCCTCTCTCTGTGGGAACCCACCCTAAATACACGAGGGGCACGGCGAGGAAGGCCGGCGCCAGCTTCCTGTGTATCCGTGTGCACGGCGGCCACTCAGGCTCCAGCCAGCTCGTCAGAATTGGGGCCGTAGCTTCAGAAAGGCGAGAGGTGATTGTCCCCGCCTCTGCAGCTGACCTCGGGGTCCTCGGGCCCAAGCCTGCCAGCTGTTGCTCTGCCCCAGCAGAACCACGCAAAGGGGTGTCGTCTACACGCTCACCACACACACAGAGGATGTGGGGGTGCTCAGGGTGAGGCACAACCAGGAAAGTCACGCCCTCGGAGGACACTGAGTCGTGAGACCTCGAAGGGACCCAGGGCACCCGTCAGAGGCTGATGCCCTGAGAGAGGAAGCAGCGCACCCGCAGAACAAGGCCGAAGCGCCAAGCCTTGCACTCAGCCATCAGGCCCCTCTCACCAGGGAAAAGGAAGACCTGTCACAGAGCAGTGTAGGGCAGCGATGCTGTTTCCAAAACAAGTTCCGGCCGGGCACGGTGGCTCTTGCCTGTTATCTCAGCACTTTGGGAGGTTGAAGTGGGAGGATCCCTTGAGGCCAGGAGTTTGAGACCAGCCTGGACCACATAGCAAGACCTCATCTCTACAAGAAAATTTAAAAATTAGCCAGGCCTGGTGGTGCATGTCTATGGTCCCAGCTACTGGGGAGGTTGAGGCAGGAGGATCACTTGAGCTTGGGAATCGAAGGCTGCAGTGAAGATGATTGTGCCACTGCACTCCAGCCTGGGTGACACAGCAAGACCCTATCTCAAAAAACAAAACAAAAAGTAACTTTTGAGATTTGGTCTTATATTCAGCAGCCAGGTGGGCACGTTGCTGTGGCGTCACGCACAGTCTTACCGTGTGTGTTACTGACCTGCCTGGCCACATAGGACCATGTGAGAGATTTTGCTGGAACACAGAAACCCGGCCTCAATCTTGGAATTCAATCCTGTGAAGTGGGGCAGGAGGAACAATGACACGTGAAAATGGATTTCAGCAAGGATCTATTTTACACTGGAAATACTGGGTACGCACAGACGCACTCTCCGGAGGGCACCTGAGGGCAGTTTCTGAACCACGGCAAGGCGTTCCTTATGGACTTCCCGACCCTGGTGCTGCTCGCAAAGGTGAGGGACTCAGGGAAAGAGCAAGGCTTGGGCAAAATCATCACAGGGAGAGAAACACAGGCTTTGAAGCTGTGCCTCTCCCTGACTGTCCACCTTGGCAGTGCTTTCTCCAGCAGACTGACTCAGAGTAGCGTTTTATGGCAAAATGAAGTTGAATGGCAAACCAAGTCAACAAAGTGACCTTAGGAGGCAGCAGCAAGTGACAACAACACAAAACGGGCTGTCACTCTGACAAAGGCCCGGGGAGCTGTCAGGGAATCCCAGGTGCCCCTGCAGCATCCGTCTCAGGCAGGCAGAGAACGCCGGCAGGGGCCAAGGCCAGGATGAACTGACCGGGGGAGGGATGCATTTCCCAGGGCCAGGGGCAGGGTTAGGACCCATCCCTCAGAAAGATAAACCGATGGAAAAGCACATGAAGGAAGTCTCTGGGTTGGCCAGAGTGCAAATGTGGTAAAGGAGGGAATTTTAGATTTAAAGGGGGTGGTGGGGAAATATATTTCTATCCCATAGAAAAATGGTAAAAATTCATTACTACAGATATAAGCTAAAAGTACAGATGTTCTTAAAGCGTGTTTGTATAAAATAATGCCAGATTACTCCATAACAGACTCTTATGACAATGTTTGGGATTTCAGAAACGCAGGAGAAAGAAAATGGAATCAGTACAGACAGTTCCTGATTTATGGTGGTTCAACTTACATCAATGAATGACTTGAGACGTTCAACACCTTATTATAAAGCAGGCTGTGTGTTAGATGACTATACCCAACCGTATGCTAATGTAAGTGTTTTGAGAATGTCTAAGGCAAGCGAGGTGGACCCATGGCATTCTATAGATTAGGTGTATTGAGCACATTTTCAATTTACCATATTTTTAGGATGCAATGTGCTTATCAGGACGTAACCCCATCATAGCTCGCGGAGCAACTGTTCTGGACGAGACTACCCATTGGTTGGTTGCCATGACCGCCTCCCTCCACCCGCCCACTAGCATCACAGCAGAAAACAAACTTGTTTAACTGGACATTGTATCGAATACCACAGTAACATGTGCCCAGACTGATAGGGGCAAAACAATACATCCATTGCATAATCCCATATGCAGGACAGGAGTCAAAGAACAAGCTTCTATTTCATCCCTGACACATATGGTAGCCACACAGATGTGGATTTATGATCCACGGGGGATTTAGGAAATACTTCTTCTAGAGTCTTTTTTCTTCTGCAGTGAGCCTCTCTCACCTCTCATTCATCCTTGGCTTGTACATTCCTTTTTTCTCTCAAAGGAGTTCTAATATTTTCTTTGTTGTTTTCATAAAACTTTTAGTAGAACATGACCCCAGAGTTGAAAGCAGTAAAGGGTCGATCAACATCTGTCTTAGGGAGGAATAGCTGGATTTCCTTGTGCTGGAATTTCTGAAGAAAGGGCCCACCTGGAGAGCTCATCCTCTCCGCCCATGCCTTTGGTCGGTGGCAGTGCAGTGCCCTGTGACCTGGAGAGCGTGCTCATACTCTCCACCTGTGCCTTTGGTCGGTGGCAGTGCCCTGTGCATATGGACCTGCTCTTCAGTGCCTCTCCAACAAGCAACAAGGTCTCCAGGGCAGGGAAGTGCTTCTAACAAACACCGCTAACACCTTCCCAGGACTCCAACAACCTGCAGGTGAACATCGTTTGGGGCTGCCGCTGCTGCCCTAGGCATCCTTGCTGTTGTTTGCCTGGGATGAGTTGCAATCTACTTGGGAAGTTTGTTTTTCTCTCATTGTCTGAAATTCCCACCGGAATCCCCTATTGTTGGTCACACACCCTAGTGGGTCCTTACAGCACTGGTTTTTGATAAAAAAAAAAAAATAATGTGATTAAACCTATTTGACCCTCTTCTCAGAAAAAAATAAATGTACATTTATATATACATTTATATATATAAATATATATATACATATAGATCTATATAAATCTATATCTATATGTATATATAGATGTATATGTATATATACGTGCAAGAAAAATTTGCAGCTTGGGTTAGGAAGTTTAAAAGCAACTGAAGCTTGAATGATTCTCAAGATTTCCACATGGGAACAATTTGGGTAAATACATTATAACCCCCCACAAAAACGTTTGGAAATTTTTTTCTAAGGCGTTTGTGTGGACTAGCAATAGATTACAACAAGGTGATTGCTACTTATGTGTTTATCTTCACTCCCAACACTGTCTTGGGGGTATTAGAACCACCTCCTGTTAAGAATTCTATCCATGAGCAAAATGCACTACTATTGAAATATTGGCCGCAGCCGCCGTGGTTCATGCTATATCGCTCACAACATCGATTGGACGTTGGAACATGTTGGTGTCCCAGGAAATAGGTCTATGCCTCCTTTGGCTTTGGCTTTCTGCAGCCAAACCTGCATGGCTGTGAAGTTTTCAGTCCTCTATTTATGTCCTTAAGATAGTCTCAGGTTGAAAGCCAAAAAGCTTGTGGGGGACAGTTGGGTCATTAACTAGCAGGAGTTTTGAAAACAGTTCTCCCAGCCAGGCGCAGTGGCTCATGCCTGTAATCCCAGCACTTTGGGAGGCTGAGGCAGGTGCATCACAAGGTCAGGAGTTCAAGACCAGCCTGGCCAACATGGTGGAACCCTGTCTCTACTAAAAAATACAAAAAGTAGCCAGGCATGGTGGCGGGCGCCTGTAGTCCCAGCTGCTCAGGAGGCTGAGGCAGGAGAATTGCTTGAACCCAGGAGGCAGAGGTTACAATGAACCGAGATTGCACCACTGCACTCCAGCTTGGGTGACAGAGCGAGACTCTGTATCGAAAAAAAAGAAAAAAAAAGAAAAAAAATATTTCTCCCAACCTAAGTAAGCGTGATCATAAATAATATTCTAGTACAATGTACATGCCTGGATCCTGAGAGAGATTAGGCCTTTGTGTGTTTTTAAGACTATAGTAGTAGTCTCATTTAATGATATATTTATTTTTAATAAAACTCAATAAATATATTGTCTCAGCATCTCCAAGGATATTATTTTATAATTTGCTGCATTTGGATTCTTAATGTTCTTTTTATGGGCCAGAATGACAAAGAAAAATCTTTTATTAGCAGAGAGAAAATAAGACAGATAATCCCTGCCTTCCTGGAGGTTCTGTAAGTCGGACTGGGCTGCCCTGCGAAACAGCGTTGTTCACTCTGTTTATCTTCTTTAATTACTGCTCTGCTAATCACAGCTGACTTCTGCTATCAATCCTGCGGTTGTATCTTCTCAGGGTTTTTAATGTGGTCAGAGGCTTCCATACTCTATTCTTATTATGAGAAAGAAACATTCTCTTTATCAGACCTAACGTGGGACATAGAACAATGAAGAATTTTTAGAAAGGAAGGAATCTAAAAGATATTCAGCTCTTGTATCTTTTTACTTTGCAGACTTTTTAGTAGCAATCCTGAGAAATGGTACCTACCTAGGTGACAGGAATTAAAGGGAAAAACAAAACAAAACCAAACCGAAAACAGACAGAGTCTTCGGGACACAGAGAGGTTGGCCACTGTGTGTCTTCCGTGAAGCTTGGAAATGTGCCACACCAGGACTCTTGCCTCCTTCGGGGACCATGTGGATGTCACCTAATTATCTGCAAGGATCGAGGTCGTCACTTGGGCTTCTTGCTTGCGATCTTTTGAAGAGCAGGGCATTATTGCATGTCAGCCTTCCTGGCAAATATTTTCAAAAGCAATGTGTCGGCTCATCTGTGCTTACGCATCAGACACTTTATTCACATATGGGTTGAAAGCGCGTTGTGTACCAGTTAAATATGAATTCCATGAGGGATCTATTCAGGACATTGAGAAGCTTGGTAAATGGTAATGCACTCTGCAATGCTTGCTCTGCTGCTCTCTAACACAAGGCCACTCCTGGCTTTTTATGGAGAACAGTGTAGAGGTGGCTTTCTCTGAAGCAGCGTGCAGGTATTGCCATGGCTGTGTGAATGACAGCCATCGTCACAAGCAGGAGGTTCATGAGCACACGCGCTTTCTCTAGGAGATTCAGCTTTGAGTTCTTTTCTCTGTATTAATCACAACCTTCTCTGGGCTTTCACAGCACTTGACATGCACACTAATGCAGCAGCAGTCACAGTTTCCCAGTGATTATCACCTTTTTACAAAGCGACTCTTGCTCTCCTGCTGGAATGAAAGCTACTTCAGGGAAGAAACTGACTGATTTATGTCTGCATTTTCAGAGCTTAGCACATGGCCTGGTCCCATTCCATGCCCTAAATAAATGTTTATGGAATGAATTAACACAGAAACAGAAAACCAAGTATCCCATGTTCTCATGTATAAGTGGGAGCTAAACACTGGGTGCACAGGACATACAGAGGGCAACAGTAGACACTGAGGACTCCAAGAGAAAGGAGAGAGGGAGCAGCCAGGATGGAGAGACTTCCCATCGGGTACCGTGCTCACTGTGTAGGTGATGGGATCAACAGAAACCCAAACCTCAGCGTCACAAAATAGACCTAGGAAACAAACCTGTGCGTGGACCTCCTGAATCTAAAATAAAAATATTTTTTAATTAAATACAATTAAATTTTTTAAAAAAGCATTCTAGGCCGGGCACGGTGACTCATGCCTATAATCCCAGCACTTTGGGAGGCTGAGAGGGAAGGATCACTTGAGTCCAGGAGTTCGAGGACAGCCTGGCCAACATGGTGAAACCCCTTCTCTACTAAAAATACAAAAATTAGTTGGGCATGGTGTCACATGCCTGTAGTCTCAGCTACTCCGGAGGCTGAGACAAGAGAATGGCTGGAGCCCAGGAGGCAGTGGTTGCAGTGAGCTGAGATCACACCATTGCACTCCAGCCTGAGCGACAGAGGGAGAACTTGCCTCAAAAGATAAATAAGTAAGCCAACAAACAAACATTCTAAAGCATAAACATCTTCAAGCAGAACATTCTTGAGGCAAGCAGAGAAAGTTCCCAGAAACAAAAGGCTTTCATTAAAGAAAAACAATCTATTGAACTAATGAACCAACGAATGAATGAATGAAATGTAAAATGTTATTTAAGTGTGAGAGGTGGGCACACCCACCAGGGCAGCTCATCCATGTGTACCTCGCTGCAAACCGTGCCACAGATCAGGCTGGCATCCAGCAACAGCCCGCCCACCCTTGGGTTCCTTCTCACCTGCTGCCGCTCTGATTTTCCAGTTCTTTGTTTATTCGAATGTTTCTGGGATGCTGTGTCTCCCTCATGGCCCCCGCCCTCCCTCCCCTGACCCGAATTTGCCTCCCCCAGTCGCTGGGATCCCAGCACAGCTCTGACTTCCAAGTTGTGCTGGAAAATTCCAGTAGAGAACTCAGACTGAGCTGTTCCCTGTGACCTGATCTTCACGGCCCAGTGATTCTAGTGTTGCCCGGCTGTGGGGGCTCCAGGTATTTGCCTGTCAGGCAAATCATGATGGGGACGCCTGCCTTTAGACCCCAAGTCTGCAGCCACTGACCCGCCTGCTCTGCGCCTCCCTCTGACACCAGTTCTCAAAGGCAGTCACCCTCCCCCAGCCCCTCAGAAAGAAAGTCCCGCTGAAGAAGTGAAGGGACTGCAGGTCACAGCAAAGAGAAAATCCCTAAACTTCTTCTGGCTTCTCAACGCAAACACGTTGCACATGGCATGGCTCAGCGTGTCGCGTTCCATCCCAGAACTGCTCATCCTCACTCAGCATCACCGTGAACTTCCCTCCAGGCCCAACCCAGGACCCCACGGCCCCCAGTGCCCGCCATGTGCTCCCACATTCACAATCGGGAAGTGTAAGCCAAAAGGAAAATTCTAAGTCCCTCAAGCCTCATTACACCCCACTCTTTTGGGGTTTAGGCACAACTGACCAGCATTTACGTTAGAACAGAGACCACAAGACTGACAGAGAGAACTCTGTGGCAATATAATACCAAATTTTACACAGGCCCTAAGGCAGTACCAGGCAAGGGTTAAGTCACACACCCCACACTTAAAGAATAAACTGTGTTGTAACTCTCATAAGGTGTTTCTTTTTCTCTGGCAGCTAAATAAGCCCTGGCCCCGAGATGAGCAATGTCGCAGCAGTTAGAGCTCACCAACCATCAGACACCGCCCAACGGAACCCTATTCCAGCAGCCACCACTACTGCTTTGATTAGGCCAGAGACTGATTTCAGTAACTTTCTCCTAATTAAAAGATCCCCAAGCATGGACTGGTTCCAGCTGCTTTATAAAGGCTGAGCACTTGAGTGCCTCTGTGTCCTGAAAAGAACATTTGATGTATATGGCCCAACCGTAACTCATTTAAATGTTGGGTTTACACCCCAAGGTGAACTTGGGTCATATGTAACAGGCATGTTTGTGCATTATGCATGTGCCAGCCCCCTTCATGAATATTCATAGCTGCTCCTATAATCTGTTGAATATGCATGCTTGGCCAATCCATTCAGCATGGACCCCTGTTCCATCCTCCTCTCCCTCGCAGGTGCCTGCCTCCCAGGCTCCAGGCTGGGCAATGCTTCCCAGCCTGTTGGGATGGCCACCTTGCAGCCTGTAACCCTTTGGAAGGAAGTTTCCTTTCTAAATGTGTAGGTTGTGTGATTTTGAGTTAACAAAGTTCTTGAAATCTCTCTTTCATTCTTTAACAAATATGAGGGGGTCATCTATCCCGTGCCAGGCGCTAGAAGAAGTGAACCAGACAGAGTTTATCTCAAACTTTAAGGAACTCTCAATCCAGTGAGGTTAAACAGGCAGGGAAAGTGGCAAGTTCACAGGCAGGGCTAAGTGCCTCATAGGAAAGCCCTCCCCAGGTCAGTGATAGGGTTTGGCTGTGTCCCCACCCAAATCTCATCTTGAACTGTAGCTCCCACGATTCCCATGCATCATGGGAGGAACCCAGTGGGAGGTAATTGAATCATGGGGGTGGGTTTTTTTCTGTGCTGTTCTCTTGATCGTGAGTGAGTCTCATGAGATATGATGGTTTTATAAAGGGGAGTTCCCCTACACAAGCTCTCTCTTGCCTGCTGCCATGTAAGACGTCCCTTGCTCTTCCACCATGATTGTGAGGCCGCCCCAGCCCTGTGGAACTGCGAGTCCATTAAAGCTCTTTCCTTTATAAATTACCCAGTCTCCAGTATGTCTTTATTAGCAGCGTGAGAGCAGACCAATATAGTCAGAGTCCTCAGTAATGAGCAGGGCAAGTTCGACAGCTGGGCCGAGCACTACGCCGGGAGCAGTGCGTCTGGCTTCCTGGAAAGGTGGGCTTTATGTCTTGGCCATCTACAAGGATCCCCTGCACAACCAGCTACCTGGAACCCCTTCCCTCCAGAAGAATCCACCCTTCTGGCTGATGAAGGATGTCTTGTTCATGTGGATGCTTTCAACCCCAAACAGACCACCGGGCACACAGTAAGTGCTCAGTGTTTACTTGTTTTATAAGACTTGCAAGCATCAGTTATGATCAGATGGGACAGGGCTCCAATCGTTTGCCTCATTCGCAGGATGGTGGCCTTGAGCCTAGGGAATGAGCCTGCAGCCATGAGTCCTGACACCTGGGGACCTGCTTGCCGCCAGGTCTGGAGAGTTTCCAGCGGGCTCTTAGAAGGCTGTAAGGCAGCCAGGAGCAGCCAGCAGCACCTGAGCCAGGGCGAGCAGCTTTGACTCAGTGGGTTTCCTGAGGCATGGTTGAGACCACACACACGACTCATCCATCCTCAGCCTTCCAGAAACAAGCCCGCAGATACCTCTGTGTGCTGCGATTTGCTTCCTCATTTACTTCTCTGTGTCCGAAGTTCCCCTTCTGCCTTACCTGCTGGTCCCTGCAAGCTGCCCTCCTCACCTCCCTGTTCACCTGCTGACACCACAACCTGAATTCTCACTCTGGTCCCGGCCCAGACACACAAATGGGCCTCACCTGCCTTGGCAGTGGAGGAGACCCTAAGCAGCTGGGGACCCTAACCAGCCAGGGACCCTAACCAGACTGGGGACGCTGGGGCTGCGCTGGGCAGGTGAGGCCCGTGTATGTTTGTGCTTCACTTTGCCCCGCGACATCCGTGCATGTGACCGTCTGTTCTGTGTTTGTTCTGCCTGAATGTCTGTGAGAAAGCTGCCCCGATTTCTACTAAAACTAAACCCAGGCTGAGAGAGACCTCCAGGTCAGCAGGAGCTAAGGGGGTGCAGAAAAGCTGAGGCCAGTGGCTGGATCCCTTCCCCACATCTGTCTCCATCTGTGTGATCTCTCTGCTGCTTCTTCAAGGCTGAGCCACGCTTCCCCAGCCTGGTGACTCTGTGCACGAAGGCTGTCGCCACAAAGCACCTCAGACTGGGGGTTTAAGTCCCAGCAAGGTATTTCTCACAGTCCTAGAGGCTGCAAGTCTGAGATGATGGTATGGGCAGGGCCAGTTCATCCTGAGTCCTCTCCATGGCTTGCAGACGGCGTCTTCTCCCTGTGTCCTCACAGGGTCGTCCCTCTGTGTGCACCTGCATCCGAATCTCCTCCTCTTATCAGGACATCAACCCTGTGGTTTAGAGACTACCCCGATGGCCTCATTTTACATTAATTACCTCTTTAAAGACCCTATCTCCAAATACAGTCATAATCTGAGGTCCCAGGGGTTGGGGCTTCCACGTAGGATTTCCTGGGAGACACAATTCGGCCATCACATGACCACCAGTGTCCCCTTGGGCATGCATTGAATGCTTGTGTTCACCCCAAAAATTCATGTCAAAGCCCAAGCCCCTCATATGGCAGTATTTAGAGGCAGGAACTTGGGGAGACAATGAGGGTTGGATGAGGCTATGACTTGGGGCCCCATGATGGGACCAGCGCTGTAAAAAGAAGAGGAAGGGGGCAGAGCTCTCCCTCCCTCTCCTCTCTCTCTCCCCCCCACCCCCATGTGAGGATACAGTGAGAAGGTGCCCTCTCTCAACCAGGAAAAGGCCCTCATCAGCGAGTGAATCTGCCAGTGCCTTGACCTTAGACTTCAGTCTCCAGAACTGTGAGGAATCCCTGTTTGCTGCTGAAGTCACTCAGTCTTCGGTATTTTGTCACGGCCCGAGCTGGCTAAGACAACCAAGCACTTCTTAAGTAACGAATGGGCCCTTCTCAGAGCCCAAATTAGCCCTAAACACGATTCACCTGAAACACTGGGCATTCCAATCCTAAATCATGAGAATCAGCTGAGCTTCAGACTGGTTTAAATGCCAAAGAATAAACAGGAGAATGCAATATTCAAAAAGACATTAAAGTTTGAATTATCTCAATCACCTGCATATATCCAATTGGCTAGATTTTCACATTTTCAAATAAATATTGACTGCATTTGCACTCAGTGGAACTATATTCCTAAGTAATATTCTGGGAGTTGTATACAAGACAATTTTATGAAGCCTCTTTAACATCACCTCGTTTTAGAGTCTGTGTCACATAATTGACACCTGCCGTGCTGGGGGCAGTGTGGTTTGCCACAGTCGCAATCACTAGTGAATGAGCTAATCCCGAAAGTTGTTTTATGAGCTTCTTTTCACCAGTGACACCGAAGCACTGATCCCTGTCCCTGATAAGCCTCGTGTAATGACTCAACCCTAAGAAATCCACAAACAGGCAGCTATTCCTTAAGTGAAAGCATTTTTGAGAGATCCCAGCGAAAATTCTGAGCCGCCGTTGCTGGAAGACCTGATGGGGACGTCTCCTTTCGCTGCTCCATGTGGTAATGCAATGATCAGAGGTCACTCCCTCCTGATGGAAGGAACCAGCACCTGCCTGCTACCAGCTGTAGAATGAGGGAGACTGAGTGGGAGACGTTCCCAGAGTCTCTCGGCAGCGCCCGGCCCGGTTCAGCCAGGCCTCTGCTGCCCTCCAGTGGCCTTCGGCTGGAAGCAGCGGACAGAGAGTCCCGCTGCGGGAGCCTGGGGCGCAGAGCATTCCTGGAATTAATCCCTGGACTGCTGGGAAAGCGGCCGGGGTGTCTGGGGTGTGCAGGACTAAAGCAAACCACTCAGCCCTCGGCCTGTAACTCTTTGCTTCCCCCAGTGCATTTTTCTCCTTGGTAAAATCCAGATGAAATGAACCAAAAGAAAAAGCAGCCTCCACGATGAGAGGTCCCGGAAGGAAGCCTTGGAAGGAAGCGAGGGGACGCCCCTGGCCTCGGCCTCATTGCCTGTTCCTTCTCCTCGGCAGCTCTGCATGGCCCCCCAGCAGGACAGCTCATCCAAGGACACCCCTGCCTGGGGCCTGAGGACCCACCTGCAGGGCCAGACCCCCCTCCCCACCCCGGGGTGAACACAGCCCCCACAGGCCCCAGTGGGCGGGAATGTTCCCCGTGGTGGCCATTCACATAACAGGACAAAAGAGCCCCCACGTTTGCTGGGATGACTCTTGGGAGACCGCCAGCAAGTTGCAGACCACGGCAGAGGCCGAGCTGAGACGGGAATTCCATGCCCAGGTCTCCCTGGACTGAGGGAACGTGATAGAAAGCTGAAATAGAAACAGAAACAATAGCGACACCTCTTTAGAAAGGCTACAACTGAAAACTGGTTCCCAGTCTAGCCTGATGGACACACGATCTGAAGAGATCCAAGACCCGTTTCTGAGAGGAGAGAGAAGACCGTGGCCGGCAGACAGGGGTGATGCTCTCAGCTGCCCTTTTCCAGCCAAGGCCAGAAATGTGGTGTTGCTTTGGCTGGCTTTACGCCCAGGACCCCAAGCGAGCTTCCTCCCCAAAGTGGGCTGTCCTCCGGACTCTGGGTTGGGGACATCTCTGAGCCAGCTGGGAGGTCAGAGACAGGTTTACAACCAGGAACCCCCTCCCAGGCCCGGCATGAAGCATGGGCTGTGTACCTTAAAAATGTGGCTTTAGGAAGTGAAATGTTGGCCGGGCGCAGTGGCTCACACCAGTAATCCCAGCACTTTGGGAGACCGAGATGGGCGGATCACCTGAGGTCAGGAGTTCAAGACCACCCTGGCCAACATGGTGAAACCCCATCTCTGCTAAAAATACAAAACTTGGCTGAATGTGGTGGCGGGCGCCTGTAGTCCCAGCTACTTGGGAGGCTGAGGCTTGAGAATTGCTTGAACCCTGGGAGGCAGAGGCTGCAGTGAGCTGAGATCGTGCCACTGCACTCCAGCCTGGGTGACAGAGTGAGACTCCATCTCAAAAAAAAAAAAAAAAGAAAGAAAAGAAAAAAGAAAACAAAGTGAAGCAGCGTCAACACCAGCCAGGCTCAGTACCCTGGAATTACATATTCAGTTTGTGGCCTGATGTGGGGTACGTTGGTTTCAAAGAAACAATAAACCTGTAATTTTAACAAATTGATGTTTGGCCAACTAGACATTCTAGAAGGCAGTCGTTCAGAGGGCAGCTGCTGGTGGCTGGACACCTTCTGAACGGGCAGCCAGTGTCCATGGCCAGGTAGGCAGTATTTGCTTCTCAGTTCCAACTGGAATCATGACTCCAAAGCGACAGCTGCCACGAGCAACAGAGAATGGAGAGAGACACACCCAAGCGTGGCCACACAGCAATTCACAGTCAGGAAGGAGAAGCCGGAGAGGGACTCAGCCGATGACCCCAGGAGTCACAGAACTCCCACTCACTGCAGGCGAATCTACCCGGGAGAGAGGGGAAAAGAGGTTCCCCGAACACCACGGGGGAATAGGATGATATTCATAGCAACAAGCATTTATATGATACTCTGTGCTGGGTGCTTTACCTGTATGTACTCATGAATCTTGATAACGCTTGAGCCAGGAGCTCTTCCATGAACATTGTCGTTTTGTAGAAGAAGAAACAGAGTCACAGGGCCCCCAAGGGACCTGCCCGGGTCCTACAGCTTTAAGAAGTAGAGCTGAACTTACACCCAGGGCCCTGGCTCCAAAGCCCACCCTGGTAATCCATGATGAATCACCCACCTCTGCGTTGGCCTCACCAATAAAGCTCTGATCCAAAGGTCCAGGCTCGGTCCCCGTGGTGGGCTGGTGGCATAACCGGACAAAAATGCCCCAGCGTTTGTTGGGATGGCTCTTGGAAGACCGCCAGCAAGTGGGAGAATACGAGAGAGACCGTGCTGAGATGGAAATTCTAGGCCCGTATTCCAATGAACTGAGAAAAACAACGGGAAGCTGAAATAGAAACAGGGGTGATAGTGACATTTTTTTCAGAAGGACCTCCTGGGAAGATGGAAGTGAGGCAGGCATGGCCCTTCTCCCGGACACTAGAGCCTGCACAGGCCTTCTCGATGGGTGAAGGGAAGCTGCTCCCCCGGCCTGAGGCCAGCGGGGGAAAGTTCTGGAACCTGAGCCCCTGAGTGTCTCCTGTGATGGGCAGAGCCCTGTGTGGTGACAAAGACAGGTGCTAAGTGTCTGCTGGCTCCTGAGCTTCCATCTGACTCTTCAGGACACAAACTCTCAGGTTTCCACTCCATTTCCCAAAGGGGTCTGTGCACACAGGGGGCCCTAGCCCAGCCCAGGAGCCACCAGGGCCTCCAGTCAGAGGACAGAGTAACAAATTTCAGTGAGGACAAATAGAAAAAACAGTAAGAGGGTAGAAGTGGAGTTAATCAGTTCATTGTTCCCTGTTTCCCTGAACAGAATTTTTTTTTAAGAGGGAGCCTTGCTCTGCCACCCAGGCTGGAGTGCAGTGGCGCAGAGCAGCCTTGAGCTCCCGGCTTCAATCCATCTTCCCGTCTCAGCCTCCCGAGTAGCTGGGACCACAGGCATGTGCCATCACACCCAGCTAATGTTTTGTATTTTTTGTAGAGACAGGGTTTCGCTCTGTTGTCCAAACTCATCTCAGACCCCTGAGCAGAAGCAATCTGCCTGCCTCAGCCTTTCAAAGTGCTGGGACTACAGGCATGAGCCGCCGTGCCCAGCCAGGATACTTGAAATTCTCAATATCATGAATTCCTTGCATATTATTTTGAATTCGTGTTAAACTGAACTATAGTTATTCAGAAGATATTTTCGTTTTTCTCTTTTTTCTTTATTTTTAAACTTCTCTTGTTTCCTAATAAGGCTTTATCTCTCAATACTAAACATTGGCAATGCACTTTGTGGGTGGAAACAAGATTCCTGTTCCCTGGAAATTGGAAGGCAGACAGTGGCTTTCCAATGTCCATCAACTGCCAGGAGTTAAAGTGAGGGAGACACAGACAGGTGACCCCAGAAGCCATGTTTCTCCACATGTAAAGGACATATTTTCGGCTTCCCTACTCCCCTTTCTCTTGATGTGTCTCGCTGCTATTTGTGGGGTTCGGGGTTGTCTGGTGATGCAAAGCCGCATTGCATAAACCTCTGTGCAGTAACACACCTTTGGGTGGACATGAGAGGTCCCTTAGTTTACTCTGTGGTGCTCATGGACACCATGTCCATGGCGTCCACTAAGAAAGCATCATTCAAACCAGCTGCTGTCACTCTTCTCTTACCCAGGACACACCAGGCACCTGAAAACTACAAAGTGAGGGAAGGTTACTGGAGGGGTAGCCCTTCTACACAAAAAGTGGTTTGTCAAAACTATAGCTAGAAGGTAGTCCAGTCAAATGGCATTTGCCTTTTGACTTTATATCTTCAGGAGTTTGGGCAGCAAGTGAAAGAAAGCAGCTTAAAGCTATAAAACTGGAAAATCCAGGAGTAAAGATGGCGTAAGGCAGGGTGAGTAGAGGGTGCAGAGCGTGGGACCATCGTCCTTCCCTCTCCTGCCCTGCCTGGCTTTCCACGGCTTCATTTCGGGGATGCTTAGTCTGTCTCTCAGAAACCCAAGTGAAAAATAAAAGTAACTTTCCTAAGAGCCCCCCAAAATTCTAGAATTGAGTTTTTGCTGACTTAGTCATTTGTTCATTCCTTATCCAATCACTGTAGCCTGAGGCAGGGAAACGCTCTGATGGGCCAGGCCTCGAGCTCAGAGGTGCGTCCACGCCACGTGCTATGAATGGAGAGCTATTGTCTGGGGCAGGAGGCAGAGGCAGGAGGGCTCGCGCCAAGTGAAACGAAGAGGGGAAATGAATGAATGTCTCGGAAGCAAAAGCAGCACACACCCACTCCAGACGCCACGCCCAGAGCTCCAATTCCCAACAGGGGCGCCGCGCATTTCTTTACAAATTATTTACAACAGGGCACCGCACAAGCTCCCTGTCCTTTTAGAGAGCACCGTGACGTTCCGTCCATTTCCAGCGACAGTTGCTCTGTTTCACTCTTCCTGTTTAAAATGCCAGCCTAGCAGTATGAATTGGTTGTGAGTTTGAATAACTGTCATGAAAGCAATTTTAGTAAAAATAAATAAACCATGTAAAGGACATATTTACTCAACGCAGAGCCCTTGCCAAGGAAATTGTCAAAGTTAGAAGAAAGGCAGCCATCTAGTGGCAGCATCCTGTCATAACACTGCTAGAGTTGGGGAATTCAACTCTATTTAGGGGGAAACTATTGTATCAGTGAGATGAAATACAATTATTTTAAAAATATATTATTTGCCCCATTTTTGAGACTGGGTCTTGCTCTGTAGCCCAGGCTGGAGTGCAGTGGTACGATCATGGCTCATTGCAGCCTCTACCTCCTGGACTCAAGTGGCTTCCAGAGCAGCTGGGACCACACGTGCGCACAACCACACCCAGCTAATTTTTTAAATTTTCTGTAGAGACGAGGTCTCACTATGTAGTCAGAGCTGCTTTTGAACTGCTGAGCTCAAGTTTAGAGGAAGGCTTTCAGTGCAGTGAGAGACTTTTGTGGGGGGGGTCCCTCAGCCACCTGGAAATGACTGTCATCCAGGAAGTTATTTTCTACCCACCTCAGCCTCCCAAAGTGCTGAGATTACAGGTGTGAGCCACTGCACCGGGCTTTATTTGCCCCTTTTAAAACAAAGCCAGCCGGGCACGGTGGCTCACGCCTGTAATCCCAGCACTTTGGGAGGCCGAGGCGGGCAGATCACGAGGTCAAGAGATCGAGACCATCCTGGCTAACACGGTGAAACCCCGCCTCTACTAAAAATACAAAAAATTAGCCGGGCGTGTTGGCGGACGCCTGTAGTCCCAGCTACTCGAGAGGCTGAGGCAGGAGAATGGAGTGAACCCGGGAGGCGGAGCTTGCAGTGAGCCAAGATCGCGCCACTGCACTCCAGCCTGGGCGACAGAGCAAGACTCCGTCTCAAAAAAAAAAAAGCCAAATTCCATCTATAAATTCACTTATGGAATAGTTATACAGAAACTATTTTCATTTCATTTCATTATGCCTATGTCACGTTAAACCCTGCTCCTGGCTTACTCCCTGAACCTGGGATTTCTAATACATGTGGTAAGATTTTCAACTGCTGTATTTCACTGATTCTAATACATATGCTTTCTCTTCACATTCGTATGACCCAATAACAACACTATTGGTTTGGCATCCAACGATGTGAATTCATCTTAGTAATGGATCATACTATTAAGTGGAGAGAGCAAGTCCCAAACATTTACCCAACATATGCTATTATTTTATAAGGTGAAAATCAAGGAAAATAATAAATACATGTATTTTAAGAGAGCATGCACATATAATAAACATATATGAAAAGTAAAGCAAGGGCCAGGTGTGGTGGCTCACGCCTGTAATCTCAGCATTTTGGGAGGCTGAGGCGGGCAGATCACCAGAAATCAGGAGTTCGAGACCAGCCTGTCCAACACGGTGAAACCCCGTTTCTGCTGAAAATACAAAAATTAGCCAGGCACGGTGGTGCGCACCTGTAAAGCCAGCTACTCGGGCAACTGAGGCAGGAGAATTCCTTGAACCCAGGAGGCGGAGGTCGCAGTGAGCTGAGATCATGTACTGCACTCTATCCTGGGCAACAGAGCAAGACTCCATCTCAAAGGAAAAAAAAAAAGTAAAGGAAGAAAATAGTTAACTTGGGTCAGGAGGGCGGGGTGTAGTTTGGGAGAACTAAATTATTATTTTCAGTATTTCAAAATAATATAAAATATACAAATATAAATATATCAAATATATTTCTTTAAGTCCTACCATCAAAACTCTGTAATCTACTCAGTAGTCTATTCATCAAGTCTATTTCTCAGCAGAAGTTTTATTGCATCTGATGTTAAACCAGGTTTCAATGGCTGCAGGAGAGATATTGGCAAATAGGGGGTCAGAGGGAAAGAGAGAGAGGAGGGATGAGGGCTGCATTCTCCACGAATGCTTACAAGTTTCAAAGAAAGGTAGTGATGCTTGATTATAAGTGGGTGTTGTTCCTTGTGTCATCATTACTGTATAACTAACTCATGGAATAACAGAATGTTAGAACAGAAAAGGAATGTTGAGGTCGGCCTGAAGCTCTTTGTTCTGCAGAGAGGGAAATTGAAGCCCAGAGAAGTTGTGTGAGTTTCCCAGAGCCACACAGCCCAGCAGCAGCACAGCATGGAGTTGAACTCCCAGCACTCCAGCACCGTACTCAGTGAAGCGCACCTTGCTGCTGGCTTCCCACTACAAGCCAAGATTGGAATTGTGACCATAGTTTCATATGGGATTACTTTGTTAACATCCAATTCACACACGCAAAATACCTGCCAAAAACCTGGAGAAGAGTTTACCTATGAAATCACAGAAAAGACAGATGCTGTTTGTGGTGTAGCCTTAATATTTAAGGAAACTAAGTGAAATCTATGGTGCATAAATTGTTAAATTTTTCGTTAAAATATTTCCACTTATAAATCAAGCCATGTTAGATGGCCTATATTTTTAGATAAATGAATGTTTATCAATAATGTGATATGTTTAAATATTCATTATTGAACTAGGACAAACACGCCTCTTTAGAAAAGAGATAAAACAGCCTATCATAGCATTCAGGAAAAACAAAAGAATATGATACCAAACCTAAGGAGCCCTGTAGTATGTGATCACTATTAATATAGACCTGCCATTTACATTTTTAAAAAGCATGAGACTAAACGTTTTCTTGTAAAAGGCATGCAAAGATTTCATAAAGTAGCAAGCATTGATGATTTGCATTGCCTTTGTCTCGCTAATCCTGCAACCCTTTTTATTCAAAATGCAGATGATCTAAGCTCCGCGTTCCATCTGCTGATACAGCACTGACCTTTGATAGTTGGTTCAATTTGCCAACGTGGAGTGCAGGGAATGCAGAGCCACTCACGCTAGATCAGGCGCAGAGGGGTCTGTTCTTTTTTCCTTTATTTTACTTTACTTTTCTCACAAGCAGACAGAGGGGTCCATTCTAAGCATATGTGTGAGGTGATGAGGAAATGGAATCTCAGGAAAATGTTTTAAAATCACAAGAGGGTCAGTTTTTATGGAAGTGAAGGGTATAGTGCATCTAAGACCGCTCTGAGGTGCTGAAAGGGGGGCCCTAGGACCCCACTATTAACAGACTTTAGCTACACTATGTTCTGATATGCTTCTTCCCACTTCCTATGCCGAGTCTTTCTTTGATTTGCAATTTAAGTTATTTAGAGAGAGGGCTTTTGATTGGCTCGGCTAAAAACTATTGATGAGTACATCAAGTCAGTCATAGACTTTGGCCACCTGTGAACAGAATGCTGGTGGTTCCAGGGGCCCATTTCTAAATCAGTGGGAGCCACAGGCTGTGTCCTGCAGCCCATAGTGTTGGTGACCGAGGCTGGAGATGCCAGCAGGGAATGTGAATGGAAGCCGATTTGGGGGAAGGGGCTGTGGATACATCAAGCACTGTGATTGATTTGTCTAACATGTGCATTAATGTAAAGAAATACATTCTGCAGACATGATCTAAATGCAGAAATAAGCCGTGTCAATCAGCACTTAATACAGGGCAGGGCTTTTCTGTTCTTTTCACTCTGAGCCCTGGCAGGGTAGTTGTCTTGTTCAATCAGTGTCTCTGCAGTTTAGAAATATTTCTATATAATGGCACTTTAAATGGTGTGTAGTAAAGAACTAACCTTTGATTGGGCACAGTAGCTGATGCCTGTAATCCCGACACTTTGTTCTATGGAGTTCTATGGAGGCCAAGGTGGGAGGATTGAGCCCAGGAGCTTGAGAGCAGCCTGGGTAGCCTAGCAAGACCCCATCTCTACAAAAAATATCTGGGCGTGGTGATGCACACCTGTGGTGCACACCTGTGGTCCCAGCTCCTCTGGGGGGAAATCACTTGAGCCTGGGACATGGAGGCTGCCATGAGGTATAATCACACCACTGCACTCCAGCCTGGGCAACAGAGAGAGGCCCTGTCAGGAGAAAAAGAAAAAAGAAAAAACTAACCTTACCCAAGGAGCACTCTGGCCTTTGCCTTCAGCTCCTGGGAGGTCACGTCTAAGCCGCAGGCATGTCTTGTCTACTAAGAGTGTTTTTGTCTAGCTAGGGCCTTGGGCCATATGCAGAGCCTAACAGCGTGATTCACAGTGGGGGCTTTGGATGGTGCATATTGGCGTGACTTCATGAAGGACTGGTGCTATGGTCTGCATGCTGATGTCCCCCCAAAAACTCATGTTGAAACTTACTCCCCAGCGCAGCAGTATTAAAAGGTGTGGCCTTGGGGAGCTCGTTAGGTCATGAAGGCCCCACTCCTGTGAATGGAATCAGTGCCTTATGAAAGGGCTGGAGTTTGAAGCCAGCACCCTCTTGCCCTTCTTTCCCTTCCATCCTATGAGGATACAGCATTCGTACCCCCCTCCGGAGGACGCAGCCACAAGGCACCAACCGGAAGTGGAGCTCAGCCCTCTCCAGCCCCTAAACCTGCAGGCTCCTTGATCTTGGACTTCCCAGCCCCAAGAACTTGAGAAATACATTTCTGTTTTTTATAAACTACCCAGTCCGAGGTATTTTGTGATAGCAGCACAAACAGACTAAGGCAGCTGGGGCCTACAGGTCAGCCAAGTGCAGTCAACCATGTCTCTGTGACCAGGTCCAAGGGAAGCCTCTGGACGCAGGCTTGTGGAGCATCCCAGCTGCCTGTGCTCCATGTGAGCTGCCACACATTGTTTCTGGAAGCAGCAGACTCAGCCACGATTCCACCAGGACAGGAGGTGGCAGCTCTGTGGATCTCTCCAGGGCTCTGCCTTCAGAACCTCTCCACTTGACTGATTTTACTCTGCACCCTTTCACTGTAATAAATGCTTCTGCTGAGTTCTATGGGTCCTTCTAGTGCATTATTCAACCTGCAGGTAGTCTTAGAGATGCCCTAACTCAGCAAAGAATCATTATTCTTTATTGACCTTTTATCATTTAAGCACTTAACTGAAAATAACTTCAAGAAAGAAGCATATACAATGTAGCAGGATGACTTATACAGGACCACTGGTGCACAAAACACCACAAACATGTATTACTGGAATTATCTTCCAGCTTTACATCTTGGAAGTACTGCTGAGCGTTTCTTCAAGATGATTCTGGGAGAAGGCTGGAGAAACATCCTAGACTTTGCCCAGTCCTCTCAACATTCCTTTGCCCTCGTTCTGGCTTGCCTAAGTCCTTCTCTCTGTGCCCCACTCTTCTGCATGGACACAGTTAGGTCCTTGCATTTGTCTCTCTGTCTGCAGTCTCTCTGAACATTTACCATGACCCGGGGGTGTGCTATGCTGGCTTACGCTGGATCCAAAGCCAGTTATTAGCATCTCTGCTTTGCAGGACCTCACACTAGTCCCCGGATCCATCCACAGTGGGAGTATTTACACCAAGGGGATTTGCAAATGAGAAACATCAGCATTTTCCCTCTCCTGTCCATACTCCAGGCCAGTATTTACCTGCTGAACATGATTCTTTAACAACTCAACTTCCACATCTCTTTGCTATATTTTGTCAGCAGCTGTAAAACACTGGCTATGGTTGCCTTCTAGACTAAAATCCCTGCCTCTGCTCAACCCACCCTCATCTGGGTCTTTGCATTTTTCTGCTCCAAGCTGTGCCTCTCGGCTCACATGATATAGAAAGGGGATCTGTAGCCCCTGTCTTTCAGTGGAAAGAAAATAACAACCCAAATGTCCATCAGTGATAGACTGGATTAAGAAAATGTGGCACATATACACCATGGAATACTATGCAGCCATAAAAAAGGATGAGTTCATGTCCTTTGTAGGGACATGGATGAAGCTGGAAACCATCATTCTGAGCAAACTATCGCAAGGACAGAAAACTAAACAGCACATGTTCTCACTCATAGGTGGGAATTGAACACTGAGAACACTTGGACACAGAGTGGGGAACATCACACACCGGGGCCTGTCGTGGGGTGGGGTGTAGGGGGAGGGATAGCATTAGGAGATATACCTAATGTAAATGATGAGTTAATGGGTGCAGCACACCAGCATGGCACATGTATACATATGTAACAAACCTGCACGTTGTGCACCTGTACCCTAGAACTTAAAGTATAATTTAAAAAAAAAGAAAAGAAAATAACTTCCTGGATGAGAGTCATTTCCAGGTGGCTGAGGGACCCCCACAAAAGTCTCTCACTGCGCTGAAAGCCTTTCTCTAAATCAGTTCTTCCCACACTATTTGTGAGGAAGAAACAGCTTTGTTTTGTTTTAAATCTCCAATCCTGGTGGACTGATACTTTTCTAAAATACAATATAAATTAATTACTAGGAAAAGAAAATACAACAAATATTAAATAAGAACTCCACATTTTATCTTAAATGTAAATAAATAACATTTTTGCTAAAATGTAGTAAAAGTTGCTACACTTTCTAAATTCAGTTTCTACACTCAATTTCCTCAATTTCTGAACTTCTAAACTCTTAGTTTCAGAACTTTAACCTCTTCTCAGCTCTCGGGTTTCAACCTCACCTCATGGTAGATCAGAAACAAACTGTTCTGAGACCATGTTGAGTAGCAGAGATCTGAGACACTACTCCGCCACAACAAAAGCATGACCGTATCTGCAGGAGCGTGATCGTTATTCACTTCCGTGAAGGTGACACATTTCTACTTCATGACACTGGATAGCAAGTCTTGTGAGTGAAAATAAATCGAAATTCTAAAACTCAATTTCATTTCATATATGAATGATTTGGAACAAGCAGTTGAATCCTAGCCAGGTTTTCCAATGAAGTGAGTTTGTCAACAAATCCCCTACACACTGATTTGGAAGCTAAATCTTTCCGATGCAATGAATGGACTTTGTTGGGATTCATTTGGAAGATGATGAGGCAATTAATCAGATCACCAATTAGTTGGTCCAAGTCAATTATACTGACTGCCAAGACAGCGCAACTGAAACGGGATAGGCCGGGCGTGGTGGCTCACGCCTGTAATTCCAGCACTTTGGGAGGCCGAGGCGGGCGGATCACAAGGTCAGGAGATCGAGACCATCCTGGCTAACATGGTGAAACCCCATCTCTACTAAAAATACAAAAAATTAGCCGGGCTTGGTGGCGGGCGCCTGTAGTCCCAGCTACTCGGGTGGCTGAGGCAGGAGAATGGCGTGAACCTGGGAGGCGGAGATTGCGGTGAGCCGAGATCATGCCACTGCACTCCAGCCTGGGAGACAGAGCAAGACTCCATCTCAAAAAAAAAAAAAAAAAAGGGATAATTAATTCCCTTGACCCCTTCACGGGACTCAGAAAGGGGCTGGCTCATTTACTAAGCTTGCAGCTCTCAACCTCTTGCAGGATGGGGAGCACACAGGTGAGCAGGTACAGAGGCCAGGATGTGTGCTTCTGGGCAACTGGCAGGAGCGGAACTCTGTGTGGGCCCACGGCAGCATCTAAGGGTTGCCCAAGACCCCCAGAGCCTCAGAGGATGTGTGTTACACTGTGCTCTTTTAGCTTTGCGTCCGTGGGTGGCTTAAGTCTTAAACAGCTCAGTGAAGGGGCAGTGTGACAGCCTCTTGCACCCATACACAGGTTGTTGTGTGGGCTCCAGGAAGAAGTGGGTCACACAAACCAATTGAAGGGTGGTGAGTGTGCAGGATTTTATTGAGCAGTGGAAGGGGCTTTCAATGGGATGGGGAGCTGGAAAGGGAATGGAGTGGGAAGGTGGTCTTCCCCTGGAGTTTGGCCATCCCCAGTGGAACTTCTCTTCAAGGTCCCACCGTCAAGCCGGCCCTCTGAAGTCAAGCTATTTTCTCCAATGTCTGGCTGCTTCTTCTCTTCTCTCCTTCTCTGCTGCTCTGCCAGTGAGGCCTGGTGATTTTATGGGTACAGGATAGGGGGCAGGGCGGGCCAAAAAGCAACATTCAAGCAGGAAAACAAGAATGCATGTTCTCACTTTGGGCCATGGTTCCAGGTTTGACGGTGTGGCCCTCCCTGGGGACCACCCTTTTCCACCCAGTATTTTCCTGCCTTCTGTCCATATCACAGCTAGGTTCATGGATGAGATGTATGTTTTCTCTAAGTATTAGGTTTAATGTTCCTCTTCATAGTACTCTAAGAACCTGAATATTCAAAATGCCTTCTAAAAACCAGAATCTGTGTTTAAATAGTTTATGTATAGTTTATGCTGAAAAAGAAGAAAATCGAAATGATATATATTAATTCAACAGTTAGTTTCTCTAATACAAATTAACATATAGACGCACAAGAACAAGCATGATGAGATCATTATACTGACTATATATTTATTCTTAAATATGTAGTGGAATAAATATGTAGTGGAAAAATATTCATTGAAGCAGGATACTTTTCTAAATACAACTTTCTATGGTATCATCATAACTAAAGTGGCAGTTTATGTTACCATCATAACTAAAGTGGCAGCAAAGAATTCAGAAGTGCTGATAAAGGTGAACTGCATCTGGGCCGGGTACGGTGGCTCACGCCTGTAATCCCAGCACTCTGGGAGGCCAAGGCGGGCAGATCACGAGGTCAGGAGATCGAGACCATCTTGGCTAACAGGGTGAAACCCCATCTCTACTAAAAATGCAAAAAATTAGCCGGGCATGGTGGCGGGCACCTGTAGTCCCAGCTACTCAGGAGGCTGAGGCAGGAGAATGGCGTGAACCCATGAAGCAGAGCTTGCAGTGAGCCGAGATCGCACCACTGCACTCCAGCCTGGGCGACAGAGCGAGACTCCTCCTCAAAGAAAAAAAAAAAAAGTGAACTGCATCTGTTGAGTGGGTACCTCCTAGAGAGACTAAGATGCTGTCAGTGAGGAGGAATGCGATAGCCCATGGGCAGCTCTCCTCTCTTTATTGTTGCAAAAGCTGCCTGTAGGGCACTGGGAGGAGCACTTCCAATGCATTACTGCCTTCACTGTTAGCAACATCCTGTGTCACGAGCGCTATGATTATTATCCCCCATTTCATTTTGCAAACGAGATAGTAATTTCTTATAACGCGATTTAAGGGTCCTGAGAAGTCTATAGCTATCTCTTCCTTTGGGTTAATTGAAACTATCCCCATTCATTTCAAATTTAAGTATTTCTAAGAGAATAAATGTTTTTAGTGTTTATTAATACTGTGAAGAAACAACAGATTATAAGTAGGTTAAATAAATGTGTGTTCATATGTACTTCAAAGTGGCATTGCTCAAATAAGGGATAGCAGAGCAATCTTTAAGAACCCTTTAAGAAATCTGTTTGCAGTAAGGCGATTGTTAGAATAACTATTATTATTATGATGGTAGTAATTGGTAATATCAGCTTTAAAGCTTTTAAAGTACCATTTTTTCAGTTTCTATTAATGTCAAAGATACTACACTAAATAGTTTATATATTCTATGAGATAAGAAATATTACTCCTATGTTACAGGAAACTAAAATTTAAAGAATTTAGGTAAAGTGCTGAAAGTCAAATAGCCCAAAAGTGCTGAAACTGAGATCCAAACCCAAATCTTTCTGACGACAAAACTAGTTCAATACGACCACTTCTTTTCGATTCAAAGGATAACCCTAAGCAATCTGGTAGAAATCATATTTTACACATATCATACAAAGAGCAGTAGAGTCAGATGAGGAAATCCTGTAGGAATTAAGACCAATTGAAGGATTTTAGGCAGGAGGATGCAGAGCATCTGATAGCTTCTTTTCTGTCTTGAAGGATGCAATAGAGGAGCCGGGGGAGAGGAGTCGGGGGAAGAAGGAGGAAGGAGGAAGGGGGTGGAGAAGGAGGACAAGGAGGAGGAGGAGAAAAGGGGAAAGAAATTGTCATCTGAGAGACCAAAATAGGTATCCCTTTACCAACTAAGATGGACTCTAAGGTTAGGGAAATAAAATTTACCTTAAGTCTAGGGTTCAGGACTTGGCTGGCATGACAACTTCCTAAATTCCTAAGGCTGCAAGAAAAGCACACTCTAGCTAAACTTCCTAAGAATAGGAGTTATGAGAGCCCTCCTAATTCTGATTTAAAAGCCAGAGCACAACAACTCTGACTGGGCAGAGGGCTGGCCTTACAAACACCTTTTTCTGATAAGCAACTGCAGACCTTAAGCCAGTTTCAGCAACTCATAGAGGCTGTGCAAAAACCGTCTTTGTGTAGTTCACCTTTTGATGTAGAGAGCCACATGCCACCTCATTTTAATGCTAAAACCCACTCCAACATGAACATGAGAGGTATGTTACATATATGGTATCCATTGCACGTGTGCTCAAACCCCTCGTTAATATGTATAGCTTTCTCCCGACACCTGCTGAGTATGCAGGACTCTATTGTATGATGCGGACCCTGTGAGGCAGAAAACCCAACCTTCTCTCCCCCTCTTCCAAGAGAGGGCACCCACAGCGCACACCAGAAACTGTCTCTTCCCAATTTGCAAAATGGAATCGCAATACAGTTCTCCTTCCCACTCTTCAGTCCTCCTGGTGATCTTTTCAATGATGAAGAAAAAGAAAAAGAAAGAGATTAAGATTGAGGAGAGAAACGTAATTATCTTTTCTGCAAAGCAAAGCGTGTAGAGTTGGGGAACCGATGAACTGACTCCAGCTCCAGGTGACATTTTCAGGGACTGGCAAGAACAGTCAACAAAAAAGACAACACAAAATGCTCTCTACACACTAGAAATGGTGCCAGGAGTGGGAGATACACTCTTAGGGCTTAGAAAATCGTAGTATGATACTTTTTAAAAGATGATTATTTTATTTATGTACTTATTTATTGTTTTTTATTTATTTATTTATTTTTTGTAGAGACAGGGTCTCTGTGTCACCCAGGCTGGAGTACAATGGGCAATCATAGCTCACTACAGCCTCCAACTCCTGGGCTCAAGTGATCCTCCAACCTCAGCCTCCCAAGTAGCTAGCGCTACAGGCACGCGCCACCATGCTTGGCTAATTTTTTTTTTTTCAATTTTTGTAGAGACAGAGTCTCCCTAAGTTATCCAAGCTGGTCTTAAACTTCTGGCCTCAAGTGAATACAAATACCATAAACTGGGCAGCTTAAACAACAGAAACGAATTGTCTTGTAATTTTGGAGGCTCGAAGTTTGAGATGAAGGTGTCAGCAGGGTTGGTTCCCTCTGAGTCCTCTCTCCTTGTTGTGTAACTGGCCTTTTCCCCTCTGTGTCTCAAAAAAAAAAAAAAAACAAAAAAAACCTCCTTCCTCTTCCCACTTCAGACAGCCTGTGGCACATAATAAACCTGGATTCTTACCCACCGGGACCCATCCTTTGGCACAAATTTGTTTGTCTCATACCCAAAAGATCCTCACTGTTCCCCAAGAAGGGGGTCTCATTATCAAGGAACAGTAATTTTCACGATTAGAATGTCGGGAGGTGTGTTACAATAAACCAACTTTTGGTGATGATGTTGTCTGAATCAGAAAAGATGAACTGAGGAGTGGAAAAGCAGTGTTTCTCCCACTGAGCTTTCTATTTTACAAATGTGACATTACCTCTGGCTTGCTTCCACTGAAAAGACATTTCAGGAAGGAACATTTATTTCACTGCCACAAACAATACCGCACAAAAGTGGTGCATAAATGCTGTCATGGGCACCCTTTTCCTTCCTCCATCCCCTGATATGGACCCATTCATTCTTTCTATAACTGACAGGAATTTCTCTCAAAGCTCCAAAAAGTGATGCCTGAAAATTAAATTATAATATGCAGTTTCTATCATTCTATTTCAGGCATATCAAAATTTCTCATTCATACAAATGAGCTAGAATATTGTAGAATGCTTTGCTGAAAATACCAACAATTTACAATAAAGCCTTCACATTTAATCTGTACAATAATGATTTGACCATTAATGAAACTGAAAAAAGAAGCTGAAGAAAAAATGTGGGAAAAAAAGGGGCTTATGTCAATAGACTACCTCTTTTTAGGAATATAAATCTGATAATTTTATTTTAAAATATTAACAGGTTGGTAAAACATTTTGTTTTATAAGCAACTAAATATTTTATTTTTAAAAGTTCTTCTATTTTACAATACAGAATGGAGATTTTATTTATTTTATTTATTTATTTTTTTTTTGGAGACAAGAGTCAATTGAGTCTCCTGCCTCAGCCTCCTGAGTAGCTGGGACTACAGGCATGCATCACCATGCATGGCTAATTTTTTTTATTTTTTAATAAAGTCGGAGTTCCGCCATGTTGGCCAGGCTGGTGAAAAAAATTCCTGATCTCAAGTGATACACCTGCCTCAGCCTTTCAAAGTGCTGGGATTACAGTTGTGAGCCACTGTACTTGGCCAGGAGATTTTATTTAAACATTGTAGTATGCGGAATAATGGCCCCCAAATATGTACATATTCTAATCTCCAGAATTTGTGAATATGCTATGAGAGGTGGAAGGAGGAATTAAGATTGCAGATGGCATTAAAGTTGCTAATCAGATTACCTTAAAATAAAATTATCCTGGATTATTGGGGCGGGCCTGAGGTAACTACAGGGGGTCCTTAAACAGAGAGGAGGAGAGCAAGGCAGAGGCACCAGAACCAGAGACTGGCATCAGGGAAAATGGGCCAGCCACTGCCAGCTTCAAAGATGGAGGGAGGGCCCCCAGCCAAGGAGTGTGAGCATGCTCCAAAGGCAGGAAAAGGCAAGAAGCAGATTCTCCAGCAGAGCTTCCAGAAGGGAATGCAGCCCGGCCCACACCTTGATTTTAGCACAGTGAGATCAGTATCGAACATCTGACCTCCACAACAGCAAGTTAATAAATCTGAGGCCAGGCACAGTGGCTCACCCCTATAGTCCCAGTGCTTTAGGAGGCAGAGGCAGAGGCAGAAGGAGCACTTGAGATCAGGAGTTTCAGGCCAGCCTGAGCAACATAGCTATAGTCTGTCTCTACTTAGTTAATTAGTTGATTTGTGTTGCTTTAAGCTACTGGGTTTGTAGCAACTTGTTACAGCCGCAATAAGGAACTCCTACACACAAATTAAACTGTTGGGAACTCATAATTTTTGGAAAGCCTCATCTGATCTTCTCCAAGAAGTCTTCTCCTGAACCACAATTTTGTGATAAGATCTTCACCCCTGCCCTCCCACAGCATACTGTGTGTTTATCTGTTACAGAATGTGTTAGACTGCACAGTGATTTTTCATTTATTTTTCTGTAATCTCTGCTAGACCAACAGTTCCATAAAGGTAGGGACAATGTCTTTAATTTCCACCTGAAGTTCTCGTCCCAAAACATTTATCCCTGGCCAGGCGCAGTGGCTCACACCTGTAATCCCAGCACTTTGGGAGGCCAAGGCAGGTGGATCACGAGGTCAGGAGTTCGAGACCAGCCTGGCCAACATGGTGAAACCCTGTCTCTACTAAAAATATAAAAATTAGCTGGGCGTGGTGGCACACACCTGTAATCCCAGCTACTCTGGAGGCTGAGGCAGGAGAATCGCTTGAACCCAGGAGATGGAGGTTGCAGTGAGCCAAGATCAAGCCACTGCACTCTGGCCTGGGTGACAGAGCAAGGCTCTATCTTGAAAAAAAAAAAAAAAAAGAAACACACACACACACAGACACACACACACACACACACACACACACACACACACACACTTATCCAAAACTTAGCAGCAGCAAACTATATAGCTTATCCTGGGAGCTTAATATTTTTTCAAACAAAGAGTGATGATTACAAACCCACCTGCACTCTCACCCATGAAACCAATGATAAAAGTATTTTAAAGCATCACAACTATTACAAAATGGCTTGTCTCATAAAGAATGCAATCCATGACCACAAAACAGATAACAGGGCAAACACAGAGCTTAACTACAATTGTTCTGTGTTGTAGCAGAGTGGACTGGCCTGTCCTTCTCCAAGCTGTCAAGTCATTTACAGTGAAAACAGTGGCACCTTCGGTTACTGTTAAAAAGTCTAAACGTACTAAACAATTGGAATTTGCCCAATGGCTAGCCTTAGAAAATAAACAGTTGGAGAAATACATTTTGTCTTTGGAAGTTCCCAACATTTGTTTTTCTCTCCCCGTTTAATCATTTCCATTGGTGATGATGCTCTTTTCTGAGGTCCTCAGATACTTGCCAGCTCTTTCCTTACAATAATTTCCCTTGGAACATTATTCACTCTTAGTGTGAATTGAAGTAAGTGGGTCTTTGCATTTTAAGCATTTTGATCAATTTGGAACACAAGATATTGCCTCCTATTAAAGTATTTTCAGTGTTAGCAAATACATGTTAAGGATGCCATGTGATTAACACATGTTTAGAGTGACGCACATGTTAAGGGTAAAACACACATTAAGGATAGCATGTGATTAATCAGTGTTAAGGATGACAAACATATTAAGGCAGGCAGAGGTTTTTTTCTCTGCTTAAACTCCATTCTAAGCATTGCGCTGTGAGTTAAGGTCCAATCTAACAACTTATTCCGAGGTCATTTTTGTTTTGTTTTGTTTTTTTGAGATGGAGTCTCCCTCTGTGGCTCAGGCTGGAGTGCGGTGGCGTGATCTCGGCTCACTGCAACCTCTGCCTCTCAGGCTCAAGCGATTCTCCTGCCTCAGCCTCCTGAGTAGCTGGGAATACAGGTGCCCACCACCGCGCCCTGCTAATTTTTGTATTTTTTTAGTAGAGACAGGGTTTCACCATGTTGGACAGAATAGTTTCGACCCTCCTGACCTCAGGTGATCTGCCCTCCTCAGTCTCTCAAAGTGCTGGGATTATAGGTGTGAGCCACCGCGCTTGGCATATTCTGAGGTCATTTTAAACTTCATGACTTTTTCTATTACAGAAAGCAGAAATAAAGTTCACACCATGTATATTAAAAGCATGGGTAAGAGAAGTAAAACTTGCAAACCCTTAGAAGAAATAGAAGATAGTGTCACTGTGGCCTTAAGGTGGGTGGGGGGAATTGAAGCAGCAGTTTCATTTCCTCCCATATGCATTATGGCATTGATTGAACCTGTTCTCCAGTGACCTGCCTCAGTCATACCTCGCACCTCTCCATACAAGTGTCTCCCCTACATGGGAGCGTGTGTACTGCTGACTGTTCCTATTCTTCCTTTTGACCTCTTTGCCTCTCTCGGTGCCAATACCACACTGTCGTATGTAAGATAGTTTTGTAAGACTTTCTAAGTCTTTAAAAACATGTCCTTAGTAAGAAGGCTTGCCTTAATAGCAGGGAGAAGAAGTCCTCTACCCGGATCTTCTTCAAAGCTGACTTGCCCGTTCCTGAATCTTTTCTCCTTCGTATGTATTTTAGGCTCACTTCATGCATGCTTCTGCTCTTCTGGGCTCTTTACTGGAATCATATTGCATTTTTAGTAAGGACTGACCACTTTATCATATTGAGTTTCTCATTTATGAACGTAGTATGTTTTGCCGTTTATTTAGATTTTTGTAAATGTCCTTCATTAAAGTGTTTTTGCTAAATTCACAATTAGATACTCCCATGGATTCTTCCCATTCAAAAGGGAATTGATTTTTTCCCACTCAGGTGAGAGCTGCAGCTTGCATGTAGAATGGAGTTGCTGCTACCTGTTTTGCTTACCAATTTATAGTATGTGTGTGATATACGAAAAATGATGCATATGAGTATTTTAGTATATGCGTAGCATTGAATTATATAAATATGTTAAATTTTATTTAAGAAAACTCTTCCTGATAGGCTTTTATGTTGTTCTATATTTGTTTGTAGTCAAAAAATGCTGCAGGGAACATTTATACTTTTATATCACTGTGCCCTTGTGAGAATGCAACTGTGGGAGAAATTTCATGAAGTGAAATGTCTGGTAAAAAAGTGCATGCATTTACAATTTATGTAGATAATGCTGAAGTGCTTTAAAAAAAAAAGGCAAGAAAAATATAGTGCTACACAGTACCCAGAGGATGAAAATACATAATTACCATCACTTCACAAACCTCACTAGCCTGTGTTTTATGAAACAGTCTTATCCGATAGATAAAATAATAACTATCCCATCATTACTGTGACTTTTCTTTAGTTATAAGTAACCCTGGGTTTTTTCCTTACATGTGTATATACATTTGTAAAGTTTTAAAAAATTATTAAGGGTCTGAGCCAAGAGAAAGTTAACACTTTAGGCTTTCTATAACAACTTAAAACACCCAAAGTTAAACTAAATTTAAGGAAAGAGCTGATCTCCCTCAAAGGTGGAAATCAGGGAACATACCTAGAAGCAAAAGTTAAATCACAATCAGCCTAACTAATTTGAATTTCTCAATGGGTGATTTTAAACAGAAAACACGTTGAAAGCTGAACTCAATGCTGTGGCTGCTGTCACAAGTAAGACCTGAGATGATAAAATTATGGAATTTTAGGGTGGAAAGTAAACTTGAAGAAAATCTGGCCTCATCTTTTTTGACAGGTGAGTCTGTCTTTGTAAGTTCAACAGAAATATGAAATGTTTTATTCAAACTCATAAGTAGCAAAGTTCAGTGGCTAGCAAATAGGTAACACTATAATCATTTGTGGAGTGAACAAGAATGAAGGAATGAATGAATGAATGAACGGTACTAGGATTGGCACCTGGGTTTCCAGAAAGTAGGATGCTCTTTCTCCTTATGCTTTGCCATTAATAGTCAGTGTGCTGACATTCCATACATTTCTATAATCCTACATTTAGAGGCACTGAGCTAATCCCTTGTTTTTAATTTCCGACAATCATCACTTTTAATTTATGATGAATTCAGAAAGAAAGGGTTTCCAAAAGCATGTATTATGTTCATGACATGTAACCTTGGAAAACACCATATTTGGTTAAATCACTGCATATTTTTCTTTCAGAGGTAAAAGTGCTTTGACATCTCTGTATTTGTTTGCTAAGGCCAGGGTAACAAAGTACTGCAAACTGGGTAGATTAGAAAAAAAGAAATTTATTATGTCACCGTTGTGGAAGTTAGAAGTCCAGGATCCAGATATCGCAGGATTGCTTTCTTCTGAGCTTGAAGGCTGAGTCTGTTCCATGCTGCGTCCTGAAGTTATGGTTATTGACTGGTGACCCTTAGCATTCCTTGGCTTGTAAAGGTTTCACCCCCAATATTTGCCTTTATCTTCACATGGCATTTTCCCTGTGTGTGCATGTCTGTCTCTGCATCCAAATTTTCCCTTTTTATAAGGACATGAACCATCCTGGAGTGAGGCCCACCCAATGATGTCATTTTAGCTTAATTATTTCTGTAAAGACCATCTCCAAACAAAGTCACACTCTGAGATACTGGGGGTTAGGACCCCAACATATCTTTTTGGGTAGGCACAATTAAACCTTTAACACTCAATATTCACTTGATTGCCCTTCTAAGTTCCAGTCACAATCTATTCTGATTTTTTTAAAAATTGCTTTCTAATTTCACTAAAACAATGAATCTCACTATAACATAGGATATGTTTTTGTAACATAGCAAATTGCATAGACAAGTTCAGATTTTTAATTTCTGTGTTGGAGTCATTTGTGTTAATATAAACTGAGACTACCTGTAGGTGTTAACATTAGGTTGAATGCTACTCGAAATAATTATTTGTAAATGTTTGGGCGTTTGTTTATCTAGGTTATCCATCAGTGACATTTGAATGCTATGGGAACACACTCTGAAGCCTTAATTATTAGACTTACACAACATCTATTTTCAAAGAAATAAAAACACTATAACCTTCCAGTGTTTCATTTTCCTGGCCACTCACAATAGGGTTAATGATACCCAACTGTCTCCCCCAAGATCAGAGATGTTATGATGACCTACTAATATGTATGACCCATGAAAGGAAAATATCTCGGGAACCCAAATCAGTAAGCTAAAGGGAAAAATCAAGCTGGGAACTGTCAAACCTGCCTCCCATTTTATTTCTAAGTAAGACAGCTAAAAGGATTTTAAAAGCCACATACTTTTCTCACAATTTGTCCACAAGGAAATTCCTTGTGGACCAAGGACAGGAAGAACTCAAAGTCATCCTCCTGAGGCTCACGGGTGAGACAAACGCATATCTGATCACTTCCTCTGCCCCATTGTTTCACTGAGTCAGACTAAGGCATCAGTGACTGTTTCTCTACCCTCCTCTCAAATGTAAGTTGTGTGTTCAGTGAAAGTCTAATCAGAGACTCAAAATAATGCAACCATTTCCTTCTTATCTACCTACAACCTGGAAGCCCCCACTTGGAGTTGCCCTGCCATTTCGGACCCAACCAATCTACATTTTACATATATTGGTGGATGTCTCATATCTCCCTAAAATGTATAAAAGCAAGTTGTGGCCAGGCACGGTGGCTCACGCCTGTAATCCCAATACTTTGGGAGGCGGAGGCGGGCAAATCACGAGGTCAGGAGTTCGAGACCAGCCTGACCAACATGGTGACACCCCGTCTCTACTAAAAATACAAAAAAAAAAAAAAAAAAAAAATTAGCTGGGCATAGTGGTGGGTGCCTGTAATCCCAGCTACTCGGGAAGCTGAAGCAGGAGACTCGCTTGAACCCGGGAGGCTGAGGTTGCACTGAGCCAAGATTGCGCCACTGCAATCCAGCCAGGGCGACAGAGTGAGACACCGTATTAAAAAAAAAAAAAAGTTGTGCCACGACCATGTTGGCCACATGTCATCTGGACCTCCTGGGGCTGTGTCATGGGCATGCCCTTAACCTTGGCAAAATTAACTTTCTAAATTGATTGAGACCTAGATCGGATATTTTGTGTGCGCACACCCAAATTCTCCCTAGAAGATGGGTGATGCCCAGAGCGTGTTTGTGTCTGTCGCTCCTATTATTGCCTGTGTTCTGGTTCCTTTGGGCTCTTCAATAAGGAGGTACGTGTTTACCTGCAGCCCAGAACTGGCTGCCCTATGGAGAGTTTGGGGTAGACACATTGGGACTTTTTCCCACAGTATTACCTTCCACATTGCTTCCAAAGTTTTAGCTTGTTCAAGCCGACTGCAGCCATCTACTTACCATTTATTATTTTTATTTTTTTTTTCAGAGCCCATTAGGAGACAGAGGGAGATTTGAGCCTGTTTGTATTCGTGATACAAGGGGAAGAAAAGAGGGCGAAGGTGAAGGGAGGAAGGAAGAGAGGCTCTGAGAAACCCAGAAGGTCAGACTTGGTGCGGACTTCCTCCAAGGGCTACCCCACCCTCTCCAAGCGTGGCTAATCCCAGGGCCCCTTCTGGCCCACAGTGCAGAGCCACCCACTCCTACGCGGGCCTCCTTCAGCCTCTCTGGGGGTTCCCAGAAGGGCCCTTGGGCACTTGGGCAATGTCAGGGGGCTCAGGTGCATCTTCCTAGACACGAAACGAAGAGGAAAGCGGAGGCAGCAGCGGGGGCCACAGGTTCCCATGCAGCAGCTCGGAGCTGTGCTGTGCTTCGCTGGCGGCCATCCGTGATACGTGTGACACCGTGGGGCCCTAGCCCTGGGACCTGCCATGCAGCCTTGAGATCTCATCCAAGAAGCACCCAGACCCCAAGGTTCAGGCCTGGCGGGGCAGCAGAACGCCTTTGGAGCTCAGCACAGCCCCACAAACAGGACCAACGCCCACACCAAGGCCAGAGAGGGCTACCAAGTTTCACCTGGCCCAGCTTCCGGCAGCCCCCAACCAGGCCACTACCCTCACCTGAACACCCCGGTCCATCACCAAGCCCCACCCACTTCTGCCAGCCCTGCCCCCACAAGGCCCCACCTCTCGCATGCAAGCCCCGCCCCCAAGGCGCAGCTCACCTGCAGCCCCGCCCCACCAGGCTCCACCCCATCGCCTGCAAGCCCCATCCCCAAGGCCCAGCTCACTTGCATCCCCGCCCACTAGGCTCCACCCTATCACCTGCAAGCCCCGCCCCCAAGGCCCAGCTCACTTGCAATCCCCTCTCCCACTGGTCTCCACTCCTCACCTGCAAAGAACCACCCCTCGCTAAGCCCCTCCCCTCACTTGCACAGCCCCGCCCAACACAGCACGCCCTCCCAGGAGCCCCTCTTTTCACCAGCGCAGCCCCGCCCTTCACCAGGCCCCACACCATCTGCATAGACACTCCTCTCGCCACGCCCCACTTCTCGCCTGCCCACTTCCCCCTCCTATCATCTGTCCACATCCTGCTGCTGGCCGAACCCCGCCCCTTTCGGCAAGCCAGCCCCGCCCCTTTCTACCAGTGACCACGCCCCTCGCCTTGCCCGCCTCCTTTGGCACGTCGGCCCCGCCCCTCCCGCCCATCTCCGTCCGCACCGCCCTCCCGCCCGTCCCAGAGCAGTGGAGGCCTACCCTTTTCACCTGCAGCCTATCGCAGAGGACGTCGCTGTTCGCGTTGACCAATAGGAGTGGTAGCCGTCACGGCAAGCCCCGCCCCGCGCCCTGCGTCGGGTTAAGAGGGGTTCCTCGCCAGCCAGGTGCTCGTCATACGCCATGTGGCGCTGCGGCGGGCGGCAGGGCCTGTGTGTGCTGAGGCGACTGAGCGGCGGGTGAGACGCTGCGACGGGGGGCGCTCGGCGCGCTGGTACCCGGGAGGGGAGGGTCCAGGGCAGGCCGGAGGCGTAGGGGTCCTCGTCCCTGCGCCCGGGGCTGGCAGCTCCCCCAGCTGTGGGCGTCCCGCACCCCGAGCCCTTCCTGGAGCTCCCGCATCCGAGGCTCCGAGGCCGGAGGACCTCGGAGCTCCTTCCCACTCCCAGGGGCGATGCCCCGGGCTGGGGGCCGGGCCTGCCCGCTGCGCTCCCGGCGGGGCCCTCCATTAGCGTGGGCTTTAACGGGGGTAGTAAATGGGGTCGGCAGTTGCGGTTCTCGCTGACAGCTTTGCTCCTAGTTCATTTTTGTTGGGAGGCCGAGTCCTTAAGAGAACCGAGGCGCCCACAGCCCACACTTAAAGTCTCGCTGTGTTCAGAGAACTGAAGCCTCCCGGAATTGAACTGTTTTTTTTAATGACTCAATTTATGGGAAAAAAAAATGACGAAGCGGTTTAGTGTTCATGGTAATCCATGAGCCCGTGTTTAATATAAGGTAACAGTTCAGCGCTGCCGGCCCAGGCCGGGAGGCACGGGGCGTCCGTGGCGTGAGTTTGGCCTGGCCTTACCGCTCAGGAGTTTCCTATCATGTCCTTGATAAGTAGCTTCTTAAAACGCTTCTGTCCCATAATTCTGAAATTTGCTAAATCAGTGAGCAAATGTTGGTTATAGCATATCTTCATAATATTGCCAGTGACTGAATAGGTTTTTTTTTCCTGTACATATTATCTTTAAAATAAATATTTCGGTGGGATACATTAATGTAGAAAATCCCATAAGACATATAATACAATTGGAGAGAATAATAATTACGTGTTTTTTAAGAGTAGGGATCTTGCTCTGTTTCCCAGGCTGGTTTGATCCCCCTCCTCAGCCTCTCGCATTGCTGGGGTTACAGGTGTGAGCCATCTCATTCAGGTGAGAATAATTATTAGAAATAAGTAGGTTGGGCGCGGTGGCTCACACCTGTAATCCCAGCATGTTGGGAGGCCAAGGCGGGCAGACCACTTGAGGTCAGGAGTTCAGGACCAGCCTGGCCGACATGGTGAAACTGTCTCTACTAAAAATACAAAAATTAGCTGGGCGTAGTAGTGAGCACTTGTAGTCCCAGCCACTCAGGAGGCTGAGACAGAATTGCTTGAACCCGGGAGGTGGAGGTTGCAGTGAGTCGAGATTGCACCACTGCACTCCAGCCTGGGCAACAGAGTGAGATCTCTCTCAAAAAAGAAAATTAGTGTCCCTGTGGCCAAGTTGAAGATTCCCCTGACTGCTCGTAACCCTCTCCCTCCCTCTTAGATTATCACCGTCATGACATACAGAAATGTCCTTGCTTTTTTTTTTTTTTTAATATTTTACCATTTTTATGCGTTCTGACAATATCTTGTTACCTATTTGAATAATACCTGTTTAGGATAATACTGTATCATGTGTATCTTTTGTTTCACGTTATGTGACCCATATCTTTGTTACATGCCTCTGTAGGCCCTTTTATTGGTAAGGTTTTTTGTTTTTTTTTTGTTTTTTATTTTTTTATTATTGAACGATTAGTCCGCACCTTATCCATTCTCTGTCGATACGCCTCCGGGTCAGTTGAGTTTGGGACTGTCAGGGTTCGTGCTGACATTTTTGTCTGTGAGTGCTGGGGCAGCAGCGTAAGGTGTGGACGATATAGACCAAGAGGTGAATGGATTTCCAATCTTCAGCTTTTTTTTCTTTTTTTTCCGACAGTCTTGCTCTGTCACCCAGGCTGGAGTGCAGTGGCGTGATCTCGGCCCACTGCAACCTCCACTTCCTGGGTTCAAGCGATTCTCTTGCCTCAGCCTCCCAAGTATCTGGGACTACAGGCGCCTGCCACCAGGTCAGGCTAATTTTTGGCCAGGCTGGTCTCGAACTCCTGACCTCAGGTGATCCGCCCACCCAGGCCTCCCAAAGTGCTGGGATTACAGACGTAAGCCACCACTCCCGGCTTCTTCAGCCTTTCTAAAGAATGCCAAGTGCTTTTCCAAAGTTATTCCACTTTGTACTCCCTGTAGCAGTGTATGAGAGTTCCCTGTAATATTAGGCTTTTTAAGTTTTCACCAATTCAGTAGGCATGTAATGGGATTTAACTGTAGTGTGAATTTCTTGCTATACTGTGAAGGCTTTTGAGGATTCTGTGAGGGAAAGAAGCCCTTTTGTTTAAGAGTTGTTTCTTAAACAAGGGGAATTTAAACTGTAATTGTATTATAGTTATTTGTGAACATGTATAAAGAAAAGATTTCCAACATTGAAGCTTTAGTTAAGATAAAGATCATTAAAATGGAAAGGACCTTACCAGAAATCAGTTTTCTGGAATGTGCAAGACTTTGGAAGATGCAGTATTTAATTTTTCTTTAATAATCTTTATTACATGAGAGTATTTTCACTATGTGGCTGAATAATGTTAGCCAGATAATTTTCCTGCAACTCATCTAACTTAGATGACTTTTAATCTAGACATGCACACCACAGAGCGTGGCGATGGAACAGTAACCGGGCTTGTGAGAGGGCTCTGCAGTATAAACTAGGAGACAAGATCCATGGATTCACCGTAAACCAGGTATGGGTCGTCCTTGGCACCTCCTTTTAAATCCACATACGTTGCAGGTGTGGCTTCTGGCCTATGTACGGAGCCCTTCAGGGCGGAGACTAGCGTTTTTGTCCTTGTGTCCCAAGGCCCTGGCCCAGCTCCTGTTGTGTGGCGGCTACTCGGCTGAACAGAGCTTGTGAGTGAAATGACCCCCAGTCCCTTCCTGGAATCCCGCAAAGCCTGATTCTTGTGAGATTTTAGAGAGTAACTCTTCCAGCTGGGTCTCTGTAATCAGACACACTAGCGTTTCTGCAGCCAAACCTGATGTTTCACTGAGTATGAGCATGAAGACTCACTGCCCTGATCTGTTCAGTCAGGTTTTGCCATCAGATAGCTTGCTCTAAACTTCTGCAGAACCTTTCAGTTTTCTGAGCCATTCGGGTTTCAGAATGATAAAGAAGAAATTGTGGACCTGTACTTACTTGGGTCTATATTAAAATAGGTTCATTTGTTTTTTGTTTTGTTATTTTGCCTAAACCTTTTGCATTGTTTCTATTTAGCATGGTAACTGAAAATGACACGCTTCATGTATTTGGCCAGCTGTTGGCTTTGTGCTGTGCTTGATGTTACAGCAAACGTGAAAGACAAACAGCTTACTGTCTAGAAAGACTGCTGCGGCTGTGACCGGAGGCACATGGTGGACGCCACGAGGAGGGCCAAGGACAAGGGCAGGAGGAGGAGTGGGAGCTGCTGCTGCTGGGGGCAGAGGGAAGAGCTCCTGGAGAGGGTGCTGTGAGAACGTGGCTGCCTTCGGGCAGGGCTCCAGCAAGGGAGCCAGGGCAGTGACTAGGGTGCGCCAGACAAGGTCCAGGCATGGGAGTCATGAAGACAGACTTGGAGCGTTTGTGAAATCCTGCGAAGGCCAGGCAAAGACAGGTGTATAGTGCAGGTTACTGTTAATAAGGGCCTCACCCACAGTGGTAGATTCTCCTCCTTTATTTCTCAAATTTTATAGAAACGTATTTTTGAGACTGGGACTCACCCTGTCGCCCAGGCTGGAGTGTGGTGGCATAATCTTGGCTCACTGCAGCCTGGAACTCCTGGGCTCAAGCGATCCTCTCGCCAAGTAGCTGGGACAAGGTGCCACCACGCCTGGCTAATTTTGTGTGTGTGTGTGTGTGTGTGTGTGTGTGTGTGTGTGTATGTAGATGGAAACTTTGTTGCCTAGACTGGTCTCAAACTCCTGGGTTCAAGCAATCCTCTTGTCTCGTGTATTAGTCTAGTCTCACACTGCTATGAAGAAATACCCAAGACTGGGTAATTTATAAAGTATGAGCTAAAAAGTGAAGAGGTTTAATTGACTCACAGTTCTGCATGGCTGGGGAGGCCTCAGGAAACACAATCATGGTGGAAGGCATCTCTTCACAGGGCGGCAGGGGAGCGAATGGGGATCAAGTGAAGGGGGAAGCCCCTTATAAAACTGTCAGATCTCATGAGAATGTGCTCACTGTCATGAGAATAACATGGAGGAAACCGCCCTCTTGATTCAATTACCTCCCACCAGGTCCCTCCCACAACATGTGGGGATTATGGAAACTACAATTCAAGATGAGATTTGGGTGGGGACACAGCCAAACCATATCACTTTGGCCTTCCAAAGTGCTGGGATTATAGGTGTGAGCCACTGTGTCCAGCCATAGAAACTTAAGTCATGATTCTTGTTTGAGAAATAGCTACCATGAAAGCTATTATTATTAAAGCTATATATTATTAGAAAGCAGGCATCTCACTGTATCTGCTGATTTTAAAAGCATTGATCGTCTGTTACAAAGTACAGTAAGCTTGGAAACAGAAGTAAGTTAGCAGCGGTAGATGATGCAGGTCGTAGTGGTCCGCTTTGTGCATGACTGTTGCGTGGCAGGCTCCCTAGATTGGGCTGAGGAGACCCGAGGTCTGACCTCGGCCAGCGACTTGCTGTGTGCGCTTGGCCAGGTGACTCATGGCACCTGGAAGGAGGGGGTGGTGAGTGGTGTGGTGATCACAGGGACGTGGTGTGTGATTGAGGGAGAGGGCCGGCTGGCATGACTGGAAGAGAAGACAGTTTCTTTCATACCGAGGAGTATGGTCACTTACCAGGAGGCTTACCTAAAGTAGGAGATGACCTTCCACGCCGCCCCAGGAGTGGGGAGTCTTTCGTCTTTCTTTTGGGCATTTCTATCCTCCCGGCCCCTCCAGCTGTTCTGGAAGCCACAGCTTTTTGCTTCTAGCTACCACTGAGAACCCATCCTAAACTAAGAGAAGCAAAGGCCGATCCTAGAGCCTCTCCCCGCTGTCGCAGGCTAGCCCACTCTAGCATTTCCCCTCCCTGCAGGCCTGTTCTGCGCACTACAGGAGATGATATGCACAGAAACAGACACACAGCCAACGTTGGAAGGGGTGCTGTGTTACTGAGGCACAGCACACAAAAGCAGGACAGGAGGCACTCAGCAGACATTGGAAGGGGCGCTGTGTTACTGAGGCACAGCACACAAAAGCAGGAGGCACTCAGCAGACATTGGAAGGGGCGCTGTGTTACTGAGACACAGCACACAAAAGCAGGAGGCACTCAGCAGACATTGGAAGGGGCGCTGTGTTACTGAGGCACAGCACACAAAAGCAGGACAGGAGGCACTCAGCAGACATTGGAAGGGGCACTGTATTACTGAGACACAGCACACAAAAGCAGGACAGGAGGCACTCAGCAGACATTGGAAGGGGCGCTGTGTTAAGTGCAGCACACAAAAGCAGGAGACACTCAGCAGATTGTGGAAAGGGCGCTGTGTTACTTAGGTGCAGCACGGTACCATGGGAAGGGCAGACACCAGGGTGAATCCTGGCTCTGTGATTTAGGCAGCTTATTTCATCACCCTGAGCCTCGGTTTTTTCTTCTGTAAATGAGGATGAGAATACCTCCCTCACAGGATTATATGTGACATGATTAGAAAATGCCTAGCCAAAAAAAGAATAAAAAATTAAAAAAATAAAAAAATCTAAAATACCTAGCCAGTAGTAAGCGCGTGCGCGCTCGCTCGCGCTCTCTCGCGCGCTCTCTCTGGCTCTCGCGCGCGCGCGCGCTCTCTCTCTCTCTCTCTCTCTCTCTCTCTCTCTCTCTCTCTCTCTCTCCCTCTCCCCCTCTCCCTCTCCCCCCCCCCCCCCCCCCCCCACACACACACATTCTCATCTGCTTTTTTAGGTCTGTGTTTCCTCCTTTGTAGGATAAGGGACCTGGACAACATGGATCTCCTCTCCAGCTCTGAAATACTGCCTTCCCGGCATCATCTAATTTCAGGCAGAAAAGCCAGTTTTCTCAGTGTGTCGAACATAACCATTTCAAAGGCCATTTTGTCTAAGTTTAACTGGTCGTGTTTTTCTTGTTAACTCAGGTGACATCTGTTCCTGAGCTGTTCCTGACTGCAGTGAAGCTCAGCCATGATGACACAGGAGCCAGGTATTTACACCTGGCCAGAGAAGACACGAATAATCTGTTCAGGTGTGTGGTGCATTGTAAGAACATGGTCTTGAATGTTTTTATTTAAATCAGGAATGTCCATTCTTTTGGCTTCCCTGTGCCACAGTGGAAGAAGAACAACTGTCTTAGGCCACTCATAAAATACACTAACACTAAGGACAGCTGATGAGCTAAAAATAATAAAGGACCTCAATGTTTTAAGAAAGTGTATGAATTTGTGTTGGGCTGCATTTCAAGCCATCCTGATCATGCGGGCTGCAGGCTGCGGGTTGGACAAGCTTGATTTAAAACATGGCTATACATTACGTGGTTTAAAATATCATCTCTCTAGTATTTTTATTGACAGAGCATCTTGAAAAATAAGGAAAAGCTTACACGGACTTATAATCTCAACAAAATACAATTTTACAGTCTGAATCGATGATTTACATTATAGTTGGAAAACCCTGTGCTGGAGGATTGTGGTGTCAGAATGATGATTTCTAGTAGCCTGAGGTGATGGCGCATCTGGGAACTGTGTCCGCAGCACTAAGCTGAACCTTTTGCGTTCTGGTCATTCTCCTTCCCTAGCGTGCCATTCCTCCCCCTTCCCTAATGTGCAGTTCCTCCCGCTTCCCTAGCATGCCGTTCCTTCTTCCCTAGCGTGCAGTTCCGTACCACTCCCATGGACAGTACTGGTGTTCCTCACATTCTTGAGCATACCGTCCTTTGTGGGTCTCAGAAATATCCGTGCAGAGACCCTTTCTTCAAAATGTTGAACCGGTCCCTCTCCACGTTCATGAACGCCTTCACAGGTAAGACCAGCATCCTGAACAGAAACTGCTTTTGGGTTTGCCAGGCACACCCGCTGGAATTCAGTTAGTTTCTGAGAAGGAATGAGGGGAGTGGGCAATTCATGTTCTAGAATAATTTTTACCTCTCTCTAGTTGAAGGACATTAGAAATTTAATCCTTCAGGAAAGCCACATGGTAGCGAGATTGTAAAAACTAGCGTTTTAAGAAAACGTATGTGAACTTTTCCCAGAAAAGTTCAAAACAATTTTCTCTTGGAGATATCGCTACAATGCCAGGCCTCCAGAGTTACCACTAATGTTGATGTTTGACTTTTAGTAAGACTGACGATAGTGGATAGGGTGACGATGAACAGTGCATTCTGTGGGGGAGTGACATTGAAGAGCGGGTTAAATCCATGCTGTTACAGAATGAGGTCATCTTTGTAGATGTATGAAAGTCTCTGGAGAAACTTGAGAGAGTTTAGATGTTCGCTGAAGAAAGCCCTGGTGCCCGTCGAGTGCAGATCCTGAGATGGGATGGGAAAGCTGGCACTTGGTGTTATGAGCTGGGACAGCTGCTGAGGCCAGGGACCAGAGCATGGGGCCACTGCCCCATCCCAAGAATAGCTACAGCTTACTGTCCTAGGACAAAGGGGAAATGAGTCTTGAGAGTCAATAATTTTAGTAGAAATCTGTTATATTTTACAATTTCACTTTTCATTTGTACCCAGCTAGTGATTATACTCTGTATCCATTTTCCACACAAAATCCCAAGGACTTTCAGAATCTCCTCTCGGTGTATTTGGATGCCACCTTTTTCCCATGTTTACGCGAGCTGGATTTCTGGTATGTCATGAATGATTAACTAGTTGATACAGACTTTAGTATTTGAGTCACTATCAGCTTATAATGATTTGTCCTCAGGCAGGAAGGATGGCGGCTAGAACATGAGAATCCGAGCGACCCCCAGACGCCCTTGGTCTTTAAAGGAGTCGTCTTTAATGAGATGAAGGGAGCGTTTGTAAGTTTTCTTCCTTTTTTATGTTGTGTTCAGCTTACCTTTCCCATGTACAATATCATGATATAGACACATCTGGAAGATTTTATTTAATATTCTCATTATAGGTGATATGTTCTTGAATTAGCTGGGGTCAGTGCTGTGAGCAGAAGTCGGGGTAGCAGGGCCAGGCTGCTGTTCTTCCCAGCAGGTCTCAGACCATGTCTGGGGACCCCGGTGTATGATCTGCAGCAAGTCTGTGAGATAAAAGCTATTTTCATACCACTACCAAGACATTGTCTTTTTACTCATTCTTGCCCAAGTACACGGTGTACTTTCTAGAGGCTGCATGGCAAGGTGTGTGACACACAGCGAGCTGGACACAGAGCAAATGGGGGAGTCCAGCTTCACCTCTGAGCCAGACGCTACAGAGATTTGCAAAAAAGGCAACACAGCACCACTCTAAGTAATCAGTTTTTTACTTTGTTATGAGAAGTATTTTTCAAAAATATTTATATCAACATGTAATGATGGCTTACCTTAATGAATAAGTATTTTTTAAATGTCTCAGCTTTAATTTAGAATATAGAAAAATTATATAAACACACACAGGCACCTACACAGGCAAAAACGCCCACATAATCAAAAGCTGTTTGGGTCCTCATTAAAACGCATTTATGCCTAGTGTTCCATTATTGGAACCCTAAGCTTGTGGGAGTTATTTATGTCCTACAGCTCAAGGTCATCGCCAAGGTCAGATTTTTTACAAAAAAATTGCAACCTCAGGCATAAATGGGTTACTTTTTCAGAGTGTAAAGGATTCTTGAGACCATTTTGGATTAAGAGCTGCTGTCCTGGACCCGTGTCTTCATGTCCCCTTGTGACTTGGACAACCTGCCTGTCCTGGTGTCCCTGAGGCTCATGGGTGGCCTGCTCTCGATTCCCGTAGCTCCTCTCGGCTGGTGAACTATTTCTTACGTTTTCATTCTCAATTTGGTGGTCTTTTCTTCCAAGGAGTCTTCTTGAACTCAAGTTGGGGTGACAGCTTCTCCCCACTTCCCTCACGGCTGGTGGGCAGACCTACTGATCCGTCCCGATTTACAGCCCTCAGCTATGCGTTTGTTGCACCACACATCCAAAAGACCATTGTTCTTCTCAATCCTTGGGTCCTGTGTGTGGGTGATGAATGATTGAATACCGTGTTAAACAACGCCTGCGTGGGTGTTTTTTTTTTTTTTTTAAACCATTAGAACAGCTTTATTTGCAAAGTATTACAGGTGTATGCACCAGAATGTGATCAGTTGGCTATATTGTAAGTAATGTAACGTGTGTGTATTATTTTACGTGTATACTTATGATTTATTTATTTTACGTTTCAAGACAGACAATGAGAGGATATTCTCCCAGCACCTTCAGAACAGACTTCTTCCCGACCACACGTACTCAGTGGTCTCCGGGGGCGACCCACTGTGCATCCCAGAGCTTACATGGGAGCAGCTTAAGCAGTTTCATGCCACTCACTATCACCCAAGCAATGCTAGGTAATATTTTGTTGGAAAAGTTTGATGGTGGATTGTGAAAAGTTGACTTGTTTGTGTTCTTAACACTTTATGGCATTGGCTTCTCTCACATTTAGCAATGCTTAAGAAACATCTAAGTCTACGTGAGATTCTTGGCCTAAGTTTGCCTAGCTTACTTGGACGTTGATTTTGGACATTTACAATAATAACCTTCAGGAGGCTCAGCATGGTGGTTACAAACACAGCGTTTAGAGTCCCCCACAGGAGGGTCCTGGCCCCGCAGCCTCTTGCCTCACATCTAGCAGCCTCTTGCCTCACATCTAGCTTGGTTGCGTGGAAAGTGGGGGTGCATGGATGGTGCCCACCTTGACACGGGGTGTGAAGCTTCAAGCCCTCTCCTTGGCACGGAGAAGAGCTCTTCCAATAGTGGATGCAGTTACTGAACCTTAATTACATCCTCACTTTCTGATACATTGCTTGTTCTTATGTCACTAATACAAGGTCATTATAATAATAATATAGTCATATATCTTATATAAAACACTAATTGTTTTTACATATAAATGCTAATGTAAAAACATATTTGCAAGATTATTTTATGTAAAAATAATTATGAAAACTTGAAGCATACAGAAAAATAGACTAGAATAATGAGCCCCTAAACACTTATCATGTAATAGATATCCTTTCCCTTGCCGAAGTTTTTGGAAGTAAATTATAGACGTCATGATCATTTGCACGTAAATGTTTGAATTTGTGACCCTAAAACATGAAGATTTTTTCTTACATGAGCTAATGCCATTTTCAGTTTTAATAGAATAAAACATACTTTCTTAAAACTGCCTATTTCTTATTCCATATTCAGATTTTCTAGTTGGCCCCAAAGTGTTTGTTGCACGGGGTCCCACAGATCACACCTGGTCGGCCCGGGTTTCTCCTGGGCACCCTCTAGGGGACGGCAGAGGAGTGTGCAGGCCCGGTTTCTTTCCGGCGCACTCACTTTCCAGGTGGCCTGGCTGTTCCCGCGTGGTGTTGGGTGCCATGTTCCTGTGTTTCCTGAGCACTGGAACTTAGATCCAAAGACTTAGTTTGAGTCAGGCTGTGCCTTTGTAAGCAGAGTCCCTCATGGGGAGCTCTCCATAGACGGCCACATCCTACCGTCATGTGAGGTCTGCTCGCCTCCACTGGGGGTCTCACACCAGCGGGGTCCATGCTGAGAGTCAGCCACTGCCTTGGGAAGATCTGCTTTTTCCCTTCAGCCACAGGCCATCTGGCGGGCTTGAGTTTCTGGTGTCCTGTGATAATGAGTTCCTCATCAGCCTATTAATGGTTTTCATATTCATTGAGGATTATTGCCTGAATCAATTACTTTATTAGAGTTTGCGAAGTTTTCTAATTCTGTAATTTCTTCTTCTTTTGTTTGCTGGACTTCTTCAAAGAAGAGCTCCACATCAGCTGGGCTGTCGGGTTATCTTGAAATATGGTTCTGTGGAAAAGGCAGGGCCGGCTGCTCTCCCTGGGAAGTCCAGTTTGAGGAGGAGGGGTGGTGCAGGAACTACTTCTAATGGTGACAGAAGAGGCTGTCTTGTTTTGTTCTGTTTTGTTTTTAAGACAGGGTCTGGTTCTGTCCCCCAGGCTGGAGTACAGTGGCATGATCTTGTCTTACTGCAGCCTCAGCCTCCTGGGCCACCTCAGCCTCCTGAGTAGCTGGGACTACAGGCGCACGCCACCATGCCCAGCTAGCGCTTATATTTTTTTGTAGAGACAGAGTCTCGCCATGTTGCCCAGGCTGGTCTCGAACTTCTGAGTTCAGTCTGCCCACCTTGACCTCCCAAAGTGCTGGGATTACAGGTGTGAGCCACTGCGCCCAACATGGAGAAGAGAGTTCTTCTTTTTTTTTTTTCCCCCAGTCTTTTGTTTTTTAGTACCACTCTGACCTCACAGAAATATTTCTGTATATGTATATATTTGAGATTATGTGATCAGATGGAATTTATTCATTTTTATGCCCACATTTGCCCCAGCTGTGGGCCCGTTTTGGTCTAACTTCTTTGGTTTCTATGCCCCCACCCCCACCTCCCTAACGCACGCACAGCCAGGCCCTCCCTGCTGCAGAGGTTCAACTGTCTGTTTCCCCAGGGAGCTCTGATTTCTATGGCTAATGGGGAAGGGCCTTTGGAGAGCAGCATCTGGACACTAGGGGTGGTGATTGCTCCTGGATTCTCTCAACCCCGAGTGTGTAAAATTTGTTTCTAAATTCTAGAGTGAGAAATTTCTGAAGGTTCTGTAAGATACCAGTTTCCCAAACCTTAACCATAGCTCAGGCTATATAGTAAAGAAAAAGATAAATTCTGTCATTGTAGCCTTTTTCCTCTGGTTGAATAAATGTGTTATCTTTATAAACGTGTATAACCTTGAATTTGTTGCCAAAAATTGAGTTTTGTGAAATTGTCAGTTGGATTACTATATTACTGTACCTAGGGTTATAAAGTATTTTAACAAATAACCTCATTTGGTTTTTGTCACATCTCTAGATGAAGTTTAAAATGAAAGATCGATTTTTGGCTAGGTGTGGTGGCTCATGCCTGCAAATCCAAGCACTTAGGTAGGCAAAGATGGGAGGATTGCTTGAGGCCAGGAGTTTGAGACCAGCATGGGTAACATAGTGAGAACCCACCTCTAAAACTTAAAAATTAGCCGGCCAGGTGCGGTGGCTCACGCCTGTAATTCCAGCACTTTGGAAGGCTGAGAGGGGTGGATCACCTGAGGTCAGGAGTTCGAGACCAGCCTAACCAACATGGTGAAACCCTATCTCTACTAAAAATACAAAAATTAGCTGGGCATGGTGGTGGGCACCTGTAATCCCAGCAACTTGGGACGCTGAGGCAGGAGAATCTTTTAAACCCGGGAGGCGGAGGTTGCAGTGAGCTGAGATTGTGCCATTGCACTCCAGCCTGGGGGGACGGGGCGAGACTCCGTCTCAAAAAAAAACCCACCAAAACCAAGTGTGGTGGTGTAGTCCTGGTAGTCCCGGCTACTGAGGAGGCTGAGGCTGGAGGATTGCTTGAGGCTGCAGTGAGCTGTGATGGTGCCACTGCACTCCAGCAGATGCCCGAAGCCAGGAATAGCACCATGCCCTGTGAATGAACGTTGAATTTATAAATTAGGCACAGTGAGAGGTTAACAACAATAACTAATAATAAAATAGAACAATTATAACAATACACTGTAACAAGTTACATGAATTTTGGTCTCTCGAAGTACCGTGATATTTTTGGACCTTGGTTGAGTAAGGGTGACTGAAACCGAAAGGCGAGACCTTGGGTAAGGGGCACTCCTGTGCACTGTGTTTCAGTGAAACAGACAGCACTTGATCTCAGATCTTTTAAACTAAAACAGACTAATTGTATTCCCTCAAAATTTTAGGTTCTTCACGTACGGTAATTTTCCATTAGAACAGCATCTGAAACAAATTCACGAGGAAGCACTGAGCAAATTCCAGAAAATTGAACCAAGCACCGTGGTGCCAGCTCAGACACCCTGGGACAAGCCTGTGAGTGCCCCACCGTGTTTGTGTCCTTCCTGGTAAATATGTTGACATGAGGACTTGGACTGGGTGTTCACGATGGGATTTCAGATGCTGTCATGTTTGGTACAGAGTATGGGAGAGCTTTTCAAGCTAAAAGAATGGTAATTTGTTTGAAAGGAAAGTTAACTTAGTGGAAAGCATGTTTCGCTCCATTTTATGTATCCAGATAACCTAGAGTAGTTGACAACCGTCAGACACTGTGCCTACTCACAACGTCACGTCATTTTACAGAGGGAATTCCAGATAACATGTGGCCCGGATTCATTTGCTACAGATCCCTCTAAACAAACAACCGTCAGTGTTAGCTTCCTCTTACCGGAGTAAGTATATGCTGTCAAAGCTCATACAAGACAAAAACATGAGGAAAATGTTCCTATTAGAAGGTTCAGAAGTGAGTTCTACAATTGAATGTTAATTAATATACGGTTAGGATTCAGGGGTTAAGTGGACTTTAGGAATAGAGAACAAAATGTCGAAGTTTTTAATAACATCCAAAATGGTTTTTGAGGAAAATCGTTTTTGATAGCCCTCTGGAAGAAAAGTAATTTACTTATTGTATTTCAAAGCTTTATCCCTACAGAGAAAAGACTGCCTCAGACCAGCAGTTGCTCACATTTTGAGGTCACAGGTCCCTTCGAGTGTGAGAATGGTACTATGAACATGCACCTTGGCAAAATATACCACATACAAAACTTTGTAATTCCGGTGGTTTCACGAGACTAGGTCGGAACCGTGCCAGGGGGTGTTCAGGAAGGGAAGGCTTGGGCTCTGGGCCCTCCCGTGCTCAGCCTGCAGCTCCGTGGCTGGCACCTCTCCTGGCTTGTTCCTTGTCTCCTTAATGGTGCTGCCACTGTGCCTGTGATTTAAATCACGTGTGAAAAGTGCTTGGCAGGCTGTCCCATGGTGAGCATTTCCTGTGCAGTGAAGTTAATTTTATGGTTTGTGCCCCGCTTCAAAAATCCCGATATTTAAGGAAAATTCTCTTTTGCTCATAAAATTGTTAAATGTTGAAATGCAAGAATTTCTAGAAAGATGTGTAGTGGTTTTAAGTAAAATGTGCATAAGGGCCAATAATTTTCCCTTTACTCTTTTCTTACCTCCCCTTTCCTTTTTTTTTTTTTTTCAATGCAGCATCACCGACACATTTGAAGCCTTCACATTAAGTCTTCTGTCTTCACTCTTGACTTCTGGGCCCAATTCTCCCTTTTACAAAGCCTTGATTGAATCTGGCCTTGGCACAGACTTTTCTCCTGATGTTGGGTGAGTTTATGATTAGATTAGATCAGTAGTTCTCATTGGTTGGGGGCAGTTTTGCTCGTCCACCTCCACACCCTGTCCCGGCCCCAACACTTGACAATGTCTGGAACATTTTTGAATTTTTGATTGCTATAATCGGAAGATGGCAGACCAGGAAGTTGCTGAGTGTCTCATGGTACACAGGATGGCCGCCCCCATCAGGGAACTCTAGATGAGATCCTGGATCCAATGCCAGCCATTTGTGTCCCCCCAAGGGGGCATTTGTCCAAAAGAAAAACACCCAGCACAAAGACAGCTTTTCCAGGGCCTCAGAATGTCATGCTGTTGTCTCTTACAGGTCAGGTCATTAAGTATTAGAATTTTTTTTTTAGATGGAGTCTCTGTCGCCCAGGCTGGAGTGCAGTGATGCGATCTCGGCTCACTGCAAGCTCCGCCTCCCGGGTTCACACCATTCTCCTGCCTCAGCCTCCAGAGTAGCTGGGACTACAGGAATTTTTAAAATTTTGTAAATCTCAGCAGTTCTGTTTTGATATTTATCCTGCCATAACTCAAAAGTTTAAATTTTATTTTTAAAAAATGATGTAAAAATGACATGGATGTACACAGAACCAGTTACTTGAGAACACTGCTTTTATGAGCTTTTCAGTTGGGGGGCTGGAGTTTAAGGCGCTTCGTTCTGATCTTTAAATCAAGCATATTACGAGGGCATGATGAACGTGCCCGGATTCCAGTGCATCATTTCTGGTTTTGTCTTCTAGATATAATGGCTACACGAGGGAGGCCTACTTCAGTGTCGGCCTCCAAGGGATTGCGGAGAAAGATATTGAGACCGTCAGAAGCCTCGTAGACAGAACGATTGATGAAGTAGTTGAGTGAGTGTAGCTTGTTTATAACAATCTGCTTTCGCTCCTCATTCCTGCGTGCTTTTTGGGAGGAGCTGAGCCTGATCCATTGCTTCGGCCTTCCTTCTCTGTCATATAACATGCTTTTGTTCATATTTAGTTGTTTAAATATTATCTCTGCTACCTTCTGTTACTAAAACTCTTCAACATCTTAGGTTTTTGTTTTGTTTTGAGACAGGGTCTCGCTTTGTCACCCAGCCTGCTGTGCAGTGGCGTGATCTCAGCTCACTGCATTTTCCTCCCCTACCAGGCTCAGGTGATCCTTCCACCTCAGCCTCCCAAGTAGCTGGACCTAGGGTGCACACCACCATGCCCAGCTAATTTTTGTGTAGTAGAGATGAGCTTTCTCTATGTTGCCCAAGCTGGTCTTAAACTCCTGGCCTCAAGCAGTCCTCCTGCCTTGGCCTCCCAAAGTGCTGGGATTACAAGCATGAGCCATTGTGTCTGGCCCATCTTTGTTCTTCATTGTATTCTTTAGGAAAGGATTTGAAGATGATCGAATTGAGGCTTTACTTCATAAAATTGAAATACAGATGAAACATCAGTCTACCAGCTTTGGGCTGATGCTGACATCAGTAAGTGATTTCTCAACAACTTTGTTTTTGTTTTATAATAGACATTTTGTCTTGTTACTAGCTTAACTGGCTTTTTGATATTTTTATGTGAAATAGATTACTTTAAATGGGTAAGGGTTTATAACTAGTAATCTGTTGGTTATTTCCTAAACATTATTTCAGCCTGTGCTTTTTATTTTATTAGAACAAAACCGGGCTAAAGTAAGTTTTTTTGTTTCTCCATCCAAAGAATTACATGACTTTTGTTATAAACAATCATCTGTGGTATATTTAAATATAGAAACTAGGATCTTAATATCAAGTCTGGGCTGTTTGTGGAGGTTGTACTGTGGTACCAGCTGCATTGTGGATGTGGAAATCTTCCTTCCAGTACATAGCTTCTTGCTGGAACCACGATGGGGACCCTGTGGAGCTCTTGAAGTTGGGAAATCAGTTAGCTAAATTCAGACAGTGCCTGCAGGAAAATCCAAAATTTTTGCAAGAAAAAGTAAAACAGTATTTTAAGGTAAGAAAGTTGGATAATTCATTTCTCTAATTTTGAAGTTGAATTTTATACTAATGAAAGGAATATTAGGAACATAATCTATACATATAAGTAATTTCTGTTAATGGGTGACTTAATTCTAATTAAAAATTTAAATGCTTACATTAACGTAATTATTTTCCAGATTGTAATGCAAGTTGAGTTTTTTTAGATGAATGTATATGTGCATTTTTAGTATGTGAATATATGTATGTTTGTGTGTATGAACAAAACATCTGCATATATTGTTCTTTTATTAGTAGAAGAATATAAAATATGTGAACAGTCACCCAAATGTAATGAATCTTCTGGTTTTCATGAGTGAATTCTTCTGATGCTTGCAGGTTTGTTTTCTCAGATTTTTAGGCAGTTGTGCTTGGTTGCCTGTTCTTTGCTTTGTACTCATTACTGTGGTAGAACTTTTAAAAAGGGTTCCCGTGGTGGGAGAGACTGTTGTCTGCTGTGAAGGGAAACTCTCCAGTAGGTTCCATTGTTTTAGACATGAGATATGATTTAATAATTTGACCTGCAGTTTCTCTCAGCTGTTGTAAGTTATTTTCCATGAACTGATGTCTTCTAGTTATCTCACCTGTTTGTAGTATTTTATATGGGAGCATTTTGTGCATGTGTAGTTTTTTAATTGTTGAAACAAGGAAAGGACATGAAATCACCTAATGTTCATTTTTATATTACGTCAACATGTATTTTGTTCTAATAATTTATGAAGTATTGAATGGGAAATGTAGTTCTAGCCTTTTAGAGGTTAATAGTAGAATGAACGCTAGACAAAAAATAGAATTCTATATTATCTTCAATTAGACTAAAATCCAAGATCTGTAGTACTTGAAAGTGCAAACCTTCTTACAACTAAGATGTAATGAAAATGTTTAGTATTGATATGTTTAAGACCTAATGACCATAATAATAATAGTAGAATAACAGCATATGTGAATTCTGTGCTTACTACATAGGCAGGTATGTATGGTGGTAAGCATTTTATAAGGCTTGGGTACTTGCATCAGCAAAGCAACTCTTGAGGTGCGTTCTATTATTACTATTTTTAAAGTGGGAAAGCGGAACCACAGGACCAAGAACACACCAGCAGAAGCTTGTTGAGTGTTAGGATGTAGTAAGATCTTGTTTTCACTTGGCTTTTGTTGTTGCTGTGGTTGCTGCAGAATAACCAGCATAAGCTGACTTTATCGATGAGGCCAGATGACAAGTATCACGAGAAGCAGGCACAGGTGGAAGCCACGAAGCTCCAGCAGAAGGTCGAGGCTCTGTCCCCAGGAGACAGGCAGCAGATCTACGAGAAAGGTCAGAGGCTTCCTTCTGAGCTGGCGAGTCCCTAACCTGCACTCGGGCCTAGTGGACTTGTTAGTGAGTTAGTAGTTGGAGGCAGGTATTATTTCAACCAACAGGTGTCCGCTGGGCGCCAACAGAGCTCACGTTCGATGCATTGAGTTCAGATATTCTCAGAAAATCGCCCGTGTAGCTCAGTAGGAAACTCAGAAGTCATTGAAAAGAAGTAGCTTGAAAAGATGTATTTATTTTACAGATTTTGTAAATACTTTTATCAGGTGCCGTAATATGCCAGTACCATTGTACTGTTGCAGTGCGTGTTGCCTGGCCTGTGAGCAGAGTGGACAGTGAGAGCTGTGTGTTGGGAAGAGGCCTGTCTCAGGCATACAGGGTTTGTGCCAGCCGCAGAGCGGCACCAGGATTCTGTGGGACAGGCGTGGGGCACACAGGGATGGTGGAGCGGTGGGCATGGAGGGAGGACAGCGTGAGTGGGGGAGACAGGTGTGCCCTGTGGCTCTGGGGAGGGCCTGTATGGAAGACGGGGAGCACACAGGTGCTTAATGTATTAAGGCAGGAGAACTGCCGGGTCAGTGAGCAGTGTAGCTGCAGCCTCATTCAGGATAGTTTTGCAGAAAAATAGAGAAATTGGATGGAGAAAACTGCTGAGAGGCAATTAGACACCTAAGCATGACATGACGACCTAGGCCAGGATGGTGGGAGTGAAAAGAAAAGTGAGACGGGGATTGGCAGCCGCTGGGGGAGCAGCCGGGTGGAATGAAGGAAGGGACGAGGCCACGGGAGAGAAGGGGACCCAAATGGATTCTCAAAGGTATTTTGGCCTCTGGGAAAAAACATTTGCAAAAATGTCTGATAAAGGCCTGTATTCAGAATATACGAAAAACGAACAATTCAGTAATGAGAACACACAACCCCATTAACACATGGGTAAAAGATTTTGACAGATATCATCTAAGAGTTCCTAATGGCAAATAGGCACATAAATCATTACATGGGAAATAATCTCATTACTTTCTTAGGGAAATGTATCATAATTATTAGAAAAATGCAGATTAAAACTACAGTGATATACAATTATACACCTACTAGAATGACTAACATTTTAAAAATTACTGCCAGCACCAAATGTCATCAATCCTGAGAGGCAGGGGGAATGCTCACATGCTGCCAAAGGAGCCAAAATGGTGTGGCCACCTAGGAAACAGGGTCACAGTTCTCACAGTGCCAGCCAACATGCACGGACCAGGAAGGCCCCGCTCCTAACGTCCCTTCAAGAGAAATGAAAACAGGTGTCCGCACAAAGCTTGAAACAACCCAGATTTCCATCAACATATACATCGTTACAAAGAAATGCCACTAGCTGTGAAGGAGCGCAACAATGATGCACGCTTGGTATTGGTGCATCTCGAAGCTTCCCACAAAGGGAAAGAAGCCGGGTGCAAGATGACATCCCGAGGCCATTCATGGGAAGCCTAGATGTGGCAAAGCTGCAGGGACAGAGAGCAGATGAGAAGCTGCTGGAGGCCCAGTCGGGGTGTGGTTGACTGCAGTGGGGATGGGAGAGTTTTGGGGTGCTAGAAAGGCCCAGTACTATGATGTGGTGGCTTCATAACTTGCCACAGTTTTCAGAACTCAGTTGAGTCTTTAAAATTGTAAACATTATTGCTTGTAAGTTATGTATTAACTCTTTTAAAAATAGATGCAACACATACACACATGCACTTACTTTTCCTGTTAAAAAAAAAAAAGCTAATTGGGCTGGGATTCTGTGAGAAATTGTCAGGTTTGTCAGGAGGGTAAGAGTGGACGTTAGATGGAAAGTAAGCAACTCCATTTTGATCATGCTAAGTTTGAAGTTACATCATGTAAAAAAAAAATTAATGTCAGTTTGTAACCTGCTCTTACTCTTGCTATCTGAATTCTTGTTTAGAGACAACTGTTTTTTTTTTGTTTTTTTTTTTGAGACGGAGTCTCGCCCTGTCACCCAGGCTGGAGTGCAGTGGCACAATCTCGGCTCACTGCAAGCTCCCCCTCCCGGATTCGCGTCATTTTCTCGCCTCAGCTTCCCGAGTAGCTGAGAGTACAGGCGCCCACCACCACGCCCAGCTAATTTTTTGTATTTTTAGTGGAGACTAGAGACAACTGTTTTAAGCTCTATTTTTTTAACCTTACTCTTTTTTTCCCCCTTATTAAGCTCTGTTTTGTGACAAGCTCCAATCTTCCCGCTTTTAATTGAAATTATTCATGAGTACACAAGATGATTCCATGAGTAGGCAACAGGTTGTACGTTTCCTAAATTACTTCATATTCGTGGCCTGGCCTCAGAGCTGTGCTTTAAGAAAACCCCGTATACTGTAGTCCAAACCAGTAGGTTAATGAGCAGTGCTCACACTACAGATTTCTCCTTTACACACACACTGTGTAGCTCTTTGAAAGGAGGGCACAGTGCTAGTGCATTGAATGGTTATTTCAGGTCAGTAAGTCTTCAAGTGTGCACGGCAGTGTTAGGGTTCTGTGAATTAAAAGCCAATCTGTAGAGAACAACAATGCAGAAAAGGGGAATGGGAAACTGTGTAGTAAAAGCTTGAATCTTCCGATTTCTGGTCTTGTGTGTGTCTTAAGCACTGTGAAGAGGTAAAGCCTCCACCATCAGGGAGTGTGTGATGTGCTGAAAGAAAACAGAGAAGAGAAAGTGCCAGAGGCTTTTTCTACCAACTGTGAGTGAGTGCATTCAGAGAAGGAGCCCTGGATGTCAGGGTAGCTGTGGCGTGCTCTAGCGCAGGTGGGCCCAGGGACCATGGGGGAAACCGGGTCAGGGAAGAGGCAGGAGGGAGCTTTGTGGCAAAGCCACAGATTAGAAAATCTCTGCGTGGCGTGAGGTCGGGAAAGTCAGGATGTTAGGTAGGCGGCGAGCAGGCAGGGGAAGCCTGCAGAGCCCAGGTCTGAGCTCTGTGCCATTGGGAGCCTGGGCTCCACATGCTGCTGGGAGCAGGGGTGGTTATTGATGGCAGTTGCGGCTCCAGAGGTGGACAGAAGGGCTGGAGCCCACAGTGGGGCACCTGTGGAGGGATGACACTGCCTGAGATGCTCACTGCACCCCAAGATCCCGTGTCTAAGTGCGCGGCACGCTCTCGGGGAACTTCAGAAGGTGGAAATGGAACATGGGGGAGGTCAGCCCAGCAGACACCAGGAGTGCTGTCTGCGGGGACTGAGTTAAAGTGGGAACTGGGCACAGCCCTCCCCGGGAGTCGTGGAATCAGGCATTTGTATACTTGCTTGGCTCGCTGTAGCACTGTGAAGCCGCTTCACTGATGGCCATCAGGGCGGGGAGCACGCCTGGGTCTTCTGGATTCTCCACATAGGCTGTGGCTCAGTGGAGGAGTCTACTGTGAAGGTGCTGCCTCCCTCATTGATGCATGGACTGTCAGGCCCAGGAAGTGTCTTTCTAAGCACCACTGTAATTTGTGTGATTTATGCGCTTGTGTAAGTCTTTTGCTGAAATTAGTGAAAATGAAACAATAGAAAACAAGTATAGGGCCAGGTGCAGTGACTCATGCCTGGAATCCCAGCACTTTGGGAGGCCAAGGTGGGAGGATCACTTGAGGTCAGGAGTTTGAGACAGCCTGGGCAACATGGCAAAACCTCGTCTCTACAAAAAAAAAATAAAAATAAACAGAAACAGAAATCAGCCAGGTATGGTGGTCTGCACCCCTAGTCCCGGTCACGTAGGAGGCTAAGGCAGAAGGATCACTTGAGCCCAGGAGGCAGAGGCTGCAGTGAGCTGAGATGGTGCCACTGTACTCCAGCCTGGGTGACAGAGCCAGACCCTGTCTCAAAACAAAAAGAAGATAAGTATAAAGATCACTAAATTTCAGTCCAACAAGAAATGGTTTGAAAACTCTAAAAACAAGTTGAATCTATTTAATGTAAACTTTGGAGGGGTGCAGGAGAAGCTGCTTGAGCAAACCACCACTCCCCAGCAGAATTGCTCAATAATTGAAAATGAGAATTAGGAAAAGGGCTACCCACTAAGCAGGTTATTAGTGCGTCTAAATCTGGTCAGCCTGGGAATAGGAGATACTTTGCAAACCACAGTGCTCCTGTACTCCCCACACTTGGCGTGGACGGCTAATTCTGGATGTTAAGATAATAACATAGGAGATAAGTTGCATCAAACCTTTTAATTAGGGCCCTGAATATTCCTTTTTCTTGTTTCTTTTTTAGGTTTAGAATTACGGACTCAACAAAGCAAACCTCAAGATGCCTCCTGTCTGCCAGCGTTGAAAGTTTCCGATATTGAACCCACCATACCTGTCACAGAGTTGGACGTGGTCCTGACAGGTCACTGTGAATGCTACGCTTTTCCTGGGTCTCGGGTTCCTTGGGGAATTAAATCTCACTCCTCACAGAAGCAGTAGAGTCACGTCTTGGAGGTTTTCCCTGAAACATTTGAGCAGCCCTGTGCGTTCATAGTCTCGCTCTACACGTGTCTTCTGCCTTGTTCTTAACTCTCGGTGGTGATAGCCTCGTTCACTCAGTAAGAGCCTGTGTGTGTGTGTGTTCCTGAGAGGGGTTTGATAGGGCGCTCTGATTTCCTGCTTCTAGAATCAAATGAGGATTTGGGTTACGCTGTGACTGTGTGAAGTGCAGTTTTAAAAATAGAGGCATCCTCAGAGCCCTTTTTCCCAACTGTTTACCCTGCCATCAGCATAGAGGAAGCAGAGGGACAAGAGCCCCTGGAAAGGTGAGTGCTGAGTTGAAAGGAAGTTGGAGACCAGGTTTATCCCCCTGCTGTGTCCTGGCATTTTGTTCCGTGACATGTTTCGTTCCGTGGCACGTTTCGTTCCGTGGCACCTTTCGTTCCGTGGTACTTTTTGTCCCGTGGTCTGTCACTGCTTTTGAATTCTCAGGGTACCCCCTTTCTCTCTGGCTCCTGGCTGGTAGCAGGAGAGGCACCTTTGGGGTAACCTCACCTATGACAGTGTTGATGCTGAGCTTACCAGCGGGTGTGGCTGGACGTGACTGAGCTGAGGGCAGCATGGCTCTCACTTGCACCTCGAGGACGGGGATGGGATTTCACCCTGGGCATCCCTGTGTCCTGTGAAGCGTCTCCAGCCCACCTTTTGTCTTCTGACAGCGCTTGTCGTGTTTGTATCTCGTTTATTTTCATGTGTGTGTGTGTGTGGGCGCATGTGAGTGGAAATCGAGGCTGACGTCCCTCTGATCTGTTAACCCTGGCAGTTTTTGTCCGTGAATCTCATTAAGTGTTTGCTAAGAGTGAGAATAAATCAGTCATCCTTCCGCACCTTGGTCCCTCCGCTGGTATAAGGCGCTCTGCTAGGTAGGGACATGCGAAGCTGAATGCCCAGCCCTCCCCTTGAGGTCAGGACGGGTGGGTGGGGGACACCAGGAGCCTTGTTTGGGGCCCTGGGGCAGCCTTCTGTTGTGGGGCCAGAGGGTGGCAGGAGGGCCTGTTGGGGAAGATGAGCAGCGCTGAGGACGGGTGCGATGTGGGCCCAGGGGTCTCGGGGGCACCTGGTCGGAGTTCCCTCTGGTTGACGGGGAGAGGTTGGGTAACTGGAACTCGCAGTTATGAGACCAGAAGGTCGTGGTTCCGTCCTTCCTTTCCCATTCCTTGGAGAGCACGGGTTGCTTTGCTATTGAAGACAGTTCCAGTTTTTAGTCATGAAAATACAATAGGGAAATTTATATAAACTCTAGTATAAGTCTTAAACCTCCATTCTTGAAAAAACAATAAATAGCATTGTTTTTAAACATTATAAGTGGTTAAAATTTTACTGGCAACAATCAAAATTAAATCCCTTTTGTTTTTCTAGCTGGAGATATCCCTGTTCAGTACTGCGCCCAGCCCACCAATGGCATGGTGTATTTCCGGGCCTTCTCCAGCCTGAACACACTCCCCGAGGAGCTGAGGCCCTATGTGCCCCTCTTCTGCAGCGTCCTCACCAAGTATGAGTCGCAACACACCCTTGTGTGTCTTACTAACATCTGCTTTGTGTGCGTATCTGTATTGTTCTAATGCATCAGTAGGAATTACCTTCAGTGAATCACAACTTACAATGTTAGTGTGTAAGTATGGTGTACAATATATTGGTTTAGAATTTTTTATGAAAGTAACATTTTCTTACTATATTACATTGAAATAGTTATGAATCTACGGTATAATATAAGGAGATACTTTTAGATCTCTATCTCAGCCTATGAATCTATGAAGCTTTAGAAAGGATTGATGGTTTAATCCGAAAGTGTAAGTAATTGGATGTGCAGTGTGGCCCGGGGCTGCCTTAGGAACAGGTGTGCCTGCTGCCTGCGTGGCTCCTCCTCCAAGCCGACCCTGCAGTTGCCGGCGTCCTCCGTAGGTGGGGTATGCACAGATCTGGAAACACACACACGAGTGCACACATCAACACTTGACTTTTTGCCCAGCTCTGCCGTGGCCGAGGTTGCAGGGCAAGCAGTAGACAGGGCTGTGGGCTCCCGTTCCCATCCAGAATTAATAGGGCGACAGGGAACCCTGCAGCCAGCTTCAGGGACCACTGCCCAACCTGACATGCAGCTGGGGTCTTCCCTTTGTGGAGATGAAGTTGTCTGCGTGCTGCAGAAAGCTATGTGGCTGTGACACCTTCTGCACCCTGGCTGAGGGTCCACTCATATGGAAAAATGTCTTCAGGGTTTTGAAAGTTCCCTGCCTTTCTTTTTAAATAGAGCTGCCACTGTTCATCCTTTTGTAGCAGTTTAGAAAACACCTCATGGTCATTCCCTTGACTCAATTATTGCTGGCATTAGCAGTGTCACTGTGAATGTTTCTTTCAAAAGCATGAGTGCTGAGAGGAAACTGCTTTTCTTAAAAACTTAAAAAACCTTTAGTCTTCGGACTCCCCCGCCCAGGCTACCAGACATTTGAGCAAAACAAAGGAAGTATGTATCACGGTGATCTGGGTGAAGAGAGTAGGGAGTACTCATAAAACATTTATTGAAAAGCTTACAACTGGAAATGCCTATTTTAGAATGGTGTTTTAAGTGCAGACACTGGCTGCCCAAGTGTCTTGTGCCTCTGGACACTGACTTCCTAGGCGAGAGAAACTGGGGTCTCCCTGGGGAAGGGGGCACATGAACTCTCGAGGGCGAAGGCCAGAGTGCACCTGCTTGATGACTTTCGAAGTGTAGAGAGGTTGGCAAAGCCGCAGTTACTGAATTAATGAAAGCAACTTGTAACTCAAGATGCACGATTTTAAAAATGATTCAGTAAAGACTGCCTTGTAATCGGGGTGATGCTTCTCTGCTGTGTCAGGCTGGGCTGCGGCCTTCTTGACTACCGGGAGCAGGCTCAGCAGATAGAATTGAAGACCGGAGGGATGAGTGCTTCTCCCCACGTGCTCCCTGACGACTCGCACATGGACACCTACGAGCAGGTAGCCTGGTACCATCAGACGACTGCTGCGGTGGGAAGCTTTTCTCCAGTGTCTGTCACTGTTCGATTCGGCCCTAATTCCTTTCTTCTTCTGTGTTTTCTTTGGTTCAGGGTGTGCTTTTCTCCTCTCTCTGCCTGGATCGAAACCTGCCAGACATGATGCAGCTATGGAGTGAAATATTTAACAAGTAACTTTATTTGCAAGAGTTGTCCATTCTTGGGGTGTACTAGAGATCTTTGAAGTACTTTAAAGGAGACAGTTTTACTCGTGTGTGTTGTTGACTTCCAAGTCTGACTTTTACTTGTAGTTCATATGGACTTGTAAAATTTCTTTGGTTGCTAAAGTACTCTGAAAACTTAATCAACTTTCCATGATACTGAAGGGATGTGAGGAATGGGTCTCCAGGAATTTTTTCTTCTCCTTTTTCCATAGCCCGTGCTTTGAAGAAGAGGAGCACTTCAAGGTGCTGGTGAAGATGACCGCCCAGGAGCTCGCCAATGGAATTCCTGACTCTGGGCACCTGTACGCGTCCATCAGGGCAGGCCGGACCCTCACGCCCGCAGGGGACCTGCAGGAGACCTTCAGCGGGATGGATCAGGTGGGAAGCTTGGAAGGAACCTCTATTACTCCGGTTTAGCCACATATTCCAGAGTTACTGATTTCTTTGGGAATACATTAATTTATGTCCCAGAAATGCTAACTTTCTAACTGACTAAATATGGGGAAGAATTGGTTGGTTGGTTTTGACTCATCTTCCTCTTTGTACCACCCTGCACCCCAGTTCCAGCCCTGCTCAAGCCGTGCACTCGCACACATAACCCCTGCCCAAGCAGGGTTCTGATGTCACAGGTGCTTGGTTCAGACTGAGCGGGTCTGTTGTAGCCTCTGCCTCTCTCTGAGCGAGTTTCCTCTGGCTTAGGTGCGGCTGATGAAGAGGATTGCAGAAATGACAGATATCAAACCCATCCTGAGGAAGCTCCCGCGTATCAAGAAACACTTGTTAAATGGTGATAATATGAGGTGCATTTGTGATTTGTTTCTAAATATTTTATGATTCATTCTATTAAGTATAGTTTTTAGGTATTTCTTACTTGTAGAAACTTCAAGATAGAGTGCTTGGTAAAGGTAAAGGTTATAGAATTTATTGTAAATGTCAAGTGTTCTAACAAACTAAGAAAATATTTTAAGCCTATTAAAAGTTGTAGGAGATGGGGAAGAAAGCAGGCTAATTTTGTTCTAGAAGTGCAAATAGGTTGAGGGCAAGTAGTTATATTGCTTCCAAAAGCACATAGTCCGTAACTGAGGTATCTGTAAAGGTGAGCTTGCTGAAGACCAGAGTAAAAGTGCAGTTTCTTATAAAATTATGTGATGCTTTGAGGAAACATCTGGCAGCTCAGTCCTATACCTTCAGTTGGCCTTAGGCCCTCAGATGTGTGAGCATGAATAAAGTTTAAAAATGATTAAGTTTATTTTCAGCATCTTATTGTCAGTGACATTGATGTATTCGTCAGTACTTAACAAGAAAATGTTTGCTGAAGTCAGTTGTCCTTCTTCACAGAGAGTCCTGATGCCTTTCCCCAGTCATGTCCTGAGAATCCCTGGCAGATTCTACAGGGCGGTCTGTGGGTGGCCAGAGGTGAAGCCTGGCGATCAGGGTCTCTTGGCATTGGGCTCAGGCAGGCCTGGCTTCTGGTACCGCCGGGTCAGCACTCACGCTCGCTCCCAGGCGGTCCTGGGCAGCTGACCCACTTGCGTCTTCTGCTTCCTCCTCCATAAAACCTTCCTTCGCAGGTTTATCATACGGAATAAAAGAAAGAATATCTGCAAGGCAGCATACATGCCTGGGATATAGTTAGTATTAATATAATGGTACGTGCTGTTACTTTAACTAGAATAAGTTTAGGATTTACAGCCAAAAGGAAAAAATATACACTCTGTCAATATACTGTAGAGTTCAAGTAGCTTTTATATGATAGTAGTATTTGCAATTCTGTGGAATTTGGAAGAGTTCTATTTTCATGTAACTTTGAGAGCATGGTAATTTTTTGCAATTTATAATGTTCTGCTTTAACAACCAGTTCACATTTTCAAATTGATGACTTCTGGACAGTAATTTTAAAAGTTGTCAGTGTTTTGATAGTGTAATTCTGAAGGCATGGTTAGCAGATCTTAATAGTCTCTGTATTTTCTTTGCTCTTCGGAAGAACTAGAGTTTAGAGTCTCAGGCTCCGCATCTGGACGGCTTCATTAGCTGCCACATTGAACTGTGCGGAAATCTCTTGATAACCTGAAGCACTGCAGAGCAGGGAGGCGGCCGTGGCATTTCCACATTTGGCTACTGTTTCTTTTAACACTCTGAACAGTATTTTCTATAAAAACAACATTATTGAGTTATACAAAATGTGATGAATTACTAAAACTGTTTTTTCTAACAGTGGTTTTATGTATACGTAATTTTTCAAACAGGTGTTCAGTGAATGCGACTCCTCAGCAGATGCCTCAGACAGAAAAAGCGGTCGAAGACTTCCTTAGAAGCATCGGTCGGAGTAAGAAGGAACGGAGGCCTGTGCGCCCACACACGGTCGAGGTATGCACTGGTGGTGCTGGCGCCCGGTGAGCGCCTGGCAGGTGCCAGAGCAGCTCTCATGTTTTACACACATTAACTCAATTCTCAGAGCAGTCCAGCATGTGGGGGTTCATATCCCCTGTACGCAGATGAAGAAACTGAGGTTTCTTCAGGAGGATTAAGTATCTTGCCCAGTGTTGGCCCAGTTAAGTGAGTTCAGACCCTGCAGTGTGGCCTTGGATCCTGCGCTCACTTCTGTGCCTTGCAGTGAGTAGTCTGATAGGAAAACAGACTTTGGCTGGAATACGCTGGCAGAGGAATGGCCCAAACCGTAGCCTGAAGGCTGTTCACTGCTGTTTCTATGACTCATGAATCCATGGATCTGACATGGAACAGTGATGTCGGTGATAACTAACTTAGTAAATTTGATTAACTTAGAGAGTTGTAGTTTAGTTCATGGATGTCAGTAGAGAAGCCGTGCTGCTCCGTGGAGGAGGTTGACGCTCATGTCTTCTCCATTGGTGTCTGCGTATCCCTGGTTCAATTCTGGATGTGGTCTCTCTGTTGGCCCCTGGGAGTGGAGCCTTTGGGAGGTGGCCTCCTGCTGCTCCAGGCCCCTCTGCCTGCAACCCTTTCACCTTAAATGTCCTCTTGATTTGACAGATTAATGACAAGAAAGTGCAGAAAGAAAGGTTAAAATATTTTCTTTGTACCATATAACAAGGCTACCTTTTCCTTGACTGTCTGAAAATTTATTTTAAAATTTTCTTAATTTCTTTTACTCACTTTATTTCTTTTTTTAGTTTTTGTTATTTTGAGACAGGGTCTGTCTCTGGCACTCAGGCTGGAGTGCAGTGGTGCCATTACAACTAGCTGCAGCCGTGACCTGGGCTCAAGTGATCCTCCAATCTCAGCCTCCCAAGTAGCAGGGGCTACAGGTGTGCACCACCATGCCCAGCTAATTTTTAAAAATTTTTTGTTGAGATGGGAGCTCACTACATTGCCCAGGCTGGTCTCAAACTCCTGGACCCAAGCAATCCTCCCACCTCAGCCTCCAAAGTGCTGGCATAGGCATGAGCCACTCTGCCCAGCCTATTTTTATTTTATTTTTTTTAAGCGTTTATTATTTAAAACACTTACATCTGCCCTAACACTTGTTGTTAGCTGTGTGAATTTTATAAACTCTGTTACTTCTTATATATTTCAAGTGAGTTCTGGATTTTTCTGTTTTCTCTTGGAAACTTGATTTTCAGAAACCTGTGCCCAGCAGCTCTGGTGGAGATGCCTACGTTCCCCATGGCTCCCAGGTCATTAGGAAGCTGGTCATGGTAAGAACCACAGCCCATCCAGGTTCCCAGCGGGTGGGTGCTTCCCTCCATGGCTGTGTCTGCCGCTGATGTTCGAATGTTCCTCCGTCCGCCTGTCCGTGGGGCTGGCGTGTCCCTAGAGTTGCGAGTTCAGTGCATCCTTTGTCACTGCCACCCTGAGCCTTTTCTCTCTCAGTGCTGAGTGAAGGCCCTGGCGGGGGTGTGTCCTCCTGTGCCGAGGAGGGCCCTAGTATGGGGTGCGTCTTCCCTGTGCCCAGGAAGAGGGCTACTGCTCTGGGTGGTCTCCTCCCGGGCAACTCACCCTCCTTTGAACGTAGCTCCCGAGCTGAGTTGATGCCAGTGGAGCGGTCTGACAGATCCTTTCCGCGACTCAGCCTGGTGCTGATGCTGTTTGGTTTGGTTCCTTGTGGAGTAGAGTGATTTAACACATTCCTATGATATCATATGATATGAAATATAAATATGTAACTATGATATAAACGGCGTAGAATGAAATGTTTTTAATTGAACAGTATACGTTAAAGCATCACGTCAAGATTGGAGGACTTCATGTCAGTTTTACAGTGAGAAATTCTGTGGAGTGACGGAACTGCAGTGCCTTGCTCTCGCGCCCCAGCACCTGGCTGCGGAGTGTCACGGAGATGGGACCCCTGAGATGGGTCCAGTCCCAGTGCCGTGGGCGGTGCGTGGCAGCACAGCCGCCTCTGACCCCTGAGATGGGTCCAGTCCCAGTGCCGTGGGCGGTGCGTGGCAGCACAGCCGCCTCTGACCATACCTTGTCCCTCAGGAACCCACCTTCAAGCCCTGGCAGATGAAGACTCACTTCCTGATGCCCTTCCCGGTGAATTACGTGGGTGAATGCATCCGAACTGTCCCCTACACGGACCCAGATCATGCCAGGTAGGAGGGTGGAGGTCGGGACCTCTCAGGCCTGAGCCTTACGGAAGAGCTTGTCAAGGCTGTTCGAGTTCACAGGGCATGTTTTAGCACAGGAAAAGTCTGTGCTGACTCTGAGTGTTGGACCTGGAGCTGTGTGAGTCTACGAGTGCTCCTCTTTAAACAGCAGTCTTCGTGAACAGAGACCCAGCTTTAGAGCCAGTCATTTTTGTAAACAATTTCTATTATTGAGGAGTCCTATGAACAAAACAGATACCTATGACCTTAAACACAGACTCCTTTCAACATGCCCCATGTACTCACCTCATCTCTAGGTAAAAATCGAATGAATTTAGGCTGAGACTTCTGATAGACATGGTAGGTTAAGCCTTCATGAGGGGACAGATGCGTGAACGACAGCAAAGGCAGATCAAGACAGGAAGCTACAAGGGAAAGAGTGGGAGGTGACCCGGAGAGCCATGGGGGCTGCAGGAGAACCTCGTGAGCCAGACTGTGGGTGGGTGGGGGGTGCCTGACCTGGGGCCACAGAGGGACAGGGCAGTGGGGAGAAACCAGGTGGTCCTGCAGAGCCCTGCAGATGGCAGGGCCGGAGGCCGCCTCACAGTCCCTCTAAGGAGTTTGTCTCCCCTGTCTCCCCACCAAGTCAGAAGCTCAGGGAAGGAGGCCCTGGGTTGAGCAGCCGAAGCCACAGCCAAGAGTCAGGGTCAGGCCTGTTCCCAAAGTGGTGTGGGGCGAGGGAGTTTGCCGCCTACAGACTGGCCCTCCAGCCCCTTCTTCCGAACTGTGGCTGCCCCTTGGCTGTGTTCATCCCATCTGGGGAAACTGGCCAGACCAGGACAGACTCACAGACGTGCACCTTTGGGGACCCGTCAGTTGGGTGTGTATGACACAGATATGTGCAAACATGTTATATCCTGGAAATTCACTTCCTGTGTCCTTGTCCCAGGCAGCTACCCCCATGAGGGACTAAACCAAGGAGTGAGCCTGGTAGAGAGGTGGAAGGCAGGCTTAGGCCTGGGCAGCCTGTCCTGATTGGAGAAGGAGCCAGGCCTCCGGGGTGCACGTGTGTCACAGAGGGCCACAGATGGGGAGTTGTGTAGGAGGCAGGCGGGAAGAAACGTGGGGCTGCAGTGGGGGCCCAGAAAGAGCTGGCTGTAGAAAAGAAGTATGTGGTCAGCTGTTTTATTTATTTATTTCCATATTTGTAGAAGATGAACAGATCTGTCTGCTATGCCGGCAGAAGAGTGGTGTCTGTTTCCACTATCCAATAGGAAAATGTAGACAGAAAACACTAAAAATGTGGAGGTTCCCCCTGGGCAGTGGGATTCCAGATCTTTTTTTCCTTGTGTTTTGTATTTTATAATCTTTCAGCAGTGAGCATGTGTTTTTAATATACAAGTAATAGAAATTTCTCAAGAAGGATAATGCACGGACGGATGGAACGCCATCCCTGCCGGTGCTTGTGGAGACTCCGTCCCCCAGGGTTGGGCTCCAGCCTCACTAGTCCCAGCTGACGGCGCCCCAGCCACGCGAGAGGCGCTGGGTTTCTCCTGGAGGACCTACACGAGATGGTCGTGACTTCTCCCACCACAGCCCCTGGGAACACGCCCACTCCTTCCTTGATTTCCCACCTGGCCTATTTGACTCCCTTCATCCACTTTAGGAAAAGGCCCGTCTGTGGAAGCGGCGACCTGGGGCTGATCTCGCCACGGGCGTCTTCAAGGAGCCTGTGTCTTTGCTGCAGACTCTACCATCATTGTCTGCCCTGCCTTCTGTCGGAGGTGGATGTGTTCTAGAATCAGCTTGAATGTGATGTTACCGTTCACAGTGGAAGGCAGAGGAAATTGGCCCTGTTCCTAGAAACGCGCTTTATCGGAGAGTGTGTGTTTTCTTAAGGGATTCTTATAAAACTCCTTTTTTTCCATATTCTGATGTGAGACATTTAAATAAATGTTCATTTGCACATTTGCCTTTATAATAGAAATAACCTCTTTCTACTTCACGAGATTTTAAAAATGCCATATGTGCATTGGAACAAGTTAAGCACTGTGGTGCTGGAAGTGTTAAGATTCCCTCCCCACCACCTCTCCCTTCAACCCTGTAATCTAAGCCAACTGTTTGAAAATTGTGCTTCCTTGTGCTTTTTAGTTTTGGTTAATTGAAAAAATCTCATGCCTGTAAGCCCAGCACTTTGAAGGCAGGAGGATCACTTGAAGCCAGGTGTTTGAGACCAGCCTGGGCAACAAAGCTAGACTCTGCCTCTACAAAAACTGTAAAAATAGTCAGGCGTGGTGGCCCACACCTGTAGGCCCAGCTACTCAGGAGGCTGTGGTGGGAGGATCCCTTGAGCCCAGGAGTTCAAAGCTGCAGTGAGCTGTGATTACACTAATGCACTCCAGCCTGGCGACAGAGCGAGACCCCATCTCTTAAAAAACAAGACCAAAATATGGGAAGATAATTTATGCAGCATTATTTTACAACTTGATTTTATTTTCATTTTCACTTAATCCAACAATTACTTCATTGTCTATGCTTTTTTATCAGCCATGGTGTTAACTTGCATTTTTTAATCATTTCAGTCTTAAAATCCTTGCACGTTTGATGACTGCCAAATTCTTGCATACAGAAATTCGAGAAAAAGGCGGTGCTTATGGTGGAGGCGCAAAACTCAGCCACAATGGGATTTTCACCCTTTACTCTTACAGGTGAGTTTTGCTCTAGTTCACACATTGGGATGCACATGTCGTTTTAGTCTTCTACTCATGATTATCAGTGTCATTTTCTTCTACTGCAGTGAACCTTTAGACAAAAGTTGTTCTGTGTGCTTCTTTTCACTTCTTGGGCACTTAGCCACACCCAGCAATGTCCTTTCTGGCGCCAGGATTAGGGCCAGCAGCCTAAACAGGAAGCATTCTGCCTTCAGTAAACCCTGGCTTCAGCCAGCATATTTTGGCAGAACACGGTAGTGCCTCCATCCGTGGGTTTGCCTTCCACGGTTTATTACCCACAGTCACCCTCGGTCTGAAAATATTAAATGGAAAATTCCAGACATAAACACTTCCTAAGTTTTAAATTGTACACCATTCTTCTAAGCAGTGGGATGAAAGCTGACGCTGTCTACAGTACCTGCCTGTTGGTCACTCAGTAGCCGTCTAGGTATCAGATATGCTGTGGGTATCCAAGAGCTTCTGTTCACAGAACCTTTGTTTTACTTAATAGTAGCCCATCAGCGTAACTTTTATTACAGTATAATTGTTGTATTTTGTTAATATCTTGCTGCACCTAATCTATAAACTTTATGGGCCCCAGGTGAGGGGGCTGCGATACAGCCTGAGAGCGTTCTTAGCTCATTTCAGTTGGAGGTGCCTGATGTGGATGCAGTTCTGTTAGCTTTCATAAACATAACACCGTTACTCTAAAGCAATATTCTTGATTTTCTATGGCTTTGCTGCCTAAGAGAACATGTATTCCAACAGTTTTTAAGAAGGAGCCGGCCGGCTGCGGTGGCAAGTGCCTGTGGTCCTAGCTACAGGAGGCTAAGGCGGGAGGATCCCTTGAGCCTGGGGAGGTTGAAACTGCAGTGAGCAGATTGCGCCACTGCACGCCAGCCTGGGCGACAGTGAGACCCTGTCTCGTGGATGCATAGCTAGATTAGGTAGGTAGGCAGGCATGTAGGTAGATACGTAGGTAGCCATTGCCACTCTGATGAGTTCTCCCCCTTGCTGGGCTGGAAGCCATGCTTCTAGACAAGGATGGGGAAGCAGCTCACAGCCCCTCTGCAGCTCAGGGTGGAGGGAGGGCTGGGCTCTTTGCATTTACACGAAGGGAAGTCTGGATTGGCCCCCTCAGGCTGATTCCTGTACTACCCTGGGTGTGTCTTCAGGGAGATGAAAGGAAAACCTTTGTTTGCTTAATTTTTCCGTGTAAGTCTTCTGTAATTTCCCTGTAATCCTGACCTGCCCCTACCCTCCACTGACTTTCCTCTCTTGATGAGGTCACAGAGAGGTGTATTTAAATAATCTAGGGAGGACTTTGTGCAGACAGACCTTGTCTAAGAGGGAGAACGTGTTGAAAGGCTTATGTGATCGGATTTAAATTTCCATTGAGAGTAATTGAGCGATTTGTCAGTGGGCTGTTTGGACTAAATCAGATGTAAAATAGAGCTGTTAACCCATAGAAGATGTTGAATTGTTAAGTCGACAGAGGTTTATCATAAACTCGTCCATTGGTAAAATGCTTGCCCGTTTATTTCTCTGGGTTTCCTAGGGACCCAAATACAATAGAGACGCTCCAGTCTTTTGGGAAGGCTGTCAACTGGGCTAAGTCTGGAAAATTCACACAGCAAGACATCGACGAAGCCAAACTTTCTGTCTTCTCAACCGTAGATGCTCCTGTCGCTCCTTCAGACAAAGGTATTTTAAGTATAACAGTGAGAATCTCAACCCACAGCCTCACAGATGACGTTGCTGTTTTCCAAGTTCCCGGCATGTATGGGCAGGAGCACCAGCTTCTGGTGCCTCCATCCTTGCTTGTGATATGATTTCCACGTCTGACACCCTAAACACGCTTCCTGACATCCGGGCGAGAAGAGTGCATCCTGTCATTTTGTTTTACTGACCTGAGACCCAGTGGGGCCAACCCATGGCAGTGTCCAGGCTCATTAGGGTGGAAGGAGGACGTGGGCACGGCCCGGGCATGGCCACGTTAATCTCTAGAGCCACTTTTGCTCACAGCATCATCAGCCTCACGCGGCGCTGACTGCATCCATGCTGCAGAAGCAGGCGTTGGTAGGGGTCAGCGTGGCACGTGGGAGCTGGAGGTCGGGGTGTGATCTCTGGGTTGTTAGACACATCCCTGTGGTTGAAACATGCACGTGAAATGACAGTGAGATGCCTGTGTCCCCTCCGGGACATGAGTGCACAGCCCACAATGCGAGCTCCCGGGCAGCGGCTCCATCGTGCCTGTGGATTGTCTTCTAGGAATGGATCACTTCTTGTACGGCCTCTCAGATGAGATGAAGCAGGCCCACAGAGAGCAGCTCTTTGCTGTCAGCCACGACAAGCTCCTGGCCGTGAGCGATAGGTGAGTGGGGAGCGGGGGAGACAGCGTTTGGGACTGGAAGTCTGCGTGCTGACTTTAACAGCGCTGACGCAGAAGCCAGTCCCCGCTGACCACGCCTGCCTTCCTCTCAGGTACCTCGGCACTGGGAAGAGCACACATGGCCTGGCCATCCTCGGACCCGAGAACCCGAAAATTGCCAAGGACCCATCCTGGATCATCCGATGAGCAGCCGTGGCACTCGACTGCACAGGAGCCTGAGACAATACACCTCTGAGCTGAATATGAAAAGTCAGAAATGCTACTGCTTTTTCCAAGAATATTATGTCATTAAGTGTCGCCAAAGCCCTTGACTGGCGAGTCAAAAACTCAGATCTGTCTTAAGAGTGACCAGGAAGAGGTTCATTGAAATAATCATGCATGAAGCGCCAAAGATGCACCATGTAGAATTTTTACTTTCTACTGGCAGGCTCCTTTTACCTCATTAATTCTAGAATATTTACTTAAGAATCTAAAAATAAAGGGCAACTCTGACTTAACCTCTGCTTGAGTCATTATTTTAAGCAGCATTTAGGGCCTTTATTTAAAAACAGAAGTAAAATGAAAAGATGCGCAAGGGTGTCCCACGTCAGCCTGCGCTGATTCAGGAAACTCCATCACACCGAGGCCCTGGGGGAGTGTCCTCCTAACAGACGGGAGTTCACCGCGGCGGCTGGATGGAAACCGTCCTGAGAAGCAGGTGGGTTGGGGTGAGTAAGCGCTTGCTTCATCTTTACAGAGCCAGAAAGGAAAGCCTCCGCGCTAGCTCTTCCTTGGGAAATCAGAGTCCAACAGCCAAACAGCTTGTTTTTGGCATCTCCTCTCCCTCCACCCAGCTCTCTGCCCCCGTTTCTGAGGCACAGCTGTTGTCTCTTGCAGACTAGAGCTAAGAGGCAGAAACGCTGTCCCTACAGGAGGGGGGCCCACCAGGGCAGCAGGGCTGTCATCCCAGCAGCCGTGTCTACTCTGGCAAGACTCTTCCGGAGAGTTCCAACCTAGGTCCCAGTGAGGACTGTAGCTTGGCCTGGAGGAGAAGCTGGCTATCAGAGTTTTGAACCTACCACCACCCCACCCACCCCTTGGTGGTTTTAACATGCAGCTAGGATTGCAATCAAGAGAACAAGTAAATAAGATTCATGTTTTACTTTCTATTTTACTTTCAAAGGAGAGCAGGAGCCTGGGGTCGAGGCCCAGGGTCCCGGCCTGCTGCTGTGGATGGAAACTGACACATGGCAAATATGTAACGGTAAGTAAACGTGGCCTTCCCCTTGGCCTGTGTAAACTACTGGCTTTGTTCTCCTTTTATGACTTGTGCATAGTTCAGTGATCCCTATAAAAATATTTTGCTAATCTTTGCCCACAAAACTGAGAAAACCTTTAGTAGCCACCCATAGATTGAGGTATTAATCTCCTACTTAAAAAACTAAAACAGAGGACTGTTGGAGTTGTAGGCAAATGTTTAATTCTGCTCATGTGCACATCTGAAAGCATGAGACACAGTCCACAGACAGCACGCACTGGAGCTGGTGGGGCAGACGGGCACTCACCAATTAGGTATTAATGTCAATAATACGTGCATAAAGTGCTGATAAATAACTTAAGTGTTACAAACACAGACGGTCCACGGTGAGTCCAGGCTGCAGGCACATGCAGGCGGGACTGGGTCAGACACTCCAGGGCTGCACGTGCTCCAGCTGGCCTGAGTCTGACACGTCATAGCTGGCCTTGTACTTGGCCAGGATCTTCATGAGGGGCCGTAGCTTGAGCCACCACTGTTCTTTGGGAATCCTGTGCCTGTGGAGGGAAGAGGAGACAGCAGTGAGGCCTGCAGTCACCCCCAGGAGATGCCTCCGCCTGCCCTGCACACCATGGCCAGCACAGCGAGCAGTCTTGCCAGAAACACAGGGTTTGTAGGGTCAGCTGAATCAAAGCCAATTTCAGGATCAAATGAAACCATTGTTTAAAATTATTCCCGAAGACCTAGTGGTGTTTTCTGTGTGTACATTTTCTTTTTTGAGATGGAGTCTCTCTCTCTTGCCAGGCTTGAGTACAGTGGTGCAATCTCAGCTCACTGCAACCTCTGCCTCCCGGGTTCAAGCGATTTCTCCTGCCTCAGCCTCCTGGGTAGCTGGGACTACAGGTGTGCATCACCATGCCTCGCTAATTTTTGTATTTTTAGTAGAGATGGGGTTTCACCATATGAGCCAGGTTGGTCTCGATCTCTTGACCTTGTGATCCACCTGCCTCGGCCTCCCAAAGTGCTGGGATTATAGGCATAAGCCGCTGCACCCGGCCAAGACCTAGTATTTTTTTTAACTGAGCTTCAGAAAAGCCAGTTCCTCAAACCCCTGAATGAGTTGCCAACAGCAACAGCCATTCCCCTGGCCCGTACTCACATTGGCTGGGTTCACTGAGGCAATAAGAGCCCAACTTACTCAAAATCCGTTTGCTTCTTCAGCTCTGCCACAGGTTGAAAAATAACGTTTCTTTTGCTTATTCCCAGCACACAAACGGAATCATCGGTGGTAAATTTTTTTCCTATAAAAGATTTAAAAAAAGATTAATAACACCCTGTCACATGGGCAGGTGGGGGAGCAGAATCATGGTGCGAGTTGAGAACTGAGATTCCTCGGAACCATGCTGAACCTGGCCTGGAAGCCCAGGTGAGACTGAGAACAGCCGCGCAGTGGGGCCAGTGCCTGGCCTCCTGCAGCTCTGCTCTTGTGGGACCACCCCGATGGCTTCCTGGAAAGCAGCTTTTGTTTTTTCCTCCCAGTGGAGAGAATTTTTCACTAAATAGTGGAATAGGGAAATTAGCTTAAATTACAGCAAAACACTAATTTATGCTCACAGATACACACACTGAGAGGCAAAAAGCATCCATAGCTAAATTAGCAAAAGAAAATCGCTGTAGAAAGAATCAAAGCCAAAGTCAGTTCTTCAAAAAGACAAACCCATTGAAACTATTCACATCACTGTTTTTTATAGACTCTCATTTTTCTAAGTCGGACACTGAGAGTGATACGTGGTTTGCCATAATAAAAGCATACATCTGCTATGACTGATGAAGAAAGCTGAGGGGGTGGGGGTGAGAAAGATGCTGGCACAAAGAGCCACTCAGGAATGAGCGGGGAGCAGCCATGTTGGAACCATTAAAGTTTATAGATTTCTTAGAATATGTAACTTACAAAACTGATTTAAGGGAAAACATGCACAGTTCTACAAACATGAACAATTCATTCAGCAGTCAATTCTTCCTCAAAACTGGAAGTTTTGATGGATAGAGTCACAAGGAGGTTGTCCTACCAAATATCCAAAAAATGAAAGGCCCCACTTAAACTGTGAGGGGAAATTGCTGGCCAACGTTCAGGACCTCCAGAGCAAAAAGCCTGCACAAAAGAACTGCAGACTGCATCTAGCAGTGATAAAAGATAACATGTCATGCCCAAGCTGATCTTATCCCAGGAATCCAAGGTTGGTTAAATAGCAACACTCAGAGATCAGGAGTAAAACATCACGTGCAGCTCAGTACTGAATTGAAGAAGGAACCAGCACCCTACTTCTCCCCGACAGGACAGCATTTTCACCAAGGCCGGACAGCCTGCATCACGAGGCTGTGGCCTCCCTTCCCAGACCCCTTACCTCTGCCCCGGGCCTCCTTGAGTTTCACAGTGATCCACTCCATAGCTCTGGCAGAGATTTTGGTTCCAAAGTTTCTATCAAATGGAGAGGGTGCCCCACCCTGTTGGTGGTTAGAGTTATATGAAATATCAGTTATACAGTAATACTTTGCTGTTAAATAGAAATGACAATTTCTATGTTGCAGAATTCATGTTTTTATTTCTAGGTCCTTATAGTTGGAACAGAACAAAACAAAACCTGTGATTCCCATAGCCTGAACTCGGCCTGTTAAGCAAAAGTATCAAGTGTTCCCCCCGCTCAGTAAGATGAGGATTTTAATAAACTCAACAAGTCAACTAACAATCTTCATTATTTTAATATCTTAAATCAGGATTTCATAAACTCATCTGAGGTGGGGATGGGTCACAGCTTTAATCAAAAAACCGTTGTGGATTCTTTGACAAGAACACACATACACCTACTATTTCATCATCATTGCAGGGGATTCATGGACTCTGGCTTAAAAGTATAAGAATAGGAGGTGGTGAGGAAGGAGTGTGTGCAAGTTAGGAGGCCTGGACCCCTGTGTCCCAGGCGCGTGCAGCTCATTCCAGGTCATTCTGATTTGGGGTGTCAAGTATACTACATGTCTGATAATCCATTTTAAATCTTAGGGAAGCTCCAGTTTTTAACTTGATGAAGTGTTTAATTTGAATAAGCATTTCCAAGTAATGGGGGTATCACTGTTTTCATGAAAGTGACAGTTCCCTTAAAATCCCCATTACTCAAACCTCACCAACAAAAGAATCCTAAAGCTGGTGATGTTTGGCATGACTTAAAAGTTCAGATGTTTTGGCTGGGCACGGTGGCTCACGCCTGTAATCCCACCACTTTGGGAGGCTGAGGTGGGTGAATCACCTGAGGTCAGGAGTTTGAGACCAGCCTGGCCAACGTGGTGAAACCCCATCTCTACTAAAAATACAAAAATTAGCTGGGCGTGGTGGTGGGTGCCTGTACTGCCATCTCCTCGGGAGGCTGAGGCAGGAGAATCACTTGAACCTGGAAGGTGGAGGTTGCAGTGAGCCAAGCTTGTACCACTGCACTCCAGCCTGGGCAACAGAGCAAGACTCTGTCTCAAAAAGTTCAGATGTTTTTTATCATCTTGGAATTTACTTATACATTTTTCCCCAAAATGGCTAAAATAAGACAATCTTTTAAAAGTCACACGACAGTGGCTTTGTGGGCCCCTCATGCAGTCTCGGGCCTACCTGCTGCATGTGGCCCAGCACGTTCTTCCTGCAGTCAAACACGCCTTTGCCTTCTTCCGAATAGAGCTGGTAAATGAAGTCGGTGGTGTAGTTTTCACTGCAGCTCTCATTTCTGAAACGAGCGAGAAGGAGTCACTTTGTTTAGCGTGCAGTGGGCACGTGGCTCCCTGCTTGGGGAGATGGCCCTGGGAGGCTGGCCTCCCGCATCCTCCGACCCTATGGTGATTCTACATCAACACCAGTCCCTCCAGTTCACGGTTTTGCTTTCTGCAGTTTGTTACCCATGGTCCAGTGGTCAACTGAGGCCCACAAATATTAAATGGAAAATTCCAGAAATATGTAAGTTTTAAATTGCACACCATTCTGAGTAGCGTGATGAAATCTCGTGCTGTCTGTCTTGCTCTGTCCCACCCAGAACGTGAATCATCCCTGTGCCCTGCGTCTCCATGCTGTCTGTGCCTCCTGCCCGAGTCACTCAGTAGCCGCCCTGGTTATCAGATGGAAGCAACCTCGTGTATACAGGGGGTGGGTACTATCCCCAGGTTCAGACACCCACTGCAGTCTTGGGACACAGTCCCTGAGGCTAAGAGGGATGACTGTTTCCTTCTTTCTTCATAAACATCAGGTGCTAATTAGGGAAATGATTGCGAGATATCTAAAAGAATAAGAGACCATAAAGCAAAAATGTTAGTTGTCTAAATGCAGGCAAGCCTTTAGAGCAGCGCACCACAGCTGTCTTCTGCACCTGCTCAGTGTGTGTAGTGCACTCTAGTGGCAAAGAAGTGACCACTCATCCAGCCCAAGTCACAGACTAGAATCTAAGAACCAGGGTGTGGCGGTGAGGGTAAGATCAGCCCCTGGTCTCTCTCTCTCACTCACCTGAGCACAAGGCCTCTCTGGATGGTGGTCTTCATTTTCTCCGTCAGGTGCTCCACATTGGACTGGAAGAGAGTATTTTGTTAATCAGACAATAAACTTCTACTAAGTACCTACTGTGTGTCAGGCACTGCAGGCCGGGAAGTGCCAACCAAGTGTGGCGGTGAGCATGGCCAAGGAGGCTGCAGCTCTCGCGGCTTGGGTCTTGGGGAGCCTCCTCCCAGATGGGGAGGACACGTCTGCAGCGATGAACGCTGAGGACAGGGCACAGTGAGCAGCCCTCACGGCGGCCACTAGCAACACCTTCCGGAGTCAACAGGGTCCCTCTGAAAACGGTAATTCCGTGATTTGCCCAGTGCTCATTCATGGCTCTATTGCTCGTTGTTTATTTGCATGACGATGTTCTCTCGGTGCTCTCAGAGGAAAAGAGTGACCTGCGGCCTTTCTATGGAATCTCATGTGATGGCCTGATGAGCAGTGTCTGACCAAAGAATTTGTAGACTCACATTCATACACAGATTTCTTAAGGAAAAGATGGTCTTAGAAGAGAGTAAGAACATCCCTTTTCAGATCACGTTGGGAGGATTACAAGAGGGAGGTAATTCCCTAATGATTCATCCTAAGAAAGTGGAGGTTTTTACATCTAATCAAATCTGTCACTGGGCGCAATGGCAGAATTTCACAAAGTAGGAGGCCAGGCATGGTGGCTCATGCCCGTAATCCCAGCACTTTGGGAGGCCAAGGCGGATAGATCGCCTGAGGTCAGGAGTTTGAGAGCAGCCTGGCCAACATGGTGAAACCCCCGTCTCTACTAAAAATACAAAAAATTAGCCGGGTGTGGTGGCAGGTGCCTGTAGTCTCACCTACTTGGGAGGCTGAGGCAGGAGAATTGCTTAAACCCAGGAGGCAGAAGTTGCAGTGAGCTGAGATTGTGCTACTACACTCCAGCCTGGGTGACAGAGCGAGACTCCATCTCAAAAATTTAAAAAAAAAAAAAGCAAAAAATAAAAATCTGTCATAATTTCTCCTCTTAAGCCCTTGCCATGTTGAGTGCTGGTAAGGCAGGATCTTTGGACAGATTTCTGAAATACGTTCATGAGTCACGTAACAGGGGGATATGTTCCTTGAGAAATGCATTGCTAGGTGACTTAAGCCTTGTGCAAACATCCTACAGTGAACTCACACAAACCCAGGAGGCAGGGCCTGCTGCACACCTGTTGTTCCTGGCTACAAACCTGAATGTCTGGGACTGTTGAATACTGCAGGCAATTGTGTATCTAAACATGTCTAGACGTAGAAAAGCACAGTAAAAGATACATATTTTTTGATAAAAAATATATATCTTTTTATAAAATATATATTATAAAAATATATGTAAAAAGATATAAAAGATAAAAAACTGCACCTGTTTGGGGCATCTCCATTATAATCTTATGGGACCCACTGTTGACAGAAACATCATGATGCAGTGAATGACTCCACAAATATTTGACATGGTAAAGAAATTCGTGATTCACATGTCACATAATTAGTGCCAAGGCCCTTTTTACTTGATCTATTTGGCTCAGAAACAAGTAACATCCTAACTTTTTAAAAGACAAGGGTGCTGGGCGCGGTGGCTCATGCCTGTAATCCCAGCACTTTGGGAGGCCAAGGTGGGCAGATCACGAGGTCAGAAGTTCGAGACCAGCCTGACCAACATGGTGAAACCTCATCTCTACTAAAAATACAAAATTAGCTGGGCGTGGTGGCACGTGCCTGTAATCCCAGCTACTTGGGAGGCTAAGGCAGGTGAATCGCTTGAACCTGGGAGTCGGAGGTTGCAGTAAGCTGAGACCACGCCACTGCACTCCAGCCTGGGTGACAGAGCAAGACTCCCTCTCTAAATAAATAAAGACAATTGTTCAAGTTGCATTTTATCTGCCAAGGCCTGTCATCTTGCATGAAGTTTAGCAACTTTGAACGTTGCAGGGTCCAGGCCTGGATTCTGTTGTGTCGTTCAAGCAGGGGCAGACCGCAGGGTCAGCGACACCCTTCCCTAAAAGAGCCACAGATGCCGAGAAACCACGGTCATGTCTGTGTCAGTTTAGAGGCAGATGCAGCATCAGGGGCCTCAGGATTTAAAAGAAGCTGCAGCAACCTTCAGAGCCTGTCACAGACGTGGGTGGTGACTGTCAGCAGAGGTTCTCAAATCATTGGTGACATAAGTGAGACAACATTAACTACACAACAGACTACGTCAAACAAACAAGCTTGTGTTTCACACATGAGACTAGAAGGTGTCCTCAACAAGGCACACCCGCCGTCACCTGACACGCAGTAGGGGCACCTGGGCGATGCGAAGTGTATCAAGCGTGGCGTGTTCCGTAGCACCTCCGTCTCCATGCCCCTCGGAAAGCAAACCACCCTAGACACGATGATTCACTCCGCAGCACCCAGTGGATCCCAAGGGGACGGGCCCTGAGGCCAGCCCCATCACATACCTGCAGATCCCTGATGTCGAAGGGCTCTTCGAAAATGTAGGCGGCATCAGCTCCCGCCGCGAGCCCCCCCATGTTGGCCAGGTAGCCACAGTAGCCGCCCATGGTCTCGATGATGAACACGCGCCGCTTGGTTCCGCTGGCGGACTGCTTGATGCGGTCGCAGGTCTGGTCACAGAGAAGAGATCAGTCACTCCAGCCCAGGCCCGGGGCGTGCCCACCATCCCAGAGCTCCCCCAAGAGTGAGTGCAACAAGGCCCCCCCACCGCGCCCAAACATGCGGTCCCAGCATCCCGCAGAGGTGAAGGGTGTGCAGCAGCCGGGATGTGCCCTCGGAGTGGGTGTGAACGTGGTCCCCCGCAACCCCACCGTGACAGCCACCTGGAGGTGACCTCGATGTCCCGTTTTGGGGGCCTGGCCACCTGCCGCTCCCTTCTCCCAGGCCCCATAGAAGGGGACGGAAAAGACGACCCCACAAGCCAGCTCACTCCACGCTGCTCTGTGACTGTCCCTGCTGAAGCCGCTTTCACCGGACACGGACACCATTAGGTGTTAGCTGAGATGTTAGGGGACTGTCCCCTGCCAGCTTAGTCCGTGGGAACTGCTGTGCTGTTCTATTTTCTTCTGAAAAGCTCCCTGTGATTTTAGAGGTGCGGCCATCTTCCATCCATTGGTGAATGTTACATTTATGGAAACTCTACTCAAAGGCAGATGGTGGTTCTTAGACCTAGGCGCCTGGGGAAGTCTTCCAGATGCACAGGCACCGGGTCCCAGAGTGAAATGTCTGCCATCCGCCCTCCATGAGGACCCAAGCTCGGGGGGGGAGAAAAACGGCAAAGAAATGCATCGGCCGCCTTCCCACCCATACATCAGTCCGGCTGCAACGCCCTCTTCCTGGGCCTCAGCTCCCACCCCGGGACCCTCCAATCCGTTCACACAGAAAGGACCCCATCTATAAAAAACATAAATCTGATCCAGTTCTTGGTTTATTCAAAACCCTTTGCTCACTTCAAGTACACATCAAGCCTTTGTCGGGAATCCCCGGCCCCGCCTGCTCCCGGCACCAGGTCCTGTTCCAGCCACCCCAGGTCCTCCTGGGGCCTTTGGATATGCTGGCCGCTGTGTGCATCACATTCCGGCACAGTGGTGGGCGGGAGAGCAGCCCCCAAAGGAATCCCAGTCCTATCCCTAATCCCTGGGATTAGGGAACCTGGGAACGTTCCCTCATGCGGTGATAAAGGTGAATCCTAGGAGTACCCAGGTGGGCCCTAAATGCCATCACCTGCATCAGCAGATGAGGGGCGCAGAGGCTGAAGGCCCTGGAGCGGGATGCTGCACACCCACATGGAAGGAGGAGGCGCCAGGGAACAAGGCGTGCAAGGCCCGCAGCTCTGGGCACCTGAACGGGCCACGAGGGACGCTCCTGGAGCAAACATTCTGGCCTCAGCCCATGGCTCCTGCCCTCCAGATCTCTGGGACAGTGAGTATTATTTTCCAGCCCCAGGTGTGTGGTCAGTGTCACAGCGGCCACGGGACACACAGAAGCACCTTCCTCAGCTCTGATCCAGAGGAAAACGTCATTTCCTCAGGAAAACACCACCTGGTTTCTAGGACCACAAAGTTCCCTCTGTCAGGGGCTCTCGGAGCCACCCCATGTCCTCTCTTCATAGAAATTATCCCGGTGTCTCTCCCTGCAGTTACCTTGTGGTTATTTGACTTGGGAGGATCTTCCTCACTAGGCTGCAAATTCCATGAGGACAGGAACTGTGGGCTGGGCTTACACCAGTACACCATCAGCAGCACCCGGCCGAGCCCCCACAGCAGGCGCTCAAGAAATGCTTGTCTCTGAATGACATAAGCACGGTATTCCCCAGCCAGCCGTCCATCCGTCCGTCCTGTTCAACGGCTGATCCTGCAGGATTCACTAACGGGCCTCCATGGGACTCAGCCAAGAGTAAGAGCATGAAGTGGGGGAGTGGACTTCAGACTAGGAGCCACGTGAGAGTCTGTGCACCCAAGTTTAACACCCACTGGGAAATTTTCACTTGAGTACTTGGGATGAAATCTAAAAGTGCACTTTGATTAATAAATGCAGGCTTGATTAAACGATTCCAAACTATACTTCCAGTTTCTTTGGCAGATTCTTTTCTTCCCAAAATAATTGGTTGATGTATTCAAAACTGAACATGGACTCTAGTTAGCGGGCCACTTTGCATTGTGTAGAAGCCGAGATGGGGAGAGAAACAGGCACTGGGAAGAATTCCCATCTTTGTGCTTAGGAGGACAGAGGACAGAACCCCGTCAAGGGTCCAAAGAGCCCACAACTGCCTTCTTGAAGGGCCAGTGCAGAATTCTGAGGGTTTCACTGTTCCACCTGTACTGGGTCTCTCTCTCAACGTGATCTAAGACTTAAGATGCTGTAAGGCTTTAAGACTTGTCCTTTGTCTTAGAGAATCCTGGGTGCGGAGTGGGGCCTCAGGACCCCAAGAGGCACAAAACCTCATGGGTTACTTTTCCAACTGAATCTCCCCCGCAGCCCACCCTGAGGTGGGGAATTACTGTCACTCATTCAGAGAATGACATCAACCGCTTAATGGCAAAAGAATTCTGCGGGCAAAGCAGCTCTCCCAAGAGGCTGATTTGTGCCCAAGCATGTCTGAGTTCTGGTCCCTCCAGGCTGCCCCAGGGGCCTGTGGAACAGCGCAGCCCTGACACCTGAGCCACACCCCCGACTGTGTGCTCGTCTCAGTGTAAACGCAGCGACAGCTGGGACGGAAGAGGCCGCCTTTGCTGGAGCTTAGAGATACAGCTTTCCTGAACTCTCTCCTCATTACCTAGATGGCATCTGAAGCCTGAATTAGCTTCTAAAAATAGCAAGTCACTCCGGCCGTGCCTCAGGCAATTAGTCAAAGTAGCACTGACAAGAAGGCGGCAGATCCCAATCGCGGCCCTGCCTGCCTGCAGTGTCGCACGGAGGCGCCTCCCTGGCCTCTGAGTGGGTGGAAGGATGGCAGAGGGCTGTGTCCCAGGGCTGGCACGTGGACAGCAGCCGTGAGTGGCACTTGTCAGGCAAAGCCTGTGACCTCAGCCGTTCCCCCTGCACGATGGGATGTGCCCCCAGCAGACACCACCCCCTGCAAGGACACACAGGCGATCCTGCTGGGAAATTCCCCGAGGAGTCCCATGGGAGCGAGAGCCCCAGGCTACAGTTCAAACATCACCACACTTTGCTCCATGGGTGTTAAGAAATATAAATTGGTGGTGAAAGAAAAGGTGGCGTTTGCTACAGCGTTAAGGTAGAAAAATGCCACTGACTTCTCTGTGAGAACCACCTTGCTCTGTGAATCTGCAGGGAGGCCAGTTTTCCCATGACTGGTATCCCTCACAGCAGCCGAGCCTCTGCTGAAGTCGGTGGCCAGACGGGACAGGGGGTGGGGGTCCCGTCCCTGCTACAGCAAGGAACCCGCAGCAAAGCACAGCTGCTGGCCAGGGTAGGGCTGCGTCGCATGTGGGGCACGAGGGTGGAAGTGTGCATGGACATCTACAAGGTGCTAAAGGAGAGTGAAGCCAGCGATGGCCGGACCCTAATGGCATTCACCCAACAGGGGTCACATGCGGGGCCCAAGGAAGTCCTGGGAATGAGCCGGGGCCAGCCTCTGCAAGACCACCACAGCACTGGGGAACACAGGGAGAAGCCCAGGAGAGAGACGGCCAGGACACGCCCCTCAGCTCGAGTGGGAGGCTGAGGCTCGGACGCACAGGAAGCTGCAGCCGACCTCGTGACTCCTCTGTGCTCCCTTCCCTGCACTGTAACTCAGCTCTGAAGGAAGTACCCGGAATAGAACTGCTGTTTTCCGAGGTTGTGTGCTAAGCTGAACTAAGGAGTCTCCAGCAGGGCTGGGAGTTTTCACTGCAAACTCCGGAGCTGGCTTGGATGTCAAGATGTAAGGTAAAGGCCAGTGGCTGCTGTCCCTGCACGCGATGCAGGCTGACTCCAGCCAGCAGCTGTGCTTTGCTGTGGGTCCCTCGCACCAGGTGGCCAAGTCACGGACGTGACCCTACATGCCACGGTGGCCACCGTCCTGTCTGCAGCTGAGTGAGGACCCTCTCTGCAGCAAAGGCCTGTGGAACTACCATAGGTCCTCATGTCCAGCTTATGACCATAGAGGTGGGTCAGAGTATCAGGGACCGGAGGGGCCACCATGCGGGTGTCAGCACCACACCCACGACTGGCAGAATCCACCCCTCCCAAGGCACATGTTGGTGAAACCGCCTGCCCAGGAGGGCGTGACTTCGGCTCTCTAAAGAGCCTCTTGTCTCACCAGGAAGGCTGTTTTCCAGGCAGCAGCCCCCAGTGGGTACGGCTGTCCTGGAGCTCGTACTTACCGGGCATTTACACCCCTTCCTGCAGGCTCCTACAGCTGGCCCTGCAGCCTCACTACTCAGCGTGGGCAGGAGAGGCAACCTCCAGAGAAATGGTGCCTGCGGCTCCCCTAGTCTAGGTGGGATAGAAACACGATCCCAAGGACTGGATATATCATCTCACTGTTAATCAATAAAGACAGGCTCTCCCTAAGGCAGAGAAGCTAAAAAAATTTTACCCTGTTCTGGCCAGTGTGACATAAAGCCAAGCTAACAAAGGGGGGAAAAGAAGAATAAATCCGGCTCATCCTTAGCACAGAAGAAACAAGTTGCTAAAATAAATGAAGGGAAGCAACGGGAGGAAACAGGGTTCTCTTACCTCAACGACAGCATTCAGGCCAGTGTCGGAGCCCAGGCTTATTTCTGTGCCTGGGACATTGTTGCTAATCGTGGCCGGCACCACACACAGGGGGATGCAAAGCTCCTGGTGGCGGCCTCGTGCCTCGGCCATGTCGCACGCACTCTTGTAAGCCTGAAGCAGCAGGGCCAAGCGGTTAGCGGGGGTGCCGGGTGCTCACCTGCCAGCCCCAGGGCCTGTGCTGAGGTCCAGGAAGGGACAGGAGGGGACTGAGTCCCCAGGGGAAGCCGGTTCATGCGGGTCAAGGGGCCGAGGGGAGCTCTGGAGGCCGTGCGAGAGCAGGACAGGCCTCGGCGACACAGGGGGCCGCCTGGGCATAGCCCAGGTCCTCATGAAAGGGGGCGCCTGCAGGCAGCACAGCGGGGTGGGTGCGAGGCAGGCAACGGAGCAGGTTGCAGGCAACGGCGAGTTAGTCACGAGTGAGACAGCTCAGCTCTCGGCATGTCATGGTGGGTAAGGGAGGCCAGGGCAGTCAGGACACTTAAAGGCAAAGCCGATCCTGTAGCTTTCTGCAGGCAGGCAAGGATCAGTGGGATGGGGCACACGGCTGTGAGGACCACACCAAGTGCCCGCCTTCATCGTGCAGAGGCGGCGCCCAGGTGCAGGCAGGGAAGGGGGCATGCAGCTGGATTACCGGTGGGCCACACTCAGCCCCACGCCACATCTCTGCTCTCTGGGCGGAAGCTGCCGTTTCTGCCCTCGGCAAGCCGCACACAAAGCCGCACAGGCGAGCAAGAACCTGAGTTGCTGCTCTGGGGTTCCACTGGGAAATGCGCTCCGGTATCAGAAAGGGGAGCGGTTCTTGAGCCCGTGTACACCGGGGTTTTTCAGACTCCACCTCAGGGTGTTAACCAAAGTCACAGCAGGACAGGTCCGCACGCCCACTGTTCCCACCTCCAAGTGGCCCCACACAGCAAGGTGTTTTTGACATCCACGTGGTGGCAAAACCAACTGTTTATGGTCTTGGACATGTCTGTCTTACTGTCAATATCCCCACATCTGCTGCAGAAATGCTACTGGTGGGACACAGGGCAGCGCCCACACCTCCCTGGGAGAGTCGCACAGTGAGTGATCTGGGCTCTGCAGCCCTGGGGCAACGCAAAGCATCCCAAGGCCTGGAGCCCGTGTGGGCCGAGGGCTTCGGACAGTGGGTGTAGACCCGTGGCAGGTGAGTTCACAGCACGGTGGATAGGAGGGTGGGGCGGGTGGGTCAGTGCTGGGTGACCACAAGGCGAGCTGTGAGCAGGGTCAGTGCTGGGTGACCACAAGGTGAGCTGTGAGCAGGGTCCCCCGCGCCCCATGGCACGGCCTCCACGTCCACCCAGGCCCAGCACGTGCCCAGCTCTTAGGCCGCTCTGTGCAGGCTCTGCCTGGCAGGCTCTGGCCATGGCAGTTTTTGCAGGACTTCAATCCAAATGCCAGCTGCTTCCCAGCCAGCAACACTCATGTCGGGGCACTGGCTGGCCTGGTGCCCAGGATGTGGCCCCTCAGCACCGCCACGTGGGAGGCTCCTTATGCTTTTCAGACAGGTGATGTTGCTCACTTTACTGTGGAATACCCGAGCTCAGGACTGACCAAGACTGGCTGCGGGGAGCTGGCTGTTTCTCCGAGAAGCCCTCGCTGGAAGCCAGGCAGTGTGGGTGACCTGAGACCAGGAGGGGTCTGAGGCACACAGGAGGGCAGGTGGGGGTCTCGGCACCTTAACTCCACATTGAAATCTGTGGGGACAGCCACAATGCTGCAAATCCTCTCTCCCCTCTTCCCTATCACTCCTCTTTTCCTTCCTTCAGTCTCCAAAAAAGGGAAGGGAAGCTTCAATACGGGGGAGACCCTGCCCAGCAAAACATAAAATTCTCAAGACCAAGCACAGCCAGGCTGTGAATCAGTCACGAGGCTGTGGTCACTGCCACCTTCACGGCAGCTGACGGCAGCGTGGCAGCAGCTTACTGTGCTTCTGATGTGACCTGATCGAGCTTACAGGACGGAGTAATGGGCCAGCGCTAAGGAATGAAAGCGTCCGCCCGAAACTCCCTGCAGCCGTATCCTGAGAACGTGTCACACCGGCCCTGAGGTATTTCATTCCTTCTGCTCTGCCCGGAGGACCACTCACCAGCACCGCATAGATTCTGAGGGGCTAAGCATCAATGCTGGCAAGAAGGAAATCATGAGAGGGGACGAGGACGCACGTGTCCAAAGAAGATGAGGCTTCACCACATCAGCCCCACCCAGGGCTTCCGAAGCACAACACGGTGACGTCCTGAGCCAGACTCCTATTATGGAGCCCACCCTGTGCTCTGAGGGACGTTCCGCAGTGTCCCTTGTCTCCAGCCCCAGATGCTGGGAGCATCCCTTTTCCCAGTGCTAACCAGAAACCTCCCTGGACGTTGCAAACATCCCCTGGGGCAAAATCACCACCCCTGCCCCCATGAGAATCACCAAATTTTCTGAACAATAGAAGCCGGTATACTGGAGCCATCTACAGACCGCAAACCTAAATGCTGCCCAGGGCCACGCCATGAGTCACCAGTCACAGAGGGTGTGGCCGGACAGGGAAGAGACGCTCACTCCCATGCGTCCTCAGCCTCCGGCGGCTTCAGGACAGTGGCCGGGGGAACCCGGAGCCATCCACGTCCAGTTGCCTCACACCCTGATTTCCTGAGGACGCCACCAGCTTATGTTCTTCTATGGCCAGACGAGCCCAGTTCAGACCCAAATCCAAACCTTCTCAGGATTCACACTGTTCGGCCGTCAGTAAACAGGGCTCTGGAGAAAACAGCTGCCATGTTCACATATCGGTCCCTCTCCCTTCAGGGTCCACAGAGGGACCCTCAGCGGCTTTCTCTTCTCTGCCCCAGCTCCCGAGCAGCCACAGCATTCGCCAGGGTGACCTCGGTCAGACGGCGCCACTCACCCATCACGAGACTAGAACCACCGCACTCCCAAGACAGCCTTGTTCCTTGGAGCTCAGGATCAGAAGGGCAACAAGGACACACACATGCACTTACCAATGTGGCTGTACCTGGCCAACGGGAGGCTCAACTAACTACACGCTCCAGTTCTTTCTCAGACATTGTAATCAGTTAACTTCAGGCCCGGCGCGGTGGCTCATCCCTGTAACCCCTGTGCTTTGAGAGCCTAAGACAGGGGGATTGCTTGAGCCCAGACGTTTTGAGACCAGCCTGGGCAACACAGGGAGACCCCGTCTCTATAGAAATACAAAAAATTAGCTGGGCACGGTGGCACCCACCTGTAGTCCCAGCTACTCAGGAGGCTGAGGTGGGAGGATCACCTAAGCCTGGGAGGTCGAGGCTGCAGTGAATAGCGATTGCAGCACTGCATTCCAGCCTGGGAAACAGAGTGAGGCCCTGTCTCCAAAAAAAAAGAGAAAAAAGAAAAAGAAATTGTTTAACCTAGCTTCGAGAAACTCGAATGAATGAAAAACTGCATTTAAAACAATCGCATAATAAATCACACAATCCCTCCAAGGGAAGTAAAGGCGGGTGGAAATGATCATTTGTGGGGTGTTTTTGCCCCACGTATTTTGGTTTTCATAAATTTGACCCTATGCATTTGTTACATATTTACAATCTGAAAAAAAAAAAGTTATTTATAGCAGAGGACCCTGGAATTAAAAAGAGAGATTTTCTTCATGCCTGAAAGTGCACATCACATACCACAAGGATCTATGCTTTGTGTGGAAACTTGAAAATAAGAACAGTCACAGGGAGATCAACGCCAGCTTTGTCCCACATCTTCAGATGCTCAGCTAACTGCAGTGACCGCTCTCAAATTCTCCACCCGTTCCCTCTGGGCGAGTTCCAATTAGGTAACAATTAGGGAAAAAAGAAGCTTCAGTCCCTCTCATTGCACACCCAACTTTCACAGACCCAAAAATCTAGCTAAAGCAGGCGAAAGAGCAGTGAAAGCAATGACGGAATCCAGTCTGTGAAAGATGCTCATCTTCACATTCACAGCGCGAAGGTCGGCCCAGAGCCGGGCCAGCCCTGCAGCAGCAAAGCCGTGACACCCACCACCAGGAGAACAGAAGCAACGTCTAGGTCAGAGATTAGCAACTGCCAAAAATAAGGTGAAAGTTGCCCCCAAAGCCAGTGAACACAGGAAAACCTGGGCAGGTTTCCTTCGCAAAGAAAGTGAAGAAAGTTTAAAACGCTCAGAAAAGCAAGAAACGAGTGCTAAGCATTACTTACCATATGAGCTGTATGTTAAAAGCTTGTTTTTTTATTTACCAGTGCTAGAAATAAGTTTCATGCCAAGGGTTTACAAGAAAAAATATCTTTGAAAAATATTCATGAGAACCAAGTCTCACAAGAAAAATTAAAACTTGAGAATTACTAAAAACTTTTAGACATCAAATTTTAAAAAAATGAAATGCTTTCTGTGTTAGGTACAGATCTTCAAACTCCCACGTCAATTACCAAGCGTGACACATAAACATGGGAATAGGTGTATATTTCTTTTAGCCGGGAATGGTGGCACATGCCTGTGGTCCCAAGTACTCGGGAGGCTGAGGTGAGAGGATCACCTGAGCCCGGGAGGTCGAGGCTGCAGTGAGCTGAGATCACACCACCGCACTCAAGCCTGGGTGACAGAGTAAGACCCCGTCCCACAAAGAAAAAAAGAAGAATATATTTCTATGTTTTATTATTGTCTCTTGGCAAAAAAACTAAGGTAGCACCAATTATTGCCTTAGACGTAATTTAACATCCCCAGTTTACAAAGGGGAAAACGAGGTCAACAGCCAAGACCACAGAGATAACAAATGCAATGGTGCATTCAGGGCAATGAATAAAATTATAAAATATTCGGTTCAATTTCTACCCTCAGCATCAAGGCAGGGGTTCATCATAATGGGTATTGGAGGCTCAAAGAAAATTTAGGCTCAGCACAAAAAAAAAAAAAAAAAAAAAAGCGATTTTTAATGCTGGTGCAATCACGGGAGACTGCGACCCAGCCCTCCTCAGCGCCTCAGGTGCTCACGGGGACTCCTGGAGTCTCGGCCACACTACGTCCCCCTGGTGGCCACACAGAAGAAGACGTGGTAAAACTTTCTGGGAGTGAGATCAAACATTTTCAGAGTCTTAAAACATACTTTTCTGGGGGAAAAAAAGAACGAGAAGCTCTCATTCAGGGTATTCGTACAAGGCTGTTTCTAGCGCACTGGTAGATAAAAAGGGCCGGGGCCCTGGGGTTAGCGTCGGCCGGCGTCCGCCTGGCGGGGCGCGCACGGACTTACGTCGGTGATAGTGTTCAGGGCCGTGTCTGCCCCGATGCTGAAATCGGAACCCGGCACATTGTTGGACACAGTAGCGGGAACCATGACCATGGGGACACAGAACTCCTCGTGCTTCTCCCGGGCGGCTGACAGCTCCAGGAGTCCCAGGTAGGCCTGTCAGACAAGCGTGGGAGTTGTGGGGCGAGAGGGAAGCTGGGGAGGAGGGGGTCTCACTGGGAGAGACTGGGAGAGCCACCTCCACCGCAGCACGCAGGGAGCACACTGGGGCGTCACGAAAACACTACGAGATCAACACACAGACCTTAAGACCACAGACCACAGACAAGGATCGGCAGGTTCTAAGCACAAAGGGCGCAGGACAGACATGATCAGTTAGATGACTAAACCTCTCATGGGTAAGAGTCTCATTTCTGAGGTTCTTTGTTTTTGTTTTTGTTTTTTGAGACGAAGTCTCGCTTTGTGGCCCAGGCTGGAGTGCGGTGGCGCAATCTCGTCTCACTGCAACCTCTGCCTCCCGGGTTCAAGCGATTCTCCTGCCTCAGCCTCCCAGGTAGCTGGGACTACAGGCGCCCGCCACCATGCCCGGCTAATTTTTGTATTCTTAGTAGAGACGGGGGTTTCACCATGTTGGTCAGGCTGGTCTTGAACTCCTGACCTCAGGTGATCTGCCTGCCTCGGCCTCCCAAAGTGCTGGGATTACAGGCGTGAGCCACTGCGCCCGGCCAGTTTTTACTTTTTCTAAAAGTAAATGGAAAGGTTACCATGGGACTAATCTTCATGAATAGAAAAAATATTAGGGTCTACAGTCCAATATGTGATTTTAAACAAAATTCTAGGTATAACTACCTTAGTCTCTAAGTAGCCACTGGACTCTGGACTCAAGAGATAGAATTACTTCCACAGACCTGAAATAGAAGAGCTCACTGAATAGGTGAGGCCCGGTTAAGGAGTCAAGCTTTTGCTTCTCGGTTAAGTTGCTTTACTGGAACTGGGCCACTCGTAGGCCACGTCTTACCACCTGCTATTCTGCTGTTCTACAATTCTCCAGTGGCCGCTGGGTCTGGGAACCTATCATCTCGGATCGTGGCCAGTAGCCAACAAGTAACTTAATGTTTAGCCAACACAGGGCGCGGCTCACACTGGCAAGACCGGCAAGAGAGAAACGGTAACGTACCTCGAATCCACCGATGATCAGCAGCGCGTTGATGCTGTGTGTGCGCATCTGTGTGGCGATCTCTTCCAAGTACTTCCCCGGGAGAACGCTGAAAACAGCCACATGGAGAACGATGTCAGACACCCCAAACTCCACACGGTCCGCGGGACGCCACGCCGGGAATCCCCGAGAAACCACGCCGGTCCCCACCCGGCCGCCTTCCCCAGTCTGTGGTTTTAAGGAGCGGTAAACGTTTGCCTTTTCACTCATGCCGTCGTGGCTGGCAGATGGCAGAATGACCAGGAATCTCATCTCAAAACAGTGTTTTCATGAGAAAATGGAATAAAGCATTTCAGCTCATACCTTGACCTAAAAAGAACTCTACTGCCCCATTAGAAAAAATAAAATTAAGAAGTTATAATTAATAACAATTTTTTTTTTCAAGATGGAGTCTCACTTTGTTACCAGGCTGGAGTGCAGTGGCATAATCTCAGCTCACTGCAAGCTCCGCCTCCCGGGTTCAAGTGATTCTCGTGCCTCAGCCTCCCGAGTAGCTGGGACTACAGGCGCCCGCCACCACGCCCGGCTAATTTTTTACATTTTTAGTAGAGACAGCGTTTCACCATGTTGGCCAGGATGGTCTCCATCTCTTGACCTCCTGATCCACCTGCCTCAGCCTACCAGAGTGCTGGGGTTACAGGTGTGAGCCGCCGTGCCCAATAATTGTTTAAATGGAAATTTCCAGTTTCCAAATAACTTACATATGCATTATCCACTATTGATCTCATTTAAAATCCCATCTGCTCATACCTGCTCTCCCTCCCCCGTGCTCTCACCAATGTCACATGACAGGGCTAACAAGTGCAACACCAGACTGTGCCCCTCCCTGGCTCCCATCCCAAGCCCACCCAAAGGTTTCATGTTGATTGGAAGAAGTGAAGTACTTGTACTCTTGGTAGATTTATAAGACACCGTAGGGCAAAAACGTTCAGGCCAGGCAATCAGAGCAGACAAGTGAATGCAGCTAAGTGCAAACCTGTGCTGGCCCCTAAGGTGAGGTTTCTTAAGCCTCTTCAGGACCAGCCCACAACAGCCAGCGAGTCCTCTCTACGTTCGAGAGCAACACCCTGGCCCTATCAAGCACCTGTGCCCGGGGTGTCAGCAGACAGTCCTCAGCCCCAGAACGCACACCGAGGGATGCATCTGCCTCTACCTAGAGCTTTACTGTCCAGGGCACCCACACACAGAGCTCATGAGAACAGCCGGGAGGCAGCTGTAGAGCTAACCCAGTTCTGAGGCTCCCACCAGTGGCTGGGAGTACCAGGGTCCTGGCTGTAAAGCAAAGCAAAGCAAAGGGTGCAGCTAACTCCCTTGGAACAATAAGCCGGAATTACATGGAATCCATCATTTATTATATTTGCCAAAAACTACCTTCCTTCCATATGAAATTGTAATGTGTAGTGATGACAGAGATTAATATTCGCACCCCTGACATGATCAAAGGTGAGAATTACTCAGGCTTCATCTACATTAGGAAATCCCATTGTCCCCAGCGATGCAGGGACGCGAGGCTTACTGTAGGTCTGAAAAAGAGATTTTTAGACTAGAATTCCTTGGGTCCTTTCCTTGGCTGTGGAAATCTGAGCCTCGAGTCACAGCTGCTCAGGGCTACGCTTCCCACCAATGCTACCTGCTATTATCCAGGCTGCTTTAGGGTTTGCTTAGAGTGCCGTCTCCACGGCTCCGTGACACCACTCATCTTTATGACCTCCAAGTGGAGGCTTTAGGCTCGCCAGCTGGCTTTTCAAATGAATGGAAATATGAATTAGAGGAAGGCATTCACAAGTTACCTCCTCATCTCTCTTACGCCCTGGGACGCATCCCCAGCTCCCTGGAACACGGGCAGTTCCACTGGAGGGAGGACCAGTAACTGCCTGCACCCCTCCCTTAGGGACGCCTTTCCAGGAATCCAACTGGCGTCGGCACCCAGTGATTCTCTCCCAGAACACGGCTCTTCCTTCTTCCTTAAAAGCAGGTCATAGAGTTGAGATTTGGAAGTTACCGTTTTGTCCCAAGAATGGAGCCTCCTTGGCCGGTCCAGCCCCCGACATCTGTCCAGCCGATTTCTTTGATCTAATGTGCAAACACAGAACGAAACAGCTAAAGTGAACAATGAAAGGCAAGTTACAAAGTGCTAAAAATAGCTTTCTGTACTTTTCAACAAGCTGCATTCCGGTAAAGATTTGAGAGGTGTATGAGACAGCATTTATCACGATGCCCGGATGAATCAAGGTGAGAAGCAGAAGTCCAAGGTTAACAACTCATGAAGAGCAGCAGAGGGGCTGCGTTCTCCCTGCCTGTCGGGGCCTCTGCGTCTCATCCTGAGCCACGTGTGAGATACGTCAGCTCCCCGTATCCCGCCACCGGCAACTAAAAGAAAAGTAACATGATGGTTTCTAAGTTGGTAAAAGATTAAGGGAAAATTTCTTTTCTTACAAACTAGGGAGAAAAAAGGAAAACAGATTACTAAGCAAACTAAGGTAATCGCAGAAAGAGGATGCCACTGCGAGGACGGCAGGACTGCGGGAGGAGAACCCGTGGGGCTCGAACCCCAGCTCCACAGCTTCCGGTCACAAGATTCTGGGTAAGTTCACGGATGTGGTGGACACACTGCCATGCTGCAGGGGGATCTCCAGGTAAATTACATTAGAAAAAAGATCATTCTACATCAAAAGGTAAATACTGTACAAGGTGTGTATGTATATATATATATTTGACAGAACCATATAAATCAGGCTTTTTTTCCCCACATAAATCAGTTTTGAAGGCAATATTTTTTAAATAAAGCAAATACCAGTTTTAAGCCAATTAATCTTCACAAGTCTGAACAAGAAAGACGGGGAAAGCAAGATCCACCCAGGACAGAACGGTTCCTAATCCGGTTCCTGCTGCTGAGATGCGGGTGGATGGGCCAACACAGAAAGGGGGCCAGCGGTGGTAGAAGGTGGATCATCTGTGTTCCCAGGGATGCCACAGGGCATCTCCACCCCACCTCTCTGCCACTCCTCAGTCTCCTGGGCTGGGGTTTCCTCTTCCCACCCTACTCTTAACAATGGCACCCTGAGGACTCAGTCCTGGACCTTCTTCTCTCTCCTGCCTGCACTCAGGCCCTCAGGGAAGCTCTGTGAGTTCTGCACCTTTAACTACGTGGGGACGGTGAAGACTCCTAAACCCACGAGCTGAGCCAAACCCTCCTGAAGATGCCGGGACACAGCGGCTTACTGCACATTCTTGGCCGCGGGACACAAACCTTCACCCCAGCATCCCCAGTCCTGTCCTCAGCCATGGGACACACACCTTCACCCCAGCATCCCCAGTCCTGCCCTCCGCCGCGGGACACACACCTTCACCCCGGCATCCCCAGTCCTGCCCTCCGCCGCGAGACACACACCTTCACCCCGGCATCCCCAGTCCTGTCCTCCGCGGCGGGACACACACCTTCACCCCGGCATCCCCAGTCCTGTCCTCTGCGGGACACACACCTTCACCCCGGCATCCCCAGTCCTGTCCTCAGCTGCGGGACACACACCTTCACCCTGGCATCCCCAGTCCTGCCCTCCACCGCGGGACACACACCTTCACCCCCGCATCCCCAGTCCTGTCCTCCACCGTGGGACACACACTTTCACTCCGGCATCCCCAGTCCTGTCCTCGGCCGTGGGACACACAACTTCACCCTGGTATCCCCAATCCTATCCTCAGCTGTGGGACACACACCTTCACCCCAGCATCCCCAGTCCTGTAATCAGCTGAGGGACACACACTTTCACCCCGGCATCCCCAGTCCTGTCCTCAGCTGTGGGACACACACCTTCACCTAGGCATCCCCAGTCCTGTCCTCAGCCGTGGGACACACACCTTCACCCCGGCATCCCCAGTCCTGTCCTCAGCCGTGGGACACACACCTTCACCCCGGCATCCCCAGTCCTGTCCTCAGCCGTGGGACACACACCTTCACCCCGGCATCCCCAGTCCTGTCCTCAGCCGTGGGACACACACCTTCACCCTGGCATCCCCAGTCCTGTCCTCAGCCGTGGGACACACACCTTCACCTAGGCATCCCCAGTCCTGTCCTCAGCTGTGGGACACACACCTTCACCCCGGCATCCCCAGTCCTGTCCTCCACCGCGGGACACACACCTTCACCCCGGCATCCCCAGTCCTGTCCTCCACCGCGGGACACACACCTTCACCCCAGCATCCCCAGTCCTGTCCTCCACCGCGGGACACACACCTTCACCTAGGCATCCCCAGTCCTGTTCTCAGCCATGGGACACACACCTTCACCTAGGCATCCCCAGTCCTGTCCTGTCCTCAGCCGTGGGACACACACTTTCACCCCGGCATCCCCAGTCCTGTCCTCCGCCATGGGACACACACTTTCACCCCGGCATCCCCAGTCCTGTCCTCCACCGCGGGACACACACCTTCACCCCGGCATCCCCAGTCCTGTTCTCAGCTGCGGGACACACACCTTCACCTAGGCATCCCCAGTCCTGTCCTCAGCCGTGGGACACACACTTTCACCCCGGCATCCCCAGTCCTGTCCTCCACCGCGGGACACACACCTTCATCCCGGCATCCCCAGTCCTGTCCTCCACCGCGGGACACACACCTTCACCCCGGCATCCCCAGTCCTGTTCTCAGCTGCGGGACACACACCTTCACTCCAGCATCCCCAGTCCTGTCCTCCACGGCGGGACACACACCTTCACCCCGGCATCCCCAGTCCTGTCCTCCACTGCGGGACACACACCTTCACCCCGGCATCCCCAGTCCTGTCCTCCGCCGTGGGACACACACTTTCACCCCAGCATCCCCAGTCCTGTCCTCCGCCGTGGGACACACACTTTCACCCCAGCATCCCCAGTCCTGTCCTCCGCCGTGGGACACACACTTTCACCCCGGCATCCCCAGTCCTGTCCTCGGCCGTGGGACACACACTTTCACCCCGGCATCCCCAGTCCTGTCCTCCGCCGTGGGACACACACTTTCACCCCGGCATCCCCAGTCCTGTCCTCGGCCGTGGGACACACACTTTCACCCCGGCATCCCCAGTCCTGTCCTCCGCCGTGGGACACACACTTTCACCCCGGCATCCCCAGTCCTGTCCTCCGCCGTGGGACACACACTTTCACCCCGGCATCCCCAGTCCTGTCCTCGGCCGTGGGACACACACTTTCACCCCGGCATCCCCAGTCCTGTCCTCGGCCGTGGGACACACACTTTCACCCCGGCATCCCCAGTCCTGTCCTCGGCCGTGGGACACACACTTTCACCCCGGCATCCCCAGTCCTGTCCTCCGCCGTGGGACACACACTTTCACCCCGGCATCCCCAGTCCTGTCCTCCGCCATGGGACACACACTTTCACCCCGGCATCCCCAGTCCTGTCCTCGGCCGTGGGACACACACTTTCACCCTGGCCTCATGAGTCTCCGCTCCTCATCCTACCTGTAAGAAGTGTGTCTCAGGGCTTCCTAGTCCTCATAAATTGCAACTGTACCCTTTCCATGTGCTCAGGCCAGGAGTGGAGTGATCCTTGCCTCCTCTGTTTACGCCTGCGTGTACTTAGCAAGCAAACCCCATCTGCCCTCCGTGCCCTCCATACCTCCAGACCCTTGGAGGTTTCTCGCCATCTGCACAGTAGCCAGTCTGGACCCACCATCTCTTGCTAGGTGACTGCAAAGTCCCGGCTGGGAGCCCTGCCTCCTGCCTCTGCCTTGGTGAACAGCAGAGGGTCCCTTTAGAAAGCTCTTGGTGTGGGCCAGTCCCTGCTCAGGACCTTCGAATCTCACATAACATAAAAGCCAACCTCCTCAGGCTGCCCACAAAGAAGCCGGCCCTGCCCCTGCAGTTCCCATCCTCACTGCCCTGAGCAGACTCAGAGCCCACAAACAAGCCCGGCCTGCCCCTGCAGTTCCCATCCTCACTGCCCTGTGCGGGCTCGGAGCCCCCGCCCCTGTGAGCATCAGCTCCAGAGCATCCTTTCCCTCCGCCTGGGATGAGTGTCCCCTGAGGGCCCCATGAACCACCAGCAGCCTGGGAGCACCTTCCCCAGCATTGCTGTCTGGGGGATCTCCAGCAGGCCCTCCTCGGCATGCCTCTGAGCACTGCTCACCATCCAGAGAGCAGGAGGATCCTCAGCCACTGTCCTCTCTCCCCATCTATAAACGCAGTCTCCACGGAACCAGAGAGTTGTGTCTGCTTTGCTCACTCATTTAATTCCTCAGCATAAGAATTCCACAAAGTAGGAGGCTGGGCACAGTGGGTCATGCCTGTAATCCCAGCACTTTGGGAGGCCAAGGTGGGTGGGTCACCTGAGGTCAGGAGGTCAAGACCAGCCTGGCCAACATGATGAAACCCCATCTCTACTAAAAATACAAAAATGAGCTGGGCGTGGTGGTGCGTGCCTGTAATTTCAGCTACTCAGGAGGCTGAGGCAGGAGAATCGCTTGAACCCAGGAGGCAGAGGCTGCAGTGGGCCAAGATCGTGCCATTGCACTCCAGCTTGGGCAACAGAGCGAGACTTCATCTCAAAAAAAAAAAAAAGAATTTCACAAAGTAGGTATTTGTTGGCTAATCAGATAAACAAATAGCCACAAGTTCAACCCCTGGTCAGGAGCTCAGAATCCTGTTTCCAGTCCTCCCTCGTGCACCCAGCCCAGTTGGCATCCCTATGCCTCGGTTTTCTTGTAAGGAAAATGGGGATAACATCTTAGATTTAGTGTGAGGCTTAAATGGGTGAACACATGTCAATCCCACAGAACAACTGGATACAGCACACATCAAGGGGTGTTACCTGTGTTCACTAAAGTTTGTATTTCAGTGGGTGCTTGTGCACACCAGACACCGCCTGCTTTCCCTCCAGTGCCTGGTTTAAACCAACCACAGCCTCCGAGACAACGCCACCTTCCTTCTCACCTAATGTCAGGGCCATCAGACCCCAGAGGCACTGCCATCCCCCAGCACCTTTTCAGAAAATTCAAAAGCACATCATACCCTGGGCTCCATTTGAGGGCCTGAAACCTACCTTAGGGTGAGATTTTACTCCAGAAGCAATGCCTTAAATAAGTAGTCATTCAGTCACAATATCACAGGATCCCGGACTGAGGCATGAAAAGGTATGAGGGCCATGGAGGGCACCCCCCCACCACCACGTCCACTGTGCTCAGAGCCAGGTTGTCTGCCTGCCTACGGCATCCTGGGTGACTCACCTGGCCCTTGGCGAAGCCGTCAAAGCCATCATAGATGGCGAGCATCCTGTGGCCGTCGGCAATGCCCACGCGCACAGCTGAGCGTACGGCTGCGTTCATCCCAGCCGCGGGTGCCCCCACGTTGATGACAGCTACGTTGCAATTGGTCTGCAAAACAGAAGGCAGGCGAGCGCTGGGTCACGGGCACACGTGAGCTCCATTTGCTGCACACTTTGGCAGTGGCCCATGCCGTGCCAGGCCTGAAAACGGGTGGCCTCATTCAGCGAGGCAGAGGCCACGAGGGGAGGCCCGCAGGAGAGGTCGGGGCATCGCGGGAGGCCGGCCACCTACCTTTGGGATCTGATCATCCGGCAGCTTGATGGCAAGTCGCTTGTAGGTGTTCAGGTTGCCCGCAAAGCTCCTAAAGGAAAAGGGTGTCGTTGGACCAGAGTCGAGAATACCGGACACAATTCGGGGCTCATGTGGAGAAAAGGCGGCTTATCTGCCAGCACTCGATGTGTCTGCCCGACTATCTGGGCAGAAGGAGGAGGCCCCAGGATTCCATGTGCATGGCAGAGCCCTTAGCCGCGACCCGCGGTGCTGTCCGTGTCTGGTGGAAATGGACTAAGAGAAAAGGGCATGCTTCTACACTTCATAACTTTCTCTTGCAAAACATGAGCCACAGCTGGGTGTGGTGGCTCAAGCCTGTAATCCCAGCACTTTGGGAGGCTGAGGCGGGTGGATCATTTGAGGTCAGGAGTTTGAGACCAGCCTGGCCAACATGGTGAAACCCCGTCTGTACTAAAAATACAAAAATTAGCTGGATGTGGTGACACGCACTGGTACGAGCTGGTAATCGCAGCTACTCGGGAGGCTGAGGCATGAGAATTGCTTGAACATGGGAGGCAGAGATTGCAGGGAGCTGAGATGGCACCACTGCACTCTAGCCTAGGCAACAGAAGGAGACTCCTTTTTTTGTTTTGGTTTGTTGTTAAAGGGCCACAAGTCACCTTGTGCCTTAATCTCATTAGCTCCTATAACAACCATCACCTTACCAAAAAGGACCAATGGCAAATTTAGAAAATGATTTCTCTCTAACCAGTCACCAGGGCCTGCTACTGCAAAAGCGGTGCTGTGAGTACTGCCTGACTTTCCGATTTTTCACAGTGACATGGAATAAGCACAACCCCCCTAAGCACATTTGTAGTGGCCAGGCCTGAGGGGTGTGTGTTCCTGACAGGGCAGAGCTTTCTCCAAAGCACCTCACCTCCCTCGGAGTCGAACCGCATCTTGAAATCTCCTCTCGTCCATCGCCTTCTGCACATCCTGAGTCTTTTAAAACAATGATGAAAAGAAGAAAGAATGTGTCAGGACCTGGTGCATCATGGATGGGGTAGGTAGAGACTGGCTCGGTCCTTCCCACCAGCCCCCTCCAGTCTGACCCGGGCAGCCGGCAGCCCCAGGGTTAATGGTCTAGACGACCGGCCGCCAAGTGTGTCCTAATGCTGGTTGGCAGCCAGCCCCACACGGCCCGGCTGTGAGGTCAGAGCCCTGGGACTGCTTAGCTCAGGAGGCTTCTGAGGAAAAAGAGAAGGTGTCGCCTGCTGTTTGTGGACACAACACTGTGAAGATTTAACTCCAAGAGAACAAAGCCAGAGGAAATGAAATCTCTCAGGCATGGTTCTAAGGAATTCTCAATTTGATTATGGTGGGGAAAAACAAAACAAAACACACCAGCTAACTGGGGGATGTGGGATGGGAGCGAGGTCACAGCGGGCGGGGGAGCAGAGGGGCCCGGATGGAGGCCCTGGGACACGGGGCTGGGACTGATGAACGCCAGGCAGCCCTGGGCAACGTCAGGATCTTGGGCAAGTTCTTTCTCCCTCCGAAGTTCAATTTCCTCATCTGTAAGATGAGAAAAATACTCCTACTTCCAGCTATCTCTAAGGTTATTCAAGCATGTCAGACCCTCAGGAAGATGCCTGACAAACAGCAGGTGCACAGTAGTGGTCCCTCAGCTTTAAAAACAAAGCCACACAAGGGTGGTTTCAAGGTCAGGGCAAGTGACACCTACCACGGTCGTCTCTAGACAAGCAGAGACACGAGACAGGCTTAAAATACACATACTGCATGTCGTTCAGTGCTCTGAGCCTTTTAAGCCTACTGCCTCTCACATGCACACAGGCACACACTAACGTGCAGACACACACTACCTCACACTCCAACATGCACACATATGCATATAAGCATACCTGCACACACAAACATGCAGACACACGCTACCTCACACTCATGCCAACATGCACACATCTGCATAGAAACATACCTGCACACACACAAACATGCCGACACATACTACCTCACATACACACACATGCATATAAACACATGCACACAGACATGCACACACTATCTCAAACATGCTCACATGCATATAAGCCTACATGCACACACATGCAGATACATTACCTCACACATACATACACATGCATATAAACATACATGCACACACTAACATGCAGAAACATACTACCTCACACTCAAATGTACACATATGCATATACACACATGCACACACACTAACATGCACACACACTACCTACCTCACAAAAACATGCACACATACATGCAGACATACTACCACACACAAACATGCATACTCATGCATATAAACATACACATACATGCAGACCCAAACTACCTCACTCACAAACACGCACACACATGCATAAATATATGCATAAACCTGCATGTATATGCATATAGAGACACACATGCACACACATATACATACATACACACAGAGACACAAGCCTGCACACACACTCACACACATACACACAAATACTATTTTCTCCCTTGGGCTTTTGGAAATTATGTTTACAAGGTGACTTTCAACAAGTCCCTGACTTGATTGCTTCAAGACTTTTGTGTGGGTTAAGAGGCAACAAAACAGGAGTCATGAATCATGAATGAACTCTGAAAAATAAAACAACAGCTGGGCGCGGTGGCTCACGCCTGTAATCCCAGCATTTTGGGAGGCCCGAGGTGGATGGATCACAAGGTCAGGAGATCCAGACCATCCTGGCTAACACGGTGAAACCCCACCTCTACTAAAAATACAAAAAAAAAAAAAAAAAATTAGCCAGGCACCTGTAGTCCCAGCTACTCGGGAGGCTGAGGCAGGAGAATGGCGTGAACCCAGGAGGTGGAGCTTGCAGTGAGCCAAGATCACGCCATTGCACTCTAGCCTGGGCAACAGTGAGACTCTGTCTCTAAATTAATTAATTAATTAATTAAATAACTTCAAATGCAGCTAACTCCACAGCCACCTCCACTACTGAACCAATGCCTGAAAAGCTGGAACTGCTTTTCCCTTTGTTCATTTGCAGGCAGGCAGTTCCCTGTCACAAGAAGGGTGGGTGTATCTTCGGGTGACCAGAGCTATCCCTGTGTCCCATCACAGACCTGAATGTCCTTGCGGATAGGAGGACAGGAAATGGCTGTAACTGGAGAAGTTTGGGAAGGTCCCACCTTCCCCTACGAAATACCAACCTGCATATCTCTCTCACGCCCACCTCCCTGCCTCCCTGCCCCCTCTGCCCCATGGGTCTCTCTCACGCCCGCCTCCCTGCACTCTGTCCACGGATCTCTCTCTCTCGGCTGCCTCCCTGCACTCTGTCCTTCTGCAGCACCTGGTGCACTGGGGCCACCTGGATCCTCGACTGCTGAGGATCCCGATGCTCTAGACACCCCTCAGGGGAGGTTACGACTATGTGCCACACAGATGGATGGTAACTTAGAAAACCAAAGAGCGAAGACGGCGCAGGCTCTTCAGGTGTGGGTGAGAACACAAGCCTTCTCCCTCCCCACGGGCAGCTCACCTCCTTCTCAGAAAGGCCGTGTAATGCAGCCTGCACCGACGAGACACCCAAGGTGCCCAGCCTGGCCCGACAAGCAGCGTCTGTCCCAGCCGTCCCCGCCCTGCCCTTGGCCATGGGCTGCCCACTCACCATCTGCACACACTCCATCAGCGGCAGGCGCACGGCGTGGTTCCCGTTCAGTGACACGACGCAAGCTGGGGTGTCTGGGGTGGCCTCTAGCAAGGCGATGACCGCCTCCACTCCCATGCGGCTGGCCTGGAAACCAGGTCCATGTGGGTCAGGGGCAGCCTCCCGTCCTGCCCTGTCCCTGTCACCTCCTATCTTTCCATGACGTCCAATGACCTCAGTCAGGTGCTCACAGCCCCTCCCACTTCCAGCCCAACTCTTTAGAGCAAAGCTATTTCCACTTCTTTAGAACTGGCAAGACGGGAACAGAGGGGAGGGTCAGGGCACATGGAGAGCAGGAGTGTTAAGAGCTGAGGGTTTGTACTTGGGATTCCTGCTGCCCTGAGTCAGTTTCCAGAAACTCACACTAGAAACACAGCCTTTCTGCCCTGGGGTTGTGCCCTCTGGGGTCCACGTTGTGCCAACACCAAGCACTGCCTTCCCACATTAGGGAGCTCTCCCCGCATCTGAATGGCTGCAGGCCTAGAGACTGGTCTACACCAAAGGTCTCAAGGATCGTTAAGATGAGGGCCGGGCCGCGGGCATCTCTCGGGGAGCACCTTGCCAGCCTCCGTGGCCGGCTGGTGCCTGTGCCTCTCCAGAAACGCTTCCTCCTAGAGACCTTGTGAAGATGCCCAACCTTTCCCAACTCACCAAGATCCTGTCGAACGCCGAAGGGGTCCCTCCTCTCTGCACGTGCCCGAGGATGGTCACACGTGTGTCATAGCCCAGCTGCGTGACAACGAGCTGCAAGGAAACATCTCGTTAGGACGCGGAACTGTGATGCGGACACAGCAGCCCAGATCTGGAAGGAGGTACTGGGCACTGGAAAAGGTTTTTCGCTCTTTCTTCAGATCTAAATGGGAAAAGTTATTTCTAAATTTTGTTTCCTAGCAGAACGTTTAGTGTATATAACAGGCAGCTGAAACTTGGTTTTAAAAATAATACTGTTGTTACCAGACAAGATCTTGGCTCGCACCTAGAAAATGAATACAAGTAACATGTTCGTTGCTTTAAAAAAGAAAAATAAAAAAATAACGTTTTAGTAGCTTGCATTTAAACTATTACTTATATTTTACAAAAAATGTAAACATCTTCCTTGAACCAGCTTAAATTTGTTCAGCTGTGATTTGAACAGCACAAGCCAGCCCAATCAAGGCGCTCCCCTCGCCCCAGCCCATGGGCACGCCGGCCCGGTGATCTGGAGAGGCCACTGACTGTCTCTGGAACTCAGCTTATTCCTCTGTAAGGACAGTGGGGCTGGGCTACGTAAATTCCTTGGTTCCTTCTCGGTCCATTGTCCTATAATTTAATTACAGCTAAGTGGGAAATAAAATCTTTGCCTGGACTTTATGGATGACCACTTATAAATATTGGCAGATGTCTTTCCCAGGTGTCCATCACTGTTTTCATATCCAGAGATATGCTTTGCTCCTTAACTGACCATAACAAAGCACAATAAAGAAGCCGACTTGCAAAGCCAGGTGGGGACGTCTTCTGCCCCGTGGCTGCTGGAGCCACAGCCCATCCCCAGCCCCAGCAGCCTGCAGCCCCGTCTACAGCAGGGGCGCAGCCCATGGTATCAGAGTCCTCTCCAGACAGGCAGGCACTGGCCTGAGCAAGTCCCAGGGCACGAAGCCTGCCAAAGCCTGTTCCCAGGCAGGGCCACGAGGACACAGCGGCTTTGTGAGTAAGAATGTGCTCAGCTGATGCTCTGGGTTATGGGAGGGCACAGGGAATAGCAAGATGCCGCCTTTTCCCACTGTGGCAAACAGAAGCCCGGGTCGGCTGCCAAGTGGTCAGTCCTCATTCTCAGAGCAGCTCATGTTTAAGAGCCGGAATATTCTAATCCAAAGAACACGCGTGGCCACTCGAGCTGACCCCCTGTCTGCTGGGGAGTCCCGGAACCTCTACGGGCTCGGCAAGAGGGGACGTAAGCGGAATGGGCTCCCAGGAGCGGGAGCTGCGTGTTTCCCCTGCCATCCAACTTCTGAGTCATTATGAAAATGTTTTAAATATCAAGGATAAAAAGTTAATAATTCAACGTTCTAAACCAAGCCTGCCCATGACGCTAGCCTCCCCTGCTTCCAGGCAGAAACCGAGAGAAAGTGAGCAGCTACACGCACTCACCTCTTTGATTTTCTCAGAGGTGATGGGTTTATTTTGGGTATCAATTGCTCCTTCAGCCACAATAATAATATTCAGCCTTTTTTTCCGGGCACGGTTCTGTGGAGACAGAAAATTAAAGCTCTCAAATTCCTAATCCTGTTCTTAGCAACAAATGCAACAAAACCACAGAAGTCTGTCTCAAACTGAACTGGCCTCTTTCTGGGCAGGAATCTTTGCCTAACTTCCTAAGAGCTGCTTCCCAATGACATCAGAAGGTGGTGAAAGGTGTGCTGGGTGACAGCAGGGAGGGACAGGGGTGAGAGGAGGGACAGGGGTGAGAGGAGGGGCAGGGGCGAGGAGAGGGGCAGGGTGAGGAGAGGGGCAGGGGTGAAGGGGCAGTGCAGGGGAGAGGAGAGGGGCAGGGGCGAAGGGGCGGGGCGAGGAGAGGGGCAGGGGTGAAGGGGCAGGGCAGGGGCGAGGAGAGGGGCGGGGTGAAGGGGCAGGGGCGAGGAGAGGGGCAGGGGTGAAGGGGCAGGGGCGAGGAGAGGGGCAGGGGTGAAGGGGCAGGGGCGAGGAGAGGGGCAGGGGTGAAGGGGCAGGGGCGAGGAGAGGGGCAGGGGCAGGGGCGAGGAGAGGGGCAGGGGCGAGGAGAGGGGCAGGGGCGAGGAGAGGGGCAGGGGCGAGGAGAGGGGCAGGGGCGAGGAGAGGGGCAGGGGCGAGGAGAGGGGCAGGGGCGAGGAGAGGGGCAGGGGCGAGGAGAGGGGCAGGGGCAGGGGCGAGGAGAGGGGCAGGGGCAGGGGCGAGGAGAGGGGCAGGGGCAGGGGCGAGGAGAGGGGCAGGGGCGAGGAGAGGGGCAGGGGCAGGGGCGAGGAGAGGGGCAGGGGCAGGGGCGAGGAGAGGGGCAGGGGCAGGGGCGAGGAGAGGGGCAGGGGCAGGGGCGAGGAGAGGGGCAGGGGCAGGGGCGAGGAGAGGGGCAGGGGCAGGGGCGAGGAGAGGGGCAGGGGCAGGGGCGAGGAGAGGGGCAGGGGCGAGGAGAGGGGCAGGGGCAGGGGCGAGGAGAGGGGCAGGGGCAGGGGCGAGGAGAGGGGCAGGGGCGAGGAGAGGGGCAGGGGCGAGGAGAGGGGCAGGGGCGAGGAGAGGGGCAGGGGTGAAGGGGCAGGGGTGAAGGGGCAGGGGTGAAGGGGCAGGGGCAGGGGTGAAGGGGCAGGGGTGAAGGGGCAGGGGCAGGGGTGAAGGGGCAGGGGCAGGGGTGAAGGGGCAGGGGTGAAGGGGCAGGGGTGAAGGGGCAGGGGTGAAGGGGCAGGGGCAGGGGTGAAGGGGCAGGGGTGAGGAGAGGGGCAGGTGTGAAGGGGCAGGGGTGAGGAGAGGGGCAGGTGTGAAGGGGCAGGGGTGAGGAGAGGGGCAGGTGTGAAGGGGCAGGGGTGAGGAGAGGGGCAGGGGTGAGGAGAGGGGCAGGGGTGAGGAGAGGGGCAGGGGCAGGGGTGAGGAGAGGGGCAGGGGTGAGGAGAGGGGCAGGGGTGAGGAGAGGGGCAGGGGCAGGGGTGAGGAGAGGGGCAGGGGTGAGGAGAGGGGCAGGGGTGAGGAGAGGGGCAGGGGTGAGGAGAGGGGCAGGGGTGAGGAGAGGGGCAGGGGTGAGGAGAGGGGCAGGGGTGAGGAGAGGGGCAGGGGTGAGGAGAGGGGCAGGGGCGAGGAGAGGGGCAGGGGTGAAGGAGCAGGGCGGCTGTGGCTCACTGGAAGAGAGCTCTTTGGGACTGGGAGCTCACATCACCACCGCAGATAGAAATGTGGCCCCCAGTCAGCCCCAGGTGGAGGGTGCTGGTGTGATTGACAGGGGTTCCCATGGGGAAGGACACACAGGTGGACGCCCCACAGGCGCCCCGTGCACGCCATGCTTTCTGCCTCCCATGGGGAAGGACACACAGGTGGACGCCCCACAGGCGCCCCGTGCACGCCATGCTTTCTGCCTCCCTCCAGAGTTTCCTGCCATCTCCCTGTGAACCACTCCTCCCCGGCCCCTCCCAGGGGAGGCCCCGAATCCTGGCCACTGGGATGAGGTTCCAGGCTCCAGCAGCAGAGAGTCGGGAGAGAAAACACGGCGTGAGCGGACACAGGGCCCAGACAGTGGGTTTCTGGCAGCTGCAGCTGCACCCGAAAGGCCTCACACTGCTGGGCCACCGTGGCTGCTGTCCCCGTCGTCCTTCCTATGCTCACGGCAGTCACGTGAGCCTAAAGAGGTCATGAAAGGAACATAGCGACCACTCCATGATGTGGATTAACTCATCCTCAATGGACTCGCTTTCTATTAAGCCCCAAATTAAAGACCCACCCATAGAAAATGGTAGGGGTGGCTGTGTGGAGCCTGGAGCCAACAGTGCCTGAAGTCCGCCTGCCAGAGTTAGGCACGCATGGGGCATTCTAACCAGGCTCACTCTGTCTCAGCCTCAGGTCTTAAATGAAACCTCTTCTGCCTTGAGTCTCAGCCTTCATAGAGGAAAACATGCCCCACGCTCACAGTCCATAGAGTGAAATACAAAGTGTGACAAACTGGAGACAGAGAAATTTTTTCACTTGCTTAAAATGCCGTCCCACTTGGGATCCTGATTAAAGCAATGCAGCCAGCATCGCCCGCTATCAACGGCCACGGGACCCGCATTACCTCCGAGAGTTTGACACACATCTGCTCCTCCCAGCCTTCCTCTGGTGGAGATTCTGGAAGGAACACCCAGTCTGCACCGCAGGCCAAGGCACTCACCAGGGCCAGGTACCTATGTGGACAAGGCAACAGCATCAACACCCCAGAAGGATCCTTCCCACGAGGGCAGCCCAGGCACCCCGCTCAGCGACAGACGTGCAGAGCTAACGCCAGGTATGAAGCGGGATGCCGGCCCCTTCAGGACTTTCCACAGGAGCATTCAGGATGTGGGGCGCAGCCTCAGGGAGATGATGCTAAGGGTCACCCACCTGAACCGCGTCCACCGGACCCACCGCAGGTACGTACCCACAGTGTCGTCCCATCACCTCCAGAACAAAGGTCCTCTGGTGGCTGGAAGAGAAACAGAGGGAGCCCCGGACACAGCTCAGAAAGCAGAGAAACAGAGGGAGCACCCACTCAGTCCTGGAAACAGCTCAGAAAGCAGAGAAAAGGGGCTTTGACAGCCGAGTTAGCCAGGAGGCCTGCAGGGACCTAGGCTTCAAAAATGGTCCATTATCTACTAAGGCAAACGCTATGCAGTAGCCTTCCAGACTTCTGCGAGGAAGGGGACTTGAGCCACCTCTGCGCTCTCCAGTTGCACGTTGGACACCTTCTGCCTGCCTGTGCCAGGACACACTCACACTCCCAGGCCCCGTGCTGGGCTCTTTCCCAGATACCTTCTCTATTGGGCACAGTCAGCAGCTGCTGTCGACAGCCACGGCTGGATCTCTCCCACGGAAACAAGTGAGTGCCAGACTCACTAAGTGCTTAATGCCCAGAGACTGTGGGTCTTCCCAGGGAATGGAAAAATCCAACTGCTCCGAGCAGCCTTCCAACTCGGTGATTTTCCACCAACTGTGGGGTTCACGCCCACGCACTGAGAATGTCCAGTGAGGCATCACTGGGAACAGGACACGCACACAGAGGACTGGGAGGCGCCATGCTGGGGACTGGATTCGGGCACTCTCCCAGTCTCGAGCACCTCGTCCTTAAAGGGGAGACACTTATTCTATTTACCATTTCACATGGTTTTCATGCAAATTGCTTCAGAAATTGTACGGTGCGCCCCACAGTCATTAGTGACAACCTGCTGAGCCTAGAGCACCTCGGATCAAACGCTGGGGCCCCCACGACACTTCGTGAATCCGTAGGTTACACAGGGCAGGACATCGCTGGCTGTGTTTCTAATGAGTGGTGTGGAAAATCCACACGACAGTTTCCTGCTTGCCGCTCCTTCCGGAGATGTTTGGGTAGGACATTTAGAGGATAATTACTTTGTTTCTTCCTTCCAAATTCTAATAAACTGTTTTCTATCATCAGGTTAAAAACAAGAAATGTTTTAAAATTAAAAATGAAAAGTAGACCAGAGAACAATGTTCTAGCAATAGCTCCTAAAAGTCAAGTTACGAGACCAGCACCAGGACACCCAATCTGCAGAATGTTCTAGAGCCCGTGGTAACGTCTGAGCTGGGCACACATCGGGCCCCACTGGCCTCCCGCCAGTTCCTCTGAGCGCTTTACCTCTGGGCCGTGGTCATGATGGCGTCGACGACCTCGATGATCCTGTGCAGGGCGGAGTCCGTGCCGATGGTCATGTCGGTGCCACAGAAGTCATTGTCGATGGAGCCCACCATGCCCACCACGTTGAGGTAGGCATACTTCTGCACGGCCTCCTTATCGATCTGGCCTGCGCGGGGAGCAAACAGCACGTCTCATCGCCGTAACCATGGCGCGTTCGGGGGGTGCCCCACTAGGGGTGAGGCAGAATGGCCGTGGGTAGAGAAATCAACCACTCTAAACTCTTTTGTTATTGGTATCATTTCTTTATTATCATTTTTTTGAGATAGGGTCTCACTCTGTTGACCAGGCTGGAGTGCAGTGGCACCATCATAGCCCACTGCAGCCTTGAACTCCTGGGCTCAGGTGATCCTTCTGCCTCAGTCTCCTAAGAAGCTAGAACTATGCCTGGCTGATTTCTTAATTTTTTTTGTAGAGCCATACTCTGTGTTGCCCAGGCTGGTCTTAAATTCCTGGGCTCAAGTGGCCCTTCTGCCTTGGCCTTCCAAAGTGCTGGGATTATAGGTGTGAGCCACTGCCCTGGCTGATTCTTTATTTTCTCAGAGCTCAAGGCAACCGGATTCTGCATAGTTAAGGAAAGAGAAGCCAGACAAAGCTGGCAGCAGTTACACACAATGGGCGCTGTCACCTGGCACTTAGACAAGAGCAGTGGATTAGAAAAATAAAAAAAAGGATCCACATTTGCAATCAGTAAACAAACATCACAGTACTTCCTGGCAACAGCTTCAGAGAATGACACGGCTTTGAACAAGGATACGTTACAATTACGGAATTAAGAATCTAAGACACTAGGCCATCTTCACACTGATTTCTCATGCATCTGTGGGAAGCTGGATCATGGGTGAGCATCTACCTCGCACTCAGGACAGACCTGGGCTGGGCAGTTCTGCATAAAGGGAATCAGAACCACTGAAGAGCCAGGGGCAAGCTTGGGCCCGGACTTGTGGCCACTGTCCCGGTCTGGGCACTCACTGTGCTGTGCCAGACAGGATGAGGTGGACAAGCGGGAACCGTGAGGCCTGGCTGCTTCCAACGGGCAGCCTTTTCCATCCCCTACGAGGATGTTCACAAACCTGGGGACAGCTGCTTTGCCTCAATGCCGCCTCTCATCGAGTTGCTGTTAAACAATATGCTTCCCTGGTCATATTTAATATTGCACTGAAATTACATAACAACCGCTTCAAGGGAGAAAAACTACACTTTGGGAGGCCGAAGCGGGTGGATGACCTGAGGTCAGGAGTTCGAGACCAGCCTGGCCAACATGGCGAAACCCTATCTCTACTAAAAATAAAAACTAAATAAAAAAATTTTTAAAAAGCTGGGTGTGGTGGCGCATGCCTGTAATCCCACCTACTTGGGAGGCTGAGGCAGGAGAATTGCTTGAACCCAGGAGGCAGATGTTGCAGTGAGCCGAGATCGTGCCACTGCACTCCAGCCTGGGCAATGGAGAGAGACTGTCTCAAAACAAACAAAATCAAACAATCAAACAAAACAAAAATAAACCACATACACACAGGGCTCTCAGAAACACTTTCCTAAGTAGTGCCAAAGTTGGTACCGGATGATGTATTGGCAGAGATTTATCGTCTAAATAAAGTCCTGTGGCAACTTCAGTTTTAAAGGACCCCAGCGAGCTGGAAGGATACAGTGTGAGGGCTGAAAGGTGGATGCTAGTGTCCCAGGCTGCTGGGGACCCGGCTCGCCCCACGGCTGAGTGGCCGTTTGATTCCTCATCTGTAAATGGGATGATCTAAAACCTGGCTTAGATGGCTGTCATGAGGATTCCATAAAACTATCTGTGTAAAAGGTTGAAGGGTGCCTGGCACATGGTAAGGTTAAATTACTAGTATTCTTACAATCATTGCTGTTGTTTTTTGAGATCCTAAAAAGTCCTGAGATGGTGACCTGTAAGATCTGTGAGAAGAGGTGCTTCTGCCACAGTGAAGAGGGAAACGTGTCGGTTCCAAAGCTCTGAAACAGGGCGAAAACCCGCAGGACAGAGGAGCAGGTGTCCACTCACCGTTCCTGGCCAGCTCCTCCAGCAGCCCACTCCACTCCTTCCGGAAGATGTTGGCCCCGGTGAGGCTCCCGTCCCCGCCGATCACACACAGGTTGGTGATGCCACGCTGCAGCAGGTTGCAAGCAGCCTTCAGGCGGCCTTCCCGCGTGCGGAAGGCCTGGCACCGCGCACTGCCAATGATCGTCCCGCCCTGGGAAAGACACCAGCTAATTTATCTCCTCTCAGTCTGAGAGAGAGCCAGGTGGATGGCACACACAGGCCGACTATAAACATGGGGTGCTGGAATTTACCTTTTTCTCATTTTCATCTTGTGAGTTAGTAACTAGCTATGAAAGACTGTGATTTTCCTGTTTTTAGTCCCAGACCAGCATTCCATGGACAAAGACAGACGCATGACACCCAGGAGGAGCCAGGGAGGCTGCAGAGCCAGACACACGGCAGCCATCACTTAAATACATGGAGCAGGAACCAGCCTGCGGTGTCACAGCAGCCGCCTCAGCACCGGCCAACGAGCTCAACCAGGTGCACGTGGAACCAAAGACAAGCCCACTGACCACCAGAGCATGCCGGCCAGGACAAGGGAAGCGGTGTGACCAGCAGCCAGGCTTCTCCCTCCAGTCACCCCTTACAGCACCTGCAAGTAAAACCAGCAGGAACCTGGGGCCAGGGGGATTTTTTTTTTTTTGCACCACATACCCGCTGCCCCTTTTAAAGAGCTACATCTTCAGGATCTTAAATTCTTTCATCCAAACTTCCAGGGGACATAGATCATGATTCGTCACACTTGGTTTTCCAAAAACTAAGAATTGTTGGTGGGATCCACAAATGCAGGATTTCTTTAAATAAAACCATGAATGCACCAACAAACTCCATCCGTACGGGATCCCTAAGCGTGTGCTGACTTTGTCAAGCAAGGTGCTCATAAGCACAGCAGGGGTTTTCTCTGCACTGGAGGCAAAGCTCTCCCTGACTTTGGTCTGCAGGCAGCTCCCAGGAGACCCCTGCAGTGATGTGAGTGCGTGTTTCGATACACCAATGCTGCACGCACACAGCTCATTTTCACATACAGAGACTAATATTCCAAATCCCAGAAAAGCTCCTATTTTTACATGAAACCTACCACCATTTAATTTATCAAAACATTATGAAAAGGTTACAAAAACTGAAATTCACTCCACACGATCCTATGTCACTGGCACCAAGTGTGACCGGGACCACTTACAACCCAACCCCCAAGGCAGGTGAGGGTGGGGGCGCAGAGCAGGGCAGGGGTGCTCTCTGGACTCTGCCTGGACAAAAACCTGGAGGGCAGCACGAGAGCCAGCACAATGGGAGCTAGAGCCAGCAACCCAGAAACTCCAACCAAAGAGACGAGGTGGCTGCAACTCAGGAACAAAACCAGGATAACTGGGCTGCAGGAGTGGGTGCCATTCCCATTCTCTCACTCAGTCTCTTTCACACACACACACACACACACACACACACCCCTACACATACAAGGACACCACATATACACACACACCCCACACACAGATACACATTCACTAGCCAGAAATTCAGTTAACACATACACACGGGCACACCACACATACACACTCAGACTCACACACCTACATACAGACACACACCTACATACAGACACACACCTACATACAGACACACACCTACATACAGACACACACCAAACTCACAGTTACACACACACCGAGATTCACACACCACATATACCACACACAGAAACACAGACTCACTGATACACATACACACTTCAACTCTCCGTTCACATCTTATCTTCCTCCGTCAATCACGACCGCAGAATGGAAACGCTCCCCTGTATGAATTCAGCCCACACTCTCCTGATGTTTTGCAAACATTGCTCCACCTAACTTCCATGGTTGTCAAAATTCCCTCCACCTCTCTTCTGATGTGTCAGAGCTCAGGAGGCGCCCAATGCAGAGAGAGCCTGGACCAGCACGAAGGTGTGGGCCCCATGAGCGTCTTCAGCGGGGAGGCACCGAGTTGGATTATTTCTATTAACAAGTACTCAAAGTGAGTCACAGATTAACACATGCATTTCTAAAAATCAAACCACAAGTAAAGAGCTGCTCACAAAGTCTGTTCTGTCCACATAATCTCTATTTCTCAACTGATCTGAGCTCAAGTGTTCTGGGAATTTGCTAGACATAGAAGAGTCTCTAACTCAGAGAACCCTGTGGACGCAGCCCAGTACCTACCACTTGCAGGATGCTGGAGACACTCTCCCAGTCGGCCTCTGCGATGTTTGAGCCTCCGTCCACCATGCCCTGGTAGCCCTAGGGGAGAAAGGGAGAATCTTTTAAAAATGAGATAAACTTCACCAAATGGGAAGTGATCCTTAAATTATATAAAACGGGAAAAATGACAGTGAATGTCAGTTCCTCAGCATCCACTGGTCAGAAGACAGGGCAGTTCCAGCGCTGGATAAAAGCAGTGAATTGTGGGAAAGTCCTCACCTTGAGTCCCTAGTAATGGGAACGTCTGCCTAGACTCAGCCTCACAGTGCAATGAGGAATCAAGCCATTCTCCTATGGCCCAGCATTTCCCGAGAGGCTGAAAGGGTCGCGTTTCCCTAGAGGTTGAAAGGGGTCACGTTCACCCAACGTGTTTATCATACTTCAGCACAAACTCACAGGCACACAGCATTGTCGAGCACGGGACATACACGGGAGCATTTTTTCAGGGGCTCCGCCTGCCAAGGCGACCTGCGCCACTTAGGATATATGTTAAATATTATTAAACAGCATAGCTGAATAATAATTGTCTGCCTTACCCTCCATTAATGACACGGTGCTGCATTAGGGAATCAGATATCAATATGTGAGGACACATTGATAGAAGAAGCCCAAGGACAATTACCTTTTTTTTTTTTTTTTTTTTTTGAGATGGAGTCTCACTCTGTCACCCAGGCTGGAGTGCAGTGGCGCGATCTCGACTCACTGCAACCTGCCTCCCGGGTTGAAGTGATTCTCCTGCCTCAGCCTCCTGAGCAGCTGGGATTACAGGTGCCTGCCACTGCACCTGGCTAATTTTTGTAGCTTTTAGTAGAGACGGGGCTTCACCTTGTTGGCCATGCTGGTCTCGAACTCCTGACCTCGTGATCCGCCTGCCTCAGCCTCCCAAAGTGCTGGAATTACAGGCATGAGCCACTGCGCCTGGCTGACAATTACCTTTCAATGCTAAATGCATCCCCATCTTTTTCTCCACGGAATATACAAGATCAGGAAATGCAGCAATGCCCACGGGTAACTTCATCTACATAACTCACTTTCCACAGCATTTAATCTTAAGAAGGAATAACATTAAGGATTTAGAAAAGTTCATGATAGATTATTGTTGGATCCATAAGCCCACCTTAGTGAGGGTCCGGAGGACAGAAAAAAAGGAAGAAAGGTTTTTAAAATTGAAATGACTCATAGATTATGGAGTTCTATATATAAATTAATCAATAGTGCAGGCACCTTAATAGCTGGCCAATTTGTATACTTATATTTATAAATATAAATTTCCACCAGAAATATTATATATACATGTGTGTTTATTTTATTTTATTTTATTTTATTTTGAGACAGAGTCTTGCTCTGTTGCCCAGGCTGGAGTGCAGTGGCACGATCTCGGCTCACTGCAACTTACATCTCCCGGGTTCAAGCAATTCTCCTGCCTCAGCCTCCGGAGTACTTGGGATTACAGGAACACACTACCACATCTGGCTAATTTTGTTTTTGTTTTTGTTTTAAAGTAGAGACAGGGTTTCACCATGTTGGCCAGGCTGGTTTCCAACTCCTGACCTCAAGTGATCTGCCTGCCTGGGCCTCCCAAAGTGCTGGGATTACAGGCATGAGCCACCATGCCTGGCCACATGTGTGTTTATAATTTAGTGTCATACATGTAATAAACAAGAAAGGAGAAAACAGTCTGGAATGCAACAGAACCCAAAACAGAGCTGGTTCATTTCAGCGCTGGCAGCCCCGTCTGCACCTCCCGAGACCCCCCAGGCACCCAGGCACTGGCTCACAGGCTGGTACAGGGACTGCCCATCACCAGGCCCCCTACCTCCATGGCAAAACAGTGGAACATCTTCTAAACACAGCCCAGTCTCACTCTAGGGATTATTATTGTCTCCCCTTGCTCTGAAAACAGATTTCCCTTGCAGTGCAGATGAGCCCAGTGTAGCCGTCCCCCGGAGGGCGACGGTGAGCAAGTGTGAGGTCGGATGCAGACCTCGCCTCTGCACAGGGCACCCTGGGAGGCACCGTTTATGTTCTGTCCTGCTGCGGATGCTCTGTCCACACAAGGACTCACTAGTAACAGATGGCCACGTGCAAAGCCATGAATGACTCTTGGAGGCCATAATCCTCAGAATATTGTAAGTACAGTAGGTAGGTAGGCGAGTGGGTGGATATGTAAATAAAGAGATAACCTAGCCTTGGGGTTGCATTTTTAGTGATCTCTACCACCCCAAACTCCCAGGTTTTTTTTTTTTTTTTTTTTTTTTTTTTTTTTTGAGATGGAGTCTCGCTGTGTCACCCAGGCTGGAGTGCAGTGGCGTGATCTCGGCTCACTGCAAGCTCCACCTCCCGGGTTCACGCCATTCTCCCACCTCAGCCTCCCGAGTAGCTGGAACTACAGGCGACTGCCACCACGCCCGGCTAATTTTTTGTATTTTTAGTAGAGACGGGGTTTCACCATGTTAGCCAGGATGGTCTCAATCTCCTGACCTCGTGATCCGCCCGCCTCGACCTCCCAAAGTGCTGGGATTACAGGCATGAGCCGCCGCGCCCGGCCTCCCAGGTTTCTGCTAAGAATTATGCTTCATTCTGCACACACAACAGAGCGCTCCATTCTTCAGGTCTGGGAGCAACACTGAACAAACTGCCATCTGCAGTGATCCTGACTTTCCAGATTGACTTCCATGAAGCTCGGGGGGCAAGGAAACAAGGAAGCAGGCATGTAGCCTGGGCCAAAGAGTCAGAGCCTGCACCACCATGAAACGGACCCTTCTTAGAGGCATGACCTCCCATCCTCCAAGCCCACATCTCAGGAGGAGAGAAACGATGACCCATGATGGGGCCTGAACTGCAGCAGAAACCGGGACCTCCCTGAGAGGACTGGGATGTAGAGCGGCCGTAAACCTGGGGCTCCGGCAAAACTGAAACAGACAGTTCCTAAATTCCCACACCCAGAGCTGCTGCGGTCATTTCTGTGCATGCAGTTTTTTGGTAAATAAAGAGACCGGGGGGAGCGCCAGTCCCGGCCGCCGCCCTGCTGAAGAGGATGCCAAGGCTGCTGCAGCATCGTGAGGCCGTCTCAGGCCCAGGAGTCAACCATGCACCCCTAATGGCATCAGCTTTCAGAGTATTCCTGGAGCACGCGCTATCCCGGACGCTGCTTCCAAGTCAACCGCCACCCAGCATTTTACTAGTTAATATGCCACAGTGGGAACCATACAATTTCCTTTCCCTGCATGAGTTCACAGAATTTAAATACGGATTTAATCAAACATGTTAACGAATCCTCTTGCTTCTAGAGTAGTAAGAAAACTGCTCTGCAAACCACAACATTTTGAAAAGTAAAATGTTCTCTGAAAGTAATTTCATTGTTTTGTGTTGCATAGATGCATGTGGCAAAGAAAGCCATTAAAAAATAGAAAGGGAGGGCTTTCTGAGTGCCACCTCCAATGCTCCCTGTCTAGTGCATACGTGAGCTAAGTTGCTAGGAAATGACTCATTCTTTAATTTGCAAAGTCACGACGCCCATGGAACATGTGAAAAGCAACTACCAACCACAGTTCTAAGCCGTCTTTCACCAACAAGGAAGATATCACTAAATTAGGAAGACTCATTTTGCCCAAACGTACTACAACGTAGAAATTCAGATGAGTTTTCTCTTTTGAAGTCTTCTTAGAAGGCTGAATATTTATCTTACTACAGTCAAAGCCCAGACGTTTCCTAAAACACCCTTTTGGAATTTGCCTTCCAAGCCAGTTTTATGACTCACATAGGAAAAACAGAGCATAAAACCTTTAACCTTATCTCAGTTTTTTGGCCAAAGTAACATTCTCTGTCTTGTTGACTCTGACTCACATGATGAACCTTAGATCTCCTCGTTGGCTGTGTCGGACCCATCGTCGGACAGAATTGTTTACGTTGAGTCATTCGATCACATCTAAGAACACGCCACAGGCTCTGAAGTCATTTAAACTTATTCGAAATTGTTTTGAGCTGTGTCAAAATAACCACAGCCTTCTAACCATGTAGGAGATCGTTCTATATGTAGAGGTGGTTTTGACTAGAATTTTTAGGCAATCGCCAAATCCATCATAAATGGAGTAAGCTAGTTCACCTATGCGCGTAGTTCACCTATGCGCGGCTTTCTCGGACATCTCATATGTAAGTTTTTTTTTTTTTTAAAGTTACAAAGGGAAATTATACCGTTGTGTTGCAGCAGTAGGCTTTTTCTTTCAGAATGCTTGTTGCATGGGTCCATGTGTCTTCTCAACTGGATAATGCTTTTTTCCAATCTGATTTCCTGAATTCTTCACTCAACTAACTCCAAATGGTGAACATTCCAACTACCAGAATAAAACAAGCTCCTAGAGATAACAGACTTTAAAAGTGCCTTCCAGATAGTGTTATCACCAGCTTCCTGCAGACGTAGTTACTGCATTCAGAGATGTAGGGGCTTTGCTGCTTCTGAGTAAATACTATTTTTTTTGTTTCCTACAGAATCAAGCTTTCCCTAGTTTAATCCTTTTCCCTCCCCCACAGAACCTAAAGCTACAACATTCCTTAATAAATTAAAGCATTTCACTTTTAGAATTCAGAGCAAGCATGCAGAGAGGTCAGCTCTGAACGGCTCTCTAGACTTAGACTCGGGAAACACCAGCGTTCCAAACTAGGTGTGCGAGAAAGAGAGGCGGCAGGAATTTCACTACGTCAATGGTTTTCAAAGGCCAGGAATCGTGGCTTTATCCTGTCTCTAGGAAATTCAGAGGCAGAGCCTGAGATTAAACAGCCCCGTGCCAACACACATCCCAAGCCCTGCTCACCTCCCACCAACACTCTGAAGGAACGCTATTGTCCAGAGACCCTACCAATCACCCCAGCAAAGCACCCTCACTGATTTCATTACTTGATAGAAAATTTCTATAGAGCAGCCTCAGGATTTCTTCTTGGGAGACTCAGTCAACTGTAAAATTCTAAAATAGGTTAGAACACAACACACCATCCTGTGGTCCTGCACTTGCTTCTTTGGAAGACCAATAATGCAACAGCATGGTGTATTTAGCCCTCTGGCATCACAGATTTCTTTAAGCCAAAGCTAAGAGTGCACAATTCCGGTAAGTTGTACAACCAACAGCCCCAGCAGGAGCGAGGCCGGTCGCCCTTCCTCCCCTGTAGAGACAGGGTCCCAAGCACTAGCCTGGCAGTGACCTTACAGCAAACCCCTGCATTGAGGCTCATTCAGCTGACCATAGTGGTGGGGAGGCGGTGGGGAAGGGAGATGGTGCTCTTCTGCAGTTTGAAATGTTCACTGAAACTAGATTGTCTGAAGCCACAGGCAATGGTGTAAATGGTGGTGGGATGAAGGCAGATCATACATGAAGAATTCAGCATGGGACCTGGCTGGCATATAAACATGTAATAAAAGATAATGCTAGGACAGACGCGGTGGCTCACGCCTGTAATCCCAGCACTTTGGGAGGCCAAGGCAGGCAGATCACAAGGTCAGGAGATGGAGACCATCCTGGCTAACATGGTGAAACCCCATCTCTACTAAAAATACAAAAAATTAGCCGGGTGTGGTGGCGGGCGCCTGTAGTCCCAGCTGCTCAGGAGGCTGAGGCGGGAGAATGGCGTGAACCCGGAAGGCGGAGCTTGCAGTGAGCTGAGATTGCGCCACTGCACTCCAGCCTGGGTGACAGAGCAAGACTCTGTCTCAAAAAAAAAAAAAAAAAAAAAAAAAAAACAGATAATGCTTGTTCCTGTGGTTATCGTCACCCTGGATGCGTCAATTTTGTTGGACAATGTTCCAACGATAGGCAGGGAGTGCAGAGCAGAACCAGGCCACCTCAACTGGTCTTCTAGGAGTCAGCCAGCTCGGTGAGCACGCACGCGTGTTAGTGGAAGGCATGGGCTCTGGTAAAGACCCTGTAGAGTCAGGTCGGGAACAGCTACACATAAACTGCACAGTGCTGTGCTCAAGCGTCACTTATTTTTAGACAGAAGTGGAGTGGTTAAGTAGTTTTCACTTCAAGGAAGTTAACGGGCAGAAATAGTTATGTTTAAAACATCAAAGAGATGTGACTGAACGGGATGTGGACAACCTTGCTTGGTCTTTCAACACTGTTGGGGGAAGGTGGGGGTGACAGTCAGGGATGGGAGGGGTGAGACAGAGATTTAAAAAAAACTCAGACACAGTCCCAGAAGTCAGGGCCAATGCTGTCACCTGCTCTTTGTCTTGCCAACTAGTTTCCAAGGCCAGCCCCTTCCACACATCCCAGGAGCGGGAGCTCGGGCTTCTGTGGTCACCCCCATGCACACATCCCAGGAGTTCAGGCTTCTGTGGCCACCCCCTTCCACACATCCCGGGAGCTCAGGCTTCCGTGGCCACCCCCCTACCCCCATCCACACATCCCAGGAGCTCAGGCTTCCGTGGCCACCCCCATCTACACATCCCAGGAGCTCAGGCATCCTCCAGATTAGCAGAGGTCCCCCACACCCCCTTCCTCAGACAGGGGAGCACCAGCACTTCTGGGGAAAAGGTGTTTATTTTGGGTCACAAGTGTGAGATTTCTCACTTTAAAAATTGTAAAAGCAGGAGCTTCATTTTATCCCAAAAGAAATATTTCCTATGGCAAATGAAGAATGAAGGGTTTCTATCAGGAAGGGAAAAGTTTTTTCCCCCACATTTTTTCAATTTTATTGACACATATAATTTTACATATTTGTGGGGTACATGTGAGTATCTGTTGCATGCACAGAACCTGTAATGACCAAATTAGGGTACTGGGGTGTCCGTCACCCTGGGTATTTTTAAACTTCAACCCATTCAGAACATTTCCAGTCCTCTCCCCCAGCTGCTCTGAAATACATTAATACAATACGCTGTTGCTAACACAGCCAGCCTACTCCGCTATCAACACTGGAACCTACTCCTTCTATCTAAGCATGTTTGCACCCATCCACCTCTCTGCATCCCCTCCTGTCCACACCCCCTTCCCAGCCTCTGCTATCTATCATCCTCCTCTCTACCTCCATGAGACCAACTAAGGAAGGTAAGCATGATGCCAATCAATTCATTGATAAGTTAATGGTTTGTTTATTGGTATAGTAAGTCAAGCTGTAATGCTCAGGGCTGAAACAAGGGAAGCTAAGATCACATGCTGATATTTCAAGCTCAGAAGGGTTGGCCAGTCTGGGTGCAGGAACAGGGCTGCTGACCGGGGGCCATGGGGAGATGGAGACCCTCGGGCACCTGAGCTAAGCTTGGGGGCCGGTGGCGGGGATCAGGTGGCACAGGCTCCATGGCAGCACATCTGGGAAGACCAGAGGCTGGATGCTGATGCTGTTCCAACACCCTTTATCCTTTCAACATAAAAGGGCATCACTTATCTGACACCTTTTGAATGTGTTGTTTTTAATCATGGAAAAAACTAGCGATAAAATGATCAGAATTATTCCTAGCCTTTCTTTAGGGTGTGGACTATGACAAAGACAGCTCTGATATTGTTTACAAACAGCTGTCCAGAGCAGAACCAAACTTTAAAACAAACAAAAAATTAAGATAAAAGACTTTTTTCTTTCTCTTTTTTGACACAGTCTCGCTCTGTCACCCAGGCTGGAATGCAGTGGCGCAATCTAGGTTCACTGCAACCTCCACCTCCTGAGTTCAAGCCTCAGCCTTCCAAGGATTACACCACGCCCAGCTACCTGTTGTGTTTTTAGTAGAGACGGAGTTTCGTCATGTTGGCCAGGCTGGTCTTTAACTCCTGACCTCAAATGATCCGTCCGCCTCAGCCTCCCAAAGTACTGGGACTACAAGTATGAGCCACGGTGCTCAGCAAGAATCTTAAGTGAGTCATATTTGAAGAGCTATAATAATATGAACAATTTTTTAAATCTGCAGAAGAATATTCAACAACAGGATATGAAATTCATGAATGAAACCAAATGCAAGGAGCCGACTGTTTTCTGCAGCCACAGTGGCAGCCCTGGATTAACCAACTGACTCGCCCCAGCTTGGTTTTGACCCACCAGAGCCAGGGTAGTTTACCCTGGGTACGGCCTTTGGGTCAAAGCATCTGATATACTTAGTATCATCATCTCCAAGAAGCTAAAGCCATTTGTAGGCTTCTAAGAAAAAACCTTAGCTTAAGAGAAAAAAGAAAGAAGCAACAATTGGTTCACCAGGTAGAAAGGAATGGGTTAACTGGCAAACCCTCCCCGAGTCTCCCTGGAATGCAGCCCAAGGCTTGGCATGCTTCACACGTAGGCTTGGCCCAGGTTTATAGGAGCGCAAGCAGTGGCCAGACAGCAGAGCTCTGTCGATGAAGGCCAGGCTTTCAGCAGAAACGCCACTGTTCCCAGGTTAATACTTTCTTCACGCATGCACTACTAAAGGAAAAAACAAACCCCTTTAATTAATAGTAACCTGTTTAACTGTCCTGGTCTGTTGGTAACCTAGAGAGCTCTAGGTTAGAAACTAGAGTATAGGTGAAAAAATCTGTTGGATAAACTACTGAATCATACTTAAAAAAAAAAAACATAATATCCCCTCAATTTGAGCCCAAATAAGTCTAGAACAGTGGTCCCCCAAAAGAGTGATTTTCCCCCCATAGGAAATTCGCCGATGTTGGAGATACTGTAAGGACATCTTTGACTGTCATGACTATGGGGTAGGTGGACACAGGGGTGCTGCTCAGCATCCTGAGATTCAAAGGACCCCCCACCAAGAATTGCCCACCCCAGATGCCATAGCCCTGACACTCAGAGAGAAGCCCAGCCTGTGGGTATGACGCAGAGACCAGGCCGGGGAGGGGGCTGGGCCTCTTCAGTGCAGAGCCATCTATGAATAGATGTGTTCAGGTGCAGACCCCGTTTCCCTACCTGGCCACACACCCATGGAGTCAAAGGCACGCGCGTCTCATCCCTGAAAAGCAGTCAAACAGCTCCTCTGCCCCGTTAGTCTCAAGACTTTTCCAAGTCCTTTCTACCAGGGAGACAGGAGGGCAAACACCATTTCTACTGCACAGATGAGCACACAGAAACGAAAGGTTGATTTATGCATCCACAGTCACTGGAGTACGTCCTGCAGGCCCACGATGGCTCACCCAAAACCCAGGACTGAGAGGCAGGCCAGGACTCAGAAGGCTTGGGATTTTAAAAAGCAGGTTTTCTAATGGCTTAAAAATATTCCATTGCATATATACGCCACATTTTATCCACGCACCCACTGATGGTCACTTAGACTGATTCCACATCTTGATATACAATGGAGTATTATTCAGCCAATAAAAAAGAATGAATCCTGTCATTCCGAGCAACATGGATGGAACAGGCAGAAATTAGGTGAAATAAGCCAGGCACAGAAAGACAAATACTGCAATCTCTTACTCATACATTTAAGCTTAAATAAAAAATTGATCTCATGAAGACAGAGTTAGGATTGATCTCATGGAGACAGAGAACAGAATGATGGTTACCAGAGGCTGGGAAAAGTAGAAGGAAGCAGGGGTGTAAAGAAGGATGGTTAATGGGTAAAATACAGTTTGAGATAGAAGGAATAAAATCCAGGGATGAGTGATACTATGGAGCGACTACAGTTAATAATGTATAATAATGTTTAATAATATATAATAATGTTATACATAATATATAACATTGTATACGATATGTATAATACATATATAATTCATATTATACATAATGTATAATAATATATACATAATATACATTCAAAATAATATTTCAAAATAACTAAAAGAGTAAAATTGGAGTGTTCCTAACACAAAGAGATGATTGTTCTTGAGATGATGGATATGCTACTTACCCTGATTTTATCATGATGCATTGCATGCTTGTATGAGACTATGACATGCATAGAACTCCCCCACAAGCCAGCAGCCCCACTGCTGGGCATATACCCCGAGAAAGGGAATAGGCAGAAAGAGACCTCCACACTCCTACATTCACTCCCCATCACAACAACCCAGTGTGGAATCAGCGCCCGTCAGCGGATAAATGGACAAAGAAAACGTGGTGCACGCCCACAACACAACACCGTTCACCCATAAAGGAGAAAACCCCATCATTTGTGGCAATGGGGATGCAAGTGCTTTACTGTTAAGTGAAATAAGCCAGGCATATGGGCGTGGTGGTTCATGCTTGTAATCCCGGCACTTTGGGAGGCCCAGGAGGGCAGGATCACCTGAGGTCAGGAGTTTGAGACCAGCCTGGCCAACATGGTGAAACCCCATCTCTACTAAAAATAAAAAAAATTAGCCAGGGGTGGTGGTGGGTGCCTGTAATCCCAGCTACTCAGGAGGCTGAGGCAGGAGAATCGCTTGAACCCGAGAGGCAGAGGTTGCAGTGAGCGAAGACTGGGCCATTGCACTTCAGCCTGGGCAACAGAGCAAAACTCTGTATTGAAAAAGAAATAAGAAATAAGCCAGGCATAAAAAGAGAAACATTGCCTGTTCTCACTCATACGTGGGAGCTAACAGAGTTGATCTCATAGAGACGAGAACTGCAATTATCAGAGGTATGGAAGGGGAGGGGTGGGGAAAAGAAAGGATAAAAGGGAAGAAGACTATAAATATATTTATTCCTGAACTCTATGCCCACAAATAGTAAAGATGGTAATGATATATGCATATTTTACTTCAATAAAATAAATTTTAAAAAATCACATGTACCCCATAAATAGGTACAACTATTATGTATCCATAATAATTAAAAATAGAAAATGTTTTAAAAAGCAGTGAGTGTTACTGCACCCATACTCTGGGCCCTTGGGAGTGCACGGCATCAAACCCACCCCTGCAGAGAGAGGTGGGAGCCGTCACCTCGGCTGGTTGACGGGATCACCCCCAGGCAACGTGCTCCAGATCAGCTGGGGCTTTGCTGCCCAGTTAGGAAAACACTCACATTTTAGTGTGTTTTCTATCTTAGAATTAAAGACTTGGAACCACCCCAAATGCCCATCAATGATAGACTGGATTAAGAAAATGTGGCACATATACACCATGGAATACTATGCAGCCATTAAAAAAGGATGAGTTCTTGTCCTTTGTAGGGACATGGATGAAGCTGGAAACCATCATTCTCAGCAAACTATCGCAAGGACAAAAAACCAAACACCGCATGTTCTCACTCATAGGTGGGAATTGAACAATGAGAACACTTGGACACAGGAAGGGGAACATCACACACAGGGGCCTGTTGTGGGGTGGGGGGAGGGGGGAGGGATAGCATTAGGAGATATACCTAATGTAAATGACGAGTTAATGGGTGCAGCACACCAACATGGTACATGTATACATATGTAACAAACCTGCACGTTGTGCACATGTACCCTAGAACTTAAAGCATAATGTAAAAAAAAAAAAAAAAAAAAAAAAAAAAGAATTAAAGATACAGGATTTTTACATCTGTAACAGCAAAATGATGATACCATAAATGGATTCAACATTTATTGCTACAGCTGGTTATAGAACCCACCACTCATACAAAGTCCTGGTGGTCTGAGGGTCCATGAGAATTTATGTTCCCAAGACACCCAGAGGTAGGCTGATGCCCAGACTACACTGGAGGAAGGTGAAGAAATGGACCCGTTCACTAGGATTTCCCACCTTCTGGGGCAGGTGGGGAGGATGCCAGAGAGGCAATTTGGGCTCAAATGAGCTGATCCCCAGGCTGCTCCTATCTCCCTCAGTAAGATAATTCCAAAAGCCTGATCATTCTTTGTGCCAAAATTCATAAACAGTCCATTCAGCTCTGCTCCTAGACAGCTTCGAAGGTGCCACTTACTATAAAAGTTATCATAAAAATTAGAATTCCCCCAAAACACCATTTGCACACAAGGATTCATTTTGGCCACATCTCAGCAGAATTGCAGAAATTCCTTGAATTTCCCTAAAGGAAATGAGATCTCAGAGTCAGAACCCCTCCTTCCCCACCGAGGGCAGGGGCAGGAAGAGGCAGTGTCCCCGCCGGACAAGGTTATCCAGACAGCACCTGCGGCCATGGAGTCACATGGATGAGCCTCAGAGCCCCAGCCCTCCCAGCTGAGACAGAGAGAACATATGGAGTTTACCTCCCAAGAAAGCCCAGGGCCTCCGAGCCAGGTGAGGTGCCTCACACCTGTAATCCCAGCACTTTGGGAGGCCAAGGCGGGTGAATCACTTGAGGTCAGCAGTTCAAGACCAGCCTGGCCAACATGGTGAAACCCCGTCTCTACCAAAAATACAAAAATTAGCCAGGCCCGTAATCCCAGCTACTCAGGAGGCTGAGGCAGGAGAATCACTTGAACCTGGGAGGTGAAGGTTGCAGTGAGCTGAGATCACACCACTGCACTCCAGCCTGGGCGACACAGGGCAAGACTCTGTCTCAAAAACAAACAAACATCAGAGAAAGCCCAGGGCCTCTGGGGTAGGCCTCCCAGTGTGTTCCATACCAACTCCTTAATTCTGGTACATACCACACAGACAGTAGGCACAGGTCTGAGGACATCTGAATCCCACCAGGAAACAGACGGGCGACTACAGCACACAGTGACCAATAAAAATCAGATACCCGACAATCGCCACAAAAACACAACCCTTACATCAAGAGAGATTAAAGTGGGCCAGGGACTGCATCCAAGATTAGGCGCTCACACTCCCCTCGGCCTCACTCCCCACCCCTCCCCAACTAACAACATTCAAACCAAACACAGTGTGCGCTTGGTTTAGTGCAGGGTCCCTCGGCCTTGTTTCTACCAACATTTGGGTCTGGACCATTCTTTGTGGGGTGTGGTCCTGTCCATCGTAGGATGTGCGGTGGCATCACTGGCCTCTCCCCAGTACATTCCAGGGGCAATCCTTTCAATAATGGCACAATCAAAAAATGCCTCCAAACACTGGTAAACGTCCTAAGGGGGTAAATCACTCCCTACTCCTGGCTAGAGGCCAGGAGTCGGGGACCGAACTCTGTTCCTGGCCCTGAACATGCTGAGTGGTGACGCGGAGAAAGTGAACTAAGATATGTCGGTTTATCTGTGAAATAATAGAAGTGATTTCCTTCCTTTCCTCTGCACCCAGAGTCCCTATGAGTGTTCAGGCCGCCACTTCTGTGAGGGAACTAACTTCCACTCAACACACAACAGCGTCAGGGCCGCGGGAACAGGAGCAGCCGTGAAAATCACAAGGCATCCTGGGAAACATTCTGTGAACTACAAGTCTTCATGAATTTAAAAACATTTTGCGAATTATAACAGAAAAACCACCTCTCAGGATACTCCATCCCCAAACAGCTTTTAAAACCACATTTCTGTATTAAGAGCAGCTCTCAGGACGGGTGTGGTACTGTCTCCCAAAGTCCAAGGCAGATCACACCCACCCTCTCCCCCGCCCACCCAAAAAAAGGCAGAGGGAACAAATTCAGTATGCACATGTATATGCTCCAGCAGCAGCGGAAACTAAGCTGGCCTTCGTCAGGTGCAGGTGACCACCACTTCTGGAAGTCTGTGTGCAAATTCCAGCGCTGGGGGCAGGGTGGAGGACTGTGCTGGGGAGTGGAGTGGGGGACTGTGCTGGGGAGGGGGTGGGGGACTGTGCTGGGGAGGGGGTGGGGGACTGTGCTGGAGAGTGGAGTGGGGGACTGTGCTGGGGAGGGGTTGGGGGACTGTGCTGGGGAGGGGGGTGGGGGACTGTGCTGGGGAGGGGGGTGGGGGACTGTGCTGGGGAGCGGGTGGGGGACTGCGCTGGGGAGCGGGTGGGGGACTGCGCTGGGGAGCGGGTGGGGGACTGTGCTGGGGAGCGGGTGGGGGACTGTGCTGGGGAGCGGGTGGGGGACTGTGCTGGGGAGCGGGTGGGGGACTGTGCTGGGGAGGGGTTGGGGGACTGTGCGGGAGAGTGGAGTGGGGGACTGTGCTGGGGAGGGGTTGGGGGACTCTGGTGGGCAGGGGGTAGGGGACTGTGCTGGGGAGGGGTTGGGGGACTGTGCTGGGGAGGGGTTGGGGGACTGTGCTGGGGAGGGGTTGGGGGACTGTGCTGGGGAGGGGTTGGGGGACTGTGCGGGAGAGTGGAGTGGGGGACTGTGCTGGGGAGGGGTTGGGGGACTCTGGTGGGGAGGGGTTGGGGGACTCTGGTGGGGAGGGGTTGGGGGACTGTGCGGGAGAGTGGAGTGGGGGACTGTGCTGGGGAGTGGGGTGGGGGACTGTGCTGGGGAGTGGGGTGGGGGACTGTGCTGGGGAGTGGGGTGGGGGACTGTGCTGGGGAGTGGGGTGGGGGACTGTGCTGGGGAGTGGGGTGGGGGACTGTGCTGGGGAGTGGGGTGGGGGACTGTGCTGGGGAGTGGGGTGGGGGACTGTGCTGGGGAGTGGGGTGGGGGACTGTGCTGGGGAGTGGGGTGGGGGACTGTGCTCGGGAGTGGGGTGGGGGACTCTCCCGGGGAGGGGGTGGGGGACTCTCCCGGGGAGGGGGTGGGGGACTCTCCCGGGGAGGGGGTGGGGGACTCTCCCGGGGAGGGGGTGGGGGACTCTCCCGGGGAGGGGGTGGGGGACTCTCCCGGGGAGGGGGTGGGGGACTCTCCCGGGGAGGGGGTGGGGGACTCTCCCGGGGAGGGGGTGGGGGACTCTCCCGGGGAGGGGGTGGGGGACTCTCCCGGGGAGGGGGTGGGGGACTCTCCCGGGGAGGGGGTGGGGGACTCTCCCGGGGAGGGGGTGGGGGACTCTCCCGGGGAGGGGGTGGAGGACTGTGCTGGAGACCGCGTCTACTGTGCTCATTCCACATCCCTCAGCAAGGGGCAGCCGCTGCCAGGGCCAGGGTCCAGGCAGGGAAACTCAGGAGGGCAATCTGACCTTAAAAACACCCAAATATAAAATGATAAAAACAACAGCCTGGGAATGCTACAGCTAGACCCTCTGTTAAAATTGCCCAAATCGCATAAATACAAACAATAACCACGTAACCAGTTTAATTGAATAAAAGCAAACAACAATAACGAGAACAACAGAACCTCTTTCCAGCAAATGATAAACAAATGGATACACAGATAAATGAGCAAAGAATAATAGTAGCAACCATTTCACCAAAGGGAAACATGGCTTAGAAAGCAGACAGGGGAATCCTGCCAGTGCTCAGAAGGCCGCCGCACACAGCGGCACACAGCATCGTCATGGGAGGTAGAGCACCGCCTTCCCTGCGCAGGGCTGGGACGAGGCTGGACAGGTTTCAGGAATTACTTAGGCAAGAAGCATCCCAAGCCATAATGATGACTGTCCCTTTTAGCTCAGTCAGTGCCTGATATTAGGACCAAGGTATTAAATAATACAAAACATCAAATCGCTTTGAATATTAACATAGATCTTGCAGTGTTACAATAGCTTAAAAAACGGGGAGAAAGCTAAATAGTGCAATACCACGAGAATGGTGGAATACAGGGTCCATCATAAATGATGAGACATCAATTCAACGAGACAGTATGTTGACATTCAAAGCAACAGTTGGCTGGGCGCGGCGGCTCACACCTGTAATCCCAGCACTTTGGGAGGCCAAGGCAGGCAGATCACCTGAGGTCAGGAGTTCGAGACCAGCCTGGCCAACATGGTGAAACCCCATCTCTACTAAAAAACACAAAAATTAGCTGGGCATGGTGGCAGGCACCTTAATCCCAGCTACATGGGAGGCAGATGCAGGAGAATCATTTGAACCCAGGAGGCGGAGGTTGCAGTGAGCCAAAATCAAGCCATTGCACTCAAGCCTGGGGGACAAAAGTGAAATTTTTCTCAAAAAATAAAATAAAATAAAGCAACAGTCGTGAAACCTACGTAGTGAAAAGTCATGACATAATCGTAAACAAAAAACACAGTATACAGAACGTGTTTGCTGTACTTTTCCTAATGTGTGTGTTTCTTTCTGGTGTTTTACATACGTCATACTGAAGGAAATCAGACTAAAACACTAATAGCCATTTTGGAGGCATTAAGTGATTTACAAAAATACCTTCTCATTTTTAAAGCTATGTTTTATAAATTTAAACATTAAATATTTTTCCTAATAATTTCTGAAATCAATACTGTGATCCAAACTCTATTGGTGCCTTCCTTTCAAATACTTTTTAGTCTTAAGTTGCCAGGACTTCAAAAGTGGCAGACAGGGAGTCACTCCTGCTATTTAACACATCAGCAGACACTAGGCATCGTTTCCACTTTACATGAATGATGAAAAGCTCAAAGTGGCTGTTTTTCCTCATTTCCCTAAATGTGTATTCAAATTCAGCCTACATTGGAAATTAATAAATCACTTCTACAGTAGTAAGAGCCTCAGACAAATACAACCAATCAACCAATACAACCAATTAGAGATCATTGGTTGATTTCTAATCCTATAAATCAACACCAGGAAGTTGATATCAACATGGCCTTTTGTGGCTGGGCACAGTGGCTCACACCTGTAATACCAAAACCTTGGGAGGCCAAGGCGGGTGGATAGCTTGAGGACAGGACTCAGACCAGCCTGGCCAACATGGTGAGACCCCTTCTCTACTAAAAATACAAAAAATTAGCTGGGTGTGGTGGTGGGCACCTGTAATTCCATCTACTCATGAGACTGAGGCAGAAAATTGCTTGAACCCAGCAGGTTGCAGTGAGCCAAGATCATGCCTCTGCACTCCAGCCTGGACAACAGAGCAAGACTCTGTCTAAAAAAGAAAAAAAAAGAAAAAAGAAAATGGCTTTTTGGGCTCCCTCTCATCTCCTTTCTCCTCTTGCCTAACAAAAAACTTGCAGACCAGGCATCAGTCCCTGCAGACCAGGGGCTTCTGTGGGCTGAGGAAGGGCCCTGGCTGGCAGGATCTTGCTCCCCTGCCCGCCTCTTCGGCTGTGCTCAGCACGGGGGAGGCAGGGGTGAGTGAGCACCGGTGACTGCAGGGCTCTGGGCAGGTGGAAGAAGGGCGACAGGGGATGAGGGGCAGACACTGACCTCGTAGATGAAGTACACCTTGGCCCCCACGTAGATACCCATGCGCACCACGGCACGGACAGCAGCGTTCATACCTGCAGTGGAAACAGGAGCAAGAGTCACTGAAGAGCCCGGGGCAATTCTGGCTCTGCCACTAATTACCCATGACAATGGGTCTGTTTCCTAACCTCTCAATGCCTCATCTCCTAATATGAGAAATGGGTACACACACTCCTCTGGGATTAGGGTAAGGACTAAAAGAAACAGCCAACGTAACGCAAGGTACCCACATGCCCAGGCTGAATCAAAGAGCCCAGGGTACTTTCTGTTCAAAACATCACTGCCTGGACTTGGTACGAATTTGTAGGCCACTCCATTCAACCGCAAAATGAAGTACAGAATAGGGGTTTATTTGCAGCTAGCCAAATTCTGTGTGTGTGTGATTTGAGAAGGAGATGAAAAATGGAGTATCGCATCACCAACTACCACTGTAAAAAAAAAAAAAAAAAAAAAAAAAAAAAAAAAAAAAAAAAGGCAGTGGGCTTCAACAGAAAACAAGTCATGCAATTCTATTATCAGTAAAGTTAAAATAAACCAGCATATTACAAATAACCATACCTCATGAAGATAAAGGGAGGCCCCCCTTGAGAAGAACAGTGTTATACAATGTATCATCATATAAGTCTTTTTACAATGTATCATCATGTAGGTCTGTTTACAATGTATCATATAAGTCTGCTTACAATGTATCATCATATAAGTCTGCTTACAATGTATCATAAGTCTGTTAGCCTCCACCTAGCTCTCCACTGCCGCTGGATTTGGGGGAGCTGAAGCCACTAGTGTCTCGGAACCACCTCTGGGCCTGGAGGGTCTGTCTTGCTGTCGTGGCTAACGAGCACAGGCCCATCAGGAGAGGAGTGAAAAGGCACGAGGGCCGCACCCACAGCCATGCAGCGCTGCTGCTTAAGGATGAGGAACACCTGAGCCTTCAGTGCCTTTGCTCCCAAACACACCTGAGAGCACCAAGCTTCCTCCTCTGCAAAGTTAAATTTCAGAAACAGCTGTCAGAACTAAAGATGCTGCAGTTCGTGGGCCATGAAGCCAGTGATGTTTCCAGTCAATAAAACACAAATGAAAGGACTGTGGTCCTGCAGGGCCATCTGTGACAGAGGCAGGCTATGTGCACTTGGACGGTGACCGGCTCAGAAGATGCTTAGAAAAATCTTCAATTACACTGGGCCAGGTCGGCGATGCTGGAGTCACCATTGCCTCTGAAAGTTGACAATTCTGAATGAGAATATCTATTTGGCTGAAAAACCTTGGGGATACATATTTTAGAGGTAAATGCATGTTTACTATGTATCTAACATATGTATGCATATATATATTACATAGTCTTATTTACTTTATATTCAAACCTAGCTTATAACACAAAGAATTCGAATGACCTGCTGATTAACTAGTGGCCATCTCTCAAGAACATCAAACTCAGCATTTCAAAATGCAGGTCATCTCACCCTGATCATTTCCTCCTCCTGCTGTAACCTCTCTCTTGCCGAACAGCACAACTTTCTTCTCTGTCGCTGGCGCTGAATGCCGCTAACACCCTCGCTGACTCCTGCCCATACAGCTAACACCTGCTCCCAATATTACCCCCGAATCCCTGACTCCCTCTGACATGAGCCACCTGTGGCCAGAAGGATTACAACAACTTTTTCTCTTTCATTTGCTTTTATGCAAATAATTTATGAATATATTGTTCTTGTTTAGAAAAAAAAACGAAGTAACAGCCACATGAGCCCCACCCCGTTGGAGAGCTGGGTATGGGGACAGTGCCTTGCTGTTGGGCTGTGCGAGTTTCACACTTGTTATTTCTTTCTACACTTTGACACTACGTCCGAGATGTTTTCCATACCAGTTTCAATATTCTCTCTTTTTTTTTTTTGAGACGGAGTCTCGCTCTGTCTCCCAGGCTGGAGTGCAGTGGTGCAATCTTGGCTCACTGCAAACTCCACCTCCCAGGTTCACGCCATTCTCCTGCCTCAGCCTCCGGAGCAGCTGGGACTACAGGCGTCCACCACCACGCCCGGCTAATTTTTTGTATTTTTAGTAGAGACGGGGTTTCACCGTGTTAGCCAGGATGGTCTCCATCTCCTGACCTTGTGATCCACCCGCCTCGGCCTCCCAAAGTGCTGGGATTACAGGCGTGAGCCACCGCACCCGGCAATGTTCTCCTCTAAAGCACAAATATGACCGCGTTCCTCCAGGTTCCCAGGGCTACTGGAAGAAAACCCAAGTTCCCCTGAGCTCCCAGCCATGCCTCAGGGACCTCTCACCTGTCTGGCAGCACTCGGAGGCTCCTGTTCCTGAACCTTGGTGGCAGTCCCACCAGCGCTCTTGCTCGGACGCTCTTCCTCCTCCAACTCCTCCTCGGCTCTGGCACCTCCCAGGAAAAGGGCCTGGCTTGCCTCCCACCTGATTCCATTTATTCCTGGCAGGGCAGAGCCTCCCACCTGATTCCATTTATTCCTGGCAGGACAGAGCCTCCTGCCCCCATGGCCTCACACCTGTGGAAGGTCCTCGCTCATCTCTCCCATGGCTGGGCTCAGCAGTGCCTGGACTCTTCAACTCGAAGGGTGGACGCACAGCTCTGGTTCCAGGACCTTACGCTATGGTCACTCTAATGGATGAATTACCCATCAAACACAGCCCGTACCAACACTAGGAAATAGGTGATGCAGGAGCACAACTAAGACCCAATGGCAGCCCCTCACCCCTGCTCCTCTTCCCCCCCTGCTCTCCGAAGACCTCGTTCCCACCGGTCTTTCATAAAGGAATGATGAAGAACTCGGGGATTTTAGGAAATGTTAAGTGGAAAGATATAGCAGAAGGAATAAAATTCTTAAAAGCTGGACATGAGGCTGGTCACGGTGGCTCACGCCTGTAATCCCAGCGCTTTGGGAGGCCAAGGTGGGCAGATCACGAGGTCAGGAGATCGAGACCATCCTGGCTAACATGGTGAAACCCCGTCTCTACTAAAAATACAAAAAATTAGCCAGGCGTGGTGGCGGGCGCCTGTAGTCCCAGCTACTCGGGAGGCTGAGGCAGGAGAATGGCATGAACCCGGGAGGTGGAGCTTGCAGTGAGCTGAGATCATGCCACTGCACTCCAGCCTGGGTGACAGAGCAAGACTCTGTCTCAAAAAAAAAAAAAAAAAAAAGCTGGACATGATACACAAGGTGACCCCAGGAGACTCCTGTGCAGAGTAAAAATGCACCCCAGCACTAAACTCACTCGCTGAAGTCCCTGCTGGATTCTCCCCACCCCCACTCCGGGTTCACCTGCACCCACCTGGAAAGAACAGTGACACCACCCCACAGCAGGAGCTCACCATCAGCGGCCACGGCACCCCCATGTAGCTGGGCTGCCCCCGGGTTTCACAGGTGGAGAGGGAGCCTGGGAACTTGCATTTCTAGCAATTTCCAGGTGATGGGGGCACCACACTTTTAAAGAGACACAATTCTAGGTCCTGAAAGGACTTCTATTCACTTATGCTTTGGTAGGATGGAGCCCTGCATTGCAAAGGGCTTTTATTCATGTGTCCTCCTTGAGCTCAGGGGCTGGCAGCACTCGGTGGGACCCAGTAGGACGTCCCTTGCTGACTGCAGACCCACAGCCAGAGCCCTGGCCTGGATGTTTCTCACAGGAAGCCCGCAGAGCTCCTGACACCTCCCTGGAGGGATGAGAAAGCTGAGGCTCTTAGGGGGATAAACTGATTACTGGAAGGTAACAACATTAGTAAGCGGTGAAGCTGTAGTGTAAACCCTAGTCTTATTTCATTTTAACTTTCAAGCCTTCCTAATTTCCTCTATTACAATGCCTGTGCCTCAGAGTCACCAATGGGAACTTGAAGGAAAATAATACCTGCTGAGGCCAGATGCTCATTTAATTGCCTGGGAGTGCAGACTGTTTAGTTCTAAGCCCTCCCTCTGAACTTCTGAACAGTGGGGACTGCAATTCAGCTGCCTCCTGCTGGGCCCTGCAAGGTGAAACCTGAGGAAGCCCCAGGGACATTCAGTGAGGGGTTTGGAGAGAGAAGAACACTGGTGGATGAAAAGCAAGGGGGAAATACACCAGCATTTACTGGAGGGCTGTCACCCACAGGACAGGGACAAAGACGTGCACACCCGCAATGAGGGTTTTCACAGCCTCACAACGTGGGCTTTTGGCCTCACAGGTAAACGTCACCTGTTTCACCATTTCCTTAGGGCTGTCCGTGGGCCCTGGCACACAGCCATTAAGGGACAAAGGGCAGTTTCAGAGTCTTTCACTCAACACTCAAGCCACAGATTGTCCAAATAGCTCAGGCATCCTGGGGCTAATCCATCTGGTTTTGTTTTGGTTTTGGGAGCCCAACCCAAGGATTTCCAGGAGAAAATAGCATCTTCCTACCAAAGAAGAACCTTAACATTTGGAAAAACACCGCTTTGTAGTTTGCAAAAACCCCAGTTTTCAGGGAAGTGAATATCTTGTCATGAGAACCAAAAATAAAGTTGGAGATAATGAGGGAGCGGTTTCATAGGAAAGATCTGGTCATTACTCTGACAAATTATTAAATCACTTTCTTCATATGCCGTACTTTTTAACAGCTTCTTACTAAACCACAGTGCAGGTAAGAGAGTCACAGGACGGTTTCTTCCTTGAGTCAGAGTCATCCCTGGCCCACACCAGGGCCTAGCAAGCATGACTTAGGTCACCCTTATTTCCTGGCTACTTGGAGGAGCTGGATTTCCCAGTTTACAAATCTCAGCTTCCTGGGATTCTGCTCTGATAAAATCTAAATTGTATTTTTTTTTTTTTTTTAAGTAAGGAATAGGCCGAGCACGATGGCTCATGCCTGTAATCCCAGCACTTTGGGAGGCCAAGGTGGGCAGATCACGAGGTCAGGAGATCGAGACCATCCTGGCTAACAGGGTGAAACCCCATCTTTACTAAAAATACAAAAAAAAAATTAGCCAGGCATGGTGGAGAGCGCCTGCAGTCCCAGCTACTTGGGAGGCTGAGGCAGGAGAATCGCTTGAACCCGGGAGGAGGAGGTTGCAGTGAGCCGAGATTGCGCCACTGCACTCCAGCCTGATGACAGAGTGAGATTCCATCTCAAAAAAAAAAAAAAAAAAAAAAAAGTGAAGAATAGATGAACTCTAACGAAATAATCTGGGTCTTTTACCTCCTCCGTTGTCTGGAGTAATAAAGCTCCCTGCCTCACCCTCTCTCACAGCACTCAGCCACTTTTCCTGAATTTTCCCACACTCCTGATCACTCACTTGTTAATTTCAATGCATAAATTCTTTTTGAGAAACAAAGTCAGTTTGCCGACTCCTCCCGCTGCTTTGTTAGAAAATGAGCTTACACCGTGCTGATCTCACTACTGCTGCCAAAGTTCCTTCTAGGGGTTTTTCCTTTGATAATGTAGGGATTATGTAGGCATGGGGAGGTGGGATGCCAAAGGCGGATTCTGTCAAGGTGCTGTTCCCTCCCCACCCCTGCCGGTTCAAAGTCATCGAACTGGGGGGCCTCTCTGACCTCCTGGACTGTGCAGACACCGTGTCTTCTAGTAGGGTCAGGGGAGGGCTGGAGATAAATCTGTAGGGCTCTTCACTCAACCACCGGCCCACTGTCCAGCTCGGGTGCCCCAAGTGCCACCTCTGCTGGGCGCCGTGTGGATGCATCGGTGACAAGACGGGAAGCCTCTGGCCCTGGCGGAGCTTGTTCCGATCAGGAGAGACCCGAAAGCATGAAACACAGTGAACAAATGCATGATGCCCATGGATGGATGGCCATAAGTGCTAAGGAGAAAAATAACAAGCGGGGTGGGGGGTGTTGAGGGTGTGGAGGACAGGGAGGGGCTGCCATTGACAATCGGAGAGCCTGCAGACCTGCCTGAGAGTGACGTTTGGAGAAAGAAGGAAAGGGAAGAAGGTGAGGGAGGTTAGCCAAATGGACATCTGGGAAAGAGCTCAGGTAGCAGAGGGGCTGGGGCGGGGGCGCGGTGGCAGCGTGCTACATTCCAGGGTCCTCTGCGTGGCTGGGACAGTGTCGGCCCTCCCCTGCACATCCCTCAGAGCCTTCGCAAAAACACCCACATGGGGACCTTCTAAATAGAGGCAGCACACGCCACCCATTGCCGTGACCACACTGTCCCTCAGAGGAGCCGCTGGCCACGTGCATCCCGTCCACATGGAGATGTGCTTTAAGCTTCTTTACACACTGGGTTTCAAAGATTTACTATGGAAAACAGTGTAAAATATTAATAATCTACAATAATTGATTGTTATCAAAATAGTGGGTTGAATATAAAACATAGTTTTTTGCTCTTACCAGTTTTTTACTTTTTTTTTTTTTTTTTTTTGAGATAGGGTCTCACTGTGTTGCCCAGGCTGGAGTGAACTGGTGCAGTCACAGCTCACTGCAGCCTCCAACTCCTGGGCTCAGGCAATCCTCCCACCTCAATCTCCCACGGGGCTGGGACGGTAGGTGTGCACCGCCACGCCTGACTAATTGTTTTGTATTTTTTGTAGAGACTAGGTCTTGCCATGTTGCCCAGACTGGCCTCAAACTCCTGGGCTCAAGTGATCCACCTGCCTTGGGCTCCTGAAGGGCTGGGATTACAGATGTTGAGTCTTGGCACCCAGTGTCCCCCACTCCCGGCCCCCTGCTCCGCCTTTCTTTAATGCGGCAACTAGATCATTTAAAATTGCATATATAACACAGGCCACCCACATGCAAGCCTCAATCCTGGGAGATTCTCCCATTGGAGAAACCTCCAAGAAGCTGATCTGCCTGGATTTGCAAACTGCCCCACTGGCTCCAGAGGGAAGCGGCTCTGGAATCGGCTCTTCAATACTGCCCTTGAGTATACTGTGTACCTCTTGACTTTCCACCAGCACAAAGCTCCTTATTAAACGCTGACAAAAATTCCTTCCGTTCTGTTGGGAGCAGGCCCCCCCAAATCTGGCCATAAACTGACCCCAAAACTGGCCATAAACAAAATCTCTGCAGCACTGTGACACGTTCATAATGGCCCTAACGCCCACGCTGGAAGGTTGTGGGTTTATGGGAATGAGGGCAAGGAGCACCTGGCCCAGCCAGGGTGGAAAACTGCTTAAAGGCATTCTTAAGCCACAAGCAGTAGCATGAGATATGTGCCTTGAGGACATGCTCCTGCTGCAGTTAACTAGCCCAACCTATTCCTTTAATTCGGCCCATCCCTTCGTTTCCCATAAGGGATACTTTTAGTTAATTTAATATCTATAGAAACAATGCTAATGACTGGCTTGCTGTTAATAAATATGTCGGTAAATCTCTGTTCTGGGCTCTCAGCTCTGAAGGCTGTGAGACCCCTGATTTCCCACTTCACACCTCTATTTCTGTGTGTATGTCTTTAATTCCTCTAGCACCGCTGGGTTACGGTCACCCCGACCGAGCTGGTCTCGGCACATTCCAGGTGCCATAATGGAATTAATTAATCTCCTATTGATAGTTTTTTGCTGGTTTTCCCACTTTTTGCTATTCTAAGCACTGCTATGAAGATTCTCCTTTAACCCCCACCTGCCTGTGTCTGTTGCAGCTCACATGCTCTGCCTTCCAGCTGTAACAGCTGAGTGCCCATTCACCCCAAGCCCTGACACACTCAAGTCTCTGGGTCCCCTTGGCGGGATGTGTCTGTGGGCACAGGGCTGCCCTGCCACGTGCCCCACCCCATAACCTTCCATCTGTGGCCTGCTCCTTGTGAGACCCTAAACTGGTGGCCTCCCCTCCCCTCCTCTCCTCTCCACAAAGCCACCCTTATCGGAGACAGTCAGTCTGCTTCCCTCCACCTGCTTCCCAGTTCACCCAAGGCAAAGCCAAAGTCCTCCACTGGGCCACTCTCCTCTACGGACTCCTCCCTCACTGTCAGGTCAGGTCAAAGGGCCCCAACCAGAGGTTCCCCTGGGCCCTTTCATAAGACAGGAGCTTTTCTTCTCAGGTCGGGCTACAGGCACGTCGTACCCGCACCTCACCGCAGGAGTGACAGCTCCAGGCAGAAAGGGCCTGGTTCTTTTGCCAAAATCCTGCCCTGACTCACCCAAGGCAGTCCGTTAACATGCACAATGATTACAGAAACACAGAAATAAGGCTGGGTGCAGTGGCTCAAGCCTGTAATACCAGCACTTTGGGAGGCCAAGGCAGGTGGATCACTTGAGGTCAGGAGTTCGAGACCAGCCTGACCAACACGGTGAAACCCATCTCTACTAACGATACAAAAAAGATCAGGTGAGCATGGTGGCACATGCCTGTAATCCCAGCTACTTGGGAGGCTGGGACAGGAAAATCGCTTGAACCCAGGAGGCGGAGGTTGCAGTGAGCCGAGATCAAGCCACTGCACTCCAGGCTGGGCAAGAGGGCAAGATCCCGTCTCGAAAAAAAAAATAAATAAATAAAACAAAAAAAAACACACACACAGAAATAAAATCTTAATCATAGTAAAACACAGCTGAAAAGATATGAAGGACTGACTCCCTGAGGCTACTGCATGCCACCCTTTCAATCATTTTCCATTCAGGAAACTTCGGATCAGATCATTTACATATGTACGTTTAGACAACGGGTCCTATATTAATGAATCTTCTCTGTCAAAATCCTGGTCAAAGTCAGAAAACAATCCCATGGGACTCCTGGGAGCATCTCACATTGGGGAAACCTGGAGAAGTGGAGAAGCTGATCTGCCCGATTTGCAAACCGCCCCACCGGCCCCAGGGGGTCCAGCAGCACCGGTGCCCTCCCCGTGAGAGTCGGAGCCTCACTCAGACCCACATAGTCAGGATCTATACCTCCGAAGGCTCCCCTAGGCGTCTCTGGGCACACGGAGGCTGGGAAAATAAATAGCACATGGGCCCTGGGGTTGGGGGTCCCAGCACAGTCAGGCCTATTCTCTTTTGCCTCCTGAACACTTTCACTGTGGATATGTGTTAGGGAAGAGGGGAGGGAAGACAGAGACAGGGAGAGGAGACAGAGACTGAGTGATGCCTCCATTCTGCAGAGGAAAACATCAAGACCCTATCTCAGCACTCAGCACTCAGCACCCTGCTGACCCAGACAGCAGGGCCAGGGCCAGGACCTATAAATGTCTCTGCCTCTCAGTGCTCTGGTCTGCCATGTGTCTGGCTGCCTCTTACATCCTGACAAGCACAATGACTGTAATTCCAAACACAGGACTGGGAGTTGGGGGTGAAGACGGAGAGAACCGAGGAGTGGGGAGGGAAACTGTAGCCTTTGGGCAGCTACTCTCTAATAAACAAAAACACAGCACCAGAAAGGGCTTGTGGAAAAGAAACACAAAACGGAACCCGATTACTGACATATGGCCCTCTGTTCTATATTCACCCGCACTTTCTTAGCCGAAATGCCACTGTGAACGTGCAATCTGGTATCCTTATGTTTGCCCTGACTACGTTACCGTATCTTCACCTTTCTAATTTTAATTGCTTCTGATGGCCCATCAGATTGGTAGAGCCCTAATTATTTAAAGAGCCTAATTCTCCCTGATAAAAGGTTGGAGTCCTGTATCAAAAGCTTTTAGCTTTCTGTAACCAAGGGGGAAAACATGCTTCTTTCGAAAGATGACAAAATGTCTAGCTTCGAAGGGTCATTCGAGTATGGCACACAAAACGGTCTGCATTCCCAGAAAATGATGCCATTACACAAATCTCCCACTGTGCCACAGGGTGACACCATCATTCCAACACACTGCCTCCCAGACCCAGTAATTTTTGCAAAATTAATTACTGCACTTTACACTGAAAAGATCCCATCAAATAATGTATGTGCACAGGAAGGTAAGGGGCCCAGAGCCGTGGGAGGCAAAATGGCGCTGTTCTCAGTATCCCCTTCCACCCTACTGGGCTCCGAAGCCAGCATTGCTTCAGACACCAAAGGTGCCCATGTGGGGCTCAAGCCTGGTGTCCAATAAATATGTGTGTCATTGACCTAATGCACGTCCAGCCAATGGAAACCTCACACTTCTGACTTCGGTTTTAAGGTTCTAATCTTGAAGTCTTAACAGTTTACACATATTGACCTGAGGATATTGAATACTTTTAATTATAAGAGAGGGTTGAATTCCTCTAAAGACTTCATGGACGAAGAAGACAGCTTGAACCCCTGGTTTCCTGCTCCTCAGTGGAGATTCCAGGCAGGAGGCAGGCAGCAAACACTTGCATTCCTGCCAAGCGCCAGGCATGGTGCTGGGCGCGGGAAAGACACCAGTGAAGACGCAGGTATGCGCAGCCCTGAACATCCCTGCTGCAGCCACAGGGCCCGGCCCCACCACGGAGCTCTGTGAACTCAGGGAAGCTGGTGCAACTCAGGCACCCCTTGCTCATGTGTAAAATGGGGATAAGTCATTGCCCAGGATCACTGAGGCCCTGCCACATAACAAAGAGTCATTAATGCTAGTTATTCTCACTAGGATTGGAAAGGTTTGTACTTACTCAATTTATGTGGACTTTCTATAAATACTGTATTGATATTCACCTCACCACAGGCAAAAAGGACGCAGCTTTCACATCCAGCCTACCCTAAGGATACACCTGGACTTCCCAGTACACTCAGCTCCACCAGGCACCAGGACCTGCAGAAGCCACAACCTGTGACTAAGACAATGAGTCACTCTTGGTGTGTGGCACAGTGTTCTGTGGCAGTGGCGACTTAGTCATGGTAAGTCCGCCATTCAGAGTTATGGAGCTTATTTTAGATTGAGTGAAAATCAATTTAAGTTTCCAGACATGTCTTGGGACAACAGAAGACACATAAAGAGGCAGAAGAAAAGAAAAAAAAAAAAAAAAAAAAAACAGCCTGAGACAGAAGATATCCAAACAAGTAGAGAAAACAAACAAACAAACAAAAACAGCCTGAGAAATACTTTCTTCATTCAAGGCCCGGGGAGTCAGGAATATAGAAAAGAGATTTTCAATTGTATCTTATAATTAAATAATATACACTCTACTGAGGGAAGAAAAAGCAGCCCATCACATAATATCATTCTTGCCACCTGGACTCCTATCACTATAAAAAGGCATTTTCCGTTCCCCTAACAAAACCACCCAAAGAATATCTGTGTAATTTTGGGCAAATCGGGTTTTGTTCACTTTTGAGCATTAACTAGATAAAGCAGCTTCACCAAGAAAGGCCCCTGAAAAACATGGTGGAGATGGTGGAGGCCTGACATGATGGCTCACGTCTGTAGTCCCAGCTCTTTGGGAGGCCAAGGCAGGAGGATCACTAGAGGAGGCCAGGAGTTCAAGGCCAGTCTCGGCAGCATAGTGAGATCCTGTCTCTACAATAATAATAATAATAATAATAATAATAATGATAATAATAATTAGCTGGTCATGATGGTGCATTCCTGTCTTCCCAGCTACTCAGAAGGTTGAGGCAGGAGGATCACTTCAGCCCAGGAGTTTGAGGCTGCAGTGAGCTATGATGGCACCACTACACTCCAGCCTGGGTGACACAGCCAGACATAAGTACTCTTCGTTGTCTACGGGAGAGTACAATATTTGGAATTAAGATCTGTTTTGCTCCTATCACAATCACGTATGCACCTCATGCCCTTACCTAACTTACTTTTCTTTCTGAGTCTTTCTCCCCACTTCCAAAATGAGGACATGCCTCTCTTGGGATCATGTATTTAGGCTTGGAGATAAGAAGTGTAAAGCTCTTAGAATACAAAATGTTTCCAACAAATGGTAGCTATGGTCATCTTAATATACGGAATTTTACCATAATTTCACATCTGACAGAAAATTCCTCTGAAATTAATACGTGAATGTGAATGTGTTCTCTCATCTCTAGCTACAAGCAATAGTCTTCTATGTCAGGGAAAATCAAGTATTAATATAGAATCAGAATAAAATGGTAAAAGAATGGGGACACTCAGATATTCTCGAGGAATAACCTACTTACTGTAAGGGTTTGTAAATCTGTGGCAGCTAAGACCAGGCCCTCTGAGTACATCTGGAGGTGAACTTCCTTACAAGAAATGCATCCAAATGCTCCAACAGGTTCAAGATCGTATCACCGAAGCGTAAAGCTCTTTACAGAGTCTACAAAAAAATTGTGACCTCAGCTCTACCGGGGAAAGAGTGCCCAGGCAACCCGCCATGGCGGGCTTCCCCAGGGACAGCCCAGGTGTGACCCATGTGGGCTCGAGGCCACCATATTTGATGCCACCTGCAGAGCTGAGGGCAGCTGTCTCCTATTAACCCGAGGTTGCAGCAACCAAGCCGCGTTCCCCACATAATATGGCTTCCAAAGTATCTTTTTCCCCAGAAAAGAAGAGGCGTGGACTTACTAACCTTCAATATGTCTAATTCCTCCCAGGTGGCAAAACCAGGGTAACAGAGAACACCGCGATTCTGCCAATGTATCCTAATCTCACGTGCCTGTACACAAACTCCTGCGCATTTTAGCAAGCTTTTGGACATGGAGCTCAAAGGAATGATCCATAAATATTTTCCAATACATACAGTATCTTAATTTTTTTTCTTTCTAATTTTTTTGTAGACACAGAGTCTCACTATGCCCAGGCTGCTCTGGAACTCCTCGGCTCAAGCGAGCCTCCTGCCTCGGCCTCCCAAAGCACTGGGATGACAAGCATGAGCCACCGTGCAGGGCCCACAGCACCTAAATTCCAAAATAACCTTGAATCTCTGACTTTCCACCCGCCCTGGTGGCTTCCAGAGATCAGTTCCTCTTCCTGTGCCAAAGGTTTCTTGTCTTTCGCGGCCCAGGTAAGGTCACTCAAGGTGCTCCCTCTGCTTCTGAAGGCCTTTGACTGAGAAGCCACTCTGGGTCCTATCCCGACCCCAAGGCGGCTCCATTCGTACCCGCACATCTCCGGGCCGGTTTAAGTCACGCGGGCCAGGCTATTTCCACTTCACTCTCCTGTTTCTTCAATCCCATCCTCTGCTGCATCACGTTTTCTTTCTCTGAGAACCCAGACCTGCAGGAGGAACGTTGATGCTGGAGTCCTTTTACTAGAATGCTAACGCCAGAGCACTTCCCAGGGGCGCTGCAGGGCGGGGCCTGGCGCTGCCACCCGGGTCTCCCGCGGCGGGCGCTGGGCCTGGGGAGGCTGCGCTGCGGGCCTGGGGAGCGCGCGGCGCACGGGTGTCGGGGCCGGGGCACGTGGAGACGACGGGCCGGGCATCACGTAGGCGCTCGTGGCGGGCGGGGCGGCGCCCACAGCGCCTCAACCTGCGGCACCCGCGCCCGCCCCGCGCGCTCAAGGGCGAAGGGAAGGTCACCCGCGCCGTGGGCGGGGGGTGCATCCCCGCTCCAACCCTGTGCAGTGCGCGGTCCCGAAACGGGAGGAAATCCGCCATCCGGGCCTTTCCACGCATCTGCGGCAGGAGGAACCGGGAAAACAAAAATCAAAACCCAGCTCGGGGCGCGCCGCGTCTCCAGCCTGCGCTATCGCTAAGGCTCCCAGGTTGCGTTCGCCTGGGAAGCGCCGATCTACCCGCCAGGGATTGCACGGATCGGGACGCTCCATCGTCCGGGCACCGGCGCCCCCACGTGCACCCGGGGCCTGGGGCGCGCCGAGTCTCCGCCACCTTCCGCTCTTCAATGTTAAATATCCTCCCGGCGCGCCCGCGTCCGTGGGCCCAGCCTCGGGCCCCTCCTACAGAGCAGCTTCCACATTGCAGGGGAGGGAGGCCCGGAGCCCGCGCCGCGGCGCCGCTGACATCCCGGAGTCCCCGCTTCCTGATCCTTCCCGTCTGCGGAGGCTGGCGGGGAGGGCCTGGGACCCATTTTGGTTTTCGTTTTTGTCACGAGCCGGAAGGCGACAGCACATGCGAGCGCAGGAAACCCTTTTTAAAAATCTCCCAGCGGAAACGCGAGGGGCTGCCGGACCGCCCTGGAGACGCCAGGCGGGAACCCCGCGCACCCCCGCCGCGTCCCGCATTGCAGCAGCCGGGACCCCGCCCACGCCGCGCGGGGCACGAGGCGACAGGAGGCGCGCGGGGACCCAGCCGTTTCTTCCTCGACATTCTAGGGGGTGGCGTGCGGCGGAGTTGGGGGGCGGGGGGGCACTTAGGAAGTGATCGCGCTGTACCCACGCTTCGGAGGGGACGCCCGGCCCCGTCCTACAGCTCAGAGGCAGAACGACCCCCGAGGGCGCTTCAGGCGACTCCCTCTGCCAGGTTCCATTTAAAACAAAACCGAAGGTGGAAAGCTCACTGATCTTCCGGATGGAGGTTCCTACCGCCATGTCCCTTCCTCCCCCGCCCCACCGGGCAAGGACCCCGGGGCTGCCTCGCCGGCTCATGCCGCCCCGCAGGTACCCCTGACGCTTCCGGGCGCGGGCTTCTTCCCGGTTCTCCCCATCGCTTCCCCGCTCTTCTCCGCGGTTCTCCCCATCGCTTCGCCACCTTTCCCCGGGTCCCCCCAATCGCTTCCCCCCTCTTCTCTCCGGTCCCCCCATCGCCTTCGCCCGGTTCTCCCCAGCTCCGTCCGTCCCTCCCTCGCCGCCGGGAGGGGGGCGCGCACCTTGAGCATCCCCGCCGCTGGTCAGCACGCCGATGGCCTTGCCGGCCCCGGAGAGGTGCTCCAGGAACTTCCGCAAGGAGCCCTTGGGGGCCCGGGAGTCGTCCGCGTCCATGGCGAGGAGGCCGAGGGGAGCCGCTCGTCCGGGTGCGCAGCAGGCAATGGGGACCCTGCCCGCGCGCGCCCGACTCGGAACCACCGCCCCGCCCGCGCCCCCGCCCGGCCCCAGCGCCAATGGGCGGTGACGGGCGGGGCCCGAGCGTATGGGAGGGGCTGCGGGGGAGGGGGCGCGGGCGCGGGCGCGGCTAGGCGCAGGGGCCGGGGCTGGGGCGGGTATGGGCAGGAGCATCTACGCGGGGGTCGTCGTAGGTGGGGGCCGCGCTAGCGGTGCGGGAGGCGGCAGAGGCAGGGGTAGCGCCACAGGTGGGCGGGTCCCTGCTACTGGGGCCGCATCGCAGGTGCGCGAGCCTCGCGGGTGGGCTGGAGGACTCTGGTTGGGGGCTCTAGAGATGACGGGAGCGCCACAGGTGGGGCAGGGGCAGCGTCCGGAGGAGGGGAGACCGCAGGGGGCCGGGGTCACATCGTTTGCGGGGCGCGCCAGGGCGGGGCGGGATAGAACGCCGGGAGCATCTCCCGGGGGGGCGAGGGAGACCGTGAGTGGGCGCGAGCGCCGGGGCGGGTGGAAACCCCGCAGTTGCGGGGAGCGCCGATGGCGGGGAGGGGTGGAATGGGCGCGCGGAGACCCCACCTGGACGCGGAGGCTCGCGGCAGGCCCGGCCGCTCGGGCCGTTGTGGGGGCCGAGCCCGGCCGCGCGCACAGCTTCTAGTGGCCCGCAAGATTCCTCCTGGGGCGGCGCTGGGAGCCTCGGGGCTCGGCTTCCTCGACCCCCGCCCCCAGGTTTCCTCTGCAGCCTGAGGTCGGGAAGGACGGACGGAGAGTGGATCCTCCAGGTGGTGGGAAAAGGTGAGCGCGGCGGGCTGGGCCATGACGAAGCTGCCATTTCCCGGGCCCATGGGGGCTGTGGTGCTCCTGGGCCCCCAGCCCCGCCCTTGGGGAGAAGAAGCCGTGGGGTGGAGGAAGGTATCGGGGCGCGACCCTCAGAGACGCCCTGGCGGCGCCCCGGCCTGGGCGCTGGAAAGTCAGAGTGGGGCAGGAGGAGGCGCAACAGGACTGGCCTGGCGGGGAGGCGGGGAGGCGGGACGACCCTCCCTCCCCACGGACACGCGCGCTGCTGTACGCTCTGCCTGACCTCGGCCGGCTCCACTGGCCAGCTCCACGTACTGAAATACTCACATCCAATGCGCTGTGCGGTTGCCCATACACAGCTTAACAGCCTGGCGCCAGTTACCCTGCGATGGGAAAGGGGGCAGCCCCCATAGAAGCACGGGCTTATGGGGCCCCGGTTCCTTCAGTGCTCACCCACAAAGAAGGGCTCCCAAACGGCCCCACTCGACGGCTCACCGGAGGATGGTCCTGCGCAGTGGGTGTTTGTTGAACAGATGAGAGACAACAAAACAGACTAAGAAGAGGCCTGTTCTATGAACCGGGGAAAGTGAAGGAATCACAAAGGAGCGGCTCGCCTTAGGGCAATCCTGGGGAAAAGATGGAGAGGCATGGATTTTTCTTGGATGTGTGCCTCATCCTGGGGCTCATCCCTCTGAGCATCAAATATTCATTGCAAAAGAGGGGGAAAAATCTGCTGCGGACAATGCTGGATGGTCTGATCTCTCCCTTGGCCAGAATTAACGGGGCAATTCCTAACCCCTGTTGGTCCTCAGAATCACTTGGCCTATGCACACTCCCGCTAAACCACTGAAGTCCAATTTCTGGGAGCTCAGCCAGGGAATGTGTATTTTTAAACAAGCCCCCTAGGTTACTCTGATAAGTGCAAAGTCAGAGAGCGCTGCTCTCATGCACTGAGCCTGAGCACTCTTCTATTAATAAAAAAGGAGAGGAGAATCCTGGGTGTCTTAAGGTGGCAGTTGGGTGCCCTTCGCCTTCTGGCGGCAGAAGAGCAGAGCCAGGCTCTAAGCACCTGCACCCACCGTTGGGCTCAGGATCTGCGCTGGAGAATAGAAGGGCTAATTTAGTCATTCATGCCTTTTTAGAGCAAATTACATGTGGAGAAGGTGGGGCACACTGAATTTTATTTTAGCCAAATGCCCCTTATCTCCTTATACAATTGATATTTTTATATTGAACATTAGAGGATTGGTCATTTGTCATCAAGTCGTCTGTAATACAGAAAACGATAAATACAACCTAACAGTTCAAACATGACGAGTTAAATAAATGATGGTTAAAAATATACGCTGCAATAATATTTAATTGCTGTTACCACTACGAAGATAAGTGTCGACTGACATGGAAATATGTTCAGGTCATACAAATAAATGAAAAGGCAGGCCTGGACACAGTGTGAGCCTGTGCTTGCATGTGCGCACGTGTGCGTGTGCGTGTGTGTGTGTGCACACATATGTCAATGTTTCTGAGCATTTTATTTCCTTTCTTTTGCTTAGTATAGGTAATGCCATTTTTCTCTCCAATGAACAGGTATTGTTTGGGGAATAGAAATAGTTAATTAAAAACAATAAAATTTAGTGTCCAGACCCCCAGGGTTATGGATTATGTTCAAAAGTTTGTCTGTATGTAAGGGCTGGGGTCAGGGTGGTCACTGACCATCCTCACACATCTATTCTCATGAGTTTGACCCATTGCTCAGTCAGTCAAGGAATTAACATATATTTATATATACCTGTAGCTAAGATGGAAAAGCATAGCTATGGCTCTTTTTTTTTTTTTTTTTTTTTTTTTTTTGCAAGTCGTGTATTTTAATGGTGCTACAACTAGAGAATTTTTTTTTGTTTGTTTAATCTTTGGCCTGAGCAATGAATCTTCTAATTCAAGAGGAAGATACTGCATGCCTTGTTGACTGTACGGCTTCCACTCAGTAGGACCTGACATGTGTGTTTGTTCTTTATTGTCCCTTGACAGATTACTGCAAACTGTGGCCCACACCAGCACACACTTATACCACAGGAATGATTACTCCTTGGACCAGGAGTTCAGACAGGCTTCACTGGGCCCTCTGCCCCAGGGGCCCTCTGTGGCTGCAACAGGTGTCTGCCCAGGGCTACAGTGTCTTCTGAAGGCTCAGGCTCATCATGGGAGGAGCTGCTTCCACGCTCACTCCTGTGTTGCTGGCAGGATTCTGTTGCTTGCAGGCTGTTGGACTGAAGGCCCCAGTCTGTCCCTGGCATCAGCTTCAGGCTGCCCTCTGCCCTGGGCAGGTGACTGGCTTTGCCAGAACTAGCACGTGTCAAGAGCCAGGGGGAGAATTCCAGTGGACGGAACCTGCAGCCCTTCCCAATCCAATCTCAGGAGAGACCGCCGTCTCTTTTGCCTGATTCTGTTCATTAGAAGTGAGCAACTGAGTCCAGCCCTCTTCGAGGATCTGGCTGTGAACACTAGGGGCAGGGGCCACGGGGAGCCACTTGGGAGGGGAGGTGCTGCCTGGGACCTGCCTAGGACAAGGTGAAGGAGAACATGCATAGGGACAGATGCCCTTCCCACTTCCCCTCTGCGGTGAGCGCAGGAGCTGCCCATGTGCCCTAAAGGAGTCCTGCCATCCCAGGAGGGAAGCAGCTCCTAGCCATGAGGGCACCATAACCCTGTGTTCCAGCATGTTGGGCTGCACATTCCACCACCAGGGCTACCTGAGCTGCAGCCTCTTCCCTTCCCCTGCTGTTTCTGCCTGTGCATGGAGTAGGCATCTCAAATCTGCAGGGGCCAAACTGAGCTTAGGCCTCTGCACCCCCATGCAACCCCCCACCCCTCGGTCTTCCTCACCTCAGCTCCTGGTGACCCCATCCTCCCGGGGTCTCAGGCTGAAGCCTTGCAGTGCTCCTCTACCCTGGCATCCAAGTCCCTCAGGAAGGTCCCTCCTGGCTCTTCATTGCATCTGGAGCCACTGGGGCCAAGCTACCACCTGTGACCTGGACTGACACAGGCTCCCTCCCCATCCCCTACTCTGCCCCCACCTCCACCCCACCTCCATGCCTCGGGTGTCCTCAGCTTCAAAGTCAGGGTGCACCTATCAGGATGTAATTCAGGCATCTCCTCTGCTGACTTGGGAGTCACAGGCCCCACACATGGCCCACTGGCCTGTCCACTGGTCCATCGGATCCTAGTGCTGCCCAGAGACCCATGCGGGCACCCGACAACCTCAGGCCCAGCCTGCTCTTTCCTCAGCCCGGGCCCTCCTCTCCCTACCCACTCTGCCCACCTTCCTCAGGTCTGTCCTGCAAGGTCTCCTGCATGGTGAGGTCTCCCCAGATCACCCTCTTAGAAATTCGGGCTCCACGCACACTCCTGTTCCCTCCCCGCTTCTCTTAAAACAGCCTCATGCGTGTCACACGTGGGGCACTTCACCTATCTGCTGGGCTTCTCGACAGGCCCCCATGCTGAACTCTGAATGCTGTGGATTCAGAGATCTTTGACTATTCCCTGTTGCAGGCCCAGGGCAACAGCAGAGCCCAGGACAGAGTGAACCTGCCATGGGTGCTGCTGAATGAATGGAGTGAGTGAGTGAAGGAGTAAATGAGTGAAGGAGCAAATGAGTGAGTAAATGAGTGAATGGGTGAGTGAGTGAGTCAGTGAATGAGTGAGTGAGTGGATGAGTGAAGGAGTAAGTGAGTGAGTGGGTAAATGAGTGAGTGAAATGAGTGGGTGAATGAGTGAACGTGAGTGAGTGAATGTGTGAGTGAGTGAATGGGTGAATGAATAAGTAAGTGAATGAACGAGTGACTTAGTGAATAAGTGAGTGAATAAGTGAATGAATCAATGACTTAGTGAATGGGTGAGTGAATAAGTGAGTAAGTGAATAAGTAAGTGAATAAATGAGTGAATGAGTGAGTGAGTGACCGAGGGAGTGAATGAGTGAGTGAGAGAATGAATGACTCAGTGAATGGGTGAGTGGGTGAATGAGTGAGCAAATGAGCCGGTGAGTGAGTGAATGGGTGAGTGAATGAGTGAGTGAACAAGTGAATGGGTGAGTCAACAAGTGAATGAGTGAGTGAACAAGTGAATGAGTGAGTGAACAAGTGAATGAGTGAATGAACGAATGAGTGAATGAGTCAATAAATGAGTGAGTGTATGAGTAAAGGGTGAGTGAATGAGTGAGAGAGTGAATGATTGAAGTGAATGAGTGAGTGAAGAGGTGAATGAGTGAGTGAATGAGTGAGTGAAGAGGTGAATGAGTGAGTGAATGAGTGAGTGAGTGAATGAGTGAGTGAATGAATGAATGAGTGAATGAGTGAATGAATGAGGGAATGAGTGAGTGAGTGAATAAGTCAGTGAATGAGTGAATGGATGAGTGAGTGAGAGGGTGAGTCAGTGAATGGCTGAGTGTGTGAATGAGGGAGTGAGTGAATGAGGGAGTGAATTGAAGGGATGGGTTGCCCCTCCACACCTGTGGGTGTTTCTCATTAGGTGGAACGAGAGACTTGGAAAAGAAAGAGACACAGAGACAAAGTATAGAGAAAGAAAAAGGGGCCCAGGGGACCGGCGTTCAGCATACAGAGGATCCACGCCGGCACTGGCCTTTGAGTTCCCTTAGTATTTATTGATCATTATTGGGCATGGCAGGATAATAGGATAATGGTGGAGAGAAAGTCAGAAGGTAAACACGTGAACAAATGTCTCTGCATCATAAACAAGGTAAAGAAAAAAGTGCTGTGCTTTTGATGTGCATATACATAAACATCTCAATGCCTTAAGGAGCAGTATTGCTGCCAGCATGTCCCACCTCCAGCCTTAAGGCAATTTTCCCCTATCTCAGTAGATGGAATATACAATCGGCTTTACACCGAGACATTCCATTGCCCAGAGAGGAGCAGGAGACAGAAGCCTTCCTCTCATCTCAACTGCAAAGAAGTGTTCCTTCCTCTTTTACTAATCCTCCTCAGCACAGACCATTTACGGGTGTCGGGCTGGGGGACGGTCAGGTCTTTCCCTTCCCACGAGGCCATATTTCAGACTATAACATGGGGAGAAACCTTGGACAATGCCTGCCTTTCCTAGGCAGAGGTCCCTGTGGCCTTCCGCAGTGTTTTATGTCTCTGGGTACTTGAGATTAGGGAGTGGTTTGAGATTAGGGCGTGGTGATGACTCTTAACAAGCAAGCTGCCTTCAAGTATGTGTTTAACAAAGCACACCCTGCACAGCCCTTAATCCATTTAACCCTGAGTTGACACAGCGTGTGTTTCAGGGAGCACAGGGTTGGGGGTAGGGTTACAGATTAACAGCATCTCAAGGCAGAAGAATTTTTCTTAGTACAGAACAAAATGGAGTCTCTTATGTCTACTTCTTTCTACACAGACACAGTAATAATCTGGTCTCTCTTTCTTTTCCCCACAGTGAATGAGTGAGTGAATGAGTGATTGAGTGAGTGAGTCAATGGGTTAGTGAATGAATGAGTGATTGAGTGAGTGAGTCAATGGGTTAGTGAGTTAATGAGTGATTGAGGGAGTCAATGGGTTAGTGAGTGAATGAGTGATTGCGTGAGTCAATGGGTTAGTGAGTGAATGAGTGATTGAGTGAGTGAGTCAATGGGTTAGTGAGTGAATGAGTGATTGAGGGAGTGAGTCAATGGGTTAGTGAGTGAATGAGTGATTGAGTGAGTCAATGGGTTAGTGTGTGAATGAGTGATTGAGTGAGTCAATGGGTTAGTGAGTGAATGAGTGATTGAGGGAGTGAGTCAATGGGTTAGTGAGTGAATGAGTGATTGAGTGAGTCGATGGGTTAGTGAGTGAATGAGTGATTGAGGGAGTGAGTCAATGGGTTAGTGAGTGAATGAGTGATTGAGGGAGTGAGTCAATGGGTTAGTGATGAATGAGTGATTGAGTGACTGAATGGGTTAGTGAATGAGTGAGTGAATTGGTTAATGAGTGAATGACTGAGTGAAAGTGAATGAATGAGTGATTGAGTAAAACGGTGTGAATGAGTAAATGAGTAATGAGTGAGTGAGTGAATGAGTGAGTGACCGAATGAGTGACTGAATGAGTGAGTGAATGAATGAATGAGTGAGTGAATGAGCGAGCGGGTCGCTCAGAGGAGGTGAGGACCGGAGCTGCCCTCTGACTGCTTCAGGAGACAGGAGCTGAGGGAGGAGCCTGAAGGGTGGGTGGGAGGTGCCCACTCAGTACGTATACCCTGCTCGACACATCCCCAGAGAAACCCAATCTCACCAGAGTGGTCTCTTGAGAATTATCAGTAACAACCTTTTTTCCCAATATTTCATATATTCAGGGTGATTTCTTACTTTCCTTTAAAATACCAATTGCTTTTCGGACTTGGAATTCTCCACTGCTGCTCCACGCCACTGTATCTCCCACAGGGGCATCCCCCGTCATTCCCAGGAATGGATAAAAGCCAGAAGGGCAGCATCAGGTGGGGCCCCTTCTCCTATCATCCTCCCCTTCCTGCTTGGGTTATCCTAAGTGACTTGTTTTGGAAGTCTACAAAACGCAGACACATCAAATTTGGATAAAAGCCTAAGCAATTTAAGAGGTTGCAGTGCTAGTGGGACGGTCTTTGGCTGCCCGCACCCTCCTCCCCTCCAGACCCTGCTGGACCCAGGACTCTGACTCTGCCTTCGGCCTTGGGGGTTTCATTCCTTCTTTCCTTGCCAGCCACTGAGCTGCCTTGGGCTAATCTGCAACCGCAGAGGGGCAACCATCCTCCTTTCCTCTTGCCTCTTCCTCCCTTCTTCTCACTTTCCTTCTGCTTCTTTCGGGACTTTGGAAAGTTCAAGAATAAGCAAAACTGTAGATCAGAAAACGCTGCCTTCAGCCTATTCTCCTCCCACCGGCTTCCCTGCAGATTCTTTGATCTTTAAAAAGTATTTTGCTTTGTATCTAGATGCTAAACTTTATATAGAAAACAGGTGGGGTTGGTTTCTTGGCCAGGTACAGTGGCTCACACCTATAATCCCAGCGCTTTGGAGGCCAAGGCAGGAGGATTGCTTGAGGTCAGATGTTTGAGACTAGCCTGGGCAACATAGGGAGACCTCGTCTCTACAAAATCCAAAAAAATTAGCCTGGAGCGATGGCACACCTGTAGTCCCAGCTACTTGGGAGGCTGAGGCAGGAGGATCACTTGGACTCAGGAGTTTGAGATTACAGTGAGCTATGATTACATCACTGCACTCCAGCTTGAGCAACAGAGTGAGATACTATCTCCCAAAAAAGTAAAAATAAAAAGTGCTGGAGTCCATATCGAAGCCCACAGCCAATTGTGACACCTGGATCTTTTATTTTTATAATCCGCCTCTCTTGTCTAAGTGCCAAATGATGCTCACATTGTGTGTAACTACTTCCACCTTTGTCTGGCTTCTTTTTCCTTAAGTATGCAGAATCAGGTTGCATAGAGTTCTGAGAAAATAAAATAAATCAGCTGTGTGCCGTGGCTCATGTCTATAACCTCAGCACTTTGGGAGGCTGACACAAGGATTGCTTGAGACCAGGAGTTTGAGGTCAGCCTCGGCCACATAACGAGATCCTGTCTCTATAATAAATAAATAAATAAATAAATAAAACATTAGCAGGACATGGTGGCACAGCTGTTGTCCCAGCTACTCAGGTGGTGGAGGCCTGAGGATTGCTTGAGCCTGGGAGGTTGAGACTGCAGTGAGCCGTGATCATACTACTACACTTTGGCCTAGGTGACACAGTGAGACTCTATTTCTAAAAAAAAAATAAAAATAAAAACAGCTGGAAGCTTCCCAAGACTTTGATGCAGAAACAGGTTGCCCTGAACCAATTAAAATTAATATCTAAAAACTGGAAAGAAAGGAAAGAAAGAAGTTTGCATTATTTCTGTAAAGTATGATGCCATTACAAGTTTTACTTTCTCTAGGACATTTTCTCAGTGGTGTCAACTGAAGTCCACTTCACAGAATGACTTCATCTCCTGAGCACTTTGGAGAATGACGATTAAAGAGACTTCCTGGCACTCCTGATACTTTTAGTGTCATATGGAAGCAGCAAGAGTCATATGTGTTAAATCGGTGGTATTAAAGCAGAAGACATTGGTTTGTTCTTTCATGAACATCATCAGAGCATTTCCCTAATGACTAGCGTTATGTCAGAAAATGGGGGGACAGAGATGGTTCTTTATTGGCAAATAAGTTACATAAATTTCCCAGTTAGAAAAACAATCATGATTTTAGCCATGTCAGATGAGGTCAGAGACGCCCTATGCCTCAGTTATGGAATGCTAAATCTGAATACTGATTGACAGGTATCTTCCACGGACCTGTGACCTGTCGCTGTGTACAAGCTTGAATTCCTAACTACGAGTCCTTGAAGCTCCCTTGCTGCCTGAGCTGAACTGAAATGGCTCCTGGCTGAGGCATTCAAGGGAAAACTCACTGAAATATTTGAAACTACCACCATGAACAAGAATGCTCTTCCAGTGTGCCAGGATGTACACCCAGAGCATTATCCTCGTTAGTTGTATATGCCAGCATCCGGCAGGCACTTTTATCTTCTTTGGGTGTCAACTTTGAGACTCTTATGTAAGCCGCGACCTCTTCCTCTGCCTGCAAGCACATCCACCCACAACCACGTGTTGCCTGGTTTAGAGCCTGCGGCCGGGTCCACCTGCAGGAGGAGGAGTGACTGGTGCAGTGAAGCTCAGACCAGGTACAGGATCAGAGCTGCGGTCACACGTCCGGGGCAGACAGTTCTGCATTCTTGGGAGGGCCCAGGTACCCTCTTCTCTTGGAAGGCCAAGCCCAGAGCCTAGGTGGTCTTTGAACCCAAATAGACTTTGTGGTCCAGGGAATGGGAGCCTCGCTCACCAGGGGAAGAAATTAGGGATCTTGGTCCTGAGTTTGTGGGGTAGACTTTGCCATTTTCCTCCCCCTTTCCCGGCCATGCCCTATTTGAAAAGAGGTCACTTCCATTTCAGTGAGCCAAGATCGAGCCACTGCACTCCAGCCTGGGCAACAGAGTAAGAACCTGTCTCAAGGAAAACAAAAAAAGAAAAGAAAAGAGGTCACTTCAAAACTTCCCTGTTCAAACAGTTGACCCTTGAACAGCAGGATTTGAACCGCATGGGTCACTTACTTACACATGGATTTTTTTCACTTCTGCCACCCCTTAGACAGCAAGACCAACCCCTCCTCCTTTCCTTCCACATCCTCCTCCTCTGCCTACTCAATGCAAAGGTGAGGAGAAGAAACTCTATGATGAGGCACTTAATGAATAGTCAACACATTTTCCTTAGGATTGCTTTATTTCCTCTAGCTTACTTTACTGTAAGAATACACTATACAAATGAGTAGGTTGCAAAAATTTTCTCCCATGTTGTAGGTTGCCTGTTCACTCTGATGGTAGTTTCTTTTGCTGTGCAGAAGCTCTTTAGTTTAATTAGATCCCATTTGTCAATTTTGGCTTTTGTTGCCATTGCTTTTGGTGTTTTGGCCATGAAGTCCTTGCCCACGCCTATGTCCTGAATGGTAATGCCTAGGTTTTCTTCTAGGGTTCTTATGGTTTTAGGTCTAACGTTTAAACCTTTAATCCATTTTGAATTGATTTTTGTATAAGGTGTAAGGAAGGGATCCAGTTTCAGCTTTCTACATATGGCTAGCCAGTTTTCCCAGCACCATTTATTAAATAGGGATCCTTTCCCCGTTGCTTGTTTTTCTCAGGTTTGTCAAAGATCAGATAGTTGTAGGTAAGCAGCATTATTTCTGAGGGCTCTGTTCTGTTCCATTGATCTATATCTCTGTTTTGGTACCAGTACCATGCTGTTTTGGTTACTGTAGCCTCGTAGTATAGTTTGAAGTCAGGTGGTGTGATGCTTTCAGCTTTGTTCTTTTGGCTTAGGATTGACTTGGCGATGCAGGCTCTTTTTTGGTTCCATATGAACTTTAAAGTAGTTTTTTCCAATTCAAGGGCTAATATCCAGAATCTACAATGAACTCAAACAAATTTACAAGAAAAAAACAAACAACCCCATCAAAAAGTGGGCAAAGGACATGAACAGACACTTGTCAAAAGAAGACATTTATGCAGCCAAAAAACACATGAAAAAATGCTCATCATCACTGGCCATCAGAGAAATGCAAATCAAAACCACTATGAGATATCATCTCACACCGGGTAGAATGGCAATCATTAAAAAGTCAGGAAACAACAGGTGCTGGAGAGGATGTGGAGAAATAGGAACACTTTTACACTGTTGGTGGGAGTGTAAACTAGTTCAACCATTGTGGAAGTCAGTGTGGCGATTCCTCAGGGATCTAGAACTAGAAATACCATTTGACCCAGCCATCCCATTACTGGGTATATACCCAAATGACTATAAATCATGCTGCTATAAAGACACATGCACACGTATGTTTATTGCAGCATTATTCACAATAGCAAAGACTTGGAACCAACCCAAATGTCCAACAATGATAGACTGGATTAAGAAAATGTGGCACATATACACCATGGAATACTATGCAGCCAAAAAAAGTGATGAGTTCATGTCCTTTGTAGGGACATGGATGAAATTGGAAACCATCATTCTCAGTAAACTATCGCAAGAACAAAAAACCAAACACCGCATATTCTCACTCATAGGTGGGAATTGAACAATGAGATCACATGGACACAGGAAGGGGAATATCATACTCTGGGGACTGTGGTGGGGAGGGGGGAGGGGGGAGGGATAGCATTGGGAGATACACCTAATGCTAGATGACGAGTTAGTGGGTGCAGCACACCAGCATGGCACATGTATACATATGTAACTAACCTGCACAATGTGCACATGTACCCTAAAACTTAAAGTATAATTAAAAAAATAAATTAAAAAAAATACACTATACAATACATATAACATACAAAATTTGTGTTAACCAATTATCTGCGTGATCACTGAGGCTTTTTCCCAAGAATAGGCTATTCTTGGGTAACGGTCAATCCATTTTTGGGTAGTCAAAAGTTATTGGCTGAATTTCGACTGTGTGGCGGGTTGGTGCCCCTAATCTCTGCATTGTTCATGGATCAATTGTATTGCTTAAGAGGTGGTCATTGGAACACTCCTTAGGGGCTGACTATTTTTTTGTTTAAAAAAGTTTTTGCCACAGTGGGCCGCTCGTTTAAGGCCCTAAGATTCCTCACCTCTGAGCTCCTGCTACCATAGACCAAGTGCTGATCATTTTTGTTGCTCAACATACTTGTCTCTTCCATCTGCCACAGAACCCACTCTCACCTTCCAGGAATTGCTCCTTCCACTGCCTGTGGACCTGAGGGTCAGCGTGTCCAGCCAGGCCAAGGAGGGAGATCAGTCCTCTCCTGTGCCCCAGTTCATGGATGGGCACAGGATGTGGGTGGTGGGGGTGGTCCACCCGGTTCCTGCTAATCCCACTGGATCATCAGGTGGGGAGAGTCAGCTTGTATAGTGAAACCAGAGAGCTGCGAGATGGAGAGTGGGAGTGAGAAACCAACAGAGTGAGACACACATACACACACACACACACACACACACACAGAGAAAGAGGGAGAGTGAGAGAGAGAGAGAGGGTCAGAGAAGCAGAGACACAGAGAGACATAGAAAGATGGAGTAAGAGATGAGGGGAAGAGAGAAACAGAGACAAACACAGAGTCTTAAAAAGAGACAGAGAGAGACAGAGCAACCAGGAGAGAGAGAGAGAGGGAGAAACAGAGACAGGCAAAGTGAGAGGCAGAGAGAGATGGAAAGAGAGATGCGGAGAAAGGCAGAGAGAAGCAAAAGCACAACATTCCTTGAATTGCTTCTCCCTCAAGTCACCATTCCATTTCTGCACTTCCAATCACCACCAGGAATCTTTCTAAGTCACCTGTCCTCCTTCCTTCCCCGTCTTCCCCACGCACTCTTACTAAAGCCTCCTGAAATCTGCCTTCCCAATGATAACTCCTCCTTGAAATGTCACCACTGACTTCCAAACAAGCAGCAAATAAAAAAGGTTTTTAAAACAATTACTTCTACCAGTTTCTAGTTTTTCTAAAGGTTATGGTGCTGTTTCTTAATACCTCTCTCGAACATCTTTCTCTTTGTTTTTTTTTTGCATGAATTAACATGAAAATAGAGCACAACATATTATAGTGAATATAGACTATAAATGATGTTTTGTGCATACTTTATTACTAGTGATAAACACTGTATAAGTAATTTATTTTTGCCATTTCTTACTTACTATGGTTTGAAAGTGTCCCCCAAATTTCACGTGTTGGAAACTGAACCCCTCATGCAGTAGTGCTGAGGGGAGGGATATTTAAGAGGTGATCAGGTCATGAGGGTTTCACCCTCATGAGTGGATTAATGTTTTTTGTTTGTTTGTTTGTTTGCTTTTTTTTTTTGAGATGGAGTCTCGCTCTGTTGCCCAGGCTGGAGTGCAGTGGTGCAATCTCAGCTCACTGCAAACTCCGCCTTCTGGGTTCACACCATTCTGCTGCCTCAGCCTCCGGAGGAGCTGGGACTACAAGTGCTCACCACCACACCCGGCTAATTTTGTTGTATTTTTAGTAAAGATGGGGTTTCACCGTGTTAGCCAGGATGGTCTTGATCTCCTGACCTCGTGATCTGCCCACCTCGGCCTTCCAAAGTGCTGGGATTACAGGCGTGAGCCACCACACCCGGCCGGATTAATGTTGTTATTGGGGGAGTGGGTTCATTATCACAAGAGTGGGTCTGTTACAAAAGTGAGTTTGACCCCTCTTACTCCCTCATGCTCTCTTGCCCTCCCACCTTCCCTTGGGATGACACAGCACAAAGGTCCTTGCCAGATCACCCTTTAACCTTGTACTTCCCACCTCCAGGACTGTGAGAAGTGAATCTCTGTTTTTGTAAATTACCCAGTCTCAGGTACTCTGTTAAGGGAAGCAGAAAACAGGCTAAGACAAAATGTTTTAGGATCCTCTTCTCTCACAGTTGCAGTGAGAAGTTTATACTTTGTTTTGCTTTGTGGCAGATGAAGTGCTAAATAATAGGCATAATTTTGAAGGTTTCTCCTTCTATCCTAATATTTGATCCATTTAAAAGTTTCTATTACACTGAGTTGTTGACCCTTGCTTCTGATGCCTCAGAGATGTCTGGAAGAAAATCACGGAGGAAACCTCAAGTGCCATGTAGTCTGTCTTATCTAAGTGCCCTCTGGACTTCGAGAAGGCTCTTTCTGAGAACCAGGGAGCTAACGATGTAGCCCAACTCAAGATACTTTCCTGGAAAAGCTTTCAGAACATAGCCATTCCCTGGGAGCATCACAGCTTTTAGACTTCACAACAGGCACCAGAGAGCAGTCAGAAGGCCATGGAATATTTCACCTGAATTCCTTCCAGCATGGTGTTCCAGGAAGCTAGAAACTTCCTCCCCCTCCATGTGGGTCTTAGGTTTCTCTTTCCAAACAAAAACAGACTTGTTTTTGAATTATCTCCAAGAAGACAAGGTCTTAGCATTATACATAATTGAATTGTAAATCTTCTAAATTTAGAAAGAAACAGTATGGAAATAATTCAGAAGCCCTTGAGTTTTTAGCTAGAAGACTCTGCAGTGGTGGGGGGACTCTTTGTATCCTGCAAATTCCCGGCATGCTTCTTCCACAACGATCCTTGCTTGTGTCTCTCTCCAAGCACGTCTGTGAATAACCCACTCATCCTTCCAAGCTCAACTAAAACACCATGTGACAGAAACAGTTGGTTCAACATCCATTTCCTCCTCCTCTTCTGACTGAGGCTCTGAGCTAAACGCTTCATTCCCCAGCTGTCTTTGTGCACGCATGTGGCCATGTGGGTCCATTCTGGCCCATGTGATTTAAGTAGAATTGTTGAGCACGACTTTCAAAAGGACTCCTTAAAAGGAGTTCAACTACTGAGTATGGCTTTTTTTTTTTTTTTTCTTTTTCCTGCTGCTTTGAATGCAGCTGTGATTGCAGGAACAAAGCTGCTATCTTGGGGCATGAGGTGATCTAGAAGATACAACCACCTTCAGTCAAAGTGCCTGAGGGAATGATAGGAGAAGCTGGGCTCTCTGATAAGATCACAGATCCAGTGCACAGGGGAGGATTGCCTCCCTTCAGATTCCTTTCATGTGAAAGGACAGACCTTTCTATGTGTAAGCCTCTGTTAGCTTGAGTCTTCCATTTTATGCAGCCAAACTTAACCCTAACTGACACACATCATCTGCTTATATTTTTGTGATGCTCTCTCTAATCTCTTAGGTAACTGTGTCCTCCCAGAAACCTATGGAGAGCTGAAGGGGTTTTAGGATTGTGGAATCCACCCTCCTCCTTTGGTAAAAGAGGACAAAGGCCAGAGAGCAGTGTGCTGGCTGAGGCATGCGACTGTAAACCAAAAGGTACCTGAGACCAATCTCAATCCATTTAAAAGTTAATTCTGCCAAGGTTAAGGACATGCTCGGAAGGAAAAAACATGGAATCACAGAAACAGTCTGTGGTCTGTGCCTTCCTCCCAGTATGATTTTGAGGGCTTCAGTATTTAAAGGGGACCGGTGGGCTGGAGGGGAAGGGTGGACTGGAGGGAAAAGGTGGGCTGGAGGGAAAAGGTGGACTGGAGGGGAAGGGTGGGCTGGAGGGAAAGGGTGGGCTGGAGGGGAAGGGTGGGCTGGAGGGGAAGGGTGGGCTGGAGGGGAAAGAGGGAACCTGTGGTCATCCTTAGGTTGCAAGAGAAACAGAGCAGATGGGGATGGTCAGCTATGTCTTCATCTCACATGTGGTAAATCAGCCCTGTACGTAAGATAAGGTGAACATAGACCAGCTTCCTGTGGAGATATGTAACCCTTTATCTGTAGCTATCTGCTTAGGAACAAAAGAAAAGGCAGTTTCTTGCATGATTCAGCTTCCAGCTTAATTTTTTTTTTCCTTTTTGGCTGTGAATTGGGGTCCCAAGGCTTTATTTTCCCCGCACACTATATTGTATCTGAAAACTGTTGTTTGGGACCTAAAATTGTTTACTTACTCCACCTACATCCCTTAGCTCAGTTTCCATTTGGAATGGCTTCCGGAAGGCTGGAATTGAAATCCACCAGTGCCCATTTCAAGGTGCTCCCAACACAGCCTGGAAAAAAGGAGCCCAGATACGCTTCCCTGTGGACGCAGGTCAGTCATCAGGATGCACAGAAACAGCGTTGCCCTCGGCCTGGAGCCATTGTCCTGAAAGGGGATCCTTCCCAACTGGGGCCTGAGACTGATCCCTGAGAAGTGGCCCCTCCATCCTGGAACCCCTCCTGCTTGTGTCTCCTTACTTCCTGGTGATCACCGCATTCAGGCTCAGAATGCCGCAGGCCTATCCCACTGGAAGCTGCCAAGGTGCCCAGCGCCCTGTTGCACTCTTGTCCCACAGGACGCCAGGCACAGCAGCAGCATCAAGGGACCAGCAGGGAAGAGGCTGCAGTGATTTGGGGAAACAGTGTGAAAATCACCTGGGGCCTGGCGACACGGGGTCCCGCCTCCTCCCCCATATTAGGTCCCAGAGAAAATGACAATATGAACAGCTCATGTCACCATTATTAGGCAGAGTCTTTATTCTTTCCTTAACCTTTGCCATTAAATTGAGCTCTATAGGCCCATTTTCTGCTTTTAATGCCAATAAATGAAATTCCAGAGCTGCTTCTGTAAAAAAAAAAAAAAGTTTCATTTTCATTATTTTACTATTTGTTACATTAATTCTATTATTTTATTCTCTTTTTTGTTAGAAGAACTTCAGCCTGAGAGGGGCTATCCCTGCTGCCTTGTGGCTGCAGAAGGGGAGAGAATGAGTCTCTCCAAAAAAGGGTTTCATGAAAGCACTGAGGCAAGATACTCATCTCAGAGGGTTCAGGACAAGGACACTCAGTTTGTTCTGTGCAGTGTGGGGACGGGGGTGGGCATTCCTCCGTGGCACTAACTGGTTCCCTCTTGCCTTCAGCTGCCAGTGCCCTTGGACATGTCATTTGGACAAAACACTTTACCATGTCCTGCCATCCATTCCACGGAGGCAGGAGAAAAGGGTCTGGAGGCAGGAACATAAGGCCGATTCACCCTGACTTCGGAGAACTAAATCAAATGGAAACTCTTGGGCCATGACAGGAAATATCCTCTCCATTTACACAGGGCGTACACCGAGTACATGACTTTGTAATTTTACTTCATCCTCTTTATTTAAATAGGGTATACACCAAGTAACCAATGGAAACCTCTAGAGGGTATTTAAACCCCAGAAACTTCAGTAACGGTCTCTCCATGCTCGGGCCCTCCCACCCTGTGGAGTGTGCTTTCATTTTCCATAAATATCTGCTTCTGTTGCTTCATTTTTTTCCTTGCTCCATTTGTGCGTTGTGTCCAATTCTTTGTTCAAGGTGCCAAGAACCTGGACACCTTCAACCAGTAACATTATCTTACTATCTTGTTTTATTTTTTTATTATTTTTTTTTATTTTTGAGACTGAGTCTTGCTCTGTCGCCCAGGCTGGAGTGCAGTGGCGCGATCTCGGCTCACTGGAAGCTCCGCCTCCTGGGTTCACGCCATTCTCCTGCCTCAGCCTCCCGAGTAGCTGGGACTACAGGCACCTGCCACCATGCCCGGCTAATTTTTTTTGTATTTTTAGCAGAGATGGGGTTTCACCGTGTTAGCCAGGATGGTCTCGATCTCCTGACCTCGTGATCCGCCAGCCTCAGCCTCCCAGAGTGCTGGGATTACAGGTGTGAGCCACCGCACCCGGCCTACGATCTTGTTTTAAAACTGAACTCAATTTTTCATCTGTTCACCTGGTTTTTAGATAATTACAATGAAATACGCTTGGAATTTACCACAGCTTAATATGAGGGTCACTATGAGCTATACGACAGGTTTTATGTTTAAAAGTTTGCAACATTTTTTATTGCTCTTTTGTTTACAAACTACAGTAAATACTTTTTTTATGTTTAATTATGAAATATATGACACATAAGAGTCTATAAAACTTGGCTAGTCATGGTGGCTCATGCCTGTAATCCCAGCACTTTGGGAGGCTGAGGTGGGTGGATCACCTGAGGTCAGGAATTCAAGACCAGCCTGGCCAACATGGTGAAACCTGTCTCTACTAAAAAAAATACAAAAAGTTAGCGAGCATCATGGCAGGCGCCTGTGATCCCAGCTACTCGGGAGGCTGAGGCGGGAGAGTCGTTTGAACCTGGGAGGCGGAAGTTGCAGTGAGCTGAGATCGCGCCATTGCACTCTAGCCTGGGCTACATGAGCGAAACTCCACCTCAAAAACAAACAAACAAAGAAACGAACAAAACTGAATGCATAATCCTATAGAGTAATAATTGCACTGTTGTCATCATCCTTTAGCATCGAGTGTCTTGAAAGGCTACAATATGCCCTTCCTTGATCACCTGGGTCTCCCTTCTTCACCCACACATAGGACTCATGTATTAATGTGTCTTGCTTTTCATAAGGTTTATCATTTCTGTGTATATTATTAAGCAAAGTCATATGGTTTGTGTACTGTATATGGAATAGCAGTGTATTTTTCAGTAATTTCCTTTGTTCACTGTAATTTTTCATTGTTGATGCTTTTAACTGCAGTTCATTTTCACTGTTGTATAATATTCCACAATGTGACTATGCCAACTTTTTTCCTTGATAGAGGTGTATTTGGATGGCTTTCAGGTGTTTTCTATTTCTACAATCACTGCCTAAATATTCTTGCCCCATATGTGTCTCTTGGACAAGACAGTGCAAGGGCATTTCTGGGGGGACATGCCTGAGAAGGCAAATGTGAAGCCACAGAGCTTTTTATGAAATACAGTCTCTTCACAGCTGCAACAGCAGTGGATACTTTGCCAGCAGTTGATCTTTTCCACCTTTTGGATTTTTGTGGCTCTGCTGAATTTGTTTCTTGAATTATTGGATGTATCCACAGTACTTTGTTTACTTACGTTTTGTAACTTTTTGCACCTGGACTTATCTTCCTTGTAATTTTATGTGGGGAGATATTTTGAGGACAGAGTTGCATTGTTTCAGCAAGGATTTTCCGCTCACATGGGGTAGAGGTGAAGCTAGCAGCCACCTGGTGCCACGTCAATTTGACCCATGCTCTTGATGTCTTCCAGCATGAACTCCTGGAGGACTGTTTCTCACTGGTTCTCAGGGTCAGTGGTTTTCCCTCCACCCAGCACCAGTGCAGGGACAGGTGCTCTCCTTGCTGCTCCTGCTCTAAGGTGGGCTTTTATTTTAAGTCTAAGATGTCAGATTTCCAACCTCATTTTGGAGAGGCATCCGGTTTTCTTTCTGATGCCCTGTCCTCTGTGCAACTGTCTAAACAGAAAAAAAATTCCACTTTGGTTCCTGCCAATTCTTTATTGACTGCTGTGGATTCCATCCTTCAATGCCAGCCCAGTCGTGCACTTACAAAGATGTATTTTTGTAGGTTTTATCCAACATCTCAGTTGTTTTATTGGGAAAGCTACTTAGTGTCCCTTCTGTTCGAAGTTGGAAGCTCCTGGCAACACCGTAGGTGAGACAGCTGCTCTTCCCCCTTTTCATCATCTTCGTGCTGGGTCCAGGCCTTCTTTGCTCTGTGATTAAGATGCCACAGTGGTCTGGGCACAGTGGCTCACGCCTGTAATCCCAGCACTTTAGGAGTCCAAAATGGGTGGATCACCCAAAGCCAGGGATTCAAGACCAGCCTGGCCAACAAGGTGAAGCCCCGTCTCTACTAAAAGTACAAAAAATTAGCCGGGCACGGTGGTGGGCACCTGTAATCCTAGCTACTGCAGAGGCTGAGGCAGGAGAGTCGCTTGAACCAAGGAGGCAGAGGTTGCAGTGAGCCGAGATCACGCCATTGCAGTCCAGCCTGGGCAACAGAGTAAGACTCCATCTCAAAAAAATGTATATAAATAAATAAAAATAAAAATAAATTGCTGCTATAGCCTCTGAACTGCTTGGTCTGCCTCTGGCATCCGTTCTCATGCCCCACATTGGCAGAGATGCGCTCACACCCAGTGGGAAGGCAGGGAGAGTGAAGGACTATTATTATTAACAAGAAAGACAAAATGATTCTGAGGACAATGTAGTTCTGTTTCCTAGAAATATTAAAATGCTTTGATAAATTATTAGAATTAACAAAATTCAGTTTAGCACTCATGTTCAAAATGATCACCAACTTTAATATGCCAACAGTAGCCAGACTAAGTAAGAAGAGGGAGTGAGGGGGCCCACTCACAAGGGCTGGGCCTCTGCATAGAGGGCAGGAAGGTCGACTCACTCTGCAGCCTCCTGGTCCATCAGCATTTTCTGTGGTGACAGCCTGAAACGGCCTGGCCCTCCCTCTCCTGCCTGGGGCCTCCAGCCCAGTCTCAGGGCTGGACAAGGAATAAGCCCCATTTAGGGCATTTCCTCACTTGACCTTCTTCTGGGCCGAAACGCATTTGCTTTCCAAGTGCTCATCAGGGAGCCGCACATAGAAGCTCTTGTTTTCTCCCCACTGCTGACTGGTTCTGGGTTCGGGGGTTTTCTCTCCACTGCTGACTGGTTCTGGGTTCGGGGGTTTTCTCCCCACTGCTGACTGATTCTGGGTTCGGGGGTTTTCTCCCCACTGGTGACTGATTCTGAGTTGGGGGGCGCCCCCCATTCCCCGGGCTTCTTGGCCGCTGCATCTTTGGCTTTCGCTCCAAGATTTTGACCTCAGTTAAGGATTCAGAAACTTTCTTTTTACAGTTTATTCTCAGATTGTTTTTTTAAAAGTCAGGCCAAAAAAAAAAAAAAAAAAAAAAGACACAGAAAGTGGAGTGAGTCAAGCGTGAGTGTAAAGTTCCGAGGATGAAGCTGAACACGCACGAGCCTCTGTCAGGGTGGTGTCTATGCTCAGGAGCCATGTTCATCCCAGAGCTTCCCAGGACTGAGACCCTAAAAAAAAAGAAAAAAAAAAAAAAAAGGAGCATAACAGAAGTAAATGCTAGGATTCTCCATAAGGTCCTTTTTTTTTTTGGTGAATGGGTTTTTCCCTTAATTTCTAGGCATTTGGCATCATGGAAATAGAACAGCAGCATCTTCTACCTGCAGGGCTGAGGTTTTTCGGGTGGACAGAATAAACCAGGGACCAGTATACAGATCAGAGGGTGGGTTGGCAGATGAGGATGGGCACAGAGGATGTGGGATGATACTAAGCGACGTTTCTACTATGATGTGTGTGGGATGCGGGGAGGGGAGAGAGAAGCAGGCAGGGAGACAGAGAGAGAGGGGGAGAGTGGGAGACGGAGAGAGAGAGAGAGAGGTAGAGGGAGATAGAAAGGGAGAAAGGGAGGGAGGGAGAGACAGAGAGAGAGGGAGAGAGAGAGAAAGGGATGGATAGAGGGAGGGAGGGAAGGACAGAGAGAGGGAGAAAGAGAGAGAGAGAGAGAGAGGACCAATTCACCACTTTTGTCCAAAGAACCAGGCCAACTGTCTGGAGCCCGAGCCTACCTTCTCTAAAGGGTTTTGGAGCATATTGTTTTTGTTTCCCTTATTCCTGCAGCTCTTCTAGAATATGACCATCTTCTGACTGTTATTCTATTTTTTTAAAAAATACACTCCTATGATTATAGCTTGTTTTTCTATCTTGTAAGCTATATCCTGGCAACATTCCAGGAATGACTCTAATTTTATTAACAGTGGGTCCTCAAGTTTCTTCCTACAAAATAGACTTCTGGAACCCTTCCCTGGAGATGGCTAATTTCAGATCATGTTTATGAATTCCTGAGATTCTCATTCAGAGTTAATGATTTTCCCCCGACTTCTGCTCGTGGCTTCATGAGGATTTGTCTTAATTCTCTGTGGGTTGAGGGAGCCATCTTCTCTGGAACCTGCAGACTTGTTTACAGGGGCTGGTGTGTGTGTGAGTGTGAGTGTGTGTACGTGCATATATTCACATACACACACACACTCACTTAGGAGGTTAAGGAAACTTCATTAGTATTCCTGTCTTTCAAACCGCAGTGGGAAGGCGAAGCCCTGGGCAACACGCTGGCCTCCCGGTTCAGTGACTCCAGGTTCCCAGCCCCGGAGACAGGCCCCGCCTCATGGACTTACCCCTAGCATCTCTCTGCCTCAAAGGACGCTGGCCAGCTCTGTGGTGGGAGCAGCCTGAAAGTCCCTGGGATCTGGGAACTTTTATCGTTCTGAGGAACAAGAAAAACAGAGACACCTGGAAAAGCTTTGCAGGAGGAGTGGCCACAGGTCACTGGTAGCATGTACATGTCTGCAGGGCCCAGCTGAGTTCTGGGGGATGGAAGGTGGCTCCAGGAAATGGTGACCTGAGGAACAGGTAGGGGCTGAGAACGTGGGGCCTCCTCTGGGAAGACCATCGAGGAAGCAGGACATGAGTGGGGAGGGGCAGTGTTGTGTGAGGGAGCTGGGCAGCACCGGGCAGTGTCCAAGAAGGGTGTGGGGGAGATGGATGGGTGGGGGCAGCCAGAGCAGAGAACAGGTGTAGACAGCAGGTGGGAGGAGCAGGTGGGAGGAGCAGGTGGAAGAAGCAGGTGAGAGAGCAGTTGGGGGGCACGAGTGTAGACAGCAGGTGAGAGAGCAGGTGGGGGGAGCAGGTGTAGACAGCAGGTGAGAGAGCAGGTGGGAGGAGCAGGTGGAAGAGGAAGGTGAGAGAGCAGGTGGGGGGAATGAGTGTAGACAGCAGGTGAGAGAGCAGGTTGGGGGAGCAGGTGGAGGAACAGGCTGACAGCTGGGCAGGTGCCTCTTCAGCAGGTCTCTGTGAGTTTCTACTATGGACTTTGCAGTGAGGTCAGTGGGAACCATGGAGGGTGTGAGAGAGAGTGTGTGTCCTAATGCTGGGAAGCTGGGGTTTCTCCACTGAGGCACGCATTGCTGGGAAGGCCAGGCCAGATCTCCCTGCCCCTGGGAGCCCCCGGGAGGCCAGGACAGCCCGGCTATCTCTGTGTAGAACTAGAGCTTAGGGCCTGATGTCAGTGCAAGGCCGTGCCTCCACCTCCAGACCTTGAGGTCCACTTCACTCCTCTCAGGGAGCAGAGAGGTCAGGTGCTGCCTGGGTGGAGGCCTGGGACTTTTCACCACAGGACAAGCCCACAGGGGCTGATGGCTGGCAGGAGAGGCCGGCCCTGCCTCCCGCTCCAGGGCTGCCCTCCCCCGCCCCGGGTCAGCTGCTTAGTCATCCCCACACTGGACTTCCTTGTATGGCCAGAAGAGGAGCTGGAGGGTGGTGCAGGGCTGACTGACCCCCGGGACCCCTCCAGCGTCTGGGGCTCAGCTGGGCAGATTCCAATTCTTGGTGGAGAAAGGAGAGCACTTAAAATAGCCTCAGGCAGCTTGCTTCCTAGAGAGGAGAGCCGGGTGGGCTGGGGACCAGGTGTCCAGGAATGACAAGTACCCCTGAGTTAGTCAGTGAGCTGTATGAGCCTCTTGGTAGGCAGTGACCAGCATTCTTTTTGTTTAATGCAATGAAATAGAACAAAAAATACCTGAATGCACCACATTGAGTAAGAGTAACAATCGCTTTGTGAAACTGATTTCAGCCCGCGTGTGGGTCAAATTAGATTCATTTCTTGGCGTGATTCATGGTTTTAAAAAAATAGTTTGAGTGAATCATATTTAAAAGAAGGTATTAAAATATTTTGAAAGTTTCTTACTGATTGGGGAAATGATCCATCTGTTTTCTCTCTGTCTCTCTAGCTCTTTCTCTCCCCGTCCCTCCCTCCCACCTTTCTTTGTTGTGAGGAGGACGCCTCCTTGTTACTTCGTTACTTCTTTAGACTGGGACCAGATCCCAAATGGTCCATTTGTAAGACAAACAGCAGCATGGACGTGGCACTGTGCTCGTAAGGGAAGTGCCAGATTCATCCACGAGGCATTTCGAATAGACTTTACCCCACCACGATGCCAGCCTTTTTGAGGATGGCGGCTGTGTTTCTTTGCACGATGTTCAGTAGGGACCCCATCACCCCTATAGCCTGCCTCAAACATGGGGCATCTTCAATCAGTGTTAGCTGAACTATGTGTCCTTTCCATGTTTATTGTATTGGAACAAATGGGGCTCTAGACACCTTTCTTTTGCTGCATTCCCTAGCTAGCTAGACAAATTTGGAATTTAGAAAATATATACCTATAGAGGCCAGGGGCAGTGGCTCACACTTGTTATCCCAGCCGTTTGGGAGGCCAAGGTGGGCAGATCACCTGAGGTCAGGAGTTTGAGACCAGCCTGGCCAACATGGCGAAACCCCATCTCTACTAAAAATACAAAAATTACCCAGGCATGATGGCGGGTGCCTATAATCCCAGCTACTTTGGAGGCTGAGGGAGGAGAATTGCTTGAACTTGGGAGGCGGAGGTTGCAGTGAGCTGAGATCACACCATTGCACTGTAGCCTGGGTGATACAGTGAGACTCCATCTCAAAAAAAAAAAAAAAAAAAAATATATATATATATATATATATATAAAATTCTTTTTAAAAAAAAATGTTTTGAGAGAGAATCTCACTCTGTTGCCCAGGCTGGAGTGCAGTGGCATAATTATAGCTCACTGCATCCTTGATCTCCTGGGTTCATGAGATCCTCCTTCCTCAGCCTCCTGAGTAGCTGGGACTGCAGGTGTGCGCCACCATACCTAGCTAATTGTTTTTTATTTTTAGTAGAGACGAGGTCTCACTATGTTGCCCAGGCTGGTCTTGAACTTCTGAGCTCAAAAGATCCTCCTGCCTCAGCCTCCCAAAGTGCTGGGATCACAGACATGAGCCACCATGCGTGGGTTGAAAAGCAATTTCAAATAAATGAGTTGTATATACCTGTTACCAAGACTCTAATATTGAGAAAAACAGAAATCCTGGCCTAGTTGACTTGGGACTTCTTTAGTTTTTGGAGCGTCTGGTAAGCTCCCTGCTATGAGAATGAGGAGTGCCTGGAGTCCCCACCCCGCTCAGCTTCTGTGGAAGCCTCAGCTGCCCTCATGCTCACAGGGACCCCGGAGTCTCCACCCAGCCCAGCTTCTGTGGAAGGCTCAGCCGCCCTCATGCTCACGGGGTCCCGTGTCTCACTCCAATCCAAAAGGCTGGGACTGTGCATGCATGGGACACAATGCTAGGAGGCTTGGGGTTCAGCTCAAGATACTAACTTCAACTCTTGGGAATTCGTGTCTGTCTCTCTTCCTCACCTTCTAAGCCCTGCCTGCTGCTCAGAGCCTGGCCTGCGATCTGCACTGGGCATTCTGAATGGGGCATGAGAGAGGCAGGAATGAAGCCTCCCCAAGAAATGCTGAATCACACACTTCATTTAAACAGGACTTGTTGGGTGATTCTTATGCGTAGTAAAATTTGAGAAAGACTTTAATCGCTTCTGTATTATCGATTACAAAGTAATTCAAGCTTTTTTAAAAGACCCTAATCTTTACATAACTGTACTCGCTGACAGCCTGTGATGCCTTTCTCCCCTTCTTTCTCTTCTTTCTCGTGCTCTATGCGCCTGCTCGTCACCACACGATGGCCCCAGAGCCCCATGAAACCTGTAAAGGAGTCTAGAGCCCTAAGTTGCTTCTCTCAAAGGTCCTGCTGATTTCCTGATTAAAAGATTAAAAGAGCCGGGCGCAGTGGCTCATGCCTGTACTCCCAGCTGTTTGCAAGGCCGAGGCAGGCAGATCACCTGAGGTCAGGAGTTCGAGACCAGCTTGGACAACATGGTGAAACCCCGTCTCTACTAAAAATACAAAAATTAGCTGGGCGTGGTGATGTGTGCCTGTAATCCCAGCTACTCCGGAGGCTGAGGCAGGAGAATCGCTTGAACCCAGGAGGCAGAGGTTGCAGTGAGGCGAGGTCGTGCCATCACACTCCAGCGTGGGAACAAGAGCGAGACTTTGTCACACACACACACACACACGAAGAGTAAAAGTGAATCATTCCCAAAAAGAATAGATTTGGATATTTTCTCAGAAATTTTCTCTTCCAAACCTGTAGCTGTTTACAGGTCCCCATTATATAAGGTGGCTTTTGATCACTTTCAATGCAATGTACTTTCTGATATGCGATATGGATTTAAAATAACTCACAACCAACTTATTATAAGAATGCACTCTCCTTTAGGACGTGGACATTTGAGGAACCACCTCTGAGCTCAGTATTTTAGCGTGAATCTGCCTTCAAATCTAAAAAGATTATCGTATATTTTTGAGCCCAAAATAGGATGAAAAGTGTTGGATTTCTTGCCAGTGTTTTAGTCTTCTTTTCGTCCTGGCTTAGAGCTTTACTGTGGCATAACTGGTGCACAGTAAACTGCACATCTTTAAAACTTACACGGTGAGGAGTTCTGACTTATCTCCACACCAGCGAGACTTAGACCACAGTCAGAAAAACGAGGCTTCTATCGCCCCAGAGTTCTCCGTTGCTCGCTCTCTGCGAGCCCCTCGCCAGGAAGAGCTGCTTCCTGGCATTATAGATGTGTCTGCATCTTCTTGAATTGTGCAACATGGAATCATACAGTGCCTGCTGTTCTGCTGCCAGCTCTTCTTGCTCAGTGTGATGTGTTCGAGATTCAGCAACACAGGACGCATCAGCAGCTGCTGCCTTTTCATTGCCGAGCCATCCTCCATTGCACCGATACATCCTGATTGGTCTAGCCATTGACTTGCTGGTGGATATCTAGGTCGTTTCTAGGTGTTAGTTGTCACAAATAAAGCTACAATAAATATTAGTGTGCACGTATGTTTATTGTGGCATTATTCACAATAGCAAAGATTTGGAACCAACCCAAATTCCAACAATGATAGACTGGATTAAGAAAATGTGGCACATACACACCATGGAATACTATGCAGCCATAAAAAATGATGAGTTCACGTTCTTTGTAGGGACATGGATGAAATTGGAAATCATCATTCTCAGTAAACAATCGCAAGAACAAAAAACCAAACACCGCATATTCTCACTCATAGGTGGGAACTGAACAATGAGAATACCTGGACACAGGAAGGGGAACATCACACTCTGGGGACTGTTGTGGGGTAGGGGGAGGGGGGAGGGATAGCATTGGGAGATATACCTAATGCTAAATGACGAGTTAGTGGGTGCAGTGCACCAGCATGGCACATGTATACATATGTAACTGACCTGCACATGGTGCACATGTACCCTAAAACTTAAAGTATGAAAATAATAAATTAAAAAATATATTATTGTGCAAATATTTGTGAAGAAATAGACCGTCATTTCTCTTTTCTTTTTTTCTTTTTTTTTTTTTTTTGAGACAGGATGTTGCTCTGTTGCTCAGGCTAGAATGCAGTGGTGCAATTATGGCTCACTGCAGCCTTGACCTCCTGGGCTCAAGCAGACCTCCCAGGCTCAAGTAGTCCTCCTACCTCCACCTCCCTAGTAACTGGGACTACAGACACATGCCACCTTGCCTGGCTAATTGTTTTTTCATTTTTTTTTTCGTAGAGACAGGATCTCCCTCTGTTGCCCAGGCTGGTCTCGAACTCCTGGGCTCAAGCAGACCTCTTGGTTTGGTCTCCCAAAGCACTGGGATTACAGGCATGCACCACTATGCCCAGGTGCTGTCATTTCTTTTACAGAAATACCTAGGAGGGAAATGATGGGGTTATATGGAAGGTATATTTTTAATTTTTAAAGAAATGGTCAAACTGTTTTCCAAGCTAGTTGTACCATTTTTCATTTCCAACAGCAGTATCTGAGAGTTCCAGGTGTTTTACATTCTCACCAACACTTGGTAGGGTCACCTCTTGAGATGTGTGCGTGTGTAGTGGTATCTCACACTGTCTTTCAATTGTGTCTCCCTAATTACTCTGATATTCAGCACCTTTCCATGTGCTTATTGCCATCTGTGTGTCATCTTTAGAGAAGCGTCTGTCCAAATCATTGGCCCATTTTTTACTTGGAATATTTGTTTTCTTATGATTGAAAGTAAGACTAGTTTGTAAACTGTAGACAAGATTCCTTTGTCAGATGTATGTTTTGCAAATAATTTCTCGCAGTCATTAGACCGAAGATTTAAAGCACTTTTGAAATTTGATGAAATTTAATTTAACATAAAAAATTTATGATGGTGTTTTGGGCATCATATTTAAGAAGTTTTTGCCTAACCCAATTCCATAGTTAATTTTTGTATATAGTGTGAGGTAATGGTTAGTTTCTATCTTCTTTCCTTCCTCCCTCCCTCCCTCCCTTTCTTCCTTCCTCCCTTTCTTCTTTCTTTTCTTTTCTTTTCTTTTTTCCCTTCCTTCCTTCCTTTTTTTTTTTTTGATGGAGTCTCGCTTTGTCGCCCAGGCTGGATCGTGCAGTGGCACGATCTTTGCTCACTGCAACCTCCGCCTCCCGGGTTCATGCCATTCTCCTGCCTCAGCCTCCGGAGTAGCTGGGACTACAGGAGCCCGCCTCCTCGCCTGGCTAATTTTCTGTATTTTTAGTAGAGACAGGGTTTCACCATGTTAGCCAGGATGGTCTCGATTTCCTGACCTCGTGATCCGCCTGCCTCGGCCTCCCAAAGTGCTGGGATTACAGGCGTGAGCCACCAAGCCCAGCTTGCTTGCCCGCTCTTTCTTTCTTTCTTTCTTTCTTTCTTTCTTTCTTTCTTTCTTTTCTTTCTTTTCTTTCTTTCTTTCTTTCTTTCTTTCTTTCTTTCTTTCTTTCTTTCTTTCTTCTTTCTTTCTTTCTCTTTCTTTCTATATGCAATGCACATGCTGCCATGTTCTAGAACCATTTGTTGAAATGACTATCCTTTTTCTATCAAATGCCTTTGCATCTGTGTTAAAAATTGACTGTTTTAAGTGTGAGTCTATTTTTGTACTGTCTACCATTGATCAATGTGTCCATCCTTTCTCCAATACCACATCCCCTTGGTTATTTTAGTGTTTGTAATATGTCTTGACATAAGTTCTCCTATCTTCTTCCTCTTTCTTTTTGACTGGATCATGTTCTTTTTAAACCTATGATAATAATAGCTTTCTAAGGAAATTTGGCTGCAGTTTCAATTTATTTTGCATTACTTTTCTTTTCTTTTTTCCTTTTTTTTTTTTTGAGACGAAGTTTCACTCTTGTTGCCCAGGCTGGAGTGCAATGACATGATCTTAGCCCACCACAACCTCCGCCTCCTGAGTTCAAGCAATTCTCCTGCTTCAGCCTCCCAAGTAGCTGGTAGTACAGGCATGTGCCACCACTCCTGGCTAATTTTGTATTTTTAGTAGAGACAGGGTTTCTCCATGTTGGTCAGGCTGGTCTCGAACTCCCGACCTCGGGTGATCCACCAGCTTCAGCCTCCCAAAGTGCTGGGATTATAGGTGTGAGCCACCGCACCCAGCCCTACTTGGCATTACTGTTCATTTGTCTTTCTTCATTTATGGGTTATGCCAGTAAAACAGCTTTTAATTGAATCTTAAATTCTATCTACTTTGACACACCACTATTTTATGTATCAGTCAGAAAGAAAGAAGTCTCTGATTGTAAGTTGCATCCTGAGATGGAGATGTTAAAATGTTAAACATGTATTTTATATTAATATAAAATGGCCAATGTTAGAAAATTATCACAAAAAGGAAAAATTCATCCAGATTTCACGGTCCTCAGAGAACTGGATAATTTCTTTGACTTCATGAATGAGCAGAATTTCTTTTAGCTAATTTGAATTTGTTTCTGCCTCTCTATAAAGTCTAGTACATATATCTTTACATTTAGGCAGCTCTATTAGTCCATTTTCACACTGCTAATAAAGACACACCTTTATCAGGCTGGGTAACATAAAGAAGAAGAGGATTAACGGACTCACAGTTCCATGTGGCTGGGGAGGCCTCTCAATCATGGTGGAAGGCTAAAGGCACATCTTACATGGTGGCAGACAAGAGAAAATGAGAGCCAAATGAAAGGGGAAACCCCTTATCAAACCATCAGATCTCATGAGACATATTCACTACCACGAGAATATTATGGGGGAAACCTCCCCACCGTGATTCAATCATCTCCCACCAGTTCCTCACATAACACATGGAAATTATGAGAGCTACATAATTCATGAGATTTGGGTGGGGACACAGCCAAACCATATCAGCAGCAAAATACATGGATGATTTCTGGTGCCGTCTTTCACATTTTATTTATGTTCGTTTTTTTGGTTTTTAGAAGCATCTCGATTTCCTTCCACAGTAACCAATTTGTTGAGTTTGCTATGTGTAAAATGACTTGCACAGAGGCACACACATTGTAACTGCTCTTCTCCTTAGGGGTTCATTCTTGTAGCTCCACTGGCTTTGACTTTGGGCTGTTCCATTAACCTTTACTGTGACCCCTTTTTTGCTAGGTTATTCTGCTTATCCCCTGAGAAATGTATCAGGTTTATAGTTAAGAAGACATGGGTAATTTTGTGAGGATTATAGGATTATGTTTTTGTCATATGAACAGAGCTGAAGTGTGTGGAGGCACACTCTGGGTGCAAGGCATGGTCTGCAGGATTTATGTGTGTGATTTCATTTAAGCCTCATAAGGGTCTTAAAAGGTTGGAGTTCCGGGCCCACGTGCTGAGGATCAGGGAGGTAAGTGCCTTTCAAGTGGTCATATGGTGGTGCTGGAGGGGACAGGATGGAAGCCTGCATGCTCTCTGGTTCCAGGGCCAGGTCCTCATGCCCCCTCCATCCGCCAGGCAGGTTCATCGTGGACTCTGGACACAAATTATGAATCTAAGCTGGCAATTCTAGAAGAGTCATTCTGCAGCATCTCAATTCTGATAAATGAAGCTTTTATAATAAACCACAATTTCAGGCTTATCTCTATTTAAACAGAAGGTATTTGGCTGCCAATCTTTTATTCATGATCTAACTTTACTTCTTTTTTTTTTTTTTTTTTTGAGATGGAGTTTCACTCTGTCACCCAGGCTGGAGTGCAGTGGCACGATCTTGGCTCACTGCAACCTCTGCCTCCCAGGTTCAGGCGATTCTCCTGCCTTAGCCTCCTGAGTAGCTAGGATTACAGGTGTGCACCACCATGCGTGGCTAATTTTTTAATTTTTTAATTTTTTTTTTTTTAGTAGAGATGAGGTTTCACCATGTTGGTCAGGCTGGTCTCAAACTCCTGACCTCGTGATCTGCCCACCTTGGCCTCCCAAAGTGCCGGGAATACAGGCATGAGCCACAGCGCCCGGCCCCTTCTCTTATTCTTATGGAATGGCTAAGAAAAGTATATATTTTTAATTTCTCAATATTTGGTACTTGTGGCTACTGTTATCAGCCTCAGTTCTGAAGCCAGGTGGATATTCCAGAGCCGGAAATATCCTAGCCTGTCACATCATTAGGGACACTTCCACTCTCCTGAACTGCTGTTTTCCCACGTTTTCCTCCTCCTGTGTTTCCCTAGCCATGAGCTAGTGTATTGTTCACGCATATTTACCATTCCCTGAAGTCCATTTTCTCCTCCTTTCTTGGAGACTTGTTATCCAATGCTCCGAAGGGATATGACCACCATAGATGCCAGCTCATGTGCTCATCCTTCTTGTATTAAATGCACCTTCTTATTGTGATGCTTTGACATCTTGGGGTCTGTGGACTCTGGAGGAACAACCCTCCCAGGGTTACTCATTCCTGGAGAGCAAACAACTCACCTTTCAGATGCAAACCAACCAATCCAGAGGCAATACCCCCAACCATCTCTTTCACTGGACTCTTATGCTCCAGGGCTGCCATCCACCTGCTCTGCACCCCAATGCCAGGTGCCAGACAAATAGGGATAGCTACTGTGTCCGGAGCTTCTGAACTGATTCAAATCAGCCAACCCCAAGCCTGTCACTCTGCCTCTCCGTTCCTTCCCAGGGAAACCACAAGGGAGGCTCTGGCCCATGTTTCTCCCCAACCCCTTCTGCCTCCTGACCTACCCTGGTGCCTCCCCAGGTACCCTCATGCCAAGCTTGGTGTACACCCTCCTCTTAGACACTGAAAGTAACAAACTACCTTTTAAATGATGGTTGTCTCCTGACATATTGGCTTCACCATGCCTAAATAAGAATAAAACGTTCATTATAAGACACTTCTCCAACAATTTTTCCTTTCTTTTAGTAGGGAAATATGTGCAAACCAAACTAGAAGCGTATATGTCGCACATTCTGTATGCTGTGGAAACATGGGTACCCTACGAACTATCAAATTCAAACAGAAACATTTAAGGCTAGAGACTGTGTGCCTCTGTATCTTATGCATCGAAATATTTGCTTTGGGAACAAAATGGGTCCTTCTTGTTTAAGGGTTTATAAGATAACATATTCATACAAAATATTCTCCTTTAGCAGGAAGGACCTTACACAGCCACGGCTTCATTATAATGAATGCACAGTATGAGTAATTTGTAAATGCAGAACAATGTTTTTCTTCAGAATCTTACATTTCAAATTTGCTGAAAAATCTCTCTCTGAAGTGGACCATTTCCCTGCACAGATGGTGTTGCACTATGAAGACACAAGTAGCTATCCATCATGGTGTAGGTTGAAACTCTCTTTTATGATGCTAAGGCAATCATGTCACATAAAATCCTCCACTGAATGCTTCCCATTATACATCTGGTCAGCCAATATGTAAAGGTAATCATGGAGTCTTAGACGTTTTCTCATAATGTTTAACCCGTGTGACATTGAGCTTGAAATGATTAAATGTTCCTGGTAGTACTGGTGTGTGTGTGTATGAGTGTATATGTGTGTGTGAAAGAGAGAGACAGAGAGAGGAGTCTAATGTTATCACAGAAGTCACATCATGGTGCTACTCAAACGAAGGATTCATTTTCAGTTCCTCTTCTCACTAGAAAGTGATTTCCTGGTAAAAGTGAGCCTAAAACACCACCCTCATTGCCATGGTAGAGAGATGAAAACAAACCGCCTACGGGGAACACAGGACAAGTATGCCCGGGTTAGAGAAGCATAATTCCAAAACTACTCAGGGCCTGCAGGGGAGTTACACAGCTCAGCATTCATCCCTGGATATGCAGACCATACCTTGAATAAGTTTATAAGCAACAATTAAATGTTGAAATAAAGATCTTGAAAGGAGAAGCAGATATTTCAGGGTGGACGAGGTCTGAGAATTGAGTGGGGTTTAGACAAAAATGTCATCAGCAGAGAGCATTCCTGGCTGATCCAAAGAGAAAGGTTCTCACTGATCTTTTTCTGAGAGAAACAGAGTGAATGGGATCAGAATCTACTTAATATCTTTATAGCTCAGATTCTATTGACTACTAGGAAACAATTGTTCCGTTATAGTTGTTGTTTTCATGAAGCTTGACTTAAATTAATTGCTTTGAAAATACTGGGTTGACATTATCTAGCAGTGAAGGATGTGGTGTCAAGGAACATAAAACATCAGGTTAAAAACTACCTTAAGAAATTGGTCTTGAAGATTTCTGACTAAGGGTGTTGTGGTACATGAGGTGATATGGTTTGGCTCTGTGTCCCCACCCAAATCTCACCTGGAATTGCAATAATCCCCATGTGTCATGGGAGGGACCTTGTGGGAGGTAATTGAAAAATGGCGGCGGGTTCTTTCCCGTGCTGTTCTCGTGACAGTAAGTCTCACGAGATCTGATGGTTTTACAAAGGGGCATGCTCTCTTGCCTGCCGCCACATAAGACATGACTTTGCTCCTCATTCACCTTCCACCATGATTCTGAGGCCTCCCCAGCCACGTGGAACTGTGAGTCCATTAAACCTCTTTGCTTTATACATTACCCAGTCTTGGGTCTGTCTTTGTTAGCAGTGTGAGAGCGGACGAATACATAAGGATACTGCTTTATTTTTCATAACCATCATTACTCAGTCCTAAGTGTTTCTCTTCATCGAATGAAGACAACGTTTGCTTTGGAGAGGAAATGAATTAATGACGACTCCGAGCTCTTGGAATGAGCTCCGTAAGATGATGCTGAATCCTGATGAATATCTTTTGGTGCTGGGAGTTCTCTCTGGATAAGAGGTCCCTATCTTTATAGATAAATTAGGCCCATAAATACTGAGGTGGAAGGAAAGGAAAAGTCCCCCTACAGATGTGTAAATGAATGACTTGACTCAAACTTTTTTTTAAAATGTTTTTAAAAAAAAGACGTTCCAAGACATAGGAGCAATCAATGTTACTGTTAAAGGAGGGGGCAGGCTTCAATGTTATCGTGAAGGACACTGCAGTGCTGCTGTTTATTAATTTTGGGTTGTTTTACTTTTGTAGAAGGGGAAGTCGAGATTGTTGGCATGCAAAGCACATGTCGTCAGCTTTAGCTATTTTAATCGCAGTGAGAAATGGAATTAACTGCTGAACCAAAACCACTGGAGAATAATCAGGGTCACTATTTTTCCTGAATCATGGATTTCCTAATCTTCAGAAGACTCGGGCATTTTGACTCATTTGACAGCTTCAGTTTCCTCAAATTTTCTTATTAAAACTATTTAAAATAATATAGCAAAAAAGAGGAACTTCCAACAATACCTCTTCGCTGTATCTCAGCGTCTACTTTGTTGAACAAGAATACCATGAATGTCTGACCTTTACATCATTGAAACTTTTTTCTAAAAATCAGTCATGCTTGATCCAGAAGATAATTTATATCCTTAAAGTCTCCTTTCACAAGAGTTCTGTGGGTGCACTGAGGAACACAAGGCTTTATCTATTATAGAAGATAAAAGAATGTCGACGAACAACCTTTTGTTCTCCCAAGTTGGTCACCTTTACTAATTACATCCAGCAAGTCCTGGGCAGATCCTAATATGACATAACTTAGAATCCTATTGGTCAGTCTGGGGATCTTCTCCTAAAGAAGTTTGGTACTGGCAAATACTAGGTCTCAGTAACATGATCCCAATGTGAGCATTGTCTCTTGTACTGACATTTCTATTTTACTGATTTTTTTTTTTGTAAGTGTTGTGCTGTGTGCCAGGCACCACGCCAAGCCCTTTAGCATTTCTAATTTACGTAATCATCCTAATAACCTCATGAGGAAAGTGCCATAGTGTTCCCACTCACTGGACAAGGACACTGAGAGAGACGCCATCTGCCTATTTGTCCATGGTCCCAAGGCCAGGGGCTGGCAGGGCTGTGCCTCCCTGGGCTCGTGGGCCATGGGCTGCAGCACAGCCTCTGCTGTTATTCTTAAGGACCTCTTGATATGCAGTCAGTTTTCTATTTCTTTCTTTTTTTTTTTTTGGTTTGTTTGTTTTTGAGACGGAGTCTCACTCTGTCGCCCAGGCTGGAGTGTAGTGACATGATCATGGCTCACTGCAACCTCCACCTCCTGGGCTCAAGCGATTCTCCTGTCTCAGCCTCCCGGGTAGCTGGAACTACAGGCACACACCACCACACCTGGCTAATTTTTGCATTTTTAATAGAGACGGGGTTTCAGCATGTTGGCCAGGCTGGTCTCGAACTCCTGACCTCAAGTGATGCGCCTGCCTCGGCCTCCCAGAGTGCCAGGATTACAGGTGTGAGCCACCTGCCTGATCTGGTTTTATATTTCTAAATGTAATAGAACGTAATTTCTGGATAAAGAGTTTGGGCTGTTGAGCCAGATTTGGGTTTGAATTGAGCTCAGCTGCTTATTAGCTGGGCGAAGTTCAGAAACATGGTCACTTTCCTTTGAGTCTTTGTCTTATCTGTGACATAAAAATAAGTCAACCTGTAGGGATAATGACATAATTAGAAAAAAATACACCAAACACTACAGATGGCACCTGACTCTTAGTAGCACTTGGTAGGACCTATTTAATAATGATCGATTAAATATTAATAATAAGGCAAAAAGGGATAGAAAAAGTGTGGCTACAAACAAGAGATCTGGAAATCACCACCCCATCCACAAATAATTGGGTCAATAATTGAATGCTGTTTTGTTTTCCAATCCTACCAGCTTCAATAAATATAGACTGCCGTATCTCTATGCATCAGACATGTCCATCCTTTGGTTGAGCGAGACACAGGGTGAGTGAGTCTTACTGCATTTACTTTTCCCCCCTATAACATGTAATCGGTCTCTTGTTTTCTCGAATTGATCAGTTTCAGAATGGCTTCCAAGATATTCATGGAATAACAAACTATTTATTGGTGGCAGAAATATCGTATCCTCACCCTTCAATGGGCTCAAAGGAAAAAACACCTGCTCCTTAAGTCTCCATGGGCTTAGCTCTTGATCACCGGCTTCTTGAACAACAGTCCCATCTGTGTGGCGGTCCTGATGTTGTATTTTATATTTTATTAAAATACACAGGTGATACGCACTCGCAGGTGCATACATGTCCTATCCTGGTTTGTGATTTTTCTGTACAAGATGGTGGCTGTTGTACCCTTGATTTTCTGAAGTCACCAGCACACAGCCTCAGTGCCAGTGGTCATCAGCCGTGTTATCAGCTTTCAGGTATGAATTGCCATCACTTTATTGTTTTCTTACTTGGCATGCTTTTTTTTTCAATAGTTTTTGGGGTAGAAGTAGTTTTGTTTACACATTTTTTAGTGGAGATTCCTGAGATTTTAGTGCACCTGTCACCCAAGCAGTATACACTGTACCCAATGTGTAGTCTTTTATCCCTCAGACCCCAACCTTCCCCCCCGCCGAGTCCCCAAAGTCCATCATATCATTCTTATGTCTTTGCATCCTCATAGCTTAGCTCCCACTTATAAGGGAGAGCATACGATATTTGGTTTTCCATTCCTGAGTTACTTCACTTAGAATAATGGCTTCCAGCTCCATCTGAGTTGCTGCAAAAGACATTATTTTATTCCATTTAATGGCTGATACTATTCCACAATGTATATATACCACATTTTCTGCATCCACTCATTGGTCGATGGGCACTTAGGTTGGTTCTGTATCTTTGCTATTGTGAATTGTGCTGCCATAAACATGCATGTGCAAGAGTCTTTTTCATAGAATGACTTCTTTTCCTTTGGGTAGATACCGAGCAGTAGGATTGCTGGATAGAATGGTAGTTCTACTTTTAGTTCTTTAAGAAATCTCCATACTGTTTTCCATAGTAGTTGTATTAATTTACATTCCCACCAGCATGTAAAGGTGTTCCTTCTTCACCATATCCATGACGACATCCATTGTTTTTTGACATTTTAATCATGGCCATTCTTGCGGGAGTAACATGGTATCTCACTGTGATTTTGATTTTCATTTTCCTGATGATTAGGGATGTTGAGCATTTTTAATGTGTTTATTGGCTGTATATCTTCTTTTGAGAAATGTCTATTCACGTCTTTTGCCCACTTTTTGATGGAATTATTTGTTTTTTTCTTATTTGTTTGAGTACCTTGTAGATTCTGGATACTAGTCCTTCGTTGGATGCTTAGTTTGTGAATATTTTGTGGGTTTATTCTGCTGATGATGTCTTTTGCTGTGCAGAAGCTTTTTAGTTTAATTAGGTTTCATTTGTTTACTTGTGTTTTTGTTACATTTGCTTTTGGGGTCTTAGTCATGAATTCTTAGCCTAAGCCAATGTCCAGAAGAGTTTTATGATGTTATCGTCTAGAATTTTTGTGGTTTCAGATCTTAGATTTAAGTCTTTGATAAACGTTGAGCTGATTTTTGTAGAATTGGAGAGATGGGGACCCAGTTTCATTCTTCCACGTGTTTGCTGTCACTTCTGATATGCATCCAGCAATTTGAATTGACACTGTACATTAACCAGTAAGGTAAGTGTTTCTGTTTCTATTTATTCTAAAACTTCACATTGATGGTTAAGAAGGGAAGCAATAGGTCACACTTTAAGCCAAAAAGCCTTTTTTTCATATTTTAAAATAATTAAATAGCATGATCACTGTTGAAAACAATCACTTAGGTTTTAATTTATTTAAAATACTGATAAGAATGTGCAATACCTCTTCACTGTTCTGTATTTGGACATAAAAGCAAAGCCTAGTAAACTTGACATGTTTGTCCTAATGGGAAACATGACATTCTTTTAGGATCAACTATAACAATCTATAATTTAAATATTGTTAATGTAATATAATGGGCATGTACAGCCAACTAAAATCTGGCAGCAAGAAGGAAATCTCTCTCTCTCTCTCTCTCTCTGTGCTCCTTTATTTCAATTGTTTTTAATATTTAAAAACCAGCTTGAAGGAGAGATTCTCAAACAGTTTAGATTCTGGAAACAGAACTCAGGATAAACATGACATTCCTAAGATAACTAGTTTGTCTTGAATGAACATCTCCCAAACTATTTCTGAGGCCTTCGCTTAACGTGATAACAGCAGTGGATCCCACCCTGACTAATGCAGGCACCCCTCACTCTGCATCATGCAGGGGATTGAACTAAAAGCAGTCAATGTTTGTTTTTTTAAATGAATTAAACCTTGGCCTATCATTTCTCGAAACTGCTGGGTTATATGGATAATGTGTTGATAATTTGCTCTACAATCACAAGTAAATATTTTTTTCTAGAAGAAACAGAGCAGAAATATGATTGCATGTTTCAAATCTAAGATTAAAGCAGCTTGAGAGTTTTAAGAATGGTATTTAATTATTTGTGGCATTCTGTTGACATTTAAAAAAATAAATTTAAAGCAGTTGATGTTGGGGGCAGCTAAATGCAGACTGTGACAATTATTTTCAGGTTACATGGCCTTTTTGATATTGTATTTCTAACGGACATTGACAGACATCTTTGCCTGCACATGTTTTAGAGGTGAATAAATATTTAGTTCAATCTGATCACTGCCAGTTTTGTGATTTTGAGCCTCTTAAAATGAGGATTTATTTATACTAAATCCAATATTGTCCTTGGGAAGCAATATTTTACAAGCAAATAGATTAATGAACAGACTATGAGTTAGTACCTAGCTGAGTATAATCAAGCCAGTTTGAAGACATTAGTCTCCAAACTCTGGCAATCCCATTTGGTTTACCATTTAAATTAATACATTGTACCAATGGTGGGACTGAGGGTCTGTCTCAACGGGGGCATGCACAGGAGAGTAAGGAGATGGCATGGATTAATGTTTCTGTTTTTTCTTTTTTTCCAAAACATACTTTCAAGACGAGCTCTGATTTTGCTCTGACAGCCTGGGGATGAGGAGCAAGTTGACAAAATGCTGCAACTTCTGAGGAGGAAAAATAAATCTTACCTAGGAAAGCCTTAGCTTCCCTTAAATAAGGCAGAAGAATTGAGAGTGATCCGCAACACTGGTTGTGGTATGGTGGTCATTGCATGGCATTAATTATCATAGGTAGATGAGTTATTTTATTTGTTAAGTTGAATTTATTTGTGTAGTCCAGTCTAAATGAGCGAAAATGCTCAATGTGTCATTTTACTCTGAGCTATACCAGTTCTTTCTTTAACTGGACCTTTGAGTATTACATCTGCTCTCCTATTAAGTTGGTGCAAAAGTAATTGCAGTTTTGCAGTTATTTTTACACCAACCTAATATCTACTCTCCAATCGCAAGTGCCACCGCAGGGGTGTGCTGTGTATATCCTCACTGGGATGAGTGAGACCCCGGAGCAGCATCTTACAAGGAACCCTTTTAGGATCCTCACATGAAATCCTCCCCTTTTTCCTTCTCCCTCTATTCTCTGCGGCCCCGGTCACCATCTGTTACACTACACATTTATTTCCTGATTGTCTCCTCTCACCCCTACAGCCTGCACTGTCCAGTAGGGCTGGGATGGTTGTTTTGTTTTGTATTTTTTCCACTGGTTTTTAACGAATACCTTGGACAGTGCCTGACACCTGGCATGAATTCTATATGTATTTTTGGAATGAAGTTCATGAATTACTCAGCATAAAAAGCAGGAGTGGAGACACTGGTTCCCTGCAGAGGACTTGCAGAATAGTGAGTTTCTTGACTATTTTTGAATTTCACAGACCAGTAACATTTTCAACATTTTGGAGAGTGACAGAGGCTCATAAATTTCAATTTGGCTAATAAGGATTTTAAAGCAAACAAACAAAGCTATTATCTGATATTACCATAATTTCATAAAAGAGTTTTAAAATCGGTGCCAGGAAATGCCCATATTTCTGGAATCGGGTGGTGTGCTTGTGTGTGTGTGAGGTGCATGCATGGTGTATCTGCTTAAGCAAAGGCAACGTCTTACTTTTGAACACTCTGATTCCATTATTCTGGATGTTGCTCTGAGGGTGTTTGTAGATGAGATTTACATATAAATCCCTGCACTTTGAGTAAAGCAGGTCTCCCTTCCTAATGTGGGCAGGCCTCATCCAAGCAGTTGAGGGCCAGAAGAGAACAAAGGCTGGCCTCCCCTGAACTGCCAGTATTCTGTGGCAGATGGCACTTGGATTTGAACCTCAGTCTCCTCTGGGTCTGTGGCTTGCCACCCACCCCGCAGGTTTTGGACCTGCTAAGCATCCAGGATCTCCTGATACAATTCCTTAATATCTCTCTCTCCATCCCTCCCTCTCTGTAGGCATCTTGTTCGCCTGTTTCTCTGCAGAAGACTGACTAGTGCATTGGCCTGGGCAGTACTTAGCGGGTTGGGAGTGGGCGGGAATGGTGTGCGTTTTGAGTGTGGTCGTGTGGGTGTGATGATACAGTTGAAGCGGAGGGGAACTTACGATCCAGCTGCCTGGGATTCAAGTGTCCACCTCCTGTTTATTAGCTGGGTGAGCGTGGGCGGCTCACATAACCAGCCTGGAGGCAGGCTGTGTAAAATGGCACAGACCTGCCACATCAGTGGGAAAAGATGACTGAATAGAAACACCATTGTTAGGGTGACTGGGGAAAGGCCTGCCTGATTTTGTTCTTGAGAAATCAGGAGAGATGACTGAAGTCATGATATCATTCTTATGTCATGACTATGTCACAAATGTGAGCATTTATGGTCCCAAACACTGCTTTCACAAATTTAACCTTATATACAAGGGCTTCATAGACTGAACGCTAAATTACGTCATTTGAACTTGCCTGAACTCACATAACTCTCACTGGATAAAAGTAAGTTTCATAATTCATATCTAAGATATTTTTGATAGCTTTTAAAATAAAAATCTTTTATGACTGAGTGTGTTTGTCTGTTCTTGCATTGGTACAAGGAAATACCTAAGATTGAGTGATTCATAAAGAAAAGAAGTTTAATTGGCTCAGGGCTCTGCAGGCTGTACAGGTAGGATGGCACCAGCATCTGCTTAGTGTCTGCGGAGGCTCAGGGAGCTTTCAATCATGGCAGAAGGTGAAGTGGGAGTCGGCTTCTCACCTGGCCAGAGCGGGAACAAGAGAGGAAGAGTAGGGGAGGTGCCACACTCTTAAACAACCAGATCTCACATGAACTCAGACTGAGAACTCACTTATTACTGTGAGGAGGGCACCAAGCCATTCATGGGGGATCTGTCCCCATGACCCAGACACCTCCTCCCTAGTTTCATCTCCAACATTAGGAATTGCATTTCAACATGAGACTTGGAGGGGACAAACAGCCAACCCATATCAGTGAGTGCTTGAAATGTTACAATATATTCTTTTTTCTTTTCCTGTTTTTTTTTTTTTTTTTGGCAGGATCTTGTTCTGTCACCCAGGCTGGAGTGTAGTGGTGTGAATCTGGTTCACTGCAGCCTTGACCTCCTAGGCTTAAGCAATTCCCCCAACAAGTAGCTAAAACTACAGCCATGCATCACCATGCCCAGCTAATTTTTTATTTTTTTGTAGAGATGGGATCTTGCTATGTTGTCCAGGCTGGTCTCAAGCTCCCGGCCTCAAGCAATTCTCTCTTCTTGGCCTCCCAAAGTCCTGGGATTATAAGCGTGAGCCACCACACCGAGCCTTAGATTATTGATGTATGTTAAGAAATTAGTATTATTGACATAAAAAACCAAGCAACCTGATTAAAAATGAGCAAAGGATCTGAGTGGACATTTCTCCAAGGAAGATATACAAATGTCCAACAAGCACATGCTCAATAAGAAAACGCAAATCAAAATCACAGTAAGATACCACTCTGCACCCGTCAGGAAGGCTACTATAAAAGCAAACAGAAACTCACTCTAGGAAATACCAAGTGTTGGAGCCCTTGTACGTTGCCAGTGAGGATGTAAAATGGTGCGGCCACTATGGAAAACACTATGGTGGCCTTTCAAGAAATTAAACGTAGTCCAACCACATGGTCCAGCAGCTCTTCTAGGCATACACTCAAAAAAGGGTAAAATCAGGGCCTCAAACAGGCATCTGTATATCCATGTTCATATCAGCATTATTCACAGTAGCTAAAATGTGGAAACTACCCAACTGTCTGTTGAAGGATGAATGGTTCCATGCAACATATACACACGACGGAATATTACTCAGCATTGAAAAGAAGGAAACTCTGGGCCAGGCGCAGTGGCTCATGCCTGTAATCCCAGCACTTTGGAAGGCCGAGGTGGGTGGATCGTGAGGTCAGGAGATCTAGACCATCCTGGCTAACACGGTGAAACCCCGTCTCTACTAAAAATACAAAAAAATTAGCTGGGCGTGGTGGTGGGCGACTGTAGTCTCAGCTAATCGGGAGGCTGAGGCAGGAGAATGGCGTGAACCTGGGAGGCGGAGCTTGCAGTGAGCCGAGATCGCGCCACTGCGCTCCAGCCTGGGGGACAGAGCAAGACTCCGTCTCAAAAAAAAAAAAAAAGAAAAAAAAGAAGGAAACTCTGACTCATGCCATGCTATGGATGAACCCTGGCGGGGGGGGTGGGGGTGGGGGGTGGGGTGTGTGCTAGATAAAATAAACCACACACAAAAACGCACTGTATGAGTCCACTTATATGAGGTATCCAGAGTAGCCAAAATCATAGAGACAGAAAGCAGAATGGTGGCTGCCAGGGGCCAGTGGGAGGAGGAATGGGGAGGGAGTTAGTCTTTAATGGGTAGAAATTTTTGCAAGATGAAAAGAGTTATGGAGATAGATGGTAGTGGCTACACAGCAGAGTGAATGCACCTGTTGCCATAGAAACAAACACTTAAATATGGTAACATGGGAAATTTTATGTTATGTATATGTTACCACTATAAAAAATAAATTAGCGTTGTTTCTTTCCATCTTTGCTTTCTTGTCCTGGTTTGGTAAAATTTTTTTTTTTTCCTAGGATACGTCAACTTTATAATTTTGGTTCCTGAAAGCAAGTATCATTTTTACATAAATTCACTGCACAATACTATTTCCTAATTTAGTAGATAATCATCTCTGCTAATATTACAAATATTTATTTGGGACATCTTTCTGGAAGTTTCAAAATCACAGATTGAAGTTGGGTTCATAGCCACTGAAAGATAATTGGCTTGGTCAAAGTTTGAGGAAGGAGAAGTTTCACATGTTAGCACTCTATGGAATTAGGGTTTGAACAGGAAATTTTAGGCTCTGCACGAACCCCAAATGTCCCTAAATGGTGAGATACATGAGGGTTCTCTGATTTAATCTCATACGCCAAGTGATGGCCTCTGGTACTTCAAAATTAATATTTGGCAAATAAATAATTGACTGTCCTTACAAAGTCACTTCTAGGTGGATTAATCATGAAGACACATTCAATTTATTCTTCAAAAGATTGGCTGAACTCATGTGAAGCCAGGTTCTGTGCTACAAATTGGTGTTACAAAGGCAATTAACGCACACTTGGACTCTAACTTAGTTTGACACATGGTGCAGACAGACTCAGGACAGAAACTCTTCCTCTTTTTCAGAGAGGAGCAGCAAAGATTCAGACAGGATCTCTCGCAGAAGGCACAGGCACAGAAGGGCTAGAATCGTTCTGCAACTTGCTTCCCTTTGGTCTCCTTTCTGGTGGCTTTAGCTAAAAGAGCTTTGTGTCCTTAGCTGTAAATCAGCTCCAGGAAGCTCTGAGTCTTGTTTAAGAACAGCATTGTGAACCGTTGTTCTCTGAGAGTTATATGTAATTTAAAGTAAATTTACACAGAAGCTTAAATGTCACTGTTTGAATTAAGAGATAGGCATTTAAAAGAAAGTCAAATTGAAATCATGGCTCAACAAATGGTTGAAATACAGTCACTGACAAGCCATTGTGTCCATTACTGTGAACTCCAATCCAAGTAGACAATGGAAAATTACCTCTTTTTGAAAACTTACATAAGGACACTTTTAACTCTAATGAGTTCATGAATTTCTTTGACATTCTAACCTGCTGGCACCCTTCTTCTAGCCTCAGAAGGGTTGCTCTGTCAATGAGAATCCTCAACTGGGAGAAGAAAAAGTGCAGCTTCTCTGTCTTAAGAAGAAATAGCAGGCCAGGTGCAGTGGCTCATGCTTGTAATCCCGGCACTTTGGGAGGCTGAGGTGGGTGGATCACGAGGTCAGGAGATCGAGACCATCCTGGCTAACACCGTGAAACCCCGTCTTTACTAAAAATACAAAAAATTAGCCGGGTGTGGTGGCAGGCGCCTGTAGTCCCAGCTACTTGGGAGGCTGAGGCAGGAGAATGGTGTGAACCCGGGAGGCGGAGCTTGCAGTGAGCCAAGATCACGCCACTGGACTCAAGCCTGGGCAACAGAGCGAGACTCCGTCTCAAAAAAAAAAAAAAAAAAAAAAGGAAGAAGAAATAGTAAATAAATGACATAAGTAAATGATGTCCAGTCTACTGGGTTTCAGGAGCTCTGTTGTCAAAAGCTCAGTTCCTGCCTCATGGAAATGATGAAGGTAGAACTTTCTCTTCTGTAGTCCTTTCAACTGTGGGTAATGAGATGTTTAGCATTTAGTGTGTTCCAGATGTGGATGATGCTGCACAAAGTTGAAGAGTTCTGGGTCTGCTTTGATTGGATCAGGAGCACGTGCAGCAGGTGTTGTTGGCTGCATGTCTACAAGCCATCTCCCCGCAACTCCTTTCTTTCTATTGGTACCATTGTTTTGCGCCAATATGGGGAGGGAGACAACGCATTTAAAGATAATGAGTCTCCAGTCCCAGGGAGTGAGCTATGACTAGTCAATGACAGTTCTACTAATTTTGTTCCCCTTTGCCACGTCTTTGAAAAGGGCAAACGACCTGATTCTGGCCAGTGGTCCCTGAGGGAAGTCTAACAAGAAAGGCTTTCTCCATGAAAAAGAAGAAAATTTGGGAACTCTTGGCCTCTTTTCCTGCCTTGGAGATATTGCTTGAGGGTGTGATGTCTGGAGCTATGGCTGTTGCTTTGTGACCATGAGGCAAAAGCCAAGAGCATCTAAGAACATTGATAGCATTCAGCTGCTGTTTCAGCTGCCCACCTCGGCTCTGAGCATTTTGTTATATGAAACAGTTATGTGCCTTTAGTGTTTAAGCCACATTAAGTCAGGCATTTTGTTACTTACAACACAACAAAAGTAAATGTTACCTACTTGGCATAGAACGTAAATGATTACCATTTAATAAATAAACAAATCTCAGGTTTAATTTGACCAGGAAAACCAAGAGCATAAGATTTGGAATAAGTAAAGAATAGCCTCAATACTGTTAGTGTGTTTACAGCACCCACACAGCTCTTTCCAAAGAGCAACGTGCCGTCAATTATCCAGATATGTTGTGTATAAGATGAAGAATAGGTGAGGATGTAAATTAGTTCAATCACTGTGGAAGACAGTGTGGCCATTCTTGAAAGACCTAGAATCAGAAATACCATTTGACCCAGCAATCCCATTACTGGGTATATACCCAAAGGAGTGTAAGTCATTCTATTATAAAGATACACACACACGTATGTTTATTGAAGCACTATTCACAATAGCAAAGACATGGAATCAACCTAAATGCCCATCAATGAAAGACTGAATAAAGACAATGTGGTACATGTACATCATGGAATATTATGCAGCCATAAAAAGAAACAAGATCATGTTCTTTGCAGGGAAATGGAAGAAACTGGAAGCCATTATCCTCAGCAAACTAACACAGGAACAGAAAACGGAACACCGCATCTTCTCACTTATAAATGGCAGCTGAAAGTGAGAACACATGGACACAGGGAGGAGAACAACACACACTGGGGCCTGTCAGGAGGTCGGGTAGGGGAAGGGAAAGCATCAAGATAAATAGCTAATGCATGTGGGGCTTAATACCTAGATGATGGGTTGATAGGTGCGGCAAACCATCATGGCACACGTTTACCTATGTAACAAACCTGCACGTCCTGCACATGTATCCCAGAACTTAAAATAAAATTCCATGCCATTTTACTGAACAACAAAACAAAACAAAAACAAACAAATAAACAAAAGATGCAGAACAAGAACAATGATTTCATGTCATCATTCTTATGATTTGGAATTCTTTTTTTTGAGACTGAGTTTTGCTCTGTCACCCAAGCTGGAGTGCAGTGGCATGATCTCGGCTCACTGCAACCTCCACCTCCTAGGTTCAATCAATTCTTGTGCCTCAGCCTGCTGAGTAGCTGGGATTATAGGCCTGCACTGCTATGCCTGGCTAATTTTTGTATTTTCAATGGAGATGGGGTTTTGCCATGTTGGCCAGGCTGCTCTTGAACTCCTGACATCAGGTGATCTGCCCACCTTGACCTCCCAAAGTGCTGGAATTCCTGCTTCCACTTTCCAGGCTTAGAATTAATGCCTGCTCTTCCACTTCTTGCTTTTGAAAACCGTACCACTTGTTAAAATTGGTCAACAATGGAGTAAGTGAGGAGTGCTGTGGTTCACGATCGATGAATCAGAGCTTCCCATCACAATGGTTCCATCTTCAACTCCTCTTTTTGCTTGAGAATCTGCCACGTGCTTCAAACTGTGCACTGCTCTTGAGACCTGGTCTCCATCTCAAGGAATGTGGAATTGCTGGAGAGATCAGAAAAAGACACACAAAGCTACAGGAAAAACACCAGGGCGTGGTGCTGACATCCTGAGCTGTGGGGCACAAGCCTGTGGGGACTTGGTAGTGAAGGTGGGCAGCAGGAGGGTGTGAATGGGAGGAGGGTCTATGAGGTGGATTTCCACATGCGTTAGGATTGGGAGGAAAGCGTGGGGCAGCCAGTAGATCTGAGCCTGTTAGCTCCAGCTGGCAAGGGTGATGGGAGGAGAGGTCAGGAACAGAGACTGGATTACAGGAAACTCTGCATATGAACTAATTAAAAAACCAGGTTGATAAGAACACATGTTAATGGTTATGATAGTTACTAAAGTAAGCTGAATTCTTGCAAAGCATGGACAGCATGATCTCCTGTCCTCAGAGGTGCACTGCTTTGGACAAATCTTTCCCCTCTCTTTGTTTGGATTTCATGTAGGAAACAGCCCTCTCTTCAGGACACGAAGCTAGTGGGTTGGACCAAGTATCTAGTAATTCTTGCTGAAGATCTTTGGAATGTTCTATGCTTTCGTGGTTTCATGTAGCAGTGGAATACTTTGCCATGAGTGGCAGCTCCCGGAAATGCCTCTGAATGTATTTCTGTAAATTTACAGAATCAAAGCTGGCCATGGCATGCTGCTTTTGCATTATATTAGATTGACGGCGATGATGGCCTGTTTTGGGCAATAGTGAAGGAATACGATTTTAACGTTTGACTTTAAAGAATTAATGATAAATTGGCTTAACCACTTTACCGTTTCTTCTTTTCATTTAAGTAACCATGAATAAAGGTTTTATACAAAATTCATAAGCTTTGTTTATATTCTGTTATGAGTTACCCGTTAATTCAATTGAAAAAAAAAAAGTGTTATTGATTGCTTGAATTTCACACCTTCTAAGCAAATCTTACTGTCACATAGAAGAGAACGATAGATGCATTTTTCATTTAAAAAGCATTTTAGACATTCAGCACTCCGCCTAACTGGCCACCAATCTTCCCATGCCTCATTTTCCTGCATGTAGAGTGGGGATAATCATGGCTCCTGTGACTTTTACAGATGTGTCTTCTGCTGCTCGGGTTCCCCCTGAGAGCACTAAGACAGGTGAAAAATCTGTCCCTTCTGGGTGCTGGGGAGGGGGGCAGGAGAAGTCATGGGGGTTAAAGCAGAAGACTGGAGATGGGGAAAGAAGGGAAGAGAGGGACAGAGTGCATGGCAGCGAGTCCAAGCCACAGTCTGGCGGGAAAGAATGATTATGGGCGTGCAGGCCAAGGGAGTAGAGCGGCATTGGAAGAGGTGCGCTGAGACCACTCAATTGCGGTCCCCTCGGCTTCGCGCCGAGGCATGGAGGAGGGAAACCAACAATCAGGGGCTTGCTCAGAGCAAGAGACAGAAAGCAAGCATTCACCAGCAGACCGGGGATCACTTTATCAGTGAGACGTCTGACCCCTCCATCTCTATTTCCAGACCTATTACCCCACCCCGTAGACAACCACATTCGTGCGTAATCTGTTTCTCCAACGCACCATACAGAACTCTCTTACTTCGAATTCTCCTGGAAAAAGACCCTGAGGCAAGGATTTGGGTTCGAGTCACCTCTTTGGAAGGTGATCCTGGGACACGCTGGAAGGGAAGAGGAAAAATGAGAAAGAAGACCAGGAAGATGCGGCTGTGCCGGCGAGTCACCTGGTTCCCAGAGGAGCAGCTGCAGGGAGTCCCACTGGGGCCTCTGGCGAGCAGCGTGAACACACCTCACAGACAGCGATGGGGTGAAGGAGGCGGTCACTGCTCCTCAAATCCATTACTGAGGCCTCAGGAAGGGATGAGAACAGAAGAGGGCTGCAGATACCCAGCGCTAGCCGGCTTTGCTGTGCAGAAGTGAGCGCTGTGGGGAAGCGGGCGGCACCGGCAGAGGTATCTGTAGTACAGCCTGGCTCCACTGAGTCCCCTCACACTCTGGTTGGCTCTGTCCTGTCCCTCCTTGTCAAGGTGAAGGCTTGTCATAGCTTCTGGGGTCAGACATCACGGGACGGCTGGCAGGATATGCTGCACTCCCCAAACCCCCGTCTGTGGTCCCTCTCCCCCAGCCACTGCCTTGGCGTCTCTGCTGGGTATAGCAGGTATTTATCCTGGAAGGGTCTAAGCCCCTGGTCACCATGTCACTGTGAGCCCTGGTGGCTGCCATTCATTGTCCACTGATGGAAATCATCGGGCAGGGCTGCCCCCTGAGGCACCTAGTAAGCCCCATGAATGTGAGGCAAGCCTTTCCCTGGCTCGGTGATGTGGCAGCAGCTCTATGTCCTCCAGATAATCAGGGGTAATTACCCCTGCCTGTTCGTTTCTTTTTCTGTGCCTTGTTGTCAATTGGCACAAGGAATCCAGAGTTACTAGGCAGCGCCCATAACTTTAGATTTAGTAAAACCCTTCCTGGTTTCCTGGTGAGAAGTTCTCCTGCCCCACCCCTAAAGAAAGGACCTAAATAAAACTGACCCGAAAGTCCTCATCCTAGTGGGGAACATGACTGTCCATCTGAGAGTCTTCTCAGGCACAGCAGAATTACCCTCCCAGATGGTAGTGGAGGGGCTACTGCTGCTGGCTAAGACTCAGCAGAATTTAGGGGCTCAACATCTCCCCTTCATCAGCATCTTCCTGAATGTCCCCATTCTAATGTTCCAATTCCCATTCTTTCCCAGTCAGTGCCCTCACTTTAACAGCAGATGCCCTGGGAGGTTGGGAATTCCATTTGTGTTATCTTTCAGCCACTCAAGTGATGAGACTCTGGGTTTGATTATCAGCAATCTCAGCTCTCAGGTGACAGGAGAGAAGAGTTTCTTTCATGGCAGGCAAAGAAGTGTGTAATCCCAGCACTTTGGGAGGCTGAGGTGGGCGGATCACGAGGTCAGGAGATTGAGACCATCCTGGCTAACACAGTGAAACCCCGTCTCTACTAAAAATACAAAAAAATTAGCCGGGCATGGTGGCAGGTGCCTGTAGTCCCAGCTACTCGGGAGGCTGAGGCCGGAGAATGGCATGAACCCGGGAGGCGGAGCTTGCAGTGAGCCGAGATCGTACCACTGCACTCCAGCCTGGGTGACAGAGCGAGACACTGTCTCAAAAAAAAAAAAAAAAAAAAATTCTTCAGGTCACTTAAGCTGGAAATTTGAAGCCCAGAACTCATGGTTTTCTTTCCCTACTTCATCCAGCACAGATTGGAACAACCAGTCAATGTTATTACACTTATTAGTTTGACAGAAATGTTCTATAGTATCAAATATAGGGTCACCCAGGGAACCTGACTTGATACATATATCAGAGTCTCATTTCATGAGTGGTTGAATGATAACAGAAATGGAATTTTCAATCTCTGGGTGTCTGCTGTTAAAGTGAAGGCATTGATTGGGAAGGAAAAGGGTCCTAAAAATTGGAATGGGAATATATGAGAAGATATTGATGATGCTGGGGATATTGAACAACTAAGTTGAATAGATAGATAGATGATAGAGAGATAAATAGATAGATAGACAGACAGATAGATAGATTTCTTGTGAGGAATTAGCTCATGCTATGGTGAAGGCTGGAAAGCCCGAAGTCTGAAATTTGTAGGACAGGGTGATAGGCTGGTGACTCAGGCAGAATTTCTATGTTATGAAGTTTAGGCAGAATTCCTTCTTTTCTAGGAATCCTCCATTTTTACTCTTAAGGCTCTTACTTAATGTTGACTGACTGTAGGTGTTAATCACATCTACAAAATACTGTCACAGCAACATCTAGATCAATATTGGACCCAAAAACTGAACATCGTAGTCTAACCAGATTGATACCTAAAATTTAACCATCCCATCCACCTTCATCCACTGTGATGCACACCAGGGTCAGTACTTGCCCCGCTGGGTGAGCCTTGATCTTAGCTATTGCTCCAGCAGCAACCAAAGCAGGAGGGCAAATCTCTCCATGGTGAGAATCACCTTGGAGACTTCAGGGGAGGTCTTTGCATGAGTCCTGGGAAGGGAGGCTTCTCTCCTCTAGCAAGGTGGGGGCATGACTGCAGGCCCTGGGGGTTCAGGGAAGTCTGGCACTGGAGGTTCTCAACTTCATAAACCTTAACATCCCTACCCAAGGTTGTAAGGTTCTACCCCTTCCCTCTCAGGGTGCTGGTTTCAGCATGGGAATCTTGCCATAGCTGTCAATTCAGTACCTCAAACACTCTTACAATCAGACCCCAGGCCTGATATTTGGAAAAGCCAGCCCTTGGGATAAGGCCAGTGGTCTCTAGACCGCTAGACCATTTCTAGAAATGTCTTCTAGAAATTTCCAGAAAGTGTTCTTGCTTTTTTTTTTTTTTTTTTTTTTTTGACGGAGTCTCACTCTGTTACCAGGCTGGAGTGCAGTGGTGCGATCTCGGCTCACTGCAACTTCTGACTCCCTGGTTCAAGTGATTCTCCTGCCTCAGCCTCATGAGTAGCTGGGATTATAGGCATGTGCCACCACACCCAGCTAATTTTTGTATTTTTAGCAGAGACGGGGTTTCACCATGTTGGCCAGGATGGTTTTTATCTCCTGACCTCGTGATCCACCTGCCTTGGCTTCCCAAAGTGCTGGGATTACAGGTGTAAGCCACTGCACCCGGCCCACCTTCTTGCTTACATACCACCCTCAGTTCATAGTTGACTGACATGAGGGTGCCGTTTTCTCCCTTCGGTGCTTTGAGCATGATAACCTCCACCAGTGAGCTCCAGAAGCATCGTTACCCAGGTCCTCACACCTGTCAAGCTTCAGGGGTCATGCTTAAGTTGGTGCACCCCTTCCTCCTGCCTCTGCTCCCAGCCCACTCCGGGTGAGAGTCGTAAGAATGGCCAGGCTGCAGGGGCCCGGGCTTATCCCCATCTGTCCGTCCTCCAGAAATGAAATCCTGTTGCTATCTGTCAGGTGGGTGACCAAATCCTGTAACCCAGCTCTGGAGACCTGCTTTCTGGGACCAGGCCTGGTGCAAATGGTCTTCAGTGGGTTTCATCTCAAGGTTTTGTTTTGTTCTGTTTCCAAACAGAGTCTCACTCTGCTGCCCAGGCTGGAGTGCAGTGATGCCGTCTCAGCTCACGGCAGCCTCCACCTTCCTGGCTCAAATGATTCTCCTGCCTCAGTCTCCTGAGTAGCTAGGATTACAGGCACATGCCACCATGCCCAGCTAATTTTTGTAATTTTAGTAGAGATGCGTATTCACCACGTTCGTCAGGCCTCGAACTCCTGGCCTCAAGTGATCTACCTGCCTCGGCCTCCCAAAGTGCTGGGATTACAGGCGTGAGCCACTGCGCCCAGCCTACTTTCAAGGATTTTAAGGTTAATTCATATTACCATGGCAGTGGGAATGAACACACATAGAATTTCCAATGTGTGGCAATTGGGAATGGCAAGATTCCCATGCTGAAACCAGGGCCCCGAGAGGGAAGGGGTAGAATCTTACAGCCTTGGATGCAGATGTTAAGGTACATGAAGTTGAGAACCTCCAATGCCAGACTTCCCTGAACCCTGCTGAGACTTCTTTCAGATTGCTCTGTGATAGATTTCATATGCTCATACCAAATTTTATTTTTCTTTATTTTATTGAGGGATATTTGTTTCCACTTCTTACCATCATAAAAAATGCTTCATGGAATAATCTTACATGTATCTCCTTTTGTATCTATATACATTTTGTCTGTCATGTATATTGGAACCGAATTGCTGGGTCAATGGATACATAGAGAGATAATTTTCTTAAATACTGCCAGAGTAAACCACATCAGTCTTGAATGGGAACAAATCTCATGTGTTATTACTTTTATACTATAAGACACTAGCATTTAATATATATCTATATTAAATATATAGATATTAAATATATATAGATTGCACAGCCATGAAAGAAATGATTTAATCCAGACCTCTCCTGTTCTCAATTCTTCCTAAAGTCTCTTAGTGATTTTCTCAGGGAAACATCGTAAATTTGTACTTACAGAGAACGTTGGAATGTTCGTCTTGGTGTGGTATTGTGTATGTGGGTGTGGAACATGTATGGGTTATGAGAAAACTAAGCAAGATGTGTGTAAGCTGCAAATTGTCATTAGGAAAATGAAACATTATTTCTAAGGAGAAAAATAAAACTCAGGAAAAAGGAGCCATTCAGTTCTCAGAGAGCCAGGAGAATTGGAAATGAAAGCTGGGAACCAGAGGAACAAAAGAGAAATTGCCACGTCGCCCGCTCTAACTTGCAGAAGCAGAATGTTCCGTGGAGAGTACGGTAATGGGAATGAAGGATGAGAAGCCGGCAAATACAATTTCACTTTATTTTAATGTGCTCTACACCTACGAGTGAATGCAAAGACTTGCATGACCTCTGGGAAGCCATCTAAGCCTCTCCGTCCCTCAATTTCTCCACTTGCCACATTTAGAAAATTGCCTTGGCTCCTAGACGCGGGGCAGGCGCGGGTCCGGCGCGGGTCCTTCTGTTTTTCTAAATGTGGTTTGCAGGGACAGATGCTTCTTGAGCCGACAGCTCTGTCCTTGGTGCAATGAACACAGACTTTATCAGTGTAATCACATTAGCAATGAGTTAGGTCTGACCTTACTGCCACGCATAATTATGACTGGGCCTAGAAGTCAGGCGCAGTGGTCATGGGCAGTTCACAACAATGACTTAAACCAGAGTGCTCTCGCCGTCACAGCTACGTGCCAGTTTGTCACTTTTCAATTTTTTGGTTTTCTGCAAGCTTTCACTTGAATTGTCACCCAACCGTACCCCAAATAATTTGTTACTCTTTTATTAAAAAGGTAAATGTCTAGTATGTGCCTCTTACCGACTGTGGTATCCTCTTTTTAATCCTCACACCCTTGTGATCTGAGGCCGAGCTGTAGAACTGAACTTCGTTTTCTGTGAGGATGACTGTCTTCCTGCGTCAGGCAAGGGCGAGGGAGGATCCAGCAGCCCAACTCAAGGGCAATCCCGCAGTTAGAAAGTGCAGTTCAGGGATGGCTACTGGGGAGATTGGGGGTACAGGGGCAAACTGAACAGGGCTGAGGTTGGGCACAGAGGAGCTGGCCCAGATGTCACAGATATGACAGCTGTGTTGTAAATTACAGCTTCAAGAACCCAGTAGCATGAAGGAATAGGGTCCGGTCTTCACTGGTTGGAAGAAACACACGTTCCACAGCTGTAGCCTGAATTCTTCTTCCCCTGGGAAAATGGGAACGTTTCCAGGCATAAAAGGGAAAGGATTGAATTCTGTGAATTCTGTATTCGCAAATTTGCATATTCACTAAAGTTAATTTGCAATCTTCAAATCAATACTTACAGTACTTCTGCAGGTGTTCTCGGATATCCACAGGTCAGCAAACATTTGTGTCACCTGAAACGCATGATGTTCTGTGTTCTTGTTTCAGCTCTCATACTATGAACAAGTCTCCTTTACATCATCTATTTAGTGCCATGTGGGTTTTTTTTTTTTTTTTTTTACAGAGTCTTGCTCTCTCACCCAGGCTGGAGTGCAGTGGCGCAATCTCAGCTCACTGCAACCTCTGCCTCCCTGGTTCAAGTAATTCTGCCACAGCCTCCAGAGTAGCTGGGATTACCGGCATGCACCATCTCATCTGGCTGATTTTTATATTTTTAACAGAGATGGGGTTTCACCACATTGGCCAGGCTGGTCTCAAACTCCTGACCTCAAGTGATCCACCTGCCTCAGCCTCCCAAAGTGCTGGGATTACAGGCGTGATCCACCGCGCCCGGCCTGTGTTTCGTTTGTTTGTTTTGCATTTTTATGCTTTTTTTTGGTGATTTTGCTGTTTTCACTGTGGCCACTGGACATAATGGTGAAGTGCTGTCCAGTACTCCTAAGCACAGAGGCCGGGATGTGTCTCATGGAGAAAGGACAAGGGTTTGAGAAGCTTTGTTCAGGCATGAGTTATATTACAGTGCGGTTGGCTGTAAGTTCAATGTGAATATATGCTCAATAAGGTGTCTTTAAACAGAAAAACACACAAAGTGCAGTACTGATTGCTTGATGAAAATGTTGTGACCTGAGTCTCACAGCCCTGGATTTCCCCTAGGAGCGGGGGTTCCGGGTTTGCCAATTCTGTGCTTGCAGTGACTTTATAAAACATGACTACCATGGATAGCGAGAATGGACTGTGTGTCACACCTCCTCTTAAGCCTTTTAAATGAAAGGCAACTGTGCCCAAATGCCAGGAAGCTTAGTGGGTTCTGGTTCTGTATATATTGGTGCTAGACCATGTTTCAGTGTGGAGAGTGGAGTTGGAGAAATGCTTAGGTAAGAGAAATGGCAAAGTAATTAACTTGTCAAGTCCTTCGTCACATGTAGCTGAATACAAAGGATTCTTGTAATGAAAAATGTAATTTCCCAGCAGGGTACCTTGTCCATTTTCTTGCTTCTCTTCCTGTTGCCTTTGCACATGGTGACTGTCCTTACAGTGCAATTGCAAACAATCCATACTATTGCTAAGTTTACAGATATGTAGGTCTAAACATGACATAGGTGAGACATGGGAGTCTCTACACTGCCAACGAGGTGGACCTGAACACTAGAATAGTTTTACTTTTATAAAATTATTTACTAAGATTTTTTTTAATGAAAGAAAATTTAAAAATTAGCACTGCTTAATTTTATTTTTAAATTCTGTATTCATTGATTGGAGTTGGTATTTTCTTTTTAATAATAATAATTTTAAATGTTTAAAAGAAAAGTAACTTTTTAAAAAGCATATTTAAAAATAATTTCAACTCTTTTCATATATTTATGCTTGAATTTTCATTTTGATAAGAGTACAATCAACTTGGCATACTCTGCATATGAAGTCGTTTTATCTTTAATCTTTCACATGACTACTGGCAAATAGAACATGAATTATATTAAAAGTTGGTTATAATGAGATAATTGGCTATTTTGCTGAAATGAAGGGAAGAATAACTTTTTCAAAAAGCATGCAAACATTTATAAATTATTTGTATATTTTATTATGCATCCAAACATTGATGGACCTTTAACAGAACACCTAGGTTTGTACACAAATAGACTGCCTTTAGTAATTTGTCAACCTCCAGTTATAGAAAAGTCACAGCTTTGAGATATATCTCAAAAAGTATCCATCTAGGGCACTCCATTCTTTGTGGTATATTAGCTATATTAGCTAAAGTTTGTTTTTGGGTATCTGACACACAGTGCATGAGCCCCTCTTTCTCCTCTCACTCAGGGTCCCCTGAATGCAGGGACAGGAGGATTGATCCAGAAACACCTGCTCACCTCCTCAGCACCAGCCTACTTTCCTCTCTTCCATTTTTGGAGTTTTTAAACTTGCTTTCTGATGATATGTTGTAAAATCTAAAAAGCTCCCATCAGCTAGGAAAAGACTGGTTGTTCAATACCTTGATAAGAAACAGCTGCAGCACAAGTTTTAAACCCAGCCCACTGGCCAATGAGAATGGTGGCTGTGAGCACATACCTGCAAGCCAGCCAATTAGTGTCAGCCCTCGCTCTGGACATCAGCCAATCAGGGCTAAGCACTTCTGCAACTGTGCTCCTGAGAGCCAATCACAGTGCTGTGCCGGCAGACGGTGTCAGCAGATGATCTTACTCTCCTGCCTCTAAGAGTCCCCAGCCTTGAGCTCCAGGTGCCCCAATCCCTATCTGAGATCAATACCTTACTCTCTTCAGGGATGCTGTGGCTGCTAGGAGAGCCATCTCCTTTAGTGCAGGAAGCAGTGAATCCAGCTCTGTCTGTGTATTCTGGGTAGTGTGTTGGTCATCATCCTTGAGTGTGCCCTGCCTCAGTCTCCACACCTCCACTTGTGCCCCACAAACACTGAGTGGGCTCCTGCTGCTGCCTCTGTAGAAAACGGGGGTATAGGATCTAGAAGTTGCTCAGTACAATCTTCCAACTGAAAGCTTGAAGAAACCCAAGGCTTTTCAAAGGCAGTCCTTACATATCATCCATGGGATGGTGAGTGAGGGGGACCAGCACCTCCCTTGGGGACTTAGATTCTATCGGGCAGAGACAGTGAGGAAGTGTGAGGAGGACCCAGGGTCACCTTCCAAGGGACCTGGAGGGTGGCAGAATCCAGCAGGCACCAGGGACTGGGATCAGAGAGGAATGTCCTGGCTGGAGGACAAGGTCAGGAGCCTTTGTGATGGCCCCAGTGATGTCTTCTCTTGACATCCACACTCTCATTTAGTCCCTGCCCCCGTCACCAGTGAGGGTTGGTCTGTGCAGCCAATAGAGTATGGGAGGAAAGACAGTGTGTTTCCAGAGAGGTGCTGCCAGGGCTGTGGTCCGTTCTGGCTCTTCCTGGCTGTCTGCTACTCTCTCTCTCCCTCTCTTTTTGTGTCTGTCTCTCTCTCAGGATGTGTTTGCCTCTCTCTCAGGATGTCTCTGTCTCTCTCTGTCTTTCTGTTTCTGTCTCTCAGGATGTCTCTATCTCTCTCTCAGTCTTTCTGTCTCTGTCTCTCTCTCAGTCTTTCTGTCTCTGTCAATCTCTCAGTCTCTCCCTTCTAGTTGTGCCTCTCCATCTTTTTCTATCCATATCCCTCCACCTCCATAACTTGCTCTGGGGAGAACCAGCTGCCCTGTCCAGCGGCCCCATGGAGTGCCCTGCAGAGAGGCTGACGCCTGGTCCCCAGCCTCCTCCCCATCACTGGAACTCTCCTTCTGCTTCTTCTTCCCTCGAGCAATGTGCTCTTTGGCTTGGTTTTAAAGACAGAATATTTGTAGAAGATAATTTTGGAGGATGAAAAACTGTCAACCAAACATTTAAAACTGTTGTCCTGATGGCGGCTGCACACGGGGCTCTGCAGTTTGACAGACTGGAACCTACTGCAGCACTGGGAAGGCCTTGCGGAGGGAGCACTGTGCCAGGAGCATGGCTGGGACACTGCTCTGTCATTCTAAGTGGACTGGGAGTGGCAGGGAAGAGGAGGACAGAGTGAAAGACTTGCACACGTAGAGAAAGCACCCACTGACTGAAGGTTTGATTAGATGGGCAGCAGTCAGGTTTTTGACTAAATTCTCTCCAAGGGAATGGCTGTCAGGCTGGAAGATTGGTGTCAAATAAGCAAGGAAAGCCCACTGAGAATGAAATGATAATGAAGTAAAGATAGCCATCGAACGCTACTAGGGCCAGGGTGTCACAGAGCCTCTTTCGATGGCTTTTCCCAAGTGGAGGGAAAAGGAACATTTCCAGGGATGCTGCCTCCAGCCCTGCTGACTCCCCTGTCACCAGACCGAGTCATAGCATCGCCCAGCCTCCAAGGCCAGATGCAGATTGAAGCTGCACTCTGCAGAGCTCGGGAGGGACATGGGGGCCCAGGACACATGGACTAGATGGCCTGCGGTCAAATGAAAAAGAGGGAGGCATGGGGGGCACAGGGAGGGAGGTTCTGTTGGGCCTGCTGACCCTCGTCCTGGCCTGTGGCATCTGTGAGCCAGGAGCAGGGAGGGTCCTAGCACTGGCCCGTGTGCCCGCATCAGGGACAGTTGGTCCTGCAGTTCAGTGCAGGCAAGGAGCTCATACCTCAGCACACACAACCAGAAAGAAGGGTGGGGGAGAGAGAGAGAGAAAGAGAGAATAGAGAGAGAAAGAGAGACAGAGAGAGAGAGGAACAGAGAGAGAGAGGAAGAGAGAAAGAGAGAGAGAGACAGACACAGAGAGAGGCACATGGGAACAGAGAGAGAGGGGAAGAGAGAGAGGGAGAGAGAGAAAAAAGAGAAAGGAAGAGAGAGAGGGAGAGAGAGGAAGAGAGAAAGGAAATGAGAGAGAGAAAGGAAGGAAAGAAGGAATGGAGGCAGGGAATAAAGGAAGGAGGGAAGGGAGGAGGAGGAAAGAGGGAAGGAAGGAATGAGGGAGAATGAGAGGAAGAGACAGGAAGGAAGGAGGGAGGGAAGGGAGGGAGAGAAGGAAGGAAGGAGGAAGGATGGAGGGAGGGAGGGAAGAAAGAAGAGAGAGAGAAAAAGAAGAGAGGAAGAAAGGAAGGAAAAGAGGGAGGGAAGGTGGGAGGGCGGGAAAGAAAAGCTCCCTTCTCTCTCAGCCCCTCCCACCCCTGGTCCTGCCTTCATCCTGCTTGATTGGAGAGCAGGAGCCGCACCACCTTTGGAAAGCATTTGCCCTCCTTCCAGTCACCTTCCAGCCACAATCTGGGAGCAGAAAGGAGAAGGAAAATGCCCAGAGTCTGGGGAACAAACAACAGAATTATGCGGATTGCAGAGGATTTTTTTGCAGGGGGTAGTGGATGGTCCTGGTGGGCTACAGAATTAGAGAAAGGGAAGAGTTTACTGTGTTCGGAATCTTCCAGTAAATAGAAAAACTCAACTCTCATTTAAGGAACCATCTGTCTTTCTGGTGGAAAGGGATTTACCCTTGAAAGTACAGATGAGCTTCACAGGAGGGGACACAGAATACTGCACAACTAAAGCAAATGAAGTCCCAGGCGAGCGGTAAAACAGGAGGAAAAGCAGCGTCAGGGCCGTGAAGCCGTGAGGACACCAGGCTTCCAAGAACGGTTTACATTCCCCCAAAACAAGCCAGATAGGCAATGCCCGCGTGGAGCGGGGAGGAGGAGGAGGAGCAGGTGGGGACCTGGGGTGTTCCTGGCTATGTTTTGCGGTCTAGTGACCTTCCTCCTCCTCTATTACTCTTCCGCATTTCAATTCCCTTTAAAAGAACACTAAACACTTTTAGACACGATCTGTTCTGGGTCAATATTTGTTTCACCTTGGCAAAGCTTCCTATACAAACCTGTGATCATATGCCTTTGTTTTCTCACTTCAGGTACAAGATAAGGCCCTAGCAATAGTAAATGATAGCATGAGGGTTTCATGACGATGTAATTTTATTTTTTACGACCACTGCTGGTTAGACTTTTTATTATCGTGATATGACTCATTTTTACAGAGAGGTGAGCACAAGATGGGCCAAATATGAGATGTGGAGTCATCCATCCTCCACAGAAAAAGTGGAAGAAATGGCAAACGTGGATGTGAGAGCAGCTGGGTTTTCTAGCCCTGGGCGCCTGCAGGAATCACGTTCCAGGAAGGGCTGGGAGAAGCTGCGGGGAAAAGGAAGGGGTGCAGGGGAGTGTGCCCCACCCTTGCCCTGTGCCTGCAGGTGGGCCGGACTTGGACCCTGCCTGGATGATCTGCGAAGAAATAGGGTTCCAAAAGGACAGATCCCAAGACAATGCCTTATAAAGGTCCTGGCTAACGTTTCCATGGAAGCTTGCTGAGTGGCCGAGCTGATCTCAGCCCTTCCAGGGGTGACTCATTGACTCCTCCCAAGCTGGAGAGGTGAGAGTTCTTCTTTTCCGGTTTACATATCAGGAAGCTGAGGCATGGAAAGGTGAGGTGATTTGTCCCGGGTTACACCTTCAGGAGTTGGTAGAGGCAAGGTTTTATTCATTTATTAGGATAATCCACGTTTTTAACCACCTGCCAGTCATCCCGGGGTAGAAAGCTCAGACTTCCTCTTAGCAGCAGACTTTTCTAGCCTTGTTTTCTCACTGGCAAAGGGGGGATCACAGGGCTTAACTCACTGTGATGATGGAAGGACTCACATGAGCTATTTTATGAAAGCTGTTAGGAAGCCTGGGACGTGGTGAGCACTTGATACCTGGTGGGCGCAGGACTGGACGAGGGAAAACTTGGGCTGAGAGCCCTGTGCTCAGGACACCGTGAGGACACCCGGCAGGTTCATGGATGCACTTGGCGAGGCTGGGAGAGGTGTGATGTTTCACTAAAGACCACTCCCCTTCTTTTCCCTCCACTCACATCTTCCGGGTAGCTGGAGACCACCCTGGCTGAGCCGTGATCAGTTGCATCTAGACTAGTTTGGTGTTTCAGAGCAAGTCTCTAAAACGCCCTGTGCCTCAATGTTCTCATCTGCACGTTGGAAGAAAGAATTCCTGCTTCCCAGAGCCGTTGGGAGGAGTAACAGAGGTGATGTGTGTAAAGTACACACGAAAGGAACTCAGCTGACAGCAGCATCTTCACTGGTACCCTTATCATTGTTTTAATTATTGCATTGTCGTCCAAGCTGATGGACTGAGGGGGGTCATTCCAGCGGACACGGGGGAGCTGAGCTGTGAGGGTCCTGGATTGCGTGGGGCCATGTCTGACCTGCAGATGCTGCAGAGTTTGGGTCGAGTTACACGTGGAATCGGGGAAGCCCCACTGAAGGGCGCTCTCTGGCCTTTTAGTGGCCACGGTTTGCAATTTCTTGAGCCAGGGTTACCCTGAACATTCATTTCAAGAAACAGGCTGATTTCACGTAGCTTCTTTCTGACTAAAAAATTCAAACCATCCCTCTCCTGAATCCACCTCAGCCTGGGCCTGAGCAATGTGTGGCATGCTGGGTTTGCTCTGAGCACCTGCTCTGGAGACCCAGAGCCTTTGTTGACCTTCTGCTGCTCAATGGAAGCCCTGCAGTGGAGGCTCCAGGGAGTGCGCACACCGCGCCTTCACCAGCGCTGGGACCCCAGACCCAAAACTCTGAGGGAATTCCAGCTTGCATGAGGTTGGGGCACTCAGGAGACAGACCTCCTGGGCTCCAGGGGCTTTGCAGGCTGCTGGCCAGTGGAAGACCAGCTGTGACCCACTCTCTGCCAGGCTGGGGCTGCACAGATGCCCAAGGACAGGGCTTCATGCCTCACACAACTTTCTGATTAAAAGGCAATCAATTAAAATAAATCCCTTCGTTTCTAGGGAAGCCCCATCACACAGGCATCATCTGGGCTTGCGTTCTGACATCAGGGGAAGCTGTGAAATCACACAGCAATAAATAATAAAGGCCTGAGATGAAAGTGCTGATCCTTATTCCCAAATTGATTTTAAATATAATGAGGGTTATTATTTATACAATGATCCAGTAAAACTTAAGGTTCATTAAATGTCTCTCTGAGTCTTTGATTATTTTTTAACTGATTTGGCCAATATCTGTAAGTGGTATCTATTATCCAAACCATATTTATACCTATATATCTATATCTATCTATGTATATCCCATACAAATATAAATTCAGGCAAATTCAGTTAAAAGATAAATAAATAACAATATCTCATATATATGATATATATAATCCATATATATGATATATATAATCCATATATATTATATATAATCCATATATATGATATATATAATCCATATATATTATATATAATCCATATATATGATATATATAATCCATATATATATATAAAATGTATACCCCATGTAGACATGGGGTATATATTTTAACCTAAATGCATTGCTTTAACTTCACTCATGACTTCATGCAACCAACAGCTCCTGTCATCATGTACCTAGGAACGATTGGGTAACTGGCAAAAGCCAGTTATTTCATGTCATTTCTGCGGACTGAAATTCAGAATAAATATTGCTAACATTTTCCTGTGTGGAGGTTCAACTTTAATATTTTGTGAATCCGGCCAGGCACAGTGGCTCATGCCTGTAATCCTGGCACTTTGGGAGGCCGAGGAGGGTGGATCATGAGGTCAGGAGATCGAGACCATCCTGGCTAACACGGTGAAACCCCGGCTCTACTAAAAATACAAAAAAATTAGCCGGGCGTGGTGGCGGGCGCCTTTAGTCCCAGCTACTCGGGAGGCTGAGGCAGGAGAATGGCGTGAACCCGGTAGGCAGAGCTTGCAGTGAGCCGAGATCGCACCACTGCACTCCAGCCTGGGTGACAGAGCAAGACTCCATCTCAAAAAAAAAAAAAAAAAATTTGTGAATCCCCCCAACTCTCTGACAAATTCAGTGGTTGTTAATTTCTTTAATAACAATCCATCCTGTCTTCAAACACTAAGCCTCTTTCTAACCTCAAAGAAACCCCAGCAGATGTTTAGTTCTTCAAACCATCAGAATGCTCAGTGCTGTGAACGTTATTTACTCAACAACTACTTCCGGGGCACTTACTTTGTAAGATCACAGGAAATCCTGCAGCAAAGCCGCCATTAATGTCCAGGTTTCCATTGTGCCCTAAAGGATCCTTTCTGGCCAGGCACGGTGGCTCACATCTGTAATCGCAGCACTTTGGGAGGCTGAGGTGGGTGGATCATGAGGTCAGGAGTTCGAGACCAGCCTGGTCAATATGGTGAAACCCCATCTCTACTAAAAATACAAAAGTTAGTTGGGTGTGGTGGCGTGTACCTGTAATCTCAGCTACTTGGGAGGCTGAGGCAGGAGAATCACTTGAACCCTGGAGGCTGAGGTTGCAGCGAGTGAAATTGTGCCACTGCACCCCAGCCTGGGTGACAGAGCCAGACTCCGTTTGAAAAAAAAAAAAAAAAAAAGGATCCTTTCTATGGATAGGAGGGGAGGGAAGAGGCTGCATCAACAGGCCAAGTGGATGTTCTCCCTGCAGACACTGTTGAGCCAATGTGGGGCATTAATCAAAGCTCACCAGTGCCTCAGACCAGCCTCCAGGGTACATGGTGCCTGGGGCTGGTGGGCAGCTGCTGTCCATGTCTGCCTTGACCAGCTGTGTTAAGGGTTTCTGAAAGGTAGCTTGTTCCCAAATCTGTGCCTTCTGTGTTTGTTAGTGTAATTTCATAATTTAACAAAATGTTTGATAAACCCATGAAATACAAGATCCAAAAGGATGGATGAGATGTGTTATTGCTGTACAGTTAACTGAATGCTCTGGAAAGATTAAATACAAACTAAAAATGCTGTTGAATTAGACATGTGCAAGAAAACTAAGAATCGTTGAGAAACATTAAAAAATCGAGATAGATTCTCAGATATCTTTAAAGATAAGTTCTTGATCTGTTTTAAGAAACAGTTGCATTCTTTCATGCTCGGTGGCTGCATTTTGAGGAACGAGGCACTGGGAGTGGCTTTCTAGGGGCTGGGGGCTAAGCAGAGGCCTGGCACCTGCGAAAGCGTCAAAGAACAACTCCCATTGTGTCGTTTAGGCTAACAAGCAATATTTGTTGTCATTATTTTCTCTGCTTAACCCATTTTTTAAAATGGGCTTTTTTTTTTTTTTTTAAAGCAGTTGTGGTTTTGTCGCACAATTGAGTAGGAGGTACAGAGATTTTCCAAAAAACTCCCCTGCCCCCACACATAGCCTCCCTCACTACCGACACCCCCACTAGAGCGGTCCATTTGTTACCATCCATGCATCTATGTCTCCTACACACCCTTGTCACCCAGCATTCAGAGTTTACGTCAGGGCTCAGCTTTTTACCTGTTAGGAGGGAGTGGCCACCTCCAAGCCCCTTACATCCTAGGTGGGAAGCTGGAAGCTCTTCTTCACCAACTTTTAAATTTAACCGACCTCCTACTAATACAACTTTTGCTGCATGGGAGCTTTGGAAGGTTAAAAAAAAGAAAGAAAGAAAGAAAGAAAGCAAAAAAGAACTGATCCCTCCAAAAAGGAACACTGAAGTGCTGAGGTTCCCAGATGAAATCACAGCCCACAGCGTCATCACAGGAATTTCTGGATAGAAGCAAGCAAGTGCTTTGGGGGCAACTGAAGTTCATTCTTTGACCACTGTCTGCTCTCCGCTGTGCCCGTGAGCACAGCTGGCCAAGCCGATGGCAGAAACGGGCAAGGATGTCCTGATCCTCTAGCTTCCGGCGGGGTGTAAGCAACCCCGGCACGTTTATCCAAAACCAACCACGCCCATCCCGCCACCCTGCAACGCCTTGTGAATGAATCATGGACCTCCAGCGCCAATCACTGTTCAGGGGGCTTCCTGCCTGCTCTGCGCTGTGCCCCTCTGGTGCCTCGGCTTTTGGCGAGAGTTGAAAGACTCTTCACTTATCATGCACTGGTCCCACAGTAGAGGACCTAGCGATGGACACGGGACACTGGGCAGGATTCAATTATGTTTCTCAGTTTGATCGAATGCTGCTGAGTCATTTTCTTTTTTTCTTTTTTTTTTTTTTTTTTTTTGCTTTGTCACCCAGACAGTGGGGTGACCACGACTCACCACAAACCTTGACCACCCAGGCTCAAGCAGATCTCCCCGTCTAGCCTCCTGAGTAGCCGGGGCAACAGTTGCATGCTATCACGCCTGGCTAGTTTTTTATTGTTTGTTTTTTGTACAGATGAGGTCTCACTATGTGGCCCAGGCTGGTGTTGAAATCCTGGGCTCAAGAAATCCTCCCACCTCAGCCTCCCAAGTGCTGGGATTACAGGCATGAGCCCCCATGCCCAGCCTCTGAATCATTTTCTTTAGGTTAGCAAACTATTCGGCCAGATCTTTTAAATATATGAATGCTTTATTGTTTTGTTTTCTTTTAACCCATTCTGTTCTCCACACTCATTTAAGGAGAGAAGTCTGTTCATTTCTCCACCAGATAGATTTTACTGTAGGATTTGGGAGTGACAAAGCCGTGAGTCATTTAAACAGTGGGGTTGCATGGCTCAGAAGAGTTGACTACTCACATAAGTCAGTGTATTGGCGGAGGAGGAAAAATACTCCTTTAAATACGAGTAATAAAACAATATTAAAAGTAGACCAGGCTGGACGCAGTGGCTCATGTCTGTAATCCCAGCACTTTGGGAGGCTGAGATGGGTAGATCACAAGGTCAGGAGTTTGAGACTAGCCTGATCAACATGGTGAAACCCCACGTCTACTAAAAATACAAAAATAGCCAGGCACGATGGCACGTGCCTGTAATCCCAGCTACTCAGGAGGCTGAGGCAGGAGAATCGCTTGAACCGAGGAGGCGGACGTTGCAGTAAGCTGAGATCGCGCCATTGTACTCCAGCCTGGGTGACAGAGCAAGACTCCATCTCAGAAAAAAAAAAAAAAAAAAAAAAGTAGACCAAGATTCCCCTCAAGCAACTGCTTTCATTCAAGTGTGTTTTTCTTTCTCCTCGGAATGCTCCCTTAGTCACTCACTGGCTGTGCGAATCTGGGCAAACTGATTTTCCTGTCTGTGCCTCAGGTTCCTCTCTGTGACACAGGGAACCTGATCATGCCAACAACATCCTTTGCTGTGAACACCAAACAAACAAACACATGTGATGAAGTTACAACAGTCCCTAGCCCATAGGAGGAACTCAGATGTAAGTATTATTGTTTCAGCGTTCCCTTTGAAGATAAAAGACAAGCCCCAATACTCTGCAAGTTGTCTTGCTCTGTGCTGGACTTTCCACAAACCAGAGGATGTCAGAACAGTTTCCAGAATTTTCCATGCTAAAAAAGAATCATATGAAATTGTGGCAGGCCAGGTCTCACTAATGCAGGCCTCCGTAACAACAGTTTCAGTAGGCCTTTCCTGGGCCTTAAAGCATGACAAAATAATGAAGGAATTCTTAACAGGGCCCATTTAGGATTAAACAAGTTTTATTGGGGCCTGAAGGAACTGCCCAAACCTCCATGATTTCGCAGGAGACAAGATAAGGGTAATCACCCCGGAACCTGGACCATTTGGTGAAGTAAACTTACTGAGGCTCCAGAGGAAGGTCTTCAGGACTCAGATATTAGTTATAGACTAGAAGAAGTTTATCACCTGTGTCTTTAGATGAATGCTTAGAAGGTAGATAAGCTCTGGAAAACTTTGTAATTTTGAGTTAGTCTGCCAATAATTTCCAGGTCTTCTCCCTGTAGCCGGTGGCAGAAAATAAAATCTCTCTTCCTCCCCAGTTCGTCTGCATCTCATTATTGGGCTGAGAGAAATAGCCGCCCGCCTCTCAGTTTGGTCTGAGAACAAAACATCTGAAGCGTGCGATTATTTTCGCAACACTTGTCTTCCGTTTCTGCCATAGCCTGTCAAAGGGGTTCTGCAATGTGTGGGGCCAAACTGCAGCTCAGAGAGTCTCCAGTCAAGAAGGAAGCTGGCCAGGAACTACTGGACGCTTGGAAATGTCCAGCCCGTCCCCAGCTCCTGTTCCCCTGGGCAGCTGCCCCCGCCTTGCTGAGGGCTTGAGTCTCCTTTCTCCGACAGTAACATTTACCAATGCTAACATGTTTGTTTTCTCCTCTTTGGAGAAATGTTTGTGATAAATATGCAATATTGATTGCAGAGGTACTGATTGTGACGGCTTATTTAATATGTATTGTTCTGGAATGTAGATCAACTTCTATATTGAAAGGCGGAAATGTCTGAAGTGGTTTAATATTTACCCTGCTTTGCTGCTTTCAGATTGAACGCTTACATTTTTGGTTTCTTTTTTCTTTTTTGAGGCAGAGTCTCGCTCTGTTGCCCAGGCTGGAGGGCAGTGGCGCCATCTTGGTTCACTGCAACCTCCACCTCCCAGGTTCAAGTGATTCTCGTGTCTCAGCCTTCTGAGCAGCTGGGACCACAGGGGGGCGCCACCACACCCGGCTCATGTTTGTATTTTTAGTAGAGACGGGGTTTCGCCATGTTGACCAGGCTGGTCTCCAACTCCTGGGCCTCAATCAACCCACCTGCCTCGGCCTCTCAAAGTGCTGAGATTACAGGAGTGAGCCACCACACCCAGCCCTGAACTTTTACTTGTAATTATTCCAGAGACAGTAACAATCAAGATATACCAATTGTGGCTCAAAGTGAGAAGTGAGAATTCTAGCTAAAATTGTAAAAAAAAAAAAAAAAACCAAACTGTAACAACCAACCTACCAGATAAAGAAGAGAGCCAGGATTTTTAATTTTAAAATTTCTCAGAAATGTTATAGAAATGTATCATTGTATTAAATGCAAGCTGTATTGATCAGATTTGTGAAAATTCAGTTTTCTTTCCTAGTTTTCTTACAGCCCTGGGATTTAAATGACTTTTCCAGAAAAAAAAAAACCAAACCAGAATAATCCATAATTTGTAAGGAGAAAATCAAGACTGGATAATTATTTTACTTTTGAAAGTTTTTTCTTGATTATAGTTTAAAAGGTAGATTGGAGTCTGCAGGTACCATTAGACTGAATTTACAAGGATTTGTTCATTGTTTTCAGAGAATGAAATCTGTATTCAGCATTTCAGACACTAGAGGGAAGCGTTTGACTGACTTAAGGCTCCTCCAGTCCAAGAGGAGAGAGAGAGGGAGAGAGAAACTCAAATGCTCCTCTGCGATAATGTCCATTTTTTTTGTTGTTGTTTTCCCTGATTTTCTCTCCCTTTTTTCTTTCCCTCCCTCCTTCCTCACTTCCTTCTTTTATTTTGTCTTTCTGTTTTCTTATAAAGGCAATCTTCTTAAGAGCTCAAATGAACATTCATATTTTATGCATTTAGAGAACAAAGAGGCCATGAGGTGCGTTCTCACTGTAATGGACACCAATCACAGTGTGAAATCATGGCACCTGGTTTTGGTCCTTAAACACCATTTGAAACCTTTGTTAGGTTAGTGGATATTAATTTCTGGGGCTATGTTTCCTCTCCATTTTTCCTGTGTTCTTTATTCCACCTGGAAGACGTTTCCCTCTGAAGTTGCTGGAGAGCAGAAGCAGGCCTGAAGCTCATCCTTCTAGGGAGCCTGCTGAGACTGTGACCGAAGTGTGAGTTCGTCACGGTCCTCACAGTCTTCATGGTCCTCACAGTCCTCCCTGGCTGCAGTGCGGTAACCGCACCCTGGCCCTTGGTGGACCAGGCAAAAAGGCGCCCTAGTCGACAGGGAGGAAGGCTATGGGCTCCTGCACTTTTATTCTTTTCTTTTCTTTCTTTTTTCTTTCTTTCTTTCTTTTTTTTTTTTTTAAGACAGGATCTCACTCTGTTTCCCAGTCTGGAGTGCAGTGGTGCAATCATGGATCACTGCAACCTTGAGCTCCTGGGCTCAAGCAATCCTCCTGTCTCAGCCTCCCGAGTAGCTAGGACTATAGGCAAACATTACCATCTGTAGATAATTTTTAAAATGGTTTTTTGTAGAGACAGGGTCTTCATATGTTGCCCAGCTTGGTCTCGAGCTCCTGGCCTCAAGGGACCCTCCCACCCCAGCCTCCCAAAGCATGGGTATCATAGACATGAACCATCAAGCCCAGCCTCCAGCACTTTTTAAAAACTTTAAAATAGAATTAATAACAGTGGTTACTTTATGGGGTTTTGAGGATCCTATGATCATGGCATCTGGCATACAGGAAGTACTCAACGTTTATTACTTATTCTTGTTTTAAATTCTAGTTATTTTAAAATCTCTTATTTCTTGTTAAAAACAGGTTGCAATTATTGCACTATATTGCACTATAATAATAATGATAATAATAATATTGTAACTGGTAATCCTTAAAATCTTCCTCCTAGACCATATAAACTGCTAAATGTTGAGAACTATGATTCTTGTTTGACATGTAGGGGAGTCACCTAATCCATACATTAAGGAATAAGAAATATCTTTTCAAGTATTCTTGTATTCAACTTAAAATAATATCTCCATCCCACACAATTGTATTTTCACCTTCTTGATTGCCAACAAAAGAATGCTATAGCATAGAATATATTTTGTAATATTCTTTGATTTAGAGTTTCAGATTTCTGACCCACGGAAAGGCAAGATATTCTAATTCTGCACTGCCCAGTAGGGTGGCCTCTGGCCACATGTGGCCACTGAGATCCTGCAGTGTGGCCTGTCCAAGCTGAACCGAACTCTTGGTGGGAAATGCTCACCAGATTTGAAGACTTTGTATGACAGAATGAACAGAAATATCTTGACATTTTTGTCTCAGGTATATGTTAAAATAATATTTCACATATTGGGCTTAAAATATATTATTATTATTATTATTATTATTATTTTGAGACCAAGTCTTACTCTGTTGACAGGCTGGAGTGCTGTGGTGCAATCTCGGCTCACTGAAACCTCTGACTCCCTGGTTCAAGCAATTCTCCCTCCTCAGCCTCCTGAGTAGCTAGGACTACAGGCATGTGCCACTATGCCCAGATAATTTTTGTATTTTTAGTAGAGACAGAGTTTCACCATGTTGGCCAGGATGATCTTGATTTCCTGACCTCGTGATCTACCCACCTCAGCCTTGCAAAGTGCTGGGATTACAGGCGTGAGCCACTGTGCCCGGCCTTAAAAATATATTATTAAAATTGCTTCTATCTGTTTCTACTTAATATGCTTTAGAAAATTTAAAATGGCATCTGTGGCTTGCATTGTATTTCCATTGCAGTGTTCTCCTAACTAATTTTGTACATCAGAAAATTCAAACTATTACTTATTATAGCCTAATATTTTATTTTATTTTATTTTTTGGTTACAGGATCTTGCTCTATCACCTGGGCTGGAGTGCAGTGGCATGATCGCGGCTCACTGAAGCCTCATCCCCCTGGGCTCAGGTGATCCTCCTACCTCAGCCTCCCAAGTAGCTGAGACCACAGGCATGTGACACCACACCCAGCTAAGTTTTGCATTTTTTGTAGAGATGGGTTTTCACCACGTTGCCCAGGCTGGTCTTGAACTCCAAAGCTCAAGCCATCCTTCTGCCTCAGCCTCCCAAAGTTTTGGAATTACAGGTGTGAGCCACAGCATCTGGCCAATCTTAATATTTTAAAAAGTCAAACAAACTGATGGAGAAAAACGGGTTGAGGATGCTTTCACTTGAGAGTTATTTATTAATTATCAATTATTATTATTATTATTATTATTATTTTTTGAGATGGAATTTTGCACTTGTTGCCCAGGCTGGAGTGCAATGGCGCCATCTTGGTTCACCACAACCTCAGCCTCCTGAGTTCAAGCAATTCGCCTGCCTCAGCCTCCCGAGTAGCTGGGATTACAGGCGCCCACCACCACACCCAGCTAATTTTGTATTTTTAGTAGAGACGAGGTCTCTCCATGTTGGTCAGGCTGGTCTTGAACTCCCGACCTCAAGTGATCCACCCCCCTCGGCCTTCCAAAGTGCTGGGATTACAGGCATGAGACACCGCGCCTGGCGAGAGGTATTTAAAAGGGGTCCACCCAGCAGGCGCTACCCATCCCTTCTCATTTGCTATTCCTATAGGTTTGATGACCTCTGAATAATTTGTCTTTTCAGAAAAGTGGCAAGTAGAGCTCTTTTTTTCCTTCTTCTTTACTTTCTTGGAAAGGCCGAGTGTGAATATGAATTATCAGCAAACCCATCAAACTTGGATGAAGGAAGGTGCTGGATTCTATCTGCGAGGGTTCCTGGGGTCTGATTTCGTGGCGTGGTTCTGGTCGGTGCAGGAGCGTGTGCTCTGCTGAGGGATCACGGAGGCCTCCTTGTAGTCAGGGCTCTCTGCTCCCGCATGAGCTCATTGAGGCCCATCTCCCTAAAACATTTCTGCATTTACTCCTTAAATAAACACATTGCATTGCAGGCTGGGGAATGCCACGCCATATTCTTCCCTTAAAATGTCAGAAAATGTCTGTGCTTTATAAAAATTCATTCTCATGTTAGCAAGCTTTACCCCTCATTCTCAGGGTGATGAAATCAGTGGAGATGGATGATATTATCCTGAGTTTTTTCTTCTTCTTGTATTTTAATGAGCTTCGTTGCTCTGCTCTCTCAGTTTATTAGAGATCACCCACTGCCGTGAGCCCAGGAGTTCAGCCGCCTTCTGTGGCTACCCAAGGACCCCCATTTCCATGTGATTCTAATCTTGCAATTCTCTTCTTCATTACATTCTTGCCATGCTGGCTTTTGTAAGATTCTAGAAAGCATTTTACAATACACAGGGCAGGAAAGGCATCATTTATAATACATGGTAGTTACTCGTCTTTTATTTATAAATCATTTTGCTTGGAAGGCTTTTATTTCTATGCAGGCAGTGAATCCCCAAGTTTGTTTAAACAAATTCACTGCGTCCTCTTTATTCCTACTTTTTTTTTTAACATAACTCCAATATCTTCATAATAAATAATAAAATAATTACTTCTGTCTCGGGTGTCTGCACAACCTCCAAATACATTCTCAGCCTGGGCTCATATGACATTGGCTGTGATGTGGTCAATTAATCTTGGGGGTCTACAGAGTGCTGGTCATTCTGTCCTGATTGTATCCAAACTGACTATGAAGATGACCAAAATAACTGAGTGATCCTGCCCGCTTAAGAATGCTTCAATTACTGGGCACATTTTGGACCTAAAAAAAACAAAGTAATTACTATTTTCAAAGAGCTGGATTTCCAAGGCCTGCTGCCTATCTGTAGATTAAAAGAAAATGGCCCCAGGTCGCTGGGTGCTGTAACCGGAGGACACTGGAATTGGAATCTGAGGCCTCCTACATTGACCTTGACCACTTTACTCGGTTTTTCTGAGCCTCAACCCTCAAATATAAAACAGGGGTAATAATAGTACTTAAGGGCTCACATGGTCAAGAGGATTCGATGCAGTTATGTTGGAAAATATCAATTTGAAAATGGCACAGCAGTGTGCAATATCATTTCTCTTTTATTATTTACATTGCTTTACAAGCAATTGCGATCTTAACCCTGGCCATCCTTCCATAACACTTTGTCAGGGAAACTTCAGCTTTGTTAATCAAAGAATGAAAGGAAGGGAAGTGGCTGAATCATGCCGACAGATCAGTAAGCCCAGGTATTTCTCTCCCTGGGTCCTACCAGGGTATGATTCTTCAACAAATTTTCAAAGCACATTCAAATTTCCCAGGCCGGCACAGAGACAGCAGTGTGTTTGCTGGCTTGCAGATTTCCTGGTGCTTTGCTACTGGCACTGTGGCTTGTTAGTCCAGGGGGCTCCTCCTTCCACCCCAGGATTTAATTCTGGGTGGCTTTCCCGGGCAGGGGTGGGGAGCGTCCGGGGAGGGATGGGCGTCCATGTGGCCCTGGGGACACCTTTCGGGGAAGGAGAGGCCAGAACCCTGATGGCTGCTCTGGCCCGGTTGGGTGTGCAGATCTTGGGGGTGACCCAGAACCTCCCCCTTGCCCCTGCCTCAGGCTGCTTATCTTCTTAAGCTCTCTGTCTTGGCTTTAGAGATTATGGAGTTTCAGGCAGCCAGCCTCAGACAAGTCACACCCACACTGGAAAATCAGCCCTCCCGTTCAATTTAGAGTGAAATTTAATGGCATCGATGAACAATTTGCTATAGATTTTTAAATAGACATTATTTTTTAGGCCAGTCTTAGCTTCACGGCAGAATTGATCAGAAAGTAGAGAATTATCGTACTGCTCCCCACTTGCACACACCCTCCAGAGGGCCCATGTGTCGCAATCGATGAACCTACATGGACAAATCATTACCACCCAGAGTCCACAGTTCACACCAGGGCTGACTCTCGGTGCTGGGCATTCTGTGAATTGGACAGATTTCTCACCTCTGCCACTGCAGCACACACAGGGTAGTTTCACCTCCCTGCAAACCCTCTGTGCTGGGCTGATTCATCTCTCGATAATTTGCTATAGGTTTTTTTTTAAATCCTAAATTTTACCTTTCAATTGGACATTTTTTTTATTGAAACCTGAAGGTAATTTGGTCTCGGTGACTTTGTTCTGTTAATTACTATCAGCAAATGAATTAAAGCTGTGCATTGGAATGTTTAAACATTTTATTTGAACACAGTGATGCTTTGAAGACACTTGTGGTGCACTGCATAGCAGATATATTCTGATAAAACTTTTTCTGTTGTGGCAGGCAGTTTCTGTTAGTTGGTCGGTGGAATTTAAGAAGCAATTTCCAAGAGTACAGTACCTTGAGTGGGGTGATTTGATATTACATTAAATTCTACTCTCCAGAAATAAAAACAAATGTCGCCAAGCCTCAGATGGCATTTCGAGTCACTAAAGCAGCCAGCTGTGTGAACTCATCTCCGCGGCCTCCCAGCCCTGTCGGGGAGGTGGAAGGGCCTGACCTTGTAATCTTGCAGGAATTGGCTGTCCAGGGAGCTGCTTTCCTCATCGAGACTTTAGGTTTGAAGAAAATCAATACGTAAGCAGTGAGCATTTATCGTACAGGCAACTGTTTCTAGCTGATCTGATTAGGCCTTCCTTATATTACACAAGAACACCCTTCAGATGATGCTCAAGATGATTCTGTTATCCTAGAAGTTTTACCTCCACCTTTTTTTTTCTTTCTCAGCCTGTCTTCAAAGGAATTAAAAGTTCTGATTTATTTCCAGGCCGTTATAAAAAGCTCCCTGAAAAGCAAATACTATTTGTAGTGGTGACAAGCAATTAGCAAAGCATTTAGATTTATTCTGAGGCACTCGTGAAAGTGGTGTTTTATTTTTCTTTTGCAGGAGTTTTAAAAATTCACTTGAAGGTAATGGACTGAGATTGCTTCTGTCCCAAGGACCAGCGGGATCCTGGCGAGGTGTGGGGTTCCAAGTTCCAGTTGCCACAGTATCAAAGTCTTAGCCATCTCCTCATTTCCAGATCTTTTTCTAATAAAAGCACTGTTTAAATGTCTCACTTTAACTTTATTTACTCCCTTAAATTCCTCCAATGTGTAAAATCGATCTCGAATAATAGCTAACATGTTGAATCACAGCATGGTATTGGGCATCACGGTGACTTTGTATCTTATTGAATATGGCTTCTTATTGAATATAGCTTCTTACTGAATATGGCTTCGTGAGAGTACTTGGGGGAAGATATTATGACCTTCCTTTCAAGGGGAAGAAGGAGCAGTTCAGAATAAATGCAATGATAGTGGAAACTGTCAGGGGAGACTGGGATTCCAGGCCCAGTTTGTGCTGTGCAGGTGCCCAGGTCATTCCTGAGGGTGGCCTCATATCCCATTCTGAGATTGCTTGCTTTCTACTAATGAAATTAATTTCTTCTGATTCCCTTCCAAGTATTCTCCTCCCTCCTCATCTGTACTTTTCTTTAAAACATCACTTGGAATCTTTGATTCTCAGACCATTTAGGATTGAAATAATCTCTCTGTGAGATATTTCCTGCATTTGTTGTCCTGACATTGACTTCATATCAACTTACAGTCAATATTAAAATAAAACCCACAATTACAATTTCCAAGTCATCATTTCTTGAGTTAAAAAAATAATCCTGGGCCGGGCATGGCAGCTCATGCCTGTAATCCCAGCACTTTGGGAGGAAGCTGAGGTGGGAAGATCACTTGAGCCAGGAAGATTACTTGAGCCCAGGGGTTTGAGATCAGCCTGGGCAATATAGGGAGAACTCATCTCTTAAAAAAAAAAAATTAGCAGGGCATGGCGGTATGTGCCTGTGGTCCCAGCTACTCGAGAGGCTGAGGTAGGAGGATCACTGAAGTGGAGGCTGCAGTAAGCTGTAATTGTGCCACCGCTCTCGAGTTTGGATGAGAGTGAGACTCCATCTCAAAAAAAATACTCCCATGCTCTTTCAAAACTAATTTTCTTCTAAGGGATCTATTTTTATACACACACACACGCACAATCTTCTATACATACACATATATCACACACACATATATACATATGCACATACATGCAAACACATGTATAGGTATATAAGGAAATAAACTGGTATAATCAAGCCTTTAGCATGTGTCATTTTATTTCCTGTACAATACCATTAACAATTTGATATCATATGTTATCACTTTTTAATATTAAAAATATTGCTCATACCGATAATATGTAACATAGCATATTATTAATAGCTATATACTATTAATCATTAATTATTAATTTATGATTAATTAACAATTAATGATTAATGAATAATTATTATAACTGTTAACAACCACCTTTAATAACTATATTCTTATAATAACTATATTATTAATGACAACCATATTATTAATAACTCTGTTGATGCAGGACATGGTGGTGTGGTCTATGTTGGAGTACACTATGAATAGCCACAGCGAGGAGCAACCGCAGGACACATGGGGTGGTGGAGGGGCAACCCCGTGCCTGGTGCCTCCCACACCAGCGGCCCCCTTGGGAGACTTGTTCGCACTGCAGGGCAGCTTTGATCACCCCACACTCCACCCGTTGTGATGTTTCTTGCTTTTCCCACAGAAGGCCTATTTCTTTTTGCAGATACAAAGATAAGTGTCATAGGTGACTTACTAAAATCCCTGCAAATGTGCTATGGGAAAGTGATCAGATATTCCCAAATATTTAGTGAAGATTTAATTTCTGGTATCTGGCCCTGTTTTCCTCAAGAGCCACTGTAAATTATCATAAGTTCCAATATTTTGGCATCTAATCAACAACTTCTTAATTGCCTCTGATATGAAGAAATGGTATATACATTTTTAATCAATATGTGTTCTGATATTTCATTAATACAGCAAATGTGTAGAACTTGACCTAAGTATTTTCATGGAGGAGAAGATGAATTAGAAATGCAATCATTAAAACATGGTACCACTATAGATGGAAAGCACTGGAGATACTCATATATTTTTAAGATTCAAGAAAGATTTTTACAAAGAACCTTTAATGGCACTGGAGGATGTGTAGCATATAAGATTTAGTCAAAAGGAGATTATTAAATTTATAAGCAGCACAATCTCCAATCTGTTAGAATATGAATATATATATTTTTTATTTTAAAAAGTATAGGAAATACCAAAATGGTAATAGCCATTTACAGCTATTATCTCTGGGCCTGGAGATTTAGAATGATTATTACCTTCTGTTTTATACTTTTGTGCATTTTCAAAATTTTCTACAGTGAGCCTGTGTTTCATTTATAATTAAAGAAAGATGTGTCTAAACTAACAAAGATCACAAAGGTTATTAAGTGAAGTTTTTCCATGTGCATTTTATCAGTAGGAATGTTCTGGAAGGTACTGCGCCCCCATTAAAGCCCTTTTTATGTCGCTATTTGTACTCATTGCCTCGCAAACCTTCTTTAAGGAAATCACACAGCATACCTGGCTCCAGCCTTATCAAAAATCTCTGCTCTCTTTTTCAATTCTGGTTTAAAATCATTGTGAAGAAAGACACTTGCAGGGAACTTTTTCTGGAGGTGTTTTTTTCACGTTCATTAATTTTCCACTTGCCTCAAATTTTCCTTTGACTTTAGGAAATTTGATTTTTATTGTCCTCTTAGGAGGCGTGAGGGCGTAGGGTTTGAATACCCTAGCATTTTCCCCTGTAGACTCTTATTTAAATTTAGATTATGACCACATGAAAAATTTGTTGGGAAAAGTAATCAGTAGGGCCATATGTTAGAGTTTCAAAAATCACCCTAATTTCCATTTAACTCACATCATAAAAATCACCCTCCCATTCAATCAGACTATTATAAGGTGTTTTAGATGAGTGATGAGCAGATGCCTGCCAAACGCAAGCTAATAAGAAGGCCTTGATCTTCCCAAGAGCTATTCATCTTTGTCTTTCACACATTTCACTCTCTCTGCTCTCTCTCTCTCTCTCATACTGCCCAAAGCAAACCATAAAAAAGAAAGCTCTTAAGAGTCCATAAAAGTGTGAGTAAGACTTTAAATTTTATTTTTATTTACTAGAAATTTATGGAACAGGAGCCGAGGCACCGTCATGATTCATCACCCGCATCCCACTTCTGCGTTCCATTTCTGCCCACGGCTCCGACACACACATGCTCCGTATGGACTGACTCTTACTCCAGAAAAACTAGAGCTCTGTGGGAGAACAGCGAGCTCTCGGCTGTGTCTGCAATGACCCCCAACCAGTGTGTGTTCTGATGGCTTTCATTTCTACTGCGTACTGCCATAATAGTTAACAGTTCCTTATATGATTCACCCAGGTTGGTTAGAGGAAGCCTTCGTTGCTGGTTAGATAACAATGAGATGCAATTCATTTAGCTTGCCCAATCATTCATGGTTAATCTTAGCATTGCATGCCGGTTCGAATGACCTGTGTGTGGTGTTGCGGTATTTTTGAAGAGATAGCTCATTGCGTGACACTCATGTGTTTGGAAAAGCCATCAGTACTACCACGGATTTGTTTCAACAGCCACGTTACTTTCCATCTTGCTGTTTAGTTTAATGATGCTCACAACACTAAATCTGTTGGGGTGACCAACCTCCTCCCGTAGACATCTGATTTTTTTTTTTTTTCAATTTTTATGCTGGATTCAGGGGGTAATCTGCAGGGTTGTTACATAGATATATTGCATGACACTTAGGTGTGAAGTACGAACGATCCCATCACCCAGGTAGTGAGCATAGCAGCCAATTAGTAGTTTTTCAGCCCCTGCCACTCTCGTCCCTCTAGTAGTCCTCACTGTTCTTTGCTCCCCTCTTTATGTCCGTATTTATCCAATGTTTAGCTCCTACTTGTAAGTGAAAATATGTGATATTTGGTATTCTGTTCCTACGTTAATTGGCTTAGCATGATGGTGTCAACAGAGCCCAGATGTTTGGCCATAGAAATGACATCTAGGAACCACTTAACTTGTGGAATTTGGCTTTCTGGAGAACACAGGGACACACACACACACACACACACACACACACACACACACACACGCTTTTTTCCCCACTAAGGAGTTTAGTTTTCATTTTTGAGGCAGAAGCTTTCTCTGTCACCCAGGCTTGAGTGCAGAGGTGCAATCATGGCTCACTGCAGCTTTGACCTCCCAGGCTCAAGCAATCCTCCCACCTCAGTCTCCCGAGCAGCTGGAACTACAGCTGTGTGTCTCCATGCCCGGCTAATTTTTGTATTTTTTTTTTTTTGTAGAGACAGGGTTTCACCATGTTGCCTAGGCTGGTCTCGAACTCCTGAGGTCAAGTGATCTGCCCTCCTTGGCCTCCCGAAGTACTGCGATTACAGGTGTGAGCCACCATGCCTGGCCTCCATTATGGAATTTTTATTCCTTTAATTATTATTTGCAGAAAACGTGGGCAATCCTCATTTCAATAAGATAAAATAAACAACCTGTTTCAGCAGTTTCAATTATTTAAAAGGAGAAATCTTACTGAGTTCTCAAGTAAAAATTTATTACTGAAAAAAGACTCAATTTTAAATAAAGAAAATCCATTTCTAATTCTTTTAAAGCCATTAGAAAATATTTAAAACATACATAAATAAATTAGGGATTTGTGGAAAATACATACACCCCTCATTTCAAATCTCATTTGCACATATGCTGTTTAGAAACATTAAAAAGAAGGACATGCATGTCCCTCCAGTAAACATTTGCTATGTTCAGAGCTCCCTGTGAAATCGTGGAAGTGTTGCTTTCCTTTTAAGATTGCCAAAATAACGGTGCATTCAGGGAAAGTATGAAGCTTTCTGGGATTTACATGCTATTGCCATCGTTCTGTGAGTTCTGAATAAAATATAAATTAAGATAAAAATAGCCGTGGAACATCTTTCAACCAAACTAACCCATTGTGCACAAGCCTACCATGAACGCAGTTTCAAAACCCTTGGCATGCAGTCCGCTGCCACCTAATGTTTTACTAATATTTAGAAATACTCTCACAGTGGGAGTTTGCAAATTTTCTCCCTAGAACTTGGGTAAACTGTATTAACATAATTCCAAATCCGATTGCTTTGATGTGGTGAAGGATAGAAGGCAGCTTTGCTATTTGCAGTCATGAATTTGAGAAGAAATAAAGAACATTGGGAGGATCCATGAAGATATCTTAAGAATAATGATTGTTTTGCAAATATATTTATTCTCAGCATAGTATTTTATAGCCACAATATATGCACTGTCTGCACAATGCCCAAATGACACTGTTATGAATAATCTGAGGCAGAAAGAAGAGTATAACACATTCTCATATTCTCATCACCGAATTTCGGCAAATACCAAGACTTTGCTACGTTGCTCCTCTTTCCTTTCCTTTCCTTCCCTTCCCTTTCTTTTCTTTTCCCTTCTCTTCTCTTTCCTTTCCTTTCCTTTTCTCTTTTCTCTTCTCTCCCCTCCTCTCCTGTCCTCTTCTCTTTTCTTTTTTTTTTCTCTCTCTTTCTTTGTCTGTCTTGTCTTGTCTTACTCTGTCACCCAGCCTGGAGTGCAGTGGCATGATCTCAGCTCACTGCCAGCTCGGCCACCCCAGTTCAAGTGATTCTCCTGCCTCAGCCTCCCGAGTAGCTGGGAATACATGCATGTGCCACCATACCCAGCTAACTTTTGTATTTTTAGTAGAGATGGGGTTTCACCATGTTGGCCAGTCTGGTCTTGAACTCTTGATCTCAAGTAATCTTCCTGCCTTGGCCTCCCAAAGTGCTAGGATTACAGGTGCAAGCTACTGTGCCCAGCCTCTTTTTTCCTTTTCTTATGAGATTATTTTAATGCAATCCTCATTAAATTTCATTTCATCCCTGCACACTTCACCATGCATCTCTAAACAGTATGGATATTCTCTTACTATGGCATTACCAAATGTAACACAATTAAGGGTATGCTTTTTGGTATTATCTAATGTCCAATCTACAATAAAATTTCCCCAGTTGTCTCAGCAACATCTTTTTGCAGTTGATTTCTTTGAGTTAGGATCTAAATAAGGTCCATGCATAGGGAAGAGTTCTAGATGACCCCCCGTTTTCTGTATCTCCCCTCACTTCTGCCTTTTTATCCCTGTCATTGACTTGACGAATGTCTCCTGTGATGGTGAATTTTATGTGTCAACTTGGCTGGGCCAGGGTGTTCAGATGTTTGATCAGGTGCTGTTCTGGATGTTTCTATAAGGTGTTTTGGGATGAGGTTAACATTTAAATCGGTGAACTTCAAAGAATGTAGATTGTCCTCTCTAATGTGGGTGGGCTCATCCAATCAGCTGAAGGCCTGAATAGAGCAGAAGACTGGCCTCCCCTCAGAGAAGGAATCTGGCAGCAGGCAGCCCTCAGATGTCCTCTGCAGCCCCAGTTCTTCCCTGGGTCTCCAGCCTGCTGGCTGCCCTGCAGGTTTTGGATTTATCAGCCTCCATAACTGTGTGAGCAGAGACTGCTGAGTGTTCAAATAAGGCAAGCACCAACCTGTAACCAAAATTCAGCTGTTCTGTACCTCACTGCCGATTCCTGTACGTCACTTTACCTTTTTTGTCTACAAATTTGTTATGACCATGAGGCATCCCAGGAGTCTCTCTGAACCTGCTGTGATTCTGGGGGCTGCCCGATTCATGAATTGTTCATTGCTCAATTAAACTCCTTTAAATTTAATTTGGCTGAAGGTTTTCTTTTACCAGGATGGATCAAACCAAGTGCAGACTGCATTTGGACATCAAGATGGAATCACATCTCAGCCACTTCCCAGGCAATTTGTCCTTAAGAATTTGTGGAGTTGTCAAACCAGTTTAAATTCTACACTTGGTGGATTATCTTTAATTACACATGCATTGTGCTAAATTCCCAGATGGAAGCAATACCACCTTTTAAGGTAGCATACTGATTTTGCCCAGAGTGAACATTTCTGTTTACTTCTATAAACCGAAAAGTATCTGAGACAGATCTCAATCAATTTAGAGATTTATTGTGGCAAGTTTCAGGACCATGGCCAGTTACACAGCCTCGGGAGGTCCTGAGAACATGTGCCCAAGGTGGTTGGGTTACAGATTATACATTTTTGGGAGAAGGAAGTTACAGGCAAAGGCATACATCAATACATAGAAGGTACACGTTGATTCGGCCCCTGAAAGGCAGGACGTCTTGAAGCAGGAGGGGGCTTCCTGGTCATAGGTGGATTCTGATTTCCTGATTGGCAGTTGGTTGAAAGTGATAAGCTCTGCCTTAAGAGTTGAAGGCAGCTTGAGTTAAGGTAAGAAGAGAGGTGTGGGAGCCAAGGTTCTTGTCATGCAGATGAAGACTCCAGGTAGCAGGCTTCAGAGACAATAGATTTGAATGTCTCTCATCAGAACTAAAAAGGCACCAGATTCTTGGTTAACCTCTTTTGGATCAGGAAAATACCTGGAAAGGGAAGGGGGTTCTCTGCAGGATGTAAATTTCCTCCACAAGAGACGACCTTGTAGGGTCATTTCAAAATATGTCAAATAACTATATTTTAGGATAAAATACTTTTATTTCTTCAGGGCTGGCTACCTGTCATGTTGGTATCTTATTGCTATAAAGAGTCTGTTCTGTCAGTCTTAGGATCTCTATGTTAATGTCAGTACTGTTCATTGTACCTGAACTCCAAAAGGAAGAGTTATAACAAGGCCTGTCCCACCGCCTCTTCCCATCAGGGCCTGAATGAGTTTTTCAGGTTTACTTTGGAGTCCCTGAGATGGGAGTTCATTCAGTCAGTTGGGAGGCTTAGAATTTTAATTTTGGTCTACACTTCCCACTTGGGCAGGAGGCTGTTCATGTTAACACTCTGTATTCAGAATTTTGTCTCTAACTGAAAACTGGTTCCAACACAGGTGTTCCCAAGGCCTCCCATGCCTCACTTTCCTGCTCTGTGGCTTGCTGCTTAGCTATTCTCTCATTGAAGGCCACCCTCTCTCCTTTGCCTATGCTTATCACCCTATGCCAATGTCACCATGGGCATAACCACTGACTAAGTGGAATATGCCCTCCTGCGGTGGAGGCCTGAGATTTAGAACCAGGCCATTATTATCCAGAGAGAGAATTGGAGTGGACAAAGCTATGCTGCTGCAAAGGAACTGAGAGGGGTCATTCAGGCTCTGAGGTGGGGACATGGGAGGGCTGCATGCATCCAGGCCATTGCCGGCTGCTGACGGAAGCCCTTAATCCCTCAGCGGTGGCCTCACTGCTGTCTGATTTTGGATGAGAAAGGCATAGTATCTTGTGACGTGTGTGAACATTTGACTTGCTGTAACTCATGGTCAAGAATCAGAGCCTAGGAGGAAGAAGCCCCAAACCCACTAAGTGATGACAGCAGCTGTGGCTGCTGTCCTGTCCCCACCCCACCAGGTGTGTGGCCAGGTGTGCAGCCAGGTGTGTGACCAGGTGTGTGGCCAGGTGTGTGGTGAGGTGTGCTCTAAGCAGCAGGCCCAGGAGATGGAGGGTGGGCAGTTACCTTGCAAAAGTTTTGAGAGAACTACTACTCGTGCCTGTCTGTAAGCCATGGACACAAAGAGATAACTTTATGCCCTGAAAAGAACTGAATGCCCGCTCAGGTAATCACCTTACAAAACTTTCACATAGTGACCCTATAGTAATGCCTAAAAGCGGCATTTGCTCACTTCATACACTACAATGTGTCTCAGGAGTGAGGAGCCTGCCCATCCAGAGGCCTGAGGACGACCGCCTTTCCCATGAGAAAGTGGACGGAGGGAACCGGGATGGTCCCTGGACTGTTGGTTTGGAATCAGAGGGTCTTCCCCATGCTGGATTCTCATCCTAACCCCAGCCATCAGGGGAGCCCTGCCCACGGCTGAGGCCCTGCCTCCCTCTGGTGAGGGGTGGTGGACATGGAAGACTTCTTGGTTCACTGGTGGAGATGGAAGATCGAGGCTGCTTCCATTGGGTTCCAACAAGGATGGATGTGCATCACTCAGGCTGCCAGATATGTGGGAGGAACTCTGTCCCCAAAAGATATGTCCATCTGGAAACTCAGAAGGTGCCCTCATTTGGGAGAAGGGCCAGTGCAGATGCAACTAAGGCATAAGGATCTCAAGACGAGATCATTCTGGATTACGGTGGGCCCTAAATCTAATGTCGGGCTTCCTTAAAAGAGACAGAAAAGGAGAAGACAGAGAGAAACAGAGGGGAGAAGGCCACATTGGGATAGAGACAGAGTTTGGGGTGATGGGTCTGCAAGCCAAGGCCAGGATTCTCCCCAGAGCCTCCAGAAGGAACTGACCCTGAGGATGCCTTGACCTCAGACTCTGGCCTCTAGGACTGTGGAGTATAAATTGCTGTTATTTTAAGCCACTCAGTCCATTACACCAGCCCTATGGAGATAAACACAGCAGCTTGAACTAATGCCCTTCCTAGCCCTTAGCTAATGTGTCCCAGATTAGTCAGCATCTTTTTCCTTCATTAATTTATAAGGCATTAGACTCAAGAAATATTCCAGAAAACACTCTCTTTTACTCATGGGTCATAGAGTGTAAAATTACACCATTAGAGATTCATTCCTTAGGTTTGAAAGCCCTTAATTCTGTCTGGGAGGGATAGCGCACCAAGTTTCCAACACTGTAGGGAGAATTAGGTTAAGCTTTAGTCACTGGTAAGAGGGTCTTGTGTTATGTGGGAACCTGTGGTGCACAGGGACATTAGAACCAGAGGGTAGGACATAGTAGGTAGTGACCCTTGCAGGAGGCCATCCTCTGCAGGCCTCCAGAACTCCCACATGTCTTGCTGGCTGTGCCAAGACACTGAGGCCCCAAGCTCTCTGCTCTCCAGCCCACTTCTCAGCACCGTTTATGCAGCTTGTCATCTTGACAGATGAGGTCATCACTCTTGCCTCCCCACGACGGCAGCAGGCTTGCTTACTGCTTGCTACAAAAACAGTGGGTTCCCACTTCTACACTGCTGGTGGGAATGTAAACTAGTACAACCACTATGGAAGACAGTGTGGAGATTCCTTAAAGAACTAAAAGCAGAATGACAATTTGATCCAGTAATCCCACTACTGGGTATCTACCCAGAGGAAAAGAAGTCATTATACAAAAAGGTTACCTGCACATGCATGCTTTTAGCAGCACAATCACAACTGCAAAAATGTCAAATCAACCCAAGTGCCCACCAATCAACCAGTGGATTAAGAAACTGTGGTATATTTATATGATGGAACACTATATAGCCATACAAATGAATGAATTAATGGCATTTGCAGCTACCTGGATGAGATTGAAGACTGTTTTAAGTGTGCATGCATCTGTGTTTACTAAACCCCTCTAGTGACCCTGGGAGGCAGGGATTGATGTGGGAACCCGGGAATACAGGCTAAGCTGCTCACCAGGTCCACAGAGCAGGAAGTGGCTCATGAGACATGAGGTCGAGAGGCTGGCCCTCCAATCTCTGCTCTTCTAAGAGTCTAAGATGGAACTCAGAGGAAATGAGGTGGTTTCTGCCTCCACTTCCTCCTCACTTATTTCCTAGTACTGCTTTGAGATTTGAAGGATGATGGGGTAAAAGAGAGGCTCAGAGAGAGAGGGAGAGAGGGAGAGAGAAGAGAGGCGTGAACAGCAGGAGCAGATCCTGACAGCTCAGCTCCTTGGTGGGGGCTTCAGAGAGAACAGGGGCATTGGTTTGTGCACTGAAAAGTCCAGTTGTCATCTGGGACTTGGACGTTCATGTCCCTGAGGACGGTGATGGTATTATGCAGAGCTGTCCTGCACCTGAGGCAGCAGCAGGGAGAATGTGTGCCCCTGTGTGCCTCATCTCTCAGCTTTCTGTGGCTCATTCATCTCTCAGTTATCTGTGGCTCAAGCAGATAAACAAATGTTGAAAATTAAAAAGTAGGAGTACTAAAGCTCATAATCTTACTTTAAATGGAAATATTTTACCTATACTTAAATCAGAATTTATTATAATTTTACCTATTGGCTTTAAACAATGCAAAGCCATCAGTAATCTTTTTAAAAGTTCTTTCCATCTTTCCATCATTTTCAACTGAGTGTTGTAAATGAAATCAAATAAGAGAAAGAGTATGTGAGATAGATTTAAAATGTTAGCAAAAGGTAGGAATATTCTTCCTGAATTTGAAAACGAATGAAAAGGAAAGGTAAAAAATTAGAAATGTATGAATCACCACACAAGAGTGTCAATTCTTCTGGAAAAGGGGAAATCAAATAGAAATTTAGATTATAGATGCCTTAATTTAACATTTGAAGTGGAGAAATGCAAAATTAAAAAACTGTCTTCAGATTTTGAATTTTTACTAAAGAAAGTTATTCTGCATGAATACATTTGATTTTCAAAAAGCAGCCACTGACTCAACTCTAAAACATTCTGATGATTTAAGTTCTGGACACGTTTCCTCTTAAATAGGTGATTTTGAGAAGCCTGTTATGTCAAGAGTTTGTAATATAAAATCAGCATCATGTTGATATCTTTTTAAAATTCTATTATGTGTCAGGGTGGTGAGTATGTTTTTATTGTTATTATTTATTTTTCTTTAAGTTCTGGGATACATGTGCAGAACTTGCAGGTTTGTTACATAGGTATACATGTAGCATGGTGGTTTGCTGCACCTGTCAACCTGTCATCTAGGTTTTAAGCCCCGCATGCATTACGTATTTGTCCTAATGCTCTCCCTCCCCTTGCCCCCCATCCCCTGACAGGCCCCAGTGTGTGATGTTCCCCTCCCTGTGTCCATGTGTTCTGATTGCTCAATTCCCACTTATGAGTAAGAACATATGGTGTTTGGTTTTCTGTTCCTGTGTTAGTTTGCTGAGAATGATGGCTTCTAGCTTCATCCATGTTCTTGCAAAGGACATTAATTCATTCTTTTTTATGGCTGCATAGTATTCCATGGTGTACTATAAAGACATATGCACATGTATGTTTACTGCAGCACTATTTACTATAGCAAAGACTTGGAACAAACCCAAATGCCCATCAATGATAGACTGGATAAAGAAAATGTGGTACATATACACTATGGATATCTTCTAAAAGTCATTGTGAGTTTTGCTTAGTAAAATTTTATCTCAGTTTGGAAGAGGTCTTGGGAATTTTTAACAATATAAGTCACAGTAGTATCCTGTAAAAGGAGTTTTGGGGCTGGGAAACTAAAATTTTAATACATTTTGTTCTTGGTATAAATACAATACTTAAAATAATGCTGTGAGTTTTAACACATCCACTTTTAAATTATTTTCCATATTTTTTTTTTTTTTGAGATGGAGTTTTGCTCTTGTTGCCCAGGCTGGAGTGTAATGGCGTGATCTCGGCTCACTGCAACCTCCGCCTCTCGGGTTCTAGCTATTCTCCTACCTCAGCCTCTCGAGTAGCTGGGGTTGCAGGCATGCGCAACCATGCCCAACTAATTTTGTATTTTTAGTAGACACAGGGTTTCTCCATGTTGGCCAGGCTGGTCTTGAACTCTAGACCTCAGGTGTTCCCCTCTCCTCGGCCTCCCAAAGTACCGGGATTACAGGCGTGAGCCACTGCTCTCGGCCCTGTTTTCCATATTTTCAACTAGTCCTGGATAAAAATCAACTATTAAAGAAATTCATAAAAACATGCATATGGGGCTGGGGGACACATCTCGCCTGCCTCAGGCTCTGAACTGACTGAGCACAACCCCGTCTGATCCAGTCTTTATGGCAAATTTTGATATTTTGTTTATTGTGGACTATTTTTTGCACTCATTTTGATTTTTAAAAAATATTGCATGAAACAGGATTCTTCTTGATGGCCGAGGCCCCGGAACAACTTTCTTCACCCTGAACTCGACCCCTGTAGGGGCCTTTCTGCATGTCTGTCACCAGGCCGCCCCTGTGCGGGCACGTTTTTTGGCACAACTGTGTCCCCAGCTCCTCCTTCCCAGAAGCTGAGGCTTTTGAAATCGCAATGTGAGACGTCACAAAAGGTCTCTGCCTAACCCCCTCATGGACACCGATCTCTGGGAAGAACAGTTTTGTCTTGACCAGTTAAGATATCCGTTTTGAAATGTTTCAAATATTGGGGAATGTTGAGTATTTGAGGAATTAGGAGATTATCCAGCTGGAATGAGGTTCACATGGGTTCTGGCCTTTTCTTCCCTGTTTTTATAGTTCCTTTTCTTTAGCATTCGTGATGTTAAAAAACAGGCCGAAAGCCCCACTGGTCACATTGCAGGGAGTCCACCTCTTTCCACAAACACTTCTCAGTCTCAACATTTTCTAGAGGAGCAGATGAAGCTTGTGTGCTCAGAAATAAAGCATTAGAAGCAGCGTTCACAAGAGGCTGTCTCCTTAGGCAGTGGTGAGGGGGTGCAGGTCTCATCTCTTCTTCCAAGGATATGGAAACTTCCTGACGGGCAAATGCAAGAGATCAAGTCAGTGTCAGTAACCTGCCCTGGGCCTTTCTTGGTTTTTTAAGGTTAACAGACTTATTATAAACTGTGTTGAACAAGGCAAGGTAGAAGTTTGCCTAGTGGCTGAGAGATAGAAATTGTTAGACCCAGTATAGAATGGAAGACATTTCGTGATCCCTTGAATTTCTTCTTCACCCTTCACACCTGACATGAGGCATTCTAGCTTGTGGATTCACTAGGGAATAATTTGGCCTTTGCCCCATGGAAGACGCACTTGCCTCTGGGGGGCTGCCTTTCCTATTTCTCTTTGTGAAGTTGTCCCTCATTTACCTTGAGCTGAGAGCCTTGTGTTCTTTAGCTTTCTGGTGGATAATGTTAAATATTAACAGGGTCTTGCTCTGTCACCCAGCTTGGAGTGCAGGGATGCAATCATGGCTCACTGCAGCCTTGACCTCTTGGGCTCAAGTGATCCTCCTATCTCAGCCTCCCAAATAGCTGGGACCACAGATATGTGCCACCACACCAAGCTAACCTTTTTATTTTTTGTAGAGATGAGGTCTCACTTTGTTGCCCAGACTGGTCTCAAACTCCTGAGCTCAAGTGATTCTTCTATCTTGGCCTCCCAAAGTGCTGAGATTACAGGCATGAGCCACCCTGCCCAGCCTGTGAATAGTGTAAAATTAGAAAAATATGAAGATGAGTAACAACCACAACTCTTTTCAGGATCTTAGTTCAGTAACATTATCTTAAGAAAACCAATGTTCTGTTGCTAGTAAAAACAAATAACAACAAGAAAGATACAGTTTCTCTAAGTTTGTCTGGAAAGGCACAGATATTGCATAGGCAATTTACCCCAAATTAAGAAGACACACAGAACACACAGCATGAGATTTCGGCATAACTTTATGCCATTTTTTCTTCTTTATTGTGTTTATTGAAAGATGCTCTTATTCCAAGTTTCTGGAATCTAGTTTAGGGTAATTATTTTCTTTCTCACCTATAATCTGCCAACCATTTTCTGTAGAGAAAAACATGGACTCCCATGAGTAAGAAGACAGGCCAGATAGATTTTATTTTATTTTAAAAAATATTTATTTATTTAGAGTCAGGGTCTCACTCACTCACCTAGGCTGGAGTGCAGTGGCGCCATCACGGCTTACCGCAGCATCAACCTCCTGGACTCAAGGGGTTTTCCCACCTCATTCCCCTGAGTAGCTGAGACTGCAGGTGCGTGCCACCATGCCCAACTAATTTTTGTATTTTTTGTAAAAATGGGTGTATCAATCTGTTCTCACACTGCTATGAAGAAAATACCTGACACTGGGTAATTTTTAAAGAAAAGATTTAATTGACTCAAAGTTCTGTATGGCTGGGCAGGCCTCAGGGAACTTACAATCATGGTGGAAGGCAACTCTTCACAAGGCAGCAGGAGAGAGAATGAGTGCAAGCAGGGGAAATGCCAGATGCTTATAGAACCATCAGATCTCATGAGACTCACTCATTATGAGAACAGCATAGGGGAAATTACCCTTATGATTAAATTACCTCCGCCTAGGCTGACCTTGACATGTAGGGATTATTACAATTCAAGGTGAGATTTGGGTGGGGACACAGAGCCAAACTATATCAATGTGCCATGTTGCCCAGGCTGGTCTTCAACTCCTGAGCTCAAGAAATCCGCCCCGCCTTGGTCTCTCAAAGTGCTGGGATTACAAGGTGTGAGCCACCATGCCCAACTGCCTGATAGATTTTAAATGCACAAATAAAGGTGATGATGGAAAGAATCTTTAGAGGAATTGGGAAAAGTCTGCAAAACAGTCACTGTCCAAAAATGAGAGGCCTTGTTTATTCACATAGACTGTGATATGGTTTTGTTGTGTCCCCACCCAAATCTCATCTTGAATTATAGTTCTCATAATCCATATGTGTCGTGGGAGGGACCAGGTGGAGATAATTGAATCATGAGGGTGGTTTCCCCCATCCTGTTCTCATGATGTGAATTAGTTCTCATGAGATCTGATGGTTTTATAAGGGGCTTCCCCCTTTGCTGGGCACTCATTCTTTTCTTTCCTGATGCCATGCGAAGAAGGAAGTGCTTGCTTCTCCTTCTGCCATGATTGTAAGTTTCCTGAGGTCTCTCCAGCCTTGCAGAATTGTGAGTCAATCAAACCTCCTTTTAAAATAAATTACCCAGTCTTGGGTATGTCTTTATTAGTAGCATGAGAACACATGAATACAGACTGTCTTAAATAGTGCTTTCTGGTGATTGTTTTCCTTTAGCAGCAAATCTGCCTAACACAGCAACACAAATATGCTAGTTATAACCACATCTCATTAACGTTTAAGGCATGAGGTTTAGGGATAAGCTGTATTTCCTCATTAGACAGAAGCTCCTTTTTATTTCAACTTAAGTTGTGAAAGTTTCTAAAAATGATTCAGTTCACTGTGAACCTGCTGAACTTTGTTGTTATTGTTATAATTTTAATGAGAGTCTGACCTCATTTCTCATTGTCTGGTAGAAATGTAGGAGATTGACCAAGAAGGATTCATGCTGTTAGTCTAGATGTTTAAAAAGTATGATTCCTTTTTTATAGCCATTTGCTTTTTTCTCCTAAAGGAGAAGTGCAGAAAAATCACAACTAATAAATGATTCTGGTCCAGAGTGTTTTTTACACTGTAGAGCTATGTGACATTTTTCTTCTTTTCTCATTTAGCTGATGTTGGTATGGTGTCTAATAGTTTGCAAAGCATCTTCATATATATTCCATTTGATTGATCCTCACAGGAAGCCTATGGGGCAGACAAAGGATGTAGTGGCACTTTTGACCAATCCTCAGAGGTATTAAATAATGTGCCTGAGATCACACAGCTAATATGTGGTTATGACTGAATGTATATATCACCCCCAAGTCATACATTGAAACCCTCCCCTCCCCTCACCATGTGGCTGTATTTGGAGTAGAAGGGTAATTAAGGTTAATAAGGTCATAGATTGGGATCCTAATCTAATGTCATTCATGCCCTTATAAGAACACATCAGAGAGAGTTCTCTGGCTCTCTCTGCCCCATGTAAGGATACAGTGAGAAGACAGCCACCTGCAAACCAGGAAGAGAGTCCTCACCGAACACTGACTGTGCCACCACCTGACCTTGAAATTCCAGCCCCCAGGACTGAAAAATCAATGTTTGTTTTATTAATAAAACACCTTCTTTGTGGTATTTCCTATGGAAGCTTGAGCAGGCTAAGAGATTTTGGTGCTGGGGGGCAGGGGTGCTGCTGTAACAAATACCTAAAAATGTGGAAGTGGCCTTGAACCTGGGTAATAGGTAAAAAGGCTAGATGGCTGTGAAGTGCTTGTTGGTAGAAATATGGTTGTTCAAGGTGACTCTGGGGAAGGCTCAGAGAGGAAAGGGGAGAGCTGGAGAGAAAGCTTCTAGTATCTTAGAGCATGCAGGTATCATAGAATGTTATGGAGAAGCTGGTTTTGAAAAGAACACACAGGGTTTGCCTGAATAACCATTTGATAAGGAGATGAGTATGGGTGGGAACCATGGCTGTAATCACCCACCTCAGAAGGATCCAGGAATAGAGATTGGATTACTTCCAGAGACCCTGTCAGCTTGAACCGGAGGGGACACGGTGGGGAAAAAATAAAGGAAGGAATCAGACTGCTGAGATTCCACAGGATGTGACCACAGAGCTATTCTGCTGCATGTGTGTTTTATCTTTCAGAAAAATGGAAGCATCACCCTGATGGTGATTCAGAGATAATCAGGTCTGCCTCCTTGGTTTCTGTTTTAATGGGCCAGAACTCCACGGCTCAGAACGTGGGGAGTGGGGCCACCCAGTAGATCCCTGGGGTGAAGCTGCCACCCCCTTGGGCTGGAAGGAGGAACATTAGCCAAACAAAATGTTTCTCAAGCCTTAAGCTTTAATAAAATTTGCCTTACTAGATTTTGGGCTTGCCTGGAACCTGCTGCCCCTTTCTTCTTTCCTGTTTCTCTCTTTCAGAATGAGAATGTGTATCCCTACTATTGTACTTTTGGAATGAGAATGTGTATCCCTACTATTGTACTTTGGAAGGGCATATTTGTCCAGTTTTAATGGTTCACAGCTGTAGGAGAAGTGTAGCTCAGGATGAATTGTGCCTTGAACCTCACCTGTATCAGATTCAGATGACATTGAGATAAGACTCTAGACTTTAAGCTTCAGCACTGATGCTGGAATGAGTGAAGATGTTTGAGGATGTTGGGCTGGAATGAACGTATTTTGCATGCTAGGAGGTCAAGAGTTTTTGGAGGTCGTAAATTTTTAGGTGGAATTTTATCAACTGAATGTTTGTGTCACCCCAACATTTATATGTCAAGGTCTTAACATCCAATATGGCTGTATTTGGAGATGGGGTCTTTTTAGAAGTAATTCAGGTTATATGTGGTCATGAGGATGGGACCCTAATCAGATAGAGCTGGTGTCCTTATTGCAAGAGACATGGGAGGGCTAAGCTCTAGCTCCTTTCTCTCTGCCATGTGAGGACACAGGGAGAAGGGGTTGTTTGCAAGTCAGGACAACTGCTGGCACCTTGATCTTGAACTTCTAGTATCTGGAATGATGACAAATATATGTCTGCTGTTGAAACTACCCAGTTCATGGTATTTTGTCATAGCAGCCTGAGCTGACTCATACACATGGTAATGTAGTTGACATGTGGCCTCCTAATAGGATACAGATTCCAGTCCACAAGTCCGCTTTTAGTGTGTTTCTATGAAAATATAAACAGATGATGTATTCTTGATCTCAAGATCTATAAACCTCTACCAGATTCACTCCGAGAGAGTTAAGTAGATATTTATACCAGGACCTAGCATCGACATCAGTGATCCTAAGAGGAGCTGAGGCATCGCTACTGAGTCTTGACTCAAGCCAGGCTTGAGTTTGAGTGATGATTTTACTACCTGCTAAAGGCATGGCCTTGGTGAAGCTGCTTACCTTCTTCACACCTCACCTATTCCATTGCTAATCAAAATAACAGATAAGGCAGAAGGACACTGAGTATTTACAGCTTGCATGGGGACAGCTGCATGGTGAGCACATAGAAAACATTAGTTACTGGGAGGAATTCCATCACAACTATGAATTGCCACCAGCAATACCGCAGCGTACCTGCCATAGTTGGCCATGGCAATGACAGAAAAGGGAAATGTGAAGTGGCTTGAATACATCTTTGGCTGTGAGTTATTAATTTGTATCTGGTTTTGTTCTGCTTGTAGAGAAAGACTGGGGAGAGCATGGAAATTAAGCACAGCAGCCTGTGACCAGGCGAAGAGGCGGGGATGGGTGCTGATGAGGACTGAGGGCCATCACCTGGCTTTCCCTGCTGGGATGTGTCAAAGACCCCCTCTTCTTGTGGGGATGCGTCAAGGACCCCCTCTCCCTGCCGGGGTGCATTGAAGACCCCCTCTCCCTTCCGGGATGCATCGAGTACCCCCTCTCCCTGCCAGGATGAATCGAAGACCCCGTCTTCCTGCTGGGATGCGTCAAGGAGCCCCTCTCCCTATGGGGATGTGTCAAGGACCCCCTTCCCTGTGGGGATGCATCGAGGACCCCCCCCATGGCGATGCATTGAGGACCCCCCCTCCCTGTGGGGATGTGTTGAGGACCCCCTCTCCCTGCCAGGATGCCTTGAAGACTGGCTCAGGCTGCTGTATCCTCCCACCTTTCTCTTACTTTCTGTGCAAAATACAACGCTCGTGAGAACCTGAAAGGGGAAACAGCAAAATCCAAAAATCTTCTTTCTGGGACAGGATGAAGATAGCTCTTTTCACTGAGGATTTTAGATTTTAAAAAATCTCTCTGCATGCTGGCTGACTTAAAAATGTAAATCTTCTACTGACTTCATTCTCTAGTATTAAGGAATTAAACCCAACAGAGTTCTCAAATGCTTCTTAGCTAGAGATAAGAAAGAGAAAGAACTTGGCTAGTTTCATTTAGGTGAGAGTAAGTCATCATATTTCAGCTCTGTTTCCCTAATAATTAAGCCTAAAGACATAGCTAGACTAAATTGCTATTTATTTATTTCTTTATTTTTATTATACTTTTGTGGAGATTCCTCAAGGATCTAGAACTAGAAATACCATTTGATCCAGCCATCCCATTACTGGGTATATACCCAAAGGATTATAAATCATGCTGCTATAAAGAGACATGCACACATATGTTTATAGCTAAAGTAAATATTTAAAAGAATCTTTTTCAAAGTACTTACAATGTATGGAAAAATGCATGTCTCAGTAAAGGTAAATATATCAATGTTGTAAATATTACTAATAAAAAATTCTAACAGCAAGGCATCCTTGCTGTTTAAATCAGGGTTAGGGTTAGGGTTAAATATCGGTTCCAAGTTACCCCAGTGTGGGCAGGAGCAGAGGAAGCTGCCCACACATGTGGTGTCCCCTTCTGAAGCTCTTGGTGAGCCCGGTGTGGGTTTCCAGTGAGGGTTCACACCTGCGCACACGCGTGACCTGCAGATGAGACCGACTCCTTTACTAGAAAATTGCAGGTATTATGTTCACATCTTGTTTTCTTTTTAAGCTTGGATTATTAGACTCTGTCTATATCCATGATCAGAGGATGGTTCTAAATGCTTCCTCCAAACCCAGCAGTGGCTCAGTCATAATGAAAGCTTCTGTATTTTCCAGCCTCTGCTGCTCATTCTGACAGACCGCAGACCTTGAGTCGTGTCGAGTGTAATATCAGCTGTCAGGATAGTGGCACATTTTCTCTATTAGAGGCAAACTTAGAGTCACATTTTCATCAGCCTGCTTTTGGCTCGTGATTATTAGGGAGACAGTCTAATTGATCTACGTCCCCAGCAGCCTTCTATGTGGAAGGAGTCAGAACTGCAAAGTCACGTTGGTGACTGGCTGTCGCAGGTGGGGTTCTTCTGAAGCAGATGCTGAGTTTGGGACCAACACCCATGGGAGGCCGGTGGGAAGAGGAGGGCAGAGAGGAAGGGTGACGAGGCCTCACCAAGGCTTAGCTCATCCCTGGGGAGGCCTGGGGGATGCTGTGCGCCAGAGCTTCCTCCGTGTGACTGGGATGCTCATAACCTTGTGTGGGCTCCCCAGACACCCCCATCCTGAGGGAGCTCATCGCTGGAGGCTCCCGCCAACCTCACTCTGCAGCTGGGCACAGTCCTTTCTGAAGGGCGCATGGGAGGCACATCTCCACGTCAATCACACGGGCAAACATGGCGCCCCTGTCCAGCCAGACAGTGGTTCCCATCACTCACGACAGAGCCTGCCTGAAGAGCAGGACACCACCTGAACCACTGTGGGGACTGCTAACCTTCCTCCTAGCCCAGGACCCAGCCTCCTGCCAGACAGCCCAGGCGATAAGGGGGACAGGCAGGTAATCAGCTCAATCGATTCTCCTCCCAGGATGCCTGCTGTCCTTTTAGGGGTCTCCTGAAGGTAATGAGGGAGCTGGAGAAATGCTGCAGTCCCAGAGCTGCTGCTGCTGCCATGGACCCACGTCAGGGTGAGGTTCTGTGGCTCACAATCCTGTCCTGCCTCAGATCAGAGCCCAGAGGCACCACGTCCCCTGCCCCTGGCATGGCTGACCTTGGTGGAGGTGAAAATGCTGAAGTGATGAGTAAATCATACAGGAAGCCGGCAAGGAGGAGGGCCAAGCATATGGGGGTTCCATCAATGGAAAGGTGAAATGAGGAGCCACTTGGTCTTCCTGCTGGCGTATTTGTGTCTAATTTTTAAAGAGAAAAAGGATCATATGTTTGCTGAGCATCTCCACTTTGTGTTTCTTTCTCAACACCTTACACAGTCTCATTGGATCTTGACAAAAAGTGAAATGAGGGAATCTGCCCAGGTCTGCAAGGACAGGAAGTGACAGGGCCGTGGCTTGAACCTTCGCTCTGCCGGGTGCTGGTCGCTGGGTCTTCTCCTGACGCTGCATCCTGTAGCAGGTGGGAGTGCCTGGAAAGGCTCCAGGTGCACGGATGGATGAGGTGGCTTCCTGGTGGCTTTGCCCCCGTCTGGGCATCCACACGTGCCGAGCCACCGGGGCTTTCTCCTCCTTTGTCTACGTGGCCACTTTGATCGCACGTGGGGCAATTTTCTTTTACTCTCATGATGAACAAAAGCTTGTTTATGTGTCATTTTCTTCTCACTCCTTTGCTTCTTGAGCGACTCGGGGAGCTTTGAGCGTGCTGACGGCAATAGGTGCAATCAGAGTCACAATTAGACAGTGATTCACATTATGTAAAAGATTCATCACGCCAGTGGATGCAAAATGACTCACCGGCTGCCTGGCAGTGATTGCTGCACATGTCAGCCTCACTGGCTGGGCTGCAATCACGGTCAGGCAATGCCCTTCCAGGGCATCCTTATGGGCAATCTCACAAGGTGTGTGTGAGCGCACGCGTGTGTTGTGATGGAATTCCAATTCCTCCGTGTCCTGGTATCAGTGGGAAATTACCCGTCTGCCTCCTTCCTTGATTTGATTTGAGAGTCCCAGCCCATTTTAACCCATGCCTATGGGATACATCTGGATACGCACCTGGCGGTAACAGTCAACTCATTCCCAGAGGGGCTGCCAGCTCGGACCTGCTTTTGCCTCTGTCCTCCCTACCCCATTAGACAGGACCGCCTGGCATCGCTCCCCGTGGGGCCGAGTCCCAGGTTGATGAGCTGTGCCTGCCTCAGAGGAGAAAGTTCTGGCCCTGGTGCTGCACAAATGGCTTTATAACTTGCTATTAAAAATATACAGGACAAACAATCATTTATAGATTCCAGCAGGAGAGCGACATTCTCATTGCAGAGATTGAGCATGTGCAACTGCGTTTGCTATAAACTCAGCAGCTGTGCTTCAGGACTTTTGAGAGTTTTCTTTCTTTGTTTCCCTCCCTCTCTCCCTCCCTCCCTCCTTCCTCCTTGCTTTCTTGCTTCTTCCTTCCTTCCTTCCTTTCTTTCTTTTCTTTCTCTTTCTTTCTTTTTCTTTCTTCCTTTCTTTCCTTCCTTCCTTCCTTCCTTCCTTCTTTCTTTCTTTCTTTCTTTCTTTCTTTCTTTCCTTCTTTCTTTTTTTTTTTTCAATACAGCCCAAAATTCTTAATTTTAGAGACTGGAGTTCTATTCTTGTTACTTCAGAGAAAGCAGCAAACTCAGTTGCTTACCAGCATGAAAAAGGAATTTATTTTCATCAGAGAAAAGCTCTCTGCCTACTGGCTAGACAAGTTAGGAATCCTAGGCGAGGCCGTGTTGAGTTTCACAGCTTGAAAGGAGAATTAAAGGTGGAAAATCCACCTTCAAAGAATCCAATATGGGTAAATATTAGAGGTTTTTAGTAAAATTTGCTTTGGAATTGTATATAATTTGGAAAGAAAATACAAATAGTGTTGTGAATTTTTACTTTATTGAACTTTGGCATAGGTAGCCCTTCAAAGGCTTCAAAATGGATATTAGCAAAAGCAAACAGTTCATGAAGTTCATGAGTAACCAAATCATCAGATCATGGAAGCAATTGTGGGTGGAAACAGAAAGCCCCTGTCCTGTGTGTGTTTCAGTTTGACTCAATGAGCTATACTGTATTTCATGAAAATAGACCTGAGTTCTAGAACTAAATGAAAACTCAAATATATACATAGTTTTTCTCTGTTTTTTTCACCAAGATTTCAATTTTAAAATGCCACCATATTTTTATATGTCTAGTTGGGAAAGATGACTTTTCTCAAAGTTCTGTGTTTTTAAATAAGATGCTGAGGCTTGGGTCCCAAAGGTTTAAGATAATTCTATAGGCAGCAGCTGTGGGCTCATTTTGAAAAGACAAAATGTAGCTTTACTTTCTGTCAGTGAGGTTTTCGGTCCCAAGTGCTGAGTTAACACAAATGAACAATTTAGCTTTCTTCTAGAATATGAATCTTACTAATTGTGGGTATGAAAATGAAGTCTGAGCTCTGAACCATTCAGTGAAGGAAGGAGGAGGCAGACATTTTCAGCAACTGAGACAGAAGCCCAAACCTGGGCTCATCTTCAGGGAATTTGAAGAGTGTCTGGTAAGTGCTAATATGTGTAGCGAAATCAAAGGATATCTTAGGAAGTCTGTTGCCCACTAAGTGTTTTCTCTCTTTATTTAGGTGAAGCATTAACAAGTCAATAGGCTTAACTTAGATATTCAGAATATGAAACCAGTCACTTAAAAAAAAAGCTTTATTTTATTCAATAGAAAGATTGACAGATAATTATTACATCTACCATGTGGTAGGCACTGAATTAGAGGCCTGTGCATATTGGTGAACCTTTAGACATGGCCACTGCTTTTACGGGGCTTGGATTCTAGTGGGAAAGATGTGTACTAAATAAACCAACCCAATAAACATGGGGTGCGGCATTGTTCAGAACGGTAAAGTTACGGAATCAACCCAAGTGTCCATCAATGAGAACTTAGATTAAAAAATAGATAAAAGTGTGGTATATAAACCCAATAAAATATTATGCAGCCATAAAAAGAATGAAATCCTGCCATTTGCAGCGACATGGATGGAACTGGAGGGAATTATGTTCAGTAAGATAAGCCAGGAACAGAAAGACAAATTTGGCTTCTTCACACTGATGTGTTGAAGAGATAGGAGTTGATCACATGGAGGAAGAGAGTAGAATGATGGTTATCAGAGGGGATAAAGACAGCTTGGTTTATTGGCAATATATTTGGATGTGTGTTCCTGCCCAAATCTCATGGTGAATTGTAATCACCAGTGTTGAAGGTGGGGCCTGGTGAGAGGTGATGGGATCACTGGGGCGGATTCTCGTGAATGCTTTGGCACACTCCCCTTGGAGCTGTTCTCACAATAGTGAGTTCTTTTGAGATCTGGTCATTTAAAAGTGGGTAGCACCTTCTCTCTCTCTCTTGCTCCTGTTTTTGCCATGTGATGTGCCTGCGCCCCCTTCACCTTCCACCATGATTGTAAGTTTCCTGACGTCTCCCCAGAAGCTGAGCAGATGCCAGCATCGTGCTTTCTGGAAAACCTGTAGAACCATGAACCCATTAAACCTCTTTTCTTTATAAATTACTCAGTCTCAGGTATTTCTTTATAGCAACGCAACAACAGCCCGAATATAATTGGTATGAAAATACAGTTAGATAGAAGGAATAATTTCCAGTGTTTGAAAGCACAGTAGGGTGATGATAGTTAAAAATAATTTATTGTATGTTTCAAGATAGATAGAAGAAAAGATTTAAAATGTTCCCAACACAAAGAAATGATAAATATTTAAGATGATGGATATTCTGATTACCCTTTTTGATTATTATGCATTGTAGGCGTGTATCAAAATATGACATGTACCCCGTAAACATGTACAATTATTATGTATCAATATAATTTTTTTTGAGATGGTGTCTTGTTCTGTCACCCAGGCTGGAGTGCAGTGGTACCATTTCTGCTCACTGCAACCTCTGCGTCCTGGGTTCAACTGATTCTGGTGCCTCAGCCTCCCTAGTAGCTGAGATTACAGGTGCGTGCCACGACACGCAGCTAATTTTTGTATTTTTTGTAGAGAGGGTATTTCACCATATTGGCTAGGCTGGGTCTTGAACCCTTGGCCTCAGGTGATCCTCCTGCCTCGTCCTCCCAAAGTGCTGGGAATTACAGGCATGAACCACTGCACCCAGCTCAATAGAAAAATTTTAAAAGCAGAGAAGAAGGCACCTCAACTAGAAGGAAAGGAAAGGTTTGCTGTTGGAATGGGACTGGGGGTGGCTGGCCTGTTTTGGAAGTCACATCCTGTACTTGGAAATAGAATATAACCAGTGCCTAGGTATATAATCCCCCCGATGAAATGTCACACAATAACATGGAGGACAGGCTGAAAGCGAACTAGCTACTGTTCCTGAGATGAAAATACAGTGGTGGGTCCCTCGGGGCTTCACAGTCCTTCCTCTCGTGCCCCCTCAGTGTCTGCTCAGAGATGTGTGGGGCTCTCTTCACCAGCAGCGACTCCTCTAACTTTGGCCACATACTGGTCATCCAGGGGCCTCCTAAAATCCAGGAGCATAAAAACAAGTGGAATTTCTGAGAACCAAAGATGGCGCATGTCTGTGCTTGGGCTGCCACAGGCAGTTTTGTGAAAAAACAGATGTATTTCTCATAGTCCTGGGGTCTGGAGGTCCAAGGCCAAGGTGTGTTCAGGGCTGACTCCTCCTAAGGCCTCTCTCCTTGGCTTTCAGATGGCTTCTTCTCTTGTGTCCTCACAGGGTTGTCCCTCTATGGGTGTCTGTGTCCTGATTTCTTCTTACAAGGACATCAGTCCTAATGACTTCATGTTACCTTAATCATTTCTTTAAAAGCCCTATTTCCACATACTGACACATTCTGAGGTCCTGGGTTAGGACTACAATCTGGGAATCTTGGGGGATGCAATTCAACCTGAAGCAGATGGGGGTCTCATAGCCTGTGTCACCCAAGCTCATGCCAGAGCCCCGTGAGGGAGCCCCGGGCCCCCGCTTTGATATGGTTTGGTTGTGTCCCCACCCAAATCCCACCTTAAATTCCCATGTGTTGTGGAAGGATGGAAGTGATAATAATTTGACAGCAGAGAAGACAATTGCTGCCGGAGAGGGGTGAGGAGACCCCAGACCTCTGAAGGTTGGAGGGTCCCAGGCCCTGGGCAGAGCAGGTAGCCCCACCCATGTGACACCCCTGATCACAGCTCAGGAGTTGGAAAAGGTGGAATCACATGCAGAGGCTGGCTGGGGAGGTAGGAAGTTGTTGAATGAGTTTTTAAATATTTCCGTCAAAATTCTTACTGCAGCCTCAGTGTTGATGGGGACGAGTGGCTTCTCCTTATTTCTGGCTTCTCCCTGGCTCTGACTCTGGGACCCTGGCCTGGTCCCTGGCCTAGGGCTGCCGGTTGGGTCCATTGCTGGCGGCAGGTAGAATGTGAAGGAGGGAGAGGAGCTGTCCTCACTCCTCTCCTACTCATGCCTGTCCATGTCAGCAGCCCCTCCCCAGGCATCCCTCGCCCATGGTGTGGGCAGTGCTATTCTCACTTCCCTTGGGCCCTGCCCACCCACCTCCAAAGAATCCCGTCAGTGACTCCTTTTAATCACCTCTTTGTCTGTGACAATGTCTTCTGGGGCCCTCTGGCTGATATAAGGAGAAGCCTGGCTTTCTGTATAACTTGTTAAAGTGAAGTGAATCATTCACACTGGCATGTATCTACAAGTCACACAGCTTTGCAACTGGAGTGACTTTAAGCTCATCTAACCAAACCTTCCGTGACAGATGAGGACACCCAGAATCATAGGATAGAAGTGACTCGCTCCCATCTGGGTTGACCAAGCTGAAACTCAAGCGCAGAGTCTAGCAAAGCACACTTCATCTTCTCTTAGAAGGAAGATCCTGCTGGCATGGCTCACCTCCACCTACCCCAGGTCTCCCCCACCCTCCCTTAGAAGGAAGGTCTTAGAAGGCAGCATTGTTCACCTTCACCTACCCTAGGTCTCCCCCACCCTCAGAGGGGAGTATTTGGGTAAATCGCAAGACTACTCCGGACATCCATTAAGAACAAATGGTTTCCAGCACAGTCCTTTCCTGGGGTCTGCCTTTTCCCTCTGAGATGCTTGGAAGTTGAAGGGGTCAGGCAATTCAAGTCCTCCCTGGCATCTCAGGGGCCACTGACACACAGGAAAATGTGCCGCTCTACTCGCTGTTTGACTTTGGTGGATGCAAATTTGTTCTAAATGAGCCTGACATTCATTAGCATGTAAACATATGTTGCTGGTGGCGGCTCGCAGGGCCACGTGCTGATGGATCTCGTGGGCTGTCCCCGCTGGACACCACCAGGCTGCCTGGGTCTGTGTTGCTTCTGGCTGAGGCTCCACATGTTGTTTTTCTTGCACTATGAAGTCTACATTTTAGCTACAGGGTCATTTTTTTTTTTCCACTGAAGAAACACAGACACATTTGTGAAAAGAACCTGAGTTTATCCACCGATCTACTGGAAGGAGCCTCTTAGAATGTCAACTGCTCAGCGTCTGCCTTGACTCCCAGGCAGTTCTCACTGTCCTGTGGCTCAGAGACTCCATGGGGCTGAATTATATATTTGATTCCAGTTCTGCTCAATATTTCCCCACAAGTAGTGCTGTGGATGCATCTGATGCCTTTAGAGATATCTGCAGCAGGAATAGTGCAGAGAATAAAACCCGCCATGCTAAAATATTTTTGCTGAAGGCAATTAAGAAGTGCTCTGGCCTTCCCTCTATTTTCTGAAAAATACACAACATAATCATATTATACAAAGGCAAAAGTGCCCTTTCTCCCCTCTCTGCCAGGAAGGATGCAGGTCAATCTCTGCAGACAACTTCAGACCCTTATCATTCAGGAGACAGCACCAGAGGAATTTACACAAAAACTCTCATTTATTGGTTTTCCCACAATTTGCTGCCCCCAGTGACCTAAAGTCCTTTTACTTTGTCTTCGCACTTCTCAAAACATTTATGATCCTTGTCGAAGATGTTATATCAATGAAAGTTCTGAGCTGTCTCTTTGAGATTCCCTCATTCCCTGTTTATCTCCCACATATATATGAGATATACATGCTAATTAACCTCTGTTTGCTTTTATTGGGTTCATCTGCCTTTTGTTATAGGAACCCCAGCCAATGAAGCTAAGATGGGTGGAAGAAAAAATTACATTTTTCTCCCCTGTGGCAGCATTATTCTAGCAATAGCGTTTTTTTGTAGATTTCTGTTGAATTCATAAACACACACACACACACACACACACTCACACAGAGCAATGTAAAAAGAAAGAAGTGTGGGGAGTCCTGATGAAATTTTAGGTCACAGAGATACCTAAATATGTTGGAAAGTTGTGTTTAAACATTCATTTTTTCCCACATTTATTCTCACATTTTGGAATTTTTTTTCTTCTGAGATACCATTTCTAGTTTGTTTTCTCTACATTTTCTTTCACATCCAAGAAAGTATGCTGGTTAACAGTGTGTCCAACGCACTGCCTCTGTCCTTGTCAGTAAACAAATGTGGTAATGGAGAGGGATATGGGAGTCACACTACACCGGGATGGAAACACAGATATGAAGTAAATAAAAACAGGTGAAAACCCAGCATTTCTGGAACTCTCACCTGCTCCTGTGCCAATATCCATTCTTCAGCTCCCCCTCCATTCTTCCCTTCTTTTCTCACACTATGGGGTCTGCTTTGGAGATGTTATCTACTTCCATTCTTCCAAAGTCAAGCTTCTAGCTTTGGTTGGAACTGCAGAACCATTTACTCATTCGGCAAATATTTTCTAAGCACATGTATAGGCACCGAAAATACCATGGTTCACCAACATGACCGTGGCCCCTGCTCTCCCGAACTTGCGGCCTGATAGGGAGAGTGGACACTAATATAACAACCACTCTAATGGGTTTCTGATTAAGAATTGAGGAAAGTGCACCAAAGAAAGGGAAGTGGGATTCTATAAGTTTATGCTGTAAAAGAATTTGGTGTATCTTGGGATGAGAGGTAGAAAACAGATGCATTCTGGAAGGGATGATCCCCTTGCAATCTGGAGAGAAGCAGAGGTTGATTGTTGAGGGGGACAGAGTGTAGGGACACCACGATCTAAACAGAGACGGGGGTGCATGCAGAACGCCTCTTGCAGCAGGAAACAGGCATGCGCAAGGAAGTAAGCAAGGGAGAAAGTGGCGCAAGACAAGAATGAAGGCAGGCAGGAAGGGGCTGGGAGATTATGGTAGATGCTTTATTCTCTTAATAACAGCAATGGGACGCTGTTGAAAGCACTTGAGGGAGGTGGGGAAGTGAGTATGACATACTTTGTGTTTGTAAAATTATCACATTGTCTTACCAAACTAAATATACTCTCTATTTATTATTATTATTATTAATTTTTTTTTTTTTTTTGAGACAGAGTCTTGCTCTGTCGCCCAGGCTGGAGTGCAGTGGTGCGATCTCGGCTCACTGCAAGCTCCGCCTCCTGGGTTCACGCCATTCTCTGGCCTCAGCCTCCCGAGTAGCTGGGACTACAGGCGCCCACCACCATGCCAGGCTAATTTTTTGTATCTTTTTGGTAGAGACGGGGTTTCACCATGTTAGCCAGGTTGGTCTCGATCTCCTGACCTCATGATCCACCCACCTCGGCCTCCCAAATTGCTGGGATTACAGACGTGAGCCACTGCGCCTAGCCTATTTTTTATTTTTTAATTTTACTTTAAGTTCTGGGATACATGTGCAGGTCTGTTACACAGGTATACATGTGCCATGGTGGTTTGCTGCACCTATCAACCTGTCATCTAGGTTTTAAGCCCCGCATGCATTAAGTGTTTGTCCTAATGCTCTTCCTACTCTTGCCCCCACCCCACAACAGGCCCCAGTGTGTGATGTTCCCCTCCCTGTGTCCATGTGTTCTCATTGTTCACCTCCCACTTACAAGTGAGAAAATGTGGTGTTTGGTTTTCTGTTCCTGTGTTAGTTTACTGAGAATGATGGTTACCAGCTTCATCCATGTCCCTGCAAAGGACAAGAACTCATTCTTTTTTTATGGTTGCATAGTATTCCATGGTGTATACGTGCCACATTTTGTTTATCCAGTCTATCATTGATGGGCACTAGATATACTCTTAACATGTGACCCAGCAGTTGCATTTATCCAAAGGAGTTGAAAACTTGTGTTCACAGAAAAACCTGCACATGGATGTTTACAGAAGCTTTATTCATAATTGCTAATTTTATAGCAGCTTTATTCATAATTGCTCAAACTTGGAGGCAACTAAGAAATCAAAATATTCTTCAGTAGGTGAGTGGATAAATAATGTGATATATCCAGACAATGGAATATTCTTTAACACCGAAAAGAAATGAGTTATCAAGTCATGAAAAGAAATGAAGGAACTTTAAACACATACGACTACATGAAAGATACCCATCGGAAAAGACTAAATACTGTAAGCTTCCAACTAAAGGACATTCTGAAGAAGGCCAAACTATGGAGTGAAAATATTAGTGGTTCCCAGGTGTTGGGAAGAGGGAGAGATGATCAGGTGGAACATGGAGGATTTTTAGGATTTTAGTGCAACTGCTCTGTATGACGCTATCATGGTGGATACATGTCATGATACATTTGTTCGAACCCATAGAACCAGCACCAAGAGTGAGCCTTCATGTAAACTGTGGACTCTGGGTGACAATATGTCAACGTAGGTTCTTCAATTGTTACAAATGCTCCCTCTGGGCAGGAGTGTTGTTAGTGGAGGAGGCTGTGCATGTAGGGGAAGGGAAGGCATATAAAAGGACTCTCAGTACCTTTCCCTCAATTTTTCTGTAAACCTAAAACTGCCTAAAAGATAAAGTGTATTTTTAAAAAATAAAGAAAAAAAAAACCCCTAAAAATCCTCACAAAAATCAAATGAGAAAATGATCACATTGGATGCTTCCGGTCAAAATGGAAGAACAAGGGCTGTATTTACCATCCCACCAGATGGCTTTTTTCCTTACTGCTTTTCAGCATTGTTTTGGAGTCTAGCCAGTGCAATAAGGCAAGTTGAAATATATAAAATGCACCTTTACTAGAAAATAAGATTTAAAACTATCTGTATCTGCAGGTGACCTAATCACCTATGTGGAAAATCTCCTGAAGTCACAAAAAGCCACTAAAACTAATAATAATAAATTACTTACTAATAAGTGAGTTTGGAAAGTTTGCAAGATACAAGATCAACACACAAGCAGTATTTATCTCTTTATACACTGGCATGAAATAATTGGAAATGGAAATTTACAAAGCAATATTATTTATAGCACATCAAAAAAATGAAATATTTAAGACTAAATCTGACAAAAGATGTGTAAGATCTATTCATTGAAAAGCAGGCAGTGACGCTGAGATAAATTTAATAACTAAATAAATGAAGTGATATACTGTGTTCATGGATCCGCAGGCTCAGTATTGTTAAGATGTCAATTCTGCCCTTGTGGATCTACAGGTTTAATGCAATTCCAATCAAAATCCCAGCATGATTTTATTTTATTCTATTTTTTTTTTCAGTAGAAATGAACAAGCAGATTCCAAAATGTGTCTGGAAATTCAAAGAACCCAAAAAAGCTAAGACAACTTGGAAAAAAAAAGGTGGAGGACTTACCTTAACTATCAAGATAGTGTGGTATTGGTATAATAAGAGAAAACTGGGCTAATGAAACCTCCTAGAGGGTCTAGTAATAATCTCACAAATATGTTACATATATGCAGTGGATTTTTGAATAAAGTTTCAAAGACATTAAATTAAAAGGATGATAATGATGATAGAACGATTAAATACCATATACCAAAAAAAGAAAAAAGAACTCCTGCTAAACATCTTCACATCGTTGGTGTCACTCATGCAGTTCAATTCACATTTGGCATGTCTTAAAGTTAAACAGACCTCTTCATTCTCCTTTCCCCAATTCACAGAGATGCTGATGTCTTTCAGTGGAACTTGGAGGTCTGCTATTCTTTTTAAAATGACTCTTAGATACTATTTATGCAAGAAGTTATGGGACTATAACTGACAAATACTGTTCCAAACCTTGGAATCACACATTCCCCTGTTTCTCTACTTGTCGTTTCTAATCAGTTTCCCATTTCCTCTTTCTCCTTCATAGTTACACTGCATTTCTTCTAGTTCAGGCTCTTCTTACCCTGCTTGATCTCTTGATGTGGTCACCTGAAAGTCCTTCCTGTTCCAGCCTCCTGGAATCCTTCCTTCATGACCCTGCAGAACTGCCCTCCAGACCAGCAGGTCTGACCGTGGAATCAAGGATCTCAAAGCCGAGTGGGATCTGAGAGGCTATCTAGACCAATCCTCCGCTACAGACATACACCTTTTGGTGACTTCACTTCAGAGCCCAAAATATTTGCACTGCAGGCAAATAAATCACTTAATATGATGTTTAGTCTTCCCGTGGTATTTTCCTATGTGCATCTCCCTACTTTCAGTCAGCCATTTCTCACTCATGACACCGAATCCTTCATTCACATCACATTATGGTTCTTCTCCACACACACTCATTTGTTTCCTGAGTGGGTTTTTTGTTACATTACTCCCTCTGCTGGAAATATAATTTTCCAAGATCTGACTACAGAATTTTCATGTATTCCTCAGAATGACTCAAATATCATGTATTCTACCAAATGGCTGCAGATTCTGTCACCTCCTCTCCCATCCTATGGCAACGTGGAGAGTGTTCTTCTCTCAGCCAATAGGATTTATCATGGTCCTTCTTTATCTTAACAATAGTTTAGCAGGACTGAGAACTGGGAAGCAGATTTTTCTCCCAGGGGTGGGAACTGTCTTAGTTTAGCAGATCTCACTGGGTCTCCATTCTGGTTATGGAAAAGCAGCCTATAGGGCATGGTGGGGAGGAAAAGAAGGGGAACTAAGCTGTGTTGCATGAAGATGGACAGTCGTGACCCTCACTCCGGGGTTGGGAGTTGAGCCCACTAGGAAGGAGAAGCTGTAAGGATGAAGGCGAGGCATAAAAAGTGACGCAGGCTGGGCGCGGTGGCTCACGCCTGTAATCTCAGCACTTTGGGAGGCTGAGGTGGGTGGATCCCGAGGTCAAGAGTTCAAGACCAGCCTGACCAATAAGGTGAAACCCTCTCTCTACCAAAAATACAAAAATTAGCTGGGCGTGGTGGCACATGCCTGTAGTCCAGCTACTTGGGAGGCTGAGGCAGCAGAATCACTTGAACCCAGAAGGTGGAGGTTGCAGTGAGCCAAGATCATGACACTGCACTCCAGCCTGGGTGACAGAGCGAGACTTCATCTCAAAAAAAAAAAAAAAAAAAAAAGATGCATAGTGAGAAGACTGTCCGAGGAGAAGAGGCAATCAGCAACCTTCTCCAGGGTGGGATGGCTGAAGACCCTTTGCGAACAAAGGTGTCTACTTTCTTTCTTTAAGATGCTCTACCATGATTTAATGAATCCACCCAATCTACTATATTCAGTATTTGGCATGAGTCGATTTAGGGGAATTCTAGAAAACATAGCTGGCTGTTATCATCAGGTTAAAATAGATTGGGAAGAAGGGAAAAAACTCCAGGAGATACATAGGAAGGAAAATATGTGAAAACAGAAGAAACCTGGAGTAAGTTCACCCTTCAAATAAAATCCAGTTTCCAAAAGACATTGTGAGGGCTGCTGGGTCTTCCACACCTGAAGATGGGGGATTCCAGATAATTATACTTGAATCTCACAGGATGGGGTGACCACCACCAGCTGTCACATGGGATGAGTTACAATATCTTCTATTGGGAGGAAGTAAATAGGAGGTTATGTACACGTCTGTAATCATCACAATTTTGTCAAGATTGCTGTTTTTACTCCCATGTCATAGACGGAGAGCCTGATGCTTGGGAAATGATTTGCTCAGGGTCTCACCATCAAAAGTGGCAGAGGAAAGATTCCAACATGTTTTAAAAGCTGCAAACTGAGCTGACTCCCTTCCATGCTGTCATACCGACTTTTAGATTTCAATCCTCCTGAAGGCAGGAAACATATTCCATTTGCTTTTATATTCTCCGTAACAGTAGTGAGCAAGCTTTGCTCAAAGTAACATTGAATATTTTGCTGAATCGAGGTGAAAAAGAAGTAAAAGACTTAAATGACACCATCACAAGTCAACATTCAAGGAACAGAGACAGAATTAGCATTAGCTGTACCAATCAAATCAACATGAACATGCACTTTTATTCTTTACATGGGGGTAAGACACCAAACACAATAGAAAAAATGAGCCACGTATAAAAAATTTGTCACAAAGGGATGGATTTAGACAGACAGGAGAGCAGTGAAGTAGGTTATAAAATGCTCAGCATAATCCATCCATTTTAATGAATTATTAGCTGAAACATGCAAAGCATCTAGGATTTCTGGGAGAAGTGTACACACATACCAAATGTTTATCTGACATTTTCTTCACTGCTTCTGTCTTTCCACAGGGCTGGAGATGTTGTTGACCAACAGCCTTGGGAGGAGAGGTTGCAGCTGAGCCCACACCCTCTCAAAATCCTTTGGACTATTTCTATTTTTGTAGACTAATTTACCATTAACAGCAAATCCCTAAGATTTACTCAACCAGTACAGCAGTTGTTGGCCAGAGTTCAAATTTGTGATTCGAAGGAATCTGAGTTCTGCCTGCCAGTATTGAATATTAATGGCTTCCTCCATCCAGGAGCTGTGTCTTTGCTCACTACGGAACAGTGTTGAGGCTTTGAATGGGGCATTTTGCTGGTCACCTCCTGGTCGTCCTTCTGCTCACCAAGAGCAGATACTGTTCTCAGCCCCTTACATTTACAAGGTCGTTTAATTCTCACATAGCCCTTTCGGATAGACACTACTATCATCCCCATTTTACAGAGGAGGAGACTGAGAGGCAGAGGACATAGGTGAATTGTCTGAGATCGCAGGGCTGGCCATGGAGCTGGGACTTGCACCCGGCCAGCCCGGCTCCAGAGTTTACTACCCTCCTCCTGTACAGCAAGTGCGACCTACACTAATCACCGCCCAAACAGGCAGGCACTGCAGATGGCTAAGCACTCTTCATACGACTTAAGCACGGAGGAAGGTTAGTTTTCATTCTGGTGTTCAGCTCAGTTAGGACTCTGTTTTTATCGCCACAAAGATGCACGACCCAGAAAGCACAGTCACGTGCCGTTGCCTTCTACGGTCACGGTTTTCTACTTTTTGGCCCCATTTTCCTGCCCACTTGGCCTGCTGGGATGTGAATGATGCGTTACTTCTTCTACAGAATGCAGGTGAGCAGGTGGCCGTGGCGAGGTGGGTGATTGGACAAGGTTTCCCGACAGCTGGAAGCTTGGGAGAGACCCGCGGTGGCCCCTTGTTATTCTTCCTGGACGAGCCTCCTCTGGTGTCGAGCGTGAGTCCCTCATCGCTGGTGCCAGGTGGTGTCACAGCTTTTCGCACCCGAGAGCGACAGCCAGGGCGGGTTCTCTCTGTCCAGCTCCCCCCGCCCTGCCCCGCTCCGCTTCTTTAGTGAGAGAATTTCTCGGACTCTTGGGATTTTGCAATCAGAAGAGTGATCATTACAATTTTCACTTTGAATATTGTGGCCCTGCTGGTCTCGGTGCAACAGGCTCTTTCATGGAGATTGGCAGAGATGCTGACGGGGAGACAGAGGGGAGTGGGAAGGACTCATGGGGTGCAGCTCTGAGCTCCCCCGGGAGGGAGCGACAGAAACCTGGGTCTGCTCTTCACATGGCCGCAGACTCTCCTGTGTCCTCCGTGGAACGTGTTGAGGCGGCGTTAGGCGCTGGCCCTCTCCGGGGTGTGAGCGCAGTGAGCCAGGGAACATCTGCCCTCCCGCCCCCATCTCTGCAGCCGGGTCCTCCTGCAGTTTCGACTTTTTGAGTGAACGCAGCAACCTTCCCCATCCTGCTGATGCTGCAAAAAGGAGCTGGAAAAGAATGTGCGCAGCTTCTCCAGTCTTAGTATTTGTTAATTTTTAGTTGGGAAACTTTGGCTTGAAACTTGGCTGCCCCAGTACAAGAGTGTGCTGAGGATTTTATTATCCTGCTGGATTCTCCCAGGAGGGCAAGTGGAAAACGAGCTAGGTTCTCTCTCTGTCTCTGTCTGTCTCTTACTCTTCTTTCTGTCCCTGTTTCTCTTTCTCTTCTCTCTCTGTGTCAGTCTCTGTCTCTTCTCTCTGTCTCTGTTCCCCTTTTCCTCTCTTCTCTCTCTCCCTCCCTTCCTCCCTTGTATTGCTGCAAATAATATTCTTATTGAATTTGTTTCTCCATATCTTCTGCCTTTCCTTAGAATACGTTCCTAAAAGTCTACTCATTGTGAAAAGCAAACGGCCTTTACGTGTTTTTCAATCTAACAGATGGGGGCCTTTCACAGACAGGGCTTCGTTTTACACTTTTATCAAGAAGCCCGCGGCTTCCTGCTCGCCACGCTTCAGTCACACTCAGGAGGCCCATGGAGAGCAGAGGCCTTGGGGCTACACTGAGGGGTGTCTTTTTTCCAATGTCCAGAAGGTATACTTTGGGGGGCAGTTGAAGTAGGGAAGTGACATCATCACTCCATGTATGGCATAGGTTTGTCAAGTACACAGTGTGCACCAGACCCCAGACTGGCGCTGGGTGGGGATGAAGGACTTCAGTTACTGCAGGGTGGGTTGGGCTGGGGGCTGCCGGGCTCTGGGGATAGATGTGTCCGCTCTCGAAGCCCAGGTAGCAGCTGTCTTAGGCTGCACGGCCCTCCTCACCGCTTCAGTTCCTGAAGGGAAAGGCCCCAGGAGACTGAGGTGAAGAACGCTCTTCCATTTTCAACTCACCCGCCGTTAGGGTTCTGTCCCTTCTACACTCCAGCCCCCCAACCGGGAAGTTCCCGGGGCCCCTGGCCAGTCACTTGCCGAAGCCTCGCTCTCCAGGATCTCTATGAAGAGGCACCTTACTCTAATGCATGCTTCTCCAGGAATATTTGCTCTGGAAACGGCTGAGAATAAAAACCCATCTCTAACAGTGTGGTTGCAGGTGGGTGGCCCCAGGGCAGGTGATTTTGGGAAGGTGGGGCTGGCTGGCGCCCTGTGTCCTGACTTTACTTCTGAGCCTCCGCAAAACCACTTTTGAGAAAATTAATTGGGGTGGGTACTCCTGGGTGGCATTTTCTTCTAAGTGTGAAAATCTATTTGTAGAATTCCTGTAGTCGCGGGAGCTGTAGTTGTCTGTCACGATCCTGTGGGGACCGGGGCTGCCCTTCTGTGTCCTGGCAGTGTGGGACCCATTTCTCTAAAACTGATTAATTTCCTTTCATCTCTTTCTGCTTCCACTGCAGTTTTTCAGGAAAGTATGTCATCTTCTCCATTATCCCCATTAGTCTCTTCAATAAAACGCCCGTGAGTTTTCCATAAACCGAATTTAACGGTGTCCAGGGGAAATCCTGCTGTCCAGATGTCTTTTCTCTTTTCTTAAATGAGTGCATGGTGGCCATGGTTGGGATCACACTTCCTCTTTCCCCAAACTGAGGAAGCCCTGCTCTGATATACTTCAGGGACTGACTGAAGAAGCCCTGCTCTGATATACTTCAGGGACTGACTGAAGAAGCCCTGCTCTGATATACTTCAGGGACTGACTGAGGAAGCCCTGCTCTGATATACCTCAGGGACTGGAACCTCCTAGAGTGCTTGGAGCAGGTGGCCAGTCCTTCCGTCTCAGGAACACTTAACTTTTCTTAAGAGTTTAACCTGTTTTCTTTTTCTCTAACACTTCCTGTGGCATCTGAAACCTGGGTTTCTTTCTGTCATTTATGCTTTGGAAATTTGCTTAAGGTTTTCATCCATTTTCTTCCATCTCATTTCCTCTGAATGGATTTGAGAAGAATCTTCTCTTCGTTTCTAATTCTGTTTCTTTGGTTTTGCATTTCAAAGTCCTGTGGCATCCCCTGTCTAGTCGCTGGTGAACTCCTGTGTATCTCAGGTCGCACTTGATTCTGGGCTTGTTTTCTCCCCATCTTCTTACATTACTGTGGTCAATTTACAAATATGACTCAGCATAAATGTTTCCCTTTTTCCTTACTTTAGGATCCCTTCACCAGAATTTTCCTGCAAAAAATTTTCACATGGAATCCCACAGGCTCAGAGTTTTTAAAATTTTCTTTATTTCATTATTCTTTATGTTTTTTTATCTTTTTATTTTTATTTACCTTTTATATTATCTTTTTATGTTCTTTATTTTCTTATTCAAGCATATAACTCAGAGTCTCTCATCAGCTTGTCCTTCCCCCAGTATGCTGTTGCTTCGCTGCCTGCACTGACCGTCAGGCTCCTGGGTGTTTGGAAGGAGTCCACTGATTTTCCATGGAAACCTGGTCTCGCTGATGGACCCGGTCTGGGGAGGGTTCCTGGGATGGAGGACAAGGCTTCGGCACTCAGGAGCTCTGAACGTGCTGTTAGCAGTTCGGCCAGCCAGCTTGTCCTGGACATCGGCTAACGTCTCATGCATGGGCTGTGCTGGCCCGGAGGCCAAAGCTGGTCAGGGCAGGAAGTCGGCTCAGAAGGTCGGTGCCAATTAATGATACAAAACATTGCAGAGGCCTGAGGATTCAGCGGGCTTGGCTAAATCCCTTGTTTGGCCTGCTTGCTGTTTCTGTTTTATCCCGCTGACCAAGAGCTGTGTGACACCCTTAGACAATAGTCACATATTTTCTTTTCATGTAAAAATAGTAAGTAGAAATTTCATATAGAAAATAAGAATTACGTGTACATTAATCTTTATGCCTATGAGATACTGTGACAAATGAAAAGAGCAACAAAAATAAAATACACATTTTCTGGGAAGGCAAATTTTATGTTTAGTGGGCGTGCTGTTAAATATTTATCGTTTGTGATCAGTTTTAAGGGAGATAAAATCTGAAATAGTGTTTTTGAGGACAATAGTGGAGGCTAGCTCTGTATCACTGATTTGGAAACAGACACTAAGAGTTCATCCATCCCGGGTTAATGGCTGTTTGGAATGCCTTTGTAGAGCACGCTAAGATATATAAATGACACAGTCTCAACCATTTGGTAGATTCAGCATCTCTCCTGTGGTAATCTGTGATACTAGACAGAAAGCACGCTGATAAGCTTCACGAGACAGGTGGTCTCCTGTTCCCAGTTAGGTGATGGCCTCCTTCTGTGGGATCACGCATTCCCACAGGGTGACATGTGACTTCCAATGGCTCCTAACAAGGAGAGTCCCTAGTCCCCATCCCGTTGATGTGTATCTACATTCCCTCCCATTGATTCCCATCCCAGCAGCCACGTGACATCTTTGACTAGTGGAACCTAGTGGACGTGCCTTGTGCCACCTCCCAGCAGAAGGTTTGGAGTCCTTGCCTTGATTCTTCTATCTGCCATGAGAGTGGTCCTGCTGACCCAGGGGCTGGTCCTTCAGCCAGGCCTTGATAAGAGAATCCGACGGGTAGACCTGAAGCCAGTCCTCGCACCAAGGACCAAGAGCAAGAAATGAACGTGTCTTATGAGCCACTGAGATTGTGAGCTTGTTTGCTTAAGCTAGCTGATGTATCCAGGCAGTACCAATAGTGAAAACAACATGGTTAGTAATGTCAAGACTGAAGGACTCCTCTTACTGGTCACCGATTTAGGAAACTATTGTTACTGAAATTTCATCTCCCAACCTCATTCCCATCTGAATTTACTACACCCCTAGGAGAGACTGTGCTTTTCTGGGTCCCATAGGCCCCACTGAACTAGTAGCTGAGGATCAAGCAGGGCCATGATGATTTGTCCCAGTGACATAACAGCAACTGATTCCACAAGCAGCATAGTTAAATAGTAAAAATGTTCGGTAAACAATGTAAGTGCTAACCCTTAAATGTTACCCCTTTCAGCACCAGCAGTCCTCCTAATTATTGACATAGGTGTGTGTTAGTCATTTTCACACTGCTCTGAAGAAATGCCTGAGCCTGGGTAATTTACAAAGAAGAAGAGGTTCAACGGACTCACATTCCACATGGCTGGGGAGGCCTCACAATCGTGGCAGAAGGTGAAGGAGGAGCAAAGGCACATCTTACATGGTGGCGGGCAAGAGACTGTGTGCAGGGGAACTGCCCTTTATAAAACCACCAGATCTCATGAGAGTTATTCACTAGCATGAGAACAGCACAGGAAAACCCTCCCTCATGACTCAAGTACCTCCCATTGGGTCCCTCCCATGACATGTGAGGATTATGACACTTGAAGATGAGATTTGGGTGGGGACACAGCAGAACCATATCAAGGGGTTTACGGTCTGTATTCCTGTGAGCACATGAAATGCGACCCTCTCTAAGGTGGGCGCCCTGCCTTCTCTGCTGCATGTCCTGACTGTGGACCAGAGCCTAGTCCATAGTAAATGTTCATTTAATTTGTGTCATCTGACCAAAGACCTGGCCCACAGTGGCCCTGGAGATGCTGGCACCATAAACAGTGCTGGGCAGCCTCTGTTGGGTTGCTTTGCTCAGAATAGCAAAGGGATAGAGCCCATAGGTACCCAGGGAATTTTCCAGCACTTTCTTTCTTTTTTTTTTTTTGAGATGGACTCTTGCTCTGTCGCTCAGGCTGGAGTGCAGTGGCGCAATCTCAGCTCACTGCAAGCTCTGCCTCCTGGGTTCACGCCATTCTCCTGCCTCAGCCTCTCGAGGAGCTGGGACTATAGGTGCCTGTCACCACTCCCGGCTAATTTTTTGTATTTTTAGTAGAGACGGGGTTTCACTGTGTTAGCCAGGATGGTCTCAATCTCCTGACCTCGTGATCTGCCCGCCTCGGCCTCCCAAAGTGCTGGGATTACAGTCCTGAGCCATCACGCCCGGCTGGATGTGCATTTTATTTGCTCTTTCTGTCTGCGTGTTTTTAAGGAGTTAGTTTTGGGATCCCTATGAACTCACACAATCAATTAAAATAGGTAAAATAGTATAGCTTTGATGAAGATACACAGTACATACTCTTCTAGTCCAGGCACTATTCTTCCGTATTTAGAAATCTCCTTCCTTTATTTCTTTAGCCTTTCCTTTAATTTTTTTTTTTTTAAGAAAAGTACTCCGCATATTCATGTGTGCATTCAGAAACATACATTGGTACATGGCACCTGCAGGGAAGTATTTGACAATCAATGAGCTAATATATAATTCAAGAGTTTTCTTTTCCTTTATTTTTCAATTAATGTCAGCATCAGTTCATTTCAAATTAATGAATACCACAGGAAAAATAGGACCTCAGAAGAGGTAAGAATGTAACAAAAGTCAGAGGCAAACAAGATTCCCACAATTGATCATCCAATATTTTTATCTCTAATCTTTTAGAAGCGACTATTTTTATGTCTAACGAACACTCACTATGTTTACGTCCAGTGCACATTAACCATTTGTTCGGTCTTATTCTAAAAATGTTGAACTCTTTCCTTTTCTTTCTAGATTTTTTTGGGGGCAAGCTAATATAATTTTTTCACTGTCTTACAGAGGTATAAGGAGTTGGTTTCTTTCTCCTGCCCCCTCATTTCTGCAGCCCTGCTGTAATCAGCCAGCCCACAGTAAATGGAGCCCGCACTCCAAATGAGGTCTCACACAGAGCAGGAATGATTTTCCCTGGCTAATTTGAGATACCTCCATTTATGCTTGACAGGAAGGCATTTTGTCCTGTCTATTCAAGATTCTTTTTCACAGCACACCAACTTCGAGAAATGTATCCCTTCTATAGCATCCCCTTAACTCATTTTAAAAATGTGCATTTCTATGGAGAGATTTTGCATTTGTGGCATACATTTGTGAATGCCTATATTTATACGGACAGATAAAAAATTTATTTGTATACAAAATACACATAAAATTTGCCAACACACTCACCCGCATTCCACAGCCTCTCTTCACATCGGATGCTGCATAAAAGAGTTCACGTTTCAAGGATGCAAAATGCATGAGGCTACTTTTCAGAGAGCTCTCAGGCCAGGAAAACTAGGCTGCATCCAGGAACACTGGGCACAGCAGGAGATTGATGGTGTAAATACCAATTCAGACCCTAAACTGCTGACCACCGCCTCTCGGAGAGCTCAGGCAGGCCTTCCAAGTGTCTCTGCATGTCTCCATGTGTCATTAATCCATTGCTCAATGCCACAAAAATGCATCTGATGACTTTTTCCCCCCCCCTGGCAAACAGTTCCATTGAGTAGGCAGGTGGGAGTACTTTTAGCGTTTGCTGGTTAGTCTCTCCAACTTGATTGCTTTAGGCTAATCCCATTTTAAAGACCTGTGGAAAGTGCTTTGGGCTTGTGAATGAAATTTAATTCTGTGCTTCCAACAGGAGGAAAGGCACTGGCCTGGTTTAGGGGCTGCACCTTTGTGGGCTTTCTCCTCTCTCCTCCCCACCCCTCACTCTGCTATCCCCTCGCTTCCCTGAAAGCACACAACTCACCCAAAACTGACCTGTCCAAACAACAAACAGCTTAGAGTAGCTGGCCTGGAAAGATCTTAGAAATCCAATTTGCGTGTGATTATTTAATTCCTACTCCAGCCCCCCATTCAGAGACTGGAATGACGTGTCAGGAATTCATTTACATCCTGATTCTTATTCACTCTCATGCCTCCATTTTTGGACTTCAGGCGTTGCAGAAACAATTCCAATCTTGCAAAATGATTTTAATTTGATGGACGTTTTAGTGTTAATTCAGGTGTGATGAATTACTAATTTGAAACATCATTTTTTTTTTCAGTGAAACTGTATTGAAGAGGAGCCCAGACCTAGCTATTAATGGCTTCTCTGGCTAAACTTGTGAAATCATGGGAGACCAAAGCCATTCAGAATCATTTCTTTCTTTTTTCTTTTCTTTTTTTCCCTTCGCAATAAGCATGCTTCATTTTTCTAAACAGAACAAAAAGAGATACCTAGAGAGTTGAGAAAGGATTTTTCAGAGTGAGGTGCTGGGTGGTTTCTGGGAACATGGTTTTCCTCACTTCAGTGTTGGAAGGAAGATGTTTAATACCTCCTCTCAGCAGAGGTATCTCCAGACATCCAGGTGAAGGCAGATTTGGGGCCTATCAATTTAAGGCAGTTCACAGAGAAAATGTTTTCCCTTGATTTAATGTTTCCGGATGTGAACTGTAGGGCAGCTGATTCAAATCAGAGAAAATTTCTAGTCCGCCTTCTCGGAGGACTTTGCAGGTCCAAGGGTGTTAGATGCACCTGTTGGTCGTCAGCGTGGATCAGACCTGAGTTTTGACGATACACTGGCTCCCCCTGCTGGTTGCCTCTTGGATTCTCCATTGCTGAAACTGTTAACTGCCTGCGGTTCCTTCTCACCCCAGGACGTGAGAGAGCTTTCGGTTCCCTTCCCACAAGGCGAGTGTGCATCTTCCACTGCACCCCAAAGCTGCTGCCTGATTCTCCTCTGTTTTCATAACCTGGGATGCCTTCCTCTGAGGTCTGCTTCACAAGAATGGATTCATCACTTCAATTTGCAAAGTCACAGTTGGGTGGACATTCCGGTCAAGAATTCCAGGCGGAGGCCCTCGGTCTTTGACAGCTGGCTCTAGGGTTTAGCTGTTTAGGTTTTTTTGCTCATGACTACTGGGATCTGCTCTGCTCAGGAACGATCCTCCCATAATGTGGACGTGGCCGAGGGCTTGGGTGGAACCTTGCAGTGGCGTCAGGGGCTTGCCCTCCAGGGACCCCCTCGGTGGGGCCTCTTCTTACCGTCTATTGACCAGGCTGTTTTTACAGAACCACAGGGAGAGAGGCTAATGGGCAGAAGACAGACAGTAATGCCGACGGTTTTTGTCGGTAGCAATGCAAATGAATTTTGTCTGGTAGAGATACAATTGATTTCCTTTCCATAAGAAAGTATAACCACAAGCATCATTTTGTTATTGGCCTGGAGGACATTTAGCAGCTTTGTGCCTATTAGCAAGTTCATTCCACATTCCAATCGCCTATGCGCACCTTGCGCTCCACGTGTGCTGTTGAACAAGTCGATATCTTATGTCTCCCTCCTTTATTGATGAGTTAAACATGCTCTTTGACATGTGTTGAATTTATTTTTACATGGAAGTCATATACATCTAGCCTACCCTGTCACTCCGCAAACTCAGGACATGCCTTTGGCCATATAGTCTCTGTTTTTCGATTAATCTCTGAAATTCCCAGTACCTCAAGGGCGTGAAGCACAACCTCTCCCTTCAGAGCCTTTTTCTCTCTGTGTTAGTCAGGGTTCTCCAGAGAAACAGAAGCAACAAGATAAATAGATAAGTGGATAGACAGATGACAGATAGAGAGACAGATAGACAGATGGAAAGACAAACAACAGATAGACAGACAGATGGAGAGACAAACAACAGATAGACAGACAGATGGAGAGACAAACAACAGATAGACAGAAACAACAGATAGATAGATGACAGATGGAGAGACAAACAACAGATAGACAACAGATAGACAGATAGATGACAGACCGATAGATACATAACGGACAGGGATAAATAGATAGATGGACAGACAGACAGACAGGAATTTATAGAAGAGGTTTATTAAGAGGAATTGGCTTATGCGATTGTGGAGGCTGGGAAGACCCACATGCTGCCCCCTGCACGCTGGAGACCTGGGAGAGCTGATGATGTCAGTCGCAGTCTGCATCTGAGGCCTGAGAACCAGGAACTCAGATGTCCCAGGGCAGGAGAGGATGTCTCAGCTGAAACAGAGGAAATCTGCCCTCCCTTCACTTTCTGGTCTATTCAAGCCCTCGGGGGACAGGTTGATGTTGCCCACATGGGTGAGGGTGGAGCCTTTTCACTCAGTCCACTGGTTCACATGCTCACCTCTTCCAGAAATGCCCTCACCGCCCTCCCAAGAAATCATCCTTTACCAGCTACCTGTATACCCCTTAGCCTGGTCAAGACAATACATAAAATAAACCATGGCACCTTCCCCATCTTTGCAACGACTCTTCTGAGGTCCTGTGGGCTTATGTACCACAAGCCAGGAGAGAATTTGTGCCCTAGGATGGACAGGCGGTGTCGAGTGGAGGCTCGATCCTGCAGCCTGCGGTACACCATGGCCCCCAGGTCCTGGGCACACATGTCCGAGGGAGGCTACTCTGCTTCCACCAAGCCTGCAAGCTCAGGGGTCTGCCAAGTTGCTCCTGCTGGCACCTGTTCTGATGGGCACAGGCGGGTTCCATCACAGCCTGTTTCATCCGCCTAACTCTGCTCTCCTCTCCTTTCCAGCAGCCATCAAAGGACATGGTGCTTTCCCTTTACTTGCTCAAGAGCAATTTCATTCCACTTTTCTAGGTAATTGTGGCTGTTGTCCCGCGGTTGTATTTCTAAGGTGCAGCAACAACCCTGCTGGCTCCAAGGTGACTTTTCCACCGAGGATAAAACGAGGAAGCTGGTTGACACTTTGTTCCCTAAAATACAAGAAAAAAAACGTCCATTTAATTGTTGTGGGCACTCTACTCTGGAGGACACCCTGATCAGAAACTTTGCGTGACTACAAATCTTAGGCTTTGCAGTACCCACAGGCTGTAAAATGAACAGGTTCGTTTCAGTGGCTCAGAGGCAGTCAATACCATGTGTAGGCCTGGGAGGCCTCCCTCAGCTGTCCCCTGCCTTTGTGACTCCATAGCTCCTTGAGACAGAAACATCGATGTATGCAGCATGAGGTTCTGCTCCAAACGAAGAACACGCACCCCCTTAGAGTTCAGTAGACACTTCAGTGCACAGCAAGGAAACTGAGGCTCAGAGAACTGGTGGCTCCCTCACCCAGGTCATCAGAGGCAGAGCCAGGGCAAGATCTCTGTCTCCTTGGCTCCCGTCTCACGGTTCTGGGCCAGTTGGGCCCTTGCAAACTGGGCTTCCCGCCAGCCGCGGCACTTCCTGATGAACAGGATGCATTAGCTCAGAGAGCCTATTTCTCTTGGTTTTGCCCAGAGCAAGCCCTCGCTATGGCTGTTTCTGAATCTCCTGGGAGTTCGGGTGGATTTGTGGTCAGGGCTGAGGAGCTCTCTTGTTGATCCTTCGTTGGAAGTGGGAACTCCTGCATTTCTGTCTCAGAGTTCGATTACGTACCTTGTTGAGTCACAAGTTCCAATCTACAGATGAGGAACCTGAGTTCAGCACCTGAGATCTACCAGCCGCTAAGGGGCTAGAGGGTGCTGGAACCCAGGACTCGTCAGCTCTTCTTGAAAGCGCACTGAATTCACATGGACGTTTAGTAATTTTAAAGTTCTTTTCAACTGAAGTCTAGAGCGTTTATGTCCTTTGCACTTAATACTTAGGGCTTTGAATGACTCATCTTCCAAAAGATCTTTCTTTCCCCGAAAGCCAAGAGGAGGGCCTGTGTGAATAAGGACCAATCATCTCGTTGGGCATGAATATTGCTACTGAAAACTAATGTTTTCGTGCTAATACCATGGAAGAGAAGAACACCGGTTTGGAATTTGGGGAACTGGATTTTTACTTTAAGTATTATTAGAACCTCTTGCATAATTGTGGCCAGTCCTTATCCTCTCTGGACTGCGGCTTTCTGGTTATACGTTGCTCTGTTAGGCTCTAGAGTTCCTCCCAGCACAGAGCCCTGCGGTGTTTCTACAAAGTAGGATCAGGAGTTGGGAGGCCCGGTTTTACCTCTGTGTGGCCTTGTCGCTGAGCCTCAGAAACTTGGCAAGATAAGGATAATTTTTGACTTTTTTAGCTTTAAAAATACAAAACTCATCAGAACAAAATATTCAAAAAGAAGACATCAGCCCATCGTTCTTAGGTACTTTGGGATCATCAGGACAGTGTCTCCAATGATCTCAGCTGACAGTCTCCACATGATTCTTTCTGCTTATAAAGTCTCCATGCTCCTAAATTGTATTTTCTCGAATGCCCAGCTCTATCAGAAGCTGCCATCTGGAAAGGAGAATGGCACCAATTAGTTTCTGATAGGAAATCTCAAGAATCTCCAAAATTGGTCTTCAATTTTCTGGAAGCACGAATAGGAACTGGGTCTCAGCTGTGAAACTGAGGTCAGATACCAAGGACACTTTAATCAGTGATGGTCAGAAACATGTGTCGCCCCAAACACGGGTGTGCCTGCTGCACACAGCACAGTCACTGTGGTGTGATAATGGTCATCACTGCAGCCACTCAGCACAATAACTGTGGTGTGATAATGGCCATCACTGCAGCCACTCGCTCGCACATGCACGAGTATTAGGTGGAATAAATCCATCGCAACAACTGCTTATAATTGACGGCTGTGCTCTGACAGTTGGTACAAATACGACTACCGACCACTTTTGTTTCTTGCACCTGTTCAATGAGAAAACCCTTTAAACATAGACAGTGCAAATTATGGTAGAAACAGAATAACACATGGGAAAATTAAAGACTTTCCTCTGAAAACCCCACTTTTAATCAAGGCTGGAAGTCAGAATGCCACAGTTGAAGGAAGAGGGACGTGGAGAAGATGTTTATGCTAGAATGCTTAGGAATTCAATTTCACTTGCAACAAAATGGTGCCTGTGAGCTGCTCACACGGGAGACCTGCCAAACGACCTCACAAGCAATTCGGCAGTGCTTCCTCAGCGTCAAAAACCCCCAAGCAATCTGTGTGACCGACTTTTCACCACTAAGGAACTCTCTGGGTTAACACATGTTGGAGACACATGCTTCCTTACATTTGTGGTTTTTCCAGCAAAGTCTAGGACCTCATGGGTTGCTGTTTTCCACTTTTCATTGGCAGGAACTGCGGGCAAAACATGAGATCCATAGGTCATTGGAATGGGTAGCAAATCCCAGGTTGATGCCCTGGCTCAGAGGGCAGCTTTTGAATCACGCGAATCTGGGTTCAAAATGTGGCTCCTCCCTTTGGTAGCACTGTGACCTGAAGACACACTAAAGAGGCAGGCCACAGACAGAGGACCTCGGGGAGAGAGGGCAGACCTTCCTTCTGCAGCCCTGGGAAAGATGTCCCCCGACTCGAAGCCTCCACGTGTCCATCCGGGAGGCAGGGATAAGGGTGGAATGCAGTTCACACTGCGGTGAGGATACTGTGTAGCGATGCTTATGAAGGGCTTAGCCTACTGACTGTCATTGTCCAGTACTCAACCATGGGTACACGCGGTTCTTTGCCCACGAAGGCGTTGGTCTGGCGTCTTTCACAAATACATCAAGGTCCCACGAAGGAGTTCCCTAAACCGTGTAACTGGGAACCCTTGTGCATGCCGTATCCTGGGTTACTAAGTCAATGAGATTTGATTCTTCGGGATGTCTGAAGATTAAACAGCGTGAAAGGAACAAGTGAGATTTGATGGCCAAGGGTGTTTCCTTCAGGGGGCAGAGTCTCTAAAATGTGCAAAGAGAAAAGTGAGAGCCACACTCCCCTTGCAGAAAATCTTTACGGAGACCTGGGATTGCGGGTCTGAAAGTGTGAGTCATCTGGGGTGAGGGGAAAAGGAAACCCAGAGTGGCTATGTCCTCACCCGAAGAGTGGAGGTGACTAAGGTGAATCTGAGAAACTGCCGAGTTTTGGAAGCCACTTGAAGGGCTGCAGTCTTGACCCTCGCTGCCTCTCAACTTTTTTTTTTTTTTTTTTTTTTTTGAGACAGAGTCTCACTCTGTCACCCAGGCTGCAGTGCAGTGGTGTGATCTCAGCTCACTGCAACCTCCGCCTCCCAGGTTCAAGGGATTCTCCTGCCTCAGCCTCCCGAGTAGCTGGGATTACAGGTGCGTGCCACCATGCCGGACAATTTTTGTATTTTTAGTTAGAGACTGGGTTTTACCATGTTGGCCAAGATGGTCTCCATCTCTTGACCTCGTGATCCGCCCCCATCGGCTTCCCAAAGTGCTGGAATTACAGGCGTGAGCCACTGCGCCCGGCCTGCCTCACCGCTCCTTAGTGAGGAAGCAAATCCGCAGAGTCTCGGTAATTAAAAGTTGTGAATGTCTCCTTTCCTTTTTCTGATACATTAAAATGATTTGACATAGGAAGAAGAGAAGACAGAATGTAGTTATTTTTGGTGATTGCGGTATCGAAATGATAATTTGCTCAATTTTCTTGCAAAATTGCCTAATTTAGAACAACTGAACAGATGGTTTTTTTGTTTTGCCGCGTTCTCTTGTTAACCCGGCAGCCAGCCCCGGGCTCGCCTCGCGTTCCAGCACAGCCCAGGAACTCAGACCACAGAGGGATGGAGCGACGTGGAAACCCCCCCAGAAGAGGGCCGCCCTGGAAACGTCCTTGGGCGATGCCCATTCCTGCCGGAAGAGGGCACTTGGGACACACCCAAGAGCCAGCGCCTGGGCTTGCAGAGCCGGCAGTCGGAAGTCAGCGCCGGCTTTGGCTTCTAAACTGTTTTTCTTCAGTAATTGCCAGGTAAACTGCTTCTCACCCAAAATGTGTCTCCTTTCACTTTCCCAGCTTTAAAAAAATGCCCCTTAAATATAATGCCACAAGTAAGATGAACAGCTGCTAAGAAGATGGTTGCTGCTTCTGTGATTGTTCAGGAAATGCAAGACTCGAACATCAGTGCAAGGCTGACCACACTCAGCGTTTCTTGCTTGGACAGTGATTCAGTCCTGAGTCACCCACAGCACCAATGAGAGACCCACAAGCAGGTGCTCACCCACAGGGCAGGTGAGGGGTCGACTCCAGGAGCAGAGCACGCCGTGCCCACCTGCTGGTGCCAGCCGCCCGCTCCTGGTTCTCCAGGTGTGGCTGCAGGTGCCCCTTCTTGTCCTGTACCACCCCTGAGCATCCAGTCATTTATGTCACTCTGCTCCCACCCGCTTAAACCACTGGCATCACACACGCCGAGTGCATTCCTGTAGCTCCAAGGTAGCGTTGCTCTTTGACCCTGGCCATGCGCCAGGATTGTCCGTGGGGATTTATGAAGATGGGTGGCCAGATGCCACCTGGGAGTTCTGTTTTTACAGGTGTGTTGTGGAGTTTGGACACACACACACACACACACACACTCAAGCTTCATGGGACAATACGGACATGTAGACTTGACAACTGCTCTTCTGCTGCTACAGATAAAGGCTGATAAGGTGTGACGGGGCCGTCACCCTCATTGTCCATTACTCCACAGGCAGCCCAACGCTGGGTTCACAGAAATGGTACAGAGGCCAGAGGGCATGAGGATCCAGTTCAGATATCCTAAGAGTATGTTTGGAAATCACATCATCTTTTCCCATCTTTGGGGTGGCACTCACTGCCCTAGAATCACGGGTGTAACTTCTGTCTCTGGCTCTGCCAGCCCCGCCCATTCCCTGCAGTCTCCCACTCAGAGCCCCCAAATTTCTCCATAAAGTTCAAGTTCTCCAAAGTGTGACCAGATCCTCCATGGACCACCTATCTTTGGATGACACTCACCTTGCTGAATCTATCGCTCTTATTCCAGAGTGGGTCCCACAGCTCTACTGGATGATCTTGTTCTCAAGCAAGATAAAACTTTCCCCCAAAGTTGCCTTTTCTCCCTTTCCCAGCTCTACGGGTGCACTTGCTAGATGGGTGATATTTTTCCACAGCACAGTCATGTTTTGGATACCGACAGCTTAGGTAAAACCACCAAAAATGTCCTGAATAGTTGTCAAAGAATGCCTCATTGAGCTCCTTTTGGGAAATACAGTTTCTACCCAGAATAGAATAAAAGTGAAGATGTAACGGAAAAAGAGAAGTTATTGACAGACTTCTTGTGTGTTTATAATGGTACCTGATGCTGTGCGGTTGCCATGAGACCGGCCCCCAGGTGGCCTAGGATGGAGTGCTATCTATGCAGCTGTCTGGTTTATGTGCACAATTCCCATGTCCTGATGAGGTGTTAACACAAAAGCTTCCTGTAGTATGCATGTTCTCACAAGGGTGTGTGGTCAGATGAGGGGTGGGTGTGGCAGGATAGGGAGCAGGTGGCAATTCACACGTGGAGCTAAGGCAAGAGCAGTGGAGGCTCTGACAGCCTAGGGCATGAGGGCGAGTCCCTGCACCGGTTTATGCCTCCTGGCCCTCCGGGAGTGGAATATGGTTACGTAAATGTTGAAGGAATCAGATTTGCAGAATGGAGGCCATTGGCATTACGTAAACTCTCTTCTGAGTCTTAAGAAATGAATGGTCCCCTCCCTGGAAAAGCAAAGATTTTCTGGATGAAAAGTATTGTGGCTGTTCAATCACTTTAAATCAGAGTTTTTGAAAAGTACATTTTAAAGCTCTTTTGCTATTATACTTTTAAAAATAACAGGAGGTCAGAATCTTGGATGGTAAATCAAAATAGAAACAGCTTAATTTGGTGACAGCTGTAAGATATCTTGCTCTTCCCAGAGCTCCTAAACATTGGCCTGCAGGGCGTGTGTCCACCCACCAGGGTCACTTGTTTTACCAAAGCAATCTCGGAGGGGTGGTTGTGGGTGTGTGGGTGGAATGTCACACAGACATCTCATTTCCCCCTCACTTTACATGAGAACATAACTATTTTTCTTCTTAAAATATAGTCTCCTACACTCACGAGTAAGGAGAGATTGGTACATTTGGCTAAGTGTTGTGTCTAGGAGATTTGGTTTACAGGCCTTCTCCATGCCTTTTCTACTAGAAAGTGTGTGTCAAATAACTTCATTCAGTGATGGTTAAAATATTTGATCCTTTTTGTGTTTTTTTTTTTTTCTCTTAGCGCAGTTGCTGCTAGGGAATATGTTAGAAGCTATTTCTTTATTTGTTCATTTGTGAACTTTCCTTCTACATGTTCCTTTGCCCTAGATAGCCTGTCAAAGAATTTTAAGCATTTTTCTCCAAATATGCCTGGGGTAAAACAGAATTTTGTCATAGAAATGAAGACAGCCTTCTAGATGTGAACTCTTCTCATGATGTTAAACAGCGTCTGTCTTCAAGGACGCATCTGCCTTTAGTGAAGAGGGAAGGTCTGACTTAAAAGGGTCATTTTGAGAAAGGCTCCAACAGAGGACACAAATCCTCCCTAAGGGGAAGAGAGCAGAGGGTATTGTTTACAAAGTGGGCTCAGAAGTTGGTGGCTTGCGTTCAACTCCCGAATTCATCAGTTACTGAGTTTGTGTGTCGGTGAATGACTTCACCTCTCTGGACCCAGTTTCCCTGTCTTTGACGTAGCAATGATGACACAGAAATCATGATATAATGCCTCAAACACGCTCACAACTGTGCTCGGAGCATAGTGACACTTGGCCTGTGCTGTTGACTGTTATTGACAAATCCAAGTTTCTTTTCTCTTACAACTTCATGGAGAAATAGGTCTTCTTTGAATGTGCCTTGTGGTACCAGGAGACCTCACAAACCTCTTAAAACTTTGGTTGTCTAAGCAAGCCTGGGAAATGTAGCAGTGCATCCTTGAAAAAAATCCTCATTTTTATGCTGTTGTTCGACCTTAAATGGTTTCCCCAGGATAAGGAGAACTTTACTACATTTCCATCGGGATAGCAATCTCAGCATCATTTTCACGGCATATTTCCCTTGCAATATTCCATTTTGGTCACCTGCAAGTTCACATTTTTTCTTATCTCAGGAAGTTCAGGTCAGTTTTTCATAAATATTGCTACAGCAAAGTAAATGATTTGGAAGGAAAAATTCCAACCTCTGCACTTTCCACTGACAATGGTCCTGATAAAAAGTAATTGGTCCTGAGTTCTTTTCGCTCTCCCTGACCAGCCCATTGACTTGTGAGATTTTAGAAGGAAGAAGCCTCAGGTTCACTGAACCCAAGCCCATCTTTTTACAGATGAGGAGACTGAGGCCAAAGAGATAAGTTTCACTCAGTTTAAATGAAAAGCAGAATAAAACTTTTAATTTAGGTCCTGTTACCCCAGTGTGTGTGTGTGTGTGTGTGTGTGTGTATTTTTTTTAACTACTCAGAACAAGAGTTACTCTTACAAGATTGAGTAAGAGAAAAGCTATAAAGTGCACAGCTGAGCATGTTTTCAAAACACCAATGTGATGAATTTTAAAACTAAATGTGAGCTTTTTGAGAACCATCTATTTATTTGTAAAATGTAAAATAAAGCCCCAGCAGGGAACTTCTGGAAGTCACTGAGTGCTCAGCACTCCCTTCCTAGAGATTATTGAGGAGGTTATTCAGTGCCTGGCTGCTATGGATTTCTTAGTGGGTGAGGAAGAAACGTTTTCTTTTTTGAAACTCATTAACTCCCAATGAAGAAGTCGTTTGGGAATGGAGAAGGAAACTGGCTCATCCTTCCTTTTCATTCCGGGATTTATCCAGAAGAGGCAGGTGCCTGGCGAGGGAACTGCCTAACTCAAATTTCTATGTCACTTGTATTGACCTAAAATGAAATAAAAATAAAAAACCCTAAAACATCACATTTCCATCATTAAAGAGACCTAGGAAGGGAAGGCTTATGGCTGGCTTCTTCACAATCCAACTGTAACTAGGTTAGCCGGATCCTGGCATCTGTATCTCCTGCTGGGTGAGGGTCACAGGATCTCAGCACCCAGGCGAGGCAACGGTGTTGAAAGAGGCTTCAGAAGAACTGGGCCAGAACAATGGGATCACACGGAGAAGACTGTAAATTCAACCAGCGTGGGGAATGGCCGGAGGGCGTCCGTTGGCCCAGCAAGGATTGAAAACAAACAAAGGTTCCCAGCAACAGGGCCATAGCAAAGCTCTCCAGGGTGTCCGCATACCTGCCCCAGACCGACAGCTGATGACAGCTTGTGACTGTGCCATCCAAGGAGACGTAGATATTTGGTCTTCATCTGATTCTGGGCACAGAGCTTCTAAGACCCTTGGAATCTCTAGAGTGGTCAGAGTGGCTTTTGTGTATTCAGGACAGGACTGGGAGCTGGGGACCCCTAGCCAGCTTCAGGGTGGGTCTGGGGTTCAGAAAGACCAAGGCAGCACCAGAGGGTTGGAGCTCTCAGTCTCCAATCCAACTTCTGATATGGAGGAGGGAGAGGGCTGGAGAGGAGCCAATCCCCAATGGCCAAGGATGTAATCAACCACGTCTATAGTGACACCTCTGTAAAACCCTAAATGGTGGAGGTTGGAGAGCTTGCAGGTTGGGGAAAAGCTTGACGTTCTGGAAGGGCAGCATCCTGACTCCCCAGGGACAGAAGCACCTGCATTTGGAACCCCCCCACCCCCTGCCACCCAGGCCTGGAGCAATGCACCTCTTCATCTGGCTGTTCACAGGTCCTTCATAACGCACTGGTAATAGTAGGTAAAGGTGTTGCCCTGGGTGCCATGAGCCATTCTGGCAAGTTATTGACCTCGAGTAGAAGGCCGTGGGAACCCTGATTTTTAAGTGGTCGGTCAGAAGCAAGGGAGGCCGGAAACTTGCCATTGGCGAAGTGGGGGAAGTCTCATGGGACTGAGACCTTGACCTGTGGGGTCTGCCCTAATTTTAGAACTGGATTCAGTTGTAGAATACACAGTTGGTGTCCAGAGATATGGAGAACTGGTCATGGTGAGAGATAAACCACACACTTGGTATTAGAAGAGGTGGAAGAAATAGATCACAGGGCCTTCTGAGTCACAGAGGGCGGCTTGATTTGTTTCGCCTGCTGTAGTTTCTTTATTAATGGGTGTGTGACTTTATTCTTTGAAAGGCTTAGAATTAAGAATAGAGAGAATAAAATAAATCAGACCCACAGAATCCACACTTCTTGGTTTTTAGAAACAATTTGTTTATATTTTGTATTTTAAGTAATTGTAATATTTAAGAGAATCTGATACACAGAGCGTCCAAGGGATAGCCTCATGATTCCAGATGAATTGCATAGTTAAATTTAAACTTGCAACTTTAAATGGAAAGGCATAAATTAATTTATTAACACTTGTACACAGGACTGGAGTGTTTAACAGAACTTGAGAATGACTTTATTAATTTGTTTTGAAGTTTATTACATTTACTTGAGATGGTAAATATGTGTAAAGTTTTTGTTTAAAAGTGAGACCATTGAAGTGAATATAAGGAAACCATAGTAAATTAAATTCATAAATACAGTGTGAAATATTTACAAGCATTAATTAATAGAGTATTGGAAGCCCCATAGTAAGTGCTAAAATTTACCATGTTTATATATAGAATAAAATGACATAAACCTAACAACAGAAGAAGTAACATTTTTGTATTTGATAACGTAACCACTGAATGTTAATAAAATAGCAAAAACAAGGAACAGCAATCAGTCTGTCTATGCCCCAAAATCTCTCTCAAGGGCACTGAGCAACTAATTTTGATATTAACTAATATTTTTAAAAATACAAACATACATATGCTTACTGTTATTAGAAAAGAATGTTTTATTATTTACCAGAAAAAAGTACTGTAAGTTCCCATTTCAGAGGTAAATATCTACCTCGAAAAAAAGAATCCATACACATTAGATTTCAATTATTCTGCAAGTATTTATCACACACCTCTGGGCTCCACGGGGGGCTGGTTCAGGTTCTATCTAACGTGGGGGCTGTGGTCCTGCCTCCTGGTTCTTGAGTCTTGGACTTAGGTCTAGGTGGGCAGGCCGATGTGGACCAATGCATCAGGCGAGTAAGTAACCAGAAGTGGAGACAGGGATGAAGGCCTGCCCTGCAGGGCAGCCATAGGAAGCTTCCCTGAGTCAGTGAGGACTGAGCTGAGCTATGAAGAACGGGGGTGCCCTACTGGGCGAGGACCCAGCAGGCAGGAGGATGGCTGAGCCACACGAGGGCAGGGAGCATGCCAATGCGGCCTCCTGCTTCTTCCTTAGTGTGGAGCAGACAGGAAGTGCTCCATGCACACACTTTCTGTCTGTTCCTGTGGAAAGAGGGAATGAGGGGCATGGCAGAGGGAGCATGACATCAGGACACTTCCAAGCCCCAAGAGTACAAGGCAGGTGTGTAGAGAGAGCTGGAGAGGCCATTGGCAGGGAGAGGGACGTTGGGTGGTGCCCAGGGCCATGGATGGTGCCCAGGGCCATGGATGGTGCCAAGGGCCACAGATGGTACCCAGGGCCATGTGGCTGCTGCATGCAGGACTCAGTTTCTCCTAAGGCCACTTGGTCTCCATCATCCGTGGTCCTCACCAGTAGGTTGGCTTCCTTGGCAACCTTCCAAGCAGTGGTGTTAACTAGTGAGGCCAGGACTCCTGACACACAAGGAGCGCAGCCGGGGGAGCCTTCCTCCCAGCTGGGAAGCAGTGGGAGGCGGGCAGCACTCCCACCCGGAGCCCACCTGCTGGAGGATGAAGCGCCATGCCCTCAGAACAGCCGCCGCTACATTCAGGGATCCCCCACCTCCTCCAGGGATTCCAACCTTCCAGTGTTTTCCCGAGAGGAGAACAGGAAAACAGAGCTCCCTGTAATTTCAGAGTGGGGCAGAGAAGACCAGGGCGCTGATCTGAAAGCAAAGGTGGTCTGCGTGGGAGCACAGAGAGGGAGAGGTGGTGGAACTGCCTCCTCTCTCCTGCAGGGCTGTCCCTGCCTGGCACGTTAGGATTCACCCAGCCCACCAGAGGTGGGAGTAGAGGAGTAGAGGGGTAGAGGGGTCGAGGGGTCGAGGGGTTGAGGGGTTGAGGGGTAGAGGGGTAGAGAGGTCTCCGTCCATGGCATCGTTATATCATGTCATGGCCTCACGTGTGCATTCTCTGCTGTTACCCTTGTTCCTTAAAGACAATGCCTGTCGATCCATGGGCAACCAATTTCACTGTTATTCTCATTTATGGATAAGGAAATGGTTACGGTGTGTACCCAACAGCCATGCTTCCTTTCCTTCTTGAGAGGCGCCAGCTTCCAGGTTCCTTCCATGAGTGTGAGCTCACTAGCTCCACAAGCACTTGTTAATACTGAATGAATAAAGATGAACTTCTTCTCATATGACTCACACAGTAGGATTTTATTAATCTGCAATAAGGTGGGAAAAGACTAGTCTGAATTAGGAAATGCTACTTTGTTTATTTTTCCAGCTGCCTTATTATTTTCAAGTGCGTGTCACAACCTACAGGAAACTTACACGATGTGGTCCCAGAAATGATGGATCTGGGGATCTGCTCTGATAAGATGAGAAGGCTGATATTGATAAGGATTTCAAAGATATCTGTACACATCAATTGCTCTGTAATACTTCAAGATACTTGCAAAACATTTTCTCTTTAGGTTCTTTAAACCTTGTCTTTGGTGAATTTCATCATTCATCAGGCTCTATGTGAAACAAAGTTCTTGCTAAGAAAGGCAAAGCTCAATGTAGCTCTAAACTGAGCCAAGTTAATTACTTCTGGTTGAATGAAGGTTCGCTCTATTTCTGAAATCAGGGAGATAATTACCACATAAAAGTGAATGTGTACAAGTAGGAATAGAAGACAGGACATGTGACTTCTACGACGATTATTTTTTCCTCTAACACAATTTTTCCATAAGAACAACTACTGCCCACTGACCAATCCCTATAAACAAGCTGCAGTTATAGCAACAGCAATATACAGTAACAATATTATTTCATGTTCACACTTTATTTGAATCTTAGACCACTCTTGACTCTTGACTTTGATACTTTTCACCTCAAAATGGCTATTAATACTTTTTCTGGCCTCTCAGAATTTAATCTCCTGGCTGGGCCATTAATCTTCTAACCCAGAAGAAAGCAGATTAGTCACTATTTATTTCTTTGTTTAGAACAACATAGATTACAAAATTTAATTTCTTAAACTTGGCCATATGGACTTGATCTCCAGACTTTTATAACCATAACATATACCAGGATCTTGGGTCTTACTGAAATACCACTCTTTTTTTTTTTTTTTAAAGATTTACATTTTTGTTTACTTTTTACGCATTGCAAATACCTTTCCATTTAGAAATTATTTCACAAATGTACAATTAATATTCCTGGCTAATATTTATTCTCTGGACTTTTAGTTTTCTTTTTTTGTCTTTATCAATTAGACTAAAGCATGGGATGTTTCCATCAGTTCAAAGCTAGCAACAAAGCCTGGAGTTATGCTGCTGGCAGGCATTCCCCCTCTTCAGTTAATGTTTACTCTCCTGGTTTAAACTTTTCCATGTAAATTATTGTTGAGAGCTGCATTTCTGTGGTGTGGGGCTGTAAGAAGCTTCCCTTTGCTTTGCTTCCTACTCTGCCTTCCTCAGTGGGAGCTGGACTTTTTCTTGGAAAGGGCTGGGCTTTGTAGGCAACTGCCATGAGGTCCGAGGAGGGGCTGGCCCGTCAGGATCTCGAGTCCTGCCTCTCCTAGCTGAGGTCCTTTGGAAGCTCACTTCATTCCCAGAAAGAGCTCCGGGCCTAAGGGAATGCTCCTGAGACCCGGGAGGAAGAGGTACCCTGTACTCTCCCAGTGTTGCCTCATGTGGGTGGTGGGAAGATTTCCCCTGCCCAGGCTTCGTGTTCTCCTCCCTTTCTGCCTTCCCTGTGGCCCTGTAGTCTGTGGCCCTCCTCCATCAGATGACTGCGGTGCTGGGTCCCCTGTCCCACATGCAGGTGCCTGCCTGGTGTTCCGGGTCCCCTGTCCCGCGTGCAGGTGCCTGCCTCATGTTCCGGGTCCCCTGTCCCGCGTGCAGGTGCCTGCCTGGTGTTCTGGGTCCCCTGTTCCGCATGCAGGTGCCTGCCTGGTGTTCTGGGTCCCCTGCCCTGCATGCAGGTGCCTGCCTGGTTTCTGGGTCCCCTGTTCCGCATGCAGGTGCCTGCCTGGTGTTCTGGGTCCCCTGTCCCGCATGCAGGTGCCTGCCTGGTGTTCTGGGTCCCCTGTTCCGCATGCAGGTGCCTGCCTGGTGTTCTGGGTCCCCTGCCCTGCATGCAGGTGCCTGCCTGGTGTTCCGGGTCCCCTGTTCCGCATGCAGGTGCCTGCCTGGTGTTCTGGGTCCCCTGCCCTGCATGCAGGTGCTTGCGTGGTTTGCTTTCAGATCGGCTCCCTGGTCATCTCTGCCCCAGAGATGTAATTCGGTAATTACAGGGAGCTCTGTTTTCCTGGCGCCTTTCGGGTTGAACTTCTGGGGAGTTGAAAGGGTGTTCCTCCTCTCTTCTGCATTGGGCAGCGCCTCCCCTTGGCCCCAGACTGTGAATGTGGCCCCATCTGGAAGAACCACTGAGGCTTCCGCTCCAGGCCCCTGAGAACACACCTGCCTCCCTCCATCTCGTCCATCCCCAGGGTGGTAAAGCCTTTGTGAACTGGCTAACATCTGGGTTACCACCCTGCTGTTTGGCTTCTCCGCTTGTACATGACCCCGATAGCCAATGCCCTGTATTCAATTCTCCTTTGGAATTCCTAGAATGGATTCTGTTTTCTGACTGGAGGCTGACTGGCCCTCCTGGATGCTGCAGAGTGGAGCTTCCCAGGACAAATCCCTTTTGCTGATTCCATCTAATCTCACACCTGTGACCTACCTGGCAGGCTACAAGCCATCTCTCCATCAGAAGTAGGCTGGGAAGGCACAAATGGGACACATCTAGCAGGGATAGGGCAGGGCAGAGGACGGGCAAGAACCCCATCCTTTGACGTCTTAGGCAGAATAAAAGAACTGAGGGGATAAACTCGTTTCTTCATTATGTCAACAAATATATGTTTTTTTAGGCCAGGTATGTTTCTGGACACTGGAGATATAGCTTGGACCAGCACAAAGCTTCTCTCTGTGGAGTTTATAAGAGGATTACAGACAAATAAATAAAGCCACACCTTCCTAAGCAGATAAATTATAAGAAGAAAAATAAAGAGGGTGAGAGGAGAGTGGCTGGGAAGGTTTGTGGGGAAGCCTTCTCTTGAGAGGTGATGTCTGTGGGGAGACCAAATAATTCCCTGTCCTGGCAGCACCTTCCAGCTCTGAATCCACCTCAAGCAGCAAAGAAAAGAATGAACATCACTGGGGTTAGTTCCGCTTCCTCTGCTGTCTGAGTGATCAGGTGTGTTTAGTCAGGAAGTGAGTCTCTACATTCACAAAAATATTAGCAACCCAAATTCAAGCTACCCCATAACCAGACTCCATGGTTTGCAAATAAAGATCAAGAAGGATGGATATAAAATCTATGGATATATGGCCATATATACAAAGAACACATTTATTGGGGGTGGAACAGGAAAGTTAGAACCGATGTTCTTCCTGTCTGTCTGTCTGTCTGTCTACCCATTTATCTCTTTATGTCATTGTTTTTGTTTCTCTGGAGAGCCCTAACTAATACAGAGAGAAAAGGCTCTGAAGGGAGATGCTGTGCTTCATGCCCTGAGGTACAGGGGAGTGCAGAGATTAATTGAAAAACAGAGACTCTATGGCCAAACGCGTGCAGAGTGACAGGGAAGCCTAGACGTATATGACTTCCATGTAAAAATAAAATCAACACATGTCAAAGAATGTGTTTAACTCATCAATAAATGAGAGAAGCATAAGATATCAACTCGTTCAATAGCACATGTGGAGCGCAAGGTATGCATAGGCAGTCGGAATGCAGAATGAACTTGCTAATAGGCACAAACTGCTAAATGTCCTCTAGGCCAATAAGAGGTGACTCACCTGCTTGATAACTGAATGCCATTGTTTCCGCTCAGGATGCACGGGCTGCACACAACAAAATACCTGTTGGGCAGAGCTTCTGCAGTACACCTGACAGTGAGAGCTTCTGCAGACAGCACAGGTAACAGGAAGTGTGGGGGATGCTGAAATAGGAACAGGACTGTGTAGGGCTCCCCCAGGAATACCCTGGGCCCTCCTGCCTCCCGCTCCCTACTTGGTGTGCTTTCCTGGTGCTTCATGGCATCCAGACACCTACCTGTCCAGGACACCTGTCCACACTCAAGACAGAAGTGAGAGGGATGGTGCCAATCTTACTGACCTTTATCAGAAAAGAAAAATGCCCTAGAATCTTCCATGTGGCACCTGCCTATGCCTCACTGGCATTGGAACTATGTGCTACATCCCACAGTCTCTTCTAGGCATAAAAAAGGAAAATAGGCATCACATCTCAGAGCCTCCCAGGGGGAGAGGACAGGGGAGGAGGTGTGAGGTCAGGTGCTGAGACCTGGAGTGCACAGTCCCTGCCAAGGAGTCTGTGCCATTTTATGCAAAAGCATTCATGTTTTAAAGTCAGTGTGTACAATTAAGGGAATACACTCACAGAACTCCTTCCTGTGTGTGTGGATGGTGGGGTGGTCAGCTTTGATTGTACAAAGCAGAGATCCACAAATGAGCAGAAGCATGACATTAAAAAGATGTACAGAGGCCAAATAATTTCAGGTTGTTGGCCTGAGTCACTGTGGCCTAGGGTAGTATCTCATAAATGTGTCCTTTCCCAGGGAATGTTGTTTTAGAAGGAGATTTGTGAGATTTGTGAATCAATGCAAAAAATGTACCAAAAGTCATTGTAAATCAAAAAACAAAACAAAACAAAGCAAAACAGTGGCAGAAGAAGTTATTCATGTCATCTGAGCCAGGGAAGGTGGAGATCATTTCAGACGAGATCTTAGAGAAACTGGCCCCCTTTTGGGCCTGTGAAAGTGTGTGAGGGACAGAAACATTGCAAACATGGATATCCCACTTTCAGAGTGAAGTTGAGTGAAGTCACGCAGGAGCCAGGCCTTGGCTGGAGAGTTTGCGTTCATTATTCCACCTGCTGCTCCCTGAAGTCTTGGGAGGTGTTTCCCTTGTACCAATGAGGGGCTCAGGGCACACAGGACCTAAGTCCTAAGTGCAGCAAGTCCACGGGATGCAGTGAAATATCCTGGCCTCCTCTCCGTCTTGATGGCTAGCCCCAAGGACACTTGTTTAAGAAAGAAATATTTGCGTGGTGGCCTCCACAAACAGGATCCTGTGTGTAACAGCCACACACAATTGCCTCCCAGACCAACACCGAGATCCTGTGGACATGAGTGTGAACAGCGAGGCAGCCACACGTTTCCATGCACAATGTGGGCAGTTTCTTTTCTTTTTTTTTTTGAGACAAGGTCTCCCTCTGTCTCCCAGGCTGAAGTGCAGTGGCACGATCTCTGCTCACTGCAACCTCATGTGTGTGGTTTTTTTTTGTCAGTGAAAAAAGGCTATAAGCACTCTGTGACACTTCTAAACTTCAAGAAGTTTCCTTAAAATACTCACCTTCTTTTTAAAGAAGGAGGGGTTATGGTTTTTGAAAAAGGACACAAGCAAACCATAGAAATGATAATTTTTGGGCCAGGTGTGGTGGCTTATGCCTGGGAGACCGAGGCGTGTAGATCATGAGGTCAGGAGTTTGAGACCAGCCTGACCAACGTGGTGAAACCCCGTCTCTACTAAAAATACAAAAAATTAGCCAGATGTGGTGATGGGCGCCTGTAATCCCAGCTACTCGGGAGGCTAAGGGAGGATAATCGCTTGAACCCGGGAGGCAGAGCTTGCAGTGAGCCGGGATTGCGCCACTGCACTCCATCCAGCCTGGGTGACAGAGCAAGACTGTCTCAAAAAAAAAAAAAAAAAAGATTTTCTGGGTTTCAAAATATCCAGCGTCTGGAGCACTCTATCCCTTGGAAAAATCTCCTGTCCACTCTGCTTCCTTGTGGCCGTGGTCGTGGACTGGTTTGTTCGTGACACTGATGCATCCTAATTCCTTCTGAATAAGGAGGACTCTTTGTATGTTTGTGTCTTCGTATGAATAACCTAAGAGAGTTCCTGAAGCCTAGCCTGGCACTTCTGAGTTGCACGTCTTCTTAGATTTCAGGCTGGCTTGCGGCTTTCCATGGAGCCTTATCTCTCAGGCCAAAGAGGAGAGTGGGCTCGGCAGAGTGGCTTCTGCTCTCATCTGCGGCCCACGCTAAGCCGGGAAACTTCAGCATCCTTGCTTCAAACAGAGGCTTTCAAAGGCATTTTAAAAAGTCCAAGGAAGAAAAGGAAACAAATATTGAGCTATTACAGAGTTTTTAAGCGAGATATGTTTATTAGGCAGACTTTATTATCTCTTGCACATTCAAAGACATCTGATTAAACCATCCAAGGGACGTTGACAAAGCCTTTATCTGTCTGGGCAGGATAGATAAACTGTTTCTTGGCAGATTTTGATCATCTCTCAGGCTCGACACACAGGGAGAAACTCCAACAGCGTGTCATGTGAGGCAGAAGTGTCAGCCACACAGAATCTAGACCGCAGCTTCCTCAGCTCCTGTCTGAAGCTCGTCTGCAGAGCAGCTGCAGGTTGGGGCTTGGTGGCCGCTGCGGGTGCTTATGGTGTGTGGGACGATTTGGTGTGATGCCAGGGACGATCATAGAGACGTAGGTAAAAACATGGCAAGAAGCAAATTGTTTTAAGGAAGCACATTCTTCAGGCTTCTTTAGAAATACAGTTTCATGTCGACAGAGAAACACTTTTCTCAGCACCCAGGGAACCTCTGTGCCCCCCTTGCCTATCCGTGCTTGCGTGGTTTCCAGAACAGTCACGGGGCCGACCAGTGCAACCAGGACTCTGAGAAACACGGGTTTCCAATGCTCAGCCTTTCTGCATTGACCTCGCCGTTTTTTTCCCTGGCAGCAAATAACACATTGGATCCCTACAGGACTTCTTATCCGGAGGCTCAACTGACTTACACAGATACATCTCTCAGATTTTGACAGGCTTCTCCTTTTGATATCATTGAATAGATGGATATTTTGGGGCAAAAGTGAGTAAAGAAAATGCTATAAATTATTTGTTCCCATTGCTGATGTATCCACTGGTTTCATTTCCAATGACGTTAAACATTCACATTTCCGTACAACTTACTCCTGCCATTGATGGCTTACGTCGCGTCCTCATATCCTCATTTTCTTAATTTTCTTATTTTTTCCTGGTGCCTTTCATTTCTCATTAGTTTGGTTTTGTTGAGTCTGACTGATGTATTCATCACTATTTCTAAATTAGAGAGTCAAGTGATTAAATTGGGCCCATCGTGGTCATCCAAAATAATCTCTCCATCTCAAGGTGGTTCATTTAATCACATCCGCAAAATCCGTTTTGCCGCAGAAGGTAAGAGATCCACGGGATCCAGGGATGAGGACATCTTTGTGGAGTGTTTATTCTGTCTACCACGATAGACTTGAATTACTACTATTTTGGGCATGAGGAACCAAGACACAGAGAAGTTCAATATTTTGTTCAAGTCTCCACAGATGGATTGTTGTGAACCCAGGCAGGTGACTTCCAGAGCCCGCCTTGATGACCACTATTCTATGCTCTAATGGGAAAAAAATACCTGACGTATTTTAAAAGACAGAATTGAGTTTTGCCAAATGGTTTGATGAAATACTAACGCTGGAAAGGTCAAGGCTGGGATCGGGGGCTCAAGCCTGTCATCACAGCACTTTGGGAGGCCAAGGGGGGTGGATCACCTGAGATAAGATGTTCAAGACCAGCCTGGCCAACATGATGAAACCCCATCTCTACTAAAAATACAAAAATTAGCCAGGCGTGGTGGCCCATGCCTGTAATCCCAGCTACTCAGGAGGCTGAGGCAGGAGAATCACTTGAACCTGGGAGGTGGAAGTTGCAGTGAGCCGAGATCGCTCCACTGCACTCCAGCCTGGACAACAGAGCAAGACTGCATCTCAAAGGAAAAGAAAAGGAAATACAAAACTGACTGCGTATCAGGAGGTTCTCCAGAAGGAGAACAAATGAGTGGACGCAAACTGGTGCAGGAATGGACTGCAGGGTCTACGGCCAGCAGAAGTCCCAAGGAGGAAGTGGGCAGATCTGCAGAGGGGAGGGGGCATCCATATGGGCCAACCCTCCTAGTGACGCTTCGACTTAAAAGAAGGTGCATCAGCCTCCTGCGGGGAGCAGGGAGGACGGTGGCTCTCAGAGCAAAACGTGGAAGGCATGGAGCAGCAGGACCCTAAGTCATTTCATGGGGTGGGAGGAAAAACTGTGTGTTTGTGTGTGTGTGATTATGTGTGTGTGTGTGTCTGTGTGAGATTACGTGTGTGTTTGTATGTGTGTGAGTGTGTGTGTGTGTGAAAGAGATTGTGTGCATGTCTGTGTGGGGTTGTGTATTTGGTTGTGTGTGTGATTGTGTGCGTGTCTGTGTGGAATTGTGTGTTTGGTTGTGTGTGTGATTGTGTGTGGGTGTTTTTGTGTGATTGTGTGTGTGATTGTGTATGTGTGTTTGTGTTGTGATTGCGTGTGTGTGTGATTGTGTAGGTGTGTGTGTCTGTGTGAGATTATGTGTTTGTATGTGTGTGATTGTGTGTGTGTGAGAGAGATTGTGTGCATGTCTGTGTGGGGTTGTGTATTTGGTTGTGTGTGTGTGAGAGATTGTGTGCATGTCTGTGTGGGGTTGTGTATTTGGTTGTGTGTGTGTGTGATTGCGTGTCTGTGTGGGATTGTGTGTTTGGTTGTGTGTGTGATTGTGTATGGGTGTTTGTGTGTGATTGTGTGTGTGTGATTGTGTATGTGTGTTTGTGTTGTGATTGCGTGTGTGTGTGTGATTGTGTTTGTACACACTGTGCTGGGTTAGCTGATTCTGAACGTCTGGCTGGCATCAGATAATGAAAAGCCGTTCACGGCCTGGAGGGAACTGGGGCATGTGCTAAGGTGGTCTGACTTACTCTTGCAGGTTAGAGGTAACAAACCAGGTACCTGGCCCACAGCTGTGATTTGTTTGTGTGCTTGAAGTTAACTCATAGTATTTTAACTTTATTTAATTAACTTCCAACTTTTAAAAACTCTAGATATTTTAATTTAAAAATTCAGATTACTAGTATTTCTTGAGAAATAAAAAAAAGAATGTGGCCATTGTAGGTCCAGATGTTTCCCCGACAGTACTTGACAGGTGTTGCACAGCTGCCTCCTCCTTGGGGCTGAAGGAACACTCCTGGCTTGCCACAGTTTTCTCCCTCCACACTGTCCCTCCAGCAGGGAGGCCAAGGGTTACTTGCTAGTTGCCATTGAGCTCAGGCTGTTGTTTTTCTCATAGTAGCCAACTTGCATAAGATCCACCCCACCTAGATACAGGACTTTTTTCATCTCCTGTGGCAACAGGGGGAGAAAGGGAGGAGCATTAAGCCATGGAGTAGCACCATCAGACTTGAGTTTCAGAAGCACAACACTGGAAGCCACATTGGAGAGCAGGCAGAGCCAGGGGAATGAATGGACGGAGGGAGGTGAGCAGGACAGTCATTCAGTAATCTGGGAAGTCTAAGCCGAGTGCAGCAGAGAGAAGGAGATCTGAAGGAAGCACGGTCCATCGTGTCAGCGTCACTATGGAGCCCTGTCGTGTGATAAGCTTGCACTGCACCTGTTCTTCTTTATCGTCTGGCTGCTGTAAGGCTCCAAGGAGCTCTGTCATCGGTGTGTGTCTGTCCCTGAGCTGAGGGTGAGTTCCTCAGAGCTTGGATGTATCTTCACTTCCTTTCCGTCCTCGCACACTCACGGGTGGAATATTATTCACACGCAGGTGTCCATAAGTTATTGTGACCAACAATTAGTGGATGTCCCAGATTCAATTATGTGCAGAAGGGCCCACATCAATGGAGGTTTTCAAGGTAAAAGGAGGTTTTTCTCACGTATGTGATCTCTGGTTTAATTAGTAGTTCTCAATTGGGAAGGGAGGAGAGACCTGCAGATTCTCCAATGGGTGGTGTTTAGTTTGAGAAAAACATGTATCGCTATGGTTTTCATAATGGAAAGTCCATAAATTAAACCCAGAAAAATATCTCTTTGGTGCCAGGGATTGGCAGAAGACAGAAAGCACAGCTGAGCATGAATAAAAGAAGCAAAGACACACTCTTTAAATAATTGTCTTATGAAGCATGGTTTTTATGGTGTCTGTAGTTAGGGAATTCCACTTTTAGAGGAAATTCGAAGTCACTATCCACATATTAGTTCTGTCTTGGGGATCCGGTCAGTCTGTTTCTATTGCATAGTTGGGGTCCCCCATTGGGCCTCAGAACAGCAGGCTCAGTAGTATCTGTTTTCTGATTTGTCTGGGTTAAAAACAAGAAGTACCACCCTTATAGAATATTTAATCCAGAAGACACCCCCAAGGGTGATGCTACGGTTGCTAATTATCGCAGAGACATTTTTTATCCCTGGGATGAACATGTGTGTCTTGTCTTGTAACTCTTGGAGTAGACATGGAAAATGTGAGTTTCATTTCCTATTATTTTCTCTGTTTAGCTTAAGCGTTATAGAAGTAGAGAGAGAATTTTAGTTAAAACCAAGGTGTCCTCTGGGGTTCATTCCCACTCTAGAAAGGATAATAAAACTAAGAATAGGAATGGAAACAAAAAACACAAAGACGGAGGTTTATAACAATGTGAAGAGGATATCAGGCCTCTGGTGTTTGGTTGCGTTTATGGTTGTTTATTCAATAAACAAGTTGTAAACTCATTGCCTGCATAGCCTGTTTTCAAACAGGTAGCTGAGTGGGTCCGCAGCGGGACAGACCCGTATTAGATGGGGTTTCTCGGGGCGCAGAGACTGCCTTCTGCATTTCTCTCCGCACTTTTGTGTTGGCTGCTTGGGTGAGGGAATAAACAGACCTGTGTGTTACACTGGCACAGTCCTGGTCTACCAGAGCGAGCTCGGAAATAGAGTCAGATAAGCCGCAGTGAATTCCCAAATGAGCAGGAGCCTTTGCCGTGACCTCTCTTCTTTCTCTTCTTGCCTGGAAGCTTCTCTGAATTCTCAGTGCATTAACTAGGATCTGCTTTGAGGGTGAACAGCACTCCTTTCCACATGCAGGAAGAATTTCTTCTTGGATTGTGTTTGTTGTGTGAGGGGCTTAGTTGACTTGCAACTCTCACTCCATTTGGTATGAGACCTACTTGTCTTAGAATATCGCTATCCAGATGAATAGACTTGAGGTACTCTATAACCTGCAATCTCCCAGGGGGTCCTAGAATCCTACAGTTTAATTAGTAATGCTCTCAGCTTTCTTTTTGCCTCTCTTGATAATTGCTGTGTGTATTATGAATATGGATTTTAATGGGATGTTTGGAAGCGGGATGGGAAGGGGGCTGAACAAGAGTATTCCATTTATTCCTTAGCCTGGTGTTTATTAACTTAAATAATCTATTGTTTCAGACACTGCCTGAGGGACTAGGGATGAATGAATGAAATTACACCCGGTAGGGAAAAACGCACAGTATGTTCAATGGCAGTAAGTTCTATGCGAAAGAAAATGGCACTGGGGTTTGGGCATGCAGGGAGGGTTGCCCTGGTGGAGTTCAGTCCTGGAGCAGGCAGTCAGGTAGGTCTCACTAAGAAGGTAGGAGGGAGTGAGGATGTGAAGCTGCTCAGTGCTGGACTAAGAGGTGTAAAGAAAAAAGGGAGGAGGGTGATCAGAGACACCCAAGGAGGACCTCTCTTGGGAGGATCATTGTTGCAAAAGGGAGCAAAGAAATGGGGTGAGAGCGGGAATGAGGTGAAGAGAGATATTCTTTAAGATGGGGAAAGGATAACACTTTACTCTGAAGGAATGACAGGTGCAAAGGAGATTTCTGACATGAGGGAGCAGGGGCAATTGCCAAGTACTGCTCTTGACTGAGCTACAGAGGCGGGCGGAGTTGTCCTTGGCTTGGAAACATGAGGAACACACCCATAGCATGAGGGACAGAGCCCAGGGACACGCTGGGAGGCTGTGGATGTGGGGAGGGCACTGAGCAGTTCTCCCAATGGCTCCCACTTCTCAGTGAGGTCGGAGCCACAGTCATCAGCTGAGAGTAGGGCGGGGAAGAAACCGCACTAGGGAAAGGTTTGAAGACAAAGGACAAAGCAGTAGAGAAGTCATGCCTTTGGGGTGAGATGGAAGGTTGGATTCAAGAGGGGTGACCTTGTTTCCTTCCTTATCATCTCATTTTGCTGCACTTGTTCATGTGACCCACCTCAGTACTTGTGAAGTCAGTGTGGGGGTTCAAGTGCAGAAAGGACAGAAAGTGGACACGTCCCGGCATCTTAGTGACACAGAGGGACTTTGACAGGGAGCGCTGTCTGGCTGCAGGACTGTCCGGGACAGAGTCCCCGTCCTCGGCTTCTTCACCATTCCTGGGCTTCCTGGAGTCCCCAGCCAGCTGGGAAGAAGAGCCAGCCAGTCCTCTTCTTTCTCCTGGGCTGTCAGTGCAGAGCTGGCTAGGAGGGAAGTGTTCCAGGTGCGTCTTTATCCGTGTTTAATATGTGCTAGGTGTAGCTTTGTAAATACCTCTAATTTAAAACCACCACGATTATCACACCATGTAATAAAATGCCAGTGATACCTGGGGGTAAGATAGAAAAGTCCTAAAAGTTATAGGGAAATATTAGGAAAAGAACATGGGAATAATGCATGTCACAGGGTTTGGGGGAAAACTTGGGTGAGTAAAGTAGTGTTGAGAGAATGAAGGTCTTTGGAAGAGGCAGAGGAACAGAAACTGGAATGGGACATTCACAAAGGTGAAGGCGGAAAAGGGAAGGGAGGAATTCAAGGGAACCTCAGAGAGAAGAGAACTTTGCATGATCGGAACCCAAGCTCAGAGCGGGGAGTGGTTCAGGGAACTGAGTCCCAGAGTATGGACGGGGCTCCCTGGCAAGGAGCAGAGCTCAGCTTGAGCAGGGGGTCAGCAGCATGCTGCATTGCAAGCTTCAGCAGCATGCCGGTCTTCTGTGCAGCTGCTAAACTCCAGCTCCACTCTAGAGCTGGTCATTCTGAAGGTCACGGCGGGCACAGAGGTGTTGGGATAGACACACTCCACGGGCCACACTTGGGAGAACGCTAGTCTAGACTTTAACCACTCTCTGGTTCGTGCTTACTTCACTAAGCTAAACATGTGACCATGTTAATGGAAAAGCTGATTTATTTCCAGATATACATATTAAAAAGTTAATTTATTTCCAGATACACATATTAAATGTTCTAAATAACTAATTTATCATTTGGAGAGATAATCAAAGATTTAGAAAAAAAGAATATTTTCCATAGAGTGACTGATACGGTTTGGCTGTGTCCCCACCCAAATCTCTTCTTGAACTATAGTTCCCATAATCCCCATGTGCCATGGAAGGGACCCGGTGGGAGGTAATTGAATCATGGGAGTGGGCTTTCTCATGCTGTTCTCGTGATAGTGACTAAGTCTCATGAGATCTCATGGTTTTATAAAGGGCAGTTCCCCTGCACACACTCTCTTGCCTGTTGCCATGTAAGACATGCCTTTGTTCCCCTTCACCTTCCCCCATGATCGTGAGGCCTCCACAGCCACGTGAAGCAGTAAGTCCATTAAACCTCCTTTTCTTTATAAACTACCCAGTCTTGTGTATTTCTTCATAGCAGTATGAAAATGGACTAATAAACACCTATGTCAATAATTAGGAGGATTGTAGGTGCTGAAAGCGGTAAAACTTAAGAGTTAGCACTTACATTCTTTACTGAACATTTTTACTATTTAATTATGTTGCTTGTGGAATCAGTTGCCGTTATGTCACTGGGACAAATCATGATGAACTGTGAGTCTATTAAACCTCTTTTTCTTTATAAATTACCCAGTCTTGGGTATTTCTTCATTGCAGTGTGAAAATGGACTAATCCAGCGACAATACTTTAGAAAAATAGAAACTTTTTTCCTGGACACCAGGGTTAAGCAGAAAATTGAAACAAGGGCTGGGTATTATTTTCTGTCATTATAAGTTCCCAATGTTCTAAATCCTCCAGTGCCTGAAAATGCAGTTTAAATGATTTTTTTTAAAGTTCTCTGCGGCTTGTAGCTTGAGCTTTAGCTCACACTGATTTTTACAGCTAAATAATAAAGCTGCAACAAAGGGGTTTAATAAAGGAAGTGCAGGCAGTGCTGGTCGGAGGCCGTTCTGAATGTTCCCTGTTGTGATAGGAGATCTTGCTGAGAAGGCCCAATCAGTCAGAACCATGAGCCACCGAGGAATCTTGATCAGGCAGACATTAGACCAGGTCGGATGGTAAGAATCCCTCCATTTATGCAGCTTGTTCGGACTAGACAGTCCTGAAGCTTCCACGTAGCAAAAGCATTCACCATCTCATGGGAGAGGTATTTAAGGAAAATCGGCCCCCAAATCACTGTGCCATTGTCACAGGCTCTTATCCAGTCCATAGAAAGGCTAACATAGAGCTATTTTTAAAGAATGTTAATGAGACAAAACTTAGGCACATAAAAAATAAAGAATGTTAAAAAAATCTCTTGTCTCTTCATCAGGCAGTGAATTTAGCTCTTTGTATTTTTTTAAGTGTGAGATAATCTAAGTGAATTAAATGTGAACTTGGCTGGTTTCTGGACGCACAGGCAAGTTCTCTCGTCCTGTTCACCCACCTAATGCATGGACAGTTAAGGGTGACGGTCTTGTCAGGGGCTGCCCTGCCTGTCCCCTCATGGATGGATGGAGAGTGAGGGAAGAGCTTGGCTTGCACTTGGAGATGGTGAACAAAAGGCAGAGATGGGCTAAGAGGAAAGCAGCACCAGTGATCTCTCTGCGGGTCACAGTCCTTGGCCCAGGGCAGGCTGCATTTCCCAGCATGGTCTTCCCGGGGCGCCCTGGAGACCTCTCCTGACACCTGCTGTTGGGTTTGTCATCCCCTCCTCTGTCTCTGGCATTAGTCCTGAACTCCTTGAGGGTGGAAACTTTGGTCTTTTCCCCTGGGTACCTCCACAGTGCTCAGGACAACGCCCACTGACGTCCTTCTGTTCATGGATAACACAGGCGAACGGCAAAAGCATCAGAGAGCAGTGCTGCGGGGTCCTGGGATCCTAGGCGGCGAGGAAGCAAGAGGGTTCCAGGGCAATTCTTTGTTTTTAAACCTACCTGGCAGCAGCAGCAGCATCCTCGACTCCGGGCAGCTCTGAGTTTTCAGTTCCCACCTCTGCCTGTGACAGAGGCTGGAAGGGCCTGGGAGGGAGGACAGGGCACGTCCAGGCTGTGGTCTTCTGGTCACAGCTGCTGGGGAGAAGCCCTTTGCTCCTCGGGAAGGGTAATGGAAGAGATGGGCGGTCAGCCTTGCAGGAGGCCTGTGTCACAGCAGCTTTTTCTCTATGCCTCTCTGTTTTCATGCTGTAGAGACAACACATGCTTCCCACCTCTTTGGAATAGAGAATATTTGGGAGAGTAACAGTTAAAAGATTTCATGGAAGTAGAGGTTTGCACTGCAGGAAGAATCTAGAATGTATGTTCTCCTTTCACAAGAGGCAAAGGATGTGGGTGAGCTACACAGACTTGGCATTAAGTTCTCTGAGATCCTCCGAGGGAGGCAAAGTCTATCCCCAACACACTGTGTGTCTCCCTCTTTAAAAAATTGATTCCATTACTGAAGAAAGAGCTGAGAGAAAGAAGCCCAGGACATGGGTGATATTTTCTGCCGAGGCTTTCAAAAAGCATTTGATAAAGTATCACATAGAATCCTTATATGAAAGTGAGGATTTATGAATTACAGAAAAAAAGAAATCACTTGAAAATGAGGTGGAGAAGAGAGCAAGGAGCTGTGATTAGTCACCATGACAGACAGTCGAAAAATAGGACTCGTCGTGGCTGGTTTACGGAGCTGTCCCTCAGCCGCTGACAGCAGGCCCTGCCGCCGCCATAAGTCACAGCTGAAGGAGGCTGAAGTTTCTCAGGTGTGAGTGCCTTGGTTTCTCCAGGCTCCACCGGCCAGCAGGGTCATGTGAAGGACGCCCATGGCAGGAGGAATGGCTCTGAGTATCCAGGGCGTGGACTAGAGGAGCCAGCACAGCCACTGACGTGGTTTGGATTTGTGTCCCCACCCAAACCTCATGTCTAATTGTAACCCCCAGTGTTGGAGGAGAAGTCTGGTGGGAGGGGACTGTATCATGGGGGCGGATTTCCCCCTTGCTGTTTGCTGTTCTTGTGATAGTGAGTGAGTGCTCACGAGATGTGGTTGTTTAAAAGTGTGTGGCTCCGCCCCCTTTGCCCTCTTCTTGCTGCTCCGGCTATGGAAGACGTGCCTGCTTCCCCTTCATCTTCCAACATGATTGTAAGTTTCCTGAGGCCTCCCAGCCATGCTTCCGCACAGCCTGTAGAACTGTAAGCCAATTAGACCTTTTTCTTTATAAGTTACCCAGCCTCAGGTAGTTGTTTACAGCAGCACGAGAACGGACTGACACAGCCCCTTGTGCCCGCTCTGATGCCTGATCTTGGCATCCTCGGGGGCTTTTCCCAGGGTCTGCTGGCCTCTGTGGCTTGGGGAGATGGGCATTAGGACAGTGCGATGACAGGTGGCCGGCGCTCTGTTCACCTGGGAATATTTGGCCTTCAGGACTGGGATGCTCTTCTTCAGGTCCTGATGACACCAGGGTCCCTCTCACAACTTAAAGCATGAGCAATTTTGGGGAAGACCAGGTTCGTTTTGTCCCCTTCTGGATTCCGCCAGTTCCAGGGCTATGGTCTCGCTGTGACCTCGGTGCACTCTGTTCTCGGAGGTGGAGCCAGGCTGAGAAACCTCACTGTGGCCCTGGCCTCCCCAGAGCCAGGCCTTCACTTACCTGGTGTGCTGCCGTATGCTCGCGTGGGTCTTCCTTCCGTGCACATGCTGTTATATTTCCAGGGCTTGGGAGCTGGCAGGGGGCAGAAGTGGCAGCGTGGTTCCCACAGCTGTTTGTGGGCATTTTATTACTGCTGGCTGACGTGGTTGGGATGTGTTCTTCCAAATCTCATGTTGAAACGTGGCCCTGTGTCCTCAGTGTTGGAGGTGGGCCTGGAGGGAGATGCATGGGTCATGGGGGCACTCACTCATGAATGGCTTGGTGCCCTCCCCTTGGTGATGAATGAGTTCTTGCTTTGAGTTCAATCAAGAGCTGTTGTTTAAAGGAGGCTGGCACCTCCTCCTCTCTCTCCTGTTCCCTCTCTTGCCATGGGAAGGCTCCCCCTTCACCTTCTGCTGTGGTTAAAAGCTTCCTGGTCCTCACCAAAAGCCAGTGCTGATGCCATGCTTGTACAGCCTGCAGAACCGTAAGCAAAAATAAACCTTTTTTTCTTTTTAAATTACCCGGCCTCAGGTGTTCCTTTATGGCAATGCAAAAGGGACTAAGACACCATCTGTTCCTAAGTCCCCTGGCTTCTTTTATCAAGTGCAGGATCTCATAAAAGCGCTCTCAGTGGCACCGAGTGGCCCAGTCAGGGCAGAATCATCTCAGAACAGTCAAGTCAAGGTTTTTCTCAGATAAGAGGGCATGTTCCCAGTGTGCACAGAGTAGCTTCTGAAACACACGAGGACATGAATCAGCAAGCAAATGCCCTCCATCGCACACTCATTTCCTAGCTGTTCTGGTCTGTGTGTGAGAAGTCATTTCAAATGAGCAATGCATTTCCTGGGGAAGAGAAAGAAGAGGACGTGGAAAATAATTCGTGTTGTAATTGGCAACAATAGAGAAGAACCTTTTCAAGGAAGAGCCACTTAACTTTTAGTTTTGCGTCATCCCCACAAGAGATTCACAAAAGATAAAAGCGGTGTCTCTCTTCTTAGCACACTTGAGTCATTGGAGATTCTGGCAAAATCTAATCCACATCTTCACCTAGTTATAGATGAAGACTCGGGACCTTGCTCCCTTAAAGATTTGTCGACCTGAACTTTGCAGTTAATGCTTCTTCTTTATGACATTTGAAGGTATCTTTTCAGGGGACTGATTTCACACTGACCATATAAAAAGTCATTGCAGGAACTCCCAGCCCTCTTCCTGGGATATTGACCGGTGGCCAGAGTTTCACCCTCCAGAGGCCTAAGACCAGAAGAAAGCTCCAAACTGTGAGGAAAGGCAGCAAGTTAGGGATTTAGAAACCAATTTGAAGGGATGTATGTGTAGAATATCGGTAGCTAAGACAGGAAGAGACAGAACAAGGCCACTACCCAGGCAAATGCAGCCCGCCTCACATGACTGCCACATTGCATGCTCAGTCATGATACAGACATCGCTCTCCACTGCAGAACTCCTCATCCATTCGTTCATTTGCTTTTATTTTTGTTGCCAGTTCATTCTTTGGCACTATATGCCGTAGAATTGACTCTGCGTTTCTATCTCCAGAGGACCAGGTTTATCAAACAGACAACCATTAATTAAAATTGAAGAAAAAAAACGTCCTTAAAAAGAGTGTATCTTTGGAAACTAAGCTCTGGAGTACTGGAAATCATTCTGTTAGCACGAACCTGCCCAGGCAACATCATCTGAGAAGTAGACTCTTTAACGCAGTCATATGTCGTCAATGATGAACAGCATATATGAACAGGGTCCCATGAGACTATAATACCATGTTGTTGCTGTATCTTTCCTATGTGTAGATCTGTTTAGATACACAGATTGGTTACCATTGCCTATGGTATTCAGTACAGCCACATGCTGCACACATGCGTGACCTAGGAGCAATGGGTAAACCTGGTGTGTGGTAGGCTACGCCATCCAGGCTTGTATAAAACTCACTCTGTGATGTTTACACAACCATGGAATCGACCGACAATGCATTTCTCAGAATGTATTCCTCTCATTAAGTGACAAGGACTGTACTATAATATTATTAAAAAGCATCGGAAGGAGCAAGATTAATATATTTTGAAGGTAGTAAAAATTTAGGGCCAGGCCTGGTGGCTCACATCTGTAATCCCAGAACTTTGGGAGGCTGAGGTTGGAGGATTTGTTTGAGCCTAGGAGTTTGAGACCAGACTGGGCAACGTAGTGAGACCCCATCTCTACAAAAAATACAAAAATTAGCCGGGTGTGGTGGTATGTGCCTGTAGTCCCAGCTGCTCAGGAAGCTGAGATGGGAGGATCGCTTGAGCCCAGGAGTTCCGGGTTACAGTGAACCATGATCACACCACTGCACCCCAGCCTGGACAACAGAGCAAGACCCTTTCTCAAAAAAAAAAGTTGGACTTGCTTGCTAATGTTCAATATTTACTTGGATGGTAAATATTTCACGAAGACAGGTGACTTCCCATATCTCACAAAAGAGCATCATTGCTGTTATAAACTTAAAAATTGGTTGGAAATCAACCCCCTACCAATGATTTAATTTCCTTCATCAAATCCACATTTTTTGGCTATGAACCCCAAAGGGAAATTCCACAGACCTGAGCACAATTTGAGGGAATATTTTGCTGCCTCCTTTCCTCACGCCCACGCACCGAGCCCTTGGTTTGCAGAAACCTGTGGAACGGAGTGCTATTTTGGATGACGGTGGGTACGCGGAAAGCTCCTGCTTTGCTATTGCCAGAGACCGACACTCAGCTCTGCTTTCCTGTCCCCGCTCCATGGCCTCAGCAGAAACAGCATCCAAGGGAGCCGCCGTCACTCGTCACTCCTGTTCCCAGACGGATCACACAGCGAAGGCTCTGCAGCTTTGGCTGAGGTCTTTCAGATGCGCAAAGCTGGATCCGCTGGCCTTGCTTGTCTCCACTCCGCACGAGGAGCCACGGGCATCCAGGCCTTGTCACGCTGAGTCTCTTTCTTCCCATTGGGATTGCACTCTCCGTCTCATCACAAGCTCCTCCTGCTCCTCTCGGCCTCTCCCCAGGCTGTTGCTCCTCTGTTACTCTTTTGCTGGTAGCTTTTGTGGCTCCTCAGAGTTCTGGCACGCTGCACGTTGCGTGCTCAGCTCAGCCAAGCCTCCCAGAAGGAGGGTCTCAAAAAGAAAATGTTATTTATTTGGGAATAGGTCATTGAAATGAGAATACGTACAACATAGTAAATTACGCATTTGTTTAGGGAAGTAAAGGAAGACAAAGGCTTTTTAAAGAAAAAAAATGATGATTACATATGGCTTCTTCCTTCCCATCCTGGATGTTTAAAGAGGGGAGAAACATGCTGTCCTTCTGGAAGCTTCTCTCTTGTCTTTTTTAGACAGTTCAAGAGGAGGCATTGACTTAGACATTTTCATTTCTACGAAAAGTTCATCCTTTTCTCATATAATAAATTCAAACATGTGTTGATAACTGCACGTTGAGTGTCTGTGAGCATTATTGTGCAATGGCTGATTATTTTGGGGTACTTACTATATGCTAATGAGATATCATATGTGTTCTTTGCAAAAATGCCAAAAAGTTAGTTCTAAGTATTCCCCTATTGTAATTTGGACTGGTGAGATGGCATAGATGTAGTGAGCTGCCAAGTTCCCCATGCCAGTAAGTGCAGAGTCAGGCCTACAATCCAATCAGTTCTGTTCATTGTGTCCTTGTTCCAAAGCATGAGCTGTGCATGGTCGTCCCTGAGTATTCTCCTCCCCTCTTCTCCAGTACTGGTCTCCCAAGGCTTATATATGCTTGAAGGTGAGCAAAATAGAACAAAAATCCTGCATTTATTTTGACAATTATATCAACCTAAATAACAAACAGAAGGAGGCTGTCTAAAAGAAAATGATATTTATTTGGGAATAGGGCATTGCCATGAGAATCCGTACACCATAGTAACCTATGTGCTTATTCAGGAAAGTAAAAGAAGAAAAAGATTTTTACAGAGAAAAAAATGAGGATTTCATAATTATTTTGAGATAATTAATCTTGGCTACAAAGATTACTACCAGAGGTGACGCCAGCCCGAATTTGGACAGGCAATTGCTGGGCAGATGTCCTTGCAGAAGTATTTTTTGTGTAAGGTTTCCATGGATAGGCTTTGTGTAAAGTTGTGTTTTTTGTAGAGTCTTTTTGGTTATCAGGCACACAAGCATGAGAACGCTGTCTTCATGGCCTTCGCAGACTCTGTTTGTCAGGGTTTTCTTAACATTAGTGACTCCATCTTGATTTTACAACTTTCACAATTATATACATACAACTACGATGAAAATATAGGTTCATAGCAATTATTGATCATGAGTGGAGTTATTTAGGGTGCCATGAATTAGCCTAGAGAAGTCCCAGAAGCAGCAGCACAAGAAAGCAACCAAATGTGTTAGAACAATTATGCACCAAAAAAAAAAAAAAAAAAAAAAAAAAAAAAGCTGAAAAATTCAGGAAGATTTGTCTAACAAAGACCTCGGCGGTCGGAGTTCCTGCCTCCCAGGATGGAGATGGTGTTTTTTGATAACAGACCCTCAGTGAGCGGAGACTACTGCGTGCCGTGCTTGAAGCTGCGTGTCACACCCCATTCAAGCCTCACAGTCCCGCCAGCGCACTCTTCACTTAAAGATGAGCCGTGGATGCCCATCGCCCTTCGGGAACCCAATGCTTGTTCCTGGTCCCCCCACGGGTCTGATGCTCCATGCAGTGAAGCAGCAGCGTTTCTCGGTTTGCTGACATTTGACTTTTCTTTATCTCCTTTTCCCCTCTTTTCACCTTTCTCTGTCTCTCTGCTGCTTTCTCTCCTCTTTCTCTTTCACACCTACAACAGAGTGTGTTCTCGAGTGGGTCATCTCTGGGCTGCTCAGAAGTGTCTTTAGACTGAGAACAAATTTATCTATTTATTTATTTATTTATTTATTTATTTATTTATTTACTTATTTATTGAGATGGAGTTTCCCTCTTGTCACCCAGGCTGGAGTGCAATGGTGCGATCTCGGCTCACTGCAACCTCCACCTCCCGCGTTCAAACGATTCTCCTGCCTCAGCCTCCTGAGTAGCTGGGATTGCAGGCACCCGCCATCACGCCTGGCTAATTTTTGTGTTTTTAGTACAGATGGGGTTTCACCATATTGGTCAGGCTGGTCTCGAACTCCTGACCTCAAGTGATCCGCCTACCTCGGCCTCCCAAGTGCTGGGATTACAGGCATGAGCCACCTCGCGCAACCCGAACGAATTTATTTTGAACGAATCAACTGGCACCTCCAAGGATGGTTTTGACAGCTGTATCCTGGTGAGTTCTCACCGAATTTGATTTCTGAATCTTCAACCTTAGGCCGAACGCTTTGTGCCATGACCCTGCTGTGATCTCACACTTCCTCAGTTGTGCCAGGCGGCCCGATGGTGTTCTTGGCACCAAGATCTTCTCATTTCAAGATATTAAATTCATCTCACATTTGTGCTTTTCTCCATTTGTCAATTCCAGGGTATTGCCTCATTCTGTCACTTTCTCTATAATGCAGTGTATTTTGCAATCTCCTCCACAAATCACAGATTTCATGAAATGAAAATGTAGAGAACACTTCTCTTTGCCTTTGGGTAGTTTTGTTTCTTTTTGTCAAGTATGTTAAATATAATATGGAAATCTTAATTATTCCTTTTCCATTTTGTGGTACATGTGTCTGTGGGGGGTGTCTGTGTATTTATTTATTTTTGATACAGAGTCTTGCTCTGTCACCCAGGCTGGGGTGCAGTGGCTTGATCTCAGCTCACTGTAGCCTCTGCCTCCTGGGTTCAAGCAATTCTCCTGCCTCAGCTTCCCGAGTAGCTGGGACTACAGGCATCTGCCACCACACCTGGCTAATTTTTGTATTTTTAGTATAGATGGGGTTTCACCATGCTGGCCAGGCCAGTCTCAAACTCCTGACTTCATGATCTTCCAGCCTCGGCCTTGCAAAGTGCTGAGATTACAGGTTGAGCCACCGTTCCCGGCCATATTTATTTATTTTTTGAGTCAATATGCTTATCAGCATTCCATCTTGAAAGTTCTAAAGAAAGTTTTTTTTTGAGGAAAACATATTTGGAAGAAACAATGCTTCAAAGAAGATAAGTAGTTTTCTTCATGCTAACAGAGAAGTTATGTGTGAGGTATTAAATACTGTGACTACTGACACATGGTAGGCTAAACTAGAATTGATTGTTGTCTTACCAAACTATAAATAGGTTTAAAAGTGAGGATATAAGAAATATTATTTAAAGTATTATTATTAGCATTTCTTGATGTTAATAAAATGATAGAGTCACTTTAAAAATAATGACCCATTGCATAATATTGAACACTTAGCATTACTCAAAGGAGGGGTCACTCTTTTCATTTTTACTTTATTATTGCTTGTTTATTATTATATGTTTATTATTATGTTATTATTGTTTGTTTGTTCGTTTATAGATAGAGTCTCACTCTGCTGTCCAGGCTGGAGTGCAGTGGTGTAATCATAGCTCACTGTACCCTCAAACTTCTAGGCTCAAGTGATCCTCCTGCCTCAGCCTCCTGAGTATAGGTGCACTTAGAGACAATAGGTGCACGCCACCAGGCCTGGCTAATTTTTAAGTTCTTTGTAGAGGCAGGGGTCTCATCATGTTGCCCAGACTCATCTTGAACTCCTGGCCTCAGGTGATTCTCCTGCCTCAGCCTCCCATATATTGAAAGCCAATTTAGAGAGGAGACATTGGGGAAAAAGAGTCCCGTGAAATGAAACTAAGATCTAAGTGGTGAAATACGGTATCAGAAATATAACTGACATCCTTAAGGTGTATTCAAGATTATGCCCAGGAGATCTGGCTGATTTTCCTACTATTTTACTAAAATCACCCGGATGGTATGCAGTTCACTGGTTAATTCGTTTTAATGTGGGTTCCAACGAAATGAGAATGTAAACTAAACGTGGTAGGAGATGTCCAGATTTTGAATTAATATACTTTGTGTTTTTAAAATTTTTAGTTGAAGCAGGCTCTCAAACTCCAGCTTTGAAGTATGATTGTGTGAGTCAGTTCAAGATCCGAATCTGGTTTCCGCCTCCTTTTGTGAAAAGTCTCAACGTTCTTCAGACCCAGCGAGAGACCACCGGCCACCCATGATTAACGTGTCTGAGGGTGGCTGCCTGCGAGGGTGCCGTTTAGACCACAGAGCCATGACGTTGTGAGGGGCAGCAGGCCTGGGGGTGTCCTGCCAACCTCTTGCTTTGCCTCCCACCTTCGGAGGAGGGTGAGGGTCCTGACCACCCTCTATGACAAAAAGGGCTGTTCCCTCACTCTTCTCATTTCCCAGTTCAGACCACCGGCTTTTAACCACCTTCAAAGCACATTCACAATGATCTCCCCCTTCTGAAAATCTTGTATATTCTCTGTATAAGACCACTTTGTGAACACACAGGTGCACACACACATGTGCACACACACGAATGCACAGACACACATGCACACGCAGTGGGGGATGTCTGATTTCTCCCCCAGGCTTTTCTAGGGCCCTGGTGATGAGGAAATGAAATGCCTCTCTGGGCTCAGCTCACTTCCGAAAGGCTTATCTTATCTGACACAATCACAAAACCATAAAATTAAAAGTGAGCCCCTAGGCGGAGGTCTGCTCTGTGTCCTGGCTTAGCAGCCAGAGCCCATGGGACCCTTCACGTGGCAGCAGTGTGCCACTGATCCCGATTTCCACGCAGCTCAGTTCAGAAGACAAAACTGCTTTTCTTTAGTGAAAGCCACATTTTTCGTTTTCTTCTTCTTAAACAGGCTGACTTTGCCTGGGCCCCTCGTCTCACTACTGTGAGGTGTGGGGATTTCTTTAAGACTCGGTGTCCTTCTTTGTTATGAGAAGGAAATGAAATCCAGTATTTGTCTAGTCCAGAGTCTGGAAAACTCAAAGAGCTGAGTAAATGGCACCGCTGCTGGGGTTACCGGAGCTCTCATGGACTCTGCCTGGCCGCCCTGCCCACACTTCCAGTGTCCTGGCGTTGCTGCCCCTGCTCCTTGGGATTTCTTTTATTATTATTATTATTATTATTATTATTATTATACTTTAAGTTTTAGGGTACATGTGCACATTGTGCAGGTTAGTTACATACGTATACATGTGCCATGCTGGTGTGCTGCACCCACTAACTCGTCATCTAGCATTAGGTATATCTCCCAATGCTATCCCTCCCCCCTGCCCCACCCCACAACAGTCCCCAGAGTGATGTTCCCCTTCCTTGGGATTTCAATCGCGGTCTGCAATCAGTCCCCTGGGAGAAATCTCTGCAGGAAGGCCCTGGATCTCGGCAGGCCCTGGATTCGCTGTCAGGGGACTCCGGTTCTTCGAGTGTGTGTCCTGATTCCCAGACGGCAGCGCACTGGCTGCCAGGAGGCGGGCGAGGTGAGACCCAGTGCCAGAATGCCCTCCGTGCTGCTGTGGGGGACCCTCGCCCATTCAAGCCACCTGGCTGAGAAGAGAAGCCTGGAGCAATCCCTCCATGCTAGAGGAGACAGCGGGCGGAGAAAACCAAAGGCAGCCACATTTTTCAGCAGAGCGCCGGGCAGGTGGCCCTCCGGACTCCAGGCCATGAGGGTTCACTGGAGGAGACGCTGCCCATGAGGCTGCCTCCTGGGTTCGTGGGCCACCAGCTCCGTGTGGGAGGGGGCTTCGGAGGAGTTTCCGCTTCCGCCCCATCTCCCGCCGCCCTGCTCTGCTCCCCTGAACGCTGCCGGTGGCTGTGCAACCATCGTTCCAATCATAGTCATTTAGAAAACGACGTAGGAATGATGCTTAATTAGCATGCAGCACGGTGACAATTATGTATGCATCAAATGTGTCGGGGAAACTTTGTTGCTCATTTTCTCTGATTAAGACGCTGGAAGCTGTTCGCGTACGCCTGGCTTTTGCGACTTGGTGACCTCGTACGGTGGTGCTGTTCTCATCTGAGTCCTCTCTGAGGCTCTGAATGGCCATGCGGATCTTTATTCAGATGGGGAGTCTGCCCTTGATCTACGGGGCCCTCTGTGCAGCTTCTGTTGCCGTTGGTTTAGGGCCATAATTTTCCTTTCTAGGGAAATAGAAAGCTACTCTAACATTCTGGAGGCAGAGTTAGGGAGCCCTTCCTTTCCGCTTCTCAGCGCTTTATAATCATTTAATATGTAGCATTCATAGGACATTGATTAGTCCAGGAAAAGCAAAGTACCATAAAAGATGCTGTGTACATGGCAACCACACAGAACACAGGAATTCTCAGGGGCGGTGGGCAGTATGGTCGGCCTGCCCATACGGCTGTCGTAACACTAGGGGAAGTCAGAAATATCACTGTCCGCGGTGGCTCACGCCTGTAATCCCAGCACTTTGGGAGGCCAAGGTGAGTGGATCACAAGGTTAGGAGATCGAGACCATCCTGGCCAACATGATGAAACCCCGTCTCTACTAAAATACAAAAAATTAGCTGGGTGTGGTAACACGTGCCTGTAGTCCCAGCTACTCAGGAGGCTGAGACAGGAGAATCGCTTGAACCCAAGAGGTGGAGGTTGCAGTGAGCTGAGATCATGCCCCTGCACTCTAGCCTGGGTGACAGAGTGAGACACGGTTAAAAAAAAAATCACTGTCAAAAGGACAGTGAAAAACAGGCAAGAGTATTTGAACCACATATACATTAACTGCATGGTGGTCTACAATGAACTCCAGCCTGGTTACATCTGATCCACCCTGAGGGATAAATAGTGAGCCCCTGATACTGAATTCCAGCGCCCTTTGCATTGCCTCAGTGTGGTCTAGAAACTCTCTTCTCACCCATCTGCCTCGCCCTTTGGTTGCAGCACAAGCATTGCTGTGTGTGCATGTGTGTTTGTGTGTGTGCATGTTGCATGTGTGCATGCGCTTGTGTGTGTATATGTATGTGTGTGATGTATGCTTGTGTGTGCATGTGTGTTTGTGTGAGCTTGTGTGTATATGTATGTGTGTATATGTGCTTCTGTGTGCACGTGTATACGTTTGTGCATATGTGTGTGCGTGCATATGTGTGTGTGCTTGTGTGTGGTGTGTGTGCGTGTGTATGTATGTGTGTCGCTGCATGTGTATGTATGTGTGCCTGCAGCTTTGGGCTGCCCCTTGTGTGTGATGTGTGTGCACGCATATGTGTGTGTATGTGTGTGCTTGTGTGTGCATGTGTATAAGTATGTGCATGTGTGTGTATGTATGTGCTTGTGTGTGAGATGTGTGCACATGTATGTGTGTGTGCTTGTGTGTGCACGTGTATATGTGTGTGTATATGCGTGTATATGTATGTGTGTATATATGTGTGTATGTATGTGATGTTTGCGTGTATACACAAACACATGCTTTGGATTTATTTTGTAAACAATAGCCATAACCTTGGAATGTTTATCACACGTTGTTATGTTAAAGCTTTTGTCTACATTGCTTCATGAAATCCATGTTTTCCCTATTAGTTAAGTGCTACTATTATTTATTATTAGATTTAGCTTACAGATGAAGTGAGGCACAAAGCGATGAACTAATTTATCCAAAGTCAGAAGGATGTCAGGGGACAGAGTGTTAACCCAGGTGTCTCTGACCCTAGAGCAGCAGTTCTCAACTGAGGGAGAGGCTGCCCCTCTGGGGACATTTGGTGACATCTGTTGGCATTTTTGGTACTTACAACCGAAGAGCGTTACTGGCACCAGGTGGGTGGAGGCCGGGAAGCTGCTGAGAGTCCTACAGTGCACAGGACAGCACCCCACAGAGTCATCCGGCCTCCAGTGCCATTAGCAGTGGCGAGGCTGAGAAACCTTGCTCTAAAGCACATCAAGATCTTTTCACTTTTTAGTGTAAGGAAGCAACAAAGTAAGACATGTCGGTGGCTGCAGGAGCCACCTTGGCCTGAGCTGGCGCCATCTTTGCCCCTCCTGGGATGTGGGCTGCATCTAGGAGGTTGCAGGTTTGGTCCGCCACTCCCTCACGGGAGACAGTGAAGGTCATTTTCAGTCTCATGGCTTAGGAAGCAAAGAGAGCAGCCCGCAAGAGAGGGAAAGTGAGAATCAGGTGCGTAGACACGAGCTGAAGACAGCTCCTGGGTTCCCAACCTTCTTATGCATGGATTCTCTTTTGCGTTTTGGACTGACAAAGGGTATTTCTGTTTGGAGCAAAAAAATCTTAATAAAACAGAGAAACTTCTTTAACCAGAAACATTTTGAGAAAGAAAAGTCGAAGTTTATTTTTAAGTTGACTTAAAATCAAAGGAAAATAACATTTTCTTAACCTTGAGAGTCAGTATCCCAAGATATTCTTAACTCTCGTTTCTTCAACTGTGTTAGACGCATCTCCTTCCAAAATCTGGATGAAGCTGGTCTTTGTTCAGCCAGGTTGTCTCCCACTGGAATTGGTTTCTTAGGACCCCAGATACTGTGCTCAACCAGTGAGTAAGAAACACCAGATTATCACAGTATTGACTGTATATCCACTTAATTAAGGAAAAAAGAGCCCCATCCTCAGCTCTGGGGCGCACGTGGAACCTTGTTCCCAGGAGCCAGTTCTCAACACAGTTCATACCCATGTTGTTCCCGCAGAGGCTCCGAGGTCCCTGAGGGAGGAGAGAAAGTCAGAGAGAACTCTCTCGGGTTCAGCCTCATGAGCATGTCAGTCATTCTAAGCCGGACGTCGGAGGGCTCTGTAGAACTAAACTCAGCTGGGAGAGACCAGGCTGCTTGTCAAGCCAGAAAGGGAGGATCATCCACGCAGATGATCTCCTCTTCCCAAGATCGGCCTCTGAGACATTGCTCTGTGGCCTCCACTTCGAGGACTCTCTGTCCTGCTTGTCCATCAGACACACGAAAATCTTACTAATAAGGGGTTATTGTCACTCCCCTCTGGCTTTTGATTCTTATTCAGGGTGGCTCTACCCATAGAATGAGGCAGGCTACACTCAGATGGGCACACGTACTTGCAGCAAACAAGGTTCCAAGTGCAGCTGTCACCTCTGTTCTCCACTGTCCCAATTTTTCACTCTTCTTCCTTTGAAAGGGCCAAAGGATATTCATCAACCTACCCAGTTGCTCCATCTGAGACCCTAACAACAGTGTTTCAGGCCCAGGTCTGTCCAGCTGGTTTCTTAACTTTCGGGTGTTTTAATATCTTCATCAAATATTTTCATTACCCCACCTGAAGTTGATGGCATTTTCCCAGCATGATAAGGGACCCATTGCTTTCTATATGTTTGGTCACAAAATTCACTACCGTTTTCTAACGTAAACCACAATCTGGATTACTGAAATCTACAACCATGACCAGCACTGGTGTAATCAACCTAAAGCTGGCTACAGACTTCAGCGGGCACAAGCTCATCTCCCTCGTCCTTGAATGCAGCAGTTCCCTGTAGTTTAACAGAACAAGCATCTGGGCAGCCGATCCTGGCATTGCTAATGTCATCCTGGAACCAGCGACCTCAGTGTTTTTAGGTTGGTGCAGGAGGAAGTGCGGTTTTTGCCATTGAAAGTAACGGAAAAAAACCACAATTCCTTTTGCACCCACCTAATAGATGCTCCTAGGGTGCCCCTGAGTCCCAGCTTGCTTAGGACAGTGTGCACAGATGTTCTTGTCAGCATGCTTTTTAACACCAGCCCCTCTTATTCCAAAAGTATCCCATTTGGACCAGAAATTAGAGCAGATTCACCCCAGCTATGTTGCTCGTGCAGCATTCAGCTGCATTTTCACTTTATTGCACAATCCTGAAGACCTGCTCCAGAAAGAGTAAAGGCAGCAAACAGTTACTTTATTTACCGATGCCTGAGGCTGCACCTGAGCTCCTCAGTTTTAAGAAGAGCCTTGAGCAGAACTAAGCTCTTCTCTGTCACTGCCGTCTGCTTCTTATCTCAGGTCTTTCTGCCTAGGAAAAAGCTGGATGCAACTGGCCCAGGCTATGGTCAGCCCTTGACAAGGCCTCAGCTGCTGAGAAGTTACTCAGGACCTCCGAGTGTCCCAGCAATTGGCTGCTGCAGTCTGCTGCCTAGTTTCTGCAAGGTTTCTAAGGCCTCTCGCATGATGCTGGTGTTTGAGGGTCAATAAATGACACAGCTTTCTTCCACTCAAGTGTACAATGAATTTGGAAGTAAGGCAGAGGCCTGACAGGAGAGAATCAATAGTGTTATAGCTTTAAGAGTCTGGATGGGGCCCTTGGCTTGGATCTGTAGCACAGCGGACATCTGGAGCATTGCCTCAATTTTTTTTTTCTTTTCTTTTTGAGAGGGAGTCTCACTCTATAGCCCAGGCTGGAGTGCAGTGGTGCAATCTCGGCTCACTGGAACCTCCGCCTCCCAGGTTCAAGCAATTCTCCTGTCTCAGCCTCCCGAGTAGCTGGGACTACAGGCACATGCCACCACACCCGGCTAATTTTTGTATTTTTGGTAGAGATGGGGTTTCACCATATTGGTCAGGCTGGTCTCAAATTCCTGACCCCAGGTAATCCGCCTGCCTCGGCTTCCCAAAGTGCTGGGATTACAGGCATGAGCCACCACGCCCAGCCGCGTTGCCTCAATTTTAAGCACCTCCCTCAACATCATCTCACCCCAAACCTTTGCAAGGGTAGAGCTGGCTCTGAGACTTGGGACTTGCCTGGAGGCAGACCTGGAAGCTTGTCTTCCATGACCGGCAGATGAGAAAAACCGAGGCATGCCCAGGAGCTGGGTTTAGCTGAACAAACTCAGTTCCTCCCCTGAATCCCCCCTCCACAACCCTCCCTATCAGATTTGCTCCTCTCTCTCAGGGAAAATGGGAAGACAGGAGAGAGGGCAGCATGGACCCTGCCTGAAAACCTGCAAAGAGAAGCAATCCCAAGAAGCCACTGTGAATGAGGGCTTTGAATCATCTACTTAGAAAGAACTATACCTTATGGTTACAGCATGGATGGACACGGGAAGTAATCTGTGATTCCAATTCCATGTTAAAAAAAATCCACAGGGCTCTAATAAAGGTTAAATAGTTAATTTTTAAAAATACTTTCTTTGTTTTCCTTTAACTTTTCTTTTAAGTTCTGGGGTACATGTGGAGATGTGCAGGTTTGTTTCATAGGTAAACGTGTGCCATGGTGGTTTGCTGCATGGATCATCCCATCACCTTGGTATTAAGCCCAGTATGTGTTAGCTCTCCCTCCCCTTGCCCCTCCCCTGACAGGCCCCAGTGTGCGTTGTTCCCCTTTCTGTGCCCATGTGTTCTCACTGTTCAGCTCCCACTTATGAGTGAGAACATGCAGTGTTTGGTTTTCTGTTCCTGTGTTAGTTTGCTGAGAATGATGGTTTCCAGCTCCAGCCATGTCCCCGCAAAGGATGTGATCTCATTCCTTTTTATGGCTGCGTAGTATTCCATGGTGTATATGTGCCACATTGTCTTTATCCAGTCTATCTTTGATGGGCATTTGGGTTGATTGCACATCTTTGCTATTGTGAATAGTGCTGCAATGAACATACGCATGCATGTATCTTTATAATAGAATGATTTATGTTCCTTTGGGTATATACCCAGCAGTGGGACTGCTGGGACAATGGTATTTCTGATTCTAGGTCTTTGAGAAATCGCCGCACTGTCTCCCACAATGGTTGAGCTAATTTACACTCCCACCAACAGTGTATAAGTGTTCCTTTTTTTCCACAACCTCACTAGCATCTGTTGTTTTCTGACAAAACAAAACAAAACAAAACAAAACAAAACTGCTTTCAATTTACAATTAAATTTAAGGTACTTAGAAACTGAGGGAGAATTGTAACTTTTTTTATGCCACATGTTGGAAATGCTGGAGTGTAACTGAAAACATGACAAAAAATAATTTTCGCAGCTTTAGTGAAATTGGTCAGACTAAATTTCTTAACGTTTCCTTAGATCTAACACTCCATGCTTTGATGGGTAAATATAATTCATCATAATCAGAGTTGGTGCTTTTTAAATGTCCTTTTTACGTTTTTTTAAAAATTATTATTGTAGTGCTTTTGTTTCTCATTGTTGAGGTGCTTCCAAACTGCTGGAAAGCAGTTGACCTTGAGTACCTAGACATTGCCCCTGGGATATTGTTAAAAATGTGTTTTTTTAGTAATCTGATGGCAGGGATAAAGGTCAAATTTTAGCTCAGCTCCTGTCCTCATAATTATGGGTTATAAGACCTCTTCTCTGAATTAATGAGGTTTGACTGTAATTTAGACTGAAGCACACAGACCATGTTTCTGGAAGACCTGGGCCACTCTTAATGTGTGTGGAGGAAACAAAACAAAACTATACCACTCTCAAGAGTTTTATTTATTTTTTAACTTAGAACATATGCTTGAAAAATGTGAATCCTGATTCTGTTTTAAATAATATATTCTGAATGATACTTATTTGCTGACGTTGGATATGCTACACTATATTTAGATCAGTAAAGCCCAGAGACCTTTCTGTTATGACAAATATTCACTTTGGAGATTTGAGAAAACAGAGACTATTAGGGCCAACCTGGGCTATATTCTAAAATATGATGAATTTAAATATGGACATGGGCTCCTCAGCAAGAAAGTGCCCTATCGGTCTCATGCGGGCACACCTCTGAGACAGGTCTTTGCCAAGTAGCCAAATTTTCACAAGAAGAGCCAAGGCAGCCCGGTGTGAATATGCAAAAATCGCAGCCACAGTGATGCATCTTTGACATGTCAGGGAAATGTTCTCACGCGGTGAATGAAATCTCCTTGGAGGGCCATAAATCCTGTGCAACAAATTATACACTAACAGGTTCTTAGGGGAATTCAAATAAATCCTCACAACCGCTTAGCAGGTAATCTCCAGATCAGATTCCCATTTTTCTTAAGAGCAAAATAATATATGGCTTCTTATACTCTCCCAGTGAAATGCTATATATCAAAGGTATGAATTTAGTCGAAATATTGATCTTAAGCCAAAGTGAAACTAAGGGAAAGTTTAATGCTTTTCACCACAAAAGAGAGAGATGAGGGGAATGTGCATAACATGTGCTTTATAAAGTGAAGCATTCTGGAGGAGAGGAGTGGAAAAATCCAGAGACCCGAGGTCTTCCTAATGTTGTCAAGTTAAGGAAAAACTGCAGAATTGGCTGCACAGTCCTGTACTTGCTCAGCAAGTTGTCATGGAGAGCTGCCCTTGCAATTAACTCACATGAGATAGACTGCCAAGAAGGGAACTATCTTCACATTGCGTGAATCCTTCAAATGAGTTTTATTGCATTGCAGTTCACACATGTGATAGTACCGGGGTTCCATTCAGTGTCTTTCAGGGAGATACTGCCATGGGAGGCCGAGATTTGGTGGAATCTGAGGACACACTTGTGTGTATCTCGGTTAGTGGAGAGCTGAGCAAGTTTCCAAAAAATTAGATGAATGCAGATTACATCAATGGGAAATTCGAGTTCTCATTTCCTTTTACCAGTGACAGAAGCTCAGGACAAACATAATCAGGAAAATTATCTTTCTTTTCCACCTTAGCTTACCAAACCAAATCAACCCTCCCCAAAATCTCCTTGTAGCATCTATGAACCTCAACTGTCACAGGGAAAACACTTGTAAAAAAAGTCTGTATTTTTTTTTAAGAGCCTTCCAAAGGTCATTTATCATTCAATCATCTGTATGCTATCTAGAATTTATGAGTGAGATGCATTAAAGGAAGCTAAAAAGGAAACCTCAGCAGAAATGTTGCACAAAACTTATACACACATGGGGTGGCTCTGAATTTTATTTTTAATATTTGAAGCATGACAAGAGATCCTGCAATTGCTGTCCATTGGCTTGAGTTGCTAGATGTGACTTATCAGACACCCACAGCCAAAGTCCTAGGTAAAACAAAGTAGCTTTTCTAAATAGGGCATTACTTATTTATTTGGGGGATTTATAAAAATGTAGCCATCATGCAGAGCCTCTAGGTGCATGAATAATGCAAAAGTACAAAACATTAAGACACAGAAACAAACAGAAGCTAGATGCATAGTTCCATTTCTCTCAACAGACAGAAACCACTGTTTTGATCAATACATTGAATTACAAAGAGGAATTGCTAAAAAATGCAAATGGGAATTTAATAGGACATAAAAGATTTGGTCATCAAACAAACACTTTCCTGCCATCGTGCATGCATGGTGGTAGCAGTGGGTGTCTGGGGAGTGGAGGCTACTATTGAAACAAGTGATAAAGCTGTTGACTTACAGAATTTTGTCTTGAAGGGGCACCAGCGGGTCAGTGGCCTGGCCACAGGAAAGGCAAGAACACAGACTTTTCAGAGAAGACGACGTGGCCCAGTGCTGTCTTCCCCACGTGGTCTTAGGAACTTAAATCTCGAACTCTGGTTCCTTCTTGCGTGTGGCCCTTCCGTGTCCATTTCCTGGTGCCCCGATGGAGCCTGCCAGTGTTTACAACCCATCAATCTTGTTCCTGTAACTCCATGGCTGGGCCATTTCTGGCAGCTCTAATCCTGATGACTTGAATGAGAATTTTGATCAGTTTCTTTTTTCTCTTGGGTGTTAATCTCTAGCCCTGTTTGGTTTGAATCACTGGTTGCCCCGATTTGTCAGTGTTTTAGGTGAAATTTCTTCAGCTTCTTTCTCAAACTCTACTCTCCCGCTGAAAAAGCTGGACCCCTTTGTTGTTTTCCAGGCCTATAGGAAGGACAGGATGGTGGCTATTTGCATGCTCCTGAAGAGGGGAGAATGAGAAAAAAGTAAAGAATAATGACTCTTCCTACTTTATTGAGACCGGTTGTAAATGTTGGTAAGAGACAAGGAATTTAGCCGCTAAGACCTAAATACAGAAGAGAAATTGCTCAAACACAAGGTAATTACACAAACAGTATCTATACTCACTAGCAAGAGAAACTTCACTTAATGTAGAAAGCCCCATAGGCTACTCATTAGTGCTTTTTAAAGCTATCCTTTAGGCTGGTTAAAATACCATCAGTGGAATATCAGGCTGGCATTCTGCAGCGATCCAGCGGAACTAACATCTGTGCCTCAGGAAAGACAGATATTCATGGTCCTGAACTCACCTGGGCTCTTAGAGAAAGAAGCATTAGTGTCAGGCCTGAGAAGACACACTAAGTTTTAAGATGTGAATTGTAGACCTTTACCTATCTTCTTCTTCTTTTTTAAATTTAATTTTATTTTATAAAAGTGACCCTACTGTTCACAATAGCAAAGTCTTGGAACCAACCCAAATGTCCATCAATGATAGACTGGATAAAGAAAATGTGGCACATAGACACCATGGAATACTATACAGCCATAAAAAAGGATGAGTTCCTGTCCTTTGCAGGGACATGGATGAAACTGGAAACCATTTCATTCTTAGCAAAGTAACACAAGAAGAGAAAACTAAACACTGCATGTTCTCACTCGTAAGTGGGAGTTGAGCAATGAGAACACATGGACAAAGGGAGGGGAACATCACACATGGGGTCGCTCAGGTGTTGGGGGCCTGGGGGAGGGATATCATTAGGAGAAATACCTAATGTAAATGACAAGTTGATGGGTGCAGCAAACCAACATGGTACGTGTATACCTATGTAACAAACCTGCATGTTGTGCACATGTACCCCAGAACTTAAAGTATAGTAATAATTTTAAAAAAGACCCTAAAATGTAAAAATATGAAAAAGAAATTCTAAAATCACTGAAAAACAGGGTTTTATGGAAAAGCCAGATGCTTTAACATGTCTGAGGCTGTGAGACAGTGAGAACAGGCCATGACGAAGCCCGGTGACCCCAGTGAGGCTTGGCAAGGGTCCACCAAGGTGCGTGGTGGATGGATATCCCCCAGAATCCCAGGACCTGCCACCCTCCAGGCTCACAGCAGCGGGAACCAGGTGAGTGCTCAGCTCTGGACACATGGAGGCTGGCCTCCGCTCCTGGCCTGGTCCTCATTCACGGTTGATCCCACCAAACCCAGCTCAGCAAAACCAAAAATACGTGTTGTAGCCGTGTTGTGGGGTCCAGGGAATGACAGAAACCCAGCTAACACTGGATGCCAGCTAATATGGAAGAGAAAAGTCTAAAAGATTCTAGCAGAGAAGGTTTTATTGCCATGCTTAGCCTTCCTGGTAAAATCTGTGGTTTTCCACGTGACAACTACAGCTCAGCCTTTAAACACATCCTTGTAAGATCTCATTGCCAAAAGTGAGACAAGATTCAGGGCCCAGATCAGGGAGTCGGGGATACACTGAAGGTTTCCGAAAACGCTGACAGATGCCTGCACATAGAGTGACTAAGTTTATTCCTAGGATTCATTAATGTAGACAAATGAGGGCTTGCTGCTGTAGATTTCTAATCAGGACGATAGCCTTTGATAAAGAAGAGGTATACCGCCCAGCAATTTTCCTGCTGCTGCATAAATGCTAGAGAACTGTACCATTGCAGAGCATGGCCGTGAATTATAAGAACGTGGCACACAGCAGATACCCAGTTAATGTCTGTGGAACGAGAGACGCCTGAATAAAAAAATGTGCCCTCGAGGGCGTGGTCTTCATGCATTCCTCATGGCCGGTGCAGCTCGGGGCAGCACCGGCACTGTTAGATTCTGAGTAGAAGGAGGGTCGGTGAAGGCAGGTGAGACGGCAGTAATGGGAACACACCCTGGCCCCGTGGGATCAGCACACATGTGGAGGTCCCACAGAGGACAGCAGGGACCCCTGGCTTTTTGGTAGCTGTATTTCTCAGACTCACAGTTGGATCTCTAATTAAGTAAAAGAAAAATGAGACAATATGAATGTCCTTGTCTTCTTGGTCTATTAGAGTTTAACATGATCTTTGACAAATTCGCTGCAAATTTCTCAGCTGTGTAAATGCAGACATCTCCCTACAAATGAGCAGACAGAAACCGCTAAATTTGTGGAAAGATACGCATCTTCATAAAAATAAAGTGGGAAGTTTCAGGTATAGTTTTTTTTTTAGATTAATTTATATCTTGAAAAAAATGGGAGCAAAAAAGCAGCAACTCCCTAAAATTTGTGTTCTCATCGAGATTTGGGATTGCATTGCCTCAAAACAGGCAATCTAAGTTTAGTAAATAACACTTTTAGGTAAAACACCTGATTCCTGAACTAAAACAGTTGATTATTTACTGCATAATGAGACAGTTGCCGTTGTAGAAATTATTCACAGACTCCAAAGTAACAGACAAGGAAATGGACATTATGAATGACCTGAGAGGAAAATTTCTCAAAATTCTCATTTAGGGGATGGCTGACATATAAAAGAAATGGCATTGGGTGTTTACCCAATGGAATACAGAAGTTATTCTCAAAGAAAGGTTGTTAATGTTTTCCAAATGTAACTACAGATGTCATTAATGTTTATTTTAACCTACATTATATTTATGTAAATAAATAAATGTAAAAATAAAATATAAATCTATATATAAATACAAAATAATTATAAAATTTACATTTCATTTATGTAAAAATATGTGTAATTTAAAAAGTAGATTTTATGCAAGTATAATTATTAAAAGGAAAAATATGTTGCTGAGACATATTGATGATCTATGTGTCAATACCTCAAGTAATTCCAAAGGCATTTGCAAGCATGTTGACGGGAAGTGAGAAATCCAAGGGCAAGTTTTGTACATGGGGGAGTTAACATGAGAGTAGTTAATATTCTTGATGTAGAGAAAAGGATTTTCAACATACTTTACATGATTTTAGAATAGAAAGAAACTGCATTAATTGTAAATAACTTGAGATAAACAAAAAAAAGTATGGGGAGACTTGAGAAATGCATCAGAACATCAGAAAGTACAAGAATTATAGTGAGAAAGTGTGAAACGATGAAACGAACTGAATCATAGTTATGATGACTGTCGAGATATACCGAGAATATCCATTTTCATGATATTAAAAGGCAATTCTCTCATATTGACTGAGAAGTACAATATATTATTTACAAAGAAATCTAAGAAAACAAAGCAAGGAAGAGATAAAAATTAAAAAACTAGTAAATATATACTGTGCACATGTACATAAAATAATTCACGGATTTAAATAATTGGAAAAAGCTGAATTCAAAGCAATAAAACGTCATCTCCATTGAAGATAAAACACTTACAAATATTTACTTAATAAATATCATAGTATCAACAAGAACTGTTAAAAAATTAAGCTATGATTATAATGGAAGCTCTCTTTTACTGACAAATCTAGAAAATAAACCACATAATCTGATCCTAGACAACTGAAGTAATGTAGTTACTAGGCTACATTTATCAGATGGATATAAAACGTTGTTCATGGTAGTTAGGAATACAGTTTCTTTCCAAATGTATTTGGAACATGAACAAAACATAGACTCAAAAAATGTATTAAATATCTCAAAGTATCAAGTGTATGCAGAAACCACTGCTCAGCTATACTAAAGCTAGCGATTAACAAAAAAAGAACCAATTTGAAAAATTTTGAAAAAAAACCTTACAACTCTTGATTCAATGAGAAAACAGCAATTGCAATTTTATACAAAGTAGAAACTAAGTATAATATTATGTTTCAAACACATGCTATCCAGTAAATGTTGTACTCCAAATAAAATTCATATTTAGAAATATTTTTATTATTAAACTGCAAAGAACATATAATAATAAATGTTTTTTCTATGGGAAGCAAAACAAATAATGCTAGGAGATATGGAAAAGGAAATATAATATCTGAAATTAAGTTAAATAGAAGACAGAAAGCACCACCATGAATAGAGGACTTTAATAGATGATTTTTGAGAAACAGTCAAAAAAGTACATGTGCATAGACCGAAAATAAAATCCATGAAGGTTAGCCAAGAATAAAAAAAAAAAAAATCCACATGCAACATTAAGATTAAGAAAGGAGATATAACGAAAGATGAAGAAAAATTAAGTCGTTAAAGGAAATTCAGCGTAAAATTCCAGGTAATAATTTTTATTTTTATTGTCAAAGAAAAGTTTTTTTTAAATATGTGTAAACTATTTCATGGTAAAATTCTTCCTTTCTTCTTTTTTTTTTTTTAAATTGAAATTATCTCAATTTTATTGAGAAGTTTCATGTAAGCTCCACAAAGCTTCCTAGTTCCTGAACCGTTTGAATGTAACTTGGCCCCAAAAACACCCTCAATTTTTTTACGTATGTATTCTACAAACAACGGCTATCTATCTATCTGTCTACTCATCTATATTTTTACCTGTTCTGTCACCCATCTATCTGTCTTCTATCCATCTATCATCTATCAGTCTATCATCTACAGATACTCTATATCTGTCTGTCTCTTTCCCTCTCTCTCTCATCTATCTATCTATCTATCTATCTATCTATCTATCTATCTATCATCTATCTATCATCATCTTTCTAATCTATCCTCTATGAGCTTTGTAGGTAGCTAGCTATCAATAAATCTATATATCTGTATGTAAGTGTATACATATAGAAAATATATGTGTCTATCTATCATCTATCTATCTATCTACCTACCTACTTATTTATTCTATCTCTCCATCCATCAAATCATCTGTTCTATCTATTCTATCATCTCTACCATCAAGCCTCTATCCATTCTATCTATCCATCTATTATCTACTCTGTCATCTATTTCTATTCTATCATTCCTATCATCTATACATATCTGTTATCTATTTATCTATCATCTATGTAGCCATCTATTTATCATCAATTATCTGTTATCTCCATTCATTCACCATCCATTGTATTTATCTCTCATCTATCTCTGTTTTTCTATCATCTATATCTATCTATAATACGTATGTCATCTACTTACTTACCTGTTTATTTATTTATAATCTATCAGTGTATCTATTATCTATTCTATTACCCATCTATTATCAATTTATTTATAATCTATCAGTCTATTTATCATCTATTCTATCATCTGTCCATCTATTATCTATGGATCTATTTATTGCCTATCTATTATTTATAATCCAGCAGTCTATCTGTCATCTATCTATTCTATCATCAATCTATTATCTATCTAGTTATTATCTATCCCTCTAGTATCTATGGATCTATTTATTTATAATATATTAGTCTATCATTTATCTATTCTATCACCTATCTATTATCTATGCATCTATCTATTGTCTATCAATCTATAGGACCCACAGACTGTCGGTTGGATTGTAGTTTTTGCTTCAGGGAAATCTGTTATGGAGAAAATCAATTCACATTGTCTGGAAAAAAAGGAATAGGGCGAACACCAAGACAGGGACAAAATCCTTCAGCAGCTAGTTAGCCATTGACATTGTCTAGAGGTGCCTTCATTGTGCTCTAGTGGACACCTGGCTCTTTATTGAAGACACCTTTTTTCCAGAGTTTTCCAAAGTGATTGTCATTTTTCTCCCATGGGTGGAGGAAGGGCCACTGCCTCCTTTTTCCCCAGGTGACACTGGAAGACCTTTCTTCCTCTCTCCTTCCTACATCTTCCAGCTTTGATGATCATAGCATCAGGTTCTATTGCCTCTTCAGCATTTTATAATCTCCTCGTTTCCCAACGATCTTGGTATTCAGTGTAACTCTCTCCAAGACCCCTGCTGTTTTTAATTCTCTTAGTTTCTGTGCACATGAAGGAGATCTTCAAAACATGGTGGCCTCCATTTCTGGAGCTCCTCTAGCTGTCTTGTCCTGGTTCCCACCTCTTCCATCAGCATGCATGGAGCTCCTCCAGCTGTCTTGTCCTGGATCCCACCTTTACTGTCACCATGCATGGAGCTCCTCCAGCTATCTTGTTCTGGATCCCACCTCTTTCATCACCATGCATGCAGCTCCTCCAGCTGTCTTGTCCTGGATCCCAACTCTTTCATCGCCATGCATGGACCCCTTTGACAGCAGCTCCTGCCTCTCCAGCTTGAGGGCCATGGGCCAGGCATCCTTCTTTCCTACAGTGCCTCCAGCCCGTGGAACGCATGGCGCTTTTGTTTTCCATTTCTTGGTGCTCTTCCCTGCTCTATGTGCAGCCTTCCCCTCTTAAGCTTCCAGTCCATTGTCAGTTGTTACCACGATTCTCTTGGCCCCTCTATCTCTTCATTTGCTTGTTTCTACCTGTGCCCTTCTACAGGGGCAAAACGCCTGGCCCAGTGTTCTTCATCTGAATTGCAGAACACGGAAAATGATTCCATGGCATTTTTTTTTTTTTTTTTTTTTTTTTACTCTCCTGAGCATGGTACACAACCAGGATCATTTTCAACGCAGAGAAGAGCAGTGAATTCATGGGACCTGAGTAGAGAGAGGCATGGTTAAGATGATGCTTTAAAACCTAAGATTGCCAGGCGCGGTGGCTCATGCCTGTAATCTGAGCACTTTGGGAGGCTGAGGCGGGTGGATCACGATCTCAGGAGTTCAAGACCAGCCTGGCCAAGGTGGTGAAACCCCGTCTCTACTAAAAACACAAAAATTAGCCAGGCATGGTGGTGCTCACCTGTAATCTCAGCTAATTGGGAGGCTGAGGCAGGAGAACTGCTTGAACCAGGGAGGCAGAGGTTGCAGTGAGGTGAGATCACGCCACTGCACTCCAGCCTGGGTGACAGAGTGAGACTCCAGCTCAAAAAACAAAACAAAACAAAAACCTAAGATCACTGCACTGCTAAAAGCCTTGCAGCCTTCCTGCCTCACTCAGAGGGGAAGCCCGAGTCCTTGTGATGGCTTACAGTAATGGCATGACCTGCCCCCCAACACGCCAAACCATTTTATCTTACCCACCACCACCCTTCCTCACTTTCTCGTCTCATACTACATTGGCCAATGGGTCAGCAGCACTTCTGGCCTGGGGCTTTGCAATCCTGCCCACTTTGCCTAGGAAGCTCTTCCCCACATACCTGCATGGGTTGCTGCCTCCCATCCTCAAGTCTGAACAGGTCTCATGTGCCCAGCGAGGACCCCCTGGCTGTTCCGTGGTGATGGCTGCTCCCCTTTGCCCTTCACTCCCTATGCATGCCCTGCCCATCCTCTACTTTTCATTTTTCATTTGGCCTGATTGTCTTTCAACAGAACATGTGTTTCTTTATTATTCTTATGCTTTATTTTCCCATGTCCTCCAGCCGGGTTGTGGTCCCACGTGGGCAGGGGTCTGTCTGTTTCACTCACGGCTACGTCTTAAGCACTCAGAGGAGTTCTCCTGAGAGCTGATGAAGAACTGTTTATTTGATGCATGAAGAAAAGAGAACATGTATTTCAAAGGAGATGCTTCTGTGGCCCACTCAAATCACAACTGTTCAGTGATGAAAGATGCGACATGTTAGTATGTGGAGTGTGACCCAAGTGACATGTTAGTGTGTGGACTGTGACCCGGGACATCTTAATATGTGGAGTGTGACCCATGTGTCATGCTAGTGTGTGGAGTATTTCCCATGTGACATGTTAGTAAGTGAAGTGTGATCCATGTAACAGATTAATGTGGGGAGTGTGACCCATGTGACATGTTTGTGGAGTGTGATCCCTGTGACATGTTTGTGGTGTGTCTTCATGTGACACACTAGTATGTGGGGTGTGATCCATGTGACATGTTAGTGGAGTGTGATCCATGTGACATGTTAATATGTTGAGTGTGATCCCTGTGACTTCCAAAAGTTCATCTGGGAATGTGGACCCAGGAAGCACTATTTAAAAATAATTTCCAAGATAATTTGATACAGCCTGTCCCTTCACCCTCTCCCAAGCCCCAGATTAAATGGCTCCGGGGTAATATACATGCAGGCTTCTTGTGTGACTTCAACATTCTCCCCTGCCTTTGAGCCTGGCTGCAGCCTACGCCACCTTGGAGCCCAGCTCCTCTCTGAAATCTGCCCAGAGGAACTGCAGCACTGTCTCCTTCTTCAAAGCCCCCTTAGGATTTTTGCTTTTTACTGATCATGCAGCACTTAGGACATTTCATCTTGTGTTATCATTCTTATAAATAGTCTTTGTCCTCAATATCTTGTGTATGCTTCTCTTTGTGTTTTTGTATCCCAAATACCTAGCAGCCAATAAACTTGTGATGATGATGAAAACTGGAAAAAATAGTGAGAAAAATGGCAAGAAAGGATCGCAGATCAAACATGACTTAGAAATGAGGTACAATCCATGCTCGCCTCTGATCCAGGTCAGTTTGTGCTTTTCTGGGTGTAGAGTTGCTGTGGATGGGAAGACAGAGAAGAAAGCTCATCTAGGGCGGGGGTGGTGAGGGCAGTGGGGGGCAGAGGGAAGAAGGCCAGAAACCCACAGGCTAATCTGTGGGAAAGATGGAGGATGCTTAGTGTAGTGGATCTTCTGAAATGTAAATGGCAGTGGGATAAATAAGTATATATTTGAGGCTGCAAAAATACACCCTCTGAAGCTAATGACAACATAATGATCAAAGAGATCAGTGTCGTCTGAACAAGCTAACAGCCTGCGTCTCTATAGTGACAGCCTCTCCCATCGCTGCTGAGAAGCTCCAGAATTAATCTTGACAAAATTCTGGTAAAAAATTGATTAACGTAGAAAATGACTCTGCTTTCTTTCTCTTTCTTACTTAGTCCACTTGCCAGGTTGAACAAAAAAGCGTCATATACAAATCCCCAATTCACATAGGAACTGGTAATGTAAGTAATGTCTTCACTTCTGTGAGCCTATTATCAGGGTGAGTGAGCCTGATATGAGAGTTAAAAATGCCTAATTCGTGATTGAACATTTTTTCCCCTGCACAATATCACGTCATATGGCCACATACTGGGTACAATACACCTCTGATTAGGAGCAAACCTCTGGCTGATCGATCATGATATTAAGCAAATATTACTACAGATAGGGCAGACCTCATCAGATCCCGAATTCCTGGAGCACCCACCCTTTGTATCAGTCACTCAGCAATTGACTTTTTACTTTCTTGTGATAGTGCCAGTGTTTTTGGGGTAAATAGTTTTTTTAAAAAATTAGAGACAACATCTTGCTCTGTGGCCCATGCTGGAGTGCAGTGGTACAATCATAGCTCACTGCAGCCTCAAACTGCAGGGCTCCAGCAATCTTCTCATCTCAGCCTCCCAAGTAGCTGAGATTACAGGTGTGCACCACCTTGCCTGGTTACCTTTACCATTTTTGTAGAGATGGGGCTTCCCTATGTTTCTCAGGCTGGCCTCAAACTCCTGCATGCAAATGATTCTCCCACCTCAGCCTCTTTAGTAGCTGGGACAACAGGTGCATGCCACCACTCTTGGTTAATTAAAATTTTTTTTGTAGAGATGAGATCTCTGTATGTTTCCCAGGCTAGTCTCAAACTCCTGGCCTCAAGAAATCCTCCTGCTTTGGCTCAAATAGCTTTTTGAAATCTTCTCTCTATGTTTTAAAAGCATGTCATACGTTTTTACCCTGCATCTCCAGCTGTTGAAGGTTCTGAGAATCAGAGCTGCTGATAGGTGTCTATCAGTTTTACATTCTACCAGTCTTCCTAAATCACAGAAACTCAGGAATCTAGTGAAGAGAGGTAAAGCCATCACCAAACTCTAATGGAACATTCATCCAACTAACAAACACATTTGCTATTGTAGGGAAGTGGTTCGTGCTTCTCACACACTCCCAGGGCTCCACTGAACAGTTCTGGGTATTCCAGCCTCACTCTAATGCCCAACACCTGCATCTTTGGTGAAACGCTATGCTGGGGTTGCTGGAACCCCATTTGTCCATTTGCATGACAGAACCAGGTGTCAGGGAATCAATAAGCCCTTGCCTATAACAGGTATGCACATCTGTTCAGTGAGTCACCTCCTTCCTGGACCTTTTGCCAGAATTCTGAGCTATGTATTTTTCTTGGTTTCCCAGTTTCACTGTAAGATTAAGCATCAGCTGCCCATGGCCTTAATTGTGCAGCCCTAAGTGGCTGCCTTCCCTGCCCTAGTCACTTCCCTTTTCCCTGCACCTTCCAATACACTTTGCACAGTCCCCCTTCCTCTCAGGGCTTGCTTCTCAGGAGAACATCACCGAGACAATAGGGACTGACGTGGTCCTAGGAGCCAGTCCTGGATGGGACTCTAGGGTTGGGGCATCTGCATGTCTGATGGCACCTCAGTGGCTGGTAGGGTGTGGTCATCCATGATTGGTGCATCAATAAAATTACTAAAATGCCCCCTGTCTTAGTCCACTCCGGCTGCCACAACAGAATGCTGCAGACTGGGTGGATTAAATGACAGACATTTATTTCTCAGAGGTTTAGAGGCAGGGAGTCTGAGATCAAGGCACCAGCGTATTTGACTCCTGGAGAGGGCTCTTCCTGCCTGCAGATGGCTGCCCTCCTGCCGTGTCCTTCCTCGCTATGTCCTCATATGGCCTTTCCTGGGGGCATGCGCCTGGGAGACTGAGATCTCTTTGTCATCCTCTTCTTTTAAGACCGTCGGTCCCATCTCTGGCCCTTGCTCACATGACCTCATCCAAACTCTTGAAGGCCCAGCTCCACAGCCCATCACATGAGGGTTAGAGCTTCAAGTCTGATTAGGTCTGGAGGGCACAAGAGGGCCTGATGACCAGACATCCCCAGCCCATTCCACCTCCCCTGGTGGGATGGACACTTCCCCATCAGCCTGCATCTGTGATCCTAGGACCAGCGAATGGAGAGGAAACATTTGGACCTTTTCATGATGAATTTGTTACATTACTGGAGAACCTAAAAATGGGCTCCAGCTGTCCCATAGCCCATTTGGGGTGGTTCTGAAGGGCAAGGATGAGGTAAAATTTAAGGCAGTGGGACATGTTTTTAAACCATCAATTTGTGCTCAACTTCTTTGGAGGGAATCACGGCTGGAGGTAAAGATGGGTCTTTAGAGAGAGAGGTGATGGCTTGGCTGTGAATAAGAATCTGAGGAGCAAGACTGGCAGATCTGAGCAGGGACCTCTGGGGCAACCACGTGCTTGGAGTTAAGGGTGCCCCAAATCCAAAGGTCTTTGAGCCTCACATTGATGTCTCCCAGACAATGTGCGCCCTGCAGAGGGAAGAAATGACTCATCCAGGGAGAGTTTATCCAACTTGTCTCTAGAACATGGTGGGCTCAAGAATGGAACGGCCATGGCTGCTTAGACGTCCACTGTGCATGGCTCCCCAGGCATGACTTCCGCTCCTCCAGCGGATTCAGGGATGGCCCCTGCTGAGTGCCTTTAAGGGGTCCTCCATGTTGTGGTAGCATGTTGAGGACACCAAGCACTTTCCATCATGGGGCTGTGTGGGCTTTGCCCTTCCTGGGGCTGATAGACACCCTGGGCACTGCTCTGTACTTTCAGCCTGCAGGGAGCTGGCCAGCACCTTCAGCACAGCCTCACAGATTGCATTGTTGTCATGCGATTCTGCATCTCATACTTCGGATAAAGAACCCGCTGCATTAATTTCCCATTGCTGCTGTAACAAATTACTGCAAACTTGGTGGCTTAAAACAGCACTTTTTTTTTCTTGCATTATTATCTCATCGTTTTGCAGATCAAACGTCTGAAAGGGCTCTCACCTGGCTAAAACTAAAGTGCTGGTAAGGCTTGTTTCTTCTGGAAGCTCTATGGGAAAATCTGTTTCCTTGTCTTTCCCGCCTTCTGGAGGCCACCTATGTTCCTTGGCTCATGGCCCCTTCCTCTATCTTCAAAGCCAGTGCCAGCGCCAGCCTGTCCAGCCTTTCCCGTGCTGCGTCACTCTGGTGCTGACTCTCCTGCCGTCCTCTTCCCTCATGCTAACCCTGGGGATTACATGGTTGCCCACCTGGAAAATCCAGGTTAATCTCCCTATTTTAAACGCATTGACAACTACAATCCCTCCTTGCTTATAACAAGGTACTCCAGGTTCTAGGGACATTTTATAAATGAATAAACTGAGATTCACGGTGGGGACTAACTTGCCCAAGACATTTTTTGGGGTGCATCACTCTGCCTTTGATACCAGTTCATAGTGCAGAGGTTGTAACAATCAGACAGCCCGTTGGCATTGCCACATGCTGCAATGTTGGAAAGTCCTGGGCTAGTAGACATCCGTGTAGACTCCCAGAGAGGTGCAAAGTCTCCAGCTCAGTGTAACAGCTGGAAGGGCTGCGGCATCCCTCAAGGGTCTGCGCACATCTACTGACTGGAGGAAAGCCGCTCGTTGGGTAACAAGTGGTAGAAGGAGGGCCCCTCATCATGACCCTGAACAACCCGCTTGGAAATCTTGGACTCCCATTTTTGGAGCTTGGGCTCTGCTCACCTGAAGGTCCTGATTCCAAAGAGAAGGGAATTTTTCGAGCAGGGGTCTCATGACTGTAACATGAAGGCTACATTTATGGCTATAGGACTTCACCTATGGGACTTTCTATGGTCCCCAAAGAGTAGGCAAAAAAGAGATCATTCTGCTAGCAAAGACAATGGACCCTGATTACCATGAGAAGGTAGGATTACCTCTCACTGTGTGGGTGGGAGGGCATGTCTGGAGACTAACAGGTTCCTGGAGGGGCTTTTGTGGCAACCAAGTCGAGTGAACACTGTGAATGAGAAGCTGCAGCAGCCATCAGCCTGACAAAGGCCCCGACTGGGATGCCGACCCTTCAGGCATGAGGGACTGGGCTTTTCCTGCTGGGCTTGTAACTGCTACAAGCCAACATGCTGACCGAGGGTGAAGGGGTGTCCGGAATGGGTGGAAGAAAGAGAAGGTTCACATAAATGATCACCTTGGGGCCAATGGCAGCATGAGAAGGTCTCACTACAACTTCTATAAAACTGTCTTTTCCTCTTTTTTAATTTCTTGTAAGAATTGGGACTAACCACCACTTGGAGGAGAAGGCAGATTGACAAGGGAATAACCAGGTGTGAGGAGAGGGAGGGTTCGCATCGTGGCTGCTGCTTTTCTGCAGGGACTCAGGACCACTGGCCACTGCCAGGAAAGCCGGCTGCCCCCGAGGCCGGCGACATCATCCCCAGGGGCTACCCTCGGGGTGCTGGGCCCTCTCTTGCTGGACACCCACACAGTCCACTCATCCAGTGACAGATGAGCTTGGGGTTTAAAGTTTCCCAGGCTCTGGGCCACCATAGCTGTGAGCCACATTTCATATCATTTCTGAGAGCTTCCCTGCAGGATGAGCTTCAGTGGCTTTCGCTGGTGTTGGGTTTAACGACACACTCGTTATCGGGAGCCTTCACTTCTCCACATCCTGTGTTCGCTCTCGTGCAGATGCTCCTGCACATGCAAAACAACACACGTGCAACACGCATGCAACACGCGTGCACTCCACCCAGGGGCAGCTCAACATGTGTGCACTCCACCCAGGGGAAGCTCAACACGCGTGCACTCCACCCAGGGGAAGCTCAACACGCGTGCTCTCCACCCAGGGGCAGCTCAACACGTGTGCACTCCACCCAGGGGAAGCTCAACACGCATGCACTCCACCCAGGGGAAGCTCAACACGCGTGCACTCCACCCAGGGGCAGCTCAACACGCGTGCACTCCACCCAGGGGCAGCTCAACACGCGTGCACTCCACCCAGGGGCAGTTCAACATGCGTGCACTCCACTCAGGGGCAGCTCAACATGCATGCACTCCACCCAGGGGAAGCTCAACATGCGTGCACTCCACCCAGGGGCAGCTCAACACGCATGCTCTCCACCCAGGGACAGCTCCTGCGAGACTCGGGTCTGAGGGGAGCACAGGGGCTGGGATGACTGCCGTGCACCACAGCCTGCAGGCATTCAGATCTGCAGGTTCTGTGTTTTCAAAAGCTTGGAATAGATAGGTCATTCCTGGTCTCTTATTTTGAATCATGAAAAAAACTAGTTTTTATTGTAGTGAGCAAAAAAAAAGTTTACTTTTTAATTGTCCACCCAATGAGGAAGATACTGATAGCTATAAGGCACCCATGGTGTGCTTTCAGGCACTGATCTAAAAAATTTACGCATATTATCTCACTGATTTATCATCATATTATGAGATTGCTGTATTTTCCACATTATATTCATAAGGAAACCGAGGTTTCGAGGAGGTGAATAACTTCCCCGAGATTACACAGCAGGAGGTGGGGCTGGGACTCAAACCACGCGTCTCTGGTCCTGATCCCATGCAAGCTCCAGCTCATGTTGCTTAGGTTGGTCTCGGAATCCTGCGTGCAAGTGATCCTCCTGCCTCAGCCTCCTTAGTAGCTGGGACTGCAGGTGCATGGCAGCACTTTTAGATAATTAACAATTTTTTTTTTTCAGGGCCTCAAGCAATCCTCCTGCTTTGCCTCAAAAAGTTTCCTAAAATCTTCTCTCTCCCTTTTTTTTTTTTTTTTTTGAAATGGAGTTTTGCTCTTGTTGCCCAGGCTGGAGTGTAGTGGCACAATCTTGGCTCACTGCAGCCTCCACCTCCTGAATTCAAGCAATTCTCCTTCCTCAGCCTCCCAAGTAGCTGGGACTACAGGCACCCATCACCACACCTGAATAATTTTTGTATATTTAGTAGAGATGGGGTTTCACCATGTTTGCCAGGCTGCTCTTGAACTCCTGACCTCGTGATCCGCCTGCCTCGGCCTCCCAAAGTGCTGGGATTACAGGCATGAGCCACTGCGCCCGGCCTTCTCTCTCCTTTTTAAAAGCATGTCATATGTTTGTACCTTGCATCTCCAGCTGTAGAAGTTTCTGGGAATCAGAGCTACTGATGGGTGTCTATCAGTTTTACATACTGCCAGCATTCCTAAATCACAGAAACTCAGGAATCTAGTGAAGAGATGTAAAGCCATCACCAAACTCTAATATAGACACTCAAAGTTGCGTGTCTCTGGTCCTGATGCTCCCCTCTCACACCCTCCCCAACATGGCTTACTGTAGGCCTCTGAGCCCTGCCTATTGACTTGATCTTGTTGACAATGGATGAGGCTTCCAAGGAGATCATTACGTCTTGAGATAAAGTCACCTCAGGGAAGCCAAATTAAATCATTCCGTCGGTTGGTGACCTATATGCTGATTAAAATTAAGTAACATAACAGGCCCCACGTGATTTATTCCTTTAAATATACTGTAATTTCCCCTGTGCTTTGAATCACATCATCCTCCTTTTCTCTCAAGAACAGACGCCACGCCTTCATCCAAGTGCTTGATTTGTTCATTGAAGAGATGCAACCAGGTCATAAAATAGGTCAATTTTTAAAATATATGTCTTATAGGTCAGATTTATTTTAAAAAGGCAAAATTGAGGTCAGATGCATGAGTCATTGTACAGTTTTTTACTTTTGAATTCTGCCTGTAAGAATGAGGCAACCTACATCTCCAAACAAATGTATCTGCATAGAAAAATTCAGGTTCTTGTTTATTCCCTCCTCATTCTCAATTTGTGAATATGCAACTACAAAGTTAAATTCCCTTTCCTTAATTTTTTTTTTGGGTAAACACTGTCACATTGTAAGCTTCTTTATTTATCTTGTTCATTAAATAAGCCAATTCCATGTGCCAGGCACTGGGTTAGTCACCCACTAGATCAGTCAGGGTCCCCAAAGACACAGTAGGCTCTCACAGGAGTAAGGGAGTTTAGTAAAGTGCTAGTTACAAAAGGATGGGCAAGCTGTAGGAAAACCAGCAAGCCAAAATGCAGTCAGGGACTTACAAGAATAGGGTCAGTGACTGCCAGCTCTGGAGGGTGGGGTGGGAGTAGTTACAGAAGCTCAGAGTCAGCCCAGCCATATGGACAGCCTTGCTTGTCAAGGAAGGCGGCCCCCTGTGGGATTCCCCATGGAGAGATGGTGAGGTTGAACGCTCTGCCTAACTCCTTTCATCTGTCTCCTGGGACTCCCCAGCCCCCATGCCCACCCGGAGGCCACTGGGATGTGCTGCAGGGCAACGTCTCAGAGCACAGGGCTGGGTGGGAACTTGGGGGCATATACGGGGAATAAAGAAAAACCACCATGGCCGGGCGCGGTGGCTCACGCCTGTAATCCCAGCACTTTGGGAGGCCGAGGCGGGTGGATCATGAGGTCGGGCATTCGAGATCAGCCTGGGCAACATAGTGAAACCCCGTCTCTACTAAAAAAATACAAAAATGAGCTGGGCGTGGTGGCGCACACCTGTAATCCCAGCTACTCGGGACGCGGAGGCAGGAGAATCACTTGAACCCAGGAGGCGGAGGTTGCAGTGAGCCGAGATGGTGCCATTGCACTCCAGCCTGGCAACAGAGCAAAATGTCAAAAAAAAAAAAAAAAAAAAAACACAAAAAAGAGAGAAAGAAAGACAGATCACCGTGCTGCTGATACCGAGACACTCAACCTGATGGTCTTGCCAACTACAATCTAAACATTTCTTTAATTCAAGCATGTCTGAAGCGAAGTGGACACACAGAGGGTGTCCTAACATCTTCCTGAGGAAGGTGGGAAGGATTCTGTAGAAAGCAGTCCTTAAACTGAGATTGACAGATTCTTCAAAATACCGTATCACTCACCTGTGAAAAATAACTAGTAACAAAGACAATCACTGAGAACTGAGGCCTTATGAGAGTTCTGCAGCATTCCAAGGTGTATGTTAATTTAGTGTTCATTGGTACAGCAATGTGGAAAGGTATATTCATGGAAAGAAAAAAAGACCAGACAAAGAAAAGTAGTAGAACTTTCAGCACCAGTGCACACCAGGAAAAGGTATTTAAGTAGACGAACTAAGGAAGGGTATCAGCTGATGAATTGTCTTGGAGAAATCAGTTAAGATAAACTAACTGAAATGGTTTTTACATAAGCAAAAGCTAAACATGTGTTAAATATGAGGTAAATCAAGAAACCCAAAATACACTGATAAAATGAGCAGGCCAAAAATAATCTATAAGTATTTCGTCTGTGCTTCTACTAGTAGAAACCAAACGAAGCAAATAATCAAATATTTTGAAGATATCCTACTGGTTTACATTTTGGCAGAATTCTGAATAAATAATTTAAGTGTCTTGGCAAGCAGAAAATGGTTATAAAGGGGAAAAAAGCAAAAATGTAGAAGGATTAATCAAAATCCTTAATGTTAATGTCAATAAGTGTTTATAACTCATGCTCAAAAAATGTCACCTAATTTTTGTAAAAGATCTGGAAAATGAACTTGCAGCAAGCTCTCAACAAGTCCCACTGGACGGCACAAGGTCTTCATCATGGCAGCACAGTGTGTTGGCACCTGCCAATGAGTTCATCATGCTACTTGGTTAGTTTTCTCTCTCGATGTCCCTCTTTTCCTGTAAGATTTTAAGTCCCTTGCAGGCAAGGAGTCTGACTTATTCCTCTAGCACAGTGACTTGTAGATGGTCATAGCTCCAGAAAAAAATGTATCACCCTGAGGGCATGTTTAGTGAGTTGTTACTGAGAGATCAGGCTTCATAAAATACCATGGGTTCTTTGTTGAGAGGGTAAATGCTGTCATAAAGAATCAAGCAATTCTTCAAGTGCTCTTCATGTTTCTGGCAGTGGTTAAGAGGAATACGCTATCATCGGAAGCACTGTGACAGTGATGGGTGAGAACGGCTGCATCCAAGACAGGATCTGATGTTATTTATAGCATTTTAATGGGCAAATAGTGAGAGATGTGATAAAAAAGACGTGGAAACCAGCATGAAAGACAAGCTGAAATCTATTAGAAATGGGAATGTAGATCATAACGCTGACAAATCTAGTTGAGAGTGATAGTTTGAGAAAGGGATTGAGAAAGGATAGTTTCCTCCTATTCCAGTCTGACTGGGGAAAGAAAAGTTAAGCTATTCCACAACTAGGAGGAGGAAAATAAGTAAAAATCCAAGGAGAACAAAGGTGAATTAAGAAACAAATTATAAAGATGCTACATTAAATATTTACTACAATTTTTCTAGCTAGGAGGTAGAAAACTCATTCCAGCTAAATTAATCGATCATTCCATTGAGTCACTGTAGTGGCCTCAAAAGCAGGTGTTAACAGAGATCTAGTTATGCACAAAGACAGTCCAGATTTCTCTTTATTAATTTAACATGCTGTGTTTTTGTAGCACTTTCTTGTTAATAAAATGTGTTTATTCCAATGCCACATTTAACCCTCACGATAATCCTGTGAGGTTAGTAACTCTTTCTTACAAATGGGGAAATGGAGGCTCAGGGGGGTAAATTATTCATGCAATGGAATTCACACATCTACATAATAGCAGAACTGGGGTTCAAACCTGGCCTTCCCATGATAACCTTAGTATTCATTTCTCCACACTAAAATTTGGTTCTGGTGAATGTTTATTGATTGGTTAGAACAAGTTATAAAAATAATCAGTGGTTTGGTTGATATTTATTACAGAAATATAATACAGAAAGATCTTTTTCTCATACCTGAATGAAGAGAAATTATTTTATAAGAAAATAAATCAGAACCCAAGATTATTTTTGAGGGTCTCCTGTGGGAATACCATCTATGAGGAGGCAGTGTAACACGGTGCTTAAAAACATAGACTTTGTCAGACAGACCTTAGTTGGAGGCCTGACTTTGCCACTAGTTTCTTCTGTATCCTGCCACTGGACATCTTCAGCTTTTTTTTCCTCATCTTTGAAGTGGTTACCTTCCCAATAGTGTTGTTATGGAATTTAAGCAAGATTAAATGTAAAGAACTTGTCAGGGTTCTAACACAATATTCAATAAAGAGTGATGTTATTATCATATTAGCATTCCTAAAACATTGTGGCAGATTATTATAATGGTTTCCCTTCAGGGTCATCCCTCCCTGCATCCACACCCCTGTGGGCCTCTTCTCTGCCACCATATTGACTCCATGTGACTTGCTTTGGCCAATGGGAGATGAACACAATTGAAGAAAGCAAATTCTTGACAAACATTTGCATAGCTGGTCTTACTCTCTTGTGTTGCTGGGCTGTTTTCCTCTATGTGAAGAAGCCAGGACTTGTTCACTGGAGACAAAACCAGCTGTCAGAGAAGCGACTGAGGATGTCTCAGACCAGCAGCTCCAGCTGAGCCATCAGATGACTGCACCTATATGAGTAAATCAAGATACAAGCTGGAGAAAAACCATCCAGCTGAGCCCAGCCCAAACTACCAATCCACAGAATTATGGGCTCATAAATAGTTGTTTTCAGACAATCATTTTTAGAATGATTTGTTATCCAGGAATAAATAAATAAATAAATTTTAAAAAGTAACTGCTACTTTGAAGTTGGATGCTGTTGTAACCAAACCTAAATGTGTGGTATTGGCTTTGGAACTGAGTGATGACTAAAGGAAGGAAAAAAAATAAAGAAACTTCTACAGAAGGTTGGGAAAACAGTGACATGTGTGTAGTGTTATGAGAATTAACAAAATGTTGTCTCCCATATTCTGAGGGGAAAAAGCCCCTAATGGTCTTGTTGATTAGAGCTAAAGAGTTATATTTAAGTAGGATGTTGATAGATTTTGTTGGATGCGTGTAGATGTAGGATAAAGTACTACAAGAGAAAGATGACTAAGGAAGAAACTCTAGTTTTCCAGCAAACTTTAGAGAAAACATAAAGAACTCAGTACCTGCCAGTGTGAAAATAAAAGATTCTCAAAGTGAGAAATGATCTCAAGTCATGATCAAATCAAACGTGTGGCTACACAGCCCCTTTAAAAAATGTTTTAAAAAGATGTAAAGAAAAGTTAGACAAACAGACTTCTAAAAATATTAAAGGAGTTGTTTAAAGTGTCAAGACATGCTCAACATAGAAAAAGATCTTTCTCAAAAAGAATTAGGATATAGGATTTTGTCATGGAATGAACTTCAATAAGATACATCAGGAAGCCACAAAGTTTTTAAAGAAATTGTGTCAGTGTACACCAAAAGGATTGTGACTGTTCAGAAATTTTTTAAAAGACCCTGCATTTCTAACTTTCTATAAGGAGGCTTTAGGCTGAGAAAGCTGCTCAGCTGCAAACAACTCCTTTTTAGAAAAAGAAAGATGTCTTACAGGATAGAGCCAAGAGGTCAGAAAGCAGAGCAGAGAGCCATGGAGAACAGTGCACTGAGGTGCTACTCTCAGGTAGCAAACATCGACCCTTGTCAAGAAATATGCTCCTTTTGCTGGGGAACTGGCAAGGTGTGGCTTGTTGGGTTTCATGATTACCGTGGTCTAGTGACTGCTTTGCACTTCTCAATCCCCACCTTTTAAAGTAGGCGTGCCTGTTGCAGTTATCTAGTCTTTGTCTTAATGCAATCAGGAGGAAATCCACCTGAGAAGTTGCACTTGAAGAATCTCATTAGCATCTGAACCTCATGCAAGCCACATGGTTGTGGATTTGGGGCCTGATTCAGTGACTGGATAAATCTTGGCATCTTGGGAGGAGATGAGTATGTTTTGTAGGTTAGAGACATGAATCATTGGCATTGAGGGTGGCCTGTTGTAAATTTTTGCAGTATTAGTCCCCGTTGGATACCTCCCTGGATTTATATACTTGGACAGTCCTGGTCATATAGACTCTGGGCTTAGACATGTAACTTTTTTGGCCAATGAAACATTAGCAATTATAATGCAAGCAGGTGCTGAAAATGAGCTTTCTCATTGGGGAATTCCGTCTCTTGATCCTAGGGACTCCTTTTCCTCTATAAGAGGAAGCACAGGGTAGTCTGCTGAAGAAATATGGCTCAGGCACCTGCCAACATCACCTACCAGACACGTGAATGAAGTCAACCAGAAAACTGTAGCTACAGAGGTGACTCCGTGGATATTAGCAGAAGAGTCACCCAGCTGAGCCCAGTTCCAGCTACTGACCCACAGAATCCCAAACTAATGAGATTTTCTAAGCTACTAAACTTTCAAGGTGTTTGTTTCACAGCAATTGATGAAATATATGAATTATCCAGTATCCATCCTGCCAAGTCTCCTATGCTACTAAAACAACAGTTAAACTAGAAGTATCCAGGGAGACGTTCTTGCAAAGTGAAGTCCACAAATACCCAGCAACAAAGAAAACTGCCAAGTAAGAGACAAGTTGCTTGAAGACGTGTCACAATGCATTCATTGCATTTCTTTAATTTTCCAGACAGAACTCTTGTGATTGATCCCAATGTCTTCAAATGGCCAACATTTTTTTCTATGAAAAAGAATATACTCAGAGAAACAATAAAAGACAGAAGAGAAAAAACATAGAATTAAAACAAAGAAGATAGGAAGATAAAGAGAAGTTAGCCATGGTAAAAGCAGTGTCCTATAGGTAGATACTTAGAGGGGAAGATATGTAGGAACAGAAAGATCCTGCTGGACACATCAGGACCTTCTGTCTCTTCTACCAGTTCTCTTTAACTTTCAAAAGTAGCATCTCAAAGGCAAAACCCAGGCTTTCTAAAACAAAGCCCTCTTCTACACAACATATACAGATAAAACAATCTTTTGCTCCTTTAGTGGTCACTGGTTAGAGGAGATCATCCTGGGAATATTTTGCAGAGAACCTCTTAAGCCGTCATTGATTAATTGCTCTTATGTGTGTAGAAATCTGAAGAATGATGTGAGCAGAAGTACCCAAGTTTTCTTGACTTTTTGATTTCCTCTCTTCCAGGCTATCAGATTGGTCTCTTCTTTGCTTACCTAAGTATGTCCTTTAGAGGTAATTCTAGGGCCTAATTTTTCTTAGTTCTTGATTTAAGGAATTGAGGAGAAGAGATTGTCATAACTGGCTGTGTAACAATTTTCTCAGAGACCTGTTTCTCCCCTGTGGAGGTCTGGACTTGGAGTAGAGATGGTAATAAGAATCTCATTTCAGAGTAGATCTAATCTGTTTTCTTTAAAATATTTTTTAGTAGCAGTAAAGCAACTATTTTTCTCTTCATGTCTATTTCTTAAATTTTTCAGAGTCTACAATGGGTATGTGATTGCCAATCACAGAGACACTTAGCAGGAAACGCATTAGAAATAATGCGTCCTTATAACAATAAATATGGATTAGATTAAATCTGAGTGTAAAGTAAAGAAAAGTACATGGATTATTGTTCATGAGTTAATAATAACTATCCGTTATTGGCCAACGGCTGTGTCTTAAAAACCTTAGATTCATCATATTTTGTCCAACTCTGCAAAATAGGGCTGACTACTGTTCTTATTTTATAGATGAAGAAACCTCATAGAGACATTAACTTCTCCAAAGTCCAGAGACTTGCAGAAATGGAATTCAAACCCAGACCAGCTCAAATACCATGCCAGAGCTGGTATTTCCTGAGCTATTTCCTACGACGTTGTGCTACCTGTTTATCTCAGTTTTCTTTCTCCTTTCCCCTCCCCTTACCTCTCCTCCTTCCCTCCTCTCTCCTTTCCCTCCCTCCCTCCCTTCCTTCCTTTCTTGCATCCTTCCTTCCTTCTTTCCTTCCTTCCTTCCTTCCTTCCTTCCTTCCTTCCTTCCTTCTTTCCTTCTCTCTCTTTCTTATTAAAGAAATCTCAGAAGCAAAATTTTGGATATGGCTTATTCAGAACAACAGAAGGGCTGTGTTTCTCTTCTCCACAGCAGTAAATGCAGTGATTAAGATAATAAAATTACTCATCTTTGTCATCATCGTCCAGATTAAAGAGCTGTCTGAACACTGAAACAGCACTTTTGTGATTAGGTTGATTGGTATTTATGATCCTTAATGAGACATAATACAGTCATTTGTCCAAACTGTGAGCATATCCTCAACCCAAGTTGTCACGTAGCCAAGTGGAAATTACACAGGGTGCAGACCGCATCACGGCAGTGCTGTGTCCTGCAGGAGCACGATTTCAATAGCTGCCAGGTAGCTAATGTATTCATTCAGAACTGCCGTTTGTTTCTACTGAAGATGTTTGAATCTATCGAAATATACTTTTCAAATTGTTTTTTCAATTATACTTTTATTTCAAGAGAACATAGATTTACATGCATATGTAAGAAATAATACAAAGATCCCATGTGTCTTTACTGAGATTCTTTCAATGATAACATTGAGCAAAACCATAATATAATATCATCATATTATATCCACGTTAATACAATCCACCAATCTTGTTCAGATTTCTCCAGTTTTACTTGCGCTTGTACTCATTCGTGTGTGTGTGTGTGTAATTTATTACAGGTGTAAGTTTGTGTACCCACCACCACGATCAAGGTACAGAACATCTCTTCACCACAGGGACCCTTTGAGTTGCTGTTTTCTCCCCCGCCCCAGAACCTCCTCCTGTCTTTAACCCTGTTTGCTCCTAACATGTTTTCTGTTTCTATAATCATATTAATTGAAGAATGTTAAATAAGTGGAATCAGACTGTATGTAATCTTTTGGAATGAGCCGTTTATTTCACTCAGCAGAATTATCTGAAGATTTACCTCAATTGTTGGATGTATTAAGATTTAGCACCTTTTTACTGCTGTAAAGTATTTCATAATATGCATGGAGCTTATTTTATTTACCTGTTGAAGGACATTTGAGTTGTTTCTAGTTTTTGCTGTCAGAAATAAAGATGACATAAACATTTGTGTAGGTTTTCTTGTGAATAAGTATCTAATTTTTAGGGATAAATGCGCGACAATGCAATTGCTGGGTTATATGTTAATTACATGCTTATTTTTATGAGAAACTACTAAATTATTTTTTGGAGTGTCTGTAACATTTTACATTCCTACCACAATGTATGTGAGACCCGTTTCTTTCCACTCTTGCCAGTATTTTAGGCTGTCACTACTCCTAAAGCCATTCTGACAGGTATGTAGCGTAGTGACATCTCATTTTGATTTTAGTATGCATTTTTTTTCTGATGGCTGATGAAGTTAAACATCTTTTCCTGTGATCACGTGTCATCTGTATGTCTTCAGTGAAATATCTGTTCAAATACTTTTGCTTATTTTCTTATTTGATTGTTTCTTATTTTTGAGTTTTGAGAGTTCATAGTACATTCTAGATACTTTTCCTTGACTTTTTTATGTAGTTTGAAAATATTTTCTCCCAGGCTGTAATTTGTCTTATCATCCTCTTAACAGGGTCTTTTGCAGAACAAAACTTTTAATTTTGATGAAATCTAAGTTACAAAATGCACCCTTTTGTGGATTATAATTTTGATGTTAAATCTAAGAACTCTTTGCCTCATCCTAGACTCCAAAGATTTTTTTCCCGTTTATTTTACAAATTTTATACTTAATGTTTAACTCTGTGATCCACTGAATTGATTCTTGTATCAGATGTGAGACTTAGGTTGACACTTTTATTTTGCATGCGAATGTTCAGTTGTTCCAGCACCATTTGTCGAAAAAGCTAGGCTTTGGCATCTTTGTGCAAAATATACCAATAAATGTGGTATATTTATGTAGATCTATTTGTAAATTCTCTCTTCGATTCCATTTATTTATATGTCTATCCCTTCACCAATACAGTACTTTCTGGATTATTGTCACTCTATAGTAATCCTTCATGTGGGGTGAAGGGTCCCCTCATTTATTTTCTTCATGGTTGTCTTAGCTATTCTAGTGCTTGTGTCTATCTATATAAATTTGAGAATATGTTGTTCATGTCTACAGAAAATCTTGCTGAGGTTTTGATAAAATTTGCATGAAACTCATATACAAATTTGGGGGAATTGGCACCATTACTATGCTGAGTCTTCCCATAGAGGAACACAACAGATCTCTTCACTTGTTTATGTCTTCCTCGGTTTCTGTCTCTTGTATTTTGTAATGTTCAGCATACAGATCTTGGACATGTTCCATTTATACCTAAGGATTTCATTTTCTTTGGAGCAATTTTAAACAAAATTTTCAGTTTTAATTTTTACATGCTTATTGTGAGTACATAGACATCAGACTGATTTTTATGTGCTGGTCTTGTATTCTGTGACGTTGGTAAATTACTGGGTGGATTCTAGGAGGGTTTTTAAAATAGCTTTTCTTTTTCAAAGATTCCCCGGGATGTTCTGCATAAGCAGTCATGCCACCTGCAAATAGGAACACTTAGTTTCTTCCTTTTCTTAGGTACACATTTTATTTTTGTCTTCTTACTCTACTGTGGTAGCCAAACTTCCTGTATGATGTTGAATCACAAAGGGTGAACATGGATGTCCTTGCCTTGTGCCTGATATTGGGGGAAGGAGTTCACTCTTGTAGTAACCATGGTGTTAGCTGTAGGTATTTTTAAATCACTCTTTATGGAATTTCAGTAGTTCCCATCTATTCCTAACTTCCTGGGAGTTATTCGTTATCATGAATGGATGTTAGATTTTGCCATTTGTGTGTGTGCATATTAACTGATGTGATCATGTGGTCTTTCTTCTTTTTGACCTGTTGACAGGTGAATTACATTAATGGATTTGAAATGTTGAGTGAGCCGTGCATTCCTGGAATACACCCTACTTGGTCATGGTGTGTAATTCTTGCTGTACGTTTCTGGGTTTGATTTGTTAGTATTCTATGGAGGAGTTTCGTATCTCAGCTCATGAGTGATATTGGTCTGTAGGGGGATTTTTTCTTTTTTTGGTACCATCTTTCCCTATTTTTATTATCAAGAAAATGCCGACCTCATAAAGTGAGCTGTGAAGAGAGCTATTCTTTCAGATCACAGCAATTTGAATACAAAAACAAATAAGCAAACAAACAAAACAAACCAGAATGCGGTCCTCTGTATTCTCTGGAAGAGATTTTCTAAGAGTAGTGTAAACTCTTATTTAAATATTTGGTAAAAATTTTCAGTGATGCCATCTGGATCTGAGATTTACTAGGAGTATTGTAATTACAAATAAAACTTCGTTAGTGGTTATAGGACTATTCAGGTGCTCTCTTTCAGGTTGAGTTTGGGGAGTCTATTGTTTTCAAGCAGTTAACTTATTTCTCCTAAGTTGCCAAATTTGTAAGTGTAAAACTTTTTGTTACATTCCTTTCCTATCTTTTTAAGGGCTGGCTGCAGGGTCGGTGGGATATTTTATTTTTACTAATATTAGTGATTTGCATTTTCTGTCTTTTGATCTTTGTCATTCTAGAGTTTTATGAGTTTTTTTTTAAGAATAACCATTTGGTTTTAACGATTTTTCTCGATTATTTTGTTATTTTCAATTTCAGTGGTTTCTGCTCTTATTTTTATTATCTTCTTTCTGCTTGTTTTGAATTTTTTTCTTTCTTTTATGTTTATGCTGTTTTTTCCAAACTTTTAAATTTGAATTAGGCTACAGAAACCATTCCTTTTACATCTAAGTAAAAACACACCCAGTGTGTTCCCAGGGGGATAAATAGAAGCTACTTTTCACATTAGAAATTTAACCATTTATCAATCAAGTATTTGTTGAGTAACAACTAATTGGCACAGTTCCTGATTCATTATGTGTTTTGATCAACTGGGCCCAAAGCTATAGAATAAATAGGTCCTGTAGTACACTAATAACATTTTAGTTAGTCATTTGGACATATAATTCTAATATGTAAAATTTAATATTATGGTCTTATGGTTATTTTTCAACAAGTTAATTAAATTTAATATTTCATATTCAAACTAAAAGGACATTGGAAAATGTGTTAATTTTATCACTTATTGGTTATTTCCTCCAGTACAGAAGTAAACTGAGTTGAAAAGCTGCAGAAGATGTGACTCAGCCATCTCAGTACTTTCTTTGACTTTTTATGTGTCCCCAGATTATTTTGATGGAATTCATATGCAAATACAATGCATATATTCATTTTAAAAAGCCATATAATTATTTGTTAATAGCAGTAACGTTTCCTCTTTTTTCCCTCTCTCATAGATTCTTGCAGTTAAAACAATCATAGCTACAAATAGCATATCCCATAGAATATGGGGTTACTTCTTCAATGAGGCATTTTTTAATGATTTATCTAACAGCTTGACTTCAACAAACACTCAGTGTTTGTTGAAACATGATATTTAAAAGGTTTTGAGTTTGTGGATTATTTTGCAGTGACACTGGGGAATGGGTGGATTTGATCAATTACGGGTTAATTCTCCCAATACAAAAATTACTTGTATAAAAAACTCACATGAAGATATGAATATTAGGTCTGCCTTATGAAAATATTTTTCTATTTAGCAGATTGTATTCTATCTTTTATTAATTTACTTACTTGTTTATTCCTTTATTTAGTATATAGCCCTTATATACTAAAATTATTCATTTATTTAGGTTTTTTTTAAGGAAAATATCATTTACAAACAGAAAACTATCACAGCTTTTACAAAATTCTCAGTCTGTTGAGGCAGGCAATAAAAGCAAACAGTCATTAAGTACTACTCCGTACCAGGCACTGTTCTAATTTCCCAATGCATAGTAACTCATTTTTGATCTTATAATAACCATATAAAGTTGGTACTGCTATTATTCTCTTTTTAAAGGTAAGAAAAACTGAGTGACAGAGTGCATTTATTAAGCATTTAATAGCTGTAGCTATTAAGCTAAAGATTACACATTCTTTAATATTGGGTATTTTAAAAAATCACATTGTGATGGAATAGAAGAGCTTTCTTTCTTTTAAAATATCAGTATTATAATCATTGCCAATGCTTGACTAGCTTGTCTGTTTGTTTTGGTAAATTCACAGGGTACTTAATGAGCAGACTTTGCCAAACCTGCAGTTTGGCCTCAGAAGCAAATTACATCAACTGCTGCTCCTGAGCCAGAGCCCCTCAAGGTTCCACTTACAACTTGAACTGCACGCTTAACGGACTGTGCGGTCCTCCCCATTTGTCCTGCCCGAAAATGCAAATATGTATGTGTGTGTATGCAAGTATCACTTGCACCAGTTTTAAAGCATGCTAAATTTAATGGTAATCAGACAAAAACTCAGGTATATGCTTTTAAAAAAATTTTTAAAAAGTTAACTCTGGCTTTAAAAAAAAACGAGGAAAAGAGAAAAATGACAGGAACACAATACATATTTATGATATCATTGTTGACAGAGATCCCATAATATTAGTGCAAGACATACATAAGCAGGGGAAGGGTTTGCCTCTCATTAAGAACTGATTCTACCTTAATTGCTTGTTCAGTCAAGTCGTCTGCAGAAAAAGACACATACAGTTAACTTTAGAGAATGATGATGACTCTGTGAAGGCAGAAATGAAACTCTTGATTTTATGGTGGGGCCGAGAAGAGGAGGAACTTTTATCTAACCCGTAAGAAAAGTTTTTATGCATAAGCAAACAGAACATCATAAGAGTAATAATAAAAATGCAAAATTGCTTAAGGGACCTCATGAGATCATTCGGAAGTGATGAAATGTAATTCAGTTCCATGCAGTGATCATTTACTGATAATCTCTTAAGTGTAAGGCCCTACATACTAGACCATGGGGGACATATAAGAACAGGAGATAGAATCAATCCATCAAATAGGCCCATCCTTTCCTTGGGGAATGTCGAGCAATTATCAAGTAAGTGTTTCCCATCTGAAATGGTCAGGTGCTTGCTCCATCGTTGCTGATTCTCTGGTCCACAGATCCAGGGGGACTGCTATGGTCTGAATATTTGTGTCTCCCCAAATTCATACATTGAAACCCCACCCCCAAAGTGATGGTTTTAGGAAGTGGGGACTTCAAAGGTGATTAGGTCATGAGCATGGAGCTTCCATTAGTGAGATTAGTGCCCTCAGTAAAGAGACCCTGCAGAGCTCCCTCACCCCTTCCACCATGTGAGGACACAGTGAGTAGATGAGTAGATGCCGTCTGTGAACCAGGAAGCAGGTCCTCACCAGACACCGGATCTGCCAGGACATTGATCTTGAACTTCCAGCCTCCAGAACAGTGAGAAATAAATTTCTGTAGTTAATAAGCCTCCCAGCTTATGGTATTCTATAATAGCAGCCAGAGTACACTCAGATGGGGCCTGTCCTTTTCCTACAACTATCCCGTTGGGTTGGGAATTAGAGGCCCCTGCACCGTGATGTTCTTGTGGAGTGTGGACCCTTCCCCATGGCACTGTCATGCCATTCCCCTTCCTGTATTGTATCAGTGCACAACGCAGGCAACTGTGACGGTAGGGGCTGTGCGGTGGTGCATCTTTGATCTCACGTCACAGTTCTTCCTCTGGACCTGCCATGCCCTTTGGTCATAGTGGGTGCTTTTCACCTGCCGTGCACATGGTTAGTGTTTGTGAACACTAAGTCCTGATGCTGTGGATGAGAAAGGTTGGGATTGTCAATAAAGAGGAGAGCAAATTGTGCAGCTACAAATGAGATCATGCAACACCTCAAGAATCAGTGTTAGAAACCATCATATATATTTGTGCATATATGTATTTATATGTATATACATTTTTTCAGGAAGCTCGTGAGTCCAGATACACATCAAATCCATATCCATGGTTTACAAGTGACAGAAGGCCAAGGTACTGGCAGTCCCAAAACGAACTCCTACATTTTACCAGAAATTTGAGAATCTTAAAAATAAATTGAAAACAAATGAGCACATTGCATATTAGAATACAAATTTTCAAAAATTCTAAAGCTGGTATCATGAGACTTTAAATAGATGTAGGGTCTATGGTGGCTTTTAGGGTCTCCTTGCGCACCAGCTACCAGGGGTATTTCTTGTGGGGTCTTGCTGCCTGGCTAAGTGGACCTTAATGAACAATCAACAATGAATGAATGAGCCACAGTGAATGAGCCACAATTGCCCCCCAGTGTCCCGGGATTCCACAGAAACCAAGGCCCTGAGGTTAAGTTGGAGCAAACATGCAAAGCGACACTGTGATTAAGTAATACAGCAAGTTCCTCTTGACCCCTTAATTTCAGTTAATTACATATAAATCTTATCAGCTAAAAAGTAGTTTTATGCCGGGCGTGGTGGCTTATGCCTGAAATCCCAGCACTTTGAGGGGGCCGAGGTGGGCAGATCACGAGGTCAGGAGATCGAAACCATCCTGGCTAACACAGTAAAACCCCGTCTCTACAAAAAATACAAAAAAATTAGCCGGGTGTGGTGGCGGGTGCCTGTAGTCCCAGCTTCTTGGGAGGCTGGGGCAGGAGAATGGCATGAACCCAGGAGGCAGAGCTTGCAGTGAGCTGAGATCGCGCCACTGCACTCCAGCCTGGGCGACAGAGTCAGACTCTGTCTCAAAAAAAAAAAAAAAAAAAAAAAAAGTAGTTTTAGAGGATGCTAAAATTTGTTTAACATATTTAGGTGCATTTTAAAAATTAAAAATAACTCACATACATAAAAACACAAAAATCATTAAGTATACAGCTTGCTAAATTCTCAGCAGGTAAATTCACTGGTGAAGCCGAGTCCCAGGTATAAAACAGGGTGTTCCGTGGCCCCTTTGCTTCACCGGTCACCAGGCGCTCAAGGAGATCTCTCTCCTGACTCCTACGATCATCAGCTCCTTGATCTTGCCTGTGACTTTTGCATATGTGGTATTGTAAAATGTGCACACTGGGTTTCTAAGAGTCATTGATACAGCCATGAGAGATGTACTTATGAAAAGGGTGTTGTCTCCTAAATAAGTAAAATAAATAACTTTATAGAAGGCAATATTTATTTATACAACTTTCTGCCTTCAGCATATTTTTAAACCATGGATGAAAAAAAAAAACAGAAAAGAAAAACCCCTCTCCCTTCCATCTCTGATTCCAGCAAGTTTTGCTGGGAAGGGTTTTTCCTTGTCAGGAATGACCTCCGGCTCACCTCTAAATTACTCCAAGTCTGTACTTGAGGAGGGGTTTAAAAGGGAAAGGGGAACGACATTTCCATCCTGCTTTAAAACGTAGAGGAACTTCTGTTGGCGTGTTAGTTTGCTGAGGATAATGGCCTCCAGCTCCATCCGTGCCCCTGTAAAAGACATGATCTTGTTCCTTTTTATGGCTGCATAGTATTCCACAGTGTGTTTGTACCATATTTTCTTTATCCAGCTTGTCATTCATGGGCACTTATAAGTAGGAGCTGAACAATGAGAACACATAGATACAGGGAGGGGAATCACACATACCGGGGCTGTAAGGGGGGTGGAGGGGTGGGGGAAGGGAGAGCATCAAGATAAATAGCTAACACATACTGGGCTTACTACTTAGGTGATGGGTTGATAGGTGCAGGAAACCACCATGGCACACGTTTACCCATACAACAAATCTGCACATTGTGCACATGTATGCCAGAATTTAAAATAAAAACAAAAATGAAGTAGAGGAACTTGCTGTGGAAGTTTTCATTGTCATGTGGTCTCCCCTTCAATAAAGGTAAGGATTAAATGTGTTTTGATATTTCACTCTGACCAAGACATGGTCTTCTCTCTCTGTTAGTGCTTACAGGAGATTACTTCTGACATTCACATTTACTCAGCTTCTTATTAGCGGTTCCTATCTGGTGAATTTGTTTATAACTAAGTGAAATAGGCAAATTTCCTGAAAAATAAATACCCCATTATAAACTTTAACCCATTATTATAAATAGCCAATGCAAGCTGGGCTTAATACCTAGGTGGTGGGTTGATAGGTGCAGCAAACCATCATGGCACACGTTTACCTATATAACAAACCTGCACATCCTGCACAAGTACCCCGGAACTTAAAATAGGTTACATGTAATAATTGCTGATCTCTTGCATTACCTTATATTATCTTATCTTTCTTTCTTTCTTTCTTTCTTTCTTTCTTTCTTTTTATTCTTTTTTTGAGATGGAGTCTCGCTCTGTGGCACAGGCTGGAGTGCAGTGGCATGATTTTGGCTCACTGCAACCTCCGCCTCCCGAGTTCAAGCAATCCTCCTTCTTCAGCCTCCCGAGTAGCTGGGATGACAGGTGCTGGCCACTACGCTCAGCTAATTTTTTGTATTTGCAGTAAAGATGGGGTTACACCATGTTGGCCAGGCTGGTCTCGAACTCCTGACCTTAGGTGATCTGCCCACCTCAGCTTCCCAAAGTGCTGGGATTACAGGCGTGAGCCACCATGCCTGGCCTCTTATATTATCTTGTTCAACTTGATAAGCAAGATTATTTTAGTAACTAAGCTGAAAATGGCTGCAGTGAAGATGAGGCCGTGGAGGCCATCGTGTCTGAAATACTAGTGCTGCTCACATCTAGACCTGCTCATCTAGATATACAGAATTTACACGGAGTTATCTGGATATTTGCCAATTCAGTTTTCTGTTTTCCCTTTTTGGTGAGATTTGTGTATTAATATTTGGGACCTCTGCTGAGTTTGTTGGCCTGCTGGGCTGGCTCTGCTTAATAAAATCCCTTTATACATTGAAAGGATTAATCTTCATATAGAGAGTATCTGTTACAGTGCTTAAGAGAGAAATACGTTTTAGGTTGGTTCAAAATGTTTGAGAAAGTCTTAGAATATGTATTTTACAGAGGTGAATCATGAAGCCATTTGCATTGTGAAACTTCATTCTTTTTTATTGTTTATATTTCTCAACATAAATCTTCAGTCAGGACACATTGATGACCTGTGCATATTAATTTCCAACTATGGTAAGTTATTACAATATCTCAGAATTTGAGGATATCTGTAAATCTTTTCTGAACTATTGGATCAAAATTTCCTGAGATTAATTATATTTTCCCTTGATAACACAGTCTGAGCAGGGAACATTCACTCACCAAGTACATATGTCTGTATGTGTGTCTGTTTGCTTCTCAGGGTTACAAAAAAGAAGGCAGAGATTGCATGCTAGAACAAAATACTGTGTTATATTCTGAAATCTTCTTTCTGTGAAATGTTTAAAAATAAGTTAACATCTTTATATCTTTATTGTGTATTGTATGAAAATGTATTATGCTATATATTTAAATACCCCATTGAACTCAGAATTTTAATTCTCAGAATGCCATCAGTATTAATCTGGAATGCTTTATTGAACAGGATAGTTGGTCCGGGGTATTGTTAATTAAGCATCATTTATTTCTCATTGCTCCAATATAGATGTTTCTTTGGTGACTAATTTTGAAATTCCCTTGAGCCTATGTAGGTCCTCATCCCAAAATACTTCTGTTTTAATAACAGGTATTTCCATGTTTTAACTAACTATTATAGCAAATGAAGCAAATATTCTATGATTTCTTCTTGAAGTTATTTTCTTTGAACTCTTATTTTATAACTTGAGTCTTTCAAGTGGGAGTGAAATGGTTTCTTCTCTCTCTCTCTCTCCCTCTCTTTTTTTGTCCAGGCTGCTAGAAACACGGAAATGGAGTGGGGAATAGTTAGAATTTATGTCAGGTTTGTGATTTCATTAAAATAAAAACTTCCATAGAGCTCATCTTCAACTCTTTCAGTGGATTTTTGTCTCCTCTCGATTCATTGTGTTATGACCTGGTGACCTGACAAGAGCTTTGCTTTTCTTGACCACATTGAATTGGGATCGTCCAGGTGATGTGGACCTGTTCTCGTGCCAGAGTCTGACTCTCAGCGGAGATTGACGATGCGATAGAAAGAACTAATAGCAGACAACTGCATTTCCAGGGCAGAGGTGATTATCTCTGCATCAGATTGTTTATTTATGTATTTTGTTATTTATGTATTTTACTGATTATCCCTTAAGTGTAAGGCCCTACTTACTAGACCATGAGGGACACATAAGGACGGAAGATAGAAACAATCTTTCAAATAGGCCCATCCTTTCCTTGGGGAAAGTTGAGCAATTATCAAGTAAATGTTTCCCATCTGAAAATGGTCAGCTGGGTTTCTCCATCATTACTGATTCTCTGGTCCAAAAATCCAGGGGAACTGCTATGGTCTGAATATTCGTGTCCCCCTGAAACTTATATGTTGAAACCCAACCCCCAAGGTGATGGTGTTAGGAGGTGAGGACTTGGAAGCTGATTAGGTCACAAGCATGGAGCTCCCATGAATGGGATTAATTAATGCCCTTATTTGAGAGACCCTGGAGAGCCCCCTCACTCCTTCCGCATGTGAGGACACAGTGAGTAGATGAGAGTGGGGAAGAGTGCAGGCTCCACAAGAGCATCACAGCGCAGGGCCCTCTCATTCCCAGCCCATCGGGATCGTTGCAGGAAGAGGACTGTGACCACCTTAATCTGCTCCGGCTGCTATAACAAAATACCATAAGCTGGAGGGTTATCAACCGCAGACATTTGTTTCTCACTGTTTTGGAGGCTGGAAGTTCAAGACCAAGGCCCTGGCAGATTTGATGTCTAGTGAGGACCTGCTTCCTGGTTCACAGACGGCATCTGGTTCACGCTTACTCTAAGCCAGGACTAGACCTAAGCTCTCTGGGCATTAGTGCACTCATCCCTCACGGCAGCCCTGTGCAGCTGGTGCCCTTATTACCATGACTTGAAGATGAACTGGGGCACATAAAGTAACTGTCCAAGGTCGCAGAGCTACTAATGGGTGAGAAAGATGAGAGCCTGGCCTGTCTGGCTTCAGAGTCCATGAGTTTAAACACTGCGCTGTGTTCCCTGACCTACCTTTCCTGACGTGGAAATCGATCATCTTAATTAGGTCAACAGACTTCACAATGGATAGACCTATGTCCCTGATCTCTACCAAAAAAAAGAAAAATGAAAAATGAAATAAATCATAACTCAGAGTTACAGGAAAAAAAATACTGCCTACGTGGCAGAGCATATTTACAAGGCAAGGAAAGGCATTATCAATGGAAACCTTTTTTTTCTGATTTGTAACTGGAAAAGGTTTTCAAAGAAGTTCTCAACCTTTCAAAATACTTTCAATGCCTTTCAGCAGAGGCTAAGAGTATGAAAAATGAAAGTGATGAAATTATGTTGATTGCATTAATGCCGTCTCCAACAGCAGAGAAGAGCTATCGCTGGAAGTGGTGGGAAGGCATGAGTAGACCAGAATTCATTATTTGATAGGCTTCATCTATTCCCAGTATTCTTTTTCTTTTAAAAAAAATGCCATCTTTTCTCTTGCATTGTGATGGAATTGATAGGAAAATATATTGAAATAGTGACATATATCATTTCATTCTTTTTCTGTGAAAAGATTCGGCTACAGTTACAGCTACCAAAAAGTTATAATTCTCACCCCGGTTCTGAGTTCAGAGGAAATTGGCTCAGATGTCACTGATTTGCTGCTGTGTGTGTGTGTGTGTGTGTGTGTAGGCGATTTCAGGTAACTAAATTAACTTCTTTTTGTTGTTCCTGTTGTTTTTGTTTTATTTGAGGAGTTTTTGCTCTGTCGCCCAGGCTGAAATGCAATGGCACAATCTTGTCTCACTGCAACCTCTGCCTACAGGGTTCAAGTGATTCTCCAGCCTCAGCCTCCCGAGTAGCTGGGATTACAGCCACCTGCCACCACTCCCGGCTAAGTTTTGTATTTTTAGTAGAGATGAGATTTCACCATGTTGGCCAGGCTGGTCTTGAACTCTTGATTTCAGGTGGGCCTCGCCACCTTGGCCTCCCAAAGGGCTGGGATTACAGGAGTGAACCACCACATCTGACCTAAATTAACATCTGAAGTTGTGAAACGTTTGAGCCTATGGAATTGTGCTTACTTGATTTTCAGTCTAGGGATTGGCTTCGGGCTGAAAGTCATTTTCCAGTTGGTTTCATAGAGGCTGAGAAGGGGACACAGGAAAGCCGAACACTTTCCCATCATCAGGAATGTTTTTCTGTCACCAGGACTATTTCTGGTTACTACCACTCTTCATATTTTTAGGCACTACTACAGGTTTACATGAAGGCTTTTGAATTTTTTATAACTTATAGCTCCAATGCATTCCTATAGCTTCAGTAATTTTTGCCAGGATACCAAATCGGACGTGTGATTTATGTTCTTATGTTTAAATCATTTGTTTTCTAATGTTAAGGGGCATTCCAAATGTTTCAGACTTCCAAATCTGTGACGTTTCTGTCTGCCACGCACTGGAAGGTTCTTCCATATATGAGGAATGGCGGGAGGAACACACACACACCAGAATCATGGCCGAAGACCTTGGGGGCACATTAGAAGTCGGCAATGTGTCAGCTGGTGTACTCATCACGTCTTACACTGTCCTGGCTTACTTTGCACACCTGACTTTAAAAATTATATTGTACATACTCCACTCACCTCATGGGGCTATTGTGTAAGTCAAAGGAAATGGTGTATGTGAAGCTGCCATGTAACTGAAAGCCAAAACAATGGGTGTGCTCAGGCACTCACATATAATACGTGGGTGCATGAGTGATTCTTTGAATGATTCTGGAAGGATGCAGAGAAACCTACAAGAAGGCATAACATACAATGATTACTCAAGAGGAGGATGACAGGAGCAGGAGTGGGTACCAGGAGTGAGCATGAGGGATGAGGCTGGAAGAGCATCTTCCTGAGACGCACACTTGCCCGGAGACAGCAGTGGCCCAGGGGTGTGGCTGGCCTCCTTCAGTCCCATCCTCCTTCCTTGTCTTGCAGAGCGTGGGCTTTGTTCCTGTGTCTCTCACTTGTAACTCAGGGAGGGCAAACCTTTTCCCTGGTTGTTGTGAACCAAGATGGGTGACACCATGTCCACTCCATTAACTGGACAAGCAGCCCCAGGAAATGAAGGATCCTAAGATGAAAACCCTGGAAGGGACAGAAGACATTCTCCCTGGATTTTGCATTGTCTAGGTGTGACTCCCAGAGCTTCCTCAGCTCTGGAGTCACAGGCTTGATGGTGGAACTAAGGAATACAGGAAGAGAAGGGAAGCGAGAGGCCAGCTGGCCACATTTAGAGGCACCTTGACTGTTGGAGAAAACCCCTCATTATCTGAGCTGATTTGAACTGGGATGATCATTAACATGTAGCAAAAAGAATATGTCCTGATTCCATGTAGTCATCATGTTTTTGGTTGGATGGTTCAAACAGTCCATGAAATAAAAACTATAACTGTTAACCATTCATTCTGAAGAAGTACAACTATGGCTAGACAGAAATTTCTCCTGTGGCTCCTAAGGAGAGCTCTGTGAGTGATGTCACAGAAATGCCATGATGATGTCCAGGCAGGAGAGGCTGTGGGGCACAGAGGGCCCTTCTCACACCAAGCATCCTGTACACCACTGCATCTACCGCACCAAAGAAAAAGCCACCAGCCACAGCTGCCAGGGCTCGGCACAGCGCTCTCCAGGCTGGACACCAGGTGTAGGCCCTCATATCCTTTAATCCTTGCTACCAAAACACCAGGGGTTAGGTCTAGGTCCCGCAGCTCACAGAGGCACAGAGAGCCAATCACTGAGGCTACTACTGCCAGGGAAGGAGGCTTTATTGGGTGCTGCAGCTGAGGAGATAAGAGATCAGTCTCAAATCCATCTCCCCGATGGACTAACATTAGGGTTTTCTCTGGCAGGGAAGAAATGTAACCATGTGTGGGAAAACGGGGGTCAGGGAGGGGTGAGGAACAGGAGTCGATCAACAGGCAGCAGATGGGTGGTTAGGCAGTCATGGAGGGCGAGGGCTCTGGCCTCTCATTGACAGATGTGGGGACCTGGTGAGTTTGAGTTCCTTGACACCATCTGGGAGGACTGATGGCTGGTGTCCTGAGAGAGACACTCAGGTAAGACAAATCTCCATTTCTCAAGTTTTGAGACTAGGAGGGTCCATCTTTATGTTCCTTGAAAAGAAACCATACACCTCAGTTGTATGAGACAATCGGGCAGGTTTTATGCTCAGTCAAGCAGGTGAAGGTGAGTGTCCATGCCCATTCCTGGGTTCTGAGGGCCTGAACAGGCCATGTGCATGAAGGAGAGGCTTGGATCTTACGAAATAAGAACAGAAGGTGACTCTCACCTGCAGTGAGGCAAGTGCAGAAAGCACCTCAACCCGGTGAGTGCAGGATTCTCCCTAGAGAGTTCTTCGGCTCTTCCCCAGTGTGTAGACAGGAGCCCACGGCACACAGCGTGGGAAATGGAGCATGCTGTGTAACACCACATGCAATGCTGCCCCTGAGCCTACACGGGGTTATTTATCCACAGAGCTAATGAGAGAGATGGCCAGCAAAGATCATCATGGCCCTGACCTATGGTGGTGGAGGTGGGAGTGGCGACATTTTCTCCCCGGTAATTTTTGATATGATTTGGATGGTTGTAATGAATGCACAGCACTTTTGTAAAACTAACAGCCTCCTTTCAAAAATGGATCAACTTATAAAGATAAAATTGTTTGATTTGGGGGTTTTAGAGTAGTTCTTTCTGATAATAAATTTGGCAAAATAATCAGTAGGCTGTTCGGGATATTCATAGTTTGAAATAATGAAACCATATAATTTGGGAAAATGGACACTCTTGTCTTTGTGTTCTGTATTGCAGGGAGAGGTGCACGGATCTAATTAAGTCCAAAACAGCATCACATGAGAACAAGCCAGGATTTATTAATGATCAGGACACCATGCGAAATTCATCTCCTTGACCTTAAATATTGAGATGACTGGAAAGAAATCCAATTTATTTGCTAAATCAAGAGATTGATTGTCTTACAGCCATATCTCGTCTATGTATCCTAAGCCTCACATTTATGATAATTTATTTTGAAAAATTAGCACATAAATATAATGTCAAGTTTTTTGTGGAGAGCCTACTCATCCTGAAATATTCTCACTTGTGTCATGAACACAGGTGTGCTGTAAATTTAAATGACATCTTAAAACATTTTTAATTCTGATGAGATGTAACAAACCTTCATAGAAGGTTCTGTTCTGCTTGACCCACAGATATTGGTAAACTGCAAGCTTTCTATTTCACTATGTCTACATTCGCCTGTATTTTGTTGGAAAACAATGAATTTGGGGACAGGAAGATCTGGTTTAAACCCAAATTCTTTACTTTCCGCCCCTGTAAACTTGGCCAACACATCTCATCTCTCTGAGCCTCCCTGTAAAATGTTGATAATGGCACCATTTTAAGATTGATGATAATGTATATGTTTTGCCTGCCACAGTGTATGTGATCAATAAATAGTGGCCATTATTCCTTGCAAAAAAATGTCTACCCGATGATGGGATATTGGATTAAGAATCAATGAACAAGAATGGAGTAAATAGCTCATTTTTAGACAATGAAGAAAATGTCATTTAGGGCACAGACACTCATCTTCTCTGAAGCAGGAGGTGATATCTCGGCCAACCTTCCCAACAAAAGGGGAGCATGTGGGGACAAGTGAGATGGTGTTGAGAGAGGCACAGCCCCGTGCGACAGCAAATTGTCTTTCCATAGGGGTGAATGATCATCTAACAACACTTTAAAATAATTATCTATGATAAGACCTGTGGGTCTTACAGTTTCAGAACCAATGGAACTTTGACTTATATCTTGCAATTTTTGTAGCGGATTTCATGTTTGTTTATGTTTTGGTCAATTCCGTCGTTCTTTTTATCTCTTTGGGAAAATGGATTTTACCTTCCAGCATATGATGAGGCAGGATGGGCAGGAAGCTGGGGGGCATAGACCCCCTCGCTAGGGCTCTGTGATGCCCAGCAGTGTCTTGGAAGCACCTCTGCCTGTCCAACCTCTTTTTGACACTTACTCTTATTTTACTTCAACTTATCCATCACCAAACGGAATTCCCTTCAGCATGGTAAACTATGGACTCCATCCGTTGCTTGTTCTATGAAGATACAGAACAGACCCGGGCAGTCACTTCCTCCATGTTACTGTCTAGAGGCTGAAGGACTGGAGCAATATCCCCAGCATTGCAATGTCCACTGCTAGCTCTTCCCTGCTGACCTGGGGTCATTGGCACAATCTGACCCCCTCCTCTGGAGCCACCTCCTCTAAGAACTCTCCCTGTTGTCCTGATCCCAGCCCTCCTTTTCATCCCTCTCTTATGCACAGCATCCCCGTGTCACTCCATCCTGGCTCCTCCATAGCACTTGTGCCGTGCTGTCCTCTGTTTACACCACCACTGGATCCTGGGCTCCTGGGGGGTAAAGAAGACGTGTGTCTCATTCGTCTTTGCATTTCCAGTGTCTAGAAGGTTGCCTGGCACATCGAAGCAGCATGGTTATCATCTAGAGTAACATGGTCATCTTGTAGTGACTAAATGAATGCAGGGCTGGAATCCCGTTCACACTTCACTGCATCGCCCTCTGGTGGCCAAGATAACCCAGCCATGAGGACCCAACCATTGTTGAAAGGAGACAGCTGGCTTCTGCTCACGCAGGGAACGTAGAGTTTACTGTCATACCTGAGAGGCTTTGAGACAGAAACCATACGCAGGGGCCGCAGGTGCATCCAGGGGGTGTGTGGTCACCCTAATCACAGGGCAAGAGAAAGACAGTGGAGGCAAACGACACCAGCGAATTGATCCAAGTCAAAGCAGTCATTTCCAATAAGGGAGGGGCTGGGGAAGAGCTGGGACAGCTCAGCAGAGGTCTGTTGGTTGAAAATCCCAGAGCCCAACTCAGGATAACTTGAGCAAATGGGGAGGAATCGGGGATGGAAAACGTGGTAGGAGATCAGGTATGAAAGTGAGTAGAAAGCTTGTGGATGGTGCAGCAGTAGGGATGGTCTCCTCCAGGAGTTAATGAACTTGAAGTCAGTGGACTTCAGGATGCAGAACAATGAACAATGAAGTGGACTTCAAAGGAACCACTACTAATTGTCCTTCTCCCTGTTTCTCTGCCCCCAAGAATCCTAGTGACAGGGAGAAGGCTTCCACTTGGACTTGCTTGGGTCCATAAGCCTGCCTTCCCTCCTAGGCTAGGTGAGGGTTGCCTGCCTGTTGAGTATTCAGTTAGACTTCACATAAGAGAAAGCAGTAATTTTCCCAAGCGGAAACCAGGGTATTTTCGACTCTCATTGTTACCTCTTTGGACTTCTTCTCTATCTAGAAATACACTAGCTCTAATTGTGAGCAATAGCAATGTTGAGACACTTGCTTAACCCATTTTTGCTTATTTGCTACTTCTTAATTATCATTATGATATCAATAATAATTATGAAACTACAAAAATATAAACAATCATGACATTAAACGCCAATAATATAAAACTTTTGGATATGACCTTCTTTAACGAAAGGACAAGGGCTTTCCCCATAAAAGCTTTCTGTTACCAAATTGAGGACATGATTGAAGAGTTGAAATCAACTATATTTATTTATTTTTGTTCCATAGACGATTGTGCTTTTTTTTTTTTTTTGGTGTGGCATCAGCTGACTATATTTCAGAATAAATATGTTGATTAAGTTAAAATGCACAAATGGGAAATGAAAATTATATAAATTCCCTTTGTTTTTCTTGTGCTTTTTTTGTTAAGGAAAACATGAGCAATGCATGAGTTGGCACTGTAGTCTAATCACACTTTATCATGTAAATGCATATTTACAAAATTTTAAAAAGGTGGATTATGCAAACTATTGTAGGGACATACAAAAAAAATGTAGATTATTTACCAGCCAGAAAATTATGCATTTAAAAACATGTTGAAACGCTTACTCTTCACGTGAAAAACCCTAAGTGCTCCTCCTCACTGGAATGGTTGATCACACCAGTGTGTGCTTTATTTAGACAAAATATGCAGGGGAAATTCTTAAGCGATGAGAATCAAAATGTGTGCAAGAGCCGTCAGTTTCCAACGTTAAATGTGATCGTTTTCAATTTCCTGCACGGCTTTCTTTAAAATAATCACCCCTATTCTTGGAGATGTTTCTAGGATTCCTTCTCTAGAATAAGGAAAAATCAGGTACTAATTTAGGGGAAAATATATATACGAATAAGCTTTCCCGGAACTCGTTTGTGTCAGGGTTTCCACTCTTGGAGCCTTAGTTTTCCTTTACGTTTTCTCCCCTGTCTCCTGATGCTTAAGTGCCCAGGGGGAGTGCTGAACAGGCAGGGTCAGGCTGCTGTGAGATGCGGTCTTCACATCATCCTCCCAGGACACTGGTGCTCACTGGCACAATGGGTTGTGCTGCCTGGAGAATTCCCTGGCATGAGCTGGCCGGTGTGCTGGGAGCAGAGACCCGAGAGCTTGGAAGGAGAGCACCGTTCGCTGGCCTGTGGGATCCTTTGGAGAATGAGGGGACCTGTGAGAGCTGGAGAGCCCCCACTTCCTAGCTTAGGGAGAAACTTCCTGCCTGAGCACTGCAAGAACTGCCAGGGCTTTCCCAAGTCCTGTTCTTATCTTTGGGGGCAGCCACAGACAACTTCAGTTCCTGTTCCCTGCAGGAGGTGAGGCTGGGCGTGGGCACTGTCCTGGCCTAGCGGCTCTCAGGACAGCCGGTGCCGTGGCAGAGCAGCCACGTGGCCCGAGAGGCGCGCGGGGGGCCGGGGGCCGCTGTCTCACGGGTCTGAAGGCTCCAGTTAACAACAGCTCTCTTTTCTCTACCCTCATTTAAGAAACGCTTGAGAAGCAGAGAAGAGTCGGGAAGATACAGAGCAAAATATCATTTTTATACAGATAAAGCTGTGGGAAAATGTGGATTGTTGGCCAAGTGGGTGTCTTCATACTTCACCTCCAAATTAAAAAGACTTACTGTGGCCGGGCGCGGTGGCTCACACCTGTAATCCCAGCACTTTGGGAGGCCGAGGCGGGTGGATCATGCGGTCAGGAGATGGAGACCATCCTGGCTAACACGGTGAAACCCCGTCTCCACTAAAAATACAAAAATTAGCTGGGCGTGGTGGCGGACGCCTGTAGTCCCAGCTACTCGGGAGGCTGAGGCAGGAGAATGGCGTGAACCCGGGAGGTGGAGCTTGCAGTGAGCCGAGATTGCACCACTGCACTCCAGCCTGGGCGACAGAGCAAGACTCCATCTCAAAAAAAAAAAAAAAAAAAAAAAAAAAAAGGAAAAAGAAAAAAAGATTTACTTGCAAAATCACAGCACATTGGCTGCAGTGACCACCTGCCCAGCAGGGTCTGCCTGTAAGAATCACTGCACAGAGAGGCACCGCTACACGCTCGCTTCCGGCAGGCAGCGGCTCCCATAGTTAGAGAACGCCAGAGCTGATTCTCCCAACGTCTTCCAGATCTAGACCTGCCAGTCAGATGACCCAGGGCGGGCGAAGGGCAGGAGACCCAGAAGAGCTCTTCTTACGGAGGGTCTTCCCCTGGAAAAAGGAAGGAAAGAAAGCAAGCTCCCTCCCCGATCCCAAGGCCAGACCTTCAGAGGTAGAAAAATGCCTGATCATAGTCGTGTGTCTGTGTGGGGAGATTAACCTCTGCTCATCGGCCTGTGCTCACAGCCAAGGTCTGTGCAGATACAAGCGCGATGCAAGGCGGAGCCTCTGATTTCAGGAGATTGCAGCCCAGCTGCAGTGATAAAACGCATGGGACAGCTTAGGGAACAATTCACAACGTATTATTAACCACACAAATGAAAGAGATGGATGGCAGGAGGTTTATAAACTCAGACAGAGGAAGCAGGGCAGGCCTCAGCAGCAGAGCTGGGCTTCCAGAGCAGGTCCTCCAGGTAGAGCTGAACAGACGGGCAGTGCCGGGAGAGGAGGAAGTGAAGGGATTCTTCTGTGTGTGTGTGCAGGAATGAGCACAATATGCAGAGACGTGTGAAGTGTGTGTGTGTGTCCACATGTGCGTGTGTGCACAAGTGAGCAGGAATGGACACAGTGTGCAGAGATATATGAAGGCCTGGCCGGGCCTCTCTGGAGGATTGCAGAGTTGGAGAAAGTGGCTGGCATGGATTTGGGCTGCCTGCCCCTCGGTGGGGATTCAATGCAGACACACCACTGTGATGACTGGCTGACCACCTTCATTCTGTAGCTTTGCCTCTGGGTTGGGGCATATCCCGTAACCTTGATTACACATCTGCCAAGTAGGCACTCCTAGTTTTGATGACAGCTTTGCTGAAGGATCAGCCCTGACTGCAGCAAAGTGCCATGATGCTTGTGGTTTTGAAAAGAGAAGAAGTGAGCCGGGCTGTGTCTGGCTCCTGTGAGGAGTGGCTGGCTAGCCCTGGGGTCTGGGTGACTGGTAGTGTCATTGTGCTGATGGACAGTCTGGTAGACAAAGGGGGGTAGTTTGGCAAGGAATGGATAAGATTCTGCTGGGATAGAGGTACTGTTGGAAAATGCCAGCTGTCTAGATGGTGTCAGGAGTTATCTGATGAAGGCTGGGATTGGGCGGGATTTTCTCACGTGTCCTCCACATCTGAAGTTGATATCTCTTTCTTAAACCTTAAACTTTTTACGGCCTTGTGTTGAGAGCTGTCACATGTATAGAGTTAGATAGAGACAGATGGACCCACACGGACTCATCTGTATCCGTGTCATTCTCTGTGACTCAGTGATCCACCCGTGAAATATTAATATGTTTCAGGAGAAATAAACACTAACACACAGAGAAGCATCAAAGAAAAAGAAAGTAGATTTTTAACTCAACCAAAATATGAGGTGATTTTATAATAAATCATGCATAGTAGCTTGATGACATGTAATGATGCCATTAAATTAATTTATACCCCGACTGTACAGTAAGTACCAGTTATTGCCAGGTTATTCCATGTTAAAATAACATGGAAATGCCTATGCCACTATATTATGTGAAAAACGAGACAAAGTGATACACGAAGCATGCTCATAAACGTGACTATGCAAAAATTTCCCCCAAAATGTGTGCTTTGGGTTAAGACTTGGAAGGAGTACTTTAAAGGTATGTTTATTTACTTCTCTTCCATAGTTTTTACATTTTTCAAATTCCTTTCATGAGGAAAATCTATTAAATGCACTTCTGCTCTGGACGTAGGGCTACCAGCAATCCAGGAAAATTTTCAATTATTCTGAGTCAACTCGTCTATCCCGGGCCTTTTACTCAAGGATTGAAGTGAGATGAGGGTTTCAGGTGAATTTTCCACTTGCTTTCTTCTTATTCCTGCTGATGTGAAGGGCTGTGTGTGTTCCACTTATTTGTCTTAAGCACAGGCTGACCTCAGCAAGCTTTGTCACACCCAACATCACTTGGTTTCATACAGCCGGGCTGGGCTCCAGGGTCCCGTACTTGGCAGCTCTCCTCAGTGTTCAAAGTGAAATTTGTCTTGGGGATGATGTTGAAGCTATGGCTTTAGAGGCTGAAATTGTTCTCTGAGCCAGGTCCAATGCTTAGGACTGAAAAAAGAATGATTGCATTTGGATGTAGTGCATTTTTCTATAGTGTGTAACAACTTTTTGCCTAGCTTCACTCTGAGCCTCTTGTTCCTACAGTTACTGCATCCAATCCACATTCTGAACCCCACTAAGGCCATATGCCACCCCCTGCAAATGGCTGTGCAGAGCTGAGTTGGGCCGAGTTAAACTTGGACATTCGGCACATGTTTTGAAGTGGAGCAGGAAGTGAGGGACAGGGTGTATGTAAAAGCAAGGGTCTGCCACTTGTCCTGTGACAGTTTAGGCTCCTTGAAGATTGAAGGCACATCAAAATGAGTGTTCCTTGTGTGTGAATAATCTACAGTGTCAAGGAATATAAAAATAATGAGATTGTAGAGGAGAGTGCCCTGATGATTGTAAGCGTAGGGTTGGCTTTCGTTCTTCTATCTCATCCCACGTAAGAAGGCCCTGTTCCCTCAAGTGACAAACTTCCGTCATTGAGGGGTTCCCAGGCTCCCAGCATCATTCTGAGCCCAGGACATGCAGTGGCCCACAAGCTAATCTCAATCCTTACTTTCCACGCATTTAATTTTCAGTGGTGGAGGACAGACAAGCAACAATTATGCAGGCAAACAAGCAATGGAGAGCAGAAGTCTGTGTGCTAGAAAGTGACTGTGGGCTCTGTAGATGGGTGGTTCAGAAATTGCCTCTGCTAGAAAGTGACGTTTAAGGGGAGACATGAATGAGAACTGGTCAGTTACGCAGAGGTGAGAGCTTTCCAGCCAGATGGAATCATTACTGGAAAAGCTGCAAGGCAAGAATAAATAGGAGATGTTTAAGAACTGTGCCTGAGGCAAAAAGAAGAATCACGGGTGCTGAGGTTGAGGTTAGAACCAGGTGGCACTGTGTGGAGCAGAGTAGTCAGTGGGGCCTTTTACTGAGTGCAGTGTTGTGCTGTGGGAAGGTTGGAAGAAGGAGAGTAACCTGATGTAATTTTCATTTAAAGCACCCTCCCTCCCTGTGGAGCGTGGATTGTCAGGAGGACAGGAGAGAAGCAGGGGGTTCAACCCAGAGTCTTGTTAGGGGTACGGTGAGAAGTCACCAGATACTGATGTTTTTAAGCACAGGAAGGAAGAAGCCCTGGCTCACTGGGTGGTGTGTGAATTAGAGAGGGAATACAGCCTGGGCAGGATGGAGAAACCCCATCTCTACAAAAATTAGCATGCACCTGTGGTCCCAGCTACTAGGGAGGCTGAGGTAGGAGGATCGCTTGAGCCCAGGAGGTCGAGGCTGCAGTGGGTTGTGATTGTGCCACTGCACTCCAGCCTGGGCAACAGAGCAGCACCCTGTCTCTAAAATTACACATAGAGAGAATTGATGGTGACTCCAAGGTTTGGATCTGAGCACTGGGACAGACGGAGTTAGCGTTTTACTGAGTTGAGAGGTTGGGAGAAGTGGGTGTGGGGAGGCAGGACAGAAACTCCTTTGGTGAAGTTAGCTTGAGCTTCTCCCGAGGGCTCTCCCTGTGGCTGGTAGACAGAGTCTTCTCCCTGTGTCCTTACAGGGTCTTTCCTGAACACCTCTGGCATCTCCTCTGTGTCCGCATTTTCTCTTCTTATAAAGACACCAGTCAGGTAAGATTTGTCCCCAGCTCTCAACCAATGACTCCATTTTACATGAGTTCCCGCTGTGAAGGGCCTGTCTCCAAACACAGTTCCATTTTGACATAGCAGGGCTCAGACTTCCACATAGGAATTTGCGGGGTGTGCAATTCAAACCATAACAATAGCAAATGTTATTGAGTGGTCAAATCCAAGGCTGCTGTAGCTTAAATTTTGTCCCCCCCAAATAGATGTGGAAGTCCTCACTGCCAGTACCTGCAAATGAAGACTTATTTGGAAATAGGGGCCTGCAGGTATAACATAGTTAAGATGAGCTCATGTTAGACTAACGTGGGTCCTAAATCTATTGACTGATGTCTTTATAAGAGATAGGAGAGGGAGATTTGGAAACGGAGACTTACAGGAAAAGACCATGGGAAGATGGAGGCAGAGATGGGGAGATGCACCCACGAGCTAAGGACCACCTGGGGCTATGAGAGGCTGGAAGAGGCAAGGAAGTCTTCTCCCATGGGGGCTTCAGAGGGAGCATGGCCCTGCCCATGCCTTGATTTCATAGTCCAGTCCCCAAACTGCGAGAGGATAAATGTCTACAGTTTCAAGTCGCCCAGTCTGTGTTAATTTGTTACAGCAGCCACAGGAATTAATGCAGATGCTAACACCAAGTGCCCACTGGATTTGCAGCATGGCTGCCATGGGCAGCCTGATAATAGCGTTTTCTCTGGACTTGGGGTGAACTCTGAGGAGAACGAGAGAAGTGAGTCAGTGAGTGTGGACAACTCTTTCAAGAAATCGTTCCATAAAAGGGGACAGAAAAATCAGATATCATATGGAAAGGGGTGCAGGATCAAAGTCTCTTTAGAGATGAGTAATATAATCTGTCTGCCTAGTGATGGAAAAATCCAGTAGAAAGGAAGGAACGGGTTCTGTAGTGGGCGGGGACCAGCCAGAGCTACAGAGCTGAGGAGGCTGAGAGGCGATGATGAGATTCTACACACACAGGGGAGTGTGGCGGCTGTGGGAAGAGGATGGGCCTTGCACTCTGCTGGGACACCAGCATCTCCAGGGGCCAGAATAGCAGCGACAGGGTCCCTGATCAGCCCCTACAGGGTCACTGCAGAATATAGACATTCAACTGCTTCAGTTTTCTTGGTGACATAATAGATGGGGGAGATGGAAAGATTGGAGGTGGCTAGAGATTAAGCAATTTGATTTTCTTTAGCAATGTTCTAAGCAGAGGCAGAAAAAGTACTAGAAGAGCCTCTCAGGCTCATAGAAACTCCCTTTTCCCGGGTCTCTACAGGTGCGGCATCTGAGTGGGAGACACCAGGCTACACGAGGTCTGGGATTTGATTTTATTTGATTGTTTTAGTGCAGCTGTTTGTTTCATGCTGGGAGAAGGCTGTGTTGGAAGCTGCCCATGCTTTACAGCAGGGCTCCCCAACCTCCGGGCTGCACATCGGTACCGGTCGGCAGCCTGTAGGGAACCAGGCCATACAGCAGGAGGTGACTAGCAGGCAGCAAGCGAGTGAGCGAAACTCCATCTTCCTTTACACGAACTCCCCATCACTCGCATTACCACCTGAGCTCCACCTCCTGTCAGATCAGCGGCAGCATTAGATTCTCACAGGAGCACAAACCCTACCGTGAATGGGGCACATGAGGGATCGAGGTCACGGGCTCCTTATGCAAATCTAACTAATGCCTGATGATCTGAGGTGAACAGTTCCATCCTGAAACCACCCCCTACCCAAAACCAACTCCATGGAAAAATTGTCTTCCACAAAACTGGTCCTTGGTACCAAAAAGGTTGGGGACCACCACTTTAGAGCAAATGATTCAATCCCATCCCTGGTGGACCCCTATTTGGGTCACCTCAGAAGCAGACTTTGCATCTTCCAAGTTTAAAGCAGTTATTAGGTTGAACAGCATGAAACTGCTTCTATTCTGTTTTTGAGAAAAATGGCAGTGCGTATGGCTCAACCTCGTACTTAGAAATGAGATTTCATCTCAGTGAGATAGAGGCAGGAAACACAATGGCAGTGCCCTCCCTTTACGTTTTGTAGTTCAGAATTGCGTGAAGGTTGTTATCTGTGAGAACTCTAACAGGGAAGACAAAAGGGGACAGATGTAAATACACATGTTGTGAAACAGACCCTTCCTGGCCAACTGATGCACTGGCACCTCGTGTTTGTTGCCCATCAGGCGTCCACCAGGGCCCTCAGAACTGGACTGAGTATCTCAGGCAGGCAGCTTGCCCACCATCCTTCCTGCCCTACTAGTACATCCTGGGACCCTCAGAGCTGGATTCCCAGACAGGCATCTTATCCACCATCCTTCCTGCCCTGTAAGTACATCCTAGGACCCTCGGAGCTGGACTCTGATTCTCAGGCAAGTAGCTTGCCCACTGTCCTTCCTGCCCTGTGATTATATCCTAAGACCCTCAGAGTTGGACTCTCAGGGAGGCAGCTTGTCCACCGTCCTTCCTGCCCTGCCAGTACAACCTAGGGCCCTAAGAGCTGGACTGAGTATCTCAGGCAGGAAGCTTGCCCATTGTCCCTCCTGCCCTGACAATACATCCTAGGACCCTCAGAGCTGGATTCCTAGACAGGCAGCTTGCCCACTGTCCTCTCTGCCCTGTAAGTACATCCTAGAACCCTCGGAGCTGGACTGAGCATCTCAGGCAAGCAGCTTGTCCTCCGTCCTTCCCACCCTGTAAGTACATCCTAGGTCCCTCAGAGTTGGATTCTCAGGCAGGCAGCTTGCCCACTTGTCCTACTGTCCTGCGAGTATGTCCTAGGACCCTTTGAGCTGGACTGAGCATCTCAGGCAGGCAGCTTGTCCCCCATTCTCCCTGCCCTGCGAGTGCGTTCTAGTACCCCTTGCCTTCTGAATTATATCTTGACCAACTAAAATAAAATTTAAGCTCAAATTAAAAGGTGCTTCTAGAAATCTTTTTACCACTTTCTCTAGCAGACCAATACCTAGCATACAGACCTGAGGAACAGATCATCTTTTAACATCTTACCCTCTATGTGACAAAATTGTTTCCAAAATTATCATATTAAATAAAAACATATTAATAAAAACATATCATATTAAATATAAAACAATATTAATAGACCAGAAAATATCGAGAGCAAATTTTTTTAAAATTCAGCTTCATATTTCTACATATAAAATCATACTAACAAAAAGTTATGAAAGATATTACAGTACAAATATTTCAAAAATACAATAGCTTTTAAAAATGTGGACATTAATGTTTTGTTAACTGTCTGATATAATACTATTAAATGTAAATGATTGGTAGCCAAAAAATTATTGCTAAAGACAAAATTTATAAAATTATATCATATCACTGATTTAAGATTATTTATTTCTGGTTTTTAGTTTTAAATAATAATAATTTTAAAATGATTAATTTCAATTTTAGATATATGTTTCTTATTTAGCATAATATTCCATATCTGAACTAAAATTTGCATTTGTCAAACAAAATAGTACCTCAAAACTTACGCTGTTTCGCTGTTTTAAATTCAAAACACAATACTGCGAGTGATCTGGTAGAATGAGGGATCTGAGCCCACTCACTTTCTTGTCCTCCTCTTTGCAGTCATTGTGCTATTGCGGTTTATTTGGAATCGACTCTTTCAACTCAGGAGTGTGTAGGGCCCGAGGGCTGGAGATGGGAGCTATGCTTAAAGAGAGCTGGAACCATTCAAGGCCACCTGGAACTCAGTCCTGAATCCGCGATGTGTAGCGGGCCCACGTGCCGGGGCTGGACTCACGGTCGTGGCGTCTGCAGTGCTACGCAGAGGGTAAGGAATGGAAATGTGCCAATCCAAAGCTGATATGTAGTAGCCATTTCGAAGATAAACCAAGAAAAGATCTGATCTCCCCCTGTGGAGGAGTAACTCATTACCAGCAGTGACAGCATGACACGAGGATAATGCAAAACAGACCAAGGTTTGATCAATTTTGTTATTGGTTTTTAAAATCCTCCAAGACAATGCACCTGCTTTTTGCCCATATCTGCAGAGTGTTCCCATGCCTGCCTTTGTGTGCCATGCTGAGTCTTCCCAAAAGATTGTACAGTCTCTATGCCCATAGTCATTTAATTCCTTCTGAAGTGCTACCTGTTCCATGCATGGGGCAAGGAGGAAGTCAGGTGTGCATCTTGATGAGTAAGTTAGAGTTCCAGGTAATGCACATGGACACTGCACCCTCATCAGTATGAACAGCACAGAATTCTCCTTCTTCACGTCACTGGGACATGGGATCACTTTACAATTAGCGTGCAGCCCGTATCCCCTTACATGAGGGATGCTGTGTATTTGCACCTCATGGGGGTAGCCTATTGACAATAGCAGAATACAGCTGTCAAGCAAATTGATGGGGAAAAATAAAATAATTTGAAAACAAATTATCCATTAACTCCATTTCTCCCACAAGCTTATCTGGAATACCAAATAACAGCTGTAGAATAAGTAGATTAATTAATACCGACTCACAGAAACTCAGTTTTCAAGCCTTTATTGTATTTCTGAAGACAAGAAGAATGCCAAATCCCATACCTGAACTCCTTGGAGCCAAGGATCTTTTAGAATTCTAAACCTTCAGACTTCAGAAAGGCAGAGCCGTGCCTGTGTTTTATAACAGTTGTATAGAAAGTGTCCAGGCAGTGCTCAGGAATGAAATCGAGTTGCTCCTCATTATTTGCAGATTTTGTATTTCTAAATTTCCTACCTGATAAAATATATTTGTAACCACAAAATCAACGCTCACAGTACTTTCACAGTTGTTCACAGACATGCATGCATCAAAAAACTAATATAAAATTTGCACCACCTGCTGTGCTCACATTCCCAGCCAAGGCTAAGCCAGGCGACCTCTGCATTCTTGTTTCGTGCTGTGAACAAGTTTCCCTTATGCTACCTATTTAAAGCCACATTTTAAATTTTTATTTATTTTATTTGTTTATTATTATTATTAATATTATTATTTGAGATGGAGCCTCGCTCTGTCACCCAGGCTGGAGTGCAATGGTGTGATCTCAGCTCGCTGCAACCTCTGCCTCCCGAGTTCAAGTGATTCTCCTGCCTCAGCCTCCCAAGTAGGTGGGATTACAGGCACATGCCACGATGCCCGGCTAATTTTTTTATTTTTAGTACAGACAGGGTTTCACCATGTTGGTCAGGCTGGTCTCTAACTCCTGATCTCAAGTGATGCACCCGCCTCAGCCTCCCAAAGTGCTGGGATTACAGGTGTGAGTCACCACTCCCAACCCCAAGAGCCACATTTTTTAAAATGTTTCATTTCTATGCTTTTGTTGATGATGATCCTGTTCAGGATGGCCCAGAGTATACTGCAGATGTGCTGTCTCCTGTCTTTTTGTCTCTGAGCACAGAGGCTGTGATGTGCCTTGTGGAGAAAATACCTGAGTTCCAGAAGCTTCACTCAGGCACATGTTCCAGTACTGCTGGCTGTGAGTTCATTATTCATGAATCCACTGTGTGTATTAAATGAGGTGTCTTTAAACAGAAACACACTTAAAACGGGGCTATGCATTGATTTCTTGATGAAAATGTTGAGACCAGAGGCTTTCAGGAACCTAACCCTGTATTTCCCCTAGGAGCAAATGTTCAGTGCTCACCAATTCAGTGTTCACAGAGACTTTATTGAACAGAATTACCAGGAATAAACAGAATTAACTGTCTATTGAGATCTGTGCTGAGAAAAACATGAATATTCACACAATAGGAGAGCCTTGTCTTGGGTTAGGTCAGGTTTTGCCATTATAGTCATGAGTCAATTAGCAAGGAGGATACCTCCTGAGAAATGCATTGCCAGGCAGTTTCATCATGATGTGAGCATCACAGAGTGAATTTACACAGATGTAGATGGTGCTGTCCCCAACAAACCTAGGCTGTATGATATGGCCTGTTGCTCCCAGGCTCTAAACCTATATAGGATGCGCTGGACTGAACACTGTAGCCAGCTGTAATGCAGTGGTATTTGTGTATCTAAACATACTTAAACATAAGAAAGTAAAACTATGTTACTGTAATTCGAAGGGACCACCGTCATGTATGTAGTCCATAGTGGACAGAAATGTTACACAGCACGCGACTGTAATTTATTTCAGTTTAAACAAGGTGCCAAATGAATTAAGAAAAAGAAATTGGTTTCAAACTTCCTGGAGTTTGGAATTGTACCTAGGGGCCGTGATACTCTAGTAGCTGGTGTAAGACCCTCATAGTCTCTACTTAATAAAATAATGTGATTAGTTTGCTAAGCATGTTGACAGTATATCTATGTATATTAAGGCTTTGTTTCTTAAAGTTTTTAATAATTGAAAACATATTCTTACAATGGTTTATATTTTTATTTGGTTTAACAAACCTTTTTTTTTCTAAGTCATGAGAAACTAAGTTTCCACTGGGCACTGTTGACTTATCACAGATCTCAAGATAGTAAGGTACAAATTACCGGAGATTTACTAAAGCCACTTCTTGCTCTCCTGGGTTGACAGGGCATAGGCAAAGCACAGAGAAATGAAATCAACAGACACCATTCAGATCTCACCTAAATTAATAGTTACAGCTTCCCACTCCATCAGATCTTTCATCAGAGCTGCTAATGAGGAGTAAATTGGTTGATTTGAGCTGTACCTCCTCTCTGTCTCCTGGCTCTCCCCTGGGTACAGTGCTAATGAGAAGTGAAATGACCAGAACCAGGCAGCAGAGCAGGAGAGAATCCGCAGCTGACCGGCCCCTGCTTACCTCGCTCTGAACAATGAAGGGCTGCCATAAAACAGAAGGAAAAATAGGAAATTATGTAGAGATGAATGACAAAATTTTATTTGTCTTTTTCCATGTTAGGTTTACTTTATCAATAAATATGTGGACATTTTCAAATTAAAAATAAAATCAAGAGATGTTTCTGTAATTCATGTTTATTTGAAAATTAAGATCTAACACTGTAAATTTAAAAGGCATAAGATCTGCTTTTGTGTCTCAGTGGTTTGCTCTAAGTATCTTTAGTTGTGTAATATAATGTAATGTATATTATATCATACGTATTTTATCTACATATTAATTTAATTTGAGGCATACATATATAAAAATATGTATGATATAGAAATAATGTATATAAATAGCTAGACTAAATATATTATATAATTTTATATTAAATTAATGTGTGTTTTATATAAATATGAAATATTATTAGATATAGAGCAAATAATTTAAAAGTTTATATATAGAGAGAGCATATAAACAAGATGCAAAGGCAGAGCTTATGCTTTTTAAATGTACAAGTGTTGGATCTTAATTTCCAAATAAACATTGATTACAGAAATTTCTCTTCATTTTATTTTTAATTTGAAAATGTTCACATATTTAAAAAGTCCACATGTTATATAAATATATATATTTATAATATATATAATATATCTGCTAATTTAATGAGGCACATTTACATATTACATATATACGCATCCACATATTTATTAATAATGTTGATAAATATGAGGATATGTGGATATTTATTAATGCATAATATAGATGTTAATTTAATGTAAGGCATACATACATATGTATCCACATATTTATTGATAAAGTAAAACTAAAATGTAACAAGAAAAATAAACTAAAATATTACATAAGCAGCCTTATATTAATTTAAGACATGACCACCTCTTTGGCTACTTGAGATCATAGAAAAATTTAGAGAGAATTAAGATGCTTTCTTTTTTTTGATGAATTTTATTATTTCTAGCTTTAAATACATAGCTAGTATGGCAATTACTTGAAAAATCATATATGAATTAAATTATTTGTTTTTCTTTAAATTTTGGAAGTCTTAAGTACATATTTAAGTACACCTCTGCTTTCCTGATTAGTCTTCAGTAATTCATATCATCAGTTACAATTCAGTCCAAAATCTGCAAAGGAGTAATATCTACAACTTCTTTGTTGCGTGAGTACACAAATACAATAATTGTGACATATACTTTTACATATACGTGTGTGTGTGTGTAGGTATATATGCATACATATAATATAAATTGTGTGTGTGTGTATATATATATATATATAGTATTTTAAAATAGGTATTATTCCTGTTAACCTGCAGGAAATCAATATGACTGTCAATAGTATATGAAATGACTACTTTGATTTGGAATGCAATTCAGTATTTATTCAAACATTGATGGATAAGAGCCAAATTTAGTCCTAGACATAGTGTAAATAGGCTGAGAAGACTGGGAGAAACAGTGGAAAATGTAAAATTTGTCATTATGTGCCTACAAATCATCTCTGTTTCTTCAATATAGGGAAAGTTCTAAATATAAGAGTGGTCTTCTGTGCACGACATCACTGTCAATCTCTGGTTTTCCATGGCAGCACTGCCACGATTCCTAGGCACCTCCTCTCTCCCTACTTTTACGAGGGTGTCTGAGCCCTGACAAGACCCAGGGTAAGAAGAGAACATCAGTGCTTCTGCGTGCCTGGGTTCCTGCCACTTACAAAAGCTCCTTTACAGTCAGTGTCTCTTACTTGGTTTCCTTGACTTATTGGCAACAAGAGTGATATTTCTTGGACTTCGGAAAACAATACTGCTTTTGAGTAGCCAGTAGCCAACACTGGAGTAGAGCAGAAATGCTTGGACCAAGATCCAGGCCATAGATGGCAGCGTCTCTGTGAGTCCACACCTGTGATTCCCACTAACATTTAGGTAGTAAACAATTCAGAATAGCCGAGGAGAACAGCAAAAAAACAACTGCCCAATTACTAAATAGGGAGCTGAAAAAAAGGAGGCATTTTCTTCATGGGGAGTGAACAATTTGGGCCGTGAAACTTCATTGACGAGAAGGAGGCTCAGGCACAAGGAATGGGGAGGAAAGGTCTGCAGCCACCTGGGGTTGGAGGCCGCAGCCGCTGAGCAATGTCAGCTTTTCTTTTTTTTTCTTGTATTTTGGAGTGTAATTTCTCAGTCATGTTCCTTTTCAAAGAGAATTGTTTGCATTAAACTCACACACTCAAGGGCCCTAGGTATTCACATTCTGTTAGAAAGAGTGGACTTCCACTTCCGGGTTCCTCTGGGAGGTGCAGCTTCCTGGGAGCCTGCTTTCCAGGTGTCCTGGATAACAGACAATGCTACAGTGATAACTTTTCCCCTGCTATTTCCCTAAGTCTTCATAATTTATTGGCTATCTTTCAACTCAAATTGTCCTGTACTACTACTGCGTTCAGCTTGTAAGAGGAAACTCAAAGATTTTTCTCACTGCTTGGGAGATTTGTGTTGCCAGACTCGATGAAAACACACACTGGTGGACTTGAGTATTATTCATAATTTGTTGTTCCTTCCCCTAGATTATTTGTCCCCATCCTTGCCACAGATCCCAACAGAAGGAGGGTCCTCACTCACTGGATGGTGGGCTTGGCTGAGTGACTTGCTTCGAACACTAGAATGTGAGCAAATGTTCCCCTAGGAGCAGGAGGCTTCAATGCAACTTTGAAGTCTGGAGCAGCTTCTGTGCTCCCACCCTCTCTCGTGAGGACATCACATCCTCATTGTGGGTCCTAGAATAAGAAGGTCCATGATGCAGGCAACATGCAGTGGCTTCACAGCCCAGAACAGAGGCCCAGTCAACTCTCAGCCCTTAATTAACGTAAGAAACAAATGTTTGTTGTTGTAAGCCACTGAGATTTGGGGGTGCTGTTTGTTACGTGGTGAGTTATATATGACTGAAACACTAAAGGGAAGATGAGGGAATAGCATACTAAGCAAGAAATGGAAGAGAGTAGAATCGAACAGCCAAACCAGGTGTCTTAGTTCTCTACTGCCACAATGACATTAGACAGCAAACCATGCTGAAACTCACTGTTTTACAACAAAAGGCTTCAGTTAGCTCACAAGTCTGTGTGTCCAGGCAACTGTGGCTGTTCTCAGTGGGTGATTTTTTGGTCTCAGCTAGATTTGCCCACTAATCTGGCAGTAGGTTGGATATCGATAGAACAATGGAGACCAGTAAGGTCTCATTCTTCACAGACTCCCCTGGGAAGGCTCTGAGGGCAGCCACAGAGCACAGGAGCAGAAGGGGGACATACACATGGGCTTTGCCAAGACTCTGCTTGAATCGCATCTGGTGACCTCCCACCCAGGACCCTCATGGGGCTGAGCCTGGCATGAAAGGACATGGGGCATGGAATGCCCTAACCGGATGGGAGGATGCTACAGAGCCATGTGATGCAGGGTGGGGACACTGGAAAGGATGAAGTCCTGGGGATGCTTGGCAATTTGCCACGTCAAGTTTAGACACATGACATAGGAGGAGGTCAAATTCAGGTGAGGGGAAGGAAACACATGGGGTGTGACATAAGAGGACATGTGAGGCTTTAACTTCTGGGGCTCATCTGATGATTTAGCTTTGTAAAGACTGTTAACCTTGCCTAGTGCTTTCTTGCAGATGCCAGTAACAATCCTTCTTCACAGGATCTAACCAAAATGCACATTTGAGTTCATACTCATACTGGCTACTCTCAGGTAAGACCAAGGGTTGGTGTATTCTCTGACCTGTCTTCTTCCCAACTGTGCAGCTAAGCACACAAGCTCAGAGGCTACAGGAAAGGTAAGACAAGGCTAAGCATAGTCTATGAACACGATTTGAAAGTTTGTTACTTAGGTGTCTGAGTTTGCTTTTTCATAAACTATGATTTTGCATGGGATAAGGAGCCTAGAGGCACAGCTACCAAGAACATATTTTGTGATAGGTGGTGATTCCCCAGTATTTGAGAGCCAATGAACAAAAGCTAAGAACATTTCACACAACGAGGGACTCTCATTATAGCTGTTGTGTAGCTTTTGATATGAGAGTTGATAGTTCATATCAGTAATCCAAAAATGAATGGAATCTTGATGGGTACATTCTGTATAATTTGGTATCCAAATTCTGCAAAGCATATTTCCCCCAATAAATTGATAATTTTGTTTTATTAGACAAACCATGAACATTCGTTTAGGGGAAGGTCCTTAATTCTTAATTGATTCATCCTTGCTACCTATGAAAGTATTTCTTTGAATTTGCTTATAATTGAATGAGTTATTTTTATTTTACTAGACTGATTGCTTTATTCCTAATACTGTTATGTTCATTGAATTGAGTGACAAGATCATTAGAAAGAAATAAACAATAGCAAAATACTTTTCTTTGGTTGGTTCCTTATTATTGCTGTAGTTTGAAACGGTCTTGTTCTGTCACCCAGACTGGAGTGCAGTGCCATGATCCTAGCTCACTGCAGCCTCGAACTCCTGGGTGCAAATGATCCTACCACCCTGGTCACCTGAGTAGCTGGGGCTACAGGCATGTGCCACCAGGCCCAGCTAATTTCTTTAAAATTTTTGTAGAGATGGGGTCTTGCTTTGTTGCCCAGGCTGGTCTCAAACTCCTGGGCTCAAGTGATTCTCGTCTTGGCCTCCTAAAGTGCTGGGATTACAGGTGTGAGCCACCTCGCCTGGCTGCAGAATACTTTTGGATTTTCAAAAATTGTTAAGGGCTTGGAAATAGTCCCATTCCCAGGGCTTTCTTACCTCAGCAGGATGTCCTAGTCTGTGTGGTACGATGCAGAGTGTTCACGAGCCACTCTGCCTTCAGTACGTGTAGCTGAGGCCAGAGGGAAGATGCTAGGAAAACCCAGGACCACTGAGCAATCTCAGGGAAGGGGTCTCTGTGGGTTTTCAGCATGGCCCATCCTTTTCTCAGCTGTGACCACTTACAGATGAGCCCATCAAAAATATGCATTTCTGTTAAAATGTTTTGGTTTCTAATATCTCCTTTTGACTCCTTCTCATCGTTTCCGTCTTTCTGCTTACCTTACCCTTCTTGCACAGCACCCGCCTTTTCCATTCTAGCCCTTAGCATATCAATCCGAGTTCTTTTAAATTTCCTTGACTGAGAACTCCAACCCCTCTGCCATGTGTGATTCTGGTTCTGATGCTCACCTGTGTGTTTTGTCTCTTAGTACATCTTGTAGTTCTTTGTTGAAAGCAGGACATGATGTCCTGAGATACTGCTTCTTGTGGAAGTTTCTGCTCTTAAGTGAATTTCTACTCTGGGAAGTTGTGATTCTCTGTATCCACCTAGCTCTCCAATCTGGGGGACAGGGATTTGCACTGTGACCTCTGTTCTCTCTGACTCTAAGAAGTTGTTGATTTTCAGTTTGTTGAGCTTTTTGTTGTTCGTTGTTTTAGAATCGAGTGACAACTTCCAAGCTTCTAATACATCATGCCAGAAACTGAAGTGTGCATGGCCATGCTTTATCCAGCAAGTCTTGGTTACTCCTTAAATGAGGTATAAATGGCACCTGCCATTAAATGAAGCAGCAGCTGATAAAGACACATTTTGGGAGATAGGTTGAACAGAGAGTACCCACATAAATGTGTGAACTCATTCATGTTAGTCCCTCTCCCCAACAGTGCCGTGTACACTTCCCAAATAAAGCTTCTGTTGGCAGTGTGGAATTTGCTTAATGTTAGAGGAAGAAAAAAGTGTGTGATCATAGCTAAGTGGGACTTTATTTTATTTGGCCCTGTAGACATTTAGAGGAGCACTGAGGAAACAGAGACAAGTACCTGAGACTTTTGTGCTAAGTGGAATAAGCCCAGTGCAGAAAAACAGGTACTGCATGACCTCAGTCACATGCGGAATCGAAAAATCCAGTCGCACACAAACAAGAAGTAGAAAGGCCTTATCAGAGGCTAGGGAGCAGGAGGGGCAGTGAAAGGGCAGACATTGATTAAAGGGTACAAAGTAAGACCAGAGGAATAAGTTTTGGTGATCGATTTCCCTGCATGGTGACCACAATTTATAATAATGTATTGTGTATTTCAAAATTGCTAAAAGAACAGATTTTTGATGTTTTTGCCACACACACACACACACACACACACACATAATGATAAGCTGGTGAAGCCACAGGTATGTTAATTATCTCAGTTTAATCTTTCTACAGTTTATACATATATACACATCAAAATATCGCATTGTACCCTACTGGTATATACAATTATTGGTTGTCAATTAAAAGAATAAATTAAAAACCTTGAAGAAATAAAGTCTTGGAGGGAACAAAGTGTTGTTCAGTCTAGAAGAGATAAGACTTACTCTCTGTGATTACATTATCAAATTATGTGCTCCTCCAGGGAAGAGTAAACATCGTAGTGCTTTGTCTGGTGTTTGCTGTTACCAATAAATATTAGCAATGATAGTGAGAGTTTTATCCTGTTCTCTTTGCTTATGGCACAGTGCCTGGTATATGGTGGGTTTGCTGAAGTAAAAAAAAAACCCAGTGAACTTCATTATGTAAAGTGGACTGACCTAATATTCTTTCCTCTTTCCAGAAAATAGAACTTGAGAACATGGGCTTACATTTGTACAGTTAGTTGAAGTTAATTATAAGAACTAACCCTTCTGGTATTTCTGGGAGAATTTACTTGGAAAAGTCAAGCACTTTATTTCTCATCAAATATTTAAGATTGGGAAGATTTAATTTTAATCCTACTGGAGAGTTCTTGGGTCAACTATAAAATTATAACATTTAAAAAATCACTTCAAAGGGTTTTTCTTTTATAAAGATTATCCTACTTGGCTTAGAAAAGAAACAGATCATTATTTGAGGAATCATTCTATTGTTACATTCTCTCCATAGCTTTGCTGAAGACATTAACCTTGTCCCAGAGATAATCCACGTGTAATATTCACTGTTTCCTCTGGATCTGAGTAAAAGAGGAGCCAATTCCTTCTTAGGTTTCTTTTTCCCCGTTAGTGGTTTCTTTTAAAAACGAAAACCTATTTAGAAGTGGATATGTCTTTTTATTTAAATTCAAAAATTGTAATAACGTGCAAAAAATGAAAGCTGAAAAACCAAAGTTGGGCATTGGAACACACCCTGAATATCTGATGAGGTGGCCCCAAATTGCCAAGGGATAGAGTTCTTGTAATTAACCAGTAGACTTCCAGGTCCAGCTTCCACCCAAGTTCAAGTCCAGACAAGTGGTTAATCAAGTGCAAACCAGCTTACGTTAGTGCTTTTAAAGTTGAGTGACAGACACAGGAAAGAGTCCTGTGGTGGAGCACTCGGACCGTCCCCACACCCCATCCCCTCCCTCCCTCTCAGTCTTGGTGAGAGCTGCTTGGGCGAGAATTGCCCCCGAAGAACCTGACTCCTGGGGAGCTTCATGCTCCCCTGCCCCACCTCCCATGCACAGGGTGCTGCTGATGACAGAGGCCAGCCATGGGAGGAGGCCATTCCGCATAGACGTTTCCACCGAAATGGGTTATTTCAGCCTCGGTGGTCACAGATTCTGTGGTTTTCCAGTGATTCATCTTACTATTAATAATGTCAGAGAATTTTAGGCCCTTGAATTAAATAATGATAAATAGGAACCATGGAGTGTGCCAGGCGAGGCCGTGCTGTTTATTTCAGCGTGCAGCACTGTCAGGCCTGATAAATCGGCTCCCTGAAATAGTTTATAAAGTATTGAATTGATGTGGCCGTTGGAGAGGGAGAGAATTAATGTTACGAAATAGACCTGCAACCTAGATTGGATGAAAGCGGAGGAAAGCCTTTTATATAAATGCTGTCTCTGCGGAGGCAATGGTTGCCACCAGAGGTGAGTGAGCTCCCAGGGGAATAATGAGCTTCTGTGATCTCGGGGGCAGCAGGTCAGGGAAGGGGAGCTGGGGGGCCAGGAGGACCCAGGGCTGGCAGCGCAAAGGGGGGTTGCAGGCTGTTCTTTTATAGTGCTGAGCAGGAAGGATGAAGGATGCAGGAGAGAAATGAAAGGCTGTTTAAAGAGGAAGTGGAGGCTTTGGCTCTGCATGGCCATATTTACAAGCTTCATGTCAAAGAAAGGCGACCCAGGGTCCATCAACATTGAGAGCCCCTTCTCACCTCCCTGTTCCAGGCCAGACTCAGCACAACCAGCCCATACCAGCAGGTGTCTTAAAATCCTGTCGTCCTGAGATTGAGGCTACCCATAGTAATTATCTCATTAGGTCTTTACAGAGAAAATAAGGCTGATTTTATTTTTAACATTTCTGTAACCAATAACATTTTTTGGAAATGCTTAGGCCACATGAGGGAACAGAAGGCATTGGGAATGTGGTAATTTATAAATACTATGAAAATATTCATCCATCATTAGTGGCATTTTCCTAAAATTGAAGCTTGGATTCCAATTTGTTTGATGATGGAAAGGGTGAATTTTTCAATGTGTCTCTGAGGAGCGCACCTCGGACTTAGTGACTCACTCGGCCTCCGAGAATCATCTGAAGATGGCAATAAAGGGCTTTCGGAGATTGTCCTCCATGTCCTTATTCATTTAAGATACGTGTATTAATGTTGCCTCTAGGGAAGAGTAAAGCAGATCAACAACCCCCAAATCCCTCATGTTTTAATAACTTCTCATTTTGCACATATATATATATATAATTATTATCATTATTTTTGAGACAGAGTCTTGCTCTGTTGCTTAGGCTGGAGTGCAGTGGCACCATCTCGGCTCACCACAACCTCCACCTCCTGGGTTTAAGCAATTCTCTGCCTCAGCCTCCCAGAGTAGCTGGGGTTATAGGCACGCACCACCATGCCTGGCTAATTGTTGTATTTTTAGTAGAGATGGGGTTTCACCATCTTGGCCAGGCTGGTCTTGAACTCCTGACCTGGTGATCCATTTGCCTCGGCCCCCAAAGTGCTGGGATTGCAGGCGTGAGCCACCGCGCTCGGCTAATATTTTTTAAAAGTGAACAATGTTACACTTTTATCAAAATGGGTTAACCCAAAGGCAGCAGCACCTGGAAGTCCAGCCCCAAAATGACACCTCATTTGTCGCATTTCTCCTTCATTAGCGCTTTTATGAACGCCGGTGGAAAACAGAAGACAGGCCTGCCACTGATCGTGACTTCTGAAAATGTGAGCTAGAAATGTCCATACACAAAATGGCTAGAAAAAGGGTTGGGCGCGGTGGCTCACACCTGTAATCCCAGCACTTTGGGAAGCTGAGGAGGGCAGATCACCTGAGGTCAGGAGTTCAAGACCAGCCAGCCCAACATGTTGAAATCCCATCTCTACTAAAAAAACAAAAATTAGCTGGGCGTGGTGGTGGGTGCCTGTAATCCCAGCTACTCGGGAGGCTGAGGCAGGAGAATCATTTGAACCCAGGAGGCAGAGGTTGCAGTGAGCTGAGATCATGCCACTGCACTCCAGCCTGGGCAACAGAGTGAGACTCTGTCTCTAAACTAAACAAAACAAACAAACAAAGCAACCAAACAAACAAAACACAAAATGGCTAGAAAACATAAGCAGCATAATATTCAATCTGATGTGTACATGATTTGGCACCATGACAGGGTGGGACTTAGGGTTTCATGCAAGATTTTTTTTTTTTTTAATTTTTTTAGTGGAGCAATTGGGAAATTTTTAGGGAAGAACGGATCTGACGTGGCTGTTCCCTGGTGCCTCAATTCTCTTAGGATTACACAGAACACAATGGGGAGGCATTCAGTGGATGCCCAGGGAAGTCTCTGCACATGCAGCTGTGTCTAACCTCAACAGTGACAATTAAACTTCTATTCAGAGCTAAGGAACTGGAAGACCAAGATGCCACGAGGCAAAAAGTTCCCATTGGATGCATCAACTTGTAGGATTGTGGGTCAGATTCTTCATTTACGTGAATTTCATTATGTCTGATAAAGGGTCCCCACAGAGCAGCCAGGACTGACCAGTGATTGAAATAGGGGGGTGAGGAAGGATTTCAAGATACTCTAGGGAAGAAAGCGAGGGTAAAACTAACAGGAACTTGGCTCTGTCAAGGTTCTGCAATGGCAAGGCAGGATTCCCATCTCACTTCCCCACATTAAACTCATGACTTCAGCACTGTGCCCTCCTTCCCACCTCCCCAGCTTTCACAGGAGGGACCAGGCTGTCAGGACCAAGACACGTTCCTTCACACTTGAGCCAAAGTTCTCTTTAGGACTCACTCTTCCCTATGCTATCTTCTCACAGGATGACTGCTTTCTGAAAACTAAAAGATGGTTTTCCAGCCGGGTGCGGTGGCTCAAGCCTGTAATCCCAGCACTTTGGGAGGCTGAGGCGGGCGGATCACAAGGTCAGGAGATCGAGACCATCCTGGCTAACATGGTAAAATCCCGTCTCTACTAAAAATACAAAAAATTAGCCGGGCATGGTGGCGAGCGCCTGTAGTCCCAGGTACTCAAGAGGCTGAGGCAGGAGAATAGCATGAACCCGGGAGGCGGAGCTTGCAGTGAGCTGAGATTGCGCCACTGCACTCCAGCCTGGGCAACAGAGCAAGACTCTGTCTCAAAAAAAAAAAAAAAAAAAAAAAGATTATTTTCCTCGTGGCCCCCGTTCACGATTAGAACTTGGATTAGAGATCAAATTGGAGCTCCACTGCTCACCAGGTAACTAAGAGATGTATTTCCTCATGGGCCCCGCTCACCTGCTTGGATTAGAGATCAAATCGGAGCTCCACTTTCTCACCAGAAATGACCTGTGAAGCCCAGCCTGTGTGCCTCAGGTCTTTTCCAGCCCTGATGAAGCACCCCCTTCCACAGCTTGTTTCATCACAGTAACTAGGATGACCCTGGTGTTAAAGCGGGAAGCCTTTGCCTCCCAGGAACCTCCCCTGTCCTGGCAAACTGGGACAGTTTTTTGCCCTAGTAATATAAAACTCTCCATCACGCACGCCTTGCTTAGAGTGTGGAGCACCAGAACCGGCTCAGCTTTTTGTTATTTTAACCAGCTTTTGCATTTTTGCAGACGTTACCTTTTTAAGTCAGACTGCCACATCTAAAGGTGCGGACTGTTCCCTCCCTAGAATGACAGAGTCAGGGTAGTTTAGCTTTTCCGTGATGAGAGGGGACTGGTACAAAGAAGTCACTGCTCAGGGGTCACTCTGAAACCTTTTCCCTGTGAAACTGAAACGTTTCACCCCAAAGCTACAACACTCTTGGTTTCTCCAGTTCTCTTCTCCGGTTGGTGTGGCTCCTTCATGTGACCTATCTCAGCCATTCCTCTTGGTGCTGTTGACATCCTCTATAGCTGATTTTCTGCCTTACTTAGTGGGTAATTCTAATTGAATAGGACAAAAGTAGAAATGTCAGCTTCTCCTCCAGAGGCCGAACCTGCCATTTTGGGGGCAGGTTTTTCATTCTCGGAGTGTCTCTTTATTTACAGTCAAGCTGATGGCCACGTTCAAGATGACTGGTGCTGCTGAGAGTCTGATTTTCAGATTGGCTTGGTGCTACTCGGCTGTGGCTGATCTGCAAGGAGAGGTAAACAAGGTGATCTGGGATTTAAAATCTTAGAAAGATAGGCTTTGGGCAATTTTTCTGACCTGAGTTAATTTGGCTTGTCTGGATTAGGTCACTATGGAGTCAGCTTTTCTTACTCAAAAATAATTGCCTTCTCGGTGGGAAGCTCATGGGCTGTATGGCAGGCTAGAGAGAGAAAAAAAGAGCTGAACAAAAGAGAGATGCAATCACATATAATTTTCTTACCTAGATATGTTATTTACGATAGAAAAGCAAGGGATGTTTGCATTCAGCTTGTCGATGGACATAGGTTTCCCCTATCTCTGAGAGAAGGCATTGATTTCGAGAGCCATTGTGGGTGAACGATGGAACACTCTGGATTAACTCCCTCTGTCTGAACTGATTGCTCTTACAGGGCCGACCAACCTGAGCCATGTTTTACACATTCAATTTAAGGCACATGGTTAGTTTAACCGGAAGGGTCCACCCTGACGTTTAAGAATGTAGAACTCCTGGAACTTTCTTGCCCTTTTTTCCTGATGGTTGCAGAGCTCTCTAAATTGGGAGTAATCTTGCATAGATTGTGGGCTCCTTTATGTGGCCCAACAAAGAAAAAATGTGGCAGCAAGTAAGGGGCTGTTAAATGTAACGGGCAAGCAACGTCAAGAGCCATAAAGCAGTCGGATGCATGGGCCCTGAGCTGGGCTTTTATGAACACGTTGAGAGTTTTGTCTCACAGCCATGCAAGCACTGACACCTGGAAGAAGGGCTGGCAGCCTGCTCACTGGATCCAACAAAGTCAATACCAGCTATGCTTTCTGCATCGTGGAATGGATATCAAAGAAGAATGAGACACATCCCGTGCTTAGGAGAGATGGAGTTAATAATTTAGAAGGGCTGGGTGTGGTGGCTCATGCCTGTAATCCTAACACTCTGCGGGGCTGAGGCAGGTGAATCACCTGAGGTCAGGAGTTTGAGACCAGGTTGGCCAACATAGTGAAACCCTGTCTCTACTAAAAATACAAAAAAATTTTAGCTGGGTTTGGTGGCGCACACCTGTAATCCCAGGTTCTCTGGAGACTGAGGCAGGAGAATTGCTTGAACCTGGGAGGCAGAGGTTGCAATGAGCTATAAGATTGTGCCACTGCAGTCCAGCCTGAGTGACAGAGCGAAACTCTGTCTCAAAATAATAATAAAATTAATAATAATTAATAATTTAGAAGGGAGTCAAGATTTACAGCTATCTGATGACCACAGATCTAGAAAAATAACAGCATATGAAGTGGGTAGGATTTGTCACACAGGAGAGTTAAGAAGCCCAGAGGAAGTCCTGTGCTCCTCCAATCTATTTTCTATATATTCTCTGTGCTAAATAAGAATAAAATGTACAGAGTGCCTTACGGCCCAGGAGGACTGATGTGATGTGGGCCTTGCCGTGTTTCTCGCACACCATCTCACCAGCCTGTGCCACACACTCATCATGCTGCTGTCACGTCAGTTTTCTCTGTGTTGCTCAGATGGGCTGAGACATTTTCTACCCCAGGACATTTGCACATGCTTTCATTCATGTGCCTGCAGCTTTTTTTTTTTTTTGCTTCCATTTTTTTTTTGAGGGCTTACTTCCAATTATCTTAGAAACATCATATTAATATTGTCTCCCAGGGAAGGTATCCCCTGTCCTCCACTAGCGTATAAGTCTCATGTCATCCAGAGAACACCACTGTTTACCTATCATTATTTTAATCCTCTTTACCTGCCAGAGAATGTATCACAGTCTGTAATTATTGTATTCCCTTTATCTGCTTTTTGTTTCTAGCTACAATGTAATGTTACTGAAGAACCGTCTTTTTAAATTTTGTTTTCATCCCTATAAAACTAAGACTCAATACAGTGCCTGAAACATAGTACCCATACAGTAAATATCTGCTGAATGACTGAAACTGTTATTTTCACTTTATTTTTCTTGCATGATATTATACCATTTAGAGATTTGACTGGCTGCAGAAACACGATTTTAAATGCTACATCCCATGAGGACTGCCAAATGCTGTTAGTTCTTTATTATGATTTGGTCCAGTCACATTTGTTTTCTTCTAAACGTGTATCAGGATGCGAAAATGAAATGAAGCCATGCAGGGAGGAAGAGTAGAATTGGGCACTTCCTATAAAGACTTGAATGGAACACAAAAGTAAGGCAGCTTGAGATCATCAGAGAGCTCAGGGCCAGAGTGAGAACAGAAACGAAGACAGAGATGCCAGAGGCTAGCAGTGCCTCCTCAACACTCTGCTGAGGCACAACAAGGCACTCCATATTATTCCTTCTCTCTCCTCTCATTCCATCTTCTTGACAATTTTTTTCAGAACAATGAAAACAGTATTTTTATACTTATTTTTACATTAAAATAAATATAATTTTATTATGTAAATGGCAATTTGATATTTGCTTTTATACATCTCTCTGTCTCAAAATAAAGAAGGGGAAAAAATTCTTCTTATAGCTTATCACCACACCCTGACATCAATTTCACTCTTCTCTCCTCAGAAAGGTAACTGCTGTTAACAGTGTGAAATACACACTTTCAGACAATTTTCTATCCATTTGTAAGTCTCTATTGTATCTTTGTATTACTATTTTATTGATTTCTGCGCTTTTTTGATTATTTTCTATTACCTATTTTCTTTGGGTCTATCTTCTTGTTTTTTGGGTACATTCTGAAGTTGAATGTTTAACTCATCAATTTCTGCCTTTCTTACTTTTTTGAGGCTATTTTTTTCCTAAGTAGGGTTTCAGCAGCATATCACAATTTTGAATGTTTTTCATTGCAACTTATTCCAAAGTATTTCCCATTTACTTTATGATTTCTTCTTTGAGTAATAAAATATTTTTATGAGTTTTAAGTTTATGAATTGTTTTGGTTTGTTTTTAGGCATTTAGTTAGAGAAGTGCAGTTAACCCTTGAACAACATGAGTTTGAACTTCAAGGGGCCCCTTCCAGGCAGATTCTATTCCACCTCTCCTACCCCTGAGACAGCAAGACCAACCTCTCCTCTTCCTCCTCCACTTCAGCTCATTCAATATGAAAACGAGGAGGATGAAGACCTTTATGATGATCCACTGCTACTTAATGAATAGTAAATATACTTTCTCTTCCTTATGATTTCAATACCATTTCTTATGTCTAGCTTTCTTCATTGTAAAAATACCATATATAAAATGTAACATAGAAATTATGTGTTAATTCATTATATTATTGGTAAGGTTTTTGGTCAACAGTAGGCTATCAGTGGTTAAGTTGTTGGAGAATTGAAAATTAGTCCAGGCACGGTGGCTCACACCTGTAATCCCAGCACTTTGGGAGGCTGAGGTGGGTGGATCATGTGAGGTCAGGAGTTCGAGTCCAGCCTGGCCAACATGGTGAAACCCCGTCTCTACTAAAAATACAAAAGTTAGCCAGGCGTGGTGGCCTGTGCCTGTACTCCCAGCTACTTGGGAGGCTGAGGCGGAAGAAGCACTTGAACCCAGGAGGTGGAGGTTGCAGTGAGCCGAGATGGCTCCACAGCACTCCAGCCCGGGCAACAGAGTAAGAATCTGTCTCAAAAAACAAAACAAAACAACTTTCTCTCTCTCTCTCTCTCTCAATCTCTCTCTCTCTCTCTCTCTCTCTCTCTATATATATATATATATATATATATATATGAAACAATTTAATCTTTTCTCGATGTGTATTTGTTTCCAGTTTTCTCTTACTAGGAATAAGGCTGTTATGAACCTTCTTCTTTAAGTCTTTTGTGGGCACATGTTTTAGCTTTTCTTGGGTAAACACCTTACGGTGGAACTTCTGATTAATTTGGTACATGTACATTTAACTACTTAACAAACTGCCAAACTGTTTTTCCGAGCATCATTTTACACTACCACCAGCAGGATATGACACTTCTGGTTGCTTCAGTTCCTTGCCGAGTTTGAAGTTTTTAACTTTTTAATTTTAGCCATTCCAGGGCTGCGTTTTTGTTATCTCACTGTAGTTTTAATTTGCATTTTCCTAATGATTAGTAATGTCAAACATCTGTGCTTATGCTTATTTACCAATGAAATATCATCTGTATCATCTTTTGTGAAGTATCTATCTGCTGAAGTCTTTTGCTCATCAAAAACTTGGATGATCTACTTTCTTTGACATTTAAGAGTTTATTATATATTCTGGACCCAAGTCTTTTATGCTATGTAGGTGTTGGAAATATTTTCTCCTCATCTGTAAGTTGCCAATTTACTTTTTAATGCTGTCTTCTGAAGGAAGAAGACTGACTCTTGAAAAAGACTGAAATACACGTACCATGAAATTCACCTTTTTAAAAAGTACAAGCAATTACTTATGTTATAGTTAATGCTTTACAACAGGAAAAAGAGGTCGGGGGAAGACTAGAGAAAGGACCAAATAAAAGGAAGCAACATGAGCTTCCGACAGGGATTCAAGCAGAAGAAATGAATACGAAGTAGTCCCAAATCTTCACATATGACAGATGGATCCCAGTAACGCAGGGAGATTAATTGAAGCAATCTTTGGTTTTGAGCACTGTCTGAATAGAGTTGGTTTGAGTGGCAAATGATGTGAACGACTCACCACAAACTTTCTTAGCAACACTAGAGAGTGAGGGATGACACATTTTGTCATCACTTTTTAAATATTTGCTATTTTTATATCGGTATGTGTATTGCACTATAATATACGGACCATGAAACTCACCTTCTAAAAATATACAATTTGGTAGTTATCAGCATACTTAGGAGAAAAAGAAACCCTGGACAAATTAGCAGTCATTACCCATTCCCTCCCCACTTCAGTGTCTTGTAATCACTGATTTGCCTCGTATTAGTCTGTTCTTACACTGCCATAAAGAGCTACCTGAGACAGGGTAATTTATGAAGAAAAGAGGTTTAATTCACTGACAGTTCTGCAGGCTTAACAGGAGGCATGGCTGGGAGACCTCAGGAAACTTATAATCATGCAATCATGGTGGAAGGCAAAGGGGAAGCATTCACGTCTTACCATGGCAGAGTGAGAGTGAGAGAGACAGAGAGAGAGAGAGAGAGGGAGAGAGCGCGAGTGGAGAGGTGCCACACCCCTCCCCACCGGCTTTTTTTTTTTTTTTTTTTTGAGATGGAGTCTCACTCTGTCACTCAGGCTGGAGAGCAGTGGTGTAATCTCGGCTCACAGAAACCTCTGCTTCCCAGGTTCAAGCGATTCTCCTGCCTCAGCCTCCCGAGTAACTGGGATTACAGGAACCTGTCACCACGTCCAGCTAATTTTTGTATTTTTAGTAGTGACGGGGTTTCACCATGTTGGCCAGGTTGGTCTCAAACTCCTGACCTCAGGTGATCCAATGGCCTCCACCTCCAAAATTGCTGGGATTACAGGCATGAGCCACTGTGCCCAGCCAGTGCCACACCCTTTTAAACCATTAGATCTCATGAGAACTCACTCACTGTGACTAGAACAGCATGGGGACACACCACCCCCATCATCCAATCACCTCCCAGCAGGGCCCTCTTCCAATTCGACATAAGATTTGGGTGGGGAAACAAATCTACACCACATCATGCCTATTCTGGAGGTTTCATATACATAGAATTATAAAACGTATGGTTTTTGTGTTTCATTTCTTTCACTTAGCATAATTTTTCAAGGTGTATCTATGCTGTAACTTTATTCTTTTTTTCTGACTAAATAATATTCCATGGTATAGACTTACCACATTTTGTTCATGTATTCATCAATTTATGACTATTTGGGTTTTTTCCAGTTTTTTGTTATTGTCAATAATACTGTCAATAATACAAATAATCAAAAGTTTTTGTGTGGGTATAACTTCTAATTATTTTCAGTACATAACTGGGAGTGGAATTGCTGGGTAAGATACTTACTCTATATTTAACTCTTTGAGAACTGCCAAGCTCTTTCTCAGAATGGCTACTCTGTTTTATATTTCCACCAACAATGTATGAGGGCTCCAGTTTCTCCACATCTTTGTAAACACTTGTTATTGTCTCTCTTCATTACAGCCATCCTTATGGGTATGAGTTGGTATCTCAAGATTTTCATTTGCATCCTCTTCATGACCAGTGATGTTAAGATTCTTTCCCTGTGTAGTGGTCATTTATGTACCTTCTTTGGGGAAATAGCCAGTGAATATTTTGTCCATTGTTTAACTGGCTTCTTTGTCTTTTAGAGCTCCAAAATTATTATTCTTGCATACTGAGACTTTGCAACCCTCCACCTAGGCCCTGGTAACTGCCATTCTAATCACTGGTTCATTAAATTTGACTATTTTAGATTTCACATAGAAGTGATATCATGCACTATTTGAGTTTCTGTGCCTGGCTTTTCTCACTTAGCATGTCCTGGTACATTCATGTTATCTCAAATAGCAGAATGTATTTCTTTTTTAAAGGTGACATACATTTCTTTAATATAAATAAATATACATGTGTGTATAATGAATAAAGAAAATGTGGTTTGTATATATATATTAACCACACACACATATGTGTATATACTAAATATATGTATTTTTGTGTGTGTATATATATATATAATTACACTTAAATTAATTTCTCTTTGGACAAGCATTTAGATTGTTTGCATATCTCAGCTATTGTGAATAATGCTGAAATGAACATAAAAGTGCAGATGTCTTTTTGACATATTGATTTTATTTCCTTTGGATGTATACCAGGAAAGAGATAGCTAATTATATAAGCTAACTTTATTTTTAACTTGTTGAGGAATCTCCATAATGTTTTTCATAATGGCTGTACCAACTTACATTCAATCCAGCAATGTACAGGGTTTTAATTTTCCACATCCTCTCCAACACACACTATCTTTCATCTTTCTAATTACAGCCATTCTAACAGGTGGGAGGCAATATTTCATTTTGGTTTTGATTTGCATTTTCCTGATGAGAATGAGTTTCAGAAACTTTTCATACACATCATGGCTATTTGTATGTCTTCTTTTGAAAATCTCTGTTCAGATCCTTTGCCCATTTTAGAATTTTGTTATTATTGTTATCTCTCTATTGGGTTGCATGTGTTTCTTATTTATATATTGGATATTAAAATTCCTTACCAGATAAATGGTTTGCAAATATTTTTTCCACTCTGTAGTTTGTCTTTTGACTCAGTCTATTGACTGTTCTCTCTGATGTGCAAAAGCTTTTTATTTTGACGCAATCCCATTTGTTTATTTTGGCTTTTCTTGGTGTCATATGCAGAAAAATAATGACCCAGACCAATATCAAAAAGCTTTTTCTCTATTTGTTCTTCTAGTAGTTTTATGATACTAGGTCTTACATTTAAGTCTTTAATTCATTTTTAGTTAATTTTTGTATATGCTAGAGATAAAGGTTCAATTTCACTTTTCTACACATAGATATACAGTTTTCCCAGCATTTGTTGAAGAGATGACCCTTTGTTTTCTTTCTTTTTCATTATTTTCCTCTGACTGGATAGTTTTAAGCGATCTGTCTATGAATTCACACTGATTCTTTCTTTGCTTGATCAAGTGTGCTGTTAAAGTCTCTATTAATTTTTCTTCAGTTCAGTCACTGTATTTATCATCTCCAGAATTTGTTTCTTTTTTGTAATTTCAATCTCTTTGTTGAACTTTATATTTTGTAAATGTACTGTTTTCCTGATTTTTTTTTTTTTTTTTTTTTTTTAGTTGTCTATCTGCATTCTCTGGTAGCTCACTGATATTCTTTAAGGCAATTATTTTGAATTGTTTGTCTGGCAATTCCTAGATCTCAATTTCTTTGGAGTCAGTTGCTGGAACATTATTGTGTTCCTTTGGTGGTATTATGTTTCCTTAAATTTAGGGGTTTCATGTAGTTTTGCGTCGACGTCTACATTTGATAGAACAGTCACCTCTTCTAGAGTTTACAAATTAGTTTCAGTGAGGAAGAACATTCACTTATAGGTCAGTACAGAAGCACTGGATGTGTGATACGATTCTGGCTCCAGAGAGAGTACTGCAGTGTAGTCTCTGTATGGTTCTGTCAGTTGAAGTTAGCATCAATAAAGACAGTACAGTTTTTGGCAGCTAGGGCTGCTGGGATCATACTATTCTGTCTTTGACCCTCATAGGGAAATCATCTTAGAAGATATTTCTCTTTGTTCTAGGTCTACCATGCAGTGCCAGGGTGGCAGTGTCAGACGTGTGAGTGATTGTGGAGTAATCATGAAACCTGGGTCCAGAATGCACCAATACATGGAGTGACCATGGCTCCAGGGTTTGGGATGAGGGGATGCAGAGTAAGGCAGTGGAACTGCTTTCCGGGAAGCCATGGAGCTGGACTCTGGTGCTTCACAATTGTGTGCAGATGGGTTGTATGTGTGTGTATCAGGGTGGCTTTGGCCAGCAGTGTTATAGCACCAGTTCCTTCTCCAAGGGTATTGAAGCAGTTTCAGTGGTTGTTGAGATCCTCAGTGGTGAAGGTTGCTCGGGTCCTTTGGAGACAGGCCATGGGGGATCATGGTGGATCTCATCACATGGCTGATACTGATCACTCTCATCCTTCTATTTTGTTCCTAGCCATCTCTAAATGTTTCATCTATGTCAATGTCCCCAGCAATCTAGGCGGGGTGAAACTGGAATGAGTCCTTTGGGCAGTGTCCTGAAAGGTTAGGAAAGTTGATCACTCACTCTAAACTCTTTTTCCCTGGGAGGAGAACTCATGAGCTGGAGAGTTTCCTCAGTGCCGAGCTGTGTTGGCTTGGTCGATGGGATGATGCATAAAAAAACAAGCTGCTCTTTTTTTATCCTTTCTGTGCTGTTATTCTCTTTTTGTTTTCCACTGTGTTGCTGCAACTGCTTAACTGTACTCGCTAACTCTCCAATAACTATTTTCATTAGTAATGATTTCCAATTGTTTTCTTTGGGGGAGACAAAGGATGAGATTTCTTATTCTACCACCTTCTGGATTTCACTTCTGCATTTATTTTTATATGTTGAAACAACCTTGTGTTTCTTGGATCAATTAGACTCAGTTATGGTGTACTAAGTTTTATACACCTTTTATATGCTGCCAGATTCAGTTTGTTAGTATTTTGTTGAGAATTTTTGTTTCTATATTTATCTGGTATGTAAGATCTGTAGGTTATCGTTATTTTTATATATTTTTTAGGATAACTTTGACTGTTTTGTTGTGTCAGGGTATTAATGACCTTATAAAATAAATTGGAAAGTATTCCCAATGCTTTTTGTTTTGGAAGAGTTTGCAAAGGATTTATGTTATTTTAAAATAAACTATTTGATCAAATTCACCAGTGAAGCCATACGGTACTGATTTTTTTTGTAAGATTTTTAAAAATTGTGATTATGTATTCATTGTATTTACAGGTAATAGGTCTATTCAGCTTTTCTGTTTCTACTTTAGTCAGCTTTGGCAGTGTGTTTCTTTTCTATTTCACTAGATTATCTAATTGATTGTCATACCATTGTCTGAATCATTGCATTAGATTATTTTTGTTTCTGTACGCTGATATTAGTAGGGCTTTTTTAATAACTGATTTTGGCAGGATTTTTGTTGTTGTTTTTGTTGTTAGTCTAGCTAAAGTTTTATCAATTTTGTTGACCTTTATGAAGAACCAGGTTTTAATTTTTTTCTAATTTTGTTTTTTATTTTATTAATTTTTGAATCTAATCATCAGTATTTCCTTTCTTATGCTAGCTTTGAGTTCATTTTACTGTTCTTTTTTAGTTTAAGAACACTTAGGTTTTTTATTTGTGTTCTTTCTTCTGTTCTTATACAGATCTTTAATACTATAAATTTCCTTCTAAGCGCTGCTTTCACTACATTCCAGAAGTTTTGTATGCTGTTATTTTATTATCATCTTCTCAAAGCATTTGATTTTCCCTTTTCATTTCTTCTTGATTCATTAGTTGTTTTGAAATAAGTTATTTAATTCCACATATTTTGTATGTCCCAAGTTTTCTTTTGTTATGATTTCTAATTTTATTCCATTGTAATCAGAGAATATACATGATATAACTTAGCTCATTTGAAATATATTAAGACTTGTTTATGACCTACTCTATGGTCTATTCTGTAGAATGTTCCATGTGCACTTGAAAAGAATGTTTATTCTTCTGTTCTTCAGTGAAGTGTTTTATAAATTTCTCTTAGGTCAAGTTGGTTTATAGTGTTGTTCAAGTCATCTTTTTTTCTATTCTGTCTAGTTGTTCTATCCATTATTAAAAGTATAGTATGGAAGCCTCCAAATATGATTATTAAATTGCTTATTTCTCTTCTCAGATAATTAAATTGGGGTTCTGTTGTTAGGTGCATATAGAGGGTAAAGCCCCTTATAAAGCCATCAGATCTTAGGAGAACTAACTCACTATCATGAAAACAGGATGAGGAAAACCGCCCCCATGATTCAATTATCTCCACCTGTTCCCTCCCACGACCTGTGGGGATTATGGGAACTACAATTCAAGATGAGATTTGGGTGGGGACACAGCCAAACTTTATCACACCCTCTCTCCTCTTTAGGTGACAACTCTCCTGGCATTAATATTAATTATTCCTTTTATTTCTTTATATTTTCACCATCCATTCATGTCCCTCTGCCACAGATAACTTAGTTTTGCATGGTTTGGAACTGTGTGGAAATAGAATATTCTGTACGTATTCCTCTGTGATTGTCTCTTTTCTGCAATATTTTCCTGTTGAGATGCATCTGTGTTCATTACATCATGCAGTTCATTCTTTACTGCTCTACTATTCTATTCTACTATTATGCTACAGTTAATTTGTCCAGTCTGCTATCAATGGTTATTTATCATTTTCTCATTTGGGGGAAATCTATGTTGAATAACGCTATTTGTGAACATATTTGTTGTGTATGTTTCCTGGGGTGTATATCCTGGAAGGAAATGCAAAATAGTGTTCATCAGAGAATGAAAAGTAGATTTACACTGCTGGAGCCTTCAAGGTGCATATATATGTGTGTGTGCATTTGTGTGCATGTGTGCATATGTGTGTGCATGTGTGTACACGTGTGTGTGTGTTGGAGAGGGCTGGGGGAATTGGTGTTGATAGAGAAGATAGAGGCAGTGACCAGTTCATAGAGGGTTTTTTAGGCCAATCTGAGAAGTTTGATCTTTTAGTCTGAAGTAGCCTGACACTCATAAAAGTGCCCGAGGCCAGGTATATGGACTTACACATCATCATTTCACAGATAGCATTGAGGTCTTGGCTGCAGATGATCTCCCAGGGACAGTGTAGGTAGACAGCAGGAAGCTAATCAAGAGGACAGTCCTGGAACGGAAAGACGCATGAGGCAGACACAAGAAGGGCATTTCTTCTGCATCTCCCTTTGCCCTTTTTGAAATTTGAGATGACTGAGCATCTCTTGTAAAGACTCAAGGCCACTCTACTTCCAATGTGCACAGGCACTAAGAATGGAATAGCTATTTTACATTTTCAAGTAGTTTTTCTCATTGTAAATACAATTACAAAAATAACAGTAGTAAGTCCTAACCAATCACTCACAGATAAAGTAGGAACAAAACTGTCTTTAAAATATAGAAGTATATTTGGAGAAAATAAAAAAAAAACCTTAATAGTTATTATTTCTGATTTTCAAACTGCTATTTTGACCTTAAAACATTTAATGAGTATTTCTTGTAACATTAATTATTATTAAACAATTTCCTTTTGACAGGCTATATATATATTTCAGTGGATGAATGAGCCCTCATTTATTTAACTAATTTTCCTAAGTTAAACAAATTTTATAAATGATTTTCCAGGGTTGTTTTCAATTTTTATCAGAAAATCATATACACTTTGTTCTTTTTTAAAGATTCTTTTTCTATTTTAAGTTCTGGGGTACATGTGCAGGATGGGTAGATTTGTTACATAGGTAAATATGTGCCATGGTGGTTTGCTGCACCTATCAACCCGTCACCTAGGTATTAAGTCCACCATGCATTAGCTATATTTCTAATGCTCTCCCACCCCCAACCCCACCCCTAACAGGCCCCAGGGTGTCTTATTCCCCTACCTGTGTCCATGTGTTCTCATTGTTAAGCTCCAACTTATAAGTGAGAACATGTGGTGTTTGGTTTTCTGTTCTTGCGTTAGTCTGCTGAGGATGATGGCTTCCAGCTCCATCCATGTCTCTGCAAAGGACATGATCTCATTCTTTTTTATGGCTGCATAGTATTCCATGGTGTATATGTACCACATTCCCTTTGTCCAGTCTATCATTGATGGGCATTTGGGTTGATTCCATGTCTTTGCTATTGTGAATAGCGCTGCAGTGAATGTACATGTTCATGTATCTTTATAATAGAATGATTTATATTCCTTTGGGTATATACCCAGTAATGAGATTGATAGGTCATATAGTATTTCTTATTCTAGATCTTTGATGACTCTCCACACCATCTTCCACAATGGTTGAATTAATTTACATTCCCATCATCAACAGTGTAAAAGTGTTTTTATTTCTCTGCAACCATAAATTCTGTTTTATTTATCTATTTTTTTTAATAAATCTTTTGCTTTTTCTTTAAGAAAGATTCTAGATGTGGAATTTCTGGCCCACGGATGCAATTGTTGTGAGGACATTTATGAAGCTCTTGTCCAGTGCTAGTCCAGAAGGCTCGTCCTAAGAAGGCTCCCTGAGCAAGAGGGGGTCTGCTGCATAGCCCCTGGCAGGCACCTGTGGCTTTGACCTGGCCTGGCAGGATGCCCAGCTCCACAGGTAGCCTCACAGCCTGGGACACGGGTGTCGTAGAGCAGCCTTGAGGTCTACTTTGCCCCTCCTGCCATTGTTCCTTCTTCCCTGACGTCATTCTGCTTCTGGGAGGACTTCCTTTTGGTTCCTGTGACCTGGTCTTCTGTTTGATTCATTCTTTCATTTGTTTACTGAGCTGTCTTAGTTCATTCGGGCTGTTACGACAAAGTGCCATAGAGTGGGTGATTTACGAACAACAGATATTGATTTCTCACAGTTCTGGAGGCTGCGAGTCCAAGGTCAAGGGAGTGGCAGATTTGGCGTCTGGTGAGGGCTGCTTTCTGGTTCATTGAAGGAACCATCTCACACCATCCTCCCATGGTTAAAGAAGCAAGGCAGCTCTCTGGGGTCCCTTTTACTAACCTCATTCTTGAGAGCTCCATCTCATGTCCCAATCACCTCCAAAAGTCTCCACCTCCTGATATTATTGCCTTGGGAGTTAGGATTTCACCATATGAATGTTGGGGAGACATGAGCATTCAGTCTATAGCGCTCCCCTTTCAACACATAATTACCACGTTTTCATTTCCGATCAGTCACTGCAGTAGGTAATGAGGACACAGTGGTACAAAATGCAGACAAAGGGTAGGAGAACAATGGACATTTAACCAAGTGTTTCCTAAGCAAGTGTGTAATTGCCACTGCTGACAGCCATCTCCAAAGAATGCATAGGTAGATCTTGAGTATTCTGCAGAGGTGAGCCTCTGCTCCCCGGACTTGGGTAGCTTGAAGCCAGAACTGTGGCTTATTCGTCTCTACACAGTGGACACTCAAGCAACATTTGTTGAATTAAGCTCCCAGTGACTCAGTGGAGAAAGAAGCCCCAGCCTGGTGGTGGAGGAGTAGAAAGAATCCCCAAATGCGAGGAAAGGAGATGCACCAGAGAAACTGCTGACGAGAAAATGCCTACCAGCCTTTTGATATTCTATGCTATTTCTTCCGCTATTTAAACAAATTAAAGAATTTTAAAAATTGTAGAGTGATAGGCCATATTTGTAAAAAAAAAAAAAAAAAAAAAACTAGGATACAGTGGAAATGAAAATAAAAATATGCTTTGAGCACTCCACATAATGGAAGAGACGTGAACCCTGAAATGACTTACAAGTATCTATCTATTGGTCTCGAAATTTTCATGGCTGCCTGGATGTTTTCAAAATATTTTGAATTCTATTAGCACGCTTTTCTTCCTCTAGAGAATGGCATTTCCTGGAGATATTTTAAAATTATTTTTCTAGGAATACCTGGTCTAAGTGGCTCTCAAAATATCTTGTTCAATGGTGACTTGAGCTTCAATATAATTGTTACAAGGACACTTACAACTTCAGACTCTTTATCCTGAATGCTTGTTGTTTGAATGAAAAGTTTAATCAATGTGTGGCTTGAGTTCGCTGTCCTGTCCATCACATAAACCAAAGAGGTGATGTTGAAAAGAAACAAGGCAAATCTTACTAAGAAAAGCTATGTTTTTAGTGCTAGATGTTAAAATAAAATATGAAGAATGAAATAGGAATAACTGTTTGCCTAAACTTGGCAGTAAAGTTTGCCAGGAAATGGTGCTGAACAGGAAGATTTCAAAAGGAATCAGGAGAGCTGGCCTTTGTGATTTGCAAATCACTCTGTTTAACCTTAAGAGCCATCACTCCCCCTCTTCATTAGAATAGCAAATTAAAAGGTTCACAGAAACAGCTCAGTTTGGCTTAGTTTAAGTCCCTTCTCAGAAAATGTGAAGATGAATACGATATAGAAATCAGTATTTCTCAGCTACAGGTAATCTAATGTGTGGCACATTTTCTTCCACCCTCCTGTTTGCTCTGGCTGTCCACATGCTATTCCCATAATCCTTAAATCCCCAGCTTATTCCCATCACCACAGAAACACCTGCTGGCCCATCAGTTTTGACCAGTTGCCAGCCCTGCTCTTCACAGCTTTAGCTCCTGCTACTGCAGGGCAGAAGAGCAGAGGTGGGGAGTGGCTCTAGGAATCTTTCTCCTCTTCCGTTATCTGACTGTCTCCTTAGGGAGAAATGCACCCTGAGGTTTTGTTCTTTTTTGCATTAGCAAGTGCTTAAATGCTATGAGGCATGATCACTTTTGAAATATCGTATATAAATTTGGACAGATCTAATTATTTACCTGCCTACTTTCTCTCCCTTCAAAGTGAAAAAGTGTCCTCATTATTTTTTTTTCTATTTTATATTACTATGGTGAAATACACATCACATAAAATTTTCTATTTTAACCATTTTTAAGTTTACAGTACTGTTAATTATATATTCACATTGTTGTGAAACAGATCTACAGAACTTTTTCATCTTGCAAAACTGAAAATCTGTATCCATTAAACAATCATTCTCCTTCCCCCCGCTCCCCTGAGCTCCTGGAAGCAACCATTCCATTCTGTGTCTATGATTTTAACTACTCTAGAAACCTCAGTTGGAAGCACATAGTATTTGTTTTGTGGTGAATGGCTTATTTCACTTAGCATAATGGTCTCAGATTCATCTATGTTGTAGTGTACTTCAGAATTTCCCTCCTTCTTAGGGCTTGATAAAACCCCATTGCATGTGTACACCACACTTATGCACTCATTCATCTGTTGACGGACACTTGGGTTGCTGCAACACTTTGCTCATTGTGAATAATGTTGTTATGAATATGGTTGTACAGATGCTTTTTTTCAATCCCTGCTTTCAGTTATTTTGCGTATACATTCAGAAGTTGAATTTCTGAATCATAACATAATTCTTTAAATTTTTGATGCATCTCGATACTGTTTTCCACAACAGCTACACCATTTTACATTCACGCCAACAGTGCACAAGGGTTGCAGATGTATGATCTGAAATATTTTCTTCTGTGGATTGTCTTCTTACTCTGTTGATACTGTTTTTTTGATGCATAAAAGTTTTAAGTTTTCAAGTTACATTCATCTATTTTTGCTTTTGTTGCCTGTGCTTTTGGTGTCATATTCATGAAATTATTGCCAAATCCAATGTCATGAAGGTTTTGCCCTACGTTTTCTTCTAAGAGTTTTATAGTTTTAGGTCTTACCTCTAGGTCGTTGGTCCATTTTTGATTTAATTTTTGCATGTGGTGTTAGGGAAGGATCCAACTTCATTCATTTGCATGTGGATATCCAGTTTTCCCAGCATCATTTGTTGAAAAGGCTTTCCTTTCTTTCCTTTTTTGAATAGTCTTGGCACACTGTCAAAAATAATTTAACCACACGTGTGAAGATTTATTTCTGAGCTCTTTATTCTATTAGTCCATATGTCTGTGTTTATGCCAATACCACATTGTTTTCATTATTGTTGCTTTGCAGTAAGTTTTGAAATCAGGAAGTAAGTCCTCCAGCTGAATTCTTTTTCAAAATTGTGTTGTCTATTTAGGGCTCCTTCTGATTCAATATGAATTTGAGGATTTTTTTCTGTAAAACATTTTATTGAGATTTTGATAGGAATTGCATTAAATGTGTAGACTGCTTTGGGTAGTACTGACTGCTTAACAATATTAAATCTTCCAACCCATGAACACGGAATTAATTTCTGTTTATTTATGTGTTTTAAATTTTATTTCAGCAATGTTCTATAGCTTTTAATGCTCTCTAGTTCTTATAGAGCATTGCTGAAATAAATTTTACAAGTCTTTCATCTCCTAGTTAATTTCTAAGTATTTTTGATACTATTGTAAATATTGTTTTTGTAATTTCCTTCTTAGATTGTTCATTGTCAGTGGTTAGAAATTAAACTGATTTTTGTTTCTTGACTTTGTATTCTTCTACTTTGATAAATTCATTTATTATTTCTAACAATTTATTTCTTTGGTGGACTCTTTAGGGTTTTCTACATATAACTTCATATCATTTGCAAATAGAAATTATTTTACTTTTTTCTTTCCAATTCTTATGCCTGTCATTTCTTTTTCCTGCCTAATTGCTCCGGCTAGAGCTTCCAGTTCTACATTGAATAGAAGTGATGAAAGTAGGCATCCTTGTCTTATTCCTGATCATAGAAGTGAAGTTTTTTTTTAAATTTTTCATCATTAAGTATGATGTTTGCTATGGGGCTTTCATAGATGGCTTTTATTATACTGAGGTAATTTCTTTCTATTCCTAGTTTGTTGAGTATTGTTAGTATAAATGGGTGTTAAATGTTGCCAATAATTTTCCTGCATCAATCGAGATGATCATATGGTTTTTTCTTCATTCTATGTGCTGTATTACATTGACTGATTTTCATATGATGAACTATCCTTGCATTCCAGGATTAAATTCTACTTGATCAGGGTGTAAAATCCTTTGAATATATTACTGGATCCATTTAGTATTTTGTTGAGGATTTTGGCATCAATGTTTACTTCATGTAGTTTTCTTTCCTTTTTGTGTCTTTGCCTGGCTTTGGTATAAGAGTAAAACTGGTTTTCTAGAAGGAGTGAGAAAGTATTCTCTCCTTTTCAATTTTTAAAAATATTTCAAAAGGATTGGTATTAGTTCTTGAAGTGTTTCATGAATTTACCAATGAAGCCATCAGGTCTAAGGTATCTTTTCATCAGAAGATTTTTGACTACTGATTTAATTTTCTTAATAGTTTTATGTCTTTTCAGATTTTATATTTATTTGTAATTTAGTCTTGGTGGGTTTTGTGTTTCCAGGAATTTGTCTTTTTTCTCTAGGTGATCCAATTTCTTTGTATACAATTGTTTAGGTACTATTTTATATTTCTATTTTATTTCTGTAGTATCAATAGTAATGTCCATTTTCATTTCTGACTATTAATTTGAGTCTTCTCTCTTTTGTTCTTACTCCATCTAGCTAAAGCTTTGTCAATTTTGTTAATCATTTAACAAATCAACTTTTGGTTTTATCAATTTTTTTATTGTTTTTCTATGCTTACATCATTTATCTGCCCTTTAATCTTTATTATTTTCTTTGTTCCACTAGCTTTGGGTTTAGTTTGTTCCTATTTTTCTAGTTGTAAAGTTAAGTCATAATTTGATATCCTTTTCATTTTTTAATTTGTGTTTATAGTTATAAATTTCCCCCTTAGCCCTGTTTTCTTAAGTTTTGGCATGTTGTGTTTTTGTTTTGATTAGTTTTTAAATAATTTCTATTATTTCTTTGATCCATTTGTGTGTAAGAGAATGTTGTTTAATTGTAAAATTTGTGAGTGTTTCTATTTTACTTCTGTTATTTATTTCTAAATTTATCCTGTTGTAGTCAGAGAAAACACTTTGAATAATAGCTATTTTTAAAAATTAATTGAAACCTAATTGTAGCCTCACACATAATCTATTCTGGAAAATGTTTTATATATACTTGGGAAGAATGTACATGCTGTTTTGGGGTATCATGTTCTGTATATAACTATTAGGTCTAATTGATTTGTTGTGTCATATAAGTTCTCTGGTTTCTTACTTATCTTATGTATGGGTTTTCCATCTATTATTGGGAGTGAGATACTGAAGTCTCCAATTATGATTTTAGAACTGTCTTCAATTCTGTCAGTTTTTGCTTTACATATTTTGATAGTCTGTCATTAGGTATGTGAATGCTTATAAATGTTATATCTTCTTGTTGTATTGCACCTTTTATTAATATATACTGTCATTTGTTTTATATAAAATTTTAATTTACAAGTTGATTTTGTCTGATAGTCATATAGCCACCTCTGCTCTCTTTTGGTTACTATTTTCAGAAAACATTAAAAAAATCCATTACTTTTTATTTATTTGTTCCTTTGGATCTGAAGTGAGTCTTTTGTAGATAGCATACAGTTAGATCATGTGTTTTTAAATTCTGCCAATCTCAGCCTTTGATCGGAGAATTTAATCCATTTATATTTAAAGTAGTGCTGATAAGAAGGGACTAACTTGTCATTTTACTGTTTTCTACATGCTGTATAGTTTTTTGGTCCCTCTCCCTCATTTTTACATTACTGTCTTATTTTGTATTTAGTTGATTTTTTTATAGTGAAATGTTTAAATTTGTTGAGTTTATATTCATGTTTTTATCAAATATGGAAAGTGTTAGCCATTATTTTATTGAATATTCTCTCTCCCCTTTTATTCTTCTTTTTCTGAGACTTCAGCAATCCATATGCTCATGTTGGTGGTGTCCCAAATGTCCCTTAGGCTCTGTTTACTTTTCTCCAATCTTTTAATTTCTGTTCCTCAGATTCAATAATTTAAACTGTCCTATCTTCGAGTTTACTGATTCTTTCTTCTACTTGCTAAAATCTGTCCTTGAATCTCTTTAGTGAATTTTAAACTTCAGTTATGATAGTTTTTACATCCAGAGATTCTTGTTGTATTTGTAGGTTTTCGGTCTCTTTATTGATATTTCCATTTCATTCATACATCATTTTCTCAATATTTTCCTTTGTATTTTTTTGTTGGAAAATACATACTTGATTCTAATCACCGAATTTCCTCCTTCACCAAGGTTTGCTGTTTCTTTGTTGTTGTTGTTGTTGTTGCTGTTGTTGTTTTATTGCTGTTTTAACTGGTTTAGGCCGTCTCTGTGCCAAGAATAAGCCTGAGTTATAAACTTCAGGTCTTTTCAGTTTCTTTCTGAGCCTTTCCCTGGGCATGTATGGTTAATTTCTAATTTTCCTCATAGATACATTTGTTTTGAATGTTTTAGTCTGTAATGTCTGGCTCACAAAAGGAAAGGAAGAAAAAAATGGAGGGAGGGAAAAGGGGTACTAACCCTTTAAATCCCCTGAAAGGTACATCAGCCAGAGGGAAAAAGGGCTTGAAGAAATGGAGGGAGTTGCAGTGACAATCGTCACTGACTCTTTCTCTGCACCTCTGTGATCAAAAGCAGCAATCAGAGCATGGATCCCTGATGTTTGGGATCAAGTCCTTATTTTCCACCATGGCTCTTGCAAGGAATGTGCAGGCTGATTCAGGGACATGCTAAGAGCTAAAATTGACCAATATTAACTACAGTTTACCATCCAAGCTTTTTGCTGTTGGTCGTAAGCCTACAATAACCTCTAGAGTTCCCAAATAGTTACATCAGATGAATTCTGCCATTGCAATTATTGTTTATATTAGGGGATGGATTTCTAGTGCCTCCTTCTCTGTCATCATTCTCTCCTTGTTCTTCTTACATCTTGTCTCACTTTTAAGTTTCCATTGTCCCCAGAATACCCTTTGGATAGTGAGAAAATAATCAAAGTTGGAAAAGACTCTTCTGGGAGGAATGGTTTTAGCCTTAAGCCAAGACCTTCATACAAATGAACATTTGTGCTCGTTGCATTAAGGGTTGTTGTAGGAGATAGAGACAGGAGAAGGTGGTGGTGGTCTATTAGGCTTAGCTCCAGTTCCTAGTACAAGACATGGTACGTATTTCTGGAAATTCTGAAATATATGCAGTGGGTCTGAAATATGCACAGGTTAAATATAAATGTTAAAGAAGAAAGGAAAACTACATAGAAGCAATGACCACATTGAACCATTAAGTTGATTTGGTCATTTCAGTTACTGCAACAGTCGAGGAGGATTGTGCCAGAATTGATCCAGCTGCTGCAACTGGTATTGATCATTCCAATAGTGAAAGAGATGAGATCCTCATGTCACACTGCAAAATGAAGTGGAGATTTGCCAATTATTCTCTTAATTTGATCCATACCCCGTTGTGATTGTTTTTCTTTATGTCAGTATTGCCAATTCTCTTTATGGGATGAAGTATTTTCAGTGTTTACCCCAAAATGCTTATAAACTCTCATCCCAATCTCTCTTCCAAAATGTATGTCACATTTTGAGACCACTTTCAGCCAATTTGAATTAGACAACATAATAAGGTGATAATGACAGACATATGATGACAAGGAAGTTTCACTATTATGCCCAAGAAGGGAAAAATATGGAAAACCATCCAAAAAGGCATGGAAAAAAATTCATGGGGATTGTTAAGTTACATGATGTTTTAAATAAAATGTGCTTTTTCTGAAAAACTATTTTGTTTCCATTAATTACATTGAATTTATCATATCAAATAGCTTGATCAGATAGCTTTCAACTAAACAGTGTAAATAGGTTGTATTAATTGGGGGAGGAGAGAGGCATATGATTGTTTCAAGTCCTGTTTTCAGTTAAATTCAGCTTAGCTAATTGGATTGATCATGCAGTTACCCACCCTGGCTGCTAACATGGCCAAACCACCAACTCAACCACATCCCTACCCAGTGCTTTCTGCTCTGTGAAATATGTGCTGATTTGACATAGCAAAAAAACCCCTGACCAGAATTTCCAAGGAACAAGTGATGTTAAAGATGGTGAATTGCTTGTTTCCTCCTGTATAATTAAACACCACAGCTGAAACTATTTGAAGGGTATAATAGCCTCAGTAAAATTTATATTTTAATGTAGCTCTATTCACGTGCTAAAAAGAAAAAAACAAAAATGAAAGCAAAAAACAAAACAGAACAAAAACCGACAGGGTTTTTTTGATGTTTCTACCATTAGCTCTTGATTTTCAGACTGGATGGAACAGTGCTAAGAATGTATGTCTAAAGTTCTTTGGTTAAATTAGAAAGTAAATACTGTTTGCTACATCCCAACACTTTTTGAAGATGGATTTCATTTCTGGTCCAATTTACACCTATTTGCGTAACTTGAAAAGCAAGCCACCTATATTTCCATTTATTCTGAAATGTCTTTTCAACCAAACTGCCTAAAATTTCTATCATTAGCATCACTAGGGTGGACTACAATAATTTATGTAGTTGACAGACATTAAAATGTAAATATTATTCAAGATGGAAAAGTCCACTTACTAGTTCAGTGGGATTTGATTCACTTGGCAGATTAAAGATTAGTGAAGGGGACTCAAAGAAATGAAAACAATCTTTTCTTCTCCAAGGAGGAGCAAAGAATAGAAGGCCAGGTCAGGGCACCAGAGAGCCCACAGCCAATGTGCTAGTGGGTGTAGGGTGTGTGTGCACTAGTGGATGCAGGGTGTGCGTGCACTAGTGGATGCAGGGTGTGCGTGCACTAGTGGATGCGGGGTGCATGTGCATTAGTGAATGTGGGGTGCGTGTGCACTGGCAAATGCAGGGTGTGTATACACTAATGGGTGCGGGGTGTGTGTGCTTTGGCGGGTGCAGGGTGGCACAGGCTCCAGTTTCCCCAGATTTTTTTTTTTTTTAATCCGACCTTGTCCATTTCTTCTACTCTGCAGAAGTTTGTAGGGCATGAGGGTGGGCTCTAATTTTTGCAACCTGATGTGTGTTGTACTCCTATCACTTCATTCGCCCTCCGCTGGGAGCAGGCAAACAATTCCAGTAGTCCTAATTTTTTTTTTCTTCTGAGACATGAATTGAACCTGATTTTTTGTAAGTCCCCAAAGGAAACCCCAAAGTCTCAGGTCTTTTGTAAGGTGCAAAACCAAATTATAGGTTACAAACCAGACCTACACTGGGGCTCCCTGTTGAAGACTGAGGCTGTCACTACACTGACCACAGAGGATTACTCCTGTTCTGTTCTCTGTGGGAATTGATGGCTGCTTACTCTTGACATTTCCTGGAGACTCTGTGGCTTCCCAGATGTTGTTCCCTCCCAAGCCCACTCAGCTAAATCGCTGCTAAATGAAAAGGTGGATGTTTGAAGTGAACGCTACAAACTGAATTTCAAATGCCTAATAAGGTACTGAAAATTACCTCAAGCTTTCCAATGTCACAAACTGTAAAAATACAAATTAGGCTGCAAGTGCAGCCCAGCCACAATGAACACTACTATATGTTCAAATAATCAAGCTCTCCTTTGAGGAGTCTATTGAAGGAGATTATTATGAGCGATAGTTCGCTAATCATGATGTGACAACTATTTCTGTCACATTGATCTCCTCTGGCTTGTCTGTTTTGTGGGTGATGCTCACACGTTCTAAGAAGTTGACGTTTTCCCCCACAGAGACAGCTCTTCCTGGAGCTCCAATTGATGTGAACCTTTGCTCTCAGCCATCATCTGCACACAGCCAGGATTCACAGTAAATCAGAGGAGCGGGGAGAAATAAAACTGGACGGCTTTCAGTTCCAATCACGTCTTGTTTTACCTCGCTCCGGCCACTAAGTTATCGGGAAATAATGGATTTTTATCTGTGAAAGTGAAAGAGCAGTTTTAAGATTTTCAAATTTAAAAATGTTCTCCTTCTGCATTTTATGTCATAAATGGAAGGCTTTCTTTGAGAGAAAGAGGAAAGTTTCATTTTATTCGAATGTAAAACAGTTCTTTCAAGATAGAAAATCCCGTTAGTTTTTATCCTGAGAAGGCTCTCGTTTTGCATGGAAGCTTTGTAAGGAAGGTGGAATATGCATTCCTGAATGTGTGGTTTTGGAGGGATGGTGGTCGTTGCACTTCTTCCCCCTGCAGAGCAGTCAGGGGCACTTGTGGACACACCCCAGAACTTGCTGTATGATTTGCGCTGAGCAGGAGATGTGGTTCTCCTGAGTCCAGCAACCTGCACCCCAGGCCTGAAGCTCTGCCAGTCCGTTACAACCATACTTGCTGGAGTTCTCATGGGGAAGCACAAACAGTTTTAAACATGGACATCTCTTTTCCCAGTTTTTTAAATAGTAACCATCCCCCAAGTTTAAACCTTTTTCTAAACCTCCTTCCAAGCAGGGTGATTGCTCCCTGGCTGGTAGCGGACACGAGTATGCCACACTTCTCCCATGCTTCTACGTAAAGACCCATTAAAGTGCTGACAGTTGGGCTCATATCTTTCAGGGTGTGCCCCCTGGGTCCCCTCTAAATAACCCATCTAACCCAAATGTAATAACTTGGCATTTGCAACCTTCCAGGTTCATGCTCAAGCCTCATCCATCTGGACATCTGGACAAGCCCCATGTACCATGCATGCTGAACCCTTGAGTGACATTCTTGCCTTCCTGCTGCTGAAGTTCTAAGCCTCTCTGGGGAAAGCTGTGTGCGTACATTCCTAACATTTCAAAGTTTTCTGTCACTTGAGGCATAACCAGATATACCAGGCCTCCTGGCAATACCCCGATTTTGCTCCTCCAGGCAGCGCATCTTACCTGTTACATCTTACCTGTTACCTTACATCTTACCTGTTACCCCGGGAGTAGGTATTTACCTGTGCATCCTGCATCCTTTTCAGAGTAGAGAGCATGGTTTGGGTTTCTTTGCATTCTGCAGGGCCTGTGGATTGCCTTGTGAGTAGTAACTGCCAAATGCTATTTTGAGTATAATTTTATTATGGAAAATTTGGAGAATACAAAGAACTAAAGATGAAAATTCCATATCGACACTGATTGTCCCATTGCCCGTATGGAACCATGGTGCCATTGTAAATTGCTTGGCTTACAGTCCTCCCACCTTTTTGATGAATGTACATGAACGCATTTTAATACGTTTTCAATAACTATTAGGTTGGTGCAAAAGTTACTGAGATTTTTGCTATTACTTTTAATGGCAAAAACTGTTATTACGTTTGCACCAACCTGATAAGTACAAGACATAATGTCTTTTAGGGATTCTTTATCATTATGCTGGCTTCATGAAATTTGAAAAACACATGAAAACCTGTGGAAGAAATTCCAGATGATCTAGAACTGTATTTCTCAGAAAAAGAACTGTCTCAGTGCTTCAGTGTATCTCTTTCACATGTACTAAATATTGTGCAATATAAAGACCAATGTAAAAATTAATACAGAAAGAGATGACCTGGAATGGCAGAGGTGTGAAAATGGGCTTGATGCTAGAAAATCTCTTCTACTACAAGATGTATTCAATTCCCCTTAATCGAAAATATGATTTCACTAGTTGAGTGTAAATTTTGAAGACACAGAACCATTACTCGATTTATTTGTGGATGAGAACAGCCATTACCATGCTGTGGGTGTCCACATTGCTGGAGGAAGATACTGTGAACAAGCTCTAGTGCCTTTTAGTCACTCATTTTCCCAGTGAAATGCCATGTTATGATTGATAACTGAGCCATGGTTATGAAACGCTGGAGTGAAACAGCACCAGCCATTGTTTTAGGTGAGTTTCAAATTTGGCAAGAGCTTCTGTGTGTACCCCCAGGAAATGAATGCTGCTTTCTCAACACGTTCTTGGAATTCAACAGGAGGCAGCAACAGAGAAGCATGCATCTCAGGAGGCCCTTCAGAACCTCAGATGACGAAGCCTCCTGAAAACACGCAGTACGCTGGGTTCCTGATGGCATGACCTGTGCTAACACTGCCTTGTAATGTCCAACTCTAAAGTGTTGGCCAGTATTTAGTTGGTGTTATGGTTTCACTGTGTCCCCACCCAAATCTCACCTTGAATTGTAATCATCCCCATATGTCAAGGGTGGGGCCAGGTGGAGATAATTGAATCACGGTGGCGGTTTCCCTATACTCTTCTTGTGGTAGTGAATAAGTCTCATGAGATCTGATGGTTTTAAAAAATAGGAGTTCCCCTGCACACGCTCTCTTGCCTCCCGACATAGAAGACATCCCTTTCCTCTTCCTTCGTCTTCCACCATGATTGTGAGGCCTCCCCAGCCATGTGGAACTGTGAGTCCATTAAACCTCTTTCTTCTATAAATTACCAAGTCTCGGGTACCTCTGTATTAGCAGCATAAGAACAAACTAATCCAGTTGGCTAACACATATTTTCACAAAGGATATGCAGATGAACTATTCCCTCGATTATACACATCTGGCAACAGTAATCTGTCTTGTTCTCATTGAAATATATCTTGATTGGATTATACAGTTCTTAGATCTCAAATTTTTCTTTCTGTTGATATGCTATTTCATTGCTTCTTGCATTCAGCCTTGCAGAGAAAATTTAAGTTAGCTTGTTTTTACTCCTTTTATTAAAAAAAGATTTTTTTCTATGAATTCTTATGGGATTTGTCATACATATACATCTGCATATACACATACAGACATGCAAGCGTACATATTACATATGTATGTATGGTTTCCTATATGCATTCAGTAGGTTAAACAGTTTTTTCTTAGTTCTTTTAGTAAGTTGCTCTTATGCTTCTGTTATTCCTTTGAGTCTTCAACACCATATTCACTGTTATCTATCTGCACGCAGTGGTTAGTTTTGTGTTTACTTCTCTTATAAAATGATGTGTCAGCTTGTTGGCTGAGAGGAAGTCCATATTCACTGTTATCTATCTGCATGCAGTGGTTAGTTTTGTGTTTACTTCTCTTATAAAATGATGGGTCAGCTTGTTGGCTGAGAGGAAGTGTCCTGCCCATCAGAATCCATCTCTTGGACACATACTTGTGTATCTAATCTCTTTCATAGATATCCACGTGTTTAACAATTTGGTGTTGATCATAGCAGAACTCCTTTTTCTTATAGCACTTAATCTGTTGTGGGACGAAAATGGGAACCTCTTGCTTTCAGGTTCTCCCTGATGTTGGACATTTAAATCCAAAGACATGAAAACAAACAAGCCAAGAGCATTACACATGATTTTTAAAAATTGGAAGCGAGTGAAATAAAGGAAGATGAGACAGGAGAAGACCCAGTAGAAAGTGCAGTAAGGACAATACCAAGAAAGGTGCAAGATCTGTGCCGAGTCCTTGGAGCCATCCCTGGCCATGAGACCCTGTCTCCCAGGAATGGCTCCTGCAAATCCTGCAGCTTGCAGTTCTTGAGGGAGCCACTGGTGGGAATACAGCAAAGGGTTTCAAAAAGCAGAGGCTGCAGCCTTTTGTGGAGTTCCCTCCCTGTAATCCAAGATATGAGAGTGTATTTTCAGGTTTTAGAGTAATGTGTGGAGCTCTGGCAAGCTCCAAAAGTGGCCTCTGATTTTTTGCTTCTATGTGTGTTTTTGGCATGAACATGAACTCACAGTATTGAATCTGTCGGGATGGGTTCTCATCTGCTGTGGCCCTTGTCTTTTGGATGCACATGTGACTCCGCCTCTGCCCAGCTAGACGCCTTCCAGTGGACTTCTCTGCCATTGGACATGGCCTTCACGGTATTTGATAGGGTTGTTGCTTTAAGTGTCACAAACTGCCTTAGCCTTATCTTCCCTCAGCCCTGAGAACATCCATTTCTCCATGGAGCTCTGGATTCTTGACAGCAGAAGATAGTGTTCCGTAACTACCGTCCAGGCACAGAAAGAGCTATTGCTCTAGAGTGGTTGTTTATGGTTGTCAGAGCAAGATGTATGCATTTTTTAGAAAGACGAGTCATGGATAAGTCATGAGTTTATGAGGATATCACCAACTCAAGCCAAGGAGTAGCAAGCTTTTCCCCAATGTCTTTGACTTTGTCTTGTAACTTTTTTTCTCTTAAAGTGATAATTTTCTCCCAAAAGGCAATAACAAAATTATTCATTTGCTTATGCTAATAATTTTTTTTTTTTTTGAGACAGAATCTTGCCCTGTCGCCCAGGCTGGAGTGCAGTGGCGTGACCTTGGCTCACTACAAATTCTGCCTCCCAGGTTCAAGCAATTCTCCTACCTCAGCCTTTCAAGTAGCTGGGATTTCAGGAGTGCACCACCACACCCAGCTAATTTTTGTATTTTTAGTGGAGACGGATTTTCACCATGTTGGCCAGGCTGGTCTCAAACTCCTGATGTCAGGTGATCCACCTTCCTCAGCCTCCAAAATTGCTGGGATTACAGGCATGAACACCGCGCCTGGCCTGCTTATGCCAGTAGCTTTAAAATAACATTCAAAACAGTCTCAGGACCGTACTACTCCTGGTGTTGCCCATCGGGATAGTGAATGCACTGTAGGATTTCTTTTTGTGCTTTTATCACATGAGGGCTGTGCTTCCAAAATACTACATTATAAAGTCTGTTGAGGTCATTCTTCTCTTCCTGGTTAAGCTTCCTACTTGAAATACATCAATTAATTTGGTTCAATCTGTGTTCCTTTTGTAAATATTGCATAGGTATATTTTTCTCTTACCAGATTTGTAAAATCCTGTAACATCTTTACACACTTCCATACTCAAAATTATAAACAAGACTGGTGCAAAGAAATCTAGTTTCCCTTCCCATTCTTACTTCTTTCTTCCCTCCCTTTGCAGGCAAACTTTTTACATTAATTCTTAGTTTTTGGTTACTTTTTTCCCCGAATTATTGTCTCTTTTGTAAAGCAGTTAAACTATTTTGTGGCAAATAACAAGAGCTCAACATGATTAGCTGTTCTCTCTCTTTCTTGCTGTACTGCTGAATCAACAGAGGCCCACTGAGATTGGGTCATCTTCCCAGAGACCTATGGGTCTCTGGCAGAGTCCTGGATTCTGGACCCCATATCCAAGCCTCTCTGAGAGTGTGGGTCTCTGCTCCCCAAACAGGCAGATGCTGTGGAGTCTCTTGTTCATGGTGGGCCAGGGCCCAGGGCGTGCTGAGCACCGGAGACTCCATGGTCTCTCTCTTTACAGTCATCCGCGATTTCTTCTTTCAGTACAAATGCAAAGCTACATGATTTCTATGACAAGTAATGAGAGGGTGAACACTTTCTGTAACATTCTATTTCATATATATTTGATATGTAGAAATAGAGAGTGGAAATTGCTCTGAACTAGGTTCAAGCCTGAAAATTGGTCATTTTTGACAGTTGAGTTAACTTCAGCTCACCACTTTGGTTAATAAATCCTCTTCAACTCTTGACAGACAGGAGAAAGCCAGCGTTGTACCGCATAACAACCTCTGGTAATTGCGTTTCCTACCTGGGGTAAGTCTGCTCTCACTGGTACGTGGAGAAAAAATAATACGTGATATTGCTTTTCCCATCACTCTGCAGGGCAAGGCGACCTTCTTTTATGACACGATCTCCAAATTAATTTCATAGTTAGATGACAGAGTCACAAAGGCTTTCTATCTCCGTCTCCTCCTTTGTTTTTTTTCTATCTTATCCCCTTCTTTCTTTCTCAAAATTAAGGTATACTAGGAGTATATGTTTGTAATTAATAAATGGTATTTTTCTGAGAAGTATTCTAATCTACTCATTTTATGCTTAAGGAGATGTAGCCTCAGATTCTTCCTCTATATTTTTAATCCATTTTATTTTCTAAAAGTTAACAACATAAAAATGTTTATGCAAGGATGGTGCCACAACTCAGTCACGAATGAAGGACTCTGTCCACACATCTGGGTTCCTCCTTTCTGACCTCCTCCTCTTCCTAATGGTCACCAGACCCTGTGAGACCTGACTTCTAATAATCTCTATATATGGCCATAATTTGCACAGTTTATTCTTGGTTCTATATTTTAGCAATGAATATTCTCTTATTGCTATTTCTTCTTTTACGTCTATGTTTGTTTCCTCCTCACCATGATTCTATTAGGTTGGTGCAAAACTAATTGTGGTTTTTGCCATTGAAAGTAATGGCACCAAACTAATAACTTTTATTGACAGCATGAACTTGAATTTCTCCAGAACTTTTTAGTTGTTTTTTTTTTTTTTTGGGAGGGGGGTAGTAAGTACTCATCCTCTACTTTTTCTTGTTGTTTTCTCATTCTCCATTTTATTTATCTTGGTTTATTTTTCACACTGGCATACACAGATCCCATGATGGTGTCTTCCTGGTTATAGGAGGGAGTGGGCATTATTCCTGGTTTATGCACCGTGTTTGTTTGGAAGAGGTGGGGGTTGCACAAGAAATGCAGGGAGACTTAGGAGCTTAGATTGGGTTTTGCCTCGGGACATTATACCCAACAATGCCTTCATTTGTTTGTCCTGATGATGCAGCATTCTATGCCAGTTTCTTGTTTCCAACCACTTATTTCCATCCACACGGGATGGTCCCGATCCAGACCTTGGGGATGCTTTCTGGATGATTCCACCATCCATCCTTGCCTCTTCCATTCCATCTGCCTGCTTGGGTCAGCAAGATGCTTGAAAACATAAGTCGGAACAACACATCGTCCTCCAGTCCAGAATCTGTTCAAGGCTTCTGCTGTTTCCAGGATCAAGTCCAACTCTTCAACATGACCCACAAGGCCCTTTTTCATTCTCCCGCATGCTGACCTCGCTAGTGACCGCTTCTCCTTGCGATTTCGTGAAATATTCCCTGCCTCTGCCTGGTGAAACTCTTTCAGGTCTCCAAGGACCCCAGGCTTGTCCAGGGTTCTGGGCCATTGCAGATTCTGTTCTTGTTGTCTGGAAGCCCTCCTCCCACACAGCCTCTCCCCTCCTCCCGCACAGCCTCTCCCCTCCTCCTACACAGCCTCTCCCCTCCTCCCACACAGCCTCTCCCCTCCTCCCACACAGCCTCTCCTCTCCTCCCTACCAACCTCTCCCCTCCTCCCACACAGCCTCTCCCCTCCTCCTGCACAGCCTCTCCCCTCCTCCCGCACAGCCTCTCCCCTCCTCCCGCACAGCCTCTCCCCTCCTCCTACACAGCCTCTCCCCTCCTCATCCTTCCAAGATCGGCTTCCACTTCTCCAGGAAGATTGTTGTGATCCAAGCCAAATCCTCTCCTAGATGCCCCCACCTCCCTGCTTATTGAATTTCGCAGGCTGTAGTGTAACAACCTGCTTGACTTTTGCCTTTCCTGTGAGATAAGCTTGGTGAGGGCTGCATGTGTTTCTGTCTTTTTCTCTGTATCTAATGCTACGTTTTAATAAACGCAGGTTGAATGAGTCATGAGTATATCGGGAGAGTAGCAAGGGCTGCATCTGAGTAGCCACGCAGGGGCCGGGTCGCAGAAGCCCCGTGTACTGTGTTAGGATTTTGCATTTTTTTCTGCATAGGATGCCACTAGGAGATTTTAAGCAAGAGAAGAATATGAGTGGATTTTCACTTTATAAATCATCCCTGCGTCCCCATGAAGAAATGTATTAGAGCAAAACGGAAGGCTTAGGGACAGCGGCCAGCAGACTACTGTGATGATATGTATTCGATGAGTGAGGCTCTGAAGTGTGGCGGTGAAGGGGGGGATTTGAAAGATATGGGGAAGCAGCATTCAGAGTGCTTGATAGTCAATAGCAGGTAGGGATTAACACAGAGAGAGAAATCGCGGTGGCTCTCCGCTTTCCGGCTAGGTGACTGCAAGGGTGAGATATGAGGCACTGAGACGAGCAAGATGGGAGGAGAGGGGAGATGGAGGGGCAGCTGCAGCATTTTCAAGGTAGGAGGAGAGGGGAGACGGAGGGGCACCTGCAGCATATTCAGGTGGAGACAGAAAGACACAATTGTGGTGGAAGGAGAGATCTCTGAGCAGGGAGGAAGTGCAGGAGAGGTCGAGGGAAGCAACAACAGAAGGGTGGATATGGCGTGGGCTTGATTTCTGGCTCTGCCTCTTACCAGCTGTGTGTGTCCACAAGGTGATTAACCACTGGAACTCTCAGTTTCTTCTACAAAACGGGCATGACCACATAGCCTCATCCACAGGACAGATTATAGATGAAAGAGAAGATATGCACAAAGGCTTTAGCCATGTCTGGCAATAGGAAGTGCTCAAGAAGGCTAATTACTATGAACTGACACCAAAGATCTATTTTGGTGTCATTGGCTTAGAGGTGGTGGTTGTAGCAATAGGAGTGAATGAGAAAGATTTGGACAAGTGTAAAAAACAAGAGACTTGGTGACTGAATTCTGTGGGGACAATGACATTAAGGGGAAGGCGATGTAGGAGGAGTCCACAGCGAAGATAGATTGTCACCCCAAGGTGAAGCTGAGACAACTGGACGTGACCAAGGGCAGGGGTGGGAGCAGCTGGAGAGCAAGGAGTTGTGACAAGGGAATGCTCTTGGCTCGGGGAGAAAGAGGGAAGGAATGAAGATGGCTGGGGCAGAACACAGCAGCTTGGAGGCAAGTTTAATAGGAGCAGCAAAACGTGAGAACTGGCTGGCGGGTCACGGATTATAAAAGATAGTGGAGAACAAGGGGTATGTTTCCCAGATGGGGTTTCTGGGAAATCTCAGGACCTGGGTCTCTGAAGTGGTCTGGGCATCACTGGGCTGCTCTGGGGAGGCCCTGCAGCCCTCTTGTGAACAAAGACGCGTTTCCATTGTCCCATCCTTGCAGAGCCCCGTCATCTGCATTTTGAAGCAATGAGCTCCTTGAAGTCTAATGCCATTACGAATGAGTGTGACCATCTTCCTGCTGTCTGTGTTGTGGAAATGAGTTCTCATTATCTCTTCTCTGTCGTGTGCTGATGCTGCCTGAATCGCGGGTTCCAGAAAAACACACGAATGACCAGGTGCTTGCTCAGAAGGTCTATTAGCAGGGATCCTTTAGAACCCCAAATCAATGTTTAATAACCATTTTAAGAAGAGCTATGTTGAAATTCTACATGTTTTGTCTTGTGGGTCTCATGACTTTAAGGGAATGTTTTATTTAGTCAGTAATTTATTTAGTTTTATTTAGTCAGTAAGGGAATGTTAAGGGAATGTTTTATTTAGTCAGTAATTGTGCTTTGAAACATTGATTTTTAAAATAAAATTAATGGATTGAATTGATTTAAAAAACCCATGATTTTCATTTGATAAAATATCCCCACTTTTCTAATCATCTCCACTTAAGTAGTAAGCTTATTTTTTAAGAGAAGTTTTCAAAATTATGATTGAAGCTTATGATACTTAAAGATCTAAGAGAAGACACACTGAATTATCGGGGTAGAGGTAATACACTCAAGTCTGGAATCTGCCAATAATCAGTTGTTTGATTAAAACTGTCATTTAATTTCTCTGAGTCTTCTTTTTCCTCTCTTATAAAATAGGTAGGTTGAATTACATGGTATTTAAGATCCTTTATAATGTCCTGTTGTATTTCCAGATTAATAAAAAACAATATGGTTTGAATTTACAAGACTATCGCACTAAATCTGGGGTTGCTAAACCTAGATGACACTTTGTTAAGTGTGAAACATGTGGATTTAAGGCAAAAAATGGTAGTAGTATTTTACAAAATGGGTAACTAACTTTTGAATTCAGTGTTTCCACATATGACCATATTTTGTTCCTCTTTTCTGCGATACCCACTGGTATGACAGTAAAAAATTTAAAAAGCTTGAATTCACAAGGACACACAGAATGCACAAAGAGAGACTGTGGTAATAGACTTCAGCTAGGCTGACGGAAATAAGGTGACTGTATTTATAAACAGAAGAAAACTAAAACACAAAGCTCCAACATGGCGGGAAAGTTGAAACAGTCGAGGCAGCTCACAGACAGAGCCCTGAGTCTTTTAGGACGTGGCTGGGCAGACAGAAATGGAACGGTGATGCTAGAGCCCTGGTCATTCAGGACGTGGCTGGGCAGACAGAAATGGAAGGGTGATGCTTTAGAGAAACTGAAATGGAGATTTTCTGTGCTCAGTGACTGGGATGTGTAGGGGCTGGACAGGTGTAAAATGCAAACTTCTGTAATGCGTGGGAGCTGAAGCTTCCTTCCCCTACTCTAATTCTAGAATGCAGCTGTCAAGCAAAAAGTCCCTCAAGGGGGAGATAGCAGAATTCCTCTCTGTAGAAGAAACTGAATGACCCAGGGAGAAATCCAAGTACTGTCTTTTGGAATATCCCCAACCTGCTCACACCACACTCATCAACTTACCTGTGAAGCCCAGAAATGTAAAAAGCTGTGCCCACATACACAGCATGCCTGATAAATGTTTAGCACCTCACCCTGAATATCGAGTGAGCAGATAGCCAAAGATGATGACACACACACACACACACACACACACAAACACACAGTTTCCAAAGGTGACAGAAGAAGAACAAATTAAACAGAGAAAAAAGCCCACAGGGAACAGAGTATAAAGGGAGAAGAGAATCCTAAAATATTTATTCTTAAAGAAATGAGATGAACAAGGTGCTATAAAAGAATAATCAGAGCATAAGAAATATCTCTTGCGCATTTAAAATGTGATAGAGAAAATAAAAGGAAATCAATAGGAAAGCTGGACAATAAAGACAAGCATATCTCTCATATATCAAAAAGATAAAAAGTGGAAAATGTATGAAAATTAGAGGGGCAATGTAAAAGTCCAAGTTTTAACTAGTGGTAATTCCAGGAAAAGTAAACAAATAAAATGATAGAAATGAAATGATTGTTTAATACAAGAACTGGGCTTCAAGAGGCTGAGTTTACAACCTGAAAGAGTCTGTTGGGTACTCAACACACTGGAAGAAAAGCAGACCAGATGATGGGCATAATGATACAATTTTAGTTCCTTAATGATGAATAGGCTAGCGAACCTCAAAACTTCCAAGGAGAAGGTCATGTTGGAGAACAGACCACAAAAAGGAACAGGAGTCAGCGTGGACTTGGACTTGGGCATCAGCTCGGAATTAATTCTGGATGCTGAATATGAATGACTTTTAACTATGAATTCTATGACCACCTAGCTATCATTCAAGCATGAGAAATGGAATACCATATTTTAACTCTCCAAAGACTAATCAATTTTTTTTTTTTTTTGAGACTGAATCTCACTCAGTCACCCAGGCTGGAGTACAGTGGTGTGATCTTGGCTCACCGCAAGCTCCACCTCCCAGGTTCACACCATTCTCCTGCCTCAGCCTCCTGAGTAGCTGGGACTACAGGCACCTGCCACCACGCCCGGCTAATTTTTTGTATTTTCAGTAGAGATGGGGTTTCACCATGTTAGCCAGGACGGTCTCGATCTCCTGACCTCATGATTCACCTGCCATGGCCTCCTAAAGTGCTGGGATTACAGGCATGAGCCACCGTGCCCAGCCATCAATTTATTTTTCATTCACTTTTTTTGGCGGGGGAAGCTAGTGGAGCATTTGTTTCAGACATAGTAGACATTAACTCATGAAAAACTTGAAAACAGTGGCTCTCACTCAAAGAGCAGTAAGAGTTATCCCCATGCTGAGAGCAGTCTGGCTGCCCTGGAGGGTAAAAGTCCTGGTTGAAGAGAAGGAAGAAACTAAAAGGAATTGATTAATTATCTGATATACCTGAGTATTTGGGAAAATATTGATAAGCATGTGCTACTCTGATGGGAATGATTAAGACTTGGTATATAGAAGACTCAGCAAAAAAAAAAAAAAAAAAAGGAGGCAATTATTAACTTTGGGAAAAACAAATGTCATAAAAACTCAAATATAATCATAGGCCACTACTTGTCTGCAATTATCAACACTTACATGATTAAAATAACGTAAACTATTGATGTAAGCATAAGTTGTCATATGATGGTAGTATGAAGGGAAAAGGAGACAACGAGTATAAAAGATCCACATTTCATGCATCTTTAGAAGAATCAGTCAATGATTATTATATTAGTAAATCAATAAATCTAACAATATACATATTTTATTTAAAATTAGTGAGATAAATACCAGAATAAGCTGAGGTGAAAATGGTCTTTTCTCTGTGATGTTATTTGCAGCAATGGAGTGAGGGCTGCTGTTTGTATGTTCAGGTTTGTAGTGATTGCTCGTCTCTTGTATGCAGGTAGCTTTAATAGATAAACCCCTAAATTTTAGAGGTTTTGGACAATAGTGTTTCATTCTCACAGAAATTCTTCTACATATGGCAGTTCTCCAGGGCAGTTCCCTGCAGCATTGTGACTCTGAGACTGTAAACTCCACCAATTCAACATGGTGATTCCAAGGTACACAATGCCAACTTTTTCAGAGGAAGAAAATGCTAGAGAAACATTCAAGTTTTTTTTTTTTTTCATCTCTGAGAAGACGTGACATGTCAGTTCCTTGATAAGAAATTGTGACACAACCCCACTTAACCACAAAACAGTGAGTTGTATATTTTCTGTGCCCAAGAAGGAGAGAATGACTGGATGAGGGTGTCTGGTTGAGTTTACCATACATCTTTTAATGCTATTTGAGTTTTACCAATATGAATGTGCTAATTTAATTAAGATAACTAAATAAAGTGGACTCTAATAAAAATGAGTTCATAGATGACAGAGCCATAAGAGATTGTTAAAAGACACCAACCCCTTTCTCATTTGCTCCAAGAATGCTCACCAGGGTGCTTACAGCTGCAGCATTTACCCTGAGAGATAACTTTGCCACAAAATATCTTGCTCTTATTATTTTCACACTGCTCTAGTATATCAACCTTGGAAAATAAAGACCTCATTCTATTTATAGCATTATAGTTTTAGTAGTGGTATTTCCATTTATAAAATGTAGTAATTCTCGATTGCTGAAAATGTCAAACTCTAGAAAGCATTTCGACTCACGATGTTAACATTATTTTCCAACAGCTGGCCAGAGATTCGTTTGAAGAACCTGATTATTCTGAAATAGACGACTCAGATAACTCAGTTGATTCTAACATTGGTTCTGTTTAGAAATAACTTCAAGGACAGTTTTTATATTTTATTTTCATGTTGAAACTCCATCATATTTGCTTCAGCCTCAAAGAGCATGTTTATGTAAAATTAAATGAATGCTGGCAGTGAGCTGCACTTTTTTATTTTCTAAATGGAAACATGGGTTTAGAGGTTAAAGTGGCTGCAGGTAACGTCATGGCCTTGGTTCTTTCCTCAGTGCCATTGGTATTGTCAGGGCAGATTTGACCATGGGCTCAACTTAGTTTATCAACACTGATATCTGTATGAAATTAGAATTACACGGCAAATCGATTATTTATTTATTTATTTTTATTTTATCTTATTTTATTTATTTATTTTTTGAGACAGAATCTCACTCTGTCACCCAGGCTGGAGTGCAGTGGTGCAATCTCAGCTCACTGCAATCTCTACCTCCTGGGTTCAAGCAATCCTCCTTCCTCAGCCTCCCAAGTAGCTGGGATTACAAGCGTGCACCACACGCCCGGCTAATTTTTGTACTTTTTAGTAGAAACGAGGTGTCACCACGTTGGCCAGGCTGGTCTCAAACTCCTGACCTCAAGTGATCTATCTACTTCAGCCTCCCAAAGTGCTGGGATTATAGAAGTGAGCCATTGCTCCCGGCTAGCAGATAGATTTTAAAAAGTCATCTATCATACACACTATATAGTAAAAAGTAAACCACAAAAGCAAGTCAAATAAATGGAACACATCCATCTTTTCAGCATCGCTGTTCTAAAATATGAACATGAGTCACAATGGTGCCTATATATAAACTCACATGATTCATCCTAGAAATGATGCCCCCCATAGCTCCATCCAAACTGAAGCATTTTCTGCCCTCCACATTAGACAATTTCTAATCTGCATGAATTTGCTCTCATCATTCCATCCTCTGAAATTACTGCTCCCTTTTTACAGAAGAGTTCAAATCATATTTCCCCTATTAAACTTTCCCTGTCCTTCCAAGAACACGTCTCTATTTATACAGAAACTCTTGTCTGGATAACATAATTCATACTTGGGAGACACAGTATCAAACAGCAGTTCTATTACCGTCTTTTTTCTTTTTTTTCTTTTTTTTTTTTTTTGAGACAGAGTTTCACTCTTGTTGCCCAGGTTGGAGTGCAATGGCACGATCTTGACTCACTGTAACCTCTGCCTCCCGGGTTCAAGTGATTCTCCCACCTCAGCCTCCTATGTAGCTGGGATTACAGGCATGCATCACCACGCTTGGCTAATTTTGTAATTTTAGTAGAGACAGGGTTTCTTTGTGTTGGTCAGGCTGGTCTTGAACTCCTGACCTCAGGTGATCTGCTCACCTTGGCCTCCCACAGTGCTGGGATTACAGGCGTAAGTCACTGCGACTGGCCTCTGTTACTGTCTTGTGCAGTTATTTAAATCCTTTTAGCTTCTTTGCATTTTCGGTGCTGATCTGTCATTCCTCCATCTGTCTCATAAGCTCCTTTGGGGCAGAGACCATGCCCCTTCTCCCCCCTGCTTCCTTCTTCTATTCTGCATTCTCCTTCTGACCTTCTCTCCTCCAAAGGTGTCTCCTGCACTTGGCGACGTCTTCCATAAGAGATGCCTAAAATAATTGTCGTGGCTACTGAAATGTCTGGACTGCATGTGGGTGGCAGTGTTCTAGAAAGTGCCGTCCTGTCACCTGCTCTGTGCCCGACTGCTCGTGTCACAGTCCCTCCAGAGAACACTGAAAGCTGGAGCCTCCAAGGGTTCTGAACACCCGAGAGCATGGGAGGACTGTTCAGGTGTGTCATTAGCATTGCTCGCTCTTGCTTTTTCCTGCTTGTCAAGATATTTCCAACACCATGGGTTTAATAGAGCCAAGGCAGGTCTTGATGTCATGTTTTAAAATATGTTAACCTTGAGAAATGATGGCAAAGCAGGAATTTCTTTCTAAGATGCAAGCAATTGGATGCTAGTCTCCAAATGTGCAAATTTTTCCTAGCTTAAAGTCAGCAGTTACCACAAACATTTTTAACAAATTATCCAGAAACTCCTGATCTAGCAGAGAGGAAAAGAGGAAGAACAAGGAGTGACATAGTTAGGGACAGAGAGGAAATGGAAGGGTGGAAAAGAGGCAGGAAGGGAGGAGGGGAGGAGAAACAGGGGGAAGAGTGGACACCACATGAAGCTCTAGAGCCAGCCCCGGGCTATTCAGGGCTACAGAGTGTGTGCACCATCTCCCTGTCTGAATGTGACTGTAAGCTTCCCCTCAGCAACATGGGGACAGAAAAGGAGGGATTTGGGTGGAGAGAGGCAAGACCTGTATTTGGAATCGGGGGAGGACTTGCTCCATTTTGGCAGAAAGCATCCTAGGTGTCTCCAGGTTGAGGTCAGCAACCCACTGAGGAATTAGATCTTCAGTTTCTGTGACTTTCATCTTTTGGTGACTTTAATACTGCAGGCAACTTGAGTTTTTCATGGTGTCAAGAGTGTGGCTTCCAAAGACTGCTGTGAATATAGATGACAAGAATAACTGCCCAGGTTTCATGTCCTGAGTCAACGATGTTAGGGTGGGAGATGGAGAGGGAGCACAGGTGTGTCACCAAGCAGACAGTGTGTGAACTTCCCCAGCGTGCAGGATGTGGGCAGGTGGCAATGGGAGTGTCTGAGATGGGCAGGTGCTTTGGTGGACAGAAGTCATCCATGATCATGCCCCTTCAACACATCAGCATCCCTGACACCTCCTTCTCAAACCAGGGAGCTTGTACAATACTAATAAACTTTTTATTATGGACTAAGTAAGACAAAAATCAGAAGAATTCTATACCGACCCTATGCAGCCCTGGTACACTGCTTCAGTGATGGCCAACACTCTGCACTTCCTATTTTGTCTAGGCTGGCCCCTCCTCACCCCTGCAACTCTCTGCGTTTATTACAAGTTTCATGCACTACTCATCTGGGAGGCTTTAACACATACCTGTGTGTGTATCCTAGACACATACATCATACATGTATATGTTATATGTGTGTTTACATATATGCACATATGAACTATGCACATATACTATTCTAATAAGTTTTAATTTTTTCAGGAACATGTTTACAGATGAATTATGTATAATTATTAATACATTTTTCATTTAATTATGATTAAATTAATATAGAAAAGGGCAGCTTGAAGTGGATCAGGACTGTATTTGAAGACACTTCAAAAGGGAATACAGAATAATGTGTTTCTAAAAGCAATCTCTCCAGTCCATCCATTTCCTTGTCTTTTGGGAGTGCTGAACCCTCTGCAGGCCAGGTTACCCCTATTAATCTTAGTGGGTTGCATGGCAATGATCTTATGCAAAGGTGATTTTCGAAGCAAGCTGGGTACCATAGAGGACTTTCAACTGTACGTTTTCTTATCTATATCGTTATATTTACTCAGTTTTCTTACAGAGCAGCAGGGTAAGAGGATAGGAGGAATATATTTGATTCCTGGTTAACCACTTAATGGGGAAGCTTGTTTTAAGAAACCATCTTAACAGGTGGCTAAACTTCAGACACACATTGGTGAGGATTTTTGTTATTATTGCCTGTTTTGAGATCCGTTGTCACTTTTTAAGATGATTTATTATAAGAAATCTTCATTTTACATTTGGAGAGGCTGATAAATTGTAAGTCAAGATGCTCTCAATGGTCTCATTTAAAATATCCGTAGAAACTTTGCTATCTGAAGTGCAGCCTTCTTGAAAGGGAGCTATCACCAGATCGACACCTTAAACTCTGCTCTTGATTTGTTTGGTTCAGATACGCACACATCAGAAAGATGGAGCCAACTATGATTGGTTAATTCTGATTTATCTTAGAAAATTAGTTTTAAAAGGTGGCTCTGAAAACATTGCAAGATGCTCCCTGGAAGACCGGGCTAAAGCTGAAGGCGTCTGCTTCACCTCTCTCTCTGACAGTGATTGCCAGAGGCCGACGGTGCGAGGTCTTGCCCGTTTTTCTCATCACACTAACCCCTGACTCCAATGCTGGTTCAGTGCATTCCTGGAATTCACTTTAATGTTCTCACAACCCACCCGCCTGCCTCTCTCCTGTTTTGAATTCCTTTTCAATAAAGAAAACGCGTAAAGAGATTCCTCTAATGGCCCTAATTTGTTAATAATGGGTTTTGTTCAAAACAGAAATTGGTCCTGCAAAGGGGGCGACCTCTTTTATTCTCCTCCCAGCGCTCCTTGTTGCGGCGGCGGCTCCATTTGTTACAGGGCTCACTTCTGCAGGAAAGGTAATTACAGCTGAAATTAAACTCTATGGACTGTGTCCCACCGCCTTCTCCTGCACATCGCGCGGGGAGGCCGGCTCCTGCGTGTTCACCTCTTGTTTAGAAGATTCATGTTTATCTAATGTGAAGTCAATATTATTGTCGGGGAAAGAGTTAGGGGCTGCTAACGACCTTCTGGGAGTGCACCTGCCGGTCCGGGCCACGCTCTGCTGGCTCAGAAACCACTTAGCGGCTCTCCAGGCCCGTCTCCTCCACCCAGGTCACAGCCCACCATTTATCGCATCTGAAAACGTCCCACGGGGAGAGTGCCGCAGTGCATAGCAACCGGGGGAGCGGAAACGCTGTCGGAAAAGGGCTGGCGCCGCAGGAGGTGGCCGAGCCAGAAGCCTGGCCATTCTGGGGTGGAGATTCCAGATCCCACCTCTGTCGGCACGCAGAGCTGGGCACCATCCAAGTGCGGCAGGGGATGGGAGCCCGCGCGAGGGTCTTCACCACGGACGGCACGGGGCCGAGGTGTCCTTTGCAGAGCCACAGATCTTGGCACATGAAGGGACCCTTTCCTGTAAACACCACTTTAAGGCAGGTGCTGGAGTGGAGCCGCTTTTTATGCAGAAGCAATGCTGAGTAAGAGCATCTGAGGGACTCGGGCTAAATTTTACATGTGTGCTGTTAGCCGAGATGCTCCAGAGAATCAGGACAAACAGGATCATTGTATATATCAATTTATTGTGAGGAATTGGCGCCCAGGGTGATGGAGGCTAAGCCCAACATCTTTATTTGGATCAAGACTCAAGAAGAGCCAACGATTCAGTCCAAAGACAGGAAGAGCTCCACGTCCCAGCTCTAAGGCTGTGAGGCGGAAAGGACTCTCCCTCGCTCAGGGCAGGGTCAGCCTTTCAGTCTGTTCTGACCTTCAACTGATTGGATGAGGCCCACTCACCCCAGGGAAGGGCAATCTGCCTTACTCAGTCTATGCATTCAAACGTGAGTGTCATCCAAAATACCCTCACAGTAATACCTGGAATATGTGGGTACTCTGTGGCCCAGTCCAGAAGATGACACGTAAAATTAATCATCACAAATGTGTTATGTATACACATATTGAGACATATATAGATATGCAGATGTTGAGAAATATAGGGATTATATGCATATATAGGTTATATATATACATATAATGTAAATATGTAGAGATACCTATATAGTTACAGATATAGATTATATGCATATATGGGTTATGTATATATACACATAGATTATATATGTATATACATGTGTATATATGTATATAAAACCTATATATACATATAATCTCTATATATCTGTAACTATATAGATATCTCTATGTATTTACATCTGTTTATTTTTGGACAATGACAATATGCATATATTCTTCTTATAGCTCCAAAATAGATGATGTAACATCTCCATTCTTTTTTAATAACAGAAAATAGGTTAGGCATTTACTCTTGCAACTCTACATATTTCAAAGTACTTCAGAACCCCAACTCCTTTCCTCATCAGAACATGCTCTGCCTAAGGAGTAGCCACCCTTTCATTCCTTTACTTTTCAGTAAACTTGCTCTCACCTTAAAAAACAAAACCAAAAATAAACTTGAGTACAGTCAAGAAGAAAAATTATCAGTTGATTTTTTTCATGTTATTTCTCTGCTTTTTCCCTGCTCTGTGAAAATTCTATGAAAGTCCAGTGAAATGTTTAAAAATTATGAATAAAAAGAAATGTCAAGAGACTAGGCATTCTCATTTTGAATCGCGATTATGGTAGCAGAGAAGGGAAAGAGCTGATTCAAGACTTGTTTTGGAGGCTTAACTGAGATGGGCAGCGGCATTGAAGAAGAGAAACAGAACAACCAGTTTGAGTGGTGGACAGTGACGTGCATAACACGTCAATTTCCTCAATAGTTATAACTTAGAGAAAAGGTTTGGGCATGAGGCAGTGGAGCTCAAGATCCTCCTTGCACACTTTCCTGTACGCATTATCAATATGCTACATAAATCTGCATCTCAGGAGAGGTTTCCGCCTAGAGATACACAATCAAAATAATCAGTAGATAGAGGATGCTGAAAGCCATCAGAGAAGAGAGATCATAGCCAGGAAAGGAAGAATGCCTGCTATCTGAAGTTTTAGGAGAGGAGAAGCAACCTCTGAAAGAGAGGGAGAAAGAAACCTTCTCCCAAGCCTCGGTTTGGGAGGCTTGGGAGAAGCTTTGATTCTCAAGCCTTGGTTTCCCTGGCCATACCATCCCCTTCTCTGAAGGCTTTCTGCTAGGGGTGAGGTAAACAGCATATGGAATGGGGCCGGTCAGCAGGCACTTGCACAGTCGCCCTGGGACTCGAAATCTGTCTCTTCTAGGTCGTCTTCCTCACACGGGCTCTCCTTCCTGCCCACAACTGACTCTCCTCCACCTCCTCTCACCCTTTCCATTTCTCATGTGCAGATGGACAACAGATGTTTTCCAAGTCCTGTAAGCCAGGTAGCTCCTCTTTTCCAGGAACAGGGACCCTATTTTATGGCCAGTTGACAGGCTTCCTAGGTTCCCCTGGGCTGGAGAAATTATTTGATAACAGGCCAGGCATGGTGGCTCATGCCTGTAATCCCAGCACTTTGGGAGGCTGAGAAGGGTGGATCACCTGGGGTCAGGAGTTCAAGATCAACCTGGCCAACGTGGCAAAACTCCGTCTCTACTAAAAATACAAAAATAGCCAGGCAAGATGGCACGTGCCTGTAATCCCAGCTACTCAGGAGGCTGAGGCATGAGAATCACTTGGACCCGGGAGGAGGAGTTTGCAGTGAGTCGAAATGGTGCCACTGCACTCCAGCCTGGGTGACAGAGTGAAACTCCATCTCAAGAAAAAATATATATATTTGATATGGATCTCTCTGGTTGCTTCATTAATCTCACTCCCTCCTCTTGGAATCCAGCTTCCCGTCTTTTCATGAACTGTTGGAGAAATGGGGCGTCTGTGTGTAATGTGATGCGTTCTTTCTTTCTTTCTTTTTTTAATTTTATTTCCATAGGTTATTGGGGAACAGGTGGTGTTTGGTTACATGAGTAAGTTCTTTAGCGGTGATTTGTGAGATTTTGGTGCACCCATCACCCAAGCAGTATACACTGCACACAATTTGTAGTTTTTTATCCCTCACCCCCTTCCCACCCCTTCCCCCAAGTCTCCAATGTCCATTGTATCATTCGTATGCCTTTGCATCCTCATAGCTCAGCTCCCACTTACGAGTGAAAACATATGATGTTTGGCTTTCCATTCCTGAGTTACTTCACTTGGAATAATAGTCTCCAATCTCATCCAGGTTGCTGCAAATGCCATTAATTCATTCCTTTTTACGGCTGAGTAGTATTCCATCACATACAATACTACAGTTTCTTTACCCACTCATTGATTGATGGGCATTTGGGTTGGTTCCACATTTTTGCAATTGCAAATTGTGCTGCTATAAACATGCATATTCAGGTATCTTTTTTGTTTAATGCCTTAGTTTCCTCTGGGTAGATACCCAGTAGTGGGATTGGTGGATCAAATGGTAGTTCTACTTTTTGTTCTTTAAGGAATCTCTGCTCTGTTTTCCATAGTGGTTATACTAGTTTATATTCCCACCAGCAGTGTAGAATTGATCCCTATTCACCACATCCACACCAATATCTATCTTTTGTTTTTGATTAATGGCCATTCTTGCAGGTGTAAGGTGGTATCGCATTGCGGTTTTGATTTGCATTTCCCTGATTATTAGTGATGTTGAGCATTTTTTCATGTCCGTTGGCCATTTTTATATCTTCTTTTGAGAACTGCCTATTCATGTCCTTAGCTCACTTTTTGATGGATTTTTTTGTTTTTTTTTTTCTTGGGAATTTGTTTGGGTTTGTTGTAGATTCTGGATATTACGCCTTTGTCAGATGTACAGATTGTGAAGATTTTCTCCTACTGTGTGAGTTGTCTGTTTACTCTGCTGACTATTCTTTTTGCTGTGCAAAAGCTCTTTGGTTTAATTATGTTCCACCTATTTATCTTTGTTTTTATTGCATTTGCTTTTGGGTTCTTAGTTAAAAAATCCTTGCCTAAGCCAATGTCTAGAAAGGTTTTTCACATATTATCTTCTAGAATTTGTATAGTTTCAGGTGTTAACTTTAAGTCCTGGATCCATGTTGAGCTGATTTTTGTATAAGGTGAGAGATTAGGATCCAGTTTCATTCTCCTACATGTGGCTGGCAAATTATCCCAGCACCATTTGTTGAAAAGGGTGTCCTTTCCCCATTTTATGTTTTTGTTTGCTTTGTCAAAGATCAGTTGGCTGTAAGTATTGGAGTTTATTTCTGGGTTCTCTATTCTGCTCCATTGGTCTAGGTGCCTATTTTTATACCAGTACCATGCTGTTTTGATGACTATGGCCTTATAGTATAGTTTGAAATCGGGTAATATGATGCCTCCAGCTTTGTTCTTTTTGCTTAGTTTTGCTTTGGCTATGTGGGCTCTTTTTTTGTTACATGTGAATTTTAGGATTGTTTTTTCTAGTTCTGTGAAGAATGATCGTGGTATTTTGATGGAAATTGCATTGAATTTGTAGATTGCTTTTGGCAGCATGGTGATTTTCACAATATTGATTCAACCCATCCATGAGCATGGAATGTGTCTCCATTTGTTTGTGTCAACTATGATTTCTTTCAGCAGTGGTTTGTAGTTTTCCTTGTAGAGGTCTTTCACCTCCTTGATTGGGTATATTCCTAAGTATTTTATTTTATTTTTGTAGTTATTATGTAAGGGGTTGAGTTCTTGATTTGATTCTCAGCTTGGTTGCTGTTGGTGTGTAGGATAGCTACTGATTTGTATACATTAATTTTGTATCTGGAAACTTTGCTGAATTCTTTTACCAGTTCTATGAGTTTTGGGGGGAGTCTTTAGGGTTTTCTAGGTAAACAATTATATCATCAGCAAACAGCGACTGTTTGACTTCCTCTTTACTGATTTGGATGCCCTTTACTTGTTTCTCTTGTCTGATTGCCCTGGCTAGAACTTCCAGTACTATGTTGAAGAGAAGTGGTGAGGGTGAGCATCCTTGTCTTTTTGCAGTTCTCAGAGGGAGTGGTTTCAACTTTTCTCCATTCAGTATTATGTTGGCTGCGGGTTTGTCACAGATGGCTTTTATTACATTGAGGCATGTCCTTTGTATGCTGATTTTACTGAGTGTTTTAATCATAAAGGATGCTGGATTTTGTCAAATGCTTTTTCTGCATCTATTGAGATAATCATGTGGTTTTTGTTTTTAATTCTGTTTATGTGCTGTATCACATTTATTAATTTGTGTATGTTAAACCATCCCTGCATCCCTGGTATGAAACTCACTTGATCATGGTGTACTATCTTTTTGACATGCTGTTGGATTTTGTTGCTAGTATTTTGTTAAGGATCTTTGCATCTGTGTTCATCAGGGATATTGTTTGTAGTTTTCTTTTCTGGTTATGTCCTTTCCTGGTTTTGGTATTAGGGTGACACTGGCTTCATAGAATGATTTAGGGAAGATTTCCTCTTTCTCTATCTTGTGGAATAGTGTCAGTAGAATTGATACCAGTTCTTCTTTGAATATCTGGTAGAATTCAGCTGTGAATCTGTCTGGTCCTGGACTTTTTTTTTGTTGGTAATTTTTTTATTACCATTTCAATCTCACTGCTTGTTATTGTTCTGTTCAGGGTATCTAATTCTTCCTGATTTAAGCTAGGAGGGTTGTATCTTTCCAGGAATTTATCCATGTGATGCTTGCTTTCATAAGGACTCAGCATGACTCATTTTGGGAGAACTGCTGGACATACAGCACCCTGGGGATGGGGGTGGCTGTAGCATGGAATGACACACACTTTGCACCTGCCTGTGTTTTCATCCAGACCAGAGCAGGCTGGAGGTGGGGCTTGGGAGCAGATGGGAAGAACTGAGAGGTTCAGGAACAGTAAAAACAGAGACCCAGGGGTCCTCTTCGGAGCAGGAGGCCACGGCTGACTTGCTGACATAAGAAAGACAGAAAAGATGACTTACAGACAGAATATTCATAAAAGGACGATTGCAAGCAACCTTTCAAACAGATGACAAGGCTCAAGGAACCTTTCAAACAGCTGACAAGGCAGGAGCTCTAGGCAGGAAAAGCCCCCTTGAGCAAAAGAGAAAGAATGGTAGGAGCAGAAAACATGGAAGAGGGAATGAGGATATACAGGGAATGTAAGGGACAGAAAGGAAGAAGGAAATAGTGAGACTATGAACTCTTTAGGAAAAGGAGAGGGTTTCTTCCTTTCTTTTTTTTTTTTTTTTTTAGATGGAGTCTTGCTCTGTCCGCCCAGGCTGGAGTGCAGTGGTGGGATCTTGGCTCACTGCAACCTCCGCATCCCGGGTTCAAGTGATTCTTCTGCCTCAGCCTCCTGAGTAACTGGGATTACAGATGCCCAACACCATGTCCAGCTAATTTTTGTATTTTCAGTATAGACAGGGTTTCACCATGTTAGCCAGGCTGGTTTCGAACTCCTGACCTCGTGATCCACCTGCCTTGGCCTCCCAAAGTGGTGGGTTTACAGGCATGAGCCACCACACTCAGCCAGGAGGTGGTCTTAAACGAACCAGGAACATGGACAAATTTGTCCTGCGCAGCTTGCTGTGCTCACTCAGAGCGAATTAGATCCAATGCCGCTTGGTGAGTTCTGCTGCTGCGGTTGGCTCAGAGAGCACCCAGCCATGGGGGAGACTCCAGCTCCTTCCCTGCCCAACGCTCCCCAGTGCCTATCTTTGCATTGTGCATTAATCATACACGCATGGCACTTCCTGTTTAATCACCTGGCAATTATCTGGTTTATATCTTCTGTTTTCATCTCCTAAACAAGATTTGCCTCATCAGATCTTAAAATTGCATTTGACATGGTAACAAAGATTTGAATTATTTGTTCCCTACAAATGTAATTATTTACCATGTAATTTTCAGGAAGACACAGCTTCCAAGTGTTCGTATAGAATTTACTATGCAATTATCAGACGTGCTGCCATCCTGCCTCCCAGCTGAAACGGCCGGCAAGGGCAGTATGTCAAGAGGCGAGATCCCAGTGAGCCCTGGGCCAGCTTAGAGACCAGTCTTGTGCACAAAGATGGCTTCCTGTGAGCTGTCCCTGTGCATCATGGGTGCCTGGGGACGTCATCGAATTTCTCTTTGTGTCCATCTCTTTATGCAGAACATGCAGGGACAAGAAAGAAGGAAGCTTGTGGTGACTAATTAGAAAGAACAAAGAGGAATTAGGAACAAATGCAGTTGTGGTGGTGAAAGAGGTTGGTCGTTTTGTTGCAGTTCTCCCTCAGTTTAAATGAGGGAAGAGACAGGGCTCCTAGGAGGGCAGGTGAGTCAGGAGACCCTGTTGCTCACCCTCTCTCAGGAGCACAGGGAGGAGGGACTAAGAAAGCCTGCCTTCGAGGCCAGGAGAAGAGGTGCCCTGGAGCGTGTGAGGAAGCAGCCCGGGGGCTTGGCACTGAAGGACGACAGCCAAAACATCCAAGGAACATGCAGCATGACTTTTAAAAAAGTCCTGGGTAGTTGAAGTTTAGATGCATAAGAAATAAGGTTGGCAGTGGTGGTTATTGACACAACGGATTCCAATGCTCTCATCTAAGCTGTCCCATTAATGGGATTGTCAGCTATTATGTAAATCACAGCCTCCAATTTCTTCCTCAGCTCTTTGTCTTCTATTTGGTTCTGTGGGAGTCCCTTTGGTGGTCTCTCTGTGTGTGGTGCACATGTGTGCATGTGTGTGACACAGAAAGTGATATAAACTTGTAGCCCAGACCAGGGACCTCTGAATGCCTGGGTTCCTCATCTGATTCTACCATTTTCTCTTCCCTAACCATTGGACAATAACTTAAGCTCCGTAAGCTTTCTATGTTCCTTTAAAACATCCTTTATGGGAAAGGAGATCTAGGTCAAAATGCTCATTGCTGCATCCAAGAGTTATCAAATATTTCAAAATCATTTTATTATTTCTATATTCAGTTTGTAATATTTTATAGGTGGATTTCACAATGTTTATCTCATTCCATAGAAAAAGCAGGTATTGGTCCTCCCCCGGCTTGAACTTTCATTTTTTTATCCTTTCCAGCCTAGGTAAAGTACAACTTGCAAACGTCTGATTGACTGAATGGTTTTCTCTATTGAATACAAATACTTTTACCACCTTTTTTCCTACCCTTTTATCCCAAATCCCATCATTTCTTACTTGCTACACACTTCCCGCCCCCTCTGAGAAAACACATAACTGATCTCTCAGCCTGCAATTTTTCACGCCTCTGCAATCTACTCTACAATGATGTCTTAGCTACGCCTTTTAGAGACACAGTTATGTAATCCTACCATTCCACGACCTCATCATTTGTTGGCTGATACTGAAGGTCTGAACTGTGCAGTTTGGGATTTGCAACAGTCACTTTCTATTGGCTTCCTCAGTGCCCCTCCCTGTCCATCCTTTATTTTTTTCCTGTACCAGGAGTCTAAGTCATCCATTTAGCAGCCACCTGGGCTCTGAGGGCTGCCTATACCAGGCAGTGCTGGCCAATGAGAGGAGCCTGGTGAGGAGCTTGGGGACGGTCTTTTCCTCTCTTTATTAAAAAGTCCCTCCTTTTCTCCTGCTCATCTCTCTTCTTCCCACCTGGTAGGCAGGTGCCTAGGGAGTAGCCACCATCTTGAGGACATGAGGTGTCAGTGACAAGAAGGAAAAGCTACTTCTCCAGGGCTGGTAGATGGGATGGAGAACATAAACCTAGGTCCCAGGCAGCGTTATCAAGGAGACGAGCCAGCCCCAGACACTGCCCGCCTGGGAATTCTTTTGTTTTTCCTTTAGAGAAATACAGTAAACATTTTTGTGGCCACTCCTGGTTAAGATTTTTTTTGGTGTTGTTGTTGTTGCTTGCAGACAACCTCATACCTCACTGATACACCTTTGAGGTCCCCTGTGGTTCATGTAGGGAGAAACCTATTACACCACAATTCCCCCATAGAAATTCCATCATTCGGCCAAGGAAAATGGTGACCCAGGTAAACCCCATGAGTTTATGCCTCCATATTTTTGCTCTTTCTTTCTTTCTTTTTATTATGGAGTCTTGCTCTTTTTGACCAGGCTGGAATGCAGTGGCATGATCTCGGCTCACTGCAACCTCCACCTCCTGGGTTCAAGTGATTCTCCTGCCTCAGCCTCCCGAGTAGCTGGGACTACAGGCATGAGCCATCACATCCGGCTAATTTTTGTATTTTTAGTAGAGACAGGGTTTCACCATGTTGGCCAGGCTGGTCTTGAACTCCTGACCTCAGATGATCTGCTCACCTCAGCCTCCCAAGTGCTGAAATTACAGGCGTGAGCCACAGCGACCAGCCCATTTTTGCTCTTTTCATTAGACCAGTTGAAACATCTCCCAATCTTGTCTTGTGTCTGTCAGAATCCAAACTGTTCTTTAAGGTGTAGCTCAAATGCACCTGTCTTGTGAAATTTTTCTGATTTATCCTTAGTGACTATGCTTCTGTCATTCCAAAACCTCATGATACTTTATTTTAATCTCTCTTAAGGAATATGTTATATACGTCTTGTCCTGTGTGAAAGGATTTGTGTATGTATCTATTAATGTTACTAGATATAAGTATCTTGAGGCGGGTATGTGTGTTTTTTAGCATGGTATCTCATTTAACATTTTGCACTGCTTATGTGTAAATGAAATTTATAGGAAGACCTCTGAGTTAGACTTCTTTGCAAAACCTTCATGCCTTCATTGGAAAGGGTCAAGAGAGCCTCGTCATTAAAATAAGTTTCTGCGCTCATATCAACAGAGAGGAGAAGGACACGCACAGCCCCGCGTCTTGCTAACCTCCCGCACAGGCAGCTTCCTCATAACCATCTGCTCTGAGATCAGTGACACTCTTTCCATCATGTCCTTTGCTTCTTATTTGTGTCATACTCCAAGGATGACCAGATTCCCGGGTCACTCACTGCCTCCCATGCTCAAAACCCTCATGACTCCGGATCTTCCAACGCTTCAGACTTCCCGTGTACCCTCCGGACGTCACAGTGCATGCTAGGACATCTCCCTGTGTCTCCTCCTCTTCTGTCCATGCTCCTTTCCTTCTGTCTCTAAAGGAATTCTGGATCCTCTCCTAAGACATCACATGCCTGTAGTCATGCCGTGGACCTTTTTGTTACCAATAATTCCCACCCGCCAATCGCAAGTTCAAGCTTTTCACTGGTTACCTCCCCCTCTCCTCCTTCCAGCCCTCTCCCCGGTACCCTTTCCCCACAGTCCATGTCTTTGGGAGCTAAAAGTATGGGCTCTGTCACTTCGGCTCTGTCTCCATGGTTAACCATCACAATCACCCTCTTACCCTGCTCTCATTTTATCTGACATGATTAGATGCCTTGGAAAACGACAAGCACGGTTAAATCTGCCTCCGCTTACTCCATACCTGCTCCCGTACAGCCAAACATAGGATGAGAAAAAACTCACGAGCTCTCTGGATGATCTAACTTGAGATTCGTAACCACAGACTTAGCAAAAGGACATTCCTCCTGTTTATTCACACTCTCATTATCCTCAAGCTCTCTTTCATATTTCCTTTTCACAACCTCCAAAAGCTCATCTTCCAGCGTTGCTCTCAGTTGATCTGGCTTCCAATTTTGCCTGGATAATTGAAGGAATCATAGAAGAATTTCTAAGAGCTCTTCTCTCTTTGTAAGCTACTCAGCTGCCAAGCTGGGTCCCCAGGTATCTACTTTCTCTCCTCTTGCTAGAGAACAATGCTTCACAACCTGACTGCAAATTACAGACACCTAGGAACTTTTATAAACACAAGCGCTCCTGCCACACCCCAAGTCAATTATGGCAGACCATCTGGCAGTGGCTTTCAGCTTTCAGAACGTTTTAGAATCCTCTAAACAATTCCACTGTTCACCTAAGATTGGCAGCCTGTGCCATAGACCAGTGGCTATCGAAGTGTGGGCCCCATATCAGCACTGTCACCGTCATTTAGGAATAGGTTAGAAATGCAAATTTTCTGGGCCTCTATTTTCCCAGCAAAACTATTTTAAAGAAATGCCTATTCTTCGTAGAAACAGAAAGTAGAAAGGTGGTTGCTGGGGGCTGGGGTGAGGGGAAATGGGGAGTTCTTTAATGGTTACAGAGTTTCAGTTTTACAAGACGAAAAAGTTCCGGAGATTTCTTTCACACCAATGGGAATCTATTTAATGCTACTGAAGGCTACACTTAAAAATCATTAAGATGGTACATTTTATATGGTGTGTTTTCTTTTTATCACAATTAGAATTTTTAAAATAAAAATTAAATAATGAAGAATTTCCCGTCTGTGTCCTCTCCAGTAGTTTTGCACTCATTCTCTTTTAAATGCTCTCCTGTGTGCCTTCCTTCTTTTTTTCTTTCTTTTTTTTTTTTTTAAACGGAGTCTCGATCTTGTTGCCCAGGCTGGAGTGCAGTGGCTCGATCTCGACTCACTGAAACCTCCATCCCCTGGGTTCAAGCGATTCTCCTCTCTCAGCCTTCCGAGTAGCTGGAATTAAAAGGGTGTGCCACCACGCCCGGCTAATTTTTTGTATTTTTAGTAAAGATGAGGTTTCCCCATGTTGGCCAGGCTGGTCTCCAACTCCTGACCTCAGGTGATCCGCCCACCTCGGCCTCCCAAAGTGCTGGTATTACAGGCATGAGCCACCACGCCCGGCCTCCTGTGTGCTTTTCTTTTCACAGATCACGAAACCTGCTTTGGCCAAGTTTGGCAATGATCTCTGTATGTTGAACTCCACAGTGCTCCTGGGCTCTCCCACTCTACCGGGCAGGCCAGCAGCAGGCGGTGCAGTCAATTACTCCTCCTCCCCGTCTTTGCCTTGGATTTGTACTCTCCTGATGTTTCTCTGCCTTAAATCATTTCGGTTTCTCAATCCTCTGTGCCTCTCTACCTCCAAATTTTGGACTGTCCAGCTTTCAGTCCTGGAGTTTTTCTCATCTGCATTCACTCCTTGAATGATTTTGTTACTGGTGGAGACTGTCCAGGTTCTTGGCATTTTGAACAAATAATTGGACAAAACACACTAAAGAAGGAAAGGACGAAGCAACACAAGCAGAGATTTATTGAAAACAAAAGCACACTCCACAGGGTGGGTGCACCCAGAGCAAGTGGCTCAAGAGCCCAATTACTCTTGAGTTTCTGTGGGGTGTAAATACCCTTTGGAGGTTTCCAATTGGTTACTTGGTGTACCCCCTATGTAAATGAAGTAGTGCCCAGGATCACTCTGATTGGTTGTGGGAGGGGACCAATCAGAGGCTGAAGTGAAGTTACAAAGTCACACCCTATGCAAACATCTGATTGGTTGCAGAAAGCGACCAATCAGAGGCTGAAGTGAAGTTACAAAGTTATACTCCTATGCAAATGGAGACCTGGCCAGAGACCAGTCTGATTGGTTGTGGGAGGGGACCAATCAGAGTTACTTTCAATTTTTCATCTGCCAGGCGTGGAGAGTGGGGGTTTTCCTTTTGATTTAGTTCTAGGAAGTCAGCATGAACCTGCCTTAGTTTCCTGCCTCCAGACTCTCTTCTCCTGACTCAGTTTCATCAGGCCCCAGGTCTAGTCTCCAGCTGTAAAAAGCCTGACGCCTCGCTGATGTGTCTGCCTGGCCCAGCCCCGCTGAGCTCCAGAATTGCTTTTCTGATCTCCCTGAAGCCTCACTTGATGAGTAGCAGACGTCAAACCCAACAGTTCCTGAATGGACTTTCTGAATTCTGTCCTCTTTCTCTAGAACCAGCCTTCTAGTTCCTTAAGACAAAATATGTAGCATCATCTTTACTGTTGAATTTGTCAAAAAATTTTGCTGGTTGTGTTTTGAAGATACACCCAGAGTCCAGTCTCTTCTCACCCCATCTGCAGAACAGCCTCACTCTTGTCTGAACCACCTTCCTCTCTCACCCTAATTACAGCATTTCTCAGAAGCCAAATGGATTTCTTCCCAAATTGTTGGCGTCCTCACTTTGCTCGGAGTAAAACCCTTAAAGAGGCCTTCTAATGTGCAGGCCCCTGATAGCTTTCATACAGCACCCCTCCCCATCTCCTCCCTAACCTTGCTAACTGCACTTCCAACACACCCACCCCGCCCGCTTTAGGGTCTTGACAACCGGTCCCTCTGCATTAAATGCCTTTTCTAATTATCTTCATGGCTCGCTCGCTGCTTCTCCTCCTTCAAGTCTTTGCTCAGTTGTTAATTGTCTCAGCGAGACTTTCCCTGGCAACCTGATTTAAAATTGCAACACCAATCCCAACATTACCTATCTCCTTTGCTATATTTTTCACGTAGTATTGACTATCTTCTAATGAACTGTTTGAGTTTTCTTTTCTATCTGGTCTTTCCCACTAGAATTAAAGCTCTCTGAGGACAGGGACTTTCTGGGGTTTTGTTTCCTGCTGTAGTCTGGGACTTAGAGCAGTACCAAGGTCAAATCAGGGGCTCAATGTCTATTTGTTGAATGAATGGACAGAAAAGTAAATATAAAATAACGAAAATGGAATAAGCCCTTCTATAAGCCCAACTTAACTTACTTTGGAGAAAGGTAAACTAGAAAACTGTGCCCCAGCTTCTATGAAGCAATTGAACATGAGTGCCTTGGTCTTCCTTTTTTCTTTCTTTTCTTTCTTTTTTTTAAATAAAAAAAAAGAGTTATAACAGACTCACAGTTCCATGTGGCTAGGAAGGCCATATAATCATGGTGGAAGGTGAAAGGCACGTCTTACACTGGCAGCAGGCAAAGAGAGAATGAGAGCCAAGTAGAAGGGATTTCCACTTATAAAACCGTCAGAACTTGTGAGACTTATTCACTACCGCAAGAACAGCATGAAGAAAACCGCCTGGTCTTCCTTTTTCTATATGAGTGAGGTGGACTTTCTGTCCTGTGATTAGCTGATTAAGATGACGTCCCTAGCTTGGGTGAAAGAGATTCCCCAGCTGATATTCCTTTTATGGGACTTACTCAAATATTACTAACAATGTTGTAGGGGAACCAAACAAAAAACCTGAGGACCACACTATCATTTTTGCTCTGTTTACCCAGGAAATTGCTACAGAGCCATGCTAGTTTCGTCTCTATTCTTTTTGCACACACACATTTCCTCTGTGTGGAAATATTTGCTTTGGATGGGAGAACTTAGATGAGAAAACAACACTTTATCAATCCATTCACTCAGATGTAACATTTAGCCTTGTCAAGAAAATAAATAATCATATATATATATATATATATATATATATATATATATATATAACCTCAAATGTTAAAAGCCTCAAGTAGTGGAGAGGATCAGAACTCCTTTCCTCTCTCTCTCTCTCTGTGTGTGTGTGTGTGTGTAGTTATGCATGTCACTTTTAAAAAAGGCATCCTTTATTCCATTAGCAGCTGTACGTGTTAGACACCTTTGATTTTTAACAATGTCACATTCAGGAAGACAAAGTCTTCAAACATACTATATTTGGTTAGCAAACATAAAAAGCTGTGAGATAGGATATAATGCAAACTATTTTCAAATTGGGTCCAGGAATTAGAGTGACAGAGGGAATGAATTCCAGATTTGAAGAGCAAACATTACATGTGGCGTGCTCATTGTTGGCTGACTTGATTAGATCAAATGCCATAGTTTTATGCACAGTTTAAATATTGAGCTTCAGCTCTATTCTTTTGATTAAACTTGTTTGCTTGTCTGTGATGATTAAATAAGGGTTAATAAATATAACCTTTGTTTAATCTATTGTAACCAAATTTCTCTCTCTTCCTTTATTGGAGAAATAATAGCTAAGGTATATCTGCAAATCGAGACCATCAGAAATAATAGCTAAAGGCAGATATGCGAATCATAATTTATAAACTTGAGGATGGGACATACCTTTCTATGCAGTGCTGCTTATAACAACAAAACACTAGGTATAATCTAAACTCCCAAACAACAATACGATCATAAGAAAGTACAAAATTCTTTGAAAAGAGAAAATGATATATTAAATGAGGAAATTAGGTTTATAAACATGACATCATTTTATTTTTGTAAAATAATCTATTCATTTTACCAAAGAATAAATATGAATAATTTTGACAATAAAATTCCAAAATTAGTTATCTTTTTGTAGTTAATAACAGATTATTTTTACAGTTTAATTTTTAAAATAATTTTATTATTAAAAATTTTTAAAAGGGCATAATTTTTTAAACCTTTATGGAAATATTTCCATAAAGGTACTTGCCTATTGGGTGAAAATAATAGTTTTAACGGGAATCATCTTAGCTCAGATTTCTGGTTCTATTACTGACTGTATTTCTTGATGGTAATAACCTAATCATTGTAATCTGCAACAATATTCCCAAGACTTTAAATAAGTTTGCTTGTCTATAATTATTGACTGGGAAAGGGCATCATAACCCAGCAAGACAACCGGTCTTCCGTGATGTGAGCCTGGTCTAATTCTGCCGGACGCCCCGTTACCCGGACAGCGCTATTCCTCGCAAGGGCTTGTAGCTACTTTGTAGTATTGGAAAAGCAAACCCTGGGGTCTAGGGTTACTTTTCTGTCAGGTAATGGAAGGTCAGAGTCTCTCTGTAGAAGCAACAAAGACTGTTCCTGTTACTGGATAATTAATGTGCAGATCGTCTCTCTGAATGGCCTTGGAAAGGAATTATCTGTAAAAGAAAAGACTTAATCATCTCAGGGAATTCTAGCAGCATCTCAATCCAATCCCAAGTGGAACATCCTTCCTACAACAAAGCTAGAAATGGATGCAGCGACTCTCTAAGAAGACTTTTACAACAAATATGCAATTTTTTTCCCAGAAAGTTATGTCTCTATTTTCCACTTGTAACCTTTATTTAATATATGCCTTTGTATAGGCATTTTGTTTAATTTCATTTTCTTTGCTTTTTTCTTCTTTTTCTCCTTCTACTGTGCTTTATCTTTATTATTATTTTTAAAAACAAATAAAATGTTAAAACCATGACATATTTTCGTAGAACAAAAATAGATAATGTGAACTAATAATATTCAGAGTGAAGGATTAGTCAGACAAACGACCAATGATGCTATTACTATTAATATATTACATTTAAAATATTCACTTTTCTTTGAATCGTTTGTTAAAATAACAAACATCTAAGGATCAAAAATATTGAAAAATAATTGTCTATACTAAACACATATACATTTTTTCTTGTTATTATTTCCCCAAATAATACAATGTAACAACTGCTTACATACCATTTACATTTCATTAGCTATTATAAATCAGGCAATGACTTAAAGTACCGGGGAGAATTGCATAGGTTATGAGCAAATACTACAACATTTTATACCAGGGAATTGAGCATCCATAGATTTTTGGATACCAAGGGATGACTCTGTGTGTGTGTGTGTACACACACATACATAACACATTTTATCTCTATATACATAACACACTATATATATACATATATACACACACATATATATAACGTGTATATATAGGTACACATACTATGTATAGTTGTATATTTACTATATATACAACTATATATATAGTTGGGTCCAGGAATTAGAGTGACAGAGGGAATGGATTCCAGATTTGAAAAGCAAACATTACATGTGGCATGCTCATTGTTGGCTGACTTGATTAGCTCAAATGCTATATTTTAATGCACAGTTTAAATATTGATCTTCAGCTCTATTCTTTTGATTAAACTTTTTTGCTTGTCTGTGATGATTAAATAAGGATTATATATATAGTTATGTATACTATATATACATAGATAGCATAGTTATATATACATATATAGCGTATATACTATATATATAGCATATATAGCATATACAGTTATATATACATATATAGTTTATACATAGTTTATATATAGTTATATATATAAACTATATGTAATATTAGTATATACTATATAATATATAGCATATAATATTAATATATACAATATAATATATAGTATATAATATATACATAGTTTTTCCCAATACATACCATGGGAGAAAAACTTAAAGCTGAAAAATAATTATATATGAACAATAATTTTTCTCAATAAGCTGGAAAACTACCTGCTTTTAAAATATATAACATTTCAGAAAATGTTACAAGCAGAGCACCATTGTTTCATGGAAACATAGTGTTGGAATCAATTTTGCGTTAAACATGCTAAAAATTCTCCAAATGCTGCTCTTTGTCCCTGAGATAAAAATGCTTGGTTTGTTTCTGAGAGAGAGAACCGGGGGAGGAGGTAGGGATTCTGGGAGACTGAGGAGGACACCTGCAGCAAAACTATAAACAGAAGATCCAATTAGAGATGCAGGTCTCAACCTTGGCCAGCAGAGATGCAACCCACCCCTGGACTAGTCAAATCCATCTCAGGAGCAACTGAAAATCATACCAAAGTCTCACGGGGCTCTGTCTGACCGGAATTAGGTGTCCGTATGCAGCGGACTGCACACAGACGGCAATCATCCATGTGTGTTTTCTCCTCCTTCCCCTTCCTTTCTTCTGTAAGCAGGGTCGTGTCCAGATGCTCAACAAGAAGCTATCTGATTCCTTTTCACAAACTCGACCCTTGCCTATGGAATATATTCCATCTATTAGTAAACAGTGTGCTTGTCTATCCCAGCACAGAGGGATCCAGGCATCTGATGACATTCCTACATCTTACGCACCTCAAAGTAGCTTCAGATAACAATGGCTAAGACATTTAGTATTTCTTGAATCAACATATCTTTGAAAGATTTTGTAATGTTTGATACATACAAAAGCATGTGTGTGTGTGTGTTAATATGTGTATGTCTGTATATGTGTGTATACATGTGTATGTGTGTAGATGTGTATGTGTGTGCATGTGTATATGTGTGTATTTCTGCATATGTGTATGTGTATATATGTGTGCAAGTGTGTATATGTATGTGTGTGCATGTGTGTATATATGTGTGTGTGCATGTGTGTGCATGTGTGCAAGTGTGTATATGTATGTGTGCACGTGTGTATGTGTGTATATATGTATGTATATGTGTGCATGTGTGTATGTGTGTATATATGCGTATGTGTGTGCATGCATGTTTGTGTGTGCATGCGTGTATGTGTATATATACGTGCATGCATCCATTAATGTGTATGTGTATATGTGCATGTGTGTATATGTGTATGTGTATATGTGTGCATGTCTGTATCTGTGTATGTGTCTATATATGTGTGAGTGCGCATGTGTACGTGTGTGCATGTATGTGCGTGTGTGCACATGTGTGTGTGTGTGTGTTGGGAAGGACAGAACTATACTGAATGCCTGCAAATGCACTGCACAGGGAAGCGGTAGAACATCATCACCTCTATTACAGAAACAGATGTAATTTCCATCTTTTCCTCTCCATGCCCTGGGTCCCCCAGGTGATGACCATCACCTGGAATTTAGTTTGTGTATACTATGGGCTAAATTGTGTTCTCCCAAAATTCATCTGTTGAAGTCTCGACTCCTAGTACCTCAGAATGTGGCCGTATTTCAGATAAGGTGTTTAAAGTGGTGTTTGAATTAAAATGTGGCTGTTAGGCTAGGCTTCATCCATTCTGACTGATGTTTGGGGGATAAGAGGACGAGACACCAGACATTCACACAGAGAAAAGACTGTGTAAGTGCACAGCCGCCTGCAAGCCAAGGAGAGAGGACCTAGGAGAAGCCAACCCTGCCGCACCTGAGGCCGGGACTTCCAGCTCCAGAACAGTGAAAACATCCGTTTCTGTTGTTGATGCTGCCATCTGTGGTATTAATTATGGCAACCCTAGGAAACAGATATAGCAGTATACTATTTAGTTTTGTTTATATTTGACCTTTCGAAAATGCCATAGTTTTCTGAGACATTTTTTTACTCGGTGTTTTGTTTTGAAAACTCAGTTTTGGAATTATGAACAGCTGAAGTTAATGCATTTTTCCTGATATGGAATTGTACACTGTTTCAATGTACCAACACTAAGCCTTCATTTACTGATAGATGTTTGGGTTATTTTCTATTCTTTTTTGAGGCACAGTCTCGCTGTCTTGCCCAGGCTGCAGTGCAGTGGTGCGATCTCGGTTCACTGAAATCGCCTCCTGGGTTCAAGCGATTCTACTGTCTCAGACTTCTGAGTAGCTGGGATTACAGACATGAGCCACCATGCCTATCTAATTTTTGTATTTTTAGTAGAGATGGGGTTTCGCTATGTTGGCCAGGCTGGTCTCGAATTCCTGACCTCGTGATCCACCCATCTCAGCCACCCAAAGTGCTGGGATTACAGGCGTGACCCACCACGCCCGGGTTATTTTCAATATTTCTGCTCTTCCCAATGCTGCTGCTTTGAACTTTCTTGTCCACATACCCCGGCACGTAGGTGGAATGTTTTTGTAGGATCTGCAGATGGTGAAATCTTGCTCCCACACAATTGCTAGCCAGCTGATTAGTTCAATGGTTTACATAAGTAGAGGTTTGTTCTCTGTCACGTTTTTGCTTTAACTGGTGGCTCCATCCTCTGGCTGTTGGTCTTTTCTGTAGATTGGATGAAATCGGGTTCATGTCACATCTAGTGTCCTGCCTTCGGGAAAAAATAAAAAGCTCAAATGAGAGAAAGTGGCTCCTCTTTCAGTTGGAGATGGCTTAGGCATTTCACTTTTGTTCAAATCCTCTTGGCCCAAATGACTTGCATTGCCGCTCCCAGCCTAAGGGAAGCTGCAAATGTGGATTCTAGGTGAGCCATGAGGTAGATGTGGGAGGAGCAATTGGGTACATTGATCACAGCATCCAGATACACACTTAAAAAAAAGTGTATCTAAAACATGGAGAGTTCACTTAATTCTTAAGAATCACCTCAAGGAAGAACTTTTCTTCAGATGGTATGAAAGCTCTTGACTACATCACTGAACAATAACCAGGCTGTAAATAACAGTCTTCAGGATTTATTTTACCTTCTGTTTGTCTGTAGAACAGAACACTTTGTGGGAGGGGCTTTGTCTCCCGATTTGCATTCTCCAGTCATTGCCCACTATATTAACTATAAAGTCCTAAACTCTCCAGATTTGCAAAGGAGGGAGCAGTTGTCCTTCAGGGGTGCCTTCTCCCTTTCATCAGCAGAACTCCTGTCCACCTGACTTCCTTTATTGACTTACCGTGCTGAATGCTGATATTGTCAGCTACTAACTTCACGTGCCTGATTTTAGCATCTAAGTTTTGTGTAATACTTAACACAAAACATTCTCTTTTATACTATTTTGTTTTATTCCCCAATTTTTTGAGATTGAAAAGACCATTTATTTTTATAAATGAGGAAGCATCACAGATACTCTCACAAACTACTTAGTTTATTTAGTTGGTATAAAAAGCTAAAACAACAAATGAAGTTGATGTTTCCTGGTACCAAATCTAGAAATTATCCCACACAACTCCTGTGTTTAAGCAACACATACAAAGATTTTCTGGGTCCATAAAATGAAAGTATTGATTTTTTTCAAAAACGAGATAAAATGGGAAAATAATGAAAGTAGAAACAATAACACCTATCTGGAGACATCCAATGCTTTCTCATATTTTAGATATTATCTCTTCCACCCTCTACTTGGTAGCTGTGATTGGGTGATTGATGATGGAAGAGAGGAATATAGATGAGAAGTTAGTGCTGAAACTTTTCTCCTCTCCCCAGTGCTAAAATACACCATGCGCTGTGTGTCAGGTGGTGGGAGGGAGGTGGGGGAGGGGCAGCCTCCTCTGTGCAATGTGTAGAGGGCAGGAGTTATTGTGTGGTCTGGCTCTCTGCACGCCCAGCCATTGCTTTAGTTAGAGCAGTTACGTGGGAAACCATGGATCTACCCCAAAGAAAATACTCACATAGGTTTAGGGACAAGTGTGACCATCTTGTCATTATATCAAAAACATTGCCTGTGTGTGTGTGTGTGTGTGTGTGTGTGTGTGTTATTTCTCTTGATAAAAGGGACTACACATTTCATCCAGTCTACGTAGATTATTGACCTGATAAAAATTAAGATCTTTTATGATTTTATTTTCCCTTCTTTGAGCATTATTTTAGCACAGGCATGCTGAAAGACAAGAAAAAACACAGCCAGAAGACACCAAGTACTCAAAGGTGACTCAGATGTTGAAGTTGTCATACAAGAAATGGGTATCAGGTACAACAAATAATAAATAAAGGACTTCGAGTGCAAGGCACACAGGGTCCAGAGATATTTGAGATCTCGGGAAGAGTGACATAAAGGTCAGGGAGTTTATAATTCAGGAAGAACACATAATACATGGAGTTTCTCACACTGGAGCTAGTCCACACTCAGCCTCCAGCAATCCAGCAAAGTGCCCACTCGAGGGCCTCTACCCGTGATGGTCCAGAGTCTTCTGCTCCAGGTGAGCAGGTATGGGGTGTCTCTTGATTTCCAGATGGTGAATGGCTCTGAAACCTCAGTTTTCCGATGGGTCCAAGGAAGTCACTGATTTTTAATGCATCCAGCTTTTTTGTGTGTGTGCCGATGGCTGCTGTGACAGCTCCAATACATTGGAGTCAAAAGCAGAAGATCCGATTTTGAATCTCTGTGAGACACAGACAGCCCCAGCCTTTTCCAGCCATCCTGGGATACTCTGTGCACAGCTGCTGTTGGAGTTTGGAAACTGACCCATTTTCGGCTCTTGTTCTTAAGGTGGTTGCCATGGCTTCCAGGGGGGAATCTGGGGACTGTCAGGTTCATCTGATGCCCAGAGCCTCTTCTGCCCTCTCGACACAGTTGCTAAACCTTGCAGGATTTGAGGTTGCTGCTCTTTCCATCTGCTGTATTTGGGGGTTTGACACTTAGGTCTGTTGTAGCTGCTGCCCGTGGATATAACGTTTTGGTATTCTAGTTCCTCTCTCATTCTCTGGGGAGAAATGGATCGATACAAAAACCAAATGGCAGCTGCTGCTTCTGTTTTCCTAGACTCTCCGACTATTTGTATTTTAATAGGTGTCTTCGAGGATCAAGAAAACTTCAAGAGTCAAAGGAATTGTTTAATTTAATACCACACACCTGATCATTGGAGAAAAGCATTTGGGGAGACCACGGGATATCCTTCCATTGCAGTTTTTGTTGCCTAACTCCTCAGTCCACTCCTGAGCCCAGCCTGCACTACAGAATAAGGGCCTAGTGCTCCTGGAAAGGGTACCTTTCTATTCCTTTTGTATGTAAATGATTTTAGGTCATTCTGACCTGATTTTATGCACTGGTATTCTTTTCTGACATTTCTCTAATTTTGATTGTTCGTATTTTTCTAAGCCAGAGTAAATGTTCCCCAGAGATGGAAGACATAAAGCTTGTCAAAAAGTCTGTGTCTGATTCATCGGCTGACCTTACTGTTCTTTGTACAGTTCTACTCCCCGCCATGGGTTCTCAATAAATATTAATTGAATTGAATTGAATTTACACTTTGCTCATTTCACAAACAGGTTAAGTGAAGATTAACAACTTCACAGCAGTAGTAGCAGACTGAATTAAAGAATATCTGTGTATATCTGCAGTGTCTTGAATTGGCACAATAAAAATCTCTTACTATGGAAAAATCTATAGTTATGGGAAAAATTGTTCTTAACACCTCACCTATACTTGCTCGTAGAAGCAGCTGTGAGCATGTATACACAATTCTTCATTTCCCCTTAGCAGCAGGCAATTGCAAAAAATTTCTTAAGGACTTAACAATTTCTCTATATTATTTTCTAATTAATTTTTGGCAAGAAAACAAGGTGAAGACAGACATGGCAATACCACAAATTAGAAATGTAAGGCTATGCATGAAACAATCCACTGAATTTCCTCTTAGGTCAGAGGTTTCTGTGTAAAATGTACAGCTATAGGTGTCTGACTTTCTTTTTCTTACTTTGATTTATGCCTTTCTACAAATGAAGTGAAGGGTGAAACACAGGCTACCTCTGACTGGTGCACATCTAAGTTTTATAAAGACCCTTTTCAGTCTGAAGCTACTACAATTTTTTTATTCCCCTGAAAAGAAATGGACTTGGCTTACCAAAATATCACCCATGGAAGAGCCACAAAAATGCAGTACTAAGAACATTTTTTTTTTTTTTTGAGATGGAGTCTCGCTTTGTTGCCCAGGCTGGAGTGCAGTGGCATGATTTCATCTCACTGTAATCTCTGCCTCCCAGGTTCAAGCAATTCTCCTCCTCAGCCTCCCAAGTAGCTGGGATTACAGGTGCTTGCCACCACACCTGGCTAATTTTTTGTATTTTTAGTAGAGACAGGTTACACCATGCTGGTCAGGCTGGTTTCAAACTCCTGACCTCAAGTGATCAGCCCTCCTCGGCTTCCCAAAGTGCTAGGATTACAAGCATGAGCCACCATGCTCAGCCACTAAGAACATTTTTTAAATTGTTAGGTAGCATTGTTTACTTTTTTTGAGATGGAGTTTCGCTCCTGTTGCTCAGGCTGGGGTGCAATGGCATGATCTCAGCTCACTGCAACCTCCACCTTCTGGGTTCAAGTGATTCTCCTGCCTCAGACTCCCAAGTAGGTGGGACTACAGGCATGTGCCACCATACCCTGCTAATTTTGTATTTTTAGTAGAGATGGGGTTTCACCATGTTGGTCAGGCTGGTCTTGAACTCCTGACGTCAAGTGATCCACCAACCTAGGCCTCCCAAAGTGTTGGAATTACAGGCGTGAGCCACTGTGTCCAGCCCTAGGTAGCAAGTTTTAATCTATCCTTATTCAATTTCCTATACTTAGTTTCCTCTTATATTTATGAGCTTATAGTCCCAGCGGTTTGAGAGACTGAGGTGGGAGGATTGCTGGAGACCAGGAATTCAAGCCTGCAGTGCACTATGACAGCATCTGTGAATAGGCTGGACAACATAGTGAGGCTCCATCTCTACAAATACGTAAATACATAAATAAATACATTTCAAAAATGCAAACATCTTACTTCTCAAATCCCCAAAAGCTTCCTAAACTGGATTGCCCTTTTCCTCACTTCCTCCGTAAACATGCCTTGTGAAAAGTGGTCTGTGATCAGGCATAAATTGGGAAAAATGTGTTGTATCATGATTTTGTAAGTTACTAATCCACGTTAATATTTAAAGTTTGAAACGCTTGACAGAAAAGAAGATGTGAAATGATTTTCCTACTACTTGAAGAGTGAACACTTTATCAGGAAAGGTAGATTGCAATTTCATGCAGCTGTCATTGGCCAGTTTGGGAAATGTTTTCTAGGGGCAAAGGACTCCTGCTTCCATGAAGTCATTAATTCTAAATGCAACGCTGAGCAATAATTTAACCGCTCTCTAATTTCAACTGGGAAATTCACACCTCAAGATTTTGAGACTCAGTAACTTTGCCTGGCCAAATCCTATTTATCTCTTTACACTCTATTTGGTGTCCCTTATACTATTCTATACTGGAGACGTGACTTGAAGAAGTATCCTGTCTTGTCTCTTCCTCCCAACCCTTAAACAGTTCTAAACAATAAACATTCATTATTAATGGAATATCTTTTTAAATAAAATGTTGAAATCACAAAAGGATGTCCTAATGAGAGGGATTGTGTGTTTTGCTTTCCTATCTTGGCACAGGAAAGAAAGAATGACTAGCTATAAAAATAGTGATTTAATCCCTTAGAAAACTGAGCTTGGCTTCGGACACTTTAGGAAGTACTGGAGGTAAAGTTGACTGTGGCTAAATTCTCCATATTTTCGCTGGCTAATTTCATAAGTGAAATTGATTGAGAAGTATTGCACAATAAGAGAATTCTAAAAACTTTGCCCTGATTGAGATAAATATAGGGATAGGTATAGATACAGATGATTTGGCCGGGCACGGTGGCTCATGCCTGTAATCCCAGCTCTTTGGGAGGCCGAGGCGGCTGGATCCCGAATCGTGGTCAGGAAATCAAGAACATCCTGGCCAACATGGTGAAACCCGTCTCTACTAAAAATACAAAAATTAGCTGGGTGTGGGGGCACGTGCCTGCAATCCCAGCTACTCGGGAGGCTGAGGCATGAGAATCGCTTGAACCCAGGAGGCGGAGGTTGCAGTGAGCCGAGATCGCTCCACTGCACTCCAGCCTGGCGACAGAGCGAGACTCCATCTCACAAAAAAGATGTAGATGATTTATTATAGAAACAGCAGAATATAGAGGTCTTGTATTTCCTTCTCAGAAACCTTATAGAAATATATAGAAATAGAAAAAGCCTTATAAATTCTCTGTAGAATGTAAAAATGAACATAGCAATCCTAGTTAATATTAAATTATAATGAACTTGCAACTGGAAATGTGCATGAGTGTTTTCTAATATCCCTTGTTCTCACATCTGAAATGGGAAAGATTTATCAGTGCTCAAAGGCATGTCTATTGAACAATATGGCTTTAATTCTTTACTACCTTCATATTAAACATGAGGCATGACAAAATGACCTTATTTCTGGATTTTTCTTGAGCTGATCTTGAGGCTGTGGTTTTATTGCTTCTTTCAGTTCTGATAATTCAGCATTACTTCAGGTGATGATTTTAGATCTGAGTCTATGAACTCTCCCCACAGTCCTTACTGACTAGACAATGGACATGTGGCATCTCAGTCCTTACGCGAGAGATCTCTGAGGATCAGGAGGGTTGCTTCTCTTCAACTTGGTGTTTTATTTATTCAATACACATTCAAAGATGTATTGAATAAATGTATTCAGATATGTAATACTAAATCCTTACATGTTCAGATATCTTTGAGTCTTCGTAATTATGTTCCGTGCTGGGAATAATAGAAGAGAAGGAGAATCCATTCCTCCAACGATACCTCAGTCTAATGAGGAGGAAAGAACACTCTAGTAGAAATAGGAACATCTTGCTACAGAAACAGATGAGGTCACCTGGCTCGGCATCGGGAAAGACTTTTCCAAGGAAGCAATAATTCATCTGAATGTCAACAGATGAAGGCACAATCTAGATCGAGAGGGGAAGTGGGTACAGATGAAGGCACAATCCAGAAGGAGAGGGGAAGTGGATGGTCCCAGTACGGGAGGAAATGTCAGAGACATGGAGATGGAGTGAGTGAGGCTCCTCGCTCAGAGGGACTGCAAGGCCTGGTCACATGGTAGGACCCTATCGTTAGAGCAGAGGCTGTGAAGAGTGATGTAGGATGGGCTGAGAGGTGTAGGGACTAAATGACCAAACTAGGGGTAATGCACTCAGACCTGCATTGCAGAGAGACCAGTCCCAGGTTTCTGAACTTTAAATAACGCAAAAAGTAAACCATATAAAAACAATATTAAAAGAAGTCAAGAAAATTAAATTGGGAGAAAACTTTCTAAAAAGGGAGATCACCAATATTCCAGTAAGATCTATCATTTAAGTGAAATGAGAACAATAGGTGCATGGGATGACGTCATCAGGAGTAACGCTGTTACAACAAATGTGCACACACCGACTGTGTTCATGGAATGGTGAGAACGGCTGTGTTCTCAGGACTCCGTCTCTTCCAGGCCCAATATTTGCAAGGGAAAGGAATCTCCAAACTTCTTCCCTGAATGTGGACAGCAGGGAGCTGCCAATCTTTGCAAACTCGGGTCAATAGATGAACCATTTCCAGGAATGCAACCTGCTTCTCTTGGATGAATGAATGTCCCAGTAGCCTGGCCCTATGTGTATAAAGAAATAGATAAAGAAAAAGATATGTGGAAATCCAATATACTTTAGTTTCCTCAGTTGTAAAATGTGGGTGGTCAAGTTACTTATCTTGGAAAGTCCTTCTGAGAATTCAATGGGCTAATTCCCATGAAGCACTAAGAACATCACCTGACTTGGCAGAAGCCGAATGAGTGCTGGTTATTAGTGTTAGCAGTAACATTGCCATTGTAAATGAGGAAAATAAAAGTCAAATAACCTTCTATAAATTAATATTTAGTCTTAGAAGTATCATCAACAGAAGCAGAATGAATCTTCCATTTGTTCTACCATTGTGTAGACGTTAGCTATGTTTGATCTTTAGAGTTGACATCCCTATTATAATGAAATAATTTCAGGAAAAACTTTTCCATAAAACAGTAGAAGAAAATGAATAAAAGAAAGAACGAAGAGAGAAAGGTCAGCTATTGATGGAAGGCAACATTTTTCATGTCAAGAATAAACAGTCCAGGGAGTCAAGCCCTCTGCCTAGGAAGTTTATTAAAATTCTCAATGAGCTTGTAGCATCTTAAACCATTTCAAATAACCATCTGTGGAAAATCACCGAGGTAGTTGCGTGTTATGCTAGTTTCTGGCTAAGCGGGAGGAACTTCAGTGTGTGCACAATGACGCATAAGGGGTAGGCTGTCATCTTTAAGGAAAAAGTATTCTAAGTGACACTCTGTCAGAGATTTGCTGTGTTGTTTGTACAGTGGATGTCAAAAAAACAAGCAAGGTACATGTCTCTATTTCTTCCTGATGCAATTGATTACAGAACGTATTGATAGTTTTTAAATGAGTGGTCCACTCTGGATTTTCTGGTTTGGGTTTTCTCAAAAATATTAAAACAGCAAATTTCAGACTGGGATATTTTTTAGTGAGTCAATGTAAAAAAAAGTATGGTTAATACTAAAAATACACATCATGGCCAGGCGCGGTGGCTCATGCCTGTAATCCCAGCACTTTGGGAGGCCAAGGCAGGCGAATCACGAGGTCAGGAGATTGAGAGCATCCTGGCCAATGTGGTGAAACCCTGTCTCTACTAAAAATACAAAAATTAGCTGGGTGTGGTGGCACGTGCCTGTAGTCCGAGATACTCAGAAGGCTGAGGCAGGAGAATCACTTGAACCAGGGAGTCGAAGGTTGCAGTGATCTGAGATCACGCCATTGCACTCCAGCCTGGCGAGAGAGTGAGACTCCTTCAACAACAACAACAAAATCAAAACAAACAAACAAAAAAAACCACATCCGGGTTTAGTAGGTGATTTTTTAAAACCACGGCTTCAGCAATTGCTCTGTATGTGTAAATCAAATTTCCTTAGTAAGAACTGTTGGAAACAGGATATCTTCCTGTGTGTTTCCTACACATCTAATCAATGGAAAGTACTCCCCAAGTCCAGAATCCCAGCCAACTGCAAGAGACTTCTTCTGCCACCCCTCTGACGAGTCACCGTTTTCTCGCCACTGCTCCAGGGACCCTCTTGGAAGGACAGACTTCACTCCAGAGGCTTCCGGTTTGGGAGGGAACCAAATATCATTGGTGTTTTTCTGTGAACTTGACAAGCAGCAGTATTATCTCAGACATGTGTACTGCTTTCAACCCGCTAACACTTACTCAACTGCCTGCTCTGTGTCAGGCACTTATTTTCTGACCAATAAATAATTCCAAACAAAACACAAAATAAGAAGAATGGTAATAAATTATGTGTTGTAAATTACTTCATCTCACATATTTTATAAGGCTATGGAGAGCCTTGCTTTCAAGGCTGGTTTCGTGACATACTTGTATAAAGAAAATGAAAGCAAAGCTTGCATTTTAATGTTTGGAGTACACGTAGGGTGCATTCGTTATGCTCAGCCGCTTATTTCTGGTACAGGTAATAATTTTCATCCCATTGAAAAATCTAAATTTGTAAAATATTTGGTAAGCACTTAAAAATAGAGATCTGAATGAAATGGTGGGTTCTAGCATCTATAATGAATAAGAATACTTTGAAAATTTTGGCAAATTAGACACAGCAAGTTTTCAGAGAAAGGAATGATGGAAGCTTTCATGATTAGGTGATTTGCCTCTTAAATTTAATAGGCTTTGAAACACAGTTAAAGGCCTCAGAAAACTCCGTGTGATCCAGCAACCTTATGTTAACCTGTGATTAAATCACATTCCTGAAAACACCTCAGAAAATGCCTTTTGATGAGAAACAATTCAATTCATACTCTGAAAGATGAGCCCCATCTGATAAAATCATTTTTTCAAAATCCTCAAAATATATTGCCAAGGTGGACATAAATTTTAACAATGCTCTTCTTTTGTGATCCAGAATTATAGATACTATGCCATTTTTTCCTCACTTTTTAAGCCAGATTTATTCTTTAAAAAAAAAAAAAAGTTGGCTGGGCACAGTGGCTCACTCTTGTAATCCCAACACTTTGAGAGGTTGATGTGGGCGGATTGCTTGGGCCCAGGAATTTGAGATCAGTCTAGGCAACATGGCAACACCCTGTCTCTACAAAAAATACAAAAATTAGCTGGGCGTGGTGGCACACGCCTGTGGTCCCAGCTACTCAGAAGGGTGAAGTAGGAGGATGGCTTGAGCCCAGAGGTCAAGGCTGTTGCGAGTGGTGATTGCACCATTGCACTCCAGCCTGGCTGACAGAGTGAGACCCCCATCTCAAAAAAAATGATAATAATAAAATAAAAATAAAATAAACGTTTTTAAAATTTTTAACTTTGTATTTATTTATTTATTTATTCATTTATTTATTGAGACATGTTCTCCCTGTGTTTCCTGGGGTGGTCTTGAACTCCTGGGCTCAAGCCATTCTCCTGCCTCAGCCTCTCAAAGTGCTAAGATCACAGGCATAAGCCACCGTCCGTGCTCAGCCAATCCAGATGTATTCTAAATAATGACAATTCTCTGTCAAATAACCTGTATAGAAAGAGAAAATATTTAGTAAAAACTTTTCTATTCTTTATGATTACCACATTATTTTTAAAATATGCAAATTGTGCCCATTAAGTCATTTATTTTAAAAATATATGCCAATTAAGTCATATATTTAAAAACATTTATTAAATTAAAACATATTAAAAATATTATTTTTAAAATATGGTCCCATTTAAAAAATGGGACTATGGCTAAGAAAATTTTACAATTATTTGCACCATTAATTAGTCAAATAATCAGTTTTTGGTAGTTTAAAGAGGAGGTATTTTCAGGCCAAAGTACTAAATAGTCCTAAGAATTGGGTTACAAATGGGATTCAAGCCTGAGAATAGAGCAGGAGCAATTTCCTTGTGAGCTCCTCAGCGTTGTCCGTAGGTTCTCCTGTAGCCAGTGTCCACACAAGAAAGCCCAGGGCAAGAGAATTGTCTGGCAGGCCCTGGACAACCAAAACTGCAAACTTACTGTTGACTAGAAATATCAGATATTTGTCATGCATACTTTCTTCAATAACTTTGACTTAACTATTTAGCTAACTGTCTTCTGTCAGGAGCCTGATAAACACTTTGAGTCTTAGAGAAATAATAAAAGATATGAACATTGCCCATTGTCCTGTATTCTCCACGTTTTCTCTAAGTCACTTCACTCTCTCAGATCAAATGACTAGGAAGTCGGGGGCGTTACTTTAGCTTCTTAAAGAAATATTTTTCTTCCAAATTAGTAGTCCACATAGTTGTTCACATTTTGTTAAGTGCTGGTTTAGGAAATGATTTTACAAAATAATTCCAGCTTTCTTCATGAAGGTAGTTTTAAAGAGTTATTACATTTTATTTTTACATGTTTTTAAAATTGAGAGCCGTCATCCTTTTTAGGAGCACAGCCGTTTCTAGAGACAAACCAGGCTGTTTTCATTTAGTAGATAATAGTGTTATAAGGACACTCTCCTTTATAATCTTCCCCAAGGAAAAAGCAAACACAAAATACAAAACACCATTTCAGAAGAAAATGGTGTTATCTGTAAATCACATATATTTGTACAGTTCAAGAATACTTTCTATTGCTGACAGTAATGACTGTAAATAAATAATTTATCAGCCCAACTATTAAAAATTAAAAAAGCATGGGCAACATGATGAGACTCTATCTCTATAAAAAATTTAAAAATTAGCCAGTTGCGGTGGCACATGCCTGTAGTCCCAGCTATTCGAGACACTGAGGCGGGACAATCTCTTGAGACCAGCAGGTCAAGGCTGTGGTGCACTATGGTTGAGACACTGCACTTCAGCATGGGCAACCCTGTCTCAAAAAAAAAAAAAAAAGTCAAAAAGTAACATGTCGGAGAGAGTGCAGAGAAGAGGGAACACTTACACACTGTTGGTGGGTATGTCATTTAGTTCAATCTGTATGGTAAACAGCACGGAAATTTCTCAAGGAGCCTTAAATAGATCTACCATTCAATCCAGCAATCTCACTGATGGGTATCTACCCAAAAGAAAAGAAATCATTCAAAAAAACACCAGCCATTCGTATGTTTATCACAGCACTATTCACAATAGCAAAGATAGGGAATCAATCTAAGTGTCCATGAATGAATGAATAAAGAACATGTGGTATATTTACACTGTGGAATACTACTTCTCCATAAAAAAAGGAATAATATCTTTTGTAACAACATGGATAGAAATGGAGGCCGTTATTTTAAGTGAAACAAGGCAGACACAGAAAGGCAAACTGTATTAGTATATTTTCACACTGCTATAAAGATACTACTCGAGACTGGGTAATTTATAAAGGAAAGAGGTTTAATAGACTCACAGTTCCACATGGCTGGGGAGGCCTCAGGAAACTTACAATCATGGCAGACTGGGAAGCAAGCACATCTTACATGGTGGCAGGAGAGAGAGAGGAGAAGATGAAGTAGAAGAGCCCCTTATTAAAACCAGCAAATCTTGTGAGAACTCACTCACTATCATGAGGACAGCATGGGGGTAACCACCTCCATGATCTAATCACCTCCCTCCCTTGACATGTGGGGATTACAAATTGAGAGGAGGTTTAGGTGGGGACACAGGACATAGAACTAAACCATATCACAAATATTGCATGCTCTCACTTGTAAGTGGGAGCTAAATAATGTGTGCACATGGATGTATAGTGTAGAATCATAAGCAATGGAGACCGGGAAGGGTGAGGGGGTGGAGGGGTGGATGACCAGAAATGACTTAATGGGCCCAATTTGCATAATTTGTGCATTCACCATTACACAATCTATGCATGTAACAAAATTGCACTTGTGCCCCATAAATATATAAAAATTAAATGAAAATACATTTTTCAAAGAATGTATCAGCCCATGATGGTCATCTATATATGAACCTAATTTATATATTTTCTAACAATTATTCCTTTTTCATATTTATTAGCTGCTAGTCTACTTCTTAGCCAGTTTAAAAGAATGTCATTTGTAGAACTAAAGAATGATATTTACAAGAGTAATTTCAAAAAATAGGGTGTATTCAGATCGATAACAACAACAACAAAAAGTCCCATCATCCTGTTGTATGCTAAAGGGTCCCAGATACATTATGTTATGCTTTTTCTTCTACCTGTCCCTGGTAAATATTGTTGCTGGAGGCAACGCATTGAGCCTCTCTGCATCCATTTTTCATAAACATTTCTCCGTAATGACTGGGTACTTGAGTAATGATTAAACATCACAAACATTCCCGAATGTTAGTCTTACGAGCATACTGGGAAACGTGTGAATTTCAAAATAAGACTATAAATTATTTTCTTGACTTTTTTCAGCTGGTGATCTCTCTCTCCAATAGAGCATAAACTGTCAAATGCTAACTGTTACCTCAAGTTGTTTCTTTCCTTCAAATAAGCTCACAAATATCTCTTTTTTTCTTCCTCCCTTACTTATAAATGTGAATACACACTCACAAAATAACAGGGCTTTGTTGTCACAGTAAAGTGTTTGATCACACATGTTTCATGTCTTAGGTTTAAAAAAGCAGAGACATGTCCAGAAAAATTGAATTAAAAACCTTGGAAATATATTGGTTGATTTTTATAAGTCAGAAGCTTCTAAGATGTGTTTTCTTACTGAAAGTTGACAGACTACTTTCTAAAGCATTTGCATAGATCTTCCAGGCGGAATTCTTATTGTGCCCGAAGTCTTAAATTGCAAATTGTACTGCAATGTAATGCCATCTACTGCATATTACTGTGTGAGAATACTTTGGAAATATCACTGAAAATCACAGGAGGCTGTGAATTCCGACTAAATTACAATCATAATCCTGCCAGGATCTTTGAGGAACTTGTACTATTTTATTAAATACCCACTTAGATATATGCCAGGCTAATAATGAACTTGTAATCTCACTACTCACATTCAGAAGAGGATAAATTAAAAATATTTTGAAATTATTTAATGTGGCTATTTTCAAGGACTATTGTATATGTAAAATGCATGCACAGAACTGTTTTGGAGAGTGAGGTGCAGGGTAAAAGGCACACTTGACTATTCAGAGAGTCGTTCTGTGTCCAGCACATCCAGGCCCCCCCAGGTGCCTGCAGCAGCCTCAAAGGCAACATGAGAAATCACGTCGGAAACCAGCGCCCTTGCAGAAATCATGAGCGGCTCAGGGCTGAGACGCTGGGAGGCTCATCCCATCTGGTCAGTCAATCAACCCCTGCAGACTTCAGCCATGAAGGAATGATTTCCTGGGGTCAGACTCAATTTTTAAAGAGAAGCCAGACGTTTAGGTTTTCTGTATAAAAATGAAAATTTCTGGCTTTATTTTGTAAAACACATGCATGTTAAACAAACTTGTCTTTAGGTTTTACATGAATTATAGCTTCTGGTTTGTGGTCTTTAAACAGCACATCTGAATAAAAGTCCCGATAAGAAAAATATATTTTAATTTTGAAATATTAATATAGTAAAAATTGATTATGTTTGAAAATATATCGTCCAAATTATCTTGTAATGACATAGGCAACTGAGGTAGGAGGATCGCTTGAGCCCAGGAGTTTGAGACCAGCCTAGGCAACATGGCGAAACCCCATCTCTACAAAAAATACAAAAATTAGCTGGTTGTGGTGGTATGTGCCTGCAGTCCCAGCTATTCAGGAGGCTGAGGTAAGAGGATCTCTTGAGCCCAGAAGGTCGAGGCTGCAGTGAACTGGGATCCTGCCACCGCACTGCAGCCTGGGTGACAGAATGAGACTCTGTCTCAAACAACAAAACAAAACAAAACAAAAAAGAAACAAAACATAAGACCGGTTTTTAACTGGTAGTATAAACCTTGTCAAGAGAAGTTAGCAAAACAGAATCACCAATAATTGATTGGTTCATCCACAAACATTTACTGAGCACCTGCTATGACCGTAAGATTAGGCTTGGAGAGGTGAGGGACAAAAGAGGGCTGTCAAGCAACATTCTTGCCTTCCAGGAGAGCACCCTATGTTGTGTGCTTCCCAGCTCTCTCCAACCACGTCCTTCCTCTGTGACACTGCTTGGGGTCTCATATCCACCAATGCCCCCATCACACATCTCTCCCTTCACTGGCTTGCAGAGGACAATTTATCACAGAATGGGCTCCCCTGTCAAACTACTAACCCACATTAAGATGTTAATGGTTGACACTGATTTAATATGTCACCTTCAAGAACACTTGAGTTTTCCAAAAGATGCTGGTGCAGTTTGTGGCCCTGGGTGGAGTCCTGTTGGATGTTCCTGCATGGGGAAGAGAACGGGGCTAAGTCAATCCTTCCAGAAGGCCTTGCATTTCTTAAGTGTCTCTGTTGTAGCTGTTTCACCAGAAAGACAATGGGTTTGCCTACATAAATTTAGGCACATTGTTTTGTCTTTCATATTCAACATTTTTCTCTTTGTATCCACCATGGGATCATTCCAAGCACCTTCTCAACTCGATCCACCTGATCTTTGCACACTGTGGTGTGCTAGGGAAGGTGTGATAAAGGGTGGAGTTCTGTCAAATATCAGTCCTCTATCATATGAGAGTATGGGAGATGCTTGACAACATCTGATAAGACTGTATCCCAGAGCTGCAAATCACCTTCCACTTTCTATTTTTAAAAGAAAACAGAAATAATGTGTTCATTGCCATTGTTTTAATATTCAATAGTTAATGATTTCTAATTTGTGACTACTGGTTTCAGTAACTGAAGGAAAAGAAATCACCACGTAGCTGTTTGTTTCACTCCGTTGCTGCCGCTGGAATTCCATTCCAGGAGCTGTGATTTCCAGGGTCTTCAGAGGGCTCTGCAGCTCTAGCTTTGGAAAGGCAACAGCATTGAGGAAAAGTTTAATCCAGCAGGCAGCCCACAGTCCAGCTCTTGATGGAGCCATGGTTGGAAATTGAGAATTGACAATATAACTTCTGAAAACAAAAGAACTTGCAACTTTCATTTTTTAAAATGAGTTACTATTCAAATACTATTCAAATACTATTCAACTGCTGTATTATTCTTTTTTTTTTTTTTCAGACGAAGTCTAGCTCTTGTCCCCCAGGCTGGAGTGCAGTGGTGCGATCTCAGCTCACTGCAACCTCCACTTCCCGGGTTCAAGCAATTCTCCTGCCTCAGCCTCCCAAGTAGCTGGGATTACAGGTGCCTGCCACCATGCCTGGCTAACTTTTGTATTTTAAGTAGAGACAGGGTTTCACCATGTTGGCCAAGTTCAACACCAGTTGTCTTGAACTCCTGACCTCAGGTGATCTGCCCACCTCGATCTCCCAAAGTGTTGGGATTACAGGCATGAGCCACCGCGCCCGGCCTCACTGCTGTACTATTCTAGAGAAAAAAGATAAGAGAAGACAGTTGGAGAGCTGCAGGCCCACTGCCATTTTTCCTTGCTTTCCCTGTGAAATGGGAGAAATTGTGCAACTAGGGAGGGAGAATGAGTTCCACACGCAGCCTGAATACCACAGCCTTGGAGGCCACTGTTGTTTAGGACTTCTTTTGAGCAGAAATAATAACAACCATAGTGATCACACCTGTTCTCCCTTCTGCACTTTCATGCATTGATCCCATTGAGCCACTTAATCCTGGAATCATCCTGCGGGGTTGGGCACCATTGCTGTCTCCATTGTGTAGATGAGATATGGAAGCATCAAATGATTGCGTTGGTCACCATTGCCGTCTCCACTGTGTAGACAAGATATGGAGGCATGAAATGATTATTTTTCCAAGTTAAGCAGCAGATCAGGATTTGAACCCCAGCAGCCTGGCTCCAGAGTCTGCCAAGAAAAGTAAGAAGCACCAATTCACTGCGTGTCAGGACATTGTCTAGAATTTATCACGAACATTGGGAGGCAAATAGCGGCTTTTGTCCATCTATTGCACGGCTCCACAATGTGTTGTCAGTTTCTCCTCATGGAGCTGGGCTTCTACGAGGGCCATCTGTTAAGCTGATGATCACACACAGGTCACTCGGATGAACACGTTTTCACATAATCAGATAATTTTCGATGATAACGGCTAATAATGACTCTCAGGTGCTGAGTGCTTCTGACACTAAGGTTTTGTGTTGAGTGTTTGATACACATTGTTTTTAATCCTCAGAACACACTACAAAGAAAATATTATTCTCTTGAGAAGAAACTAAAGCACTGGAGATCTTTTAAAACAGCAACTTCCAGCATTACTCCTGGTCAAGTAATGGGCCACAGGCAAGGCTTTTGAAGTCATCTTATAGGAAGGAGAAAGGCGGAACCCTCAAAGAAAGGGCCCTCCTAAGATCCACCCTGAGCTGTGGTTCCACTGATGGACATTCAGGAAAGGACACGGGAGAAAGAGAACAAGATGCAAGAAAGACAGAGACAGACACACAGAGAGGCACACATACACACATACACAAAAGGAGGGAGAGCAAAAACAAGGGCGAAAGAGCACAACTGTGTTTTTAGAATGCAGGCCATCGTGGGGAAAGGCAACCTCGCTTTCTCCATCAATGCAACAAACAATGAAGGATCGAAGGCTGTCTGAGGATGTCTGGAGGCTGCCCGCACTCATCAGCGGTCGTCAGTGGAGATAAGATAGCTGGCGGTGAGGAACAAATGAGCAGCATGTCATGCACGTGTCTTGAGTAATTAATATCACAGGGACGCGGGGGCCGGCCTTATCTTGCGCCCTGGCTCCTCTCTTTATTTCCTGACTGCGCTATTAAAAAATGAATCACGCACACCTACATAGCATTTTGTCGGGATAATGATAAGCCTTTTTAAAATTACTCACGGCAGCTCTGGGTCAGCCACACAGACGGCCCTAAGTACCACGGTGGAGGAAAAATGTCCTTGTGACGGCTTCGTTGTGCTGAGAGATGGATGGGGCAGAGAGGCGGGAGTGCTTTTTGCAGAAGGTAGCAGTTTCCTGAAAGCAAGAACTGTACCTGATGGGCTAATAGCTTGCATTTTATTTACAGATTCAGTACACTTTTAATTTCTCTTTGATTACATAATACGGCCTCCATTTTGCACATCATTTAGTGATATTTTTTTTTTTCAGGGAAGCTGTAAGCCACAAGGATTTGCCTAGATCATTTAATTAAATGACTCATTTTGTAAATGACCTATAACAATAACTAAGTTGTTTTTAACCTTGTCTCTGGAAATAAAAAAGCTGTGGAGATATTCTAGACAATTTGAAGAAACTATTTAGATTGCATATACGTATAAAAATAGTATGTAGGATTTCTCAGTGTGTGGGTCTTTAGAATATCGATTTGCCATTCTTATTTTAAATTCACAATAGGACTGCAAACACATATTTTTGCACAGTAAGATAAGAACTGTAAGGGAGGTGGGTTTATTGGAATGCTCAGTCCTAATTAGAAAATTACATTTTTATCCACCGAAACTTTGGATTGTTTTCCAAACCAAAACATCAATCACTGTTAGTGTACAAATGCAATGTACACTAACACCCCAAATAGCAATGAAAGTAATTAACAGTTAAAGACTACACACATAACTATACACATCATCGGTGTGCAAATGAGTGCGTAAAACGTTATCTCGGAATAATTTCCAAACGATTTCCTGTAACTAAGGGTTGTAGATCGATGTCTTCAACCAAGTGGGTCAGGTTCTGGAGCGTTCCTCACCCGCATCGCTGACTCTCTTCCCCCAAAATCCAGCCTGTCAAGCGGAGTCCGCTCACTTCATTTCTCACGGAGGCTGTCTGAGGCCCACGCTCGGTGCCGTGGTGAGAGTGTGGAATAAAAATGACAGGTAGAATTTTAATATTCTGCCGGAGCTGGATATGTAAAAACAGACCCAAATTCCAGGCAACTGAGAGAGATCCTAGCACGGTGGGGCCAGCATAGAGCTGGGAAAGGAAGGAAGGTATAATGAAGCCAGAGGGTAAAGTGCAGGCCACCCTCGCAGGGGAAGTGGAAATCGTGCCCAGCTCTTTCTCTTTCGTTAGCTCCCGCTATTTCTAATTGTCCCAGAAAACGCCTCGAAGCCCCTCTGCGCATGCTGCATCCCGGAGCGCCCCTCTCCATGGTCCTGCTTCCCGCATCTGTCACAGGCCTCATGCACAGCGGCCCCTCCTGGGCTGCCCCCCATCCCGCTGGGGCCGGCACCTCAGTCCCCTGGTGGGTCTCAGAGGTGCCAGGTCCCTCCCACCTTCAGAGAGTGACCCTTGCAGGTAAACTGAGGCTATTGCTTTCCTACCTGAGGGCAGGTGATGCCGACAGACTCACCAATTTACAGAATAAAACTCAAACCCCTTCGGCACTGGTCACCCTCAGCCCGGTGTAACCGCTGTCCTCTGGGTTTCCTCACCACGCCCGACAGTCTTCCATGGCCCTCTGAGGGGACGTCTGTCTCTCTCTCTGGGATGTTGCTTTCCTCAAGTGGGGATGACGCTGGGGGTGGCAGGACACCAGGAAGAGTTCAGTAAACAGGGGGCCTTCAGGAAGCAGGAGATGGGCTGGGATGAAGGGACAGGAAGGGGCAGAGATGAGTTTACAAAGGTGTGGGTGCTGAGCGGAAAGTCTTCCCTGGATGTGTGGCTCCTGAGGGCTGGTCCTTCCCGGAAATAGTGTTATGTTCCCAGCAGGCTCTGAATGTAGACTAGTAGGTGATGCTCCAGCCTCGGAGAAAGGTGTGGAAAAAGCACAGGATACATCCCATTCTGTTCTCAAAAGATAGTCTTTCCTCTTGGATGATCTCTAAACTTAAAATACGCTTTCATGTCTCGGAATTGCTTGGAGATTACCTGCATCTCTTCCGAGTCTTTGATAGCTAGGATGCTTTTCCTCAGTGCTGTCTTGAAAGGATTAGGGATTGCATTCTCTTCTACCCTGGTCCCTAATTTCACGCTGCCTGGGCTTTTGCTGAATGCCTTCCTTCTCCTGCACACTAATTGCTTACCTCTTAATAACTGATATTTTATAGAGGTGCCAAGCAAATTATTGGTTAATGTCCATGAAAGGATGCAGTCCACGATACAAGGTAGTATAAAATGGGGTTTTCATTTGGAATTTGCATCACATCTCGATCTCTGCCCCTTTGTCACCTTAGTATTCTTGTCGCATTCATCATCTCACATAAACACGAACAGCTGGACTTACAGGTGGGCACGGATGCAGTCAGCTTGGTCATTGAGATTTAAGGAGAAGCAGTTTGGTCTCCCAGATCGGCACCTCTACATCCTGCCATTCCTTCATCAGGCGTCTTGTTATCTGGAGCTGTAGTTTTGTTTTGCTTTTTTCTTCATCACAGGCCCACTTGTAGCATGCGAATGACTGCTGGGCGGGCTGTGTTTTACATTAAAGCTTTCCTGGCTGAGAGCCCATGCCTCAGCAGTGGTTGGTGTAGCAGCCAGCTGAGTGCCAGGAGCTTAGTCATGGAAGAGCTGCCCAGTGCTCACTGGATGCCCATGCCTCCCCCCACACCCAGCTCCAGTCAATTTGCACTTGGGAAGGAACCTGCTACTAATTCTGGCCAGTGGGCATGAGCAGAAATCGTGCATGGGACAGAGTAGAGATGCTCTTGTGGGCCTGACTGGGCAGTGGCATCCCCATCAGCCTGGATCCCTGCAAGAGTGCGTGGAGCAGAGCCCTCCTCATCAACTCCCACTGGAGACACGCTGTGAACATGAAATACGCCTTTCTTGTAAATCACTGAAATCTCCGGGTTAATTTGTTAACTTTCAAACAACAAGATAACCTAGCACATTCTGAATAAAAATGTGGATATGAGGGACAGCATGTTGCTGCAAGGGGGGGTGCAAAGAAAGTAGATGGCTTTGTCCACATTATCCAAAACAGCTCTGTGGGTGGTACTTCTCTACTCTGGCCATCCTTGTCTCTCTCTCTCCCTTCCGACTTCCTCCTACCTACCTTTCTTCCTCTATCTCTCTCATTTGGAGACGATGGATATTAGTTTCTTACCTTCCTTCTTAGCATCCACCCATTCTACTAACTGACGTTTCCTGAATGCCCATCAAATGGTGGACACCACGTTAAGGTGGGAAGTGACTTAACATGTTTCACATCTTTAGGAAGCCATCAATATCATAAAAAATCATCAGGAAACCATAAAAAATCCAAATGCAGTGTGTGAAATGCTAATAGATATACATATTAATATAAAATTATGTCAGTGACAAAAATGAGAAAAAAAGACATTTCAGCATCATTTGTGTTATAATATTTCCAATGCAAACAATGAGTTATCTTGAGGGAGAAAAGATTTCTGGGCAAAGGGAAGACCAAGAATGAGATCACCCTCCTTCCCAATGCACACACCCTTCCTTCCTTGCCCTGCAACCTGGAAGGTCCCTTGGGACAACCACAACTTTGCAGGCCTTTCACCCTCCTGGGGCCATGCTCCTTCCCCTCACCTGCCTGAGTGAGACTCAGCTCAGACTCCTCCTGGGGCTGACCAGCCTGGAGGGGAACATGCAGCCAACCTACAGGTTACGTTGAACATCAGTTGGGTCAACCTCAAGTGACCCTCACCCCCAAAGTGGCGTATTTCCCAGCCCCATGCATTTCCACTTTCGTAGGAGAGTTCCACATCTTGGTCTTTCTGTACCTCCATTTCCTGTTTCCTGAGCCCTCTCTCCACTGACAGCCATGCTTCCCATTTCACTGGAAAATAGAAAGAATGAGAGGGGAAATTCCTCCAGCACTTGGCATCAGACTTACCCCACTCCCTGCGTTCCAGACACATCCTGTGATTTCATCCTGAGGCCTGGATGTGCCCTTTCTGCTCCAGGGTAGACCCTCAGCGGATGCCAGAGTCCTTCCTCCTGCCAAATCCAGGACAATGCACGACCTTCTCAGCACCAGTTTATCTCATCTCATCCATTATTTTAAGAGGAGACAGGGTCTCACTCTATTCCCCAGGCAGGAGTGCAGTGCAATGGTGCAATCTCAGCTCACTGCAGCCTCGACCTCCTGGGCTCAAGTGATCCTCCAATCTCAGCCTCCCAAGTAGCTCGGACTACTGGTTTGCACCACCTTTCCTGGCTAGGTTTTTTATTTTTTTAATTTTATTTTTAGTAGAGATGGGGTCTCGTTATACTGCCCAGGCTGGTTTTGAACTCCTGGGCTAAACCCATTTTCCCGCCTCAGCCTCCCCAGTGCTGGGATTACAGGCATGAGTTACTGCCCTGGCCTTATCTGACTTCTGTACTTCAGAAATCTGCTGAGTCCTGTTCTTGTTGCCCTGCCCTCTCCCTGTTCTTAGTGCTGATGTGGATGTGTTGTTTCGTTCGTGGGTGATCACTGGGTATGCATGGGTGCATGCTATTGTACCACAGCTTGAGCTATTTCATCTACTGCTGGTGGACAGTCTGTGGTCTCTAATTTTTTTCTTTGGTTATTGTAAGGAGCTCCTCCATAAACATGTCTTTGAGCAGAGGCACACTCTCATCAGATGGAGGCATCAACGTAGAATTGTACACTTTAGATGTATACTTAGAAATGTTGGTACTGTTTGCTGAGTTGCCTTGCCCAGAGCCGTCAGTGGTCCAGCCTTCAGGTTCTCAGCTTTGGTGCCACTAGAATCTATTAGTCCTCACAACTTCTGACAATAAGATTGGCAAAAAAAATCTCAGTTTTATTTCATTTTGTAATCCCCTCTGTATTGGTTACATGGATCATCTTTCATGTATTTATTGGCTGTTTGTATTTCCTGTTCTCATTATGCTTTTTAGACTTTGAATATTTTCTCTCTTTTTTATCCTTTTTTCCTTTGTTTTGTGGGAGCACTTTATATATTATGATGGTTAATTCTTTTTGTATGGATTTGCTTCACATAAGCCCACCCAGTCTGTACTTCTTGCCTCCCAACTTGCTTGTTGTTATTTGTGATTAAGTTGCAGCATCTTGGCTGAGTTTCTAGTTGATGGGGACACACGGTCACATGGACACACACACTGCACACACGCATGCATACACACATGCACACACACAAACACTCATGTACACACACATACACACACACACATGCACACACATGTACACACACACTCATGGTCATAGATGCAAAATCTCAATGGGAGTGCACTGCCTGTTGGTCCAGGATTAGATGCCATGGGGCCCTGGCTACAGCTGCCTAGGTTTTTCAAGTCCTTTCCGGGGACAGGTAGTTGCCAGGGAGAATGGAGCAAATAAATGTCTACTTTTCTTTTATACCCTGTGACCAGGGGTAATATCAGGCATGTATTATCTTTCTGAAATGAACCAGGCAACTTGATTTTTTTTTCCCTGGAATATGTCAAAGAGGCCAAGGGAGCAGGTGACTTTTTCGGTCTTGCAATCTGCCAGCCAATCCATCAGCAGACTTGGGAGAAAGGTGCTCATGAGTGTTTTAGACCCTTGGGTTTAAGGGTGGTCCATGGGCCAGCAATAGTAGACTGAGAGGGGATGCAACCCTGGAGGAGGAAAGCGGGGAAGAGGCGACAGATGTGTCTCAGGGGAGGGAGGGTTGCAGACAAGACCCTGGACCTCTGGGGACGTCAGGAGACCCCTGGATTAGCCCAAGCATTAAGGGGACAGGCACGAGTGTGGAGCAGGTAAGGTGCTAAACAGTCTTCTTTTTCCAGTTTGACTTAGGGTTAGATTTAGCTAGAAGCATACTTCAGGGAAGAACATACTGTGAACCAAAGGTAAAGCTAATTTTACTGCTGACTTTATTATTATTCTGAAGTGTTTCCTCAGATATTGCAAATAACTCATAAAGTTCCCTTTTTTTGCCCTCAGGCTTAACCCATAGTAATCATCACTTCTTAACTGCTCTGGACAGAACAAAACCGAAATGTAATTTATTTTAAGAATATAATCACTTATTGATTACTCTTTTTCTCAAGGAGATAGAATCAGTGTATAAGCCTTTATCTAAGAAAGCCCAGGAAGGTTTTCATTCTCTGTATTTAGTTCAAATTCATTCAAACCTTCCTTATAAAACCAGTATTTCTGGCATTGTGTTGCAGATAATCATTATTTTTAAAAAGGATTCATCATGCTGCTTATGTGAAAAATTCACCGTAGGCAGACAATATTTAATAAGTAAATCAATAATGTTCATTTCAGGGAAAAATTAGGTATAGAATATAGCTGGAGAAGATAATAAAACAAGATCAAATACTAAATCTCAGAACTGATGAACCATTAGGGATAATGCAATTCACTGCAGTGCCGGCTGCAGCGTTATTAGAAAGCTTACATCATAAAATGCTGTGTAAATGCAAATTCAACCTAATTTGTCATATGATTAAAACCCAAGGAAAAAGCAGTCTCGTTGTAAGCGAATGCAACATTTTCTACTTTAGTGAAGCGTCATTGGGAAGAGAACTCCCTTGGCTCAGGGAGCTTTGCTGGTAAGTACATGACCATTTGCAGAGAGGTTTCCTTGCTAAGAGGACCAAGCATATGATCCATGAGCTCTTCTAAGTATTTATGACAAAAACTAATTAAAGATCTTAAAATTGGGAGGGAATCTAGGAGGCCGAGGTGGGCAGATCATGAGGTCAGGAGTTCGAGATCAGTCTGACCAACACCATGAAACCTCATCTCTACTAAAAATACAAAAATTAGCCGGGCATGCCTGCAATCCCAGCTACTCAGGAGGCTGAGGCAGGAGAATCACTTGAAACTGGGAGGTGGAAGTTGCAGTGAGCTGAGATCGTATCTTGCACTCCAGCCTGGGAGGGACCCTTGATATCTTCTATGTCCACCTCTCATTGCCCCTTGCAAAGGCACCACCTAAGAAATTGATGAAGGAAGATCAGCTTGCTTCTTGAACAGAAAGACCGAACTGCTGCTTCAAAGCTAATATTTTCCAAATAGTTTGGGTTTTGTGGATCTGAACTGCAGAGATTTCTCAAAGAACTTAAATAGAACTACCATTCAATCCAGCAATCCCACTACTTGGAATCTACCCAAAGGAAAAGAAATCCTTCTATTAAAAAGAGACCTGCACGTGTACGTTTATCACAGCAGTATTCCCAATAGTGAAAATGCAGAATCAACACGTGTCCATGAATGAATGAATGAATAAGTGAATGAATGAGTGAATAGGGAAAATGTGGCATAAATATATAATGAACTACTAATCAGCCATAAAAACAGAACGAAATTCTGTCATTTGCAGCAACATGGGTGAACCGGGAGGTCATTAATTTAAAATAAGCTAGGTCCAGAAACACAGATATCTCATGTCCTCACTCATATGTGAGAACTAAAAAAGTTGATCTCGTGGAAATAGTGAACAGAACGGTGGTTACCAGACGCTGGTAAGTGTGGGGTCAGAGAAGAGTAGAGGCTGGTGAATGGGTACAAACATTCAGTTAGATGGGAGGAATACGTTCCTGTGTTCAATAGCATAGTAGGGTGACTATCGTTAACAATAATGTACTGCATACATCAAAATATCCAGAAGTTAATATTCGAAATGATTATAACACAAACAAATGCTGTTTGAGGTGATGGATACTCTAAATATCCTAATTTGATTCACATTTTATCACAATATGGAAATATCATATGCAGCCTTTAATATGAACAATTGTTATGTATCATTAAAAAAGAAAAAAAGGAAAGTAGGGACTGGAAAGGTCATCTCTGAAATCTCTTGCAGGGTTGATATTCTGTGACTTTGACCTTTCCTGAGCAGAGGTCAAGTTATACTATCTCAAATTATGTTTCAAGTTTTGCATGCAAGTCCTAGTCAAGTCATAGCCCAGAGGTCCTCTGGTGTTGTCTGACCTTTAGGATATAGTTCACATGGTTGATAACTGCATGATAAGATCAGTGCTTTTAGGTGATCTGTTCCCCACCCCTTTTCTTTGCAGAACCAAGTTGTTCCTGTTGGGCTTTAATGCCAAAGCAATGCAGTCTAGCCACTTGGAGCCAAGGGTCCTAGATTCAGACTCTTGAATTCTCCAAATAGTAAGCATTCAGAGGAAACTCTCCAATTAGATTTCTCTGCTGCAAATTACTAACAACTATTGCTGCCACTATAGCAAGGCTGACTTCATTCTGCACCACTTTCAGCAGGTGACGGTTAATCACGACCTTCCTGGATTGTGGAATAAAAAAAGAAGAGCTCTCATATCCATGAAAAAGAACTTGAATCCATCTCAACTTACATCCTTCAAAATTGTCTGAAATTTCTTCTTCGCTCATGCATCCTCATAAAGATGGTTAGTTGTGGTAATCATGCTTTCTGGACCCCAAATTAAGATGCTGATCTGACTAGAGCAGGATTTTCGTGCTTATTTTTTGATAAAAGAAATAATGTGGAAGAAAAATATTAAGTACATTAAATACAGGGTAATTGGTGGTTGTAAGGAAGTAATACAGCATATGACTTGAAATCAAAGCTGTTTTAGAATATAAGGCATATATAGTACATATACTTTATAAGAACATAGGAGACACCCACATATGCCTTCTATGAACATGAACATAGAATATATGTGCACTCTGCCTCTGGGGTAACTGAGGTTACTAATGATATTCTATTCTAGTTACTCTGGTAATTTCCATTGTCACACATTCCGTACCTCCAGGGGAATCCAAACGGGATATACATAAATGCAAGTAGATGATAAAGAAATCTGAATCATGTGTCTGCTTTGTGGGCAATACCCAGCTTTTACATGCCTTTGGAAATGATCATTTTCCAATGGTTTAAGTCAGTGGCTCTTAACCTGGAGAGCTTAGAAGACCACAGCTATCTAATTTTCAACTGGGGATTATGGGGTTTAATCTGCCTGCCTGGCAATTTTTAAAGCTTCCAAGGTAATTTTTATGTGTAGACAAAGTCCAGAGTTGCTCTTCTGTGTGAAATAAAGATAGAGTTCTGTCTCTTGAAAACACTCAGTAGTCTCTTCACAAACACTGCCCCATAAAAACCTAATGAAAAAGAGAAGAAAAGATAGGGTTGACTTCACTGAAGTTCCTTACACCCACGGCAGAGTTTCTGATGGGACTCTGTGTTTTACTTTTTGAGGCTATAAGCATTTGCTATGTTTTATGGATGATTCATCTGCTATAGTCTACTCTGGAGATGTATGGTTTCTTCTTACACTGTTGGTGGGAGTGTAAATTATTTCCACCATTGTGGAAGACAGTGTGGTGATTCCTCAGGATCTAGAATCAGAGATACCATTTGACCCAGCAATCCCATTACTGTTTATATACCGAAAAGATTATAAATCATTCTACTATAAAGACACATGAACTCATATGTTTATTGCAGCACTATTTACAATAGCAAAGACTTGGAACTAACCAAAATGTCCATCAGGGATAGACTGGATTAAAAAAATGTGGCACATATACACCATGGAATACCATGCAGCCATAAAAAAGAATGAGTTCATGTCTTCTGCAGTGACATAGATAAAGCTGGAAGCCATCATTCTCAGCAAACTAACGCAGGAACAGAAAACCAAACACTGCATGTTCTCACTCATAAGTTAGAATTGAATAATGAGAACACATGGACATAGGGAGGAGAACATCACACACTGGGGCCTATTGGGAGGTGGGTGGTAAGGGGAGGGAGAGCATTAGGACAAACAGCTAATGCATGTGGGGCTTCAAACCTAGATGTTGGGTTGATAGGTGCAGCAAACCACCATGGCACATGTATACCTGTGTAACAAACCTGCACGTTCTGCACATGTATCCCATAACTTAAAGTAAAATAAAATAAAGAGAATTTTAATTGCTCAACTTTTTCTAGATCTTGTAGAAGGAATCCCTTTTTAGCCTATTCAAGTGGAAACAGAAACATGTCAATAAGGTGGCTGGCCTGACTGCAGAGCATTTTATAGGAAATAAGCAATTCATGCTGGTGAATGTTGTAATGATGGGCATGTCTTACCTGAGCCAGAGCTGTGGTTGCAATGAAAAATAAACTAAAGTTTACATGCGTCTCTTCTTTCAGGACCAAAAAATGTTAAGAAATTAGTTGTTCAGATTTGTCTAAGACTTTGATTTTTATATCAGTTGTGTAGCGCACAAATATTTAAAGTATGAAAAAAATCCCCTGAACTAGAATCCTAGTCATCAAATCTCCTAGGTTACTGGACTCTGGGAGATAGATAAATATGCATTTACATTTGTCTACATTATACACATTCACATGCACACATTGGGTAGCTAGAAAAAGCTACCTATGACTAAAAACTCAATCATCTCACCATGTACTGTTTTCATATGGCACATGTGTCATATTTAATATGATACATGTGGCCAGGCGCGGAGGCTCACGCCTGTATTCCCAGCACTTTGGGAGGTCGAGGTGGGCAGATCATGAGGTCAAGAGATTGAGACCATCCTGGCCAACATAGTGAAACCCCATCTCTACTAAAAATACCAAAATTAACTAGGCGTGGTCTTGGGCACCTGCAGTCCCAGCTACTCAGGAGGCTGAGGCAGGAGAATCGCTTGAACCCAGGAGGCAGAGGTTGCAGTGAGCCGAGATCGCGCCACTGCACTCCAGCTGGTGACAAGGCGAGACTCCTTCTCAATATATATACATATAGTACATGTATTACTTACTTATGTCACTGGGTTTCTGCTTCCTCAAAAGGATGTGAGCTCTGCGAAGGAAGGGGTTGTCTGTTTGCTCGTTAGAGCAGTGGCTGGCATAGAGTATGCTCTCAATAAATAATTGCCATTGACTGAATATTAGAAAGCCCAAAAAGCAATTTGTGAGGATTTTGCTGGAGGCCGGGCACGATTGTCCAGTCTCAATTGCTTTGTTCACAGAAGGGTGTGGCTGAATTGCTGTGATATTTAGGGTCAGCAAGCCTGGCCCTATGGTTTATCTACCACATACTGCATGAATTCAGCTAATCAAAACCTCATCTGGAAGGCAGTGTAGGATGAGTACAATAATAATAGATTTTTGCATTTCACAGGGCATTTTTTGGGGCAAATGGACTGATTTGTTGGTTGTTGCTTTGTGATTTTTCGAGAACTGTATTAAAGTGGCTTGTGGACCGCTGTTGCTGTGGTAAAGCTACTCCTAGAGAATGGCAGTGCCCCAGGACGCACAGCAACCCTCAGGGCCAGTAAGAGAGGAAATAGTCTATACATTTTAATCCCGCGTATCTCGTTCCTGCCGCATTCCACTTACCACCTGTTCCAGGCTCACTCAGGGCTCATCCTTCACTGGGGCAGGCGTGCAGGAACAGCACCAGGTGTAGATGCATTAACAGCACTGACAGCTTATGTTCAAGGTGTTGGCCATGGCACCTCTTATTCCATACACTGGGAGCATTTTGAAGAGCAGGGAAAATGAGTTATTTTCTCCAGCCACGTCACGTACAATGCCCGTGCGAAGGAATGTGGGGGCCCAGCTGCTCAATCCATGTTCACTGAATCAAACTGAGCCATTGTCCATTCACCATTTTTTATTTCTTAATATTGGCAAGAAAGCTTGTATTCTGTGCCCAATTCCCCTCAGATTTCCTTGAAACACTCACACAATGAAATAAAATAAAATGAAATAGAATAAAATAAAGTATTCACCCTTATAGATATGTGTTAAGAGGGCCTCAAGAGCACACAACACAGGCTTAATGCAGTGGGCTGTTCCATGTAACCCGATGGAGTTCCAGTTTTCACTTTTGATCTTATTTATGTCAATGCCCTGATATTGATGGGCAGATATTACATCAGAAACAATACAATTAGAGAAGGTGATTTTTTTAATACACAAAAGAAAAGCTTGAGGAGCAAGAATGGAATGTGGCAGACAGCGGGGGATAAGGCTGCAAGTTCCTGCTGTATATTAACTCGATTGATGACTTATTGGGTTGAAAAAAGATCCTCAAACGTTAAAAAATCTGTATAACCCCAGTTTCACTGAAACCTAAAATTTTTTGATACTTTTCTAGAAAATTAACTGATTCTCTGATTTGAGCTCAAAACTGAGTGAGATGCAGACACAAACTATAAGAAGACTTAAAAAAATTACCCATTTATTCATCCGTGCAATAAATTTCAATGTAATTTTTATGAGGTTGTCTTTTTAGGTGTGGATGGTAAAACCATGTTCTCTAGAGTTAGAAAGAGCTGGACATGAATCCTGGCTTTATCACACATCGGCTGTATAATTTTAGGTCTGTTACTTAACTTCTCTGAGACTCCACTTCTTCTCTTTTTTTTTTTTTCTTCTTGAGATGGAGTCTCGCTCTGTCGCCCAGGCTGGAGTGCAATGGCGCAATCTCGGCTCACTGCAAGCTCCGCCTCCCGGGTTCATGCCATTCTCCTGCTTCAGCCTCCTGAGTAGCTGAGACTACAGGCACCCACCACCATACCTGGCTAATTTTTTTGTATTTTTAGTAGAGACGGGGTTTCACCGTGTTAGCCAGGATGGTCTCTATCTCCTGACCTCATGATCTGCCCACCTCGGCCTCCCAAAGTGCTGGGATTACAGGCGTGAGCCACCACTCCTTTCTGTTATAAAAGAGGTAGTATTCCCCATGAGAGCACATGGACACAGGGAGGGAAACAACACACACTGGGGCGTGTTGTGGGGTAGGGGGTGAGGGGCGAGGTGAGGGAACCTAGATGATGGGTCAATAGGTGCAGCAAACCACCATGGCACACATAAACCTACATAACGAACCTGCAAGTTCTGCACATGTATCCTGGAACTTAAAGTAAAATTAAAAATAAATACATAAAAATTTAAAATAGAGATAATGTTCCCTACTAAAAAATGATATATCACTTAACTTTGCAGAACTAACAAAATCCCCAAATTTCAAGTTTAACAACATTCATTTCTCATATTACATGAGAAATGTGGGTTCACTATGGCTCAGCTTTGCATTCTAGGTCTTCCATGCCTTCTCATCTGGGGACTTAGGCTAAAAAAAAAAAAGCAGCCCTGACCTAGATCTAGGACAGGCCCGTTTTCTTGATGGAGAAGGAGAAAGAGGTAGAGTCAGTGCACAGAAACTCATGTGGCATGTCCTCCTCATCCCACTGTGAAAACAAGCCACGTAACTCAGACCAAAGTCCGTGGGGTAGGTATACACAACCGACCCACAGGGGCAGCTAAGTCATATAGTGACTAACGTAGATTTTGTTGCATAGCAAACTTAACACAAAACCATGCATTTAGTTCCCTACTCTTCAGGTTGCCAAATTGGCTGGACTCAGCTGGGTGGTTCTTCTTCTCCAGGCAAAACTTGGCCAACCTTGGTTCTTGCATATGTATTCAGTTGGTCAGTCTAGCATGTCTGGCTATTTCCACGTGGCCTCACTGAGATTTCTAGTGTTTGGTTGGCTGTCAGATATGACAAGGGATTTACTACACCAGGGGACTATCATCACCCTGGAAGCTGACTTGGGCTTCTTCTTTTGGGAACAGAGTTTAAACAGCAACAAAAGGCAGCCCCAAAGCTCAAGTCCCTTTCACATCTCTGCTTGGGTGGTTCTTGCTATTGCTCCATTAAGTGGGGAAGTCACATGGTTCATCCCAGAGAAACTGTGGGAAATGATGAGAGGAGCTGCTAGACCCATTGTAGATGGCTATAAACAGATGGAAACCAAGTATCTTCTGGCCACTTATTACAATCAACTATACATGGTAATGGGATATAAAGTCCTCTTAGAAAGTCATTGAATATTTAAGAAATATATTATAATCTACCATTGCCTTCTTGATCACAGATATTTACTTCCTTTCCACTTGCAAATTAAATGAACTCCTCCAAAGAAGAAACCCCAAAAGTCACATTAAATTAAAAGTCAGTGTCTGGCTTAAAACCCAAATCTCATGCTGATAACTGCACTGGGTTCAGATGTGGCTCTGCTTGATCTGAGGACCCACAAACTACATAGACAAGTTCTGTGCATCCTCTTTCTTACCTGTGACCCAGCACACAGTGACGTAATACAGCCAGAATAACCACAATAGATGCTCATTCAGAGGGGGAAAGAGTGGAACCACTGTAGTTACTGCTCCACAGAAACTTCATGAATTCCTGATGGGAAAATGTTGAAGGCTTTGCTCCTTGATACTGGAGCACTCTGGAGAATGTTCCTTGGGGAGGCCCAGCTGTCATCATTCTGCTTGTGCACATCTGAGGGGCATGTTGGAGAACAGGCCTTATGTGGGTGCTGAGAGGATTTATTCACCTGATTTAGAGCTCAGACAGCAGCAGTGTGGTTTAATCAAGGATGACCATGTTTTGTCAGTGCGACTCTGTCTTTCAATTTGTTCAATTCTAGTCAGCTTTATGTGTTAATATCTACCATCACAGTTCTTTCCAATGATTCTTTCTGACTCTATCTCTCTCCCCTGAATAATAGTTTTCTTGACTTTATCAGACTTCCAAAGACTGTAATGCTTGAGCTGCCTGTACTAGCTTTTGTGGCTAAAATCATAACCAAATGCTTTATGTCAACTCTAGACCCAAGATGAATGAGTGTCAGAGGCTGAAGAAGGACTCTGAGTCCACATTAGGCTGGAAGGTAAGTGGTGCCGTCATGGATAGCCTAATGCATCAGCATGTCCCTAGTGGGGCTCTAGCTGGGAGCATGGTGGGCAGGGTGGAGCCACGGCCTCACCTGCTGGATCCTGTATCCAATCAGTGTAGTGAAACCAATCGTCAGGTTCAGGGTTTCACCTTAGAGTCAGAGGAAAGCGCATGCTGTTGCAAGGAAGATACAAAACGTTAGTTATTTCTTAACTTTCTTTCTCTTTTCCAACCTTGTAGCCACTTAATATCTTCTTCCAGATATATTTGATGCCAGAAGGAGCAGCCTTTTCATCTTCATGTTTTTAATTTTAAAAAATCTACTGGCCTTATGCTCAATAATTCTAATAAAAAAGTGTCTACTCTTTCTGAATTTAGTAGAAATCTGGGATCATAACTTATTTGTTTATATATCATTCAAAACTAATTTCCAGAGTGAATTTTTTTTAAATTTTCAGATGGGATGTAATTTTTCCATTCATTCATTCAACAAATAATTATTAAGCCCCTACGATGCATGCTAGGCACTGGTCTAGACACTGCGATCCAGCTAAAAGCTTTCTTTTTTTTTTTTAATTTTACTTTAAGTTCTGGGATACATGTGCAGAACGTGCAGGTTTGTTACACAGGCGTACAGGTGCCATAGTGGTTTGTGGCACCTGACCCAACCTCTAAGTTCCCTCCCCTCAGAGAGGGGAGGAAACTTAAGTAAATATTTATACTGACTTTCTTAGATGCAGGTGAGTACAATCTACCTGGACTGCTTGTTTTAGGCAATGAAAATAAAAATATTATTGTTGGGCCAGGTGCAGTGGCTCACGCCTCTAATACCAGCACTTTGGGAAGACGAGGAGTGTGGATCACGAGGTTAGGAGTTTGAGACCAGCTTGACCAACATGGTTATTCGACACGGTGGTGCGCACCTGTAATCCCAGCTACTCGGAAGGCTGAGGCAGGAGAATCGCTTGAACCTGGGAGGCGGAGGTTGCAGTGAGCCGAGATTGTGCCGTTGTGCTCCAGCCTGGGCAATAGAATGAGACGCCAGCTCAAAAAGTAATATATACATATATATAAAATAATTATTATTATTGTAGTTACCCCTTTGCTTCCTTAGTGCATGAAAGCAAGTACTACCTGAAAGTATTTTTAGCCAAGTCTTATTTAATGGTCTTCATAGGGCATAGCTCTAACTGCATATTATTAGGGAAGCACCAGGCCAAACTTGTATTTCACTCCCTGGTCTCATCCTCGGTCTTCCCCTCTAGCTAATGTCAACACTAATCAAATCGGATTGTAGCGAGGTCTTTGTCTGCAGTTGTTTCTTCAGAAAACTTTGGAGCTTCAATGTTTTTTGCCTTCCAGACAAGCACAGAAGACGCATGCCCTTTTTCTTTTGTTTTAAAGCAGGCTAAAATATGTGTTTGCTTCTAAATGATTCTGTCCCTGAAATGCCAAGCGTGAAGTTGCTTCAAAAACCTGATCTGGATCATAGCAAGTATTACGCTACAGTGGAGAAGAATAACACTGATAACAGCAATGGTAATCATTATAATGGCAATTAATATTTATTGAGTGGTTACAGTATTCCAGGCACCAAAGTGACAGAACGCGATGAGTCACGGGCCTCTCCTTCAAGCATCCCAGCCGACGGCAAAGATGAAAACAGTGACAGATCAACGTGGCAAATGTGATGATAAAGATATTCTTGGCATGTTAGAAAAGTGCAGAGGTGGAAGCCCAAACTCAGTTCACTCTAACTTCACCAAAAAAAGAGATATTTTTGTAATGGTCAACATCATAAGAAAAAGTCAAAAATACATAAACAAAATTGTGTACTTATGAAACAATGTCATGGTCCTTTTGGTTCTGGGAAAATGCAACACGGCAGAAATTCTCTCAATATAAAATAGGAAAAAGGAGGGTCTTTGAGTTTCAAGGAAAAGCTGAGTTTAAGTTTTCTCCATGCCACAGACTGCATACAGAGCCTTTTCCTTCTGCATGTACAGCCTACACAGCCCAGTCTCTGCAGATGCAATCTGATTTTGTTATCAGAAGTTAACTTCACATTTCTACTTTTTTTTTTTTTTTTGAGATGGAGTCTCGCTCTGTTACACAGGCTGGAGTGCAGTGATGCGATCTCGGCTCACTGCAAGCTGAGCCTCCCGGGTTCATGCCATTCTCCTGCCTCAGCCTCCCAAGTGGCTGGGACTACAGGCACCCACCACCACGCCTGGCTAATGTTTTGTATTTTTAGTTGAGATGGGGTTTCTCTGTGTTAGCCAGGATGGTCTCAATCTCCTGACCTCGTGATCTGCCCTCCTTGGCCTCCCAAAGTGCTGGGATTACAGGCATGAGCTACAGCGCCCGGCCACATTTCTACTCTTAATATATTTTTATAAGAAATTGAAATTTATGCATATGGCATGACCCTTAAGGTCTCACTAGGACCCTTCATATCAGATGAAGACCCTTAATGTCCTGATGTGTATTAGGCTAGGACTGAGATGTCTGTTTTCTAAGGGGTTTATATGCACACATTAGGGACCATTTGCCCTACACACTAGACACTGAAACCACTTGCATGCAGAATTTGATTTCATGTTTGTGTACAATTATTTGCTCTTCATCAGAGAAGTCAGCAATATTGTTCAGTCAAGAGCTAGATGGCAAATATTTTAGGCTTTGACAACCTAGAGGCAAAGTGTAAGGTGCTGTGTAGGAAGATACATATCATTTAAAAGTGTAAAAACAATTTGTAGCTTGCATGTCTATGGAAAATAGAGGCCACACTGGACTGGACGATTGGTCTAAGCCCCAGTGTTACCTCTACAGATTATTATAATCCAAAGTATCATGCATACTATTTATATGGATACTATGTTCTTATATGTATCAGCTTGAAATTATCAACAATTATTTTAAATAACACACTATATTTAATGTCGGGACTATTTGTTTTTCTCCTTTTGGTGGAAAATGTTTTCAATATTTTCCTCAAACATTTAATTTATTCTTATAAAATATTTGTAAAACAAGTACAAGTTTGGGCAACGTGTCTGCATGATGGCCATATTTGTTAGTATTCCTTATAGCATTGCTTTGGTGTTATGCAAGAGAATACTTGAAATTGAGAAACTGTGAGGCAGGAGGGTTTGCTGTATTCAACAAAGTGGCAAAATCAATTAGCAGTCTCAATCCTGTTGAGCGTCTCTGTGACTCCTCACCAGCAAAGCCAGTCACTGTCCAGCTGCATCAGCTGGAAGGTTTAAAATTCTGCATGTCCAGATACCAGCATGTTTTAAAAGAGCTGACCTTGTACATGCTAGCACAGATATATCTTCCCTCCTTTAGAGGGAGAAGCCTGTATGAGTTGTATTTTCCTTTATTCACATACGTGTGTGTGCATGTGAGTGTATGTGAAATCATCTGAGCACATCAGAAAAAAAACACCCCAAATTAAAAAAGAAGGAAGGTCACAGAATGCAAATGGCATGAGACTCTGTAATCATGTCTGTTGAAGTTCTTTGCTTTTCCTTTTATGCAAATGATTGCCATTCTTCCAGCTATTTGTCAGCATGGGAGGTTGCCATTGTTATGGAGATGATCCCTTACCCTACCTGTCTTTCTATCAGTGTAGCTGAGGCTAATTCAGTGCATTGATGTAAGATTATTATGGGGTTGAGCACTTATCTGACAAAATTTATGGTGATGAGTCCAGAACACATTGGATATGCCAGTGCTCCCTGATCATGAGTTTTTATGGCATTCCCATTAGCTGGTGACAGCTGTCAAAAATGTAGTTGTTATCGTTTTATTTACTTCTGACATTTGAAGGTCACTTATAGTTTTAATTAAATTTTTCTTTTGTCAACTCAGAAATACCACTCGATTTAGCTCTCTGTTGGTCTTGAAGCTGAAATGGCATTCCAGGAGTTGGTTATTTCAAGATTGCATCCTTAAACTAGTTATTGCAATGATAATGATTATTGAATGCCACAGATATATCGGTGACTATCTATAACAGAGAAATAGATTAAAGGCCCAGCCACTGGACCTAGCATCTGAATGAGAGGCGCTATTTCCTTCCATTCCCTGTTCCTCTCTATCCAAGGGGTTGATGAACTGGGACTGAGATCCTTTGGGGTGATGTAGCTGCCAGATTTGCTCCTGCTGTTGGGTGCTTCAGCGAGCTCTTCCAGCTCTGTGATGCCCTCTGTGTTAGTGGGGCAGCTCCTTCCCCTCTGATACTTGCTTCCTCATGCATTGACTAAGAGCATTGAGACACACTAAGAAGTACACGTTTTCGAAACAAATCAAAGCCCGGAAATTGGCGGGGTGCGGTGGCGCATTCCTGTAATCCCAGCACTTTTGGAGGCTGAGGAGGGCAGATCACATGAGGACAGGAGTTCAAGACCAGCTTGGCCAACATGGCTAAACCCCGTTTCTACTAAAAATACAAAAAATAGCCTGGTGTGGTGGTGGGCGCCTGTAACCCCAGCTACTTGGGAGGCTGAGGCAGGAGAATCACTTGAACCTGGGAGGCAGAGGTTGCAGTGAGCCGAGATCGCACCACTGCATTTCTGCCTGGGTGACAGAGCAAGACTGTATCAAAAAAAAAAAAAAAAAAAAAAAAAAAAGCCTGGAAATTAAGGCTTTATTGGTCCCAGAGCATTTTGACCTTACGGTTCACAGTGACTGGCATTGGCACAAGTAGCTGGTGCACAGTGGTGGTGTGACTGCAGGGACTGGTCAATGAAAATTGTTACCTTAAACAATATTGCAGTTTGTGGAAACTTTGATCACATAGGAATGATTCCTGGTAGCCTTACTGCAAACTGGGCATGGAGCTGGTTAGAGTGCTGATTTTGGGTGGCACTGGCTCATCTTTTCCTAAGCAGGGAACAGAGGCAGAGGCAGAGATTTGACTACAGGGGGTGAAAAAAAGCTTTCCAACTATAGGGCCTTTCAGGGATCAAACAAGATTTGCTAGTTTTAAACTATAAGACCATTGCAATGTTCCCTGTGTTAGTGAGATTTGCCCCACACGGTTTAAGCCAGGGCCAGCTGGTCAGGGACAGAGCTGCTGCCCCCCCCCCACCCCATTCCATTCTCCATTATGTGCCAAGGAAGGAAGCATGGAGGCTTTACATTAGATTCATGTGCTCAAGTGCCAGTCTCCATCCTGAGCCGCCAGTGGACACCGGATTAGTTAGCTATGGGTGAAGGAGGACACATCTCTAAGGAAGCCACCTTCCTAGTTTTGAGCAATTCCCTGTGAGAGGCTGTGGAAGCCATCATAGCACAAAACTGAAAATGCTGCCCGTGGGGAGCTAGAACCCCCACACTGTTAGAGCCCACTGTCAATCACACATTGGCTCCCTGCTAGATGTGGTAACATGGGGCCCGAATTAACCTCTTGGTAGGACAGCTCTGATTTATTTGATGATCCCAGTTTAGAGACTTGAGACTAACTGTGTTCCAGGTGCTGAAACCAAGATGATTTGCTCTGCCCACATCCTTTCAGGATCCTCTTAAGGGCTAAGTGAAATGAATTAAGCAATGGTGAGATGTTCTCCCCATGAGGCCAACACTCTAGGCGTGTCTCCACTCTCTTCCTCACCCCTGCCTCACTGCTTCCTGCTAGGGCAGGAGCATCCACTTGGTGAGTGTGGAAGGGATGTAAACATGGATGCTGTTCCCTTCCCCTCTTCCTAGGAATGAGCTGCCTGCAGGAAGGAGCTTCTGTTTCTGCTCCTCAAAGCCACAGGGGCTTCCAGAGCTTCTTGCCTGGGTCCAGAGGAGCCTGAGATGGGTTGATTAAGTCCATCTCATTCCAGAATTAAGTATTAAAAAGTACACTTGTCTACAGGTATGAGGTATATTTTCCATATAAATTTTACGTGTTAGACATCCAGCTGTTGATTCCCTTATCGAATAATGGGCTTCAAGTGTGGGCAGAGGAAGGTTAGTTTGCAGCTCTCTTGAGCCCTATAATGTCCCATGAGGACACAGCACTCTTTTTCCCCATTGGAAGCAGCATTCATTATATTCATAATTATTTGATTAATGTCTAGAGCCTACTTAATGAAAGTTCATAAAGGCAGAAATCTTGTCTTAATAAGAATGACAACCACATTTATTGACTGTTACTGCAGGCCACTTACAGGCATACTTTATTGTATTGTATTTTGCTTTATTGAATTTCAGAGATAATTCATATTTTACCAAGTGAAGATTTATGCAGACCCTTCTCCAACATCATGTGCTCACTTTGTCAGCAATTTTTTGCAATACAGTATTTTAAAATTAAGATATGTACTTTTTAAAGGCATAATGGTATTGCACACTTAATTGACTACAGTGTGGTGTAAATATAACTTATATATGCACAAGGAAGCCAAAAAATGTATGTGACTCATTTTATTGTGATATTTACTTTATTGTAGTGTTCTGGAGCCAAACCTGCAATATCTCTGAGATTTGCCTGTAGTCTGTTCATAAGTTTACATTTTTTTAATTTTTGTTTTTGTTTTTCCATGTAATGATCCCTCAAAATTTGTGCAGGCAGCACTGCTTCTATTTTGATTGAACGATACAAAGAACTTTGACTCTTCATGTCTTCCCAACTCAGAGGAAGTGGCAGAGCTGAAAAGGAAGCATACACAGTTTGTGATTACCTGAGTGTGTTACACCACCACCTTGCTTTACTTCTTCTCATCCTCCACTCTACCTATTGTCAGCACACACTTGGAGGACTTTTTCTGAATCAGTGAATCAATGCTAGTGGGTTGGAGGAGGGAGGGGCTTAGGTGGGTGATGTAATTCAGGAAGGAAGAGATTTCGGTTTCACATGACTGATCACTTTTCCATACTTCAGCCCACAGCATGATGAAGAGGAAATCCATGAGCTGGGTGTATTAAAAGGTAACTTTCACTGGAATCATAAAGATAGTTTGAAGAAAGTTTCTTGAGCCAGGGCCTTGGGCAGGCTCCAGAGGCAGCACATAGCAGGCTGGGGCTCACAGCAGGTCAGGAGCAGGATGCGTGTGGTCCTCACTCTATTGCCATGCTCTGGATAAGTAGGTCAAGGAGGGGTGATGTGGTTTGGCTGTGTCCCTACCCAAATCTCACCTTGAATTTTAGCTCCCACGCTTCCCACATGTTGTGAGAGGGACCCAGTGGAAGGTAAATGAATCATGGGTATGGGTCTTTCCTGTGCTTTTCTCCTGATGAATGAGTCTCATGAGATCTGATGGTTTTGACAAGGGGAGTTTCCCTGCACAAGCTCTCTTCTCTTGTGTGCCACCATGTAAGACATGCCTTTCACCTTCCACCATGATTGTGAGGCCTCCCCAGTCACATGGAGCTGTAAGTCCATTAAACCTCTTTCTTTTGTCAGTTGCTCAGTCTCAGGTGTGTCTTCATCAGTAGCATGAAAATGGGTTAAAACAAGGGGTTAGGCAAGGCAGGGTGCTTAGAAAGGAGGCTGGGTAGTGGTGACTGGCATCTTGCAGCTGGAATCTTGCATATCATACCTGATAGCACCTGGGCCCTTTCAGAACACTGAGACCTGCTGTTCACTCCAGTAGAGGGAGGGGATCCCTGGTCTCAGCTGATTTGATGCCAAACTATGTGAAGAGAGTGGCCATGATACCCGTGGGGTCTTTTTTCTCACCCCCATGTGCAATGAAAAACTGGAAAATCCTTCAAAAGTCAAGTGTTTCATTTCTCCGAAGACTATTGTGTCCATTATTTGTTGCTACATAACAAATTACCACAATACTTTGTGAAAATAATCATTTGAAATGTTGTTAGCAGGACGGTAGACCAGGAAGTTCCAGGCTTTCATTTTCCCATGAAAATTAAATAATCAACTAATTATTGACTAAAATAACTTTATAGGAGCTCTGGGAACCAGCAAAAGATTTACAGCAACCAAATGGTTACACAGTTGAGGAAAAAGAATGTTCAAATGGGAGAAAATTTTGAGGCATTTTTATTCTACTTAGCATAGTTAGGAGGAAGTGGTCCAATTGCCCAAGATGCAAAGAGTACAGTGGAATTTGTTTCCAATATTCAGGACTCCGTGGTGTTCCTGAGGGACTGCTTTCTGTCTTGCCTGACTTGCAAATCAGACAGAAATGCCAGCAGAGCTTGGATGTCAGGTTGGACCCTGTGGAAGGCAGTGGCAACTGCTGTGGTGGACGTAAACATCTGGAGGATGGGAGACCTACAGATGTCTGCAAGCCAGAGACTGCACACAGAGAAATAAAACAAAACACCTAAGGCATTGAGAAGAAGCAGGGTAAGTCTTTATTTTAGAGAAATAAAGACTTTCAAAGCAGCCATATTTATGGAGGAATTGGGAAAAAGCACACTCACAGACCCAGGGAAGACACATGCCCAAAAGAGGCTGGAGAAGGCACTGGGCCTTCATCCCAGGCTGTTCTCATGGCTCAGAGGCCTGCTGATTAATTAAGTTTTGCAGAATTTCCACATCAGTTTTGCAAAAGCTGGGAGAAGTGACTGCTGACTGTTTTGTCAAACATCCAGTTTTCCACAAAACATCACAAAGCATACAAAGAAACAGGGAAACATGGCCCATCTAGAGAATGAAATGTGTCTAAAATATATCTAAAGAAACATAGGCTTTAAGCATGGAAGACAAAGACTTTAAAACCATGATCTTAAATATACTCAAAGAGCTAAAGGGAAACACAGAAGAAGAGCTAAAATAAATCATGAAAACTGTATCTACAGAAAATGAGAATATCAATGAAGAGATATAAATTACAAAAAAAATTAGAAATTCTGGAGCTGAAAAGTTAAACTGCTTTGCAAACATCCCTGGAGGGGTTCAACATCAGGTCTGAATAGGCAGAAGAAATAATCCATGAACTTGAAAACAAGTTATTTGAAATGATCAAGCCTGAGGAGAAAGAATAAGAAAAGAATTTTAAAAAGTGAACAGATTCTAATAAACATATGGGACATAATGAAGTGAACCAATTATTGTATTTTTGGAGTCCCAGAAAGAAAAGAGAGGGGCAGTGGGCAGAGGCATTCTTTGAAAATATAGCTGGCATGGTGGCTCATTGCTGTAATCCCAACACTTTGGGATGCTGAGGTAGCTGGATCACTTGAGGTCAGGAGTTTGAGACTAGCCTGGCCAACATAGTGAAACCTTGTCTTTACTAAATATACAAAAATTAGCCAAGCATGGTGGTGGGAGTGTATAATCCCAGCTACTCAGGCGATTGAAGCAGGAGAATCATTTGAACCTGGGAGGCAGAAGTTACAGTGAACTGAGACCATACCACTGTGATCCAGCCTGGGTGACAGAATGAGACTCTGTCTCAAAAAAATAAAATAAAATAAAAAATACAGGCTGTAAATTTTCCAAATATGGGGAGATATAGATACACAAACCCAAGAAACTCAATGGATTCCAATAGGATAAATTGAAAGAGACCCACATTAGGACACATTATAATCAGTGTGTTGAAAGACAAAGGCAAAAAGAGAATCTTGACAGAGCAAAAGTGGCTTCTCACATTCAAGGGATTCCCAATAAGACAATACGCACATTTCTTAGCAGAAACCTTGCTGCCAGAAGGCAGTGAGATGACATAGAGTTCCGGAAAAAAAACAAAAACAAAAACAAAAAAAAACCTGTCAACTGATGCTTTTATACCTAGCAAAATAGTCCTTTAAAAATGAGGGGCATATTAAGTCATTCCCAGACAGTTTATTAACACTGAAATGACCTTACAATAAATGTAAGGTCAAGTAAAACAAAAGAATATTAAACTGGAAAATGAAACCATATAAAAATATATAGTTCTCCATTAAAGGTAAATACTTTAAAAGATATATAGGAAAACAGTATTATTATTATTTTTGGTTTGTAATGCCACCCTTTACATTTTCTACAGGGTTTAAAAGATGAATACATACAAATAATTATATGTTAATGGGTACACAACAAAAAGAAGTGACTTGTCACACCAATTACAAAATGGAGAAACAGAGCTGTGAATAAGAGTTGTATGCAATTGAGGTAAGCTTAGTATCAATTCCAGTTAGATTACTGTAACTTTAGTATATTATATAAAATACTCACTGGAATCACAAAGAAAATATTACAGAATATATGCAAAAAGAGGTAAAAAGTAAATAAAACCATGTCACTATAAAAAATTAACTGAATTGATTTTGCCAGTAATAGAGGCAAAAAAGTAATATACAAAAAAAAGTAGGAAATAAAACAAATAACAAAATGGCAAAAGTAAGCCCTTTCCACCAGTGATTACTTTAAATGTGAACAGATTAAACTCCTCAATCCAAATTCATGGATTGCAAGAAGGGATGAAAAAATAGGATCCAATTACATGGCATTTATAATAGACTCACTTTGGATTTAAGGGTATATAGGTTGAAAAAAATGGAACTATATATATTTTATGCAAATGGTAACCAGAAGTGGGTGGACATGACTGTACTAATATCAGACAAAATCAACTTTAAGTCAAAACTATTACAAGAGACAAAGAAGGAACTTATATATTAATAAAAGCTTTAATACAACAATAAAATATAATAATTATAAACCTATATGCAGCAAACATCAGAGATCTAAAACATATAATGCATATATTTCCATAATTGTAAAGGAGAAATAGACAGCTGTTTAATAATGAATAGAAAAAAGACAGGAGATTAATAAAAACATTGAATAACAACACTATAGAGCATGTGGTTCTAACAGACATACACAGCACACTCCACTTTGTAACAGTAGAATACACATTTTTCTCAAGTGCACAGGTACATTTTCCAAGACTCACCATATGCTAGACTACAAAACAAGTCTTAATAAATCTAAAAATATTGATATTATACAAGGCATTACATTGATCACAGTAGAGTAAAACTATAAATAAATTGCAGAACAAAAACTAGACAATTCAAGAATAGGTGAAATTAAACAACCCATTCTTTATAAAAACAATGGACCAAACAAGAAATCACAAGGAAATTTAGAAAATACCTTGAGACAAACAAAAATAAAAGCATAACACACCAAAATATGTAGGATACAGTGAATGGAAAGCCACTGTGTGGCAGTAAACTCTGCACCGAAGAAGAAGAAAGGTCTCAAATCAACTACTTAACTTTTAGAGAAAGAACAACCTAAATTCAATGCTAGCAGAAAGGAGGAAATAATAAAGATTAGAGCAGAAATAAATAAAATAGGGAATTAAAAACGATACAAAACATCAGTGAAACTAAGAATTCATTATTGTAAAAGAGCAACAAATTTGACAAACCATTGGCCAGACTGACTAAGTAAAAATAAAAGAAACTTCAAGTGACTAAAGTCAGAAGGAAAGAGTGGACATTCCTACTGATTTTACAGAAATGTAAGAAATTTTAAAAAGTACTATGGACACTTGTACACCAAGAAATTAGACAACAAATAATCGAACCAATAATCAAAAGCCTCCTAACAAAGAAAAGATCATGATCAAATGGCTGCACTGGTGGATTCCAACAAATATTTGAAAAAGAATTAACACCAGCCCTCCTCAAACTTGTCAAACAAATGCAGTAGAAGGAACCCTTCATGACTCATCTATGAGGTGTTACTCTGACACCGCAGCCAGCCAAAGACCCTGCAATAAAATTACACACCAATATCTCTTATGAACTTGATGCAAAAATCCTCAACAGAATATTAGAAAATTACATCTGACTGTATATTAAACGTATTATAAGCCACAGCCAAGTATGATTTATTTTTGGGGTGCAAGAATGGTTCAATATATGAAAATCAATCAACTTAGTGTACTGCCTTAATAGAATGAAAATGTGCACAAACACACGATCAATTGATGCAGAAAAAAAATTTTGAGAAAATTTAGCACCCTTTCATGATAAAACAGTCAATCAACTAAGAATAGAAGGAAATTACCTCAACACAATTAGGGTCATATGTGAAAAACCCATTGCTAAACCCATAGCTAACTCCTACAGTTTAACAACAAAAAAATTCTAATTTCAAAACTGGCAAAATATTTGAATAGATCTTTCTGCAAAGGCACACAAATGGCTGATAAACACATGAAAAGTTGCTGAACATCACTAATCACTGGGCAAATGCAAATCAACCCCATAATGAAATGCCACTTTACACTGATTAGGTTGAGTATTAGTAAAAAAAAGAAAAAAAAAATTGTTGTTGAGGATGTGACAAAATCGGAACCCTTGTATACTGCTGGTGGGGATGAACAATAGTAACAGGAGAATACACATTTTGTAGAATATACATTTTGTAGAATACACAATTGTAACAGTAGAATACACATTTTTCTCAAGTGCACAGGGACATTTTCCAAGATTCACCATACGCTAGACTACAAAACAAGTCTTAATAAATCTAAAAATATTGATACTATACAAGGCATTACATTGATCACAGTGGAGTAAAACTATAAATAAATTGCAGAACAAAAACTAGACAATTCAAGAATAGGTGAAATTAAACAACCCATTCTTTATAAAACTGTGCTGTTGTGGAAAGAGTACGGCAGCCTTTCAAAAGAGTAAATCTTAGGATTACTATAAGATCCAACAGTTCCATTTCAGGGCATATATCTAAAAGAACTAACAGCAGGGACTCACAAAGACATGGCACATCCATGTTCATAGCAGTATTATTTACAGTTGCCAAAGCGTTGAAGCATCCTGTGTCCATGGATAGATGAATGAATAAACAAACTGTAGTATATACACACAGTGGAATATTATTCAGACTTAAAAAGGAAGGGCATTTTGGCACATTCTACAACATGGATGCATCTTGAAGACATGATGTTCAGTGAAATACATCAGTGAAATCTTCACTTATAATAGATACATAGAGTAGTGAAATTCATAAAAACAGAAAATAGAATGGTGTTTGCCAGGGGCTGGGGTGAGGGGAAATGGGAGGGTAATTGTTTAACGGAGACAGCGCTTGAGTTTTCAAGCTATAACATTCTGTGATTGGGTAGTGGTGACGGTTGCATGACTTTGTGAATACACTGAATGCCACTGAATCATACACTTAAAAATAGTTAAAATGGTAAATTTTATATTGTGTATATTTCAAAAGAAAACAACTGAACAAAATGACCTCAAGAAGAAAAATAACACAAATGTTATTTTCATTCATGAGTATACCCTATAAATCCACTGGCATTGGTCTGTTCTCTTCTGAGCCAGACTTTGATGAATTTAACTGGGCTTGCTTGTGCAAGGGGCTGGCTTCATGGGCACGAGACCTGAGTGTGCTCAGAAGCCACTTGGTCTTTCTTCTGTCATGGTCCTGAAGTTCTTAATAATTTTTGGACGAGAGGCCTCACGGTTTTCCTTTGCATTGGGCTCTGTATCTGCAGTGCACCCTCGGATCAGCGAAAGCATGCCTCACTTCTAAGTGTGGTTGGGTGTAGGTGGAGTGACGTGGTGAACTCATCTCCGTCCTACAAGTCTACTGCAGAATTTTTCAGCCTGTTGGTTATGAGTTTAGGGATGGGGTGTGTGTGGTAAGAGAAAGAGATGCCCCTTTTTTTTGCAAGGGGCACATGCATCAGACAGTCTATTGTTCTGGAGACAAAGAAATGTTTTGAACGTGATGTGAACGTGTAGGATGCCTTTGGATCCGTGAGGACCTCTGAGAGGTGAGCTTTTTCATAAGGAGGTGCATGCTAATAAGCCCAAGGTGTGGTAATGAACTTCTTGTTCCAGATCCCTGCATCTCACCCAGGCTTGTCTTGCCCTTACAGTTGCTTAAAATCCCTAAGTCTGTTTTACACAAAACACATTTCAAGCAACTCTCCCTTACATCGTATATAAAATTGATTTCCTGAATGAGAACACAAAATCTTTTTTATTTATCTAAGTTTTAATGTAATTATTTTTATTTGAAAAATTTTTAAATATGTTTCTGCCATTCTATTTACTATCCATCTCATCTTGGTGTCACAGAGTCCAAAGTCCAATGAGACTGGAGTTATTAATGTGGAAAAACGGATAGTGCATCAGAATTGACTTTAAATAGGAAATAATTTCATGTTACCAAGAAAAGAGAACAGGAAGGGAGGTGCTCATGGGAGAGCCAGTGGGACGGTCTGGAAATGGGCAACATGCTTCACTTTGAGGATTCGCGGATGCTGAGTTCTGATGTGTATTGGTGAAGTCATCTTCCCTCAATTATCTTACGAGTGAACCCTGCAAGTCAATAAGCTGCAGTCTGTGTCTACAGAAGCCTTAGGGATGAGTTCACTGTGTGTCCCTGAGCCTCCTGCTTCAGTAATCTCTAGTCAGTTGCATTGACTCTGGACCCCTGTTTTCTCCTCCTAAATGCCAAGATCTGCTTCAGTGCTTAAAGCAATCTTCCCAACATTGCTTACATTTAAATATTTGTTTATCTGACTGAGATTCAAACAGATGCAGTTCTCTTTCTGAACATACAAGACTCTCAGAAACTCAGATTTGAAAGAAAGCAACCCAAATCTGTTTCTTTAATATGGGGCACATGCATGTGTGTTAGACACCAGACATGAACAGACACACACACCTGTGCATGCACACGCAGACACACATGCATACAGGTAAATGCACAGCCAAACAGCACCTTCTCCTTTCGTAATGCAGGATGGGTTGGTTCAGGTAATTTCCATAAGTGTTAATTACCATAATAATTGCCCACCTGTGGACGTCGGGAGGTGTTGGACAACCCATAGTTATATTGTACTGTGTAGATGGGGAAAATGAGAAGGGATTAATTACACCATGTTAGGTGGGCAATGACATCTTTGTCTGGTTGAAACTGTGAGTATTTAGAGTTGGAGCTTTGCATTTTACTTGTAATGTTAAGGCTTTCTAAAAGTGGATTATAAAGAACAGAGACATTCCCCCAATCCTTATCAGAAACAGACGAGTCTGCAGTGAATCCCAAACTGTTAATATAACAGCTAAAATGCAAAATTTTGAGTGTGCTCATACACCATTTTAGTTCATTTTTAAAAATATTCCAGTTCAGTTTGTATGGTTTATGCATTTTAAAAGAAATGCTGAGTTATTTCTTATCCTGACCTCTCTGCTGTTTTGATAGATATTTAATTCTTTTGCAGGCTGGAAAGAATCAGGAAGGCCCCTAAAGACTCAAAGGAGTCTTCACAGCCCTGTACACACGCTAACACTTCTTCAAGGCAGTTATTTAAAAAAATAGAATCATCAATGCTTTTAAAGTGGTCTAAAGGCATTTAGAGTAACCCACTCAGGATAATGTAATTTGGAGGAGAAAGATCACCAGTTTGCTTCTTGAAAGCTAGGAAGAGATGACCAGATGGAAAAAAAATGTGAGAAACATGACGTTATTGGCTACTCAAAGATAAAATTTGAATTAACCAATATGATAAAAATTAAGTTTTGCGTATTTCTCTATTAATGCTTTTTTGGCTCTTTCCATTTAATAATATAGTCATGTGTCACTTAGCAAAGGGGTTACGTTTTGAGAATGTCTCACTGGGCTATTTTGTTATTTGAACATCATAGACTGTACTCTCACAAGTCTAGGTGGTATTTATGCTTATTTATGTATATTTTTTATATGAAAAACCAACTGTCCCAGCACCATGACTGAATATCAATCATTTCCTCTACTTGACCTGCACCGCCAATATCAAGTGTTATATACCAGGTTTCCATATGTGCTCCATTATAATTATGGGCCAGCTGTTGTCCATGCAGTCCATCATTGACAGAAATATTGTCATGAGCATGACTGTAGTCTAGGCCCAAGCAATGCCACATTTCATACAGGGCCAGTTCTCCAAAAACTATGAAGCCCGCAAAATGCCCTTAATCTCCACTTCCAACATTCTTTTACCTCTTTGGGCATCCTGTCAAGGTCCCCAGTTACTTATGAGCTCATTGTTCTGACCTGCTGTCAGAGAAAAATTCGATAAGTTAATGTAAATAAAGGTTAAGTAATTGTTCAATCTTAAAGCCTTACTTCTGCTAGGAAGGAGTAAAAGAGATCAGAAAAGGTGAAATTCAAATATGAAGAAGGGGATGGGGTGCAGCCGTGAAATCAGACAGAAATCAGCTCCAGCCACACTTCTACGAGGTTTAAGATTTTTTTCCGATTCCTCCAAGAGCCAACAAGGGTATCTTCTGGAATAATGAAAATGTTTCCCAGGATTAGACTTTAGAAAAAGCTTTGAGGTCTCAGGGAGGTGGGATAAGCCTGAGTGCTGGCTCTTGAAGTCCGTCACCCCGTTACCAGCTTCCATGGTTTCGCTGCCTGATCTCCTGACGGAAAAACCAGGGGTCGCGGCCAGGATCATTAGGAAGAACTGCTCCCGGGTCAGAGCACGCAGCCACTTCCTCCCCGGAAATATGCCCCAGCGGCCATTCTCTCCATGAGTCTGGGCATTCCCTAAAATTGTGCATGGCTGCTGGTAATCCCACGGCAGGGCTCATCAGTTTAATAACTTTCAAAGCCCTAATCACAGCACAGAGGGGAAATTTTCTTCTTTGGAGCTAAGTTGGGCGGTGGAGGGCACAGCTTTGAACTGCAGGGCAGAATGTGGCCATTCGGTGGGGCTCATCCTCTGCTCCGGTGGCTCCGGAGACCAAGTCTAATTGAGTAGATAAATCATCCACACTCTCTATGAAAAGCGACTGCACCTTTTATATTTTCGTGGAAGTTGTGGAAAAAAATCTGAAAAATATATGCTCACCTTGGCTACAGTTCACAGAAATTTTGCCTCCAATTCTTCTTTTGACAATGCGGAGATTTTTTTTTCCAACTCATGCTGATGCAAAGAGAATTTGAGCATTTCCCTCTTTTCTCTTTTGCCCTCAGTTTAATGTGTGATCATGTTTCCCTCCACCCTGAACGATGACTTGGTCTTCTGCACAACGATGCTTGCTGACATTTCAGAAAGAAGCTGTCAAGAGAGCCAGGATTATTTTTCATATTTAAAATATTCTCTAGATGATTCTGAACTTGCCTTTCATGTTTGATTTTTCTTTTTTTATTTTGATTTTTCATTTTTTCTTTTTCTTTTTTTTATGCTACTATTGTGTTGGAGGCCAACGGAAGATCATTTAAAAGTGACAGGGGTGGTCTCTAAATTAAGAGCTCCTCTCACAAAGTTTCCCCTTGCTCTCATTATCATGACAGCAGTTACTCTTGATAAATTTCTTTTACAAGAAAATGGTAAGGTAGGGGTGATCATTCTCTTAGCAACTGTGTGGAGGTTTTAGGGGATAGATTTTGCAGCATTGAAATCAAGCAAGCCGTAATTACTTCTGCTTTCTGGGTGCTTTGAATTCAGGCATCAAGTGTGTGCATCACATTTATTATGTTTGCATTTGAACATTTTGGGGAAAAAGGCTAGATGAGGGCCCCAAACATAGTAATAATGAGATGTAAACTGGGATATGCTGAGGTTCAATTTTAGAGAATTAGGAGGTCTAATAATCACGGACCAAGTTCTCCATGGTTTCTACCTCGCCAGCTGTTGGGGATTCCCCTCAAATCCCAGGGGTGAGCTGAGGGAGGAAGTGGCAGACAATCCTGGCAGGTGGCCTGGTGTCTGTGACCTAACCGTGCCATGAGCTTGAGCCTTAGCATGCCACGTCTATCTAGGAGGGCTTGTTGCAGGGCACACCCACCCCTGTGACTTGGTGGGTGGATGGAACCCAGCTCAGAATAGGCATTTGTGCCTCATGGTCCATGGTCCCCATGTGGTCCCTCTCTACCAGGGACTGGTGGCATTCTCTGTATTCTTTCACAAAAGGTGTGTAGTTCCTTGATTCAGATGGCATGGCTGTGCTCCAGAACTCTAGAGATCTGCATTGTGATCCAGCCGCTGCGTTCCGCCGTAAACCCTAAAGGGTGTCTCTCCCACCACTCTGACGCCATGCAGTCTTTGGGCCATGTGGACCAAGAAGCAGGGCTGCTTACACCTTAGCTGCATGTGCAGAGCCTCTTCCTGCTCTGAGCCCCACACAAAGGTGACCATGGCCTTTGGAGACCCCCCCTCCACTGTAAGGTTTGAGTTGTGCTCCCAGGTGTGGACTTTTCAGAACCCAAAGAGGCTTACTAGACACCATGCTTCCATCTTGGTTACAAGAGGTGCAAGATGCAACCGTTTCCCTTTATTTAGATGGGGCGTCCCCACATGCCCCTGGGCCATTGGAACTTCAAATAACCCACTGACATGGGTGTCTCCTGGGTCTTCATAGGGTTCAGTTATCACCCTCTGAAGCTCATGTGTCCTATCAAGGGCTCCAAGGTGTTGCCACTTCTTGGCCATCCCATCCAATCCATCCAATTTGCTGGATGTCATCTGTACAGTGGTTTGATGGGATGGGCTGAGGGAAGTTCAGGTGGCCCAGGTCTCTATGGACTATATTATGGAAGAAGGCAAAGGTGTTAGCATCCCTGTGAGACAGAACTGTATGTAAGTGCTATTCCATGTTCTATATGATGTTCAGGTTCGTTGTGTTTGACCCTCCTATCTGATAAGAATGAAAACAAAGATTTTCATGAAACCGGTGGCCACATGTCACGTAATAGGAGCCATGAGAATTAGCTCTAGGAAAAATGACCACGTCTGGGGTGGTGGTAACAATGGAAGTTACTGATTTTTTGAGCCTGTGGCAGTCTGCCCTCTCTCTAAGATCTGTGCGATTCCCGCGGAGGTCCAACTCTTCCTCCTTGAGGAGGTTCCAGGTCTCAAAACCGGCTTAGGCCAGGAAACTGAATGAGGAATCAGACTTTATGGCGGTGGCTGCTCTCAGTTTTATGATCATGGTCTCTTGATTTCTTTTCTTGGTACAAATTGAGTGTGCTTTATGGGCTGCCCATCCATGTTGCCCCTGGAAATGCCGTATTCAGTTAACCAGCCTCAGAGCTTTCTGCAGATCACGCCCCTGCTCCCCTGCCCCCAGCCCATCTTAGTTACACCCACCAGGGTCTAGCTATTAAGTGCCACCACCTGGCCGTGTCATGCTTTTATTGGCAGTATTTTTTTGTCTGTCAATAATAATGCATCATACTTTCATTGAAAGGCAACATAGGAGACAGTCTTGTTCAAGTTATTTCAGGAAACAGATTTCAATTCATCCTTATACAGCCCTAGAATATCGCTCTCCACCTCTTTATTATGTGTTCTGGTTTGCCCAGAAGAAGAGACATGGTCTGTGACACATCTTTTGGGAGTTCTCCAACAGTAACTTTTGCATAAGCCTTTTAATAAAATACCTTTTTATAGCTATTGTAAATATAGATTACATCGTCATGTATTCATTTCCTGGTTTATTTAATGCATTCTAATATATTGCCAATGTTTTTCTGATACCCAATGCAATAACAATATAATTATTAATGATAATAATAGCTAATATTTATTTGTTCCAGATACTCTTTTAACCTGTATCAGCCCATTATGTATCAGGGTGTTTTAACACCCTGTGTTATTTACGTATCAGGGTATTTTAACACTTGCCTGGAGACTCTACAGATTATATGTGTGTCTGGAGATATCCTGGCTTGAACTGTTATCCTTTATTCTCATGTATGCCATATATACTGTAGAGAAAATCTCTATGTTGAAATTTCTTTCTCTGTTGAAGTTATTACAAAAGGCAAGATTCAAGTGCCAGTCAAATAATTGGCCCTATATGAAGTATCTTTCAGTGTTATTCTTTCCAGACTTAGTCTTTTTACAGCTCATTACGTCCTATCTTTTTTTCTCTTTTTAAATTAATATCGTTCTGAGCCCAGTGCTGAGCTCACTCAAGTCAGAAGTTATGGAAAAGCATAATGCAGCTTTTATTAGAAGACATGTTTCTATCGAGTTCATTTAAATGAAGCAGCTGATCATTTAAAACACGGGAAAAATAGATCATTTAGAATTTAAAAAAGAATATGCTGCACTCAAATGTTTTCTTTGATCGTAACAGTCTTTCAAATGTAGGAACATGATGTTAGGCTGGCACTTAAAATCGAAAGCTGTCATTTTTCGAGTGACACCGCCCACCCACCCCCACCCACCCCCATATCTGGAGTTGCTCATCCTCATCACTTTCCTTACAACTGCCATTTGCTTTCCAAACAAAGCCATGTTTCTTGTAAAAATACTTCCTGTTAATTGAGGAACTCTTGGCAAAACAAAGAAAGTTAAAAATTACTTTTCTTGGTTTCCCATCGTTCTACAGCAAGTAAATGAGAGTTAATACTGGAACCCAGCTTCCCCAAATTTCAGCCACGGGCCTTTTCTCTCCATGTCGTGCTCCTGTTCTAATTATTTTGATAGCATGGTGGCACAGTGATGTCACTGAGAATATTAGTGTTTTCAATATTTGAAACCTCATTGGAACAATCATAGAAAACACCCATTAAAATCTAGTAATAGGAAAGTTCAACATAAAACGTAAGCACAAAGGTGAATGAAAATTTACACATATGGTTTTATTTCTTGTCAGTGGCATAACACTTCTCGTTTCTCCAACCATCAGAAAAAACAGTTTATCCTGTTAGAATCTATGCCTTACTGCATACAGTGGCTTTGTTTATTTTTCTTTTGTTTTGCTTTGCCTTTTAGCAGGGCTATCATTCTAAGTTGGAAAGATTGAATTTTAAGGATGGAATTATAGAAAACAGCTAGCAAAGAACGTACTTCCCTGTAAAATCAGAGCTTCCAAGGCTGCTACCCACCTGCCTATGTGTAAGGTGGGTATGATTTGTAACCATCGTCAGCAACCCTGGTTCTGAGTCTTCAAGCAGCATGCTTGACCTTAATTCGGGGCCCTGATGGATTTTTCATGTGTCCATTAAGCCTAGACATATGGGAATTATTAGCAAACAGAATATTTTTAAAATAGTAAGTTATGAAAAGTTTTTAAAATTTCTCAAGAGAAAAATAGGATATTCAGAAATATAGCTCCGTATCAATGAGTCAGCAGACACGACTGAGAACATATGACATGTAAGGTATTGTAATTAATCCAGGCAAAAATACAAAAAAAAAAGGATGTGATACTTTCTGGAAAGTAGGTTAAAACTGGTTGATGTGAGAAACACATCAAACATTAATTGAGCCTACACATCATTATATAATGAGAGATAAATATGTAGACTGTCCAATAAGTGAAGGAGGATGAAGATATGGCAGAAACTAGATCTGTATATTTACAAATCCTCCATATGGCTTATGTGTGCTTTGGGTGTGTACATGCTTACCTTTGTGTGCATGCTCACCTATGTGAACATGGTCACCTTTGTGTACATGTTCACCTGTGTGTGCATGCTTACCTGTGTGCACATATTCACCTGTGTTTACGTGGTCACCTGTGTGCACATATTCACCTCTGTGTACATGCTCACCTGTGTGATTCCCTGATTTTATAATGAATGGCAGGCTATCTTGAGAAAGGATGACAGGACAGTATAAAGTGAGAGCACTAAAAATATTATTAATACATATATTATTATTAATTTTGATTCAAACTACAAAGAATCAAAATGCCTCAATAAAGTGATTTGATAACTCTCATGCTCCCATAATTAATAAGGCTTTCGTCCTCCAATAATCCTGTGTTTGTCTTACTGCAGTGACTTTTTATTATATTACGGGAAAGATATCAACAAATTATAGATTTCCTCTTTTTAAAAAAGGTTTAAAAGTATTTCTATAATGTAGTATTCCACTATAAAAGACTAGACATAATCTTAAATAAATTTATACATTTGTTCTTCAGAAAGATAAGGAACTTCTTATTTTTGGCATTTAGAGTAATTAGGTAATCCAAATGTCATCATTCTCATTTATTGTGTGAAATAATTTTAATTTGTGTTATAAGCAGAATATCTATAGCTTCTTAAAAGGATATATTTCCAGAGAATATATACATTAAGGAATGGGAGGAGAAGGTGAAGAATAATGTATGCTTTTTCAAGCTGTCCTGTTAATTTTTATGCAGATCTTGGGTAGACTCTGCCCCCTGGTCAGAATGGCCAGGACAGAGGGTGAAGAGTAGGCCTTGGACTGAGTGCACAGGGGTTGGTGAGGGTGGCTAGAGGAGAAGAATGGCTCTTAAACTCACTCTGCTTTCTTCTTTTCAACTTAGTTCTATTTCTGGTATTGAGTGTCCATATTTATTTATTAGGATTTACTGAAACACAGTCAGGATGCATGTTGAAATGCAGACCAGTCAGCAATTGATCTCATGGATCAAGGATGAAAAACAGCAAATACAGGTTCAAGGTGAATTTGAAAATGAAGAGTGAAGTGAAACCCAACTCAGAGGTCAGGAGACCAGCAGCATTGCTGGCCACTCTACATGCCTGTCTTCCTCAAATCATCACCAGAAAATCCTAGAACAATAAATTGACTCACAGAGATCAAGTAGCATGCATCATGTTACCTGATTAGTTAGGGGCAATGCTGGGGTTCAGCTCTTTAACCCTATGTCTGATTCTGCATTTAAAATATTTAGTTAATTCAACAAACATTCAATTTATTGAGCACTTACTATGCAGCTTGGTCTGCCCAGGGGATGTGTGGGTGGATACCAGAGTTCGATGGAGAAATCCTGTGTCCTTGACAATTGCCTTGTTCCTTGGATCTTGCATCCTGATATGGTTTGGGTGTGTCCCCACCCAAATATCGTCTTGAATTGTAGCTCTCATAATCCCCACATGTCATGGGAGGGACCTGGTGAGAGGTAATTGAATCATGGGGGCAGGTTTTTCTGGGCTGTTTTTGTGATTGTGAATAAGTCTCACAAGATCTGATGGTTTTTTGAAGGGCAGTTTCCCTGCACATGCCCCCTTGCCTGCTGCCATCCTGGTAAGATGTGACTTGCTCCACCTCACCTTCTGCCATGATTTTGAGGCCTCCCCAGCCATATGGAACTGTGAGTCCATTAAACCTCTTTCCTTTATAAATTACTCAATCTCTGGTATGTCTTTATTGGCAGCATGAGAACAGACCAATACACATACCTTGATGATCACATCCCATCCTGCGTGCTGTCTCTGGAATTCTTTTAGATGACATAAAATACTTATGTCTTTATAGGTTGCTTTTTTATCAGTTCTTTTTACAGACAGCCAAACCCAAATATTTCAGAGGTTCCAGCAACTCACTGACACATTTAAAACCATGGGGTTGAATGAAGTCACCTATGGGGAGAGATTGTTAGTGGCAGAACTGGCCAGGATTCTTGCAGATTTTAGGCTTTCCTGGCTCCCAATCCAGAGCAGTCTCCACCTCAGTCTTTCAAGTAGTTGTGAGGCAGATCCTCCAGGTGACCCCAATGCCCCATGGACCAGTGCACCTGCCGTTCTCATCCCTGTGCTTTGCTCATTCCCTTAGCACACTTTTGGGGAGTTCCCCCCAAATGTCCTTTCTCCCTCATTTCCAGGTCCTCACCTGTCCTGGGAGCTGGAGCCCTGTCCTGTTTCCCTGTCCTGTTTCTGAAGCAGACATGGGCCCAGAACATGTGAATCCCACCTAAAGTGCTGGAACTCCATTCTGTTTATATTCAAAGAAAACAAAAATTGAACACCTCTTTGTACCTCTTTCTTAGTTAAAAGTTTGCACTAGGCTGACATAAACATATTTTCAGTAATTTGGGGAACATAGTCAAAGTCTTGGAGTTGAAGATTCTTCAACAGAACAAAGTTAAACCACGTGAGTAAAACTTTTCCCAGCTTCGTATTAATATATTTACTTATAAACTATACCTAATTTATTTCGTAAGAAAGTCCTAATGGTTACATGTGAACCTTGGCTCACCATGTTGTTTTTATCCATTTGGAAGATAACTTGATGATTTGTAATAGTAGCAATTTGAAGGCATTGAAAGAAGAGCTGTGTGTTTTGCAGAGTGAAGTTATTTATGCGTTATTTTGTGTATGTCGATGACAGTAATACTGGAGATATGCAGCACGCTGTAGGGTAAACTTATCCTGGCACATACTCCTAGATAATGCCTGTGAATGGAGCTGTAGTCAAATTTTTTTCTTAAGACTGACTCATGTAAACACATGATCAGAAATGCACACCAAGAAAATAAGCACCATAGACAGGCAGAAGAAGAAAGACAAAAAAGAAGGAAAGTCAGATAATGTTTAAAAGCAGGTATTCTGAACTACATGTCTAAAGCAGGAATAGACATTACACTACAGATAACATATTGATCTTCTAATGGTGTTTTCTAAGAAAAGTCCCAGGTATTTTTACTAATTCTAAACCATGAGACCCTAGTGATCATCAAATGTATGTTAATTTAGACCGTACGTACAATTCTCTTCATAAAATGTATTTTCCCTCTTATGTAATCTAAAATTTTAAGTTCTCTAGAGTACGGAACACACACTTCTCCTAACACCCCAAAAATTGTTGATATGTAGTAGGCTTTTTTGTTTATGTAAAAATGTGTAGTATAATAATGTATAGCTTGATATAATTTTTTAAGCTTGTCTATAAAACAAGACTTGTACCTAAATAAGTGACGAAACCACTGACAAGTTGAATGATCAAATTAACTAAACTTTTCTAATTTAAACGTTAGCTCATATTATATACACAAAAGTCAAGCATCCGAGAAGAGGGAGAGACGCTAGAGAGAAACCAGTTGGTAAAATGTTGTCTGCAGGTAATGCTCGGTCATTCTAATAAAATACAACAATATTTGCATACTCTATAGAGAAATGCCTTACTTTATGCTCTGTTAACAAGCTACATGTTGATTTCTTCAATAAGATATGTTGCTACACAGTCATAATTAAGATAAAGTAAAATGATCTTTATCTTTGTTGAAAAAATAAATCATCTCTAAGTTCCTGTAATTTATTTTTGCTTCGAAGAAGACATTTAAAACATTTTCAAGGACATTATGTCTTCAGGCCTTAAAATATCAAGTAATTATCAATCAATGATCATTTTGGAGGAAGTAATGAAGTATGGAAAATAACCACTTCAAATTATATAAATCATTAAAACTGATGCCATTAGGAAATGAAGAGTGAGGGTATTAAATGTCTCAAAGTTTGATAAAAATGGAAATTGTATTCTAAGTAATTTTGAAGAAAATATCTTTAGGTTTCTATAGTTAATCTATTGTTGCAATTCCTGGTTTTCTAGAAATTACATCATTAATTAATCCTTATGAAGCACTCATAGTAGATTTCATCGCTATCCTTTTTGTTTTTGAAATATATATTTCAAGTATTATGGGAAATAAGTTCTTTTCAGCGTGTGGTTATGGGAGGAATTCTGAAATAAAATTCTTTACCTTTGTTTTCTTCCCATTGCTCTTAGAGCTAGATGAGGAGAGTTATTGACACCACTGGATTAAAAAAACATTATCTTGCTCATTCAGAAGTTTTGCCGGTTAACCTGGCACAATTTGGCCTATTTTTACCTGGTATTCTTTTAGAAAACATATTTCTAGGTTTGGTCTGTGAACACTTCACTCTTCTGGTTTTTGTTGTTGTCGCTGTTGTTGGCAGTTTTTTATTATTTTTATTGTATTTTATTTTATTTATTTATTTTTTTGAGACGGAGTTTCACTCTGTCTCCCAGGCTGAAGTGCGGTGGTGTGATCTCGGCTCACTGCAACCTCCACCTCCCGGGTTGAGGTGATTCTCTCGCCTTGGCCTCCTGAGTAGTTGGGATTACAGGCACATGCCACCATGCTTGACTAATTTTTGTATTTTTAGTAGAGATGAGGCTTCACTATGTTGGCCAAGCTGGTCTCGAACTCCTGACCTCAAGTGATCTGCCCACCTCAGCTCTTTTTGACGTTTTCTTCAGTGATTTCTCCCCTCCTTTACATGTGTATCTCGGGCTAGGGTGTCTCTGTTATTTTCTGCCTCTTTCCTGTGGTTTGCCGTGATGGCCTGTGGTGCTGAGTCCTGGCCCTGCACCAGGGACCCTGTGAGCGCCTGGGGAACCCAGCCCTGCTGGTCCCAAATGGCAGCCACCTCCTCAGAACGTGGGGTTCCTGCAGCATTCAAGGAACACACAATAATCAGAGGCTTGTTTCCTGCCTGAATCAAGAGAGGGGCCTGGATAGACTAGGAGGTCTCTCGAGAGGTGTTAACATTCACATCTCAGCTCCCCTGGGAAAGCTGCAAGGGCGCAGGCTCTCAAATCCTTAGTCTTAAGGAAAGCGCAGGATTACATAAAACCAAGGGTCCTGCACAACTCAGACCAGAGCATATAGTCCTGGCTTAGCTTAGGATCCAAGGGAAGACTCAGCTTGGGAAATAGGTCATACAAGTCCCATACAAAGAGATGTGTGTGTATTCCCTGAGTAGTGTGCGTGTGTGTGCATGTGGGCATGTATCTGTGTGTGGACATAATATACTCCCATACTGGTATATATACACAAACATGTCTCGCTGATGCTGATATTGAAGAAATATGTTAATTGAAATGATGAAAGATTCACTACTGGTAGAAAATGGCAAACTCAAATTTTAGTCGTTTCCTTGCAAACATGCTGCATATGTTCAAGTATCATCACTTTTACACAAATAATTTTTGTACTTATTACAGACTTAAATTAGATGATCCAACGCATTACATTTTCAGAAATAAAGAAAATGCCACCTGGCTGTACTTTGGCTGGTCTACGGTGAACTGAGCGGTCATCACTTAAGGACTGGATGAATGACTCCATGTTCCTTACCAAGTCTACCTTGGATGGACGACGCATAGACACTTTAGAAAGAAAATATGAAGTGCCATCTAATAGTTAATATTGGGTTTAATATTGCATTGTCAACCTTCAAACATAGTTTTAATTCAGGTAAAATTGTCTCCTTATAAAATAAAAGTGGGGTATAAATATGTGCATTGTCTGTGAAGGTCTATTGTAGTAGCTGATCTATGGTGAGACAGTGCAGCTAAGTCTGCCCCTAGTGAGTCACTGTCCTTTTACGTGGGGGACAGAATTCACAGAATTTTAGTCTTCCTATAGTTTAATTCTTTAAATAAATAATCTTTCTTATGAAACACAAAATTTCATGACTACTGCTTCTTAGTTGTAAATGGGATTGTTTCGTTGACCATGCGATATTCCTCCAATCCAGTGGATTCATATTTATTAAAATGTTCATTTATTCAACATCTATTACTTGAACACATGACTTACTTTTTTTCTGAATAAAGGTTATTTTAGTAATTTTATTGGAAGGTAGCATAATCTAATTGCTTTATTTAAGTGTTACTGATCATCTGTAGAAGTATGACTTAGGTAAACATGCGCCCCCAAGTCCCGTTTGCAGTTCCTTTTCTTTGGCAAACAGCAGAATCCCGTCACACGCAGCCCATTGTTCAGCCTCTGTCATGGGTAGAGAGAGGACGGGCTGGACCACAGCAGGGTCTCTGGGGTGTCAAGCACAGAGGGGGAGACAGATTGCCACGGGTCCCAGAGCATGGCAGGGAAGTTGAGGTGGAGACCCAGGGCCTGCCCCACCTTTTAGAGAAGCCTGAACAGAATCAGTTTTTAAGCAGCGGCTCTATCCAAGTCACACCAACTCACCCTGAACTCCTGACAGTTAGGAGCACAGCTCCGAGCAGAATTCTCTCAGTTCAGAATGTCAGGACCTTTGGGACGTGGAAGTTGGTGCACCGAAGCCGCCTCCATGGTAGACGCAGCCGGTCCAGCAGCTCGGATGGACTGCACCAGGTTCCAAGCACCCCCTAGGAGGAACATACGGAAATGGGCCTTGCAGCGCAGCTCCCATCGGCTCTCCGGTTTTCCATGCCCCTGTGGCTATGGCCTACACTCTGACCCCAGGCTCAGCCCAGCTTCCTTTCCTGGAGGATGTGCAGGCCGCACATTTTTTTTTTTTTTTTTGCATAGATGAGGCACTTCTTCTGAATTTTCACAAACCATGCATAAGTTTTTCTCTTGTTAGACTCCCTGAATTTGATTGAAACAATAGAACAATACAAATTATATGCATCAATACCAATGATATAGTAGAACAATACAAATTATATACATCATCATTTGTGTGTGTATATATATATATTTACAATGTACAAATTATATGCATTATGTACAAATTATATACTTACAATTATATACATCACTGTGTCACCTCCAGGGAGCTAGACTTGCTGACCTTTGGCTCACTTGCCTCGGCGTTGGGCCCAGTACAAAGTTGATCATTAAGGCAGTCACCACACAAGTGAAGGGCATGGGGTATGGACACCCACGTCCTTAGCTTTCAATCTGGCCTGGCCCTTCCTCATTGCATGACCTTAGTACTGGTACTTATTCTCAAAGCTTCAGTTTTCTTATCTGAAAAATAGGATGATAATAAAATTACTTATCTCACAGGGTTGTCATAAGAATTCGATGAAATAGTGTGTATGAATCACTGAGTATAGTGCCAGGCAAACTGCAAGTGCTCAATAAACATCAGCTATTCTGTTTACTACTAATAGTGTTTTCACTAAATATTTGCCAGATAGATAAATACATAAGGTCAGCTACTTTGGGGGTGAGTTTCAGTTGGCAAATTTGTCTGAACTTCCCATGCAACTGAAAATTGACAGTCAGTAACAATTGCATACAAATGCTTTGTGGTTTGAAAAAAGTAGGACTGGTGAGTGAGGTTCATTCATGGGCAGTGTGATTTACAAGTGTGCATTGAGTAGGACCATCCACCAATACCTAGCATGTCTTCTTCTCCACATTTTACTGGGAAAAATAACACTTCTAACTTAAATTTATGTTACTCCAAACATGCATCATGCTCAATAGGAATAAACACCATTTCTCTCAAGCCTCACACAAAATAATCTCATCTGGTGATGGACAGAAATGGAGATACATGCACATTTTTGTATAGATGAGCATTTTTCTGAATTTTCATAGATCATGCATAAGTTTTTCTCTTGTTAGACTCCTTGAATTTGATTGAAATAATAGGACAATAAAAACTATACACATCACTGTATCTTTCAGTGACTCAGCGGCAAGAACTTTGCTGGGATGGTTGGATGGATAGATAGGTGGATGAATGGATGGAGGGACAGGTGGAAGGATGGGTGGATACATGGACAGATGGGTGAATGGATGGATGGATGGAGCAACAGGTGGAAGGATGGGTGGATACATGGACAGGTGGGTGAATGGATGGATGGATGGATGGTTGGATGAGTGGATGGATGGAGGGATGGATGAATGGATGGATGGATGGGTGGCTGGATGGATGGATGCATGGATTGATGGATGGATGGATGAGTGGCTGGATGGATGGATACATGGATGGATAGATGGATGAGTGGATGGATGGATGGATGGATGGATGGATGGATGAGTAGATGGGTGGTTGGATGAGAAGATGGATGATGAATGTGTGAGTTGATGGATGGATAGATGGATGAATGGATGGGTGAGTGGATGGATGGATGGATGAATGGATGGATGGATGAATGGACGGATGGATGGATGAGTGGATGGATGGGTGCATGAGTGGGTATGTGGGTGGGCAGGTGGATAAATAGATGAGTGGGTGGGAGGCTTGGGAGCTGACTTAGAGTCTTGCCTTTAGTAACACTTACATAGTCATTTAATATTTTTTAGTCATGGTTTCATCATGATTTTCTTCATTTTTAGGAGTAATCCTTATATGCACTCCTGAGAAATAAGCAAGTAATGGAAATACGAAAGTACTTTGAAAAATTAAATGTCATATAAGAGTAGCCAGATTTTTTTATTGTTCGACTCTGGAACTTTGAAATGGAGTCACTTTATACTTTCTGACGTACAGGAGAGTTATTTTCCAGACTGAAAATTCTCAAACCCAGTCGTGCAAACGATTCTTCCTGCAGTTGTAAAGTCTGGAAGCTTCTTTATCTATTTTCCATACACTCCACTCTGGCAGGCAATTGTTCAGGTGGTAATGGAAAGGTAAGCAGTTTATTGCAGACGGCAGTTAGCAAGCAGTCAGAGAGCTTGAAGCTTATCCTCGCCACGGAACATGAGTAGTGACCCTCTGGATGTCCTAACGGATTTCAGAGGAGCCATTTCAGGGATCAATGGCAGTTCCATCACTGTTTTAATGGTTAATCAATGGTGCACACACTGTGACATACCCTGCTTCCCAGACACAGAGCTGCCTCCTGACTGCAGAGGGGTTTGCTCTCGAGGGAAGGTGGGTCTGAAAACTGACAGGAAAAAGAGCAACAGTGTTTAGTAAATTTTCTCCTGCCACAGCAAAGGAAAGCTACGGCTCAGCATGTTTTACTTCAGTACTCAGGGAAGATTAAAACGAAATTGATGATACAGTTGACAACAAATGGTACTGTGCTTGGGTGTGGCTGAACAATGACTATGTCATATTTGAAAATAAAAAAAAACAACCTTGTTTTAAAGAATAAAAATAAATGAAGCCAAAAGCAAGGCACATCTTCAGCATTCCTAAAAGTGTTTTTTAAAAGTTCTTTAGGTTTTTTCCTCTTTTATTGTCTTAGAATGTAAATCTTCAGTGTATACAACAAGAAAAATATTACTACTTTTACAAGAATCAACATGCAGAATTTATCTTATATTTGAAGTCTTTCCATTTCAATTACTGTACCTTTTGCTGTGAAGAATCAAATGCAATTGCTCATTAGGTAGAGAATGCCATGTCACTATAAAATAATGAGACTTTCTGTACAATTTGCTTCTTTAAATTCTTAACTTGTTTTCTAGCCTAATGTAAAATAACACTAGACAACAATATTTTCTGTCTTGTCTTTACACATATTTTTTGCATTAATTTCTGTCTAATTTTTTTCTTTAGTTTTACTTCTTGATTTCTCTTGTACTGAAACTCATCTGACTCAGGGGTGATATACTGATAACAAAGCCAGGACAGACTTGTTCCTGAGACTCTCAAAAAAAGAGTGTACATTTGCTTTCTTAATGTCATAATCCTATGTGATTGGGAGATTATTCACTTTCTGTTTAAATAGGTGGCATGTGCAGTGTGTGTGTGTGTGTGTGTGTAATGAGAAATAAACTAACAACTTTAAACCTCTACTGTGTGCCTCACACTGTGCTATAGATGTGTATACATTATTCTATATGATTCTCAAAAGAATCCTACAAGGTGGTGTGGCTATGACACCCATTTTCCAGGTTAGAGAATCGAGATACAGGAGAATAAAGCTATTTACCCATGCAACTAGGAATAGGAAACTCTAAGCTGGACCTTTGAGCACAAGCTTTTCAGCTGTGTTGGTCTCTTTTGGGTAATCACTGAACTCCAGACCTCCGCATTCAGAATGAGGTTTGCCAATTCTCAAACAGGTGAGATCAAGTTAAACTCATAGCATCAGCCCTAGACAAGACAAAGTAACACCGATGCCCTGATCATTTAAAACAGGGGTTGGCAAACATTTTTGGAAAGGGCCAGATCCTAAATATTTCAGCCTTTGCTGGCCTTAACATCTTCATCAACACTAGTCAGCTGTCCTTGTGGTGTCAAAGCAGCCAGAGAGCTGGATTTGGGCCACAGGAATTCATTTGCCAACCCTGTTCAAAACATCTGTTGGTATCATCAGAGATCGTGGTGGTGTCACAGATTTTTAATATTATCTCTAAAGGAATGATCCGATGTATGGGATATTTTGAAATATGAATTAGTATCAAGATATTACAATAGAACGTATTGGGGTATAGAAAGGTGGAAGTGAATTTAGAATATTAGAAATTAAAACAGAGTCTGACAGAGGATAACAGAAGTGAGAAGGAAGAAAAGAGATTCTGTTATTCTAAACCTCTTAGTTTACAGAAGAGGAAATTAACCAACCCCCTCGGAATTCAGTGATAGAAACGTGATCAGACCTCTGACCGAAATTCCTGATTGGGATTTTTTCCATAACTTCATACGATTTCTATTTCCCACGTTGCATCTAGACACACAGAGTTGTGTCTGCTGTGGGGTCTTGGCATTAAGAAATGTGGGACTTGGAACTGAGAAAAATGTGTAAATCTTTGTAGTATTATTACTTCTTGTATTGTCCTCTTCCAAACTTTCTTTGACTAAGAGCTCATTGTGATCTACAGAACTTAGTAGGAGATGCGCTGGGGCGAGGTGCGGGGCTCACACCTGTCATCCCAGCACATTGGGAGGCAGAGGCAGATGGACTGTTTGAATTCAAGGCCAGCCTCAGCAACATGGCAAGATCTTGTCTCTACAAAAAACACAAAAAAATGGCTGGGCATGGTGGCTCATGCCTGTAATTCTAGCACTTTGGGAGGCCAAGGCAGGTGGATCACCTTAGGTCAGGAGTTCGAGACCAGCCTGGCCAACATGGTGAAACCCCGTCTCTACTAAAAATACAAAAATTAGCTGCGCATGGTGATGCAATCCTGTAGTCCCAGCTACTCGAGAGGCTGAGGCAGGAGAATCGCTTGAACCCAACAGGTGGAGCTGCAGTGAGCCAAGATCATGCCATTGCACTACAGCCTGGGCATGACAGAGTGAGATTCCATTTGAAAAAAAAAAGAAAGAAAAGAAAAAGAAAAGAACACACAAAACATTAGCAAAGCATGGTTGCGCACACCTGTACTCCCAGCTACTCAGGGAGGCTGAGGTGGCAGGATCACCTGAGCCTGGCAGGTGGAGGCTGCAGTGAGCCGTGATTGCGCCATTGCACTCCAGCCTGGGTGACACAGCAAGACCCTGTCTCAAGAAAAACAAACAAACAAACAACAACAACAACACCAAAAAGAACATGCATTGGTAGCTGCTCTATTTCTTCACTCATTCCATGATGCCAAAGTGGAAGACTCTGGGTGAGACACGGAGCTTTTGGAACGAGCATCCAGCTGGAGGACCTTGACAGAGTCCTGTGACTGAGTGACAGCTGGTGAGACAGTATTGATCCCTATCATCCACAAGGGTTTTGCCTCCTGTGGGCAGCTTGCTTGGGTGGTTGTCCTCATAGAGAGAGGGGCTTCTGAGACCAACTGACCACAGGGAACAGAAGGATGGGGAGGACCCGTCAATCTGCTCATTCACTGCTCACTTCTTCAGTAATTTTTTTTTATCATATCTGCCTGTGTGAATAAAAGCTTCAATCTCAGTAATAAAAATCAAAGAGAAAGAGCTCAGCAGGGATTCCTACTAACTTCTCAGCAAGAAATCCAGAAACTGAAGACAACACGCGTGGACCCCCCCAGTTAAAGACACTGTAGGCTTTGTAGCTTCTCGGGTTTTCTATTTCTGTGCCATATTTATGTCCCGCATTCACTAATGCTAAAGTCTCGAAGTAGAAAGTGTCACATGTATTGTGTCTGTTTTCCAGAGTTAGATCAGGGAGCTAGATCAGGGTAACATTGTTGCTGTTGCAGATGAGACACCTTTATGTTTTGCAAATACATAATTATTTACACTTTTAAAGTGTTTTCTATCTATTGCACATTATTTATATTTGATTAAGAAATAATACTATCAGGTAAGCAAGGAATGGCTGCCCATGTAAAAAACAAATATATTGAGATTTAGAAAAGAATTCAGGTGTGTGAACTGGTGTCTCATGGTCTGAATTAAACTCATGGATGTGATTGATTCGGACTGAAGATAGATGAGTGGCTGTTTTTTTCCTGTAGGCTGTCCTTTTATTTTTTAAGTTAATTAATATACTGAAAAAAGTCGTAATATCCAGCATTTATAAGGGACTTAAACAAATTTAAAAGAGAAAAACAAGCAACCCCATTAAAAAAGTGGGCAAAGGACATGAAAAAACACTTTTCAAAACAAGACATACATGCAGCCAACAAACATATTAAGTAAAAAAGCTCAATATCACTGATCATTGGAGAAATGCAAATCAAAACCACAATGAGATACCATGTCACACTAGTCAGACTGGCTATTAATAAAAAGTCATAAAATAACAGATAGTGGCAAGGTTACAGAGAAAAGGGAACATTTATACATTATTGGTGGGGGTGTAAATTAATTGAATCATTGTGGAAAACAGTATGGTGATTCCTCAAAGAGCTAAAAGGTGAACTACCATTTGACCCAGCAATCCAATTACTGGCTATATATCCAGAGAAATATAAATCATTCTATTATAAATACACATGCACGTGAATGTTCATTGTAGTACCATTCACAAGAGAAAAGACATGAAATCAACCTAAATGCCCATTAATGACAGATTGGATAAAAAAAATGTGGTACATACACACCATGGAATACTATGCAGCCATAAAAAAGAATGAGATCCTGTCTTTTGTGGGAACATGGATGGAGCTAGAGGCCATCATCCTCAGCAGACTAATTCAGAAACAGAAAACCAATTACCACATGCTCTCACTTATAAGTGGGAGCTAAATCATGAGAACTCATGAACACAAAAAGGAAACAGCAGACATTGGGTTCTACTTAAGGTTGGAAGAAGGCAAAGGAGCAGAAAAGATAACTTTTTCACTTTTTAACTGTTCTTCCAATTCCTACTTACGGGTGACCAGCATTATAAGGATTTACCATAGACTACATTCAGACAAATGTGTATGGGCTAAATCTACGTGGATATGTATGTTTCCTGATTCACAATATATCTTGTAAATCATTTCTATGAGTGCATATGGTACTATCACATTCCTTTCATATGAAGTTGCTATGATATTTTGTTTAACCAACAACTTGTTTCTCTTCCTCTCTTAAAGCAGAGTAAGGTGGCTCTGGGTAAGTCTACTGTGAGTTTAAGTTAAAACCTAAACATCACTTTGTAGTCTTGGATTTGCAGTCTTTAAGTCTGAGCTGTATTTTCATACTTTAAATTTGAATTCCTGTGTCTTCCACACGTGGTTCCCCAGTCCCTGCCACTCTCCAGTGGATTACACCAGAACGGCATCTTCTCTAACCTCATCTCAAAGGAATGTGCAACCTCTGGTTGAGTTTCACACCAACAGTAAATAGTGCAGAAGTTATTCCAAACTCGATCTTTAACTCTAAATTGCTCTTTTTCTAAAGAATGCTACCATTGATTCTATCCCCCAAGGGGGAAAAGAAACCAAGTCTATGTTTTCATGTGGCTAAGTGAAGACTACCCTTAATTCCAAATTAAAATCGTTGGTTCCTGATGTAAAAACTGTGTATCCTTCCTACATAACTGTCCCTCCTAAATTTTGTATGTATTCACTCATTATGATCTTAGGTACACATTTTTACCTTTGATCAGGTGATCAACATTATTGTCATACGCAGTACTAGCAGTTTGTAAAAGGCAGACTCGCAATCGTTTGATGTTTCTTCTGTGCAGCAGATATTCATAAAGAACTTCTACATGGTTAATTACTGACACTGAGGGAAAAGAGTTTTATGATTTTCACCATAAATAAGATCTCAAGTTGGAGGGGGTGTGTACAGTTCATTACAGAAGCTAGCTAGGTATGTCTAGATTAAAGTATAATGTTGCATACGTATTTCATATTATATCCATTAGCAGAGTGACCTCATGTCAATGATATGTAATACAATTTGAAAATATTACTTGTGTTTATATCTGTTCACAGTTAAAATGCTGAATGTTTTAAAAATTTCCAAGAATTTTATTGCCTTTGTGTGGCAATAAAATTACAAATTGATGCTATGAATCTTTGAACCACCAATCAAAATCTGAGCGTCTCAAATCAGTTACAGCTGGAATGGATGAGAAAAGTTGGCATCGTTTTTGTGATTCCCAGAAAACTCCTTTTGAAGAGAAACAGCATGCTGTTAGAAAATACTTGTCTTTTAACTGTGTCTACGTTTCTGCTGTGTGTAAACTGAATAATTTATCAATTCATTGGTGTTTTTTGCATGTTTATTGAGATCCTCTCACATGGCCATTCCCGAGGGCCTTTTTGCCTTGAATTCAACAATCAAATGCATTTAAAAATATACTTACTGCATTTATATCCATACGATGTCATGTGCATTAGTTTTTAAATATAAAATGCGTAAAAGTAGAGAAGAACCTGAAAAACATCTGTAATTCTACCACTGAGAGATAACTATTAGCAATAAATTTTTATACATATATTTATATACTCTCCATATAAAGAGGGACTGGATTGTGTGATGGGGATAAATTCTCCTTGAAATCTCAGTGACTTCACACTGTGCTGGGTCAGTGCTTCTCCCTCCCAAAGTGTCCTGTGATTCCCGACAGTGCTGCTCTGCCGGAGGCAACCTGGGGACCCAGGCTGCTTCCTTCCTGACCTTCTGCCACCTCCACCTGCAGCCTCTGACAGCAGCAGTGGAATGGAAGAAACAATGAGATCTCACTGTGTTCCTTCAGTTCCCAGCTTGCTGGCTGGCACCATCCCAGCTCTGTCTTTGTGCAAAAGGACTAGGGCCTGCTGGTGGGTACGTGGCTATTGAGTGAGCGCTCAATCTGCCACATTCCAGAAATAATTGGTTTTTAACAAAACTGGCTTTGTGACCTACGTGGTTTTGATAAATAAATGCACACATGTATTAACCCATTTGAAAACAGCATCCTATTCTAAGGTACAACTCCCTATTTCGCTATTTGACTTACTCAGTTCCCCATTTCATTCTCCTGTTTTAATATAATAAAAAGTATTTTTTTGATCTACTTAATAATTGTACATATTTATGGGGTGCATGTGACATTTTGATGAATGTACTCAATATGTAATTATTAAATCAGGGTGTCTAGACATCCGTCACCTCAAATATTTATCTTTTCTTTGTGTTGTGAACATTTCAAGTCTTCTAGCTATTTTGAAATATGCAATAAGTTATTATTAGCTATTGTCACCTTACAGTGCTCTCAAACACTAGAACTTACTCCTTCTATCTGACTGCATGAATAAACAGCTTTTTGACGAACTTTTCTTTGTGTAAGCTGCTTTGCACACTTTTGAATGTTTTTCTTAGGAACATTTCCTAGAAGTGTAACTACTAGGTAAGTCAAACCTCATTGGATTCTCAACGAAAGCCTCTTGGTGGCATTTGGGGCATTTCCACCCATTGTCCTGAGGGCGTGGCTTATTCAAGTCCACTTGGACACTGTTCTCTGGCAACTCCTCCGGGATTTTGGCATTATTTGGTTGAATCACTAACATTCCCTCAATTGCCAAGTTACATACATCTACATAAGATAATTGAGAAATTTATTGTCAGAGAAAGATGTTTTCTTTCTTTCATGGTTTCCATGGGGAAGAATTCCCTTAAACATCTCCCCTAGGAGTAAGAAAATTCTGTCTATTTGAACTTATCCTGCTGGTAAATTTGGAAAGAATCACTGCTTTGTTTTGTTTTGATTCCTGGCTCAGAGACGCTGTTTCGCCTCTTGGACCTGAGCCTTCTTGGCTGCAAATCTCACCTCGAGCTGGGCTGGGAATGTCCCCGCAACTCTTCCTGCCCTGCCTTGCAGCTGCCTGTGTGGACGACACCAAACGGACATGCTTATCTGAGGGAGCACCAGAGAATCGGAGCATCTCCGCCTCTCCTTGATGATCCTGTCTTGTCAGTTTCCCCAAGAAAGAGCATTCCTGTATCCACGCTGTGTGACGAGGGTGACTCGGCATGGAAAGGGGATGGAATGGAGGATTAGGAGTTAACACAGCAGTAAGATCACAGATTGGTCCCACTGATCCCATAGGTTTGTAAGTACTGGGTCTGTGTGGATGAGGATTTTAAGGCAGGGTCTGAATTAGTGGGAAACTTTGACGATGAGTTATCACCTCCGAGTGATGGCTTGGGAAGGGGTGGCTGGTGAGTGAGGAGTGCACCGGCTCTGGCCAGAGCTGCTCAAACCTTCACACCCCAAGTCAGGGTGGGGCTGCAGACCAACCCAAGAGCCATGTCCCTGGTTCTCACCCTCACTGGATATTACAATCATCAGACAAATGGAAGTAGAGTCTCAGGGCACGGGCAGGGGCATCAGTGTTTTCACTGAAGATTACAATCACCAGACAAATGAAAGCGGAGTCTCAGGGTGGGGCCGGGGCATCAGTGTTTTCTGCACACCCCGTTTACCTCCAGTATGTGTTCAGCTCAAGATCTCAGGTTTGACTTGACAGGGGATCCAACAGGGAGAGGTGAGCCGGTGGGGCTGACTTTCCTGCTTCACTCCCCAGAGCTGTCCCCCCTGGCTTCTCACCCTCTCTTTCCAACCAGCCTTCTTCACTGATTTGTGCAAGCCTGTGAAGACAGCTCCACTCTGCCCCATAATATCGTGATATGCCCTTGGGAGGCAAACTGCAGGCAAAAGGCCTCCCCAGCTCCCAGGTCTGAAGTCAGGTCCCTGCCCCTCTCCAGCCTCAGAGCTGGGCGTAGGCTCCTGAACTGCACTTGGTTTTCGGCTCTGTGCCCAGTTCCTTAAGCCAGCGGCCTCTGCCTGGTATCACGGACCCTGTGTTGGTGGATCCACCTGTCCACTGAGCGGCCCGCCCAGCTCCCACCTCAAGGGATGACGGAGGACTCAAGGTGCGATGCAGGCCTCTTGCACCCCCTGGGCTCATGGCCCACCCTTCTCCACTGGCTCTGTGCCCTGGGAGCCTATCTCTGTGCATGGGCCTCCGGCTCAAGGTGGGCCACGGGGGTGCTGCGGGAGAGCAGCGGTCAGCAGGGTCAGGCCAGCACCCTCCCACTAAGACTGTGGCTGTGCCAGTGCCCCCCAACTGCATGTCTCCTTCCCCCAGGTCCTGGTAGCTGCCTTCTTCCCCTCCTCTCGTGGGCCTTGGGTCCTCGTGGCCTTGGATATTTACTAGTCCTGGTTTTCTGCGTCATCCGCGTTTTCCTAAACTTGTTCAATCTTGGTAAATTTTCATTTTATTAACTATCCTTTGCTATTCAGTTCAAATGCTCTGTCTTTTCCTGCCAGGACCTCATCTGCTACACATGTGTAAAATCAATCTGTAAACTCAAAGTGGGAAGGGAAGACGAGGAGGTAGCGCGAATATGACCCAGTGCCCTGAAATCAACATGCACCTGATTAACTATGTGCTTGGACTGGAAACTTCCAGCAGAAGAAAACATCTACACTTGGCTTTCTGTCTTTGATGTTTCAAAATTGCTTCTTGTCACTTGGAGGAAAAGTGACAAGTGCTTTTCCTCCTACTGTAAGATGGGGCCCATTAAACATTTTTCATATAACAAAGTTATATAAAGTATATAAAGTAATTCAGAGAGAATATTAATATAGCTATACGTGGGAACTCTGTTTTACACTAATCTGGTATTTTGTTCTTTCATTGAAAAAGTTTACTGTGCACTCAAATTGTTAAGAATAATAAAACCTAAAACCTAAAAACTATTTATTTGGCCTGCTAGGTTCTTAGATGTGGGTAGAAGCCTCACTAGTCAGTGTTCCTCAACCCGTGTTAATATGAAAGAAAATCAAATGTATCTGAATTGTTTAAATATATAATGTGTACTGAAATATTTCCCTAGTATTTTTACATAATAGTTAAGAAAACTGCATCCAATTTAGAAAATAAAATAGTATTGCTATAATGGTATGATGGCATTTTTGGAAAACATGAAGAGAAAGTTGTGTTATTTTCAATCACTTATGTAACCTTGATGATCAAATTGAACTCAGGAATAATGGTCAGGCAGCATAATTGTTCTATGTTTTGAGTGTAGGTACCTATAATAGAAAAATAAATATAATCATCTCTCTAAGATTGTTGCAAAGACATAGGAGACACACTTTGTAAACTTCTGTAAGTGCTAGGTCTTTTTATGTCTACTAATTTGAGTGGGCTTATGCAGTAAGCATTCAAGTAAGGACCAAAATAGCTTGGTAACAACAGACACAGTTTTAAATTCTCTGAATTATGAATTAGAGATCTATGGCAGAAGACAGTATGAAATAAACTCAAGTAGCATACTCCCTTCAAAATCTGGAAGATGGTGGTCCTGAAATACATATGGTAGGAAGATTTTCTTTTGAGAAAATCTGCATATTATCAGGCAAATAGAATTGGATAACAGAATATATCAGTAAACTCATTAAATCCTTTAGAAGTAGTTTATTATTTACCTCCTTAAACTAATAAAATATAATACAAAATACTGTGAACACAGTGAGTAATAATTGGCAGAATTTAATTAGCTTCAGCTTACCTCCCACCGTCCTCACCGTTCATGACACTGGACTATGTCTATCTTGTCCCCACTGTGCACCTGATGCTCAGCAGGGCTCGTGACTCATTGCAAGTGGTTAATAAATGTGCATTTGGGCCAGGTGCCATGGTTCACGCCTCTAATCCCAGCACTTTGGGTGGCTGAGGGGAGTGGATCTCCTGAGGTCAGGAGGTCGAGACCAGCCTGGCCAACATGGCAAAACCCTGTCTGTACTAAAAACACAAAAAGTTAGCCCAGCATGGTGGCAGGAACCTGTAATCCCAGTTACTTGGGAGGCTGAGGCCAGAGAATCACTTGAGCCAAGGAGGCGAAGGTTGCAGTGAGCTGAGATCATGCCACTGCATTGTAGCCTGAGGACAGAGAGAGACTCTGTCTCAAAAAAAAAAAAAAAAAAAAGTGCATTGGATGGGTGGACCTGTGTATACATTTTCTTCCTCCAGGGAGGGAGACAGTACTCCATGAGGCTCTTGTGTTTCTGCATGTTTTGCAAAGGCACTGACTTCCCTTTGGTCTGGACTATCTTTTCGAGGATGACTGTTTAGTAAACAGCTTTGGAAAATGGTGATAGTGTCCACTTCTGGAGTAAAGCGAAGCTTACATACTGTGCAGCCAAATAAAGTTTCCATCTGGAGCAAAGGCCAGCCATGCTTACTGCTCATTTTAAAAAGTTGAGGGTCCCTAAACTTGGGGCTTCTCTACAGTGAGACAATCTGATGTGGGTACAAGTGTCCTTTGGTCCCCTTCTACTCTCCTTGTGGGAACCAGGCTCAGGGAACTAACATTAAAACCAACACTGATGCTCTGCCACGGGCTACTGCTGTGAACAACAAATTGTCCTTTATCTCTGACCCAGGACTCTCATTCCTGTCTTTTTGCCAGCATCCACGAAACTGTAGCAAGCTAATTTATTATCTTTCAAGTAGGGTACAATCTCAGACTCTTCTCAGTTCTTGTCATATCACAGTTGATGAAGGATGCTAGAAATTCTATTTTATGGCAGGAAAAATATGCAAAATAGTGTGTCCTGTTCAAATATTCACTGTCTTCTAATTTTGTGATTACTGCTAGTCCTTGCTTCTCAAACCTTCTTAAGTTTCTGCCGTGGGGGCCTCAGCTCTCTCTTTCATGACAACTCGGGCTGAGGTCTACCATCTTGGTGTCATCTCTAGCCTATGACATCATTGCTTTCCTTTTTTCTTTTCTTCTTCTTCTTTTTTTTTTTTTTCAAAGACAGAGTCTCACTCTGTTGCCCAAGCTGGAGTGCAGGGATATAGTCATAGCTCACCGCAGCCTTGAATTGGGTTCAAGTGGCTCTCCTGCCTCAGCCTTCCGAGTAGCCCACAGGCACGTGCCACCATGCCCAGCTAATTTTTAAATTGTTTGTAGAATCTGGGTCTTCTTATGTTGCCCAGGCTAGTATCAAACTCCTTGGCTCAAGCGATCCTCATGCCTTGCTTGGCCTTATAAAGTGCTGGGATTGCAGATGTAAGCCACCACACTCAGCTAGGTGAAGAACTTTAGCATTTATTTATAATATTTAAGAAAAAAATTCAATGTCCTAATAAATGCACAAGTTCAGTGGACAGCTGACTCAGCAACTCTGTCATTTCAGAGTTCAGTTGGAGCATCGGTGTGGTCTATAGTATTTCACATTATTTTGGTTTAGACTATGTGGCTAAGTGTAAGATTCAGAGAAATTTAAACTCATGAAGAATTTAGGATGGGATAAAGGTCAAGGGTCAAGCCTTTCCATATACTCCAGCTTTAAATTAGATGCAGAATCAAAGAGATTCTAACAAAAATCCCCTGAACACAATTACAAGTCAGATCTTACATTTTCCCCCCTTTAAAAAAAAATCTGGAAATTGCCTTTCCAGACAATTCAGTGAAGGAAATAGAGTGAAGTTATAGGGTCCTCTTGTTTCCATCATTCCCAGAAAACCAAGTCCTGATCTTATCAGACTGGGAGCTCCTCCAGGTGAGCAGAGAGAAATAGCAGCAGGCAAGGATCGGGAAGGATTTGGAATCTTCTCCAGACCTTGCCCCTGTGCGTTCAGGTGAAGGGAAGGCAGGAAATCTTAGGTGGCTGTAGTAGGCCATTCTTGTGTTGCTGTAAAGGAATATCTAAGACTGGGTAATTCATGAAGAAAAGAAGTTTAATTGCCTCATTTTTGCAGGTTGTACAGGAAGCATGGAGGCAGCATCTGCTCAGCTTCTGGGGATGCCACAGAGAGCATAAAATCGTGACTGAAGGTGAAGTGGGAGCTGACGTCCCACAAAGGGAGAGCCAGGAGTGGGAGACAGAGGGGGAGGTGCCACACGCTTTCGAAGGACCAGATCTCACGAGAACTCACTGCTGTGAGGACAGCACCAAGCCAGGTGGATCCACCCCTATGACCAGAAGGCCACCCACCAGGCCCCAACTCCAGCACTGAGGATGACAATTCAACATGAGATTTAGAAGAGACAATATACAAACTTTCTCAGTGGCTTTTAAAAATTAACAAAATTAAAATTTAAAATCCCGTGGAGTCTTTCCTTGTTTTTCTTGAATTTCTATATTCCCAGCTCTGATCCATGGAGTGCAAGAGAGTACACATTACAAAAAAGGCTTCTCTCTAAGATATCTTTATAAAAGTTTTAAGAGAGAAAAAGACAAGGATACACAGGACCCTCTGGTTACAGAAACAAGCACACACCAATCTTACACTGATTTGTACAAAGCTCACTCAGGTTGGAAGGTGAGATAAAAGGCACTCTTCACTTTTCATCAGGGGAACTGAGGCCTGGTTCAAGCCCAGGACTTGGTTCCTTTCCTCCAGGTCACAGAAGAGGAGGTCTCAGGAGAAGGCAGTGGGTACCCTCCCATCTTTGGAGCTGTGGAGTGCAGACGCGTGGGCTGCTGAGACTTTAGCTTACATTTGTTGGCAAAGACTCGGGTCAAGACACAGAAATGCGCTTTGCCTCGTCTAATGCTTAGAAGGCTCTTCCACACGCTGCTGAGATTACACAGGGATTTCACACAAAACCTCTGGGGCTGCCTTGTCATTCACATTTTTTCTCTATAGCGTTTGTACCCAAAGTAACAGTTTCTTAAAAAAAGAGTATTAAGTGAAATAAAAATCTCCAAATCATACATACTAGAATTTTATGTAATTAGTACTTGGGTGGAGAAATTAGGACTACACCTGGATCCAAGTAACATTTTATTTTTCTGGGTTATAGTGCTTTTGTGATAATTTCTATATTATATTTTCTAAAATTTTGTGTTTAATGGGAAACGGAATGACTAATACAATTGCTTGATTTACTTAAAATTATCTTCAACTAAAATGCATATACCTGTAAGGCCTAGGTTCTTAGAAAACTCAATTACATCACTCATGATATAGTTACATATTTGAGAATGGGTCCAAATGTTATTTCCAATTTGCTGCTGAAAATATGAACAAAAGAAAATAAAGTAATATGTTTTCCCTAATGATATGAATACAAGTTATTGAAACAGAAAATTCATTTTAAGAAAGAATAAGAATCATTTTTCCCTTTTCTGCTAGATGCCACATATTTGGCTGAGGGCTATGTTGTGTAGTTTCACAAAGTTGCTGAAATCAGCAAAATAAAAAATTCTAATAATTAATTTTACATGCATGATTAAGGAAATTGAGTTCTACAAACCTATAGATTCTAAAAATTAATGAACTGCAGTAAAGGCATGCTTTGCAAGAATGAATCACTTAAAATGTAGAAAGGGTAAAACATAAACAGGCTTTTTGTAACAGGGTTGTTCTCTGAGAATTCCTAGAGGATTTTATGATGCTATTCAAAAATTCTATGGAAAAATAAGTGATACTTTTTAATCAAGATTTTCAATTATAATCTCTCATTTACATGTTAGCAGAAAACTTCTTATAATTGATTTTCATTATTCTTACCACAATTATTGAAAATAAAATAAATGTCTTATTTTCAAAATATTTACCTAATTTAAGTATAATCAAATATAAACATGCACACGTTGACAATATATATCTTCATAGAAAATGTAATTTTTCTCTTCTTAATGATAAATTTTTAACCAAAGGTTAATTTACATATCTTCTTCTGTTGTTTTACCCTTGTATGTCTCTGGAGCAATAAAGGCAAATAAAGCACAAGTGGCTATCAGGATGTGAATACTTAATACAAAAAGTTTTGGATCCTACTGCTGATTTCAGAACTGAGTAAGAGCAACAAAACAAGTAATTTCCACTGGTTGCACGCATTCGCCATGTTCTTTGTTTTTAATGTTTTACACAAACGCTTCCTTGATCCCTATCTCACCTGCTAAGCTCAGAATTGATTGCTGTGTCTTTGTCTTTGTGCCCTATGTTTGGTTGTAAATAACCAAAACCAACTCTAAATACTTTAGGCATAAAACGAAAGTATTGTCAAGGCCAGCTGGGGTCTTGCTACCGCTCATGGCTGAGCTGTTTTCATGCTCTTCTGGGCGCTCATCACCATGGATTTCAACTCCTCAGAAGGCATAGCAAGTCAGCCCTATGCCTTTATAACCCCTCACACTCGAGGTAACAGAACACACGTCTTAGCAGCTTATTCAGGCTATGAGCCCGTGTTGTAACGCCAAGGTATAGGGAGAAGAAAGGCCCTCGCTACGGCGCCCTAGTAGGTGGGCCATACTCCTCATCTACCTTAAGAGGTCTCCTCGACAGGAAGGAATGTGCACGCTCGCGTGCTTGATGGTCAGTGCTATACAGATTACACTTCTGCTTAACATTCAGCCATTCTTCTTTCCAAAGTTAAAGTTCAAAACAGCTGCTTACACCAGAACTAAGACTGTCCTCTCTTATCCACTGAACACTCCTTTTTCCTGTCTACAAGGAGAGACAACTCAATGTTTTGTAAGTTGATGTGCACAGTATCAGGTCTCTGGGGACTAGCTATCTATCCTTGAGTACCTTCAGAATCTTTTTTTTTAATATTATGAAACTCACAGACTAGATTACAAATGTAATTATCTCCCACATATGCTATATAAAATGGCAGGAAAGAGGCAGAAATAAGTATGGCAAATTAGTTTAAGCACACATGTGCACACACACGCACACACACACAATGATGCATGAAAGTAAATGAATTGAAATCTCAATTTTTATGACGCATCCTCAGATCATGAGAGTCTTTATAATATTTCTTTCCCAGTAAGAGTCAGTGTTCTCTTTGTTCTCAACTAGCTATTTAGATTGTCAGGTTTCTTGATCCATCGAGGTGACACAAATTTATATTTCCAGGGGCTCTGAGAGTTGGGTGTTGCTCCTTGTACAAAGCCCTGGTGGTGTCTGTTAACTGTCCACACACTGGACATGGCCATCTAGGAGTACTTCCAGGGTGTTTCTTTGTCTCCAGTTTCCTTCTCCTGTCTTTCCTGTGTCATGGAACAAACACACTTACATTTGCCTTGAGCTGGCCACAAGTGCTCTATGGTCCAGGCACAGGATGGGGCCACAGCCCTCCTGTCCTGTGTGTGTGCCTGACCACATGTGATGTTGCTGCTCCTCCCGTCAACAGGCAGAGTTTGTCTCTTCACCTTCACAGGTCTGGGCTGGCCTTAGGACTTGCTTTGATGGTTTGAGACTTTGGACTGTAAGCTTTAGGAGGCTCTGAACTTCTAGGCTTCCTCTCTTGCTGCCATGAAATAGCCGAGTGAACATGTCTGAGCTGGCTTTCGGCAGATGCCTGATCGAGCAGGACCCACGTGACCCAGCTGACAGCCAGCATCACCATCAGACACCACAGTGAGGCTCTATGTGTCCACCCAGCTGTGGCGAACCACTGGACAACCATTGGCCTGAGTTACTCCAGGCAAGTTGAGCAGAAGAACCACCCAGCTGACCCAACCTCAATTTCTGAGCTACTAAATTGTGAACAATTAAATCACCTGTTGTCCTGGGCCAGTTTTCATATGGCTACTTTACACAGGAGTGGGTAGATGGGACACCTCCTCCCCACTCTGGGCTACTTCAGGTGACAAGCTCACCCTTAGCATGCAAGCCTTCCTCCTTGCCTTTGCTTACGTTTAGCATTGAGAAGGGGTTGAGATGTCTCTAGTAGAAGATGCAGAAGAAAGCCTAGGGCTGTTCATCTCGGCTCTGCTGTGGATCCTCTTGGGAGTGCCTTCAAAGGACGAAGGATTTCCCTAGCGGCTCTATGCTGCCAGCTGCATTGGTAGTGTCCACATGTGCCTGCCTTGGTGGCCATCTCTGTGATGGGTGAATAGGTCAGCCAAAGTCTGAAGCTGCAGCTCAGCTAAGTCCTGAGGCTCTCACGGCAAGCTGCTGCCACCCTGGCCTGTATCGACAGGGAAGGGGACATCTTGGTCTGTACCTTTTCCCTCCTCTTATTTTACAAATTGTTCAGAACCCAGAGGAAGCCTGGTTTCACATATCAACTCTGCCCCAAGCTAGCCGCAGTGTGACAATGGGTAGGAGTGATGCCACCAGCCTAGCCTCCACACTCTGTGGGCTTTTGGCACAAAGCTGTGGCCTCCTGCAGAGACTGCACCTGCACATGTCAAGGATGTGGCCCTGGGCAAACCACGGTCACTGCTGCAGCTTGGAGTACACAGGAGTGACCAAGAGTCTAGGTCGTCTCTATGCAGAGAAGATGATGGACATTCTTAGTATAAATCATTCTGGTGGCAGAAAACTAGGTGGGGAGGGATTTCCCTGGGACTTGGAAATAAGACGGGCAGGTTTGGGAGGCTATGAAACTCGCATAGTTATTGCAAGCAGACAGCCCAGGTTCCTCCACAGGGGGTCCAGGGGGCAGGAGAGTCGTGAGCTGCTAGTTTGTTCACTCCCCACATCTGTAGTGTCTGCAGTAGCAGTGCTCCTAGAGCACAAATTCACAGAGCCTCTCGGAGATGACACTGGGAAAGAGTTGACCCCACTCACGGTCCTAGGAGAGGATTCATTCTAGCTGCAGCAAGCAGGCCATAGGCATGACATGCGGAGTGTTGTCTGTGTGCGGTTGTGAGCACTTGTGTGTAAAAAGAAATGCAAGTATTTTTTTAAAAAAGTATATCTTGGGGAGCCAGGCCTATAGACCATGGGTGAGGGAAAGGCGATCTCCTGTTCTCTCCTCTGTGACAATTGCTTGGTCCCCACAGCAGACAGAGATAGTGTGTGTGCAGGCAGAGTGGGGCAGGGACGTGACGGCCAGATGTCAGGCACATATGGTGGAGAACGCTGGACTTTTACAACCTGCCCATCTTATTTCCAAGTTCTTGGAAATACACACTCCCAGATTCTAGGCACACTCAGGTTAACAATCCCCATGGGAAAAAGTGACTCTCTTGCAATAGGCAAGTGGGCATTAGGAGCTCTTTAACTTAATACCAAATTTTATCTGACCTCATTTCAAACATTTCAAATTTGTAAAATAGGAAATGTCAAGTATTCTTCTCTACCAACCAGGAAAGACTGATAGTGATGTGAGATCTGGAGTCCAGGAATATATAGGAACAGATGTGGGGAAAGTCTGTAATTACAGTGCTTAATCATCAAGAAAAAGGAACTTACCCTGCGTCTGAAGAGGGCAAGCGGAGATTCTTCACAGCTTCTCCTTCTCGTGTGTGAATAATTGAAAAGACAAAGTTAATAACAGCCCTCCTCAACCCACCGTGCGGTCCTTGTTCTGGATACTAAAATTAAAATTTCAGCAGTTTCCCTTAAGTCTTTTTGAGAATTACCATCAATTGCATTCATATGCATTTCTACTCTGCAATGCTAATGCATTTATTTCCTTATTTGTTTTTAAACTGTGAAGAACGCATAATTTAAGCCTTGCAAAGTGCTTGACATGCATATGTATTTTGTTCAGACCTTTATCCTATTTGTGACTGTGATTATATGGCTATCAAAGGTAAAAGAAACAGGCAGTGAGAATATAATTGAAGGCCTTAGAACGCTTCCATCAGCAAGTCAACAAGCGTTATTGAACAAGCAGAGTTATTCTGAATGCATTAAAGTGTAAGTGGATCAAATTTGGAAATATTTTAGATAGGTTTGATTTCTTTTTCTCTTATCTGAAGAGCTGAGATGTTTTCCCCCCAAAAAAAACGCCATTATGTCCTCACCCTGAAAATCACCTCATTTCCACTGGCTGCAAATCACAGGCTGGCTCAGTTTGCACTGCTGAGAGTGTGTTACTTTCTTTCTTGAGTCCTGGACTAGTGACCATGGATGCCTTAATAGCAGCACTATTTTGCCCTGCAAGACAAACAGCTAATTGTGTCATAAGAGACCAGTTCCTGAATTGCAGCCTACTACATTTTTATAGGGAAGAAAATTGATGAGGTGACGATGGAAATTCTGAAAGTTAGGTAACCAGATGTTACCTTTTTGCTATTGTGTTTCCTTCCTTCCTTCCTTCCTTCCCTTCTTCTTCTTCTTCTTCCTTGCTTCCTTCCTTCCTTCTCTTCCTCTTCTTCTTCTTCTCCTACCTTCCTTCCTTCCTCTTTCTCTCTTGCTTGCTTGCTTTCTGCAGTAAAAACTTTTCCATGATTGACTTGACCGTTATTTACCCTCTTAGTTGAAGAAAGAAAAGATTTTTGCAGTGAAGAGAAGGGGCAGCAAAAGATGAAAGTATTGGGGTGAATATCAACAAGATGAATTCTGCTTTTCTCAACCTCTTTTTCAGGTACATTTTCTCTCTGGACTTAGCAAAATATGAGTAAAAGAACACGTAACCATGAATGCAAGGGTCCTTGACCTTCTATGGATTAAGATTGATTCTCAAGTTTGTTTTCTTATAGTTTATAAGGCGGTTCCATGGGTAGATATAACATTTTATTTCATTTGCTCTCTGTATAAAGCTCTGAGAAATGTTAAGTATTTTCCTATAGAATTGATTCATTCTGTGACCCCTTTTAGTATCTTAGCACGTTCTTGAGTGGAAAATGGAGCCAGAAATGTGTGCAGTGTGGTCCTGTGTGGTAGAATGCTGAATGCTTTCAGAGACAAAAGGATAGACATTTCCTGGGCCTTGTCATTTACTGGCCTATCTAGCAGGCCGTGGTGAGTAAAAAATAACTCTCCTTGCCTGCTACTTATTAAGTAAGTGAAGGTTTCTGGGGCAGTCAATTTTTGGAGTGAAGAGAAAGTTTGAGAAAAAAAGATTTAAATATATAAATACAAATAAATATGTATGTATATATACACACATATTTTTATATATCTGTGTGCATGTATATACATAGATTTAAATTTAGATTTAACTTGGTGATTAATTTTGAGCTTAAATATATATATATATACACACACACACACTTATGTGTGTATTAAAAGGCTGCAGCCTGTATAAATCCCTCTGTCTTTAAATGAGTTGTTCTTACATTATCCTTCATAAATGCTACACGTACTAAGTGCTAAGCACTAAGGGAATGGGAACTAAACAGACATGGTGCCTCCTTTCAGTGAATTTGCGATCTCACTGGGATTAGGAAAGGCGTTACCGGGAGACTCTCCGTAACAGAGGGAGAGCATTCTCACCAATGTCCCCGCCGAGTCTGTGCGAGGTGCTCTGTCTCGAGTACCATGTCCTCATTATATCCCTTATTAGGAAGGAGGAGCATTATCTCATGTTGTGCACCACAGTTTGTTTAAAAATTTAACTGATGAAAGATTTCTGGGTCATTTTCAGTTTTTGACTATATTAATAAAGCTACTATAAATGCACACGCTTTTGTCTGAAATAAAAGTCTTTACTTCTCTGGCGTAAATACCTAGGTTATATGACAGTCGCATATTTAGTTTTTAGGAATCTGCCAAATTGCTTTTCCAACTAGTTGTACTATCTTACATTTCCATCAGCAATGTGCAATTGATCCAGTTTCTCTGCAACCTCATTAGCATTTAGTGTTGTTGCTTTTTAAACATTTTACATATTTTGATAAGATGTTTACATTTTCCTACCGGTTAATAATATCAAACAATTTCTCTTGTGCTTATTTGCAATTGTATATTCCCTTCAGGAGTAAAATATCTTTTTATATGTTTTTCCATTTTCTATTAGGGCTGTTCAGCTTTAATTCTTGAGTTTTGAGAGTTATTTAAATATCCTAGTTACTAGTCCTTTGTTGCAGACGTAGTTTGCAAACATTTTTTTCCCACCCCATAGATTTTCTTCTAATCTTATTAAGCGGGGACTTTGCAGAGCAAAGTTTTTAATCTTGGTGAAGTCCAATTTAACATTATTTCCTTTTGTGCATCATGCTTCTGGTGTCAGGTCAAAAACTTCTTTGATTTCTCTCACCAGTTGTATGCAATTTTCAGCATATAAGTCCTGTACATGTTTTGTTAGGTTTACAGAGGTTGTTGCTTTTTTGAGTAATTTAAGAGGTATTATATTTTTAATTTTATTGTTTACATATTTATTGCTAATATATAGAAAGCTAATTGATTTTTGTGTGCCTGTGTTGTACTTTGCAGCCTTACTTAACTCACCTCTTAGTTCTAGGAATTTTGTTTTGTACATTCTTTGGGATTTTATATGTAGACAATTACGTCATCTCCAAATATAAACAGTTTCATTTTCTTCTTTTTCAATTTATATACTGCTTATTTCTTTACTTGGCAGGCTTGACTTACTGCACTGTCTAGAACCTCTAATACTATGTAGAGTAAGAATATTGACATATGATCATCTTGTTCCAGATCTTGGGGGAAAGCATTCAGTCTTTCATTTTTAAGCAGTAGATTTTCTTATAGCTTCTCTATTATTGAGTTGAGAAAGTTACCATTTTTTTCACCTTTTGAGTTTTTAATCATAAAAAGTTGTCAAAATTTGTCAAATACTTTTTCTGCATTGATTAATATGATCATGTCATTTTCTTTTTTAGTGTGTTAATAGGGTGGATTACATTGATTTTTCAATATTGAGCCAGACCTACATCCCTGGAATCTGGACTATCACTATATACTATATATAGAGAGTACAGCCTGATCAAGTGAGTGATATGTGTATACATACACACATACACACACACACACATACACTATATAGAGAGAGTACACCCTGACCAAGTGAGTAATATGTATATACATACATACATACATACACACACACACATATATATACTATATATATAGAGTACACCCTGGCCAAGTGAGTGATATGTATATACATATATATATATACACACACACACACACACATATATGTATACTATATATAGAGAGTACACCCTGGCCAAGTGAGTGATATGTATATACATATATATACGCACACACATATATACACTATATATATAGAGTACACCCTGACGAAGTGAGTGATATGTAAAGGCATATGTATACACGCACACATATATACATACATACATGTACATATGTATATACATATGTATATTCATATATATATACATGTGTAATATACACATATACAAAACAAGCATATATGTATATATACATATATACACATACACACACATACACACACGTGTATATATGTATAAATATATCATAAATGTGTATATATAATGTGTGTGTATATATATACACACACACACACACATACTGTCAAATTCTATTTGCCAATATTTTGTTAAGAATTTTTGTTTTCCATATTCATGGGAACTATTAGCCTTTGGTTTTCTTTTCTACACTGTTTTTTTCTGGTTTTGTAATCAGAGCAATGCTTGCTTCCTAAAATGAATTGGGAAGTGCTCCTGCTTGCATTTTCTGGAGGACTTTATATACGATTGGTGTTAATACTTTAAACATTTAGTATGTCTCCAGTGAAATTAACTGGGTCTGAAGATTTATTGTTTGGATTTTTTAAACTTTCCATTTCAATTTCTTTAGTAGTTATGTGCTATTCAAACGATCTGTTTTAAACTGGATGAGCTGTGGTAGTTCGTGTTTCAGGTAGTTCAGTACTGTGGATAATTAGGTAGTTGTGGTAGTCTGAAAAATTTGTCCATTTAATATAATTTGTTACATCAACATATGTGGAATTGGTTATAGTGTTTCTATAGTACAGTATCTTCGTAATGTCTACAGGGTCTGTGGCAATATTTTATTTATTTCCTGATATTAATAATTTGTGTCTTTTGTCTTTATTGTCAGTCTTGCTAGAGGTTTGTCAGTTTTCTTAAACTTTTTAAAGAAACATGTCTTTGTTTATTTGATTTTCTGTACTGTTTTTCTCTTCAATTTTATTGGTTTCTGCTCTTATTATTTCTTTCTTCCTCCTTGCTTTGTGTTTATTTTGTGGTCCTTTTTCTAGGTTGAGTTGAGAGCTGAAAATATTAATTTGAGACTTTTCTTTTTTTATAATACATGCATTTATCAATACATATTACCCTCAGTATTGCATATCAAAATTTTTGATAGGTTTTAAATTCATTTTTTGTTCAATGCAATCTATATTTTGCTTTCTCTTTAGCTATGAGTTATTTAGAAATTTATCTTTTAATATAGAGAAGAATACACTTTTATCTACTTATATCATTATATTTGAGATTACATTCTTGTAGACAATATATAATTGGATCATAGATCTAATTAACCCTGTCAATTTCTGTCTTTTACTTGATGTATTTAGGCCATTTATATTTAGTGTAAGTACTGGCATAGTGGAACTTGAGTCTGTCATTTTGTGTGTTGTTTTATATTTGGTATTTTTTTTTCTCTGTTTTGTCACTTTTCTGTGAGTAATGAGAATTTTGTATAATTCCATTTTGATTTATCTATACCACTTTTAAGTGTCTCAGTGTGTACAACTTTTTTAAGTGTTTGCTTTGTATATAGTGTATATTACATTACTTATTGCAGTATATTAATGTCATCATTTTGCCAGTCTGGAGGAAGTAAAACAGCCTTTTACTTTTCTTTACCCTCCTTCATTTATAATATAGTTGTCTTAAACATATTCTCTACATATTTAGGACTACATCAGACAGTATTGTAATTTTTTCTTCAATCATAAAACATAATTTAGAAATCAAAAAAGTGAATGAAGGAAATCCTATTTTATTTGTCTGCATTTTTATTTGTCTTATTTTTTTCCGGATGGTTAAAGTTTCCTTGTTTGATTCTTTCCTTCCTGTTTACATAAGTTCGTTTAGTCATTCTTTTGGAGTAGGTCTGCTGGCAACTAATTTTCTTGGTTTGTATACATTGAAGAGTGCCATGATTTCCACTTAATTTTTGAAGGTTATATTTTTAGTGGGATTCTAGATTGATATTTCTTTGCTCATCTGAAAAATATGGTGCTATTTCCTGCTGGCCTGCACAGTTTCTGTCACGGATACTTTGTAATTTTTGCCAGGTGATTCTAACATACCAAAGTATGCTCGTGCTTGTCTTTTTCATTCAGCTTAAATTCATCCTAGTTCTTGGCATGGAAAGTAATTTTTTATTGAAGGCTGAGCATTTTTATTTGATGTCATGAGATTCTAGAGGTATTTAATGCTTCTGACTTGACAGCTGCTTTTGGACACTATGCTGGCAAAGGAAGGGGAAGCACCGCTCATTACAGCCACGTGTAGTTGGATGTCTAGGTTCCCTACTCAGTGTCCATTGATACTGAGGCGGACGTCTTGTTACTGGGGGCAGGTGGGCACTCTAGCTCCCCAAGTGATCTCACTGTCATCACAGTGGAGGTGACCTCATTATCCCTACACAGTGGTTAAAGTTCTGACTCTCCTCTGACATCACCCTAATGGATACTAGGCAGGAAATCCTGTCACTGTCGGATGGAGGCAGAAAACCAGGTCCCCTGCTGTGGTGCTGGGGCTGATTAACAGCCAGCAGGAATGAAAGTCCTAGCTTCCACCTGACCTTCTCTGACATCACTCTAGCGGGGGTCTTGGGACACCTCATTACAGCCTTGTTCTTCTCTCAGTCTTTGCTGGTGGGGTGGTGACAGGACCACACATTTCTCCGTGATGTTTGTCAGGAGTAGAACAATTATAGTCTAAAATGTTTCTGTCCTTGTAGGCTTCCCTTTTCCATATTTTTAGCGGTGGTGGGGGTGAGGTTTGTTCCACACCTATTGGTGTTTCTGAGTTGCCGGATTCTTCAATAAGTCTCAAATATATAAGATAAAAGAAAACCCCAGGAAATACGCCATTGTGTTTTGCCTGGTTCCTAATCTCCCTAGGTCAACTGTCTTCTTCTCTTCCCCTTTTAGAACCTTCTTATGCTCATTTTATATGCTCATTTTATATAGAATACTTGGGAGTTTTATTTGTATTTTGTGCGGGGAATATGCAAAAGTATGTCTTGTCTTATTGTGGACTGATTTTTGCATTTCCCTCTTGTATTAGTCCACTTAGGCTGCCAAAAATAAATACCATAGACTGGGTAGTTTAAAATATAAATTTATTTCTCACAGTTCTGTGGTCTGGAAGTCCAAGAACAAGGCGTCAGCCCATTCCCTTCTTGGTGAGGGCCCTTTTCCTGTTGTGCAGATGGCCACCTTCTCCTTCTGTCCTCACATGGCCATTTTTCAATGTATATGTAGAGAAGGCTAGCTCTGGTGTCTCTCCCTCTTCTTATGTGGCCACTAATCCCATCATAATTCATAATTTTAAAAATTATAAGTTAAAAAATTAGCAGTATTTCATCTTTTCTCAAAGTTGCATAACCACATACCTCAAATTCCAAAACAGCACCTTAAAGGAGAACCCAAATATAATAATTGAATGGTCCAATTTCAGGCTGACATACTGTACTGTGGGGAATGAGTACTGCAGACACCACGAACCTGCCTTGCAGTTGTCCATGTGTCTGCACAGGACAAGATATGGCCATTTTTCCCCCAAACTATTTATTTTCTCACTTCTTTATACATTCTTAATGTAATAAATGACTATTTCCCTGAAGGGCAAAAATGGATAATAGCTTCATTATTTGAACTTGGGACAGAGATATTCTCTTTAGTTGTATCTTGGAAGGGGTTGAAGAAGATAGGTGTACCATCTTTTTGACTTTGATATAATTTGAGTTTTTTGGAAATGCCTGTTCCATTGCATTTGCATACATTTAAAGCTGAGCACTTAATTAGAAGATTTAGACATCAAATCTATGACCAAATGAAAGCATTCTTGGAGGAAAGATACATGGTTACAATTTTAGGCCCTGAGAGTGCTTGTGTGCCAACTTACCTAGCTCAGAAATTCTGATGTATTTCTTCACTTGAATTTCATATACAATAACAAAACACTTCTAGGTTGTTTATCCACAAAATACCAAGTAAATTGTTAACTTTTCTCTTCAATTAGTAGTATTAAAATACAAGTTGACTGTTTCATTAGACTCGATTCTGCCACTCCTTTTTAAATGGAAATTTCCACCAAAACCTCAATTGCAAATCGCATTTTCAAACTGTGTCTTAGTCTATTTATTCAGCAAATGTTTCTGTAAAGCTTTTATTCTTTGTTTCTTTGTCTTCTTTTTCCCCTTTTTTATTTCTTCCTTTTAAAAAATATTTCAGGAATATCCATTATTATAAAGGTAAAGTATGTGTCAAATCTTTCTTCCAGGAGTTTAAAGGTTATTGTGGTATTAAATAAAAACACTAATAATTATAATAGAATATAAAAGGGAGAGAGACATCCTCTAGTTAGAGGCCCAGAATAGGTACAGCTGAACTAATGTTTCATGGATTATGTCATTCTGGTTGGTTAGGGTGCCTGTTTTGACTGGTGGTTACCTAACCATCATCTCCTGTTAAATATTTCAAACGTCAACTCAGGGAGGAGGAGACTTTTTAGTGTATAAGTAGAAAAGGTCCTTCAATTTTTCTATAACTTTGTGAAAGGAAAGAAAAAATGGAAATAAGATAAGAATAGTAGGTAGGGTCACAGTGTGTCTGTCAGTTGAAAAACGACAATCAGAAACTTGGACAATAATCTACAGGAAAAGACAAACTGTGAAAGTATTTGAATGAGAAAGTGACATAACCACAGCTATCACTCAAGATAGAGCTAAAATAAACCTTTTTAAAAATTGAAAATTTAAACTAGAAAACACTGGTAAAATTCCTATGTTAATATATAAACACAAATGCATACGAGTGCTTCTTGAGGCTTTGGAAAATAGACAACTAAGGCTTTTTTTTTCCTCTTAGGTTTTCATGGGAATATTTATACTTAGTGTTCAACATATTTCAATGTTAGCAAAGTAGATAAAGATTCTTTAGGGTTCTTTTTCCCAGCTTTATTTTGGCATTATTGATAAATAAAAGTTGTATGTATTCAAGGAATGCAACATTATGATTTGATATAAGTACATGGTATTCTTAATGTCATATTATAATTAATGGGTAAACTGACTTAGAAATCCAACATAAGCATGAAACACTCCTAGACTGCGAAATATTAAAAAAGACTTCTAGGTTTATTACTATTGTTTTGCAAATTAGTCAACATCTCATGCAGGTTAAATAAAGAAGTAAGGCAAATTGAAGGAAGAGAGATTTTATTTTTGTTTTGTTCCTTGAGTTGGTAATAGAAATGAATCTATGTGTTCACTAATATGATGACTTATAACCTGTCTTCTGTTGCACAATGTAATGTAGTTCTATTTTTCATGGGATTCTTGGTTTTCTAAGTAAAGATCGTACTTAAAAATTTTGGATGATGTTTTATATGGTCATCTTCTTTTTCTATTTCACTATACTGACAAAACATGAGGCATTAAAAAACAACCCACTTAAAAAATACAATGAAAAGCTGATTATATATGTAGGAAAGAAAAATCTTCTATATTAGCATGAACAAATATTTCTGGCAATAAAGTCCCAAAAATTAAATCTTTAATATAATAGTCTTCAATATAATAATGTGATGTGTTCCATCCACAGCAGGTTTTGTTTTGCTAAACTATTTCCTAATTGTTTGCTCCCAGGAATATATGACAGTTGACAAAGGAAGGATGAGAATTAAAAGTACATGCACAATCATAGTTCATCATTTTAAACCAAGCCTAAGAAAAACATTTCTTATGTATATTCTGGATAAGTAAATGATAAAATCTAATGATACTGTGTTGATAAATAGAAAACTTAATCTTTAAGTTAGCAATATAATAAAATCTTTTTCTATTTTTATGTATCATATGTTTAATATTTGCCAGTCTTTTAGTTCTATTTCTTGTATAGAATAGTCTCCAGATATTTATTTATTACACTATGAATACAGAGGACTAGTATCTTATTCATATGTTCACCAAGCCTATGATTATCATTTTATAATATTCTGCAGAATTTACTTTGCTATGTAACATAATTACTATGCTTTGATGAAATGTAACTGACATCAGTAGAAATGATACACATCAGATGAAATGAACACCTGCTGGAGGCCATCTAGTAACACAATACTCAAGGTGACCCAATGCAATTACTCTGCCCACACGAAGATTTTTATTAGTTCCCATATTATTAGCAAAGGTGTAAATAATTATATGGTAAATATTGGCTCATCAGGGATAACAATGCACTAATAAAGTGCTTCAATGATTCATATTTCTTTTCAAAGTGCCCATATTATGGAAACAACTTCAGAAATTCTGAGTTACAGTCTTCAATATGCCACTTAACAAGTTTGGAGAAATTTGTATAATTTTTCAAAAGACTATTTTTTTCTTAAGAATAAAACTTTTAAAAAATCTGACTATCTCAGATTGGATTCTTAATAAAACAGAGCTAGGAGTGAAAATTTACCATACTAATGCTCTAATGGGGAGTGCAAACCCAGAAAGCCAGAGGAGGGAACAAGGGAAGAGGGAGCAGAAAGTGGGGAGAGCAGATATAAGGGTGCATTCTCTGGCTGGCCAGGGCTTTGTGACAAGCACAGCTCAGTCTGAGCGGGGCATCTGCACAGGGTCGTATGAACTGTGGACTTCAGGAAGTCCATCTGGGGAGGTGAAGGGAACTAATTTATTCGTGAACCTCTTCTCTCCCCCATGCTCAAGCTGTTCTCTGCCCAGAGGGTTAATTTTCTCCCAAGTTCAAGCTGCACCACCCAGACTCTGCAGGCAGTCCCTAGGAAGCATGCAGCTCAGGTGTCCACATATACCAGTCCCCGGGAGCAGCAGGAGTCCCTGGCCCTCAGCACTAAGTGTGCGGGTCCCTTGGTCTGTGGAGTCACCTGTCCTTTTCTGCCTCCGACAGTGACTGTCGAGGTCTCAGGGTGCTGCAGGAGAAGAGTCTTAACCACGCAGTCTATCTCGGAGCATAACAGAGTCCGCTATCATCACTTTGCTATTCTCCCAAATCCTGCCTACATGTAGCATTTCTTCTTCTCTTCCAATGAATAGTCTATTTAATTTTTAAAAAGCCCAAAATGTTGTTCTTGAAATTTTAGGAAATCTTATTAATTTTAAAATATGCCCCATCAGTTAATCTTCAGGACCTTCCAGGAGGGGTTTCGATGGCCGTTCCCTTCAGGGAAAGCCACTGCGAATGAATGGCTAGGGAGGACATTGTCAGTGCTAATGTCCATTAATAATGACATGCCTCAGAGAGAATTCTTTACAACAACCTACAGTAGGCCCAGATGTCCACGTGTGGAGGGTGGAGAGCTTATGAGTGAAGGTCTCCAAGGGGCAGTGTGGGAGGGGTCGTTGTTTCCACACTTGCAGGAATATCTCCTTTCATTTCACTCTTCCGTGCAAAACACATGAATTTTATGTATTTCTCAGTGACTGTGCGAGTTTATTCCAAGGGTTGGTGCTTAGTATTCATTGCTATTTCTGGGATGCCGCTGCTGTTAAAAGTATTTCTTCAACAGGAAGGAGAAGTCAAAGTGCATATGGGCACTTTTATTTTTTTCCACAAAAAAGGTCTTCAATATCCAGGAGACTGATTTGACATTAGGAAGTAAGATGTTTTCAAGTATGAGTACAGGTGGTGTGGAAGGAAAAGAAACTCACCAGTGTTCCCAGAAATGCATAATACTCCTTAAGACTAAAGCATAATTTTTGTAGGACTAAATGTATGCATCATGGCAATTATTTTATCTTTGCTTTTTGTGAATTTTTATTTGTTAATTTTGCATGAGTTTTGTTTCGAGTTGGGGAGCTTTTTTCATATAAAATAATGAAAACAGAAAAAAGAGATGATTTTGCATATAATTAGTGAAGAGAGATTCAAAATGTGAAGAACTGGAAAGGCAGGAAAATTTCCTGGAAATATCTGAAAGGCTTTGCTCACTTCTCACATGAGATAATCATTTTATTTTAACAAGGGAGGCAGTTCTTTTACAATAAAACACCTCTACAGCTGGAATTAAATTTGAAAAAGAGATTTTGAATATGCATCCCTAATGCATGTGGTGTCAGTTGTATAATCTCGAACACTTAGCATGTTCTTACTCAAATCAGTTTGGAACAAACTGAAAAAGACCAAAGAGAGGCAGGTGCAGAACAGGCCATCACCCACGCCACAGGGGACGCGGGGGTGGAGGAAGTGATACCGCCTGTCTCCTCTGTGGTTTGCTCCACACCTGAGAAAGAGGACAATGTGTCCACCCAGTCTTAGGTAGCACTAGAAATCTGTAGGTCTCCCCTGGTAAGGCTGTGCCTCCAACTTCACTAAAAGTGAAACAGAACAAAATACTCCCTGTCATTGTGGGGGGCAGAAAGCACAGAGCTAGGCTGTGCTTACTTCCTCCTCTCAAATCATGAATGGGTGAGTCCACCTTCCCTGGCCAGGAAGAAGTCAAAACAGAGAGGATCTGAGACATCATGCCAGACAATCTCCCTGTGGGTGTGGAATTCAGGTACGGGCTGCTCTGGTTGGAAACACAGGGTTGGGCAATGTTGATGCGTGTGTTTAGAGATTGAACAAAGAACCCCTAAATTCTTTGTTATTCATGCTTACCTGAATTAAATTAAGCATTTTATACCAGTAAGTCAAGTCACAAAACAAGCAATTTGTTTTATCAGCCTTGGAGTTCAATCTTTGGTCTCTTCTTTCCTCTAGCTGGATGTGGGTGTCAGACACATTCAGAAGATGCTGCCTCAGTTGGACTTAATCATAAAACAACGTTCTCCAAACTGCTTAATGTGAAAGCATTTACTGGACTTTGTGAGTCTTTTCAGATAACTAATTTAATCAATTCCCAATTAATCCAGAATAACAGGCTGAATATACATTCACCTCTGTGGCCAAGGTCCTACTCTCCAGCAGTGATCATTGTTTAGATATTTAGAAGCCATGGCCAGTCACACCTTGCTCAGGCTGCTAAAGAAAGACAACCCCCAGAAGGCTGAGGCAGGTGGATCACCTGAGTTCAGGAGTTCGAGACCAGCCTAGCCAACATGGTGAAACCCCATCTCCAATAAAAATACAAAAATTAGCTGAGTGTGGTACCGCATGCCTGTAGTGCCAGCTACTCAAGAGGCTGAGGCAGGAGGATTGCCTGATCCCAGGAGGCAGAGGTTGCGGTGAGCCGAGATTGTGCCACTGCAGTCCAACCTGGGCGACAGAGTGAGAGTCTGTCTCAAAAAAGGTGAAAGAAAGAAAGAAAGAGAGAGAGAGAGAGAAAGAAAAAGAAAGAAAGAGAAAGAAGAAAGAAAAAGAAAGAGGAAGAAAGAAAGGAAGAAAGGAAGGAAGGAAGGAAGAAAGAAAGAAAGAAAAGAAAGGAAAGAAAGAAAATAAGACAACCCCCTCTAGCGACACGTGAAAAAGGGCTTATTCCAAAACAGCAAATAAGGTTTAGTTGTCAGGATCCTCTGTGATTCACTTCTGTAATGTAAGAAGTAAAGCATGTTGTGTAGGGATCAGAAACAAGATTTTGTTTGTTGTTCGTTTGTTTTTTCTGCGTATTTGCAAATAATCTTTTTCCCTACCCCTCCATGGACTTGAATGGTTGCATATAAATAAATATATATATGTATATATATACTTTTTTTTTCCCTGATAATAGTTCTCTTTGAGAGTTTGACATTCAAGCATTGCCGTGCTCTTCCTCTTCCTAAGAAACACAGTTGCTATGGAAGTGTTCCTTATGCCTGTTTATTTATGTACCACATGAATCTGCAGAAGAGACTCACTCAACCTCCATGAGGTCCTTGCATGCCATTCCCTCCACTGCCATTTGGGATCCAGGTCAAGTCCTCCTATCCTATGGCGAATCTGTTGCACAGGTTCTTACTGTTCAAACATTTTCGAACTAGACTTAGGTATTTCTTTCTGCTGCTGGGTGTGTCGTTTGGAATGATGAATGGAGACGTGTCAGATGGAGTTGACGTTGTTCTTTTTGTTGCAGCCTGGGTCCCTGCGGCAGGTGCTGTGCCCTGGAAGCCTTCTGGGTGTGTCATTTGGAATGATGAATGGAGACGTGTCAGATGGAGTTGACGTTGTTCTTTTTGTTGCAGCCTGGGTCCCTGCGGCAGGTGCTGTGCCCTGGAAGCCTTGCAAGCTGCTTCTCATCGCGGGAGCTCGGTATCACCCTTCGTATCTCGGTTCGTGTTTTTCTTTTCCACGTTTCTCAACCTTCCATCTGCAGTGGGATCCAGTGACTAAGAAAGCATGACTTGTATGTTTAGAAAGTGATGATTTGCTTTGTCTCGCATTATACAGGGCAGCTGTCCCGTTACATACAAGTGTTTTGACAAGAATAAAGTTGCAGTCACCATGAAAATCATCTCTTCAGACAGAAAGGGGAGGGGTCTCCTCACTATCTATGTGCAGTTTAAGAAAGAATCTGGCCGTTGGATTTATAACTATATAGAAATTGTTGAGGGACTTTGAAAGCACAGGAAATAGCCTATAATATAATCAGATAAATATGAAGTAAGTAGAAAATAATGCATACATACCAATTTAATCAGATAAATATGAGGTAAGTATGAAACAATGCATACATACAAATTTAATCAGGTAAATATGAAGTAAGTATGAAACGACGCATGCATACAAATTTAATCACATAAATATGAAGTATGAAACAATGCATACATACAAATTTAATCAGGTAAATATGAGGTAAGTATGAAACGATGCATGCATACAAATTTAATCACATAAATATGAAGTATGAAACGATGCATACACACAAATTTAATCAGGTAAATATGAGGTAAGTATGAAACGATGCATACATACAAATGTAATCAGATAAATATGAAGTAAGTATGAAACGATGCATACATACAAATTTGGGTACAACTTTCAGTGGAGTCATTCAAGAGTTCACATTATTCATTGCTATTATTTTAAAATTATCTTTTGCAATTTTTTTAGTTGCCTTCCAAAAACTCCGTTTTGAAAGGAGTCCATGCTTGCATGTGTATACAAAGTAGATGAGATATTCATGCCCACATTTGGCAAAGAAAGCATATTGACCTCAAATTCGTCAAAGCCATTTTGATAGCAATGAGGATTCACATTTATCAGAAGCTGCACATGTGCCAGGCACTGCTCTAAGCAACCTGAGGGCATTAACATGTTTAGTTCTCACCACAGTCCCAGCCTCACGTTGCTTTTATTCCCATGTTACAGGTGAGGAAACTGAGGCTTGAGGAGTTTAGAGAACTTGACCAAGGAGATGTAGCCTGTCCTTGGACCCAAGGAGTGTAGTTTTTGAGTCTGTGATCATAAGCAATACAACATACTACCTCTCTCAACAATCAGGACACATGACATCGATCAACTGAGTTGAATTTTTTCATATTGTCCATAAATTTGTTCATAAACTGGGAAAGAAAGACAATATCAAAAGACGATATTTACAAGAATAAACTGTCTTACTCTATGCCCATAAGCAAATTTCTGTAAAATGTATGCTTCTTTATAGGAAACCTACAAATGGTGAACTTATCTCAAAATGTAATAGATCTGAAAAATTATAAACCATGGACTAATTTTTAAAATTTCAATAATTACTTCTATTTATGGCTTTGTACTTGAATTACTTTTTGTGTTAATAAAACAAATTATATTTTCCAATTTTTCTAAGGAATTGTACTTTTAATAGGATACAAACTGTAACTGATGATTGATAAAAGTATGGATTTCAAATTGTTTTGTGCAACTGGGTTAATACTGATGTCAGAATCTCTCAAAATATTACACAGAAAAATACAGCACGATTTAATTACACAAATAGATAAGAAATCACTAAGTAAGGTAAAAACTAACCAAATTCTGCAGTATATTCAAGATTATGTTTGCAAGCATGCTCCACGAAGTGTTATTTATAAAATAAAAATGCATAGTTAGAAAAAAAAACAGGACTTTTGAAAAAGTGTGAATGTATCAAATAGTCCCATAAAAGAGGATATAATATCAGCTATCAAAATACTTCTGAACAATAGTTCTAAATTTCAGCAGCAAAGCTTTTTTTTTCTCCAAAGTTATTCTAATATTCAATCTAACATGCAAAGTAAATAAGTGAGTTTTCTTCCGCCCTGTTCCTCCCCACAAGAGCCTCAGAGCACTAAGGAAGCAAAATGAGGAAACAAATGAATACTTCGTAACATGGAAAACCATTATGTAACATTGCTAAATGGTTGCAATAGTGAGTGAATATCCAAAAATATTAGCAGATGATGGTCTTATTTTGTGAAACAGAACATTTATTTATCCCGCTAATACTAAGTTTCAATTATATGCAGGAAATACACTTGCAATAATAATTTTTGTTTTCTTTTTCCCTTCTGTGCTTCCCATAACAATTTGTAATGAGTGTAGATACTTTTTCAACCAGAGGAATTGTGTTTTTAAAGAAGCGTTTCAGAGCAAGACATTCAGATCCACATGTTACCTAGTGTGTCTCTCACTCCCTAAATCCCACTCTCACTCCACATTTCTTCTTTCAAGGCCATAATCCCAGGCTCACGTTGTTATCATCCCCATGTTCTGGTTGCTAAATGCAACACATACCCTTTCATGCTAGTTGTTACTGACCTAAGTGTGGCACTTGTGGAATTCTCTGCCTGTTCTTACTCTTTAAACATTGTTGACTAAGTCTACCCTTGGTCGTCTTCTCTTCCCATTCTTCCCAGAAACCCTTTCCATGCCTGTAACTTCACTTGCTGTTTCTGTAAATATTATTTCCAAATTAGCATCTTCAGCCCAAAGCTCTCCAGGGAGCCTAAGACACTTATACAGTTGGCTTGATCTATGTTCTTGAGTGTCCCACAGGCTCTTTAGATTAAGCGACTTCCACAATACAACATGTCTTCTCCATACAACTTGCTCTGTGCTTGTGTTTTCTCATACTTTTAAAAGAAACCACTATTCACCTATTTTCTAAATCAGAACTTACCCAAAGCTAATGATGCTCTAAGCTGCATCCACTCTAACTTACATATCTTTTGAATTCTTTGTTTTTCCATTTCTGTTAAAACTTAGTGAATAAAGGAGAAATGAGTGTAACCACAGAGAAAAAAATAAAAATAAAAGTACTATTGCTCAGAAAGTAAAATTCTAAAATGTTTGTTTCCTATCATTTTCAAAACATAGTTTGTCCTTTTAACTTCATGCCTTTGTTGTATTTATTTGTACTCATGTCCTACAAAGTTGCCTTTGTCCCCCTTACTACCAAGAATGCATCAGTTAAGGTAGGAACTTAACAAAAATGATGGACGTATTAGGCCATCTTGCACTGCTATAAATAAATGCCAGAGACTAGGTAATTTATACAGGAAATAGTTTTAAGTGGCTCACTGTTCTGCAGGCTTTACAGGAAGTGTGGCATTTGGCATCTGCTGGGCTTTGGGAGGCCCCAGAAAGCTTCCAATCATGGCAGAAGGTGAAGGGGGAACAGGCAGGTCACATGGACAGAGAAGGAGCATGGGAGGTAGGGGAGAGGCACCACACACTTTTAAACAACCAGATCTTGAGAGAACTTACTCACTATTGCAAGGATAGTGCCACGCCATGACGGAAACTCCCTCATGACCCAAACACCCTCCACCAGGCCCCACTTCCAGCACTGGGGATTACAACTCAGCATGAGATTTTGATAGGGACAAATATCCAAACTATGTTAGATGTTTAGTGGATGAATAGATAAAGAAGAGATGGACGGAGAGAGATACTGGATTGCAGAACGTGATGATGCAACAAGATAAACATGAAATCAGAAAAGAAAAAAAAGGAAATCATAAAAAAAAGAAAGGGCAGTGATTTCTCTAGAAATCACATTTCAAATGTACAGACAGTACTCCTGACTCTACTAACTAGTACCAAATATCTGTTCACTCTAATTTTTGGTGCAAGTGAATAAAGTGAAAAGAATATTCTCCCAGAAGTGTACTCATTATAAACAAAAGTCAGAGGAAATAATTGATTTATTTCACAGTCTAACACTTGTGCTGAATGAATCTTGTCAACTGCATTGTATTGCTGTGATTTTTAATCATGTTCCTATAGTTAATTTTATGGGCCATGTCTATAGAGCAAACTTTTTGACCTAGCTCATTGCTTTTTGGACATGTGACCTCATCCATCTGGCTGAACTAGTCCGCCAGCTGGGAGATGGCAGCCAAGACTCTATCCAGAGGCAGCGCAACTTTAAAAAGTTCTGAACAGTAGCACCATGGCAGCTGGGTTCCTAGGTGTCCCAGACTGGCTTGATGCTCTTCACTCATTAAGTAAATTTGAGTTCTTTAATCTAGACCTTCTGATCTTGGCAATGATGTTTGTATAAATGGGACATAGGTTTAGGGGGTGTATTTGTCTCCTTTTGTGTTTCTTGAAATTTCATTTAATTATTTCCACCTATGAAATACTAAAACAGCATCAACAGAACTGTGTTTTAGAAATACCAGAAAGAATGAGACGTGGCATCCATCCATCTCCTTGGTCAAGGTCTTCAGGCTGAGTACCATAATTTCTCTGTATCATGTGGCTTTTTAGAAACTGCTATGTCAGTTCACCAAGCTAAGCATTCTACCATCATTTCCTGTTCTTATTACTTATGTTGGTAACTCACAGAAATGCACCTTCTCTTCTTTACCATGGTGGCCACAAACAGCCTCTTTGGCATAGCCGCCAAGCTCTCAAATGCTTTGCTCATTTAAATGAATGAGGTCAACCTGAAATCTCTGTTAAAAGAAGGGGAGGAGGCTTATTTAAAATATGATCTTAAAAATTGCTTCTTTTATTCTTATCATTTTTTAAAAAATCATAGCTGACCTGGAAGAAACTAACAGACAGTGAAGAGAATGACTTATTATGGTTGAGTGTCTTTTTTCCCTGTATTTTGTGGCATTTATTTATTTTTCTCATCACATGGAGTAAGAGGTTCAAGTAATTATTTTGTTCAGTTTCTTTGGAAAAGTTAAACTCAGGCAGGTTTCAGGCATAGACTGTGAAATACGGAGGAAAGACAAACCTTCACTTTATGTTGTCCTGTGGCAAATGCTCAGGGGCCTGTTGGGGTTACTGTGCTGGGCATTTTCCTGTTACCTCCTGGCAAGTCTGCCATCAAAGTCATCTGGACAGCCAGATGAGAGGGCGGCCAGCAGTATGTGAAAAACCATGCTATTGAGAAAAGCAAATTAAAACCACAATGTGATACCACCTTACTCCTGCAAGAATGGCCATAATAAAAAAACCAAACAGTAATAGATGTTGGTGTGGATGTGGTGAACAGGGCACACTTCTACACTGCTGGTGGGAATGTCAACTCATACAACCACTATGGAAAACAGTGTGGAGATTGCTTAAAGAACTAAAAGTGGAACTACCATTTGATCCAGCAATCTCACTCCTGGGTATCTACTCAGAGGAAAAGAAGTCATTTTACAAAAAAGATACTGGCATATGCATGTTTATGGCTGCACGATTCGCAGTGGCAAAAATGCAAAAATGTGGAACCAGCCCAAATGCCCATCAATCAACGAGTGGATAAAGAAACTGTGATATGTATGATGGAATACTACTCAGCCATAAAAAGGAATGAATTAATGGCATTTGCAGCAACCTAGATAAGATTGGAGACTACTATTCTAGGTGAAGTAACTCAGGAATGGAAAACCAAACATTGCATGTTCTCACTCATAAGTGGGAGCTAAGCTATAAGGATGCAAAGGCATAAGAATGACACAATGGACTTTGGGGACTCAGGGGGAAAGGGTGGGACGGGTGTGAGGGATAAATGACTACAAATTGGATTCAGTCTATACTGCTCAGGAGATGAGTACACCAAAATTTTACAAACCTTCACTAAAGAATTTACGCATGTAACCAAACACCACCTGTTCCCCAAAAACCAATGAAAATAAAAAATTTTAAAAACCCCTAATATTGTCAAAAAGACTGTTCTTCTTGGGAGACTTGGGGGACCCAAGCAGATAACCCTCCCCTCCAAGAGCATGGTGGGTGTCTGCTGCTGTGTGTGGCCATCCTCATAAAGTCCCATATTTGTTGACCTTAAAGAAACTTTGAATCTTCTCACGATGGCGCTTTGTGCCTTTCTTTCAATCACACTGCTTTAAGATCTTGGGTGAAAAGTTAGGCCTTAAGGGACAAGAAACGGTTTATACAGATTTATTTTAAAATAATGTCTGCTATTGTTAAAACTGAACTGCACTTGGAAGTAAATTATTGTATCAAGAAGTGAATGGCTTAAATAAATGTTTTTACTGGAGTGACATACGATTGAGAATGTTGTCATTTATAGGATATAGCTTCATAATTTGCTGCTTCATAGAAGAATGTCACTGTCTTGGAAAAAATCAAGATGGCAGGAAAGGGAAGTAAACATATTTATGGAAAACAAAGATGATGTCAGGTTTGCAGAGGTTTCTAACTACCAGTAAATGTTGATGACTAACTGCAAATTTGATCATTGGGGGTTAAGATGGTTGTATTCCTGTCAATTTTTTAAACCGTCCTCTTTCATATTTTTTCCCTTCAAATACCTTGTGAGATTTTGCCCAACAATTGTGCTTATTTCAGAGCCAACGGCAGGTAATGAGATGCTGATTGGGGATTCTAGAATTCACTTGCCGATGATTATGTGTTATTTTAACAGGAGAATGACAATAATTTCCTGTAATGCCACTTGTTAAGGTAATTATGCTATAATTGCCTTATCAAGGTGTCATAGAGGAGAAGGGAGAAATTCCGGGATTTCACAGCTGCTGTCATGCTCCTTAAGTGTTAGCTTGAAGCTGCATTGTCAGTCATTGGGATAAATCCCTTTAATTGTTTAAAACCTGAATATTGTTGTCTTGGGTAGTTATGTGACCTTAAAACGAGATTTTTTCAAGAGTTGGTTTTTCTCATCTTCATATTACAGCTACATGGTAAATTAAATGCACAAATATAAACATATACTTAAACATGTTTCAATTGTAATAAAATCTAAAGAATTCATTTGCAGAAGATGTGGACTTAAGAATAAATATTAACAAATAGCATATAATATATGGCATGCATATCTAAAATGTGAGTCAAGAATGTATTTTCCATTTAACATCTCATTGAAGAGATGTCTTTCACAGAGAAGACAAACTAGCATTATTTTTGATTGACTTTATAGTGCTATAGTGAAGCTTATTTATTTATTCATTTAAATAAGACTTTTTATCTTTATTAAAATGATCAATAATGCAAACATTATTTCAGTGAATATGGGACCGTGTTCTAAAATATTCTAAATTCAGGAGATTCAAATATGCTTTCCCTGAACACATTAAGCTTGCATTGTCTGAAGAGGTAGACTTTAAGGAAGGGAAACCCATGAAAAGGATGGTGGGTGAGGCAGCGGGAAGTGACAGGGATGAGGGCTCAGGCAGGGAAAACGCCCGAACCTGAATGCTGGGCGATGGAGGTTGGCATGTTCCATAGGGTGGCAGGTAAGTAAGGCAACTTTAGAGTTCAGACAGCAGTCACCGAAGGAGTCAGCTCGGCTATGGCCTGGTGGAAAGGCTTAACTATGGCCTCGTGGAATGCCTTAACTTTTCACTGGTGCAGCGCACAGGAGGCAAAAGTGAGGGGCAACTGGAGGGAAATCGTGTCTGAGTGTTGAGAACAGAGACCGGAGCAGTAGTGGATGATTGCATAGAGGAGATGGGGCTCAGATACCTGTGGGTGTTGTGGGTCCTGGTGGGGGGAGTTGGCCTGTACTTTGAGTGGGATGGAAGCCCATCGGGAAGTCTGTGCAGACAGGATCAAGCCTAGGGTTTTATAGGATTCTTCTGACTGCGGCTTTGAGAGCAGACTCCAGCAGGGAGCAAAAGCAGCCGGCGGGAGGCCAGCTGGTTAGCGGAGAAAGCAAGGCATGGACTGCTGGGTTCATGATGGTGGCTTGGAGCAAGGAAGTGGCACAAGAAGTGAGAAGTGATCCCATGAGATGTCCTGATACACTGAATATCCGGAAGGCTAGGGAAAGAAGGGGACAAGGTGAAGGCTCTTAGCCTATCTGCCTAGAAAAATAGAACTGCCGGTGTCTGAGAGGAGAGGAGAGATTGCAGGGATGTGTGTACTTCTGTGTTTTTGAAGTTTTGGAAAGAGATATTTTCAAGCACGTGCGTACGAATAGAACTGATTTAACAAAGAGAAGAACAGTACAGGAAATGGAATCACTCAGAACAAAGTCCTTGAAGGCTGGAGGAAAGTGGCTGGATCTAGGACACTCCCTCGTAATCTTAGAGAAGAAGGGAGTTTCTACCCCTTTTAGTACAAGTGAGTGAGGTGGTGGGCACAGAAGTAGGTGTGGGAGCATGGGGCGTTTCCCTCCTTGTGCATTTTTGTGGGATAGTGTTTTGGAAACACACCGTACATATGTTTACTTTTAAATATATTTTAAATCCTGCATCCTCTTCTATCTTCCATCTACAGTAGAAAGGTAAACTTCATTGCCTTAGTTTAAAGAGAACACAGAGGAACCTAATAAATATTAACCTCTTGATTTTTGAGCTCTAATTAGACATTTAAAAATACTAATGCTGAGCAATCATTTGTAAGTCAAAGCGCTTTCAGTTTCTAGGGCTGGGCTTTGTTGAGAAGGAATTTTATGTCTTCAATTTTAAAGTAGCTTAGCTAAGAATATGAATAGTAATACCCAGAGAGAATGCTGAGTGTAGATGTAGCTATCCTCCACTGAGCTGAGGACACTCCAAGAAGAAGGAAGGTGTGTCCCCTCCCAAAGCATGAGGAGTCCAACAACAGGCAGAAGGGAGACGCAGGAGTGCAACATGAATTCAGGTGATGTCTGAGCATCTGAGAAGGGCTCCAGCATCACAGCACCTTGGGGTGAAGCCATGTGGGAGAGGGTGGTAGGGAAGATTGGCGCAAAAGTATTACTTTTGCACCAACCTGTAGAAAGGCCTGGCAGTTTCAAGGTCAATGAATAGAGACTCCTCTTGCCTCTTGTCTTAGCTTTAGCTTAAGGGAAAGCAGATTAGAAAAACCCAGACTCATTCCTGCCGCCTGGGAAGTAGAGGATTGATGAATATCCAGAACGTCTGGAAGACTGCACTGGGGTTTGGGCCCACAGAAACCCTCCCATCCCTGTGTAGCTTAGGAAGAATGGCCAACTGTGGCAAGTGAGAATGTCTGAAACCCAGTAGAAACCCAGTGGCTGCAACAGGAAGGTCTGAGTTTATGAACCAAGCACAAAAAGGGGGTGGGTGAGAGTCACCCTCACCTTTGCAGAGGTGAATGAGGACAGAAGGGGACATGGGACACACGAATTCCTCCCTGGTAAAGTATAATTTTCTAAAAGATAAACTCATTGCTCTCATGCAAACAAACAATGAACACATTTCAAAAGTTTTGTTCAAATCCCTAATTAATAAGGGATGAATAAGGTTAACATAGGTTTAAAAGAGAATTTGAGAGATGGAAAGATAGATGAATAGATGGATGGAGGGATAGAGAGCAGATGGATAAATAGATGAACATATGCATGGATAGATGGTTGAGTGGCTGGATAGACATGGGGGACAAAAAGACAGATAGATAGATGAGCAGATGCATGGATGGATGGTTGGATGGATGGATGGATAGACAAATGAATGGATGGATAGATGGATACATGGATGGATGAACAGAAACAGATAGATAGATAGACAGATAGATGATAGATGAACAGATTCATAGATGAGCAGACAGATGATGGACAGACAGCCAGATACATAGATGAACAGATGCATGGCTGGATGGATGGATGGATATATATGTAGATGATAGATAAATGAGAGGTAGACGTATGGACAGATGAAAGGATGACAGATGGGTGGATGGATAAAGAGACAATAGATCACTGACAGACAGATGGACAGATGGATGAATGGTTGAATAAGCAGATGGATGGATAGATTATAGACAGATGAATGCATACATGCACACATACATACACTTTGAATCCATACTAACAATGCTGACAATGAATGAGAATTGCACTCATTGAAGTTTCTAAGACTTCATTTGAGAATTAAAAACAATTTTACAAGCATTGCAGTTTTTGTTTTCTTTCCACATTTCTTTTGTTTTAAAGACAACGTTAAAACAGCAGTTTAGTATCAGAAATGAAGACTGATGAGTGTTTTCTCAGTTTCCATCCACAAAAACATTTGCCAGCCTCCTGCAAGGTGAATTCTAACTGCAGCCCAGGTGGTGCTCAAGCCACTCTAACTGCCAGTGAGGACTAGTGAGTGAAACTGACAAGGTCAGGAGAAGGAAAAGATACACAGACTCTCTATACTTTTGCAAGACACTTTCTTCCTTGTTTTCACTAAATTTTTTGAACACTGTCAAGACTCAATATCTCCTTCTAAATGGAAACAGTAACATGTCTCTCAATTCCAGCAGCTCTTCTCTGAGATAAATACCCAAATCTTCTCATTGCCCCAAGTTTTTGAGACTTCTCTCTTTTTCTTTTCTCTTCTTCTTGACTTGGGGGTCCTCCTGAGACACTCCTCTCAGACTCTGGCTTCTACCTGACATTTAGAAACAGTCCTGCTCAAGTGAGGGTTTTCTAAACCAGGGGCGACCACCACCACCACCCCCGTCTTCTGTGATAGCTGTACAGCCTGACGAGCACAAAGCCACTGGGAGAGACTCAGCATAGGTTTTGGAGTCTTAGCCAGGAACTGCGTGTCTGTAGTGCCAGCTACTTGGGAGGCCAAGTGGCAGGATCTCTTAAGCCAAATTTGAGACTAGGCAACTCCATATCTTAAAAAAAAAAAAAAAAAAAAAAAAGTCTGGACACCAGAGCCACCATCTGAGCTGAAGTTCCACTCCGTCACCTGACAACCGCGTGACCTATTGCCTATGGCTTAATAACTCTCCACCTCAGTTTGCTTACCTGTAAAGGTGGGAAAAGTAGTGTTTTCCTCCTAGGTTGATGGAGATGAAAATCTGTGACCACCCTCTGTGAGATACACATAATAATGCCAGAATAAGGAGTGTGAAGGAGTCTGGATGCTGCTTCCTGTGGCTCAGAGAAACCTTAAGGAAAGAGAGGGGAGGGAGTGAAGGGGAGAGGAAAAAGGGAAACAGAGCAGGAGGGGAAGACAGCTCCGAATCTCTTCAGTCACAGACTTCTTTGCTCCCCACCAATAGGGAAAAGATGCTAGTTTTAAGAGGGACATTCTTGCTCTTAATAACATCTTATTGTCCCTTTCATCTTATCTTTTGCTAAATTTCAAGCTACGTATCAGAAGGAATTAGAGTGAAATGGTTAATGAATTTCACTTCATTCTTGAAGCAGAATCAATTGATGGTTCTATTTATTTCTATTTGTTAATAATCTAGTACAGTCTGGTTTTATAGAGTGAAAAATTATAGAGATAACTCATTTATCTTGAAAATTAATATTCTGATACTTTCTTTTTGGTTTAATTTATGCTTTATATGTTATATATGGGTTCAATAAAAAACAAAGGAAAAATATATTTGACTTTAAAATATCCTGACTTAAATATATTAAGGAATATGCTAGTAATGGAATCTACAGTTCCTACAAATCAAATAGTAATGATGCCATGGTGGGAAGATCTAATTAAAAGAAGCTGCTAGTCAAACTGACCATTTTCTCTTTTTTCTTAACTCCTCTGCTAAATTTATGTCTTGTTTTCCCTTACTGATATATAGTTTGCTTCTTCTTGACTTTTTCTTTAAAAATATAAAATGCTTAAACATTTAGGATCCTGTGGACCTTATAAAAGCAAATAATAGGAGCTAAGATATCACTAAAACTAAAATCAAGTAGAGTAGCTGTCAATAAGCATAAAAGCGAGCCATAATCTTTGTTCCCCTGAGATAACCGAAATGCAACACATTATGATAAAATCTCCCTAGGATATAAAATTTTTTGATGGCAGCTGTAAAAAGTTAGACTTCTGCCATAGAGTGGAATAGGGCCAGAACATTTTCTTGCCATTCCTCTGGCTTTGGTTAGGAATTTTGTTTTTTAAAAGAAGTAGTTTTCTGTCTATATATGAAATTGATGCTTAACTGTAAAGAATGAATCAGGAAGGAGTAACACAAATCAGGTGTCATTATGCCTTTTTTTTCCTGGTTAATCTTGCTTTAAATTATCCACTGAACCTGTCTTTTCGTACTCAGGCTGCTTTAGTTGGAAATGAATACTTCAATTTCTTTCACCAAATGAGTAAAATACTCTCTTTAGTTCATTTTATTTTGAGGTGTTATGATGTCAAACAACAGAAATGAAGAGAAGAGAAACAAGGTACTGAAAAAGGTGTTTTATAATTCATTTGGATATTTTCAGTAGTTCTATATACAATTAGAGATTGCTGATGCAATGGTTATTAAGAAACAAAGTGCCTGGTTGTCACACAATTTCCCAATGAATGAGGGAAAATTAATTTATCAGCACTACGTTGAGTTACAAAAGTTTAGCGGAATATTCACATTTAATTCACATCATTTTAAAAGGTATTTCTTTGTCATTTACATAGCATTAACAATGTTTTAGGTATCACCTTCTAGAGCCGGAGATCATTTTTCCTTGCTAAGATTTAACTGAGTAGGGATATTTATTTTGACACTAACACCTATGCTTTTTCTTTCTGTTTTTCAGACTGAATAATCTCAACAGACTTGTCTGAAGTTCACTAACTTTTTTTTTTCTGAGACAGAGTTTCACTCTTGTTGTTCAGCCTGGAGTGCAATGGCATGATCTCAGCTCACTGCAACCTCTACCTCCCAAGTTCAGGTGATTCTCCTGCCTCAGCCTCCCAAGTAGCTGGGATTACAGGCAGGTACCACCACGCCCAGCTAATTTTTGCATTTTTAGTAGAGACAGGGTTTCACCATGTTCGTCAGGCTGGTCTCAAACTCCTGACCTCAGGTGATCCACCCGCCCCGTCCTCCCAAAGTGCTGGGATTACAGGCATGAGCCACCACGCCTGGCTGAAGTTTACTAATTTTTTTGTAACCTCAAATTTTCTGTTGAGCTCCTCTAGACAATTGTTTATTTCACGTATTGTCTCCAGCATTTCTATCTGGTTCTTTTTGTGTGATTCTATGTCTTTGCTGATGTTCTCTGTTTGGTGAGATTGTTCATATACTTTTCTGTAGTTATTTAAATGTGGTTTCATTTAGTTCTCTAAGCATATTTAAAACAGCTCATTTAAATTATTTGCTTAGTGAGTCTAATGTCTCTGGGGTTTCTCATGGAGAATTTCAACTGACTGCTTCTTTCCTGGTGTGTGAGCTGTACTGTCTAGTTTTTTTTCACATGCATTATCATTTTGTTGTTGCTGCTGTTAAAAACATATATATTAAATAATGTAGTGCGGCAACTCTAGAAACAAGTTTCCTCTTAGGGTGTCTTGTTGCTGTTTGCTCAGTGACTATCCTCAGCCAACTCGGTAGCATCTGGTCTCTTTGTTGTCTGTTGTTAATAATGTCTCTGCTCAGTTGGCTTAGTGAGAAGTCCATGATTTAATAAAGATTTCCTTAAATTTCCAAGAACGATACATCTCCCAGGATTCTCTGACTGTGTGTGTCTCATCACCCCATCCAGACTCAACATGTGTGGTTTTGACTCTGTCTTTGCCTTTACTTTCTGCTTGCACAGATCCTTAAATTCAACCAGAGCTGAGAGTTTAGGCCTTCCACAGGTCTTCGCTGGGCATGTATACAGCATTAAGCATGCACGTGGACTTCTAGAGTCTCAGAAATGTATTGGAACTTTTGAAACCTCCCTGTGAACCTCTCACTCCACAGCTTTTCTTTTTAAGCTTTTTGGTCAGCTTTTTTTCTGTTTTCCCAAAGGTTTCTGTTTTCCTGAGGTTTACCACCTCAGGAAGATGCTACGTTCAACAATTGCTAAAAATGTCCAACAAACATCCCATATCTATGTGCACTGAGTAAGGTCTGAGTCGGGTCAAATAAAGATAAGTCCTGCAAACAGGGGTGTATCAGTCTGTTCTCATGCTGCTATAAAGAATCGTCTGAGACTGGGGAGTTTATAAATAAAAGAGGTTTAATTGACTCACAGTTTTGCAGGGCTGGGAGGCCTCAAGAAACTTACAATCATGGCAGAAGAGGAAGAAAACATGTCATTTCTCACTAGGGTGGCAGAAAGGCAGAGTGCTGAGCAAAAGGGGAAAAGCCCCGATAAAACCACCAGATCTCGTTGAGAACTTACTCACTATCATGAGAACAGCATGGAGGCAACTCCTCCATGATTCCATTACCTTCGCTCCTTCCCACGACTTGTGGGTGTTAGGAGAACTACAGTTCAAGATGAGATTTGGGTGGGGACACAGCCAAACCATATCAAGGGGTTTTCAAGAAACTGTGAGAACAAGTCAAATTAAAACAACTTCCTGAGAATTTGATGGAAAGCGACAAACACATTATGCTTTCTCCAGCGGCCACTAGCCTGCTGGCTTTTATGTGGACTGTGAGGCTGTTGGTTTTCAAGGCTACTGAAAAGCTCGGGGAGAGGAGGATGGTTTAAGAAAAATTAAAATGCCACAACTCTCACTGTTCTTACTGACATTCTGCCATTTTGTTTTTGTTTTTGAATCAATACTCCACAGATTAAACTCTATAGTGAATCTTGAAAGTTCTAAAGCAGTTGATTTTGACGGTGTTCTCATTCTTTTGTTGAGGAGTGGCTTTCTGATGTCCTTACTCTGCATTCCCACTGACATCACACTTACATACTTATTTTGTTAAACAAAAATGTATCTCTACCAAAATAATGCTACCGTAATGTCCACATCAGCTTTGTTCAGGATAGTCAAAATCTAGAAAGAGTACTTGAACAGGACAATTGCTGCACTTCCTGTGGAATGGTCATGCAGTAAACCAGTGCCCATCCATAGGATGGACAGCATGGTTAAATCTCAAAAACAATTGTTTTCAATTTAGTATCAACACATGGCTGTTGCCTGGTTGCCTAACGAATGCTTCTATTTTCTCTTTTGTTTGCCGTATATTTGTTGAAAGAATTACTGACAGAATAAAAGAATTAGAGCTCTGTGTATTGAACTACTATTGAGCTCCCCAAGTGTATAAACCAGAGATTCCTTCAAATCTATTCTTGATTCTATCAGAATCTCCAACCTGTCCTTTTGAAGAGTAGACTTGAATGATGAATGGCAGGGGCATGTTTTAGCATACATGTTTTTAAAAATTAAGAAAGATATATAGTCATTGGTTAACGTTAAGAACTAAAGTTAAAAAATACTTTTAACAACTTTTGATTAAAATTGGCAGCAAAGAGGATGAGGATGCCTAGTGGAAGAGTGAATCTGGGAAGACTGAATCCAGACTGCACATACTGAGAACTTTTATACATAGGAGCCTGTATTCAGTACCCTGAGCACTAATAATTTTCAAAAACCCTTGGAATATCATGTAAGGTATCTATTTCATCTCACTTGTTCAAGTGAATATAATTTAAAAATATAATTTTACATGATAATTTTTCTTTCTGAATAAGCAGCAATTATAAGGCTTACTGAAGTAATGACAGCTAGCAAATTTTGTGACTGTGGAAAACAGACCAGATATTCAAGTTTTTTCAACCATATTTTATGTATATTTAGTTGCTTAATACAATATTTTTAGATGAAAAATTCACCTTTTATGCTTGGCAAATCAGACAGCTTAACCAAATTATTCTTAGACACGTTATTTCAGATGTTGTCTAAGGATGACCATGGCAGCATGATAGAAATAACAGTATGATAATTTGCAGTTTGAATATGCTCAACTTCTGCATGGATCCTGCAGTTTGAGGGGACTTACCATGAGCTCTGTTCATCAAAGAAGCCACTGGAGGCGGATACTTCACAGTTGGGGACTCTAGTCTGCCTGCCCTATTTTCTGTTTTTCAAGCAAATTAATATAATATTATACCAGAAAAGGTGTTTACTACAGTCTTAGTCTGAGCTTCTATAATAAATTACCATAAACTGGGTGGCTTACACAACAAACAGTTATTTCTCATAGTTCTAGAGGCTGAGAAATCCAAGTTCAAGGAGCGGGCAGGTCTGGCGTCTGGGGAGGGCACTCTACCTGGATACCTGGAGTGAAGCATAGGCATCTTCTTGCTTGTGTCCTCACACAGTGGAGAGAGAAAGAGGAATAGCCCGTCTTTTTATCTCTTCTTAGAAGTGCACTAATCCATCTTATGAGCTCCAACCTCATGATTTAACTGCCTCCCAAAGACTGCATCTGCTGGTACCCTTCCGTTGGAGGTTAGGATTTCAACATGGATTTTGGGAAGACGCAAACATTCAGTCCATAACAGCTACTTAATCATTTGCCTTCAGTGTCCTATAGCAGAAGTAATGGGTTTCATTTTCATGTTCATAAAGGCAGAATCAACTAGTGTGTCTCTATGCTCTGTTTGCTCACCATCTCCACATAAACAGGTGCAATATTTCAAACCACCTGCACTCCCTTCAAACCTTTTCCTGCATCACTTTTTACAGATGATCTTACTTCCTATTTTATATAAAATGGACATGCAAAGCATCTCATCTACAAGCCATCCACCTTGCCCATGCTTACTGTTCATCTTATCTTATCCAGTCTGCCTCCCCTCTGACTGTCCTTTTCCTCTCCTTCTGAAGGAACTCACCCTAAGAGTTCCACTCTATTCGAGAGCTCCACCCAGGTTACTCACCTCAGTGAACTCCCAGAACCATGCACCATCTTTGGTGTCTCCTCCTCCCTGAATCACTGATCCCTTCCAGCTGACTCACATAGACACTCGACTCTCTTCACTTCCCTCATCTTCCCACCGTCACTGTTGCTCCCTGCGGCTGCTGTAAGAGCCTCCTGGCTGGGATCTTCACACGGTCTATGGCTCTCCTGCCTATTCCCCCATGGAAATCCACAAGGATAATTGTAAAATGCAAATCCAATCATGTAACCTGCTCTTTGCCTATTGTGTCCCATCCTTAAAACACTTTCTTTTTTTTTGAGACAGAGATTTACTCTGCAGCCCAGGCTTGAGTGTAGTGGTGTAATATAGGCTCACTGGAGCCTCAACCTCCCTGGCTCAGCCTGTCCTCCCATATCAGCCTCCTGAGTGGCTGGAACTACAGGTGCTCATCACCAAACCAAGCTAACTTTTGTATTTTGTGTACAGATGGGGTTTTGCCATGTTTCCCAGGCTGGTCTCAAATGCTTGGGCTCAAGCAATCCTCCTATCTCAGCCTCCCAAAGTGTTGGAATTACAGATATGAGCCACCGTAAAACACCTTAATGGCTTCTTGTCTGCAGGGTGGTTGCAAAATTCTAAGTAGAACCTAAAGCCTTAGATTGTCCCATAGCTACCCACACCTCCATTCTCACCTAAGCAGCCTCCTTATCAGCCATTCAGAATGCGGGTCTCTTCCCTGACTCCAACCTAGCACCTCCTTTTGCCAGAGCACATTTGCTCTCAAGACCAGGCTCTTTCCCTACTCATCTTCTGGCTCACAGTTCAAGTCTTCTGTGGCCATCCTCATGAATCATTCTCTCTTCACCCAGCCATGTGTGCTCAATGCACTAAGTGTCTATCTTAGTCTGTTTTCTGCTGCCGTAATAGAGTAGCACAGACAAGGTAATTTTAAAAAGAAAATTGATTTATTTGGCTCACAGTTGTGGAAGCTAGAAAGTCCAAGATCAAGGGGCTCTACCTGGTGAGGGACTTCTTACACATCTTCTCATGGCAGGAGGCATCACATGGTGAGGGTGCAACCTAGATAAGGAAAGGGGGTCTGGACTGCCCTTTCCTAATACGCATTCATTCCAGAGATTAGACATTCACCTAATCACCTCTTAAAGGTCCCACCTCTCAATACCATCACAATGGCAATTACATTTCAATATGAGTTTTGGAGGGGACATTTAAACCGTATCATCATCCTTCCAACTCACAACAATTGAAATTTTACTTATTTTTGCATGAAAATATAATACATATCCTTCTCAGATGTTAGGTGGTTAAGCTACCTAAGGAGAGAGGGGAGATCTTCTCTTTCTGTTTACCTTTATGTCCCCAGAACCTGGTATGCTGTCTAGCATAATTGACACTCAAATAAATCAATACATTGTGCAATGCTTAGTAAAGTTTATCTCTGGGGATATGTATATGTCTCTAAAATATGTATGTATATGTCTCTAAAATAATATTTATGTATTCAATGAACAAATATTTATTATCTGTTATACGCCAGGTCCTATTCTTGGTGGTAGGTAAATAGCAAGAGGAAAAATTATTTTAAAAATCTCTTGTTATAGGGGGAGAGATAGTTATTTAACAGAAAATTATTTAGTTTTCCAAAAAATAATGTGTACATTGAGAAGCATGATTCTGGTTAGAGGTGTGGAGAGAGGGTGCAGGTGAAAGTGAAATTTTACACAAGTGGTCAGAGGAGGGCTCTGTGAAAAGGTGACCTTTAAATAAAAACTTGTGAGAGACAAGAGAATGAGCTGCAGGGAAGACCATCCTTGCTGAGAGAATGGCGCCCTGCACAAGCCCTGAGGCTGGGGGAGTGGGAGGACCCAGGAACTGAGCCCTAGAAGAGCCAGGGCATACAAAGTCCTGCAGGTGCCAAGCAGGAGGACCTAGTCAGCCACGTTGGAGCATGAGAGCCAGCGAGGGGGAACCTTCAGGAGTATTTTGCACTATTCCTCAACTGCCCCCTTGCTGGAGTCTCTTCTGCTATTCCTAGCGTCTACATAGAGCCTACTGTGCAGGCTACGTAAATGCTTTTTTACAGATAGACAATCAGTGATGTTCAATCATTGGTTATGACTTTGATAGCAATACCTCTCTGATCAGAAAGCATCAACCTGTCTTGTAAAAAATTAAACTTTTATGATGACATCTCATCTGATGAGAAGAACTCACATATATAAATATGCATAGATATATGCATATACTTACATATATATGCATATATATATACGTTTCTTTTTCTCTGTAGCTGGCTCCTATTCCTAGAAAGTTTGTGATACTTTCCCTCCAAAGATACTCAGAGGTAGTCTCTTAATTAAATTTTTCTTTGCCTGAATTTGACCCCAGTAGGAGGTGATTTTTTGCAAGTGAATGTCCTTGAGCAAAACATCATATAATAACTCTGTGTACATTTCTGTATGGATTTAAAGGATAATCAACTTGTAGGATAATTTTTAGTTAGTGAGACCATTTTCTACACATGCAAGACTAGGTTTAGCTCCACCACCCTAAGATGGCCTCAAACTGAAATTTTTCTTTATATTGACCATTTCTCTGATGAAGATGATGTAGAAGTGGACAGATGAGGCCTGAAATTCACTCATTACTTAGATGCTTTCAGATGAAGAATTTATCCAATGTGGAACCTGTGATAGGGATTGCTATTAAATGGGACGATATTACTTTTGTTTAAAATATAAATGAGCTGAACCATACATGTCTCATATACATCTGCACATTTTTCTAGTCCTTGGACATTACGAAGGACAACTTGTAATATTTGTGTATTCAATGAAAAAGCATAATTTGAAAAGGTCAGGGCAGCATCAGGAGAGACCAAGGAGATTTCTGTCTTGGATCTGCCTTTCATTAATCGTGTGATCTTATGAAGATTATTTAATCTCCCTACGCCTCCATTTTATGTTTTATAAATAAAAGACTGGTGAATATTAGAAGATACTGCTAAAAATGCTGCCATTCTTCCACTTTTAGCACTTTAGCCCAGATGATGTAGCTAGTTTGGGCCATTTTATCTGCCATGTGGAAACATCATTATTCGAGAATAAAGTGCCCCAGCCCACATAGAAGTGGCAGTCACTTGCGGGTTTGGAACTGTCTGGAGACTCCGTGGCTCTCAGCAGCCTTTCTGTAGGATGTGCCTTCTAAGGCAAACAAGTTGCGTATACCCAGGGTCTACTATAACACTCTCATAAGCAGGGGAGAAGGTTATTATTAGTGCAGCGTCTCCCGTTACCTTCCAAGTTAATCCCATGAATTTCTCTGAGGCTAAAGGGCAGCAGCTCAGACACTGGAAAGAAGAATCTGTGTGACTTCGGGATCGAAACTCAGCATTTCTTTGGGACTCAGGGCTTGTAGAGTTGGTGTGCTTTGCATGCAGGGCATCAAGGAGGATTTTTGGTTGGGTGGCTTCAGCTCCCTTTGGTCACAGTGTCATGACATCTTGTCAACCTCGGTGGCTTTACTGGTTGCTAAGATCTTATGCGCAGCGTGTGGATGCTGTTGCTGTCTCTGCCTTCATGCGGCTTTGAGAAGTGGAGCCACGGCAGTCAGAGCGCGGCTCCGTCGAGCCAACTTGAGGACCTTCTGGAATTGTGTGTGTGTGTGTGTGTGCGTGCAAAACACCACCCAGCGACTCCACACTAAATGAGAGGGATCTGACTGGAAATGGACCTGAGGCTGGGAATGAGAACCCGAGGAATATTGCTGAGTATTGTTTGTGTGACTTTGTTTCATCTGGAGTCAACGGTAACATGGGAAACACGAATTATCTAGCATTAAGCAGCGCTGAGCTCAGAAACAGAGACTCAGAAACAGACGCAGTGCATAGTGGGTGGTTGATAGTAAGAGTGGGTGAGAGATAGTAAGAGTGCAAACACTGCTGCTTGCACTTGGCAAGTGATAAGGTTGTCAGAGCAAGCATGTGGTTAACAAGATTGCTGCTAAAGAAAGCTGGAGGGACCCTTCCACCATTGAGGTGCTCACGGTTATTTCCCAGAGTAAGGACTTCTACAGAGCCATATGACTGCACTACGCTATATTACACCCCTAAAGACAACTCGTGAAAGTAGGATCCAGCCATTGAAGGATGCCTTCTACTAAAGTGTCATTTTATTTATTGTTCTCCCTTTTCTCCTATATATTTACTCATTTTAATTGCATCTATGTGTCCAGCGATTTATGAAACATCTAAGGTTTATTAAGCATTTTTCTTTGCATACGGGAAAATAATATTAAAATAGCAGACTGTGGATGAAAATTTCCTTCACAAGAACTTGTATGTTTTAAGTAAAAAACTATATAGCAATTTATATTTCCCTTTTCTCTTGATTGCTAGGAACGTGATGCCAATTGAATATTGTGCAGAAACAATTTTATTACAAATTCCAGGTGCAGTTAATTTTTACTTCCTTCTCTTATTTCTGATTTTCCTTAACTTTTAATTTCAGGTTTTTTAAATGCAAGACTATATTTCAGAGTGGAGGATTTTTTGAAGGCAGGGAAGGTGTGGATTTCAAATAAGTAAATCCCTTCCAATCATACCTAATAATTTTCCTGGAAGGAAATCAGTGACTTTGAACAATTTTGATCTGGTGCAAGTAACAATTTCACAAAGCCAGGAGAATGTCTTGGAAAATAGCTCTGGTTCAAACAGGCAGTGTCAGAGACAATCGAACATGAAACCTGTTCTCTTGAAAGAATTGCTAAGTGTATTCTTTTGCTGTATTTGCGATTTCACTCAAATGCTGTCATCTCCATAAAACTTTATGACTTTGCTATGCCGTGATTGGTTGTACTCAATTTTGATTGCTAGAAATATGCTCTTCTGTGAAACAGCAGATAGTTTTAATTGCTTGGATTTTAATATCTTTTGAAGTGCATACTAGCACCTATGTTCAAAGGTTTCTATCAAATAAATGCATTCGAAAGATTTTACTGGGTGTGTATTTACCCACCAATCTAAAACTCAGTGACAACTATTTAGTGTACAAAGCTTAAAAATTGAAGTACACAGTAGCAATCTGGTTGTTCAGATTTGCTACCATGAGGAATAGCTTTTATTGTTATCATTCCACTTTCAATTTTTTTATTATTTTAATTACTATCCAAATAACTGATGGAGCCAAGACAGGGAGTGGCATACAGAAAAGGGAAATGAATGTAATCTCACTCTTCTATTGTCTTTTTAGTATTACTTGCATTTTGCTCTAAAAACCATAAATAGCTTTATTTCTGCTTAATGGAGTAATTTATATAGTACCTAGTATCTTCATTGACAGCACATTTTATCCAGTAGCAAATGTGCGGCATTTACTGAATCAATTACTTGACTTATGAAGAGGAGCATGGGGCTTCAACGCGCTCCATTCTTCTCAATAACAAAGAAGAAAACACATTAAAAACTAGCATTGATGGGTTGTTGTGAGATTCGGTCAATGTGCTCTCCCAGAGTTGAAATTAAAAGGCAGTTAGGAGAAAATTGTTTTCTCTGGTCATCAGTCACAATGTGAAAGGCCTTTTTCACAATGATTAATTAAAAGCCAAAAAGAGTGAACGAGAGGAGTGAACTTTAATAAAGTATCTGGCTGGTTCCCAGTACCATCTTGAGTTAATAGACGGTGGTTTGCCTTGACTAAGTGTTATGGCTCCAGTCCATAATTTCATCTTGAAAATGGGCAAGGGAGTGAATCTTCCTCTTCGTAATTGAGTATTGATTTGAAAATAAATGGCAGTGAAACTCCCACTGAACTGTCAGGATATATTCTGGACAGCACTGACAATAAATGATTTCTGGTTCTTGTGAAAGTTATGGATCAGCTTGATACTTAAACACATAGAGGACCAGGGCAATCTGTCTTCCGTTTTATCAGGCGTCTGAGGGTCAATAGATGCTGCAACAGGGAATATGGCATTCACGTCCCCGGGGCCCGGCTCAGACTCCATTATGAACCTCTTTTGTAAAACGTTTCCTTGAATTTGGAAAGCAATTTTAAAACAGCAGGTTCAGACATTTGCCTCCTCTTCCAAATAATAGCTTCCTTCTAAATACTGCACTTACGGAATACTTTTCAATGCATTTTCAATGGAAGGGAGTTAAAATGTCATTATAAATGTTTCAACGGGTTTGATAGATTTCCTTTACAAGTGGTAAGTAGCAAAAATTGGGTGTGATCTAACCAGGCACAAAAATTACAAAGGACACTTTTCAACCAGTAGTTTAGGCTCATTCAGAGTGTTTATGGATTGCCCAACCTCATCAATGGGAGACTATAGTCAGTAGAAAAAAATATCCAAGGAGATTTAGGAGATGTAACGGGCATTTAAAACAAGAGTGTTCTTTTACAAAATGTTGTTTTCCTGGTAAACCCCTGGGATAATAGATCAGTGTTCATTAGACATTTAAAAAGTCATTATCTTTGTTTTTCAAGAGAGTTAAAGCTTTTTAAATAAAAACCTCACATTTTTATTCATTTATCTGAGATTCGTGAATTGATATTTGACATGTTCACATTAGCAATTTTATATTATGCTAAAATATGTACCAAATGCTATCATGGGAAACAATATCTTTCTATCCTCCTTTCTAACTCCTCCCTAAGCTGCGCATATCTGAGAGTGTTCTGTTAACCACACAGGAAATCTGTCCAAGATATTTTGATCGTTTTCAAAAAATAAAATGCATTATTAGGTTATTTTTCTTATTTAAATGAAAAAGTTCTTATATTTGTTTGACTTTCGAAAATTTTTCTTGAGGAGTGATCATCTCTTGGGCCTTCTATAAAGGAGCAGTTGAGACTCATGGAAATGCAGCGTGCTGAGGCCCCTTATGCAAAGTATGTGGCTTCCATCCTCTTTCTTTCCATCAGTATATAGAATTTATCAGACAATAACGTTTTCTGGTTGGTACCGAAAAAACAGTCAAACAAATTTTATAAATTATATTGAAATCATGTGGGCAAGTTGTGCATGGCCATTAAAGAGTTTCAATTTAGTTTCTTTACCTCTATACTCCCAGCTGGAATTACCCAGAGCAAGTGAGAATAGCAGCAGTGCTCTCCACGGGCACATCACCTGCTATGTTCCTACTGCACAGAGCTAGATTCTTCTAGAAAGTAGCAGAAGCTGCTAATAATTCTGAAATCTTTTCCTGTTGTATGAAGTACGTCGATTTTGAATGAAGCATGAAATCAAAAGGTTAGGGAGCAACTTTATATACCAGATGCACATCTGCAAAGCTATAGTTAGTCCATAAATTAAAACATGACACTTTTATTATAAAAATGGAGTTCAATGTTTACAGGAGTGTTATGAGGAATATATGCCATGAGAAACAGTAATCCTATAGTTTACTGATTGCATTTTTGGATTGTCATGTTTACTTTTTTAATATTTCTGAAATATATACATATAATACAAGCCTCTTGGATGTGTATAAGAGAAAGTACTGAAAATGGTATGCTCTTTTATGGAGATTCACTATGAACTCTTTCTGTCTTTTCAGTTACAGCAGTAGTTAATGTCAAGCAGATGTAACTAGGACCACAAAAATCAACAGTGTTGAACACTCAGAATGTGTGTGGAGACACACTAGGCTCTTTACTTCCCTTTCATCTTCACAAAATATTGTCAGGTCCGTATTATTATTCTCCACTCCGTCGAGGAGAAAGCCAGGGCTCTGTGTTAGGCTGCCAATATGCAGCGGACAAAAGATCCAAACCCAGACTGAAAGCCACGACCCAACTCTGGAGCCCGGGGCGGGCGGCCACGAGGTCAGGAGATTGAGACCATCCTGGCTAACATGGTGAAACCCCATCTCTACTGAAAATACAAAAAATTAGCCGGGCGTGGTGGCGGGCGCCTGTAGTCCCAGCTACTAGGGAGGCTGAGGCAGGAGAATGGCATGAACCCAGGAGGCGGAGCTTGCAGTGAGCCGAGATCTCGTCACTGCACTCCAGCCTGGGCGACAGAGCGAGATTCTGTCTCAAAAAAAAAAAAAAATTCCACCCTGCAATTAGAAATGGTGTATTCCTAAGTTGTGAATAGGACATCATGGTTCTGTGCTCCATGATAAGGTGAGGACTTCTTGATAGTCCCACGTGAAATTCAGCTCCAATGAGAACAGCAGTAGCTGCATTCAAGAGATGCATGCCCTTGATGTCATCCTACTGTGAGACGCAGGTGTCTCTCAGGCTGTAAGTTTAGAAAACAAGTTTAGGTGAGCTTCTCCACTTCTCATAGTGCGCTGATCATTTATTTGCTCTATGTAGAGACTCACGTGGGTGGGAAATTCACATATAAAGGATAAAATATCTTTTGGTCTACCCTCACGTGTTACATCTCCATATCTATCTTAGATTAGGGGAGATTGGCATTTACATTTCTTTAAATATATAGCTAAGGCAATTGCATCAGTATTCAACGTTCCATTATCCAAAATGACACATTTAAAATAAGTGAATAAAAGGATATGTAAGCACGTAAAATGCATACCATAGTTAGGAACCTACTTATAACTTTGACATTTTATAACACAAAACATCATATAAACTAAAAAAAGTAGAAAAAATAAGTTATATTTTAAAATAGCTTATGATTGCTGGGCTAAACAAATTTTTTTTGAGCTGAGATCTTCATTTTTTGAGTACTGCAGTGAGGCCCATGGAATAGCCGTCAACTCTGCCGGTTGCTAGCTCTCGTTTCCAAGTTGTCTGGTGGAAATTCTCTGTTGACGGCAGCAACTATCTTTCTGCACGGCACTTCTGATTGATGGGTGCTGGCTGCCTGGACATTGGTGGAGAGGCCTCTGAGGTCACTTCTTTGCTTTGGAGGAAACTGCTATGTGAGATTAATAGTGTCTGCAAGTGGCATCGGAGAAAATAAACCTTGGCACCCTCGTCTTCTCCAGTTCTCAGGACCTTGGTTGTGATGGAGTCCACTTGAAGTGGGAGTCCAAACAGGGACCCCTGCTGTCCGCTCTCAGCCACCCCAGTTCATGCTGCTCTTTCTCAGCACATCAGCCCAGGTTCAACTGAATGAACCATTAAGCTCGTCAGGGAGAAATCGGAGGTTTCCGTTTAGGTCTTCCACTCCCTTGCTGTTTGTTACACGAAGCTCAGATACAGCAGAAGCGGAATGCCGAATCTATCTAGTACTTAATTAGAGTCTTTTAAATATTTGACGTTAAGCTCTCATAGTTTCAGACAGGCAAGTCTTCAAAGTCAAGGCCCATGTTTTAATTCAAAATTTCTTCTATTTCTGATTCCCTGCTCTTCTCATGTTGTTAGTTTTTAAAAGGCAAGAGTAGAAAGAGCGAAAAACCTCTCTAGTTTTCTATTTGCTTTTGGAAAAATAATGTGTTTACCAGGAAATAGGAGTGCCCACTAATAGATCAGATCCTTCTCCCCTTCACAGTAAATGGACAGCTAGTTAGCTGCTAGTAGAAAGGTATGCAGCTTGTTAGCTGCTAGACAGTTATGCAGCTAGTTAGCTGCTAATAGGCATGTAGCTAGTTAGCTGCCAGTAGATAGGTATGCACATAACAATCAAGAGAGTCATTTCAAATGGGAGAATAGTATCTATTAATTTTTGTAAAACTCCAGCTAGTAAATGATTTCTAATATGTAGTCATCTTTACTAGTCATTAGTATTTTTTAATAAGTGCATTTGATTGCACAGTTTTTGTGACTATAAAAGTGAAAAACGGTTCATCTGCTTAAAAATAATCAATCATTGACTGAATATCTTAGTAATATTCTCCAAATTCCTAAAATCAGGAAGTATATTTTTAGAGCTAATTTAAACTATTCTTCTGTCAAACTCAACACTTATCGTTTAATATTCACCAAAGGAAAGCATTTCGTTCTGAAAACCTGTATAGGTTTTAAGAGCATTTAAGTTTTGTTTTTCCCCTTCTCAAGAAAAATTGATCCATTAAAAACAAACTCTTAAAAAAACACCCTCTGGTAGTTCTATTTTTAGACTAAAAATGTTTCAGGCAAAACGGGTCTCATATTTAGACAAGGAAGATGGAGAAAGGAAGAGAGAAAAAGAGAGTGCAAGCATGCCACACTATGCATTTGAGATTTAACAACAAAATTCCAATGATACAAGGGACTACTTTTACTTATTTTTTCTAATAGATATTCACTTCATATTTTTGTATTTTAATACAAGTTCTCTAAGGAAAAATACGCATGAAGTGTTGATTACATAGGAAGCTGAGGAGGGTAAGGAAAACGGTGTTTTTATTTTTAACTAGACACTGATTCTGGTGTTTACACATGTACTGATAATGCATGAAGATGATGTGAGAAATACTCTCTTGAAACCCACTGACTGGTTCAACCCCATGTGGCATGCTCACATGGTTGAGGCTGGGGCCTTGGTGGCTGCTTGCTCGCTGAGTATGTGCACACTCCTCCAGAAGCCAACTTGCAATCTAGGCAATTGTCTTTGACCAGAATAGTAACTTGCAAATTATTCAATCCTGCTGTGCTCACAGGAGGAAACTGAGGCCTTGGCTCACAAATTCCAAGAATTTTTTCTAGGCATTCTACCTCCAACTGGCCACTTCCTTACTGGGACTTTTCCACACTCATGCGTTTGCCCAGTCACGCATTTGAGGCTCTGGTTTTGATGCTGTTTATCCACAGGCTTCTTGGCAGGATGGTGGGACTCGGGCAGGGAGGCTGGGATCCTAGGTGCTGGGCTGAAGTCAGCAGGTGGCAGACAAGGTATAGGTCACCTGCAGGAAGCAGTTGCTGAGAAAAATAACGATGATCAAAAATGATGATTGGAATTCATTATTAGGCTCTCACATTTGCATAGGCCTAAAAATTACCTGGGACGGTTTTCTAAAGGCCAATTTGTGGGTTTAATTGTGTCGATGGGGGATAAAACTCAGAACTTTTTGTTTTAAACAACAATTCATTGGACTCTTGGTAGGAGGTGGGAGAACAGAGCAACAGGGCTGCACATGCTAGGTCCTGGGGAGTCTTGGGAAATCCTCTCTGGCCAACAGCACACAGCAGCAGCCACCCCAGAGGGGAAACAAATGTGGGTCTCTCACCGGCAACAACCCTCCCAAACGTTCACATTTCAGGTGTGCACAGCACTTTGGGAACCTTATTTTTTCATCTTCCAAGATAATTTTATGGTTTATTTTAATAAACTTTCCAAGAATAGAAATGGTAAGGAGTGGAGACACTGAAGATCAAAACTTCCTGGCCCAAATCCTTCCAGCAGGGATGGCTCCATGGAAGTCACAGTGGAACCTGCTTCCAGCAGGGTTGGCCTCATGGATGGCTCAGTGGAACCTGCTTCCAGGAGGGTTGGCCCCGTGGAAGTCACAGCGGAACCTGCAGAAGGAGCAGGAAATGTAGCAGTTGGCATGAAGGTGACCTCAACGACGTTTCCTAGGAGCATGCACTTTTTAGTTATTGTAATCTTGGTTGCATAGGGGATTGTCATTTTTACCCTCTTTACCATTCCTGTGCTTCTTACCGAGAGGAACTGTCACACTGTCGAAAAGAGAATTCCACCCAGGACTTACCCATTTGCTGTTGGACATTCCATGAATGAACAGAAGAGTGAATAGAAATTTTCTATTTATAGTTTTGGAGACTTTCTTAGATTTCAAAACCGCATTTAGAATAAGGATTGAAGTTTATTCCATTTATATATTTTGTTACTCTCCTGCTTTTACCAGCACTATACTAAATCCATAGGATACAACAGTGACTTAGCTAAAGTTTTACTTAAGAAAATCACCATCCAACTAGCTAGTTTAATAAATGTACAATTTTTAATACAATGTGGTAAATGCATTCATGGAATCTGGAGCGCAGCCATCACAATGGTCCAAGTCTTTCTCTGTGCATGGTTTTCCATGCTTCTTATAGAACCTGCGTGCATTAGGAAGCCTCCGTGTTTTCAATCCTATTTTAACTGAGAAAAGACTGAAAGTCAAAGTCGAAATTACCCCCCTTGGGAAATGCACAAATAAGTGATGAGTCTGGGATTCTCTCTAGCCTTCTGCCTCCAAATGCAATGTGCATCCCACTGGTAGTTAAGGAATTTGAAAGCGTCTGTTGCTTCATAGCAGTTTGGGGTCTGACCTTCTCTCTACCAGGGTGGAGTTTCTGGTTGGCAGCCTTTATTCAGACTATCTCTTTCCAAGCTGGCAGGACTATTTAGGGCATTAGTATTTATGCAAAGATAGAACAGAACTGCAATTACCTGTTCATCTCTTCTCCAGCATGATTGTCAGTCACAGCGAAGCCATGCTTTAAAAGCCTTGTCAATCAGGGTCCATCGCACGTGAAGCTCTGCCTTCCTGTCTCGTCAAGTGCTGAGCTTCACGCGTGTCTCTTAAACAAAATGCCTCATCCTGGACATTTCATTGCTCTGTCTCGACCTGCACTCTCAAACTATCTTTATTCCCTGTTTTAAAGGGAGGAAAAGGTGTGATTTATCCATTTATTAGGCACATAGTCCTAATAGCTAGACACAGAACAGCGTTACTGAAATGGGGGTGGTGTCCATAATCATGTGCCCGTCCAGCAAGTCTAACTCGGACGAAAACAAGTACATTTTATTCCTCACCAGGTTTCTCAAAGAAGCTAAATTCCCTCCACTTCCACGTACGCCAGATTTCTCCTCTTGTGCAGCTGGTCTCAATGCCTCTGCCTCTTACGCTACCTTCTGCTTAGGAAAACGAAGCTTGTTCATTGCAGCCAGGGCTTCAGGTCAACGATTAAATTGTTCTTGCTTCGGCAGACACATGTTCATGTGCTGAATCGCATCAGTGAGATTAGCCCCATTTGTCCCTGTAATAGAGATACAGGTGGGACCAGGGAAAGGAGCCAGGAAAACGTGCTCAAATTCTCCATTTTCTGTCTAGAATGCACTGCAGTAAATTATCGAATTTTCATTTATTTGGCGACTTTTATGAGCAGAAGTGAGTTAACATTTTTGCTTTGTTCCTGTTGGAGGGCATAAAGGAAGTCAGCAAAGCGGCTCGAGCAGCGGCCACTGCACCAGCCTGGAGTTCGGAGGGGACCCTGGAAGGCAGGGCCTGGGCCTTGACCGCGTGCAGCTCCAGGGACTGAGACCCGGCCTTTGTGAAATGAACACACACAGTACCCTTCTGTGCGCCCTGCAGGTCCAAACTTGGCGATCTCCCTCTCCGATACATACGGTAGAACTGAAAGGATGTAAGCCTTGTGATAAAATAACCATATTCAGAGAACTCTGAGGTTCTTACAGGAGCAGAACTATCATTATTGGTGACTCAACCCCCTGTCACAGAAAAACAGCTATGGAGAAATGTTGAAGGGAAAAGATGAAACCCCAAAATTAAAGAAAATAGAAAATGGGGAGATACCCTGAGGCGAGAGACCCGCAGGGAGAGAGAGGATGCTGCTTGGCCGATGGGCAGCCCAGCAGGGCTGAGGAGCTTGGCCCCCACCCGGCCTGGGCCTGGGGAAACACGATTGCCCTCATCTCTGCAGACAGAGCCCTGCCCCGGTGCCCACGGGAGCCAAGTCAGCAATGCTTATGTGGAGCTCTCAAGACAGCAGGTAGCCACTGACCCCAGACAGCTGTTTCCCTCCCATTCCCCAGGAACAATGCTGGCCCTGTGGGGCCCCCGTCGGCTTGTTCCCAAGTGTAACAAGCCCCAGAGAGAACCTTCATCCCCACCCAGTCCAGAACCCACTGGGCTTCCCCACCGCAGGTGGTCAACGTGGCAGCAGTGGATGGGGCGGCCACCGCCCAGGTGCCCAGCCCAGATGCTGTGGAGTCCCTGCTTCCCTCCCCCTGTCATGTCCAGGGACATGTCCCATGGGGTCTGTCCTTGTCTGCATCCAACCCCTGCTGGCTCTCCCTTCACCCCAGAATCTCAGTCCCAGTCATTCTCCTGATCCCCATCCTTTTCTGGGTCACTCGACCCTTTTCCTGGACACCTGCACTTGCCTTCTGATGCCTGCCTGGCTCTTCTCATCCCAAATATCAGCACCCCAAAGGTTCCCCTTTGTATCTTGTTTTATTTACCCTAGTGACATTTATGACTTCTTGTCCTTACTCTACATATGCATACAATGACCTCAAAATGTCTTTTCCACAATAAATGACAACAGGGCTGGAACTTGGTTAGTGTGGTTGCTGTGGGGGGCCTGGCTCAGGTATCCTTTGTAGAACCCAGCTGCAGGGAGGGGCTGCCTGACAGTCCAGCTGTGGGGAGGGGTTTACCTGACAGCCCAGGTGTGGGGAGGGTGTTATCTGACAACTTCTTTCTGGACTTATCTCTGTATTCACACCAGGGCTCTGTTTCCATCAGACAGCCCCCAGTCCATGACTCAGCACCATGGGGTGCTTGTGCCTCCCATTCCCGCAGTCACCAGATCCCTCTTGGATGATTTAGCTGAAGGCCACCTCTCAGAGGAGCCTACCCACTCTTAGAGTGTCCCTTTGAGTCTCTTCCTACCTTGCACCACTTCTTCCTGCCCCTCCCTTTTCAGGTGGTGAGGCTTGACCCATGGTGGAAGGTGCTCCCTGACAGCCCGTTACCCTAGTTCATCCCTCACAGGCATATTCCCCAATAGACTTCTTACACGTTGGTTTCACTCCTGTTTCTTAAAGGACCTGAGCTAACCCAGGAGGTACCAGGATTGGTCTGGGAAACATGCACTGCGATGAGACTTGGCTGGACCACTGACCACAGGCTGTGAAGCTGGTGCCATCATGGGCACACCCTCACAGCCAGTCTGGTTCATCTTTCCATGCCCCGTACCTGGAACAAGCCAGGGCACAGTGACCACTCACAGCACGTCTATACAAAGAATGAAATAATGAACCATCCTCAGTGAATTAAACCAAACCAAACTAGTTTAAAAGCAGCCCCTCGAAGCCTAGGGAGCAAGAGGCAAAATCTCCAGGTGGTCTCTCTGTGTGTCCCCTCTGTCTTCAGAGTCGACATTTAAGGTCCACAAACGTGACAACCATGGATGTGAATGTCATTTGAAACCTTTGCTATTTTTCATCCGAAAGATATTCTGACTGCATATGAATAAACATACTGATTTCTATCCACTATGCACTAAACTTTCTACGAAGGCTTGTAAAGTGAAAATGAGAAGTAGATTGCGTGGTTCACGCTGTGGGCATGATGACAGTCCTGGGAAGCACCACAGACTCCCAAACAGCTGCCAATATGAGACAGCCCACTATTAAACAATTTTGGAGTGATATGGTTATTTACTGCCTTAAGAAAGGAAACGGTTGTTACGCACAGGGAAGGCATTAGACAGGACAGATCTCAAAGTGGGGGTGTGAAGTGCAGGAGCAGTTTCTTCTCTGCATGGAAATGTGTAAATATATATATATATATACACACACACACACACACACATATAATTTTAGTCTATGCACAAAGTAAAAAAATAAAGGCTTACACTGAAAAGTAAAATGTAATTTGCCATAAATTCCTTACTCCATTCACTCTCCTCTAAGTAGCAATTGACTTGATTCTTAGTGTTCCTTCTGAAAGGATTTCTGAGTACGAGTCAACAGGATAGCTTTCGTTTTAACACAAATAGAATCAAATGGCATATGTACCTTTGTACATATTCTAACGAAACATTAGAACATTTCCTATCAGTACCTAGAGAACCATCTCATCCTGTTTGAAGGTTGATTGCATTTCATTGTATTGAAATTCATAATTTCATAATTTATGAAATAAATATTTATTTTAATCTGTTTTAATCATAATTTATTTTAATGGGTTTTATATTAATTGCCTATTTATGTAGGTATTTTAGAAGGTTTTTTCTGTTACCCAAAATTCTGGGATTTTCTCTCCTCTCTCTCTCTGAGTACGTGTGAGTGTGTGTGTTTGGGTGTGTGTGTGTGTTTCTATGTGCATTTGTGTGTGTGTGACTGTATGATGAGTGTGTGTGGGTGTTTGTGCGTGTGTGTGCAATTTTGAACCTTTATTTTGCTAGTGCCTGTGAAACTTGGAATTTCTTCTTGGAATTCAACCATACTATGATTGCTTGGATATTAATAAAGGAACATTTTAGGATACCAAGAGACAAAGACTGGTCCTTCCTGACAGTGCCGTTAATTAATTCCTAGATCTCTCTGTGGTGTAATCCACTCAGTGCCTGAGGATGAAGTTTTATTCATCACCCTGACTGTCTTGGGCCCGCAGCTACTGAGTGGCTGGTGAAACACATCCTAGTACACAGGGGAGGGGGGGGGTTATTTCGCAATGCCTCCACACTTTTTGTTTTCCTCAGGGTAGAAGTTGAGTACCCAAAAATATACACAATTGTGACCCTTTTGACTCAGGACAGAAGAGTATTACATGGCTGTCAAATGAGGGAATACATAAATTAGTTCCAGACACCACAAGGTGGGATTACCCTGAAATTATTTTACAAACCTAAAAGTAAATAGAGTTTCAATCAGAGAATGAGGTTTAACAGAATGTGCAGGTACCAGCCAGCTCTGCAGAGGCCCCTCAGCCCTTTGTGTGGCCTGCCAAATACCAAAGGAACACAGTAGGATTTCATTATTCACTTTTAGTTCAAGAGGAAGGGGTGGTCAGGGGTTGATATTTAGGAGCTTTTGTTGTTGTTGTTGTTTTGGCCTTCCTTCCTTCCTTCTTTTTTTTTTTTTTTTTTTTTTTGACAGAGTCTCACTCTGTCACCCAAGCTGGAGTGCAGTGGCGCTCACTGCAACCTCTCAGCTCACTGCAACCTCCACTTCTTGGGTTCAAGGGATTCTCCTGCCTCAGCCTCCTGAGTAGCTCGGATTATAGGCATGAGCCTCCATGCCCAGCTAATTTTTGTATTTTTAGTAGAGATGGGGTTTCACCATGTTGGCCACGCTGGCCTCAAACTCCTGACCTCAGGTGATCCACCTACCTCGGCTTCCCAAAATGCTGGGATTTACAGGCATGAGCTACTGCACCCCGGCCCTGGCCTTTCTTAAAAATATCAATAAAGTTAAATTATTAGCAATAGAACTGACGTGTCAAAGAAAATGTGTTTTAGATTTTGAAAGATATTTGCAAATTAACTTCCAAATAGTGGTAAGCAATTTGGGTACATTAAGCTTCTGGAAAGAACAAGGAAGTATTGTTGAGAACAGGTCTCAGGGACAACGGTCCAGCCACTGCTGAGACCATGGCTCCCCTACTGCTCTTTAATGCTGAGCCAGTGGTGGTGGGCCTTAGAGGAGAGCTGTCCTACATATCCACGGTTTTGCTTTCCGTGGTTTTAGTTGCCTGCAATCAACTGGAATCCAAAAATATTAAATGAAACATTTCAGAAACAAGCAATGCGTAAGTTTTAAATTGAGCTCCATTCTGAGTAGTGTGATATAATCTGCCCCCATCCTGCTCTGTCCCACCCAGAACGTGAATCATTGCTTTTTGCAGCATATCATACTGCAGACACTCCCCGCCCATTAATCACTTAGCAGCTGCCATGATGATTAGACTGACTGTGCTGATATCGCAGCTGGTGTTCAAGTGACCCTTCTTTTACTTAATAGTGGCCCCATGCGCAAGAGTAGTGAGGCTGACAATTTGGAGATGCCAAAGAGGAGTTATTAAATGCTTCCTTTAAGTGAAAATGCGGAAGTTCTTAACTTGAGGAAAGAAAAGAAATATATATGTATATACTGAGGTTGCTAAGATTTCTTGTAAGAATGAATCTTCTGTCCATGAAATTGTGTAGAAGGAAAAAGAAATTCATGCCAGTTTTGTTGTTACACCTCAAAATGCACAATGTACAGGCACAGTGTGTGATAAATGCTTAGTTAACATAGAAAGGGCATTACATTTGTGGGTGGAAGACATGAACAGCAATGTATTTCAATTGATGGCAATCTGGGGTTTCAGGCGTCCCCTAGTGGTCCTGGGACATATTCCTGTGGATAAGGGGAGGGAGTGACTAGTTACTGGTGCAGACCTCAAATTTGTAATTACTGGATTCACTGAGGAGCTTTCCCCACACTCCTCTGAAGAGTGGCTGCTCATTGGTGCTTTCGGGGACCATGATCCTATGATCTTAGTAGTCACCCAAAACTTCCATTTTATGCCCATGGAAATTGAAATTCCAATGAAAACTGAAATAACCAGAAAATATTATTTAGCATACCCCGCGATGATTGGTAACAATTAAAGTTTAAATAGAATGTCTCTTCCCCGTTTGATTATAAAATATTGTATCGGGACACATTAATTAAATATCATTCTGGACTATAATCTCTGCTTATTTCATCAGGGGGTTTATACAAACATTGAAGAGAAAAATTATAAGATTATCCTTTACTATATTTCTTAAAAAGACAGTTTTTTAAAAAACTAAAGACAATTTTAAACGGAAACATTGTCGATGTGTTTCCTGACTCATGACAAACATTGTTATAAAACATCATCCTAGAGCCTCTGCCAAATTCTAGCACCTGAATTGAGACACTGTTTTTGACAAATGCATTGCTAATTACTTTTGGCACCACTCAGCTCTTAGAATGAATAGCTGCTGTAGACAGTATTACCCTGAAACAGAGTGACACCAAACAGTTATTGTAAGAAGGGGCAGGTGGAACACCCAGCCGTCGCCTCCATTAGTCAGGACAACGATATGTGATTGCACCTCCTTGTCCTGTAGCTGCAATCCCATCACAGTTCAGTAGTTCAGTCCACATGCTCCACAATTATGCCACCATTCCCAAGCGTGCACACACACATACACCACACACACACATACACCACACACACACACACACACACACACATGCACTCAACCAATAGCAAATTACCACTACCTGGGTGGCTTAAAACAACAGAAATTTATTCTCTCCCAGAGCTGCGGATGAGAAGTCCAAAATCACACCTTCTGGAAGCTCAGAGAGAGGGTCTGTTCCATATTTCTGTCCCAGCTCTCTCCGCTTCCTGGAATTCCTTAGCTTCATGGATTTGATCTCTGCGTCCATCTTCACATCACCCTCCTCTCTTTGTCTCTTTGTCTCTCTGTGTCTCGTTTGTCTCTGCAAAGACTCTTATTTCAAGCACAGTCACATGCTGAGGTTTTTGGGGGCACCATTTGACCCACCACACTTACTGAGGACGGACCCCTTGCCTCCGCTCCAGGTTGCAGGAGCTGACTCTTCCGTAGCACACTTGAGTTTGTCACTGGCAAAGTCAAAAGCTGTTTATGAGGTCCTACGCAATTCTCTTCCTTTGCACGTATAAACATTTTCTCAGCATGGCCTCCCCATTCTCTCCCTGACACTGCCATCCAGTGAATTTTGTCATAATTTAAATTATCACTGCTTCCCAAATTGGAATGTATAAAAATTTAATTAAAGTTATTTTTAAAGTGTTGTCTATTTCATATGGGAAAGACACATTGGACGATAATTTCAAAGAGTGTCATATTTTTATCACATTTTGCCAGCAAGGCACTAACCATCCTGTTCTGGACTATCTTTTCAAGGATGTCTGTGCAGTTAACACTGTTGGAAGATACAGATGTTGTCTTCCCGGGGAGCCAAGGGAAGCAATGCTCACTGCTCATAATAACATATTTGGGTTCCTAAGTCTCTGAGATTTTCTCCTGTCATGCAACCCACTGTGTACACGTTTCATCGAGGGCGTTCCACACCATTTTTCTCGGCAAGGAGAATAAACACAAATGTGGGATGCCCAGGCACTGCCATCGTTGATTCGGTCCTTTGTCTCTGACCCAGGAATCTTGTGTCTTCCAACAGCAACCTTGAACTTGTGACAGGCTAGTTTGTTAGCTCCACATGGAGTAAAATATCATACCATTTACAGCTCTCAACAAGGTATGGTGTTTCTTCCTTACTTTCTTTCTTCTTCTTACTAGCAATTTGCAATGAGGTGAAGGGGGCAATGAAAAAAACATGTTAGAATCACTTAGACAAAATTATTATAAAACCTATTTTCATCTCTGCTTGGAGGGCATACTTGTATCTGCTTGGTTAGAGTGAGCAGACTGGCCAGGATTATTCAATCAATCACTGATTCATACTTCTTTCCTTATAATACCTCTATACTCTCAGAACCTCTAACATTGTTTCTAGGCATAACTATATTTCAAGAAATGACATCTCCTTAGCACTAGAACTTCTACCTACCCAAACGTCCATCACAAGCTATATATCTTTTGAGCTCTGTGAACCAAACATGTGATCATCATGGCTTTTACCTCTTTTATTTTCCCCCCAAACAATGTATTTTGTGTTTCTCATTTGTTTAACTGGCATCATTGTTCTTTTGGTTATGGATAGAACTCTTACATTTATTAATATTTTGGGTCTAGCCATAAATTGAGTGAATAGAATTTATAATTATAATTTATATTCACACTCATAAATTGAGTGTGAATCCCACACTCCCATATCTAGGTGAAGAATTAAGGGATAGAGATGAAGTTGCTTATGTAAAGTTACATGAAAACTGCCAGGAGTATGTTACTTTCACTCAGTACTTTGACTCTTATTTTAATATTTTCTGCATTGCAACCCATTTATTTTTGCCATCAGATCCCAAAAGATGACAGATTGAGTCTATATTAATGAATCCCCCTAAATTTGTCTCTTTCTCTTTGTTCACATATATATTCATGTATGTGTGTGTGTGTATATATGTATATATATATATGTTTTACTAAGGAATGTCATTCATTATTTATAGTTTGCATTTTATACTTTTATCATTAGAGTTTTTTGCAAGAAATTTTGAATACCAATTTTTGAGAAAATATTTGATTTGTGAAAGAGAGATCCCATTAACTCTGGCACAGTTCTATTTTCTGGCATAAAATGGAACTCCAGAAATTTCAGACTTGTTTTGCAATCCTCTGTCTGATTATGCTGATCTTTCTCCTTATGGATCTTACCTTTGTGGGGTCTGGGCTCACACAGCTTCTTTGAGAATGGATCATGGGGAGGTCTGGGGTCTGCATACACTTAGGCTTGAGATTGCCATAGCTCGGTGGAATGTCTGGGTGATCTCTGCAGATGCTTTCTGTACAAGACCTGCAGTCCACCTTGTTGCATGAAGAACAGGGCTGTCCAGGTGTCCCATAGCCACCCCTGCTCCACCAGCAGTGGTGGCCTCCAGGTGGCCCTGGAGGGATGCTCACTTGCGGTTCCTCACATGTGGACTGCAGATGTATTATTCACTTGACTAAGCAGCTTCCAAAGCATGTGCTTGGTCGTTTAATGACTACTTGTTTTATGAATTTTTATTAGCACTAGCTGCATTGTGATGGTGTCAATTGCCATACCTCTGTCTTGATCTTTCTATCTCCCTCTATATTTCTGTCTCCTACCTGGGATTTACTGCAGTGGCCTCTCTGGACTACATTGTAGATCAAGAACAGCTGCCAATATCTGTCTCTAACAGTGGGACCTAACTTTGAGAACCTAAACCAATATAACTTACTGTCCTTGTGTTAAGCAGTTCCAGTCTAACCATACATTCATGCTCTTGTAATAAACAACTCTGGGATGAAGGATTCTCCCGGACTTTGGGCTAAACACTTCCATGATGAGGCAAACATACCTGGGTTATGGCTTCCAGGAAGTACTACTTCTAGAAGACAAGGCTGAGAAGCAACTAAAATAGCATCAGCACCTTAGTTACCAGAACTGACATCCTCCTCATCACCACTCACCCACAGTCCCTGCTTTGTTCTGCTCACCAGCCCAGAGTTATTGTCATAAACTCTCTGAAACCTGAACCAGTTCTTGACCTTGGATAATCTACTTTTAAATCACCCAGCCTAGGCCTTAAATACCTATAAATATCTTGGTATTATTTTCCCTTTTCGAGATACTACTAAGACTCTGTTAAGACGTTCGTTTCCCTTATAGCAGTAAGTCTCATTCTTACTTTACATGATCCATGGTCTTTCGTGGTGTTCTTTCTGAGGGAGTCAACAGCAAGTGCCTTTCTGGGCTTTCTTACTTGGGGTCATCTTTCTTATCTTCACCACTGTGATTAATACTCTTGGCTTCAGCTTCTCCTTGAGGTCAGCATTTGTGTTTCCCCTGCCATGAAGATATTTTTGAATTATTCAACAGGCAAAAGGCCAAGCACAGAGATCTTAGCTGCACTGATGTAGTTCTATTCCTGTTGCCATATGCTATGGTCTGAAATGTGTGTGTCCCTCTAAATTTCTATGTTGACATCCTAACCCCAAAGTAGTGGTTTTCCAAGGTGGGGCCTTTGAGAGGTGAGAAGGTCCTGAGGGTGGAGCTTTCATGAATAAGATTAATACTGTAATAAAAGGGGCTCCAGAGAGTTGCCTCACCTCTTTCCCCACGTAAGGGTGAAGTGAGAACTTCCATCTGTGAACCGGGAAGTGAACCCTCACCTTACGCCAAATCTGCAGGCATCTTGATCTTGGACTTCCAGCCTCCAGAACCATAAGCTATAAATGTCTGTTGTTTAAGCCACCCAGTCCATGGTGTTTTGTTATGGCAACCCGGACAGACTGAGATACCCAGCACCAGCACCCCAGTAGACAGTTGCCGATGTATATAAATATATTCTAACTCTAATTTAGTTCTATAAACTATGGAGTATGCTTTGAAAACTTCTCGGATGCCACAGTTCCTTGGCATTGGTTTTAAGTGCTAATGTAAATTGAATATGATGTAATCTTTTCCATTTTAAAAATGAACCAAAAGCCCCAGAGCAACACTCTCCTATGGAAACTTCTGCACCCATGGGAACGTTCTGTACCTGTGACCTTCAGAACAGCCTCTCATAGCTGCATGTGGTTAATGCACAATTGAAATGCAGCGAGTACAACTGAGGAGACACATTTTCACCTTTTATCCAATATCAATTCAATAAAATTTAAATTTAAACATCCACAGGTAGCTACTGGGTACTCTACTGGACAGTTCAGATCCTAAATGTTTATGAGAATGCATTGTCTTCCTCATTATTATTTAGAATATTCCCCAATATAAGTCAGGCGCTGTGGCTCATGCCTGTAATTCTAGCACTTTGGAAGGCTGAGGCGGGCAGATCACCAGAGGTCAGGAGTTTGAGACCAGCCTGGCCAACATGGTGAAACCCTGTCTCTACTAAAAATACTGTGAAAATGAAGGTGAGCAAATATATATTAATAGAATTTATTACATTAACCTTCTTATTTTCTCTTTCTGGTTCTTGGAATTTGTTTTAGTGGACTATGTATACCATCTGGTGTCATTTCCTTCTATTAGAAGACATCTGTTCTCCCACACACTATCTTTATACTGTTAGTGTCAAATACATTGCATTTCTCTTTGTGATAGGCTCAGCAATACAATTAGATGCATATTGTTTTATATAACTGATTTTCTATCAGTTAAGAGACAAAATGTGCTTATACAGTCTTTGAAATTACATAGCTACTTATACCAGTTCTCTTAGTTTTATTTTAAATGTGAATTCAAATGCCTATTTTGAATCACTTATTTTTAACCTAAAAATTTTTAAAATATTTATTTTAAGAATGGTCAACGAGCAACAAATTCTTTCAGTTTTTGCTTATCTTGGAATGCATTTATTTTACCTTATTTTTTAAATGGTAGTTTTGCTGGATATAGATTCTAATTTTTTGTTTATTTGATTGTTTTTGTTTTTTGTTTCCACCACAGTGAATGTGTCATCCTACTGCCTTCTGGCCTTCATTGTTTCTAATGAGAAGACAATTCCTAATCTCCTTGGAGGTTTCTTGTTGTTTTATTTTCTTTCTGTTTTCAAATTTTTCTTTGTCTTTGCCTTTCAGCAGTTTTTAAATATTGTGGCTGGTTGTGATTTCTTTCATTTATTATACTTGGAGTTCACTGATCTTCTTGGATGTATAGATTAATGCTTTTCATCAGATTTGGGAAGTTTTCTAACATTACTTTTTCAAATAAGCTCTCTGTCCTCCTTGCAGGAGCCCCATAATGTGTATATTGAACCACTTGGTCATGCCCCGAAAGTCCCTTAGGCTTCATTTCTTTCTCTTCATTCTTTTTTGTTTTTGCTTCTCTGACTTGCTAGTTGTAAGTGGCCTACCTTCAAGTGTGTTGGCTCTTTATTCTGCCTGTTCAAATCTGCTAAGGATCCCTTCTAATAAATATTTCATTGCAATTATTCCATTTTGTAGCTCCAGTATTTTTGTTTCATACCTTTAAAAAATAATTTATGTCTCTTATTTGATATCCTTATTGTGTCCATTTATTGTCTTTCTGATATCTTTGATTTTTTTTGTCTGTATTTTTCTTTAGCTCTTTGGTTATATTTAAGAGTTTTATTTTAAGTACTTTTTGAGTAAGACTGATATTTGAGTTTCCTGAGGGATGATTTCTGTCAACTTAGTTTTTTTCTCGGAAAGCTGATTGTTTTTCCCGTTTTTTCTCTACGCTTTGGAATTTTGTGGTTGTTATTGTTGTTGGAGAATGGGCACGTGAAAAACAAAAGCCCTTTCTACATTTTGCACACTGACTTTGTCATTGGCCGGCACTTCTCCAATTAGCTGGATTTGCTCTGATCCTGGGGATCCGCTGAAGGAATAAGCTTGAAGTCTTTTCAGGACTTTTTTGGAACATGTATCTTTCCTTGGCCTGTGTGTGTGGCTTTCTCAATTCTCCCGTACATGTGGCTGCTTTTGAATGTCTTTTTTTTTTCGTTAAAGAGTTTCACCCAGCTTTTCCTTAAGCCTTGAGTGTTCTGCTGTTTATATCCAGCAGTTATCTCTTGCCCCAGAAATGTTAATCTCATGGCAGCTTCCACAGTAGGACTCACTACTTTTCCTAACTAGAATTTGAGTTAGGCTATACCAAGATCCATTCTTCAGGTAGCCCCTAGACAGCTTATACTGTGGGAAATAAGACTATTTTTCCACATCCCATAGACCAAGATCACTCTGCACCAGGTAGAGGGTGAGGCAAGAATAAGTAAAATGCTCCGACATTCTTCCTAGCATTTTGATGATGGCTTTTTCTTGATTAGGATTCACCTGGCTGCTCTAAACCCTAGGCTGCTTTCCAGAGCTCCTGTGTATTAGTTTGATCATTCTCTTGTTGCTGTATTTTGATGTTTTCAAAGGGGAATAAGAGCTGGGACTTCACATCTACTACACTGTTGATGTTACTGTCAGGCAAAGGTAGTTTTGAGGACAGTATTTTTTTTTACTAGTTCTTAATAGTTATATTAGTTATCTCTGATAAACTAGGCATCATATGCATACTTCATTGCTTTTATTTGCTGTAATTATCCACTTAATTGTTTTACAGCAAAATATTCTTTGTTTTTAAGACTACCCTTAGGCTGGAACTTCCCCAGATTTTTTCAAATCAAGTCAGTTGCTGTAGGGAGAACACTAGTGCTTCCTGTTCTTATGGATTGCCTCCTCTCTTCTGAGCCACTTTTGTGGGAGACGGGGAGCAGACTCTGGTTCCGTGGAGGGGAGTGGATTCTGGCTCTCTTCCCTTGTTTTCCTGGCATAGAAAATCTTTCCTGCAAGTGCTGGATCAAGGGCTATCAGGACCCCAGCTTTTTTGCCTGCTGTGCCTGGAGTACAGCCTCCACCCTCTACTGGGGGCTGGGTAGAGGAAGGGAACTGCCAGCCTCTCAGCCATGAGCACCAGTAATTTAGACTCTGAAACTCAGGGGTTGAGTAGGTGAGACATGCTGGTGGCATGCCCTTTTTGGTGGGATACTGTAGCCCTTAACTGGGATCTGAGCAAAAGAAGATCCTTATCTCATTGGTCCCAGCCACTGTGAGTGCAGCACTGCCCAGCTGAGTGAGGGAGGGATGGCTGGGGAGCAATCATGGCCCAAGTAGAATAGACTCCTGCTGTTCTTACTGAGTCTTCGTATATTTTCTCGAATAAATGCTTCCTCATTTACTACAATTCAAAAAACTTTATTTTTACTATTTTTAAAATAATTTTCACTAGTGATAATTGTTTCACTGGAAACAGGTCCACAGGCTCCTCATGCCACCCTCCTATAAGCCAGAGTTCCTTTTATTCTAATAACACAAGTAAATCCTAAGTCTACACAGTTTTCAGTGAGATCTTATAGAAATTATGATATAAGCAAGCCTTTCTCTCAGATGGAAGGGTTACTATTTTCAGTGAAGGAGAGTCCTCAACACAATATGAAGCTCAGGGAAATGAGCTGAACTTATTTTTGCAGTTGGGAGAAATAAAAATGCATTAGTGTTGTGTTGCTGGCAACCACCATAAAGTGCCTATCTTAATATATCAGTGTTAACAATGACATAATGCACCCAAGGGAGGTACAGCAGCAAAGAAACAATTAACTTACCACTTAGTGCCTTCATTTTGCCTGCAGTGAAAGACTAATGAAATCAGAAGTGGCAGCCCTGCGCAGGCCTCGTTCTGCTCTCCCGGCTCATTATCAGCTCACAATGGCTGAGGATAACGGCAGAGCAGATTACTTCTGTAAAACAGGTATTAGAACAGCTCCGAGTACTCTGGAGCCATCTGCCAGCATTAACGTCTTTTCATTAATTTGTATCAGGTTTTCTCCAGTCTCTAAAATAGCTAGACTAGAGCCAGATCAGGTAGACTACAGCAAAACTTTGTCTGGGAGGAGCCACGTGTCTGTGCTCAGGACACAGTCCAGGGATTCCTCATCTTCAGCTCAGAGAAAGGTGAGGAATTTGGTTTAAGGTTCCTTCAAGGTTATTCCATTTTAGAGACGAGGGGACCATAACAAAAAGGGGCTGACATAAGTGTTTTCTTGTTGTTTTACTTACAATTGCCTTTTGTTAATTTCTTTGGTTAATTTCTTTTGTTGTCTGGGCCATTCCAGGAGCAATGTTATTTTTCCTTTCTGGTTTTATGAGAATTTATTTTAGTAAATAGTTCACAAACCCTATCATGACAGGTGAGTTCACTTTGTGTTGGGTTTGCTCCGATAACTAGTATTCTAAACTCATTGTTGTGTTTTGTTATTCTATTCTTGTTTTTGTTTGGAGTGCTTGTTTTCCTTTGAATGCTTAAATCTTTCCCTTGCTGAAAGTTCTTTTTTTTTTTAATCTAGCAAAACTATTTTTTTCTGATTCCTTTTTCTGTCAATTGCTCCTCTTTTATCTTGCATATTTTGTATCCGTGCCACCCAAGGTATCAGTATGGAAAATTCACTCATGTCCTTTCTTTATCTGTGGGTTATATAGCGCATGCTGCCACACGACTCTCTTTTTTCTGCTTAATCCTTTTGTTTCCAATTTTGTTTGTTCATGATTAAGTGGAAAGAAATATTTTTCCTTCTTTTGTTCTTTCATCTTTTTTTTTTACTTCATTCACATAATACAGTTAGTGTTCATCACATTAGTCTAATTTGTCAACTTTGTCCTTGCTTTCAATGTGTCATATTGAGATAGCATAGAGTTTGGTTTTGTTTGTTGAGTTAATCTCTAATTTTTCTTCTGTTGGAAGCATTTATATCATTTAAGGTTTTTTGGTGTTTTCTTGCTGTTTGTATTGTTTTCCATTTGCTGCTAATGAGACAGATTGTGTTTGCTTTTCTTTCCTTTAGTGAATTTAAGGCATACAGGTAATTTTTTATATCATTTATTGATTTTTAAAATTATATGCTATATATTCTACTTTCAAGTGCAAGGAAACAGAGAAATTGGATCACAGAATTCTCTTCCCTTCTCTTCATCCCAACCAATCCCTAAGGGAATGAACGTGACATAAATTTTAGAACCAATAGAATCAAAGAATGGAGCACTGAGGGTTCAATGCCATTGATCTCCAAAGTTCAAAACACAGGCAACAATCAAATAAGAGTGTGGAGCTGGCAGACCTGGCTCACGACCTGCTGTGAGCTCACAGAGCCGAGGTCCTTAACCAAACAGGTTCCAACAATTACTGTGGTTCTCCTCATCGTATTCCTGTTTCTATTGGTCTAGTAGGAGGAGCTGCTGAGAAAAAGCAGGCAAAATTGATTTAAAAACACAAGTTGCTGACTAGGGACATACTCCTGAGTAGCGGCATGGGCCGTGGCTGTAGACATGTAACAGAACTTCAAAAGTCAGAAATATACTATTTTTAATTCGTCAAGTTCTGTAACATGGTTTTCTTTCTATGGGTATAATTTTGCCCTTTTTCACCTTAGAACTTGATTTAAATGTGTTGAATGCTCACACAGGGGAATACCTTTTTTGTTCGCCACAACTTCTTCACTCCTGACTGCTTTTATTCTTCACTTCGTTTGTCAGTGTGTCTTAAGTTTTTTGCTGGTCAAAGGAGCCTTGTTTATTGCTTTAATACTAAAATACATGGATGGGTTTAACTGCTCTACCTTTTAAGGATGTGTAGCTATTGGTTTAGTTTAGCAACAATTGCTGCTGTAGAGAACAGGGAGTCTCCCTGAAGTGTCTCTAGAAACGGGTTTTTGGCCGGGCTTGGTGGCTCACGCCTGTAATCCCAGGACTTTGTGAGGCCAAGGCGGGTTGATCACGAGGTCAGGAGATCGAGACCATCCTGGCTAACACGATGAAACCCCGTCTCTACTAAAAATACAAAAAAAATTAACCCAGCGTGGTGGTGGGCGCCTGTAGTCCCAGCTATTCGGGAGGCTGAGGTAGGAGAATGGCATGAACCTGGGAGGTGGAGCTTGCACTGAGCTGAGATCGCGCCACTGCACTCCAGCCTGGGCGACAGAGTGAGACTCCGTCTCAAAAAAAAAAAAAAAAAAAAAAAGAAAGAAAGAAATGGGGTTAGAATGGCCAACAGAATGTTATTCCTTGTAGGTGAGTATTTTTTTTTCCTTTACTTCCAGGAATTCTACATAAATCCATGTTTATTTATAAGTTCAGCTCATTCTGCCCCTCCCAGCTGAAGCTTGGGAATGGGAAGTTGACATCTGAGTGTGCAGCCTTGGGCTGTGTGGGGCTGATGCTACACATGGCAGGGGGTAAGCTGTGGCTATGACATGTCACCACCTTCCCACTGGAAGGTTAGTTACAAATATCTGGATTTCCATTGCCATTGGATCTGCAAGTGCAAGAAACTCTTCAACCTCTGTAATTTGGTTTCTTGCAATTTCTATCTCATTATGAAAAACTAAAATAATACCATGGTATGATGTAGTCCAATGAAAATAAGAATTTCTGAGTTTGTCACATCCTACAGTAACCAGCTAATTCTCCTCTACTGTCTTTTCTAGTAATTATGCAGGCATCTCAATTTTGACTAGATTGTAACCATATGAAGATTAAAACACACTTCTTATTTTCTTTCAGGCTGTCCCTGACAGCCTAATACCTGTCAGGGACTCAGAAAATATTTGTTTGAAAATGACAGGATAGTCCTGTTTTATAATTCTGAAAGTTTAAGTGACACGTTTTAGTACACCGTATGTTATCGTACAGTCATTATTGATCACTCACTATTTGGAGTAATTTGTCAATTAAGGTCAGTGGATAATCTTAATGTTTACAGTAAAAAGCATCTCCACATTTTCAGAGGTGAATCAGTGGAGGCTAAATCGGCCTCTAAGCAGATTTTCGCCTTTGTGATGTCTTCATTAATAGGATCAGAAGAACGGAACTCAGAAACAAGCTGACCACCGAATTTACTGCTAGGAGCAAGGAGCTAGTGAGTGCCCTTTGCGGAGTTGATTAGGATCTTGATTACAGCAAATGCATGGTCTTTCAAGCATGAAGAGTAATTACACTATCTCATTATAAGTAGATGCTCCCCGAAGGCAGGGGAATCTCACATTTCTTTATGCTTTGCACTTATAGAATTTGAATTAGTGGTAGGCATTTGGTAAACATAATTTTTTTTTTGAGACGGAATCTCGCTCTATTGTCCAGGCTGGAGCAACTCTCGGCTCACTGTAACCTCCGTCTCCCATGTTCAAGCGATTCTCCTGCCTCAGCCTCCTGAGTAGCTGGGATTACAGGTGCATGCCACCATGCCAGGTTAATTTTTGTATTTTTAGTAGAGATGGGGTTTTGCCATGTTGACCAGGCTGGTCTTGACCTCCTGACCTCAGGTGATAAAAAAGTGTTTGGACTAACCTTCAAATAATAATTGAGAGTGTGATAAGTCTTTATAATAATTAGATTACTGTGTTGCTTATTTGAAATATTATTTTGTGTTTTGGAAGTTTGCCACTATACTTTTTCAATTTCTTGAAATTGACCCACTGCTGGGAAGTACCCGTTGAAGAAAAAGCATAAAAAAAAGGTGTGCTGATTATCTCCTACCTTCTCTGGGATCTACATTTTTAAATCTGTAAATAATTTTTAATCTCAATGTGCATTTCTCATCTGTTACTAATGTGTTAGTTCTGACTGAATAATAATATATTTACTTAATAACATTAAATTTCCTAAATATATTTTTCTTTGAAATAGATACATTATTTCAAATTTAATCATGACTCAAGTTTTAAAGTTTTGTCTTAAAGGAAACAATCAATATTCAATATTTTCTATTCAGTCCTTTAAATAAAATATCACCGTATATATATTAACTCCAACCTTTTCACTCTGCAGGCATGCATAACACCTCATTGTGTGTGGGGTCTCTGTAACACGTAGACCTATATGGATGTGTCTCCAGGAATTTATCTGCATAAAGAATGGAAGGCTCTTCTAGGAAAACACTCTTCAGAAAGCATGAGAAAGAGATTGCAATGTAGAATGGTTTGAAGATCATGAGCCAGTCTTCTGAGAGAATGGGCACTGGATTTGTGCGCATTGTGTCTTCCCTCAGATTCATCCTCAAACCCAGCTCTTGACAAATACTGGATCCTACATAGAGACAGGCTGTCTTCACAACATGAAAGGATGGCTTCATTAAAGGTCCTAGAGAGCCCTGTAAATGCAGAACAGTGGTGCTTTGAGACCCACTTGGCACCGTACAAAGTAGCTATGAGGGCAGAATTCTCCAGGTGTTAGTGGGAAATGAGTGTAATTTTGTTTTGTGTTGCTTTAAAGGAATACCTGAGGCTGGGTAATTTATAAAGAAAAGAGGTTTATTTGGCTCACAGTTCTGCAGGCTGTACAGGAAGCATGGCGCCAGCATCTGATTCTGGTGAGGGCCTCAGGAAGCTTCCAACCATGGTGAAAGGAAGAGGGGAGCTGCATGTACAGAGATCATGTGGCCAGAGAGGAGCTGAGATGGTGGGGAAGGCACCAGGCTCTTTTTAATCAATGAGCTCTCAGGGGAACCAATAGAGCAAGAACTCTCTCATCACGGCCAGGATGGCACCAAGCCATTCAAGAGGGATCCACCCCCGTAACCTGAACATGTCCCACTAGGCCCCAACTTCAACCTTGGGGACACAATTTCAACATGAGGTTTAGGGGACAAACATCCAAACTATAGCAGGCTCCAAAGCTTTTAAAGCTTCAGTGATCCCAGCAAGCCTTGGGTGGCTGAAGGCTTCAGTTCATGAGTGGCAGCCCTTCTGTGTTCTTGAGAAGAGGGCAGGCTCTGGTGTGGTCTTGGGGGCTGATAGAGGAAACTCACCTGGTTTCAAGGGGGTGGAGGCCTCAGGTGTAGACCACACATTGTGGGGCAGAGTCGGAGAGAAGTCACCTGCAGGGTGCTGCTTTGTTGGTGAGATGTCATGCTTGTAAGCCTGAAGATAACACCTCCCACCTCCATAAAACCCAGATATTTTGGGGGAGAGCTTTGCCCCCAAATGGAAGTTGATTTTTGATTATTTTAATTTTAAAACTATACTGAATAATATGGTTTGGCTGTGTCCCCACCCAAATCTCATCTGGAATTGTAGTTCCTATAATCCCCACATGTTATGGGAGGGACTCAGTGGAAGGTAATTGAATCAGGGTGCAGTTATTTCCATGCTGTTCTGGTGGTAGTGAGTGAGTTCTCATGAGATTTGATGGTTTTATAAGGGGCCTCCCCCTCTTCAATCTGCACGTCTCCTTGCTGCTGCCATGTGAAGAAGGACATGTTTGCTTCCACTTCTACCATGACTGTAAGTTTCCAGAGGCCTCTCCAGTCCTCTGGAACTGTGAGTCAATTAAACCTCTTTCCATTATAAATTACCCAGTCTCAGGTATTTCTTTATTAGCAGCATGAGAACAGACTAATACACTGAGAGATCTGTATGTTAATATTGTCACCTGTGCTGTCTATCAAATGTTCTAAAATTGCAGACCTTGTAGTCTATTCCAAGCCATGCCATCAGTCAGTGAGATATTTCAAGACAATTTTCCTTTGATGTAATACTTTGGAAGAAATTATTTAGTGCTCCCTCAATAAACAAACAAACAAAAATAAATAAATAAATAAAAATCAGTAGAAACTATGAAAACACCAGGAAAATGAAGCCCCTGGATGACAGTTGTGCCTCTGACATGTGATGGACCAGAGGAGTGAGCCAGGGACCTACGGAGAAGCCGATAGAATTGACTCAATAAAACAGAAGTGGAAAAATATTGGTGATGTCATCAATCAAACAGTCCCTTTGCCAAGTTCAACAAATGCTACAGAAACTTTATGATTACAATATAAAGGAAAAAATATCTCAAGAGAAATTTAGTTTATGTGAACAGGGACTAAGTGGGCACAGTTTTGAGAAAATGATGGATTTTCAAATGCTGGGAACATTTACCCTGGAGTTTGCAGGGTTCTTGACAAAGAATTCATGGACAAAGGAGTAATGGTCCCAGCATGGAACTAGACCTTGCGCTGAACGATACTCATGTAATTACCATACTATAATGCACTCTTACATTTTTAACCGTTGAGACTTAAAAGATAAAACTAAAATGTATTATATTTGTTATCAATAAAACAATGCAAAATTAATATGAAAATGTATATAAAGAATATGTTTGACAATACGGGGACAAAATCATAATTGGCAGAAAAAAAGATAATCAAAAAAAACCAACTAAGCCAAATCAAATTGAGGAAAAAGGGCTCAAAAATAACATAACTGAATTTAATTCTTATATTTTATAGCAAGATATCTATCTATCTATTTATTATCTATCTATCTATCTATAGTGGTATGTGTTCATTATTTACTGTTGGGAGAAAATTCTGGAGAAACAGAGTTAGAAACACTTGAAGTGTTGGCCCCAGCACAACAGCAAAGGGAATGAGGTGCTGTTCTATTGCCTTCATAGCATTTTTTCTATATTATTTTATTTTTTAGCACGATAAAAAAATAAAACATGACAACCTGTTGGTACAATCTGTTCCCTGTTTTTTTTTTTTTTAATGATCTTGGCTGTCCAGAAACAACAATAAGGAGACAGTTCCTTCGTCACCCCGACTTTCCACGCAACGAGTATAGACATGGAGCCATGAAGAGAAACCTCCCAGCACCTGGACTTGGGGCACCCGCACCGAGACGGGGACCATGCACCCTGTCTGACTGACTCTGCTCCAAGTAGGTCAGGGCCTGGGGCACCTCACTTCACTTTTCTGAGCCTGATTTATTCTTATTATGAATAAAACTCAGAGTTTAATGAGATTTGTGGTTTCCAAAATATTTTTGCATGCAGAAACATTTCTTTAAAAGGAATTATGAAGCCTACAGGCTGTTTTTCACTGATGCTGCTACCCACCACAGTGATGAGCGCAAGCCTTACAATAAAAGTAATTGTTAAATTTAATTTAGCTCATGGTTTATGTGTTAAACAAATATTACATCTTTTTTATGTACAGGTCATTTTCTTATTGAACATAATAAACAGTAAACAAAATATTTTACAGAAATTGCTATTGTACCTGGGAAGCTCTGTTCAGATAGAGAGTTTTTTTTCCTTCCTATAAGTGATTCAACTGCTGAAAAAACTAGCTACAAATTTATTGAAGACATGTTTTAAATAGCATCACATAAAAGGCGTGATGGACATCAGACTTGGTAACTGTAATTAAAATTGTTGTTCATATATTTATTTTCTAAAGTGTGTATATTTTTATTAAAATGTAGATTATTAATTTCATCTGTGTAGGTCATATTCATCTGAATTATTAAGCTATATATAGTTTCATTCAGCTATGGACTGTTATACTGGATCTTACTAATAGCCAGTTAATAGGAGAACGTGAAAATTACATTACAAACAAGTTAATGAGAAAGTGAGAATTCTGCTACAGAGATAGCTCTGAATGTTTGGAAGCACTGAATAGTTGTAACGACTTTACTTTATTCTTCAAGTGTAGGAAATTATCTCTCATGTATTCCTTCTTTTTTCTTTAAACAACAAATAAAACCAGTTACTCTTCAAACATCTTCGTATTCCAGGAACCCTCTATTTACCATACATAAAGAACTGCTTTAGGTGATTGTCCCAGTTACCGTGACTGTATGTTTTCAAATCAAGCTACATATAATTAATAATAAATTACACACCTACAGTAGGTATGTTTTCTCACATGATGCACAACTGGTTTAAAGCTATTTTAAATTCTATGTTATATATATAATATGTGTATATAATATATATATAACTATCTTCAAAACTAAGTTGACAATGTACCACTTTAATTTCCTTAATTTCTGGCCTGTCATCATTTTTGCTTGTCTACCATTATCCCAGGAGTTTGCCTCTGTCTTTCCTTCTTGGTTTTGCACAGACTTTTTTCCTTTGTTTGAGTCATGTCTAATTTCTACCTCTGGATGACCTATCTAAATGGCAATGGCATTCCTTACATAGCTGGATAAGCCTTCTTCCTGTACAATGTCAATTCTTCAAATAATCAACAGTAATTCCAAGTTGTAGAAAGCTGGTAGCTTTACCAAAGTTTGTTACCTTATGGAAGGGCAACCTCTGAAACATGTGGGCAGCAGAGAGATGGAAATTGATCTTCACTGTCATCTTGGGTGTGAGACAAGTGAGTGGGAGGGTAGGAGCTCCTGGTTCAGCAGATGATGGTTTCTTAATCACCGATTTTGAAAGGTTGGAGCTCTTTATAATTTCACACCCTTGTCTCACCTCCCAACACATATGTCATTTACTACTTTCTCTGCTACCATAGATTCAATTTTTTTCACTCATATCCGAATACCGATTACTTTTCTTCTAATGAGTGGGAATATTTAAGCAAGAATATGATATTATGCCAATTAAATTTTACTTTATTCTGTTGAAACCACTCTCACATAGAAAGAAAGAAGGAAAGAAAGAAAGAAGGAAGGAAAGAAGGAAGAAAGAAAGAAAGAAAAGAAAGAGAAAGAGAGAGGGAGGGAGGGAAGGAAGGAAGGAGGGAAGGAAGGAAGGAAGGAGGGAGGGAAGGAAGGAAGGAAGCAGGGAAGGAAGGAAGGAGGGAAGGAAGGAAGGAAGGAGGGAAGGAAGGAAGGAGGAAAGGAAGGAAGGAATGAAGGAGGGAGGGAAGGAGGGAAGGAAGCAAGGAAGGAGGGAAGGAAGGAGGGAAGGAAGGAAGGAGGGAAGGAAGGAAGGAGGGAAGGAGGGAAGGAAGGAGGGAAGGAAGGAGGGAAGGAAGGAAGGAGGGAAGGAAGGAAGGAGGGAAGGAAGGAAGGAGGGAAGGAAGGAGGGAAGGAAGGAGGGAAGGAAGGAAGGAAAGAGGGAAGGAAGGAAGGAGGGAAGGAAGGAAGGAGGGAAGGAAGGAAGGAGGGAAGGAAGGAAGGAGGGAAGGAAGGAAGGAGGGAAGGAAGGAAACACAATAGCAAAAAGGTAACATCTCGTTACCTAACTTTCAGAATTTCCATCGTCACCTCATCAATTTTCTTCCCTAACTGAAGTTAAATAATTCAAAATTTCCCTCTCTTTTATATTTTAAAACATTTGGCTACTCTCTTTATTACTCTGTAATCTTTGAAGGCATCATGAAATAAATAATATTTCCCACTGGCTTTTGAACCAACGAGCATGAACCTGTGATGGAGAGAAAGCTTTACCATGTTCTAAATGTATTCAAAAGGGTTTATCAAATACCTTCTGGATGGACCACACTTCATGTGACTGGCACAAGAGTTAAATATGTATTCTGAACTGGTGCTACCTGGAATTTTAGTATTTTACTCTCCTTAAGTGTATTCTTGTGAAATTCTAAAAATTATCCAGGGTAGTCTATACACATTTTCAATCTTTAACATAATCTCGTAAATAGAAGATGCACATATAAGTAACAATAAATGCTAATGCTCGGCACTGTGGCTCACGCCTGTAATCCCAGCACTTTGGGAGGCTGAGGCAGGTGGATTACCTGAGGTCAGGAGTTTGAAACCAGCCTGGCCAACATAGTGAAACCCCATCACTACGAGAAATACAAAAAAATTAGGTGGGCATGGTGGCGTGCATCTGTAATCCCAGCTACTCAGGAGGCTGAGGCAGGAGAATCGCTTGAACCCAGCAGGTGGAGGTTGCAGTGAGCCGAGATTGCACCATTGCACTCCAGTCTGGGTGACAGAGAAAGACTCTGTCTCTCAAAAATAAATAAATAACAATAAATAAGTAAAATAAAATAAAATAAATGCTAATAAAAAGAGTAAATGATTTTCTTAGCCGAAGACAATGTCATCTTTTGGAAAAATGGCAAACTCTGAAAAGCAAAGAGGAGTGCACAGGACGAGGAGAAACTGTACACAAATATGGCATCATGTCTGGCTGTAGCCATGTGTAGAGATGATCAGAAGTCAGCACAGTGAAATTCTCTGGGGATTAGGTGGAGGCATCTCAAATGAGGTAAGTCCTAGGGGTCATTTTCGGTCAGTTATAACAGAGCAAAATGGGGCAGTACCCCAGAGAGAAAAATAGACTCCACCATTCCTAGATACCTTATCTTATTGCTGTATTTTTATATTGGGAGATGTCTTTCCATGTCATCTTTCTGCCAAAAATGCCTTAAACAGGTTTTATAGTATATCCGGATGTTGATAAGGCCGCCATAAAAATCACTCAGACTATCTCCAGCATGTTACCCCCTCTCCCACCAGTTTGTTCTGATTGGAGATCAAAATCCATTGTCATTTGAAGTTGTGGTCTCTTCAAGGAAAATGTCCTATTTCTGTGGCTGCTTTCAATATTTATTTCCCTTTTTTTGCTTTTGGTTTTCAGAAGTTTAATTATGATGTGTTTATCACGGGATCTGGGGGTTTATCCCCCCTGGGGTTCACTTAGCCTCTTGAATTGCAGGAGCATATGTTTCTCCAAATTGGAAATGGCTTCAGGCATTATGTTTTCTAATACTTTTTAGTCTCCTTTTCTGTCAGAAATTCCCATTATATAAATGTTAGCTATTCTGTTACTTTTCTTTAAATTGACACAAAGGTCCTAGATACTGTTCATTTTTGTGGTCGTTGTTCTCCTTTCTCTGCCATGCAGCTTATTTGATAACTTATCTCAATGTGTCCTCAGAGTCGCTGATTCCATCTTTGTCGTCTCTGCTCTACTAGCGAGACCATCTAGTGAGGCAATTTTCTGCTTTTTAGGTTTTTTTGTTTGCTTTTTTCCTTTTAATTTTGGTTAATGTAACTTTCAGTTCTATATGATTTCATCGTGGGTTTTTCTGGTTATAATTTCTATGTTTTGCTGAGATTTTCTATTTTTTAGTGTATGTTAAGTAGACACATCTTCTGTTTTGGCAGGTGCTGCTCTCTGGAGGTGCAGGAGCAGGTCCCGTTGGGCGAGTGTGTGTAGCTTCCCACTGGGGCCCTGACACCTCCCTCCCATGGTGGGCCTTGACTCCTAGCGTCTCCTTGCCAGGCATGAAACTCAGCCTCCCTCAGCCGGGTTGACTCCTTCCCAGGGAAAGTGGGCAGTGACATGGTTGCCTCGAGTGGGTGGAGGCTCAGCCTCTCACTGTACCCTGCTGTGATCGGGGTGGTACAGTCAAGTGCAACCAGCCCTGCCCGCTGCCGAGGGGTGTGGATGTTCGGAGTTCGCTGGACCCATCTGCAACCTGCTGCTATACCCACCTTGGTAGGGACTCAGAGCTCCCTGCCTTGCCCACCCCCCAGGTGTGACTGTGCTGCCACTACCTGCTGTAGCAAGCAGGGATGGCTGGGAGAACCGCTCCCTGCTGGGCACCCTTGACACGGAGTCGGGTTGTTGTTCTGTTGCAGTCTGGCTGAAGCGGGCTGGGCATTGTCTTCCTTCGGGAGGTGGTCCTTTTCCCCGTGACCTGCCTGGGAGCAGGCGCTCCTTGGAGCTCTTTTGGTCCATGCCTGTTGAAAGTTCTGGGTGGAGGCTTCTGAAGCACCTTGTCCAGGATACGTGAGAAGCCCCCAGAAGCCCAGGGACCCATTGCAGCTGGTTCCTCAGCCCCAAGACCCCCGGGTGCCTCCTGCTTCCACCCTTCAGGGGCCCGCATGTGTGCTGTGCTGGTGCTTGTCCTGCGTGTATGGAGGGCCCAACAGGAGTGGGGCTGCTCCGTCTTGGCTGCAAACCAAAGTCGGCTGATTTTACCTGTAGTCATGATTTATACGGAGACACCATAGTCAAAAAAAGTGTTTTCTCCTCAGGTTTCCTATCAATACAATTAAAATGAAACAAAAATAAATGTCACACTAGAGAAAGGGATTTCTCTAGAGAAGGGCATTTCTCTAGTGGGAAATAGGGAAGCTGATCTAGGGAAGGCTGAAAGAAGATTCAAAGAAGATCCAATGTGCAACTGGGCTCCTTTTGACGTGTAGTTTTGTTTTCACACTATATTTTCAATGTCATACTTTTAAATCTGAAAATATTATTCTGTGAAAATCATCTCTTCTTTTATTTTGACCTTTATTAAAATGAGGCAGCAATCTATTGCTTAAAAGGTGGTTACAGAGCATCAAATAACCCTAAATAACCCAATTTTTGTGCCTTCTCTGAGAACCTACGAGACAAGACAGCTCATGTAAACACTCAGCTATCAATTGTGTAAGCTCCCTGGGAAAGCCCCTGTCCCCATGCTGACCATGGTCTCTAGGAAGGTCCTGATTTTGGCTCCATGGAGCCAAGTCTTCATGGACCACTGTGGGCTGCCATGTCATGTTTTACCTAGAAGTCATGAAAATAGATCGACATACATAAAAATGTGGTTGGTGCTATTATTTCTCAGTGTAATCTGAGCCGCAGATCTCCAGTTCAGATTTGAAAGAGCAATTCCTCTTGTGATTATTCTGAATTCCTTTAAGTCACTGTTCTCGAAGAACGAGTGATGGGTAGGAGGAACTTTCAACTTGAAAACACACATAGAAGCTAAATTAGACAAACATTTGTATTTTAGAATTGAAGATGATTTACGTAGAATTGCAGTTTCAAATATAGATAATACAGAAATGGCTTCTAGATGCTATTTTCCATTAAATAATGACAATTTTTTCCTACCTTTGAATGGGAAAAACAGATATATGCTGATAATCTTTAAAAAGACAATATGCCTTATCACCAATGAAATAAAAAGAGTATGCTTATATTAAAATAGTTCCTCTACCACACAAATATAGCATTTCCCAATAATTTATTTTATGCCACTAAAAACTATTTTTTTTGGATTAAAAGCATTCTGCAATTCAAAATTGAAACTTACTGTTTGATACAATGCTTTTTTCATCAACTCTTAAAAATAGCTCTTAAAATAAAAAGCAACTTTGACATACGTTCTCAAGTCAATAAAGGAATTTTTTTCTTCTCCTTTTATTTGTGTTCAGAGACTATGTCCTGAATTAAAAAATCTTAGTTAATGAGAATGCAAATAACCCCTATTTCATGTGTCTCTTTCAGCTGTTGTTATGTGTTTGGAATCTAGCTTCTCACACTAAGGAAGCCCTGTCGTAGTTCTCATTTTAGCTGTTCTTCATGCTCTGTTCAATCTTTTCCTGAGCAGGTTCATCCCAGGATACTGTGCAATTCAGTTCAGCAAGTATTTACTGAACAGAGATGCACCATTGCGAGGGGTACGGAACTGAGGACTGTCTTCAGAAACGCTAGGGAAATACTGGGGACATGCACACTAAATCTGACTTGATATTAGAGAGATTTTGGAGAAAGTTTAAAATTGAGCTGGGCTTTGAAGGATGGTTGGAGTTGAGGTAAATGGAAGTGCAAATCAGTGTATTCAAGATAGAAGGTAATACAGGAGAAAGACAAAGTGTGGTAAATCCTGGATCAAAAATCATTTTCAGTGGAATAGAGATGAATAGCAAGTAGTCTCAAAATACAAGCTTGCGAGGTTGAGCTTGTGTACAGACGACTTCAAATAGAAGAATAATGACTCTGTAATTTATTTAATGGACACTGAAGAATTATGAAAGCTTTGTGAAAGATAGAAACAGATGTTATTTCAAAGTATCATCTGAGACATGTTTTAAATAAAACCACAGTGATTATTGGGCACTGACTCAGCTCTCACCCACACCAACAATAGAAAACCAGAAATGCTAGTCAAATTCAAGATCATGTCTTTCAAACTGTAAGTAGATAACTAGAAATCAGTAAAATGAAAAACAATAAGAAGTGACTATTTTAAGCATTTTACTTTTACAAAAGAAATATTTCAAAATCAATTTGTTAATTTCTGCCAAAAAAAATTCTTTTAGGATTTTTATTGGAATTGCCTTGGGTTTACAGATCAACTCAGGGAGAACTGAATTGTTAATAATGTGAATTTTTTCAATTAATGAATGGTTCATCTATTAATTTAGGTCTTTTAAAAGTACTTTCATAAATACTTTATGGTTTTCCATATGCAAATCCACAAATATTTTCTTAGAAATGACCCTCGATATTTTATGTTTTTAAATTATTATAAGTGTTATTCTTTAAATTTTAATTTCCACTGATTCTTTGCTGACATATAGGAGCACATTATTTCTAAACATTGACCTTGTATCCAGTGATTATTTATATTCATCGAGATTTTTATATGGGTGATCATGTGTTCTGCAAATAAGAACAATTTTAAAACATTTTAAATCTGTATTCCTATTTTTAATTTTAATCTTATTACATTGACTAAAAGCACCTGTACAATGTTGAATAGAAACCGTGAGAGCAGGAATGTGCGTTTTCTCCGTCTTTCAGGGGAAAGCATTCGGTCCTTCCCCGTTAGGGGTGATGGTAGCTGCTGGTTTCTCATGGATGCAGGGCAAGGGGCCAGGTTGTCTTTCTGGTATGTGGATGTTCACTTTCTCCAGAAACATTTGTTGGAAAGTTTATCCCCTTCCCACGGATTCATCTTGGTCTTATTGTTGAAAATGAAGTAACCCTGTATGCATGACTTTAAAATGAGTATTGATTTCAGCTTGTCAAGGAAATTTATCATTTCTGAAATAGTGCTTTTCTATTCCAATAATTCATTTGCATGCCCCTTTTGAAAATAATTTCTATAACTATGTTGACAGTCCCCATATGTTTATGCAACACTGTTTCCATTGGATCTCTGACATATTAACCCTCGGTTTTACAGTTCTGATTTCACAGTTCTAGCATCTGGGCCATTCCTACATATGTGGCTACTGATTGATTTTTATCTTAAAAATTAGCAGCTTTTATTCTTTCTGTGTGTGGGAAGATCGCTTGATATTTAATTGAATTCTGGACATTGTGTATGGAAGAACAGTAAAAACTGTGGAAAATAGCCTTTGGGCCTAGAAGAGCGAGCCCCGCTTCCTATCAGGCCTTCAGTGGGAGGCAGGGCTGTGCCAATCCAATGGGCATTGTATTAGTCCATTTTCACACTGCTGCTAAAGTTGCTGGGCCCAGAGGTTTCCTACCAAGCCCTCAGGTCAGAGTAAATACCTGAGACTGGGTAATTTATAAAGAAAAAGAGGTTTAATAAACTCGCAGTTCCACGTGGCTGGGGAGGCCTCACAATCATGGCGGAAAGCAAAAGGAACGCCTTCTTTTTCTTTTTTGAGACTGAGTCTCGCTCTGTCACCCAGGCTGGAGTGCAGCGGTGCAATCTCAGCTGACTGCAACCTCCTCCTTCCAGATTCAAGCAATTATCATGCCTCAGCCTCCCGAGTAGCTGGGATTACAGGCATGCAGCACCACGCATGGCTAATCTTTTGTATTTTTAGTACAGATGGGGTTTCACCGTGTTGGCAAGGCTGATCTCGAATTCCTGACCTCATGCAATCTGTCTGCCTCGGCCTCCCAAGTGCTGGGATTACAGGTGTGAGCCACCACACCTGGCCGAAAGTCACGTCTTACATGGCGACAGGCAAGAGGGAGAATGAGACCAAGTGAAAGGGGATTCCCCTTATAAAACCAGCAGATCTGGTGAGACTTAGTCACTACCACGAGAAGAGTATGCGGGAAACTGCCGCCATGATTCAATTATCTCCCACCGGGTCCCTCTCACAATATGTGGGAATTATAGGAGCCACAATTCATGATGAGATTTGGGTGGGGACACAGTCAAACCACATGAGGCATTGAGCGGGAGCGGGGTTGGGTTTTACTGTTGCAGGCACTTCATCCTTGCAGGGCAGTCCTGTTACTCCCCTTGTGTGTGAGTGGCTCTCACCTCATGCTCATCCTTGAGCCTGGGATGTGGAAAGGTTATTCTCATGCTTCCTCTTCTGCCTTCAGCTCACTGTGGTGGCTGTGCTGCCCACCATGGGGTCTGTCTGCACCCACTCCTGAGCTGTGTGTGCACTGGCCCATGCAGGAGCTGTCCCTGCTCTCCTGACACAGCCTTGGCCGCAGGTGGCCTCGAGCTCCTGGGTCTCAGGGCAGAGCCTCCTCAGCATCTCTGTCCCTTGTTCCATCACAGCCAGACTTCCACTGTGTCTGAGGCTGGTCGTGGGCAGCCTTGTTCCTTTGGCTGGGCTCAGAGGATTCGTTTTGTGTGGTGGTTGTCAGGAAAGTGAGGAAAAGCTGGCTGGTGCCATGGTGGGCACTTGTTGGGATCCCATGAAGATGGCCTGTGCCCACGAGGAGCAGAGAGCAGCCACATCTGCCAGCCAGCCCCGAGGCTCCTGGCCGTAACTGCCTTTACCATTCCCCAGGCTCTCAGCGAAGTCTGCTCCATGGAGAGCTGTGGAGTGGTGCTGGTCTGAACCCATGGACAACAGGGAGGCCCAAGACCAGAGCGTGCTGAGGCTGGAGGTTCAGTCTTTCTTCTCCTCCAAGAGATCCGTCCTTCACTTCTGCTGCCCCCACATGGAACCTTTTCTGTTAAAGAAGCCAAAGTTTCCTCAAATATGACCATGGAGCATTTTGGATAAACATAAAGTGTGGCTGGAAAGTCAGAGTCCACAGGGCCCCTGAGCGTTGGCCCAAAGAGGTGGAAGAGGGCCGCCCTCGGTGGCTCAGGCCTCTAATCCCAGCACTTTGGGAGGCCAAGGCGGGCAGATCACGAGGTCAGGAGATCGAGACCATCCTGGCTAACATGGTGAAACCCCGTCTCTACTAAAAATACAAAAAATTAGCCGGGCATGGTGGTGGGCGCCTGTAATCCCAGCTACTCGGGAGGCTGAGGCAGGAGAATGGCGTGAACCAGGGAGGCGGAGCTTGCAGTGAGCCGAGATCGCGCCACTGCACTCCAGCCTGGGCTACAGAGCAAGACTCCGTCAAAAAAAAAAAAAAAAAAAAAAAGGGGGTGGAAGAGGTGCCCTGGCAGGAAAGTCACAGTGTAGGCATATGAGGCAGGAAATTCACATGGAAAATGCAAGGCACAGCACTGCCTATTGCTGTCCTCTGGTCATTTGTGTCTTTGCTGGCTGTGCTCCTGTGCTGAGACAATAGAACCCAGGATTGGGGAAGAAGGTGGATTTCTTGGAGGGAAGAGTTACCGTTCAGAGGTTGAGCCCTCACAATGGAGATCAGGAGTAAAAACAGAGTAAAAGATGTCATCTCTCTCTTTTTTCATCTGAAGAAGCTCAGGATATGTTTTTGCATGACAATGATTATTCTTCCACGATTTTGCAGAGTTCTCCTCCTGCACTCTGTCTATCTTTACCGGAGAATGAAACACTGTCGGTGAGTCTCTGTTGCCTGGAAATATCAGCCATGATCTGGGGAAATACTGGATATCCACATGTGTAATGACACGTTACTTCAAAACTGGAGATGAAGTCAGGATGCAGTTTTGTTAAAAACATAAGGTTACACGGACGCAGCAAAAAGTCCGGCAAGAAGCTAACAAATAGTGATGCTGTTGTTTGTACTTTCCGTACTTCGTGTATTTCCTACAGTGAATATGAATTACCTTTCTAATCAGAAAAACAAACAGCTGCAAAAGCAAGCTGACTGATCATCTCTGTGTTTTTACACCATGAGGTTTAAAGTGAGTTAATCTCATATTAGTCCTCATTGTTTATTAATGATGAATCACATTTATCTGATATCTCTTTCACAGGAACATGTTTGCATTTTTAAAAGGAATTTCTGCTGTCTCTCTTCTTAACCTAAGATCCTGGTTGAAATTTCAGTGTAAGAAGTGTTTGGCTCAATCATCACATTTTTTGTTTTTGTTTTTTTACAGGACTTCTTTAAAGAACAGTAGTTATTATTCTCTCATTTGATGGTTATAGATTTGAAAGCACAAACAGCAGAAGCAGCATTGAAAATGAGATTTAGATTTTCCAACTTTTAGCTCCATCTTGCCAACTCTTAGGAGTGTCAGCCCTCATCAATTTTGTTATGATTTAAGAATCACAGAACAATCTAGCTGTCCCTTCCAACAAACATAATCCCCAAATGCCTGCAGTCTTTCTTTATCATTAGCTCTCCCCATTAAAGATGTAGACACTGTCAGTGTTTTCTGCTTAACACAGCCATCAACTGAGCAGGGAAATGAATGTGGCTGCCTTTATAAATCTGCCTGTCTAGATGTGGGCCTGGCTCTCATCCTTCTTCCTAAACTAGGAGCAACGCAGAGCTCGCTGCAACCTACAGAAGCAGGATCTGGAAGAAAGGGAGGGCAGACATATTAACTGCTGCCTACCTCTCTCCGTATCAGTGCTCTAGAGAAAACCCAAGCTGAACTTTAGCTCATTCTTAGGGCAGAATTCCCAGAATTACAGAAGCCGTGTGGAGAGGTAATTGAATATACTTAGATTTAGGTCTTAATTACCTTTTGGATGGGAGGTTATCTTTAGCATGGTATTTTGATAATACAGGTTGACCAATTATTTTCTGTGATCTGCCACCATGTTAAGGAAATACAGACTGTAATTTTGAGATAAGTGAGTCCTGTGGGTATAATGTTCTAAAAGTGTACCAGTGATGGTGGGGTTTTAGTTATATTTTCACCGGTATTGAAGCACTCCCAGATGACTGGCTTTGAACAATGCCTTGCTCATCTTTTGCTTCTGTGTCTGTTGGATGTAAGAGACAGTCATGTGATGTGGGAGGATAGGGAAGGCTTTAGCACTTAACTGTAGGAAAACTGTGCATTAAAGCCTTTAGCACTTAAATTTATGGGAACTGTACTTGAAAACATTTTTTTAAGAAACGAAAATTGAACTAATACCACCCATCTTTAGTTATACACACAGAGCATTAAGGTGGAAATAGAATGCATATAGAAGACATTCACAGGCTGGAAAAACACAAAAAAAATGCTCCTGCAAGCAAGCGTTAAAAGCCAAGGCTGCGCCCCGAAGTGCCCAGGTCTCCTGCCGCACTCCCCTCGGATGGTGAGAGTGTCCACCCTTACAGCTATGCGATGCATCAGACACCCAGTGTGTCCTTGCGAGGCTCAGCAGACCAGAAAGGAGGCCCTCCCAGGCCTCAGAGAGTCCAGAACCATGTCTAGGACATTCTTTGGCCAGGCAAGAAACCTCTATCATGGGAACAATGCAGGAGAATTGTCACACTTCGGATGAAAGTAGAAACACAATCATGTTAGCCTGCTGACAGTTTCCAACACAGTGCTTCATGCACTGGGCTGTTGAGGTCCAGGCCACATTCTCCTTTCCTCTGTCCCTGCAGTTCACCTTTCTGCCTGACTCAGCACTCTCTGGTCACTGGGTTTGGCTGCTGGAGTCTGTGATGCACCCTGTCAGGGTGGGAGGATCAAAGAGTCATGGTGTGAAGTCAGGTCCTGTGACCCAGCAGAGTGACAGTCTGGCACATACCCTTCCCTCAAGAAGTGAGTGGAGATTATATTAGTCCGTTCTCACACTGCTAAGACATACCTGAGACTGAGTCATATATAAAGAAGAGGTTTAATGGACTCAGTTCCACATGGCTGGGGAAGCCTCACAATCAAGGTGAAAGGTGAAGGAGGAGCAAAGGAAGGTCTTCCATGGCAGCAGGCAAGAGAGTGTGTGCAGGGGAACTGCCTTTTATAAAACCATCAGATCTCGTGAGACTCGCTCATTATCAAGAGAACAGCACAGTAAAGGCCCACCCCCATAATTCAATTACCTCCCACAGGGTTCCTCCCCCAACACATGGGCATTATGGGAGCTACAATTCAAGATGAGATTTGGGTGGGGACACAGCCAAACCAGATCAGAGGCGATGGCTTCTCACATGACCCTTGCTTCACCCTGAGCGGGGACCTCTAAGGAGAAGTTGTGCCCTGATGGGGGCAGGTGCTCCACCTTCTGCAGGGGTGTACCTTGGCTTTCGGTGCTCCAGAAACGTCACCAGGGATTATATTTTATGGCACATTCAATGCACGGGTTTTGTGTAGTTTCATCTGTGATCTGATTCCCTTTCCTCTTTTAGTGATTTTGGGGAATGTTTACTGTCTCAGGTCCTCACCATGTTTGGATTTGTTTGATAAGCGTAATGAAGCTTTACGTGTATGGCCCTGAAATAACAAACTGTTGCCGAATCACGTTTCTTCCAGGATTGTTTCACTGGAAGGAGATTCTGTCACCTGTTCCATGATCTCCACGACTGGGTCTTGAGATGGATGAGGTGAAGTAACAGGTGAGGGACAGCCTCCCATAAAAGATGACTTTATGCTGAGTGTTGAAGGATGAGTAGAGGTTGGAAAGGTAAAGAAGGAAGCATCGGACATGGAAAATCCTCCAGTGAAAGGAAGAATATCTTGCAGTGAGTTCTGGAGGTGGGAGATGGTCCCGAAGTGGCACGTGAGTGTCAGATTCAGAAAGCTTTTCCCATCTCCTTAGGAATTGGCAGATGGTCCTGAAGAGGCATGCAAGGGTCAGATCCGGAAAGATTTTCCCACCTCCTTAGGAATTGGGAGATGGTTCTGAAGAGGTATACGAGGGTCAGATTCAGAAAGGTTTGCCCGCCTCCTTAGGAATTGGGAGATGGTCCTGAAGAGGCATACGAGGGTCAGATCTGGAAAGATTTGCCTGCCTCATTAGGAATTGGGAGATGGTCCTGAAGAGGCATGCAAGGGTCAGATTCAGAAAAGTTTGCCTGCCTCCTTAGGAATTGGGAGATGGTCCTGAAGAGGCATACGAGGGTCAGATCCAGAAAGGTTTGCCCACCTCCTTAGGAATTTGGACTTCCACCTGAAGGCATGCATTCTGTATTGTAATTTGTTTCTTCAGTGTTCCTCGCTCCAACAAGATACAGAATTCCCTGAGAGGATGGGAGGTTTCTGCTTTATTTCTGTACTAATTGCAGGTAGTGGAGAGCTGGCACACATTAACTTGCCAGTTTTTCTGTTATTTAAACAAATATTTGTTTGATTCAAAGGGCTCAGCAATAAGATTATTAGTTCTTCATATAAACACTGTAAATATGGGGTGAACAAGAACTTGCAGGGGAATGGGTTTCCCCCAAACACTAATCTACAGTAGTTTTCAGAGATGTTGTAACAATCTCAAATTTGATGGGCAAACATTGAGATTTTAAGACAAAATCTATGTTAGGTTTTTGTGTTAGGTATTAAAATGTCTTTATTCATTGCTTTCACTTACTACCTATATAACTTATGTTACATTTCTGGAGAACGTGAACCATAAAAGTTCTGATTATTCTAAAATTTGCATTTTTCATTTGTTCATTTGCTCCAGGCACTATTGAGGTTCTATCAGCTCACTGCTTGACTATGATATGTGTGTACAACTGAACATCTTCCTGGTGTGCAGCTGGAAAAACAACAGGCAGGGAATCCCCAAATGTAGTTTTCTTGTTGACTGATGTTAAAAAAAATGAGAGATAAACAAAAGTCAGAGTAAGCTGTATAAATCTGTTTTCATACCTTAGAATGTTCCATCTCAACCTAAAGAATCTTTAGAATTCCCATTCATCATACATTTATACCTTTTATAAAATATTTATTATATTTCATACAAGGCAAAATAACTTCAAGTTAAATTTATTTATTTGAAAAAAATTTATTACATACATCACAAAACCCCAGGTTACTTTAAAATCTAAATGGATAATGGAAATGAAACTGACTCAATATGGTTATTTTAACAGAACCATCTGTTCTTCTTTTACTATTTTTACCGTGTTTCCTCACTTAGAAATGTTTTCTGGGTTGGAAGAATGTTGTGCATCGGTTCATTTCACGTTCTTGCTCCTGACTTCCATGCAATCACTGATGTGCTATTCCAGGTAAAGCGTATCCACCTCCACGAACACTGTCTGTGGGTGTAAAGCTTCTGGGCTTTGGTGATTATCAGACAATCCAATTTGGTCGTGAATCCACTGAGCTCACTGTTCATACAGAATGACTTTTCTTGCAAAATGAAAACTCTCCCAAAATTATGTTCATAAGAAAAATTTAGAATCCCCAGGACTTTCACTGGAAAGACCCCAAGAGATTATCTGTCAGTTGTCCCAATTAATCAAGGAATTCCCACAACAGCCTTAGGAAACCAGCTACTTCTAGACAATGACTTTGGGTGACACCCTGTTTATTTGTCAATAGTTTTAACTATTCATCACAGGGTCTTCACTATTGACCACTGAATTTGATAATGTTACAAAAGTGTGGTTTCTCCTTTAAAATTCACCAGAAGCAACAGAGAATATACTTGGCAGAACATAACTGTAGGAATTTAGTCCTTGGAATTAACTTTTTGCACAAGGTTATGCAAATAACTTCACAAAATGAAGCGTTTGCCTATGGGAAAAAGATGTTTTCATAGGAATTACTTGAAAGAAAAAGGGCTTCCAAGAGCAAGTTTTTCCATCTTCTTCCATTCTCCTCTTCCCTCCCCGCAAATACACACACATCACAGGGTGGGACCCAGATTTGAAATTATTTTCTCTTCTCTTGTTGTGTATTTACATATTGCCAACACTGTTCACACAAACAGTATGTAAAGAATTAAAAAGGACCAGGCGCAGTGGCTCACGCCTGTAATCCCAGCACTTTGGGAGGCTGAGGCAGGCGAATCACCTGAGGTCAGGAGTTTGAGACCAGCCTGGCCAACATGGTGAAACCTCATCTCTACTAAAAATATTAAAAAATTAGCCAGGCATGGTGGTGGGCTCCTGTAATCCCGGCTATTCCTGAGGCTGAGGCAGGAGAGTTGCTTGAACCAAGGAGACAGAGGTTGCAGCGAGCTGACACGGTGCCACTGCACTCCAGCCTGGGCGACAGAGTGAGACTGGCTCAAAACAACAACAACTACAACAACATCAGAAACAATACTTGCAGCTTATTGTCTGTGCTTTTCTTCAGTTTTTAATCAAGAGAGAAAGCTATTCATTTCTTCTAAGACTTCAAATCATGGCCATCATTCTCTACATTCTATGCAGAATATGAACACTGCAAGACTAAGAGTTTTAGTATGAATTTGATATCCAAGAAAGCAGAAAATATAAAGTATTAAATAGAGGCAGGGAGACCAACAATTATAATATTCCAAATATACTGTGTGAATTTATACCAAGGTCTTGACTTAAGTCAAAATCTTTAAAGAAATTATGTATTTTAAGACATTTTATTTCAAATTAAGTTTTGAAAACACAAGGGAACATACAAGTGAAATTCTAAGAAATAATCAAGCATCACTTAAATATGATAATAATCCTGCTAGTATTGATTATGATGATCTCACCCGCAGAGAGATTGCTGGGTTCTAGCTACTCCTCTATGGAGGAAATTTTGTGCTATAAAAAAATGAAGCTAACTATAAGTTACATAATCTTTTATTTACAAAGAGTTGTGGGGTTTTTTTTGGCTTTGTAAAATGTAGTTTGTTCAGGAAAGTAAATAACAAAGGTTTATCTTGTATTTTTAATGGTGAAGTGTCCATAATGTAGGGATGGTTCCAGGTATTTAAACCCTGATGGGTCTAGGGAGAATTAAATTATCCTTATGGATTACAGCCCAGAAAAATAACGCAAGGAGAAAAAACAGAAGAGGAGAAATAAACATGAGAATAGTCCTAGACAAAAGGAAAGAAGTGACCAGGCCTGGCACAGTGGCTGACGCCTGTAATCCCAGCACTTTAGGAGGCTGAGGTGGGTGGATCACTTGAGGTCAGGAGTTTGAGACCAGCCTGGCTAACATGGTGAAACCCTGTCTCTACTAAAAATAAAAAAATTAGCTGGGTGTGGTGGCACGCACCTGTAATCCCAGCTACTCAGGAGGCTGAGACAGGAGAATCACTTGAACCCAGGAGGCCAGTTGCAGTGAGCCGAGCTCATGCCACTGCACTCCAGCTTGGGCAAAAGAGTGGCACTCCATCTCAAAAAAAAATAAATAAATAAAAATAAAAATAAATAAAATAGAAGCGACCAAAGCTGGGGCTGTTCTTCAGGAAAACAATTTATCCAGAATAGTTTTTGTGTATTTTGGATGTCTCTTACTTTTCATTTAATAAAAGCTTATTTATCATATTAAATTGAGACAGTTTGGTTTTTAAGATGAAGTGTTTACTAACGTGGGAAACATTTTCAACATAAGGGCTCCTCCATCATGGTCCACTTGAGTCTTCTGGAACATAATTTGGTACCCATAGGCCATCTATTCTTTTAAAAAAGCCATATAAACAAACTTTTCACTTTCTTTTAAACTTGCCATGAGAGTTTTCACTTAAGAACACGCTATTGCATGGTTTAAAAAATCATTTTGTTCTGGTCAATTGTAATGGAATTTGTCTACAAAAATGTAGGCAAGTTGAAGTGGGATTGTTTCCGAAGGAAATTGCTGGATTTCTCTGCATCTATCATGAGCTTGATTCTCTTCTTTTATAGGAACCTTCATAGGAAAAAGCATATTTCACTACCCCCATCAGCTTTGCATTTCATGTGTGTGTCATAGTGTGACTGAGGTGACTGACTCCACAAATAGCATCAAAAGTACATAATGGAACGATTCTCTTCAATGCCAAAATTGTGTGGCTTGCAAAATTTCTAAGTCATTTTCTAGCTTGCTTATTGATCATCAAAGATAAAAGAACACTCAACTTAATGTTATTATGGATGTCTTTTACTTTATTTTATTTCTTCCACAGACTTCAAAGAATGTAGCCTTTTAAGTTTTGCATAGACGTGTATATACACACATATACACACATACATATACATATACAATATATGTAAAATCAATTTTAGATGGAAATCAGAATAGTTCAGACTTGGGACTTTAGCATCCCTGATAAACTTTTATAAAACAGAATCATATAGCCATTTCACGTCGACATAAGTAATGACAAGATAATTAGAATAGAAGTATCTAAAGGAGCTCCTTTTCTTTTGAATGGGAGAATTCTGAGTAGTAACTTACTAAAGCGTTTGGCTAAACATCTATATGCAGGTAGAAAAATCCATACATGGATGTAGAATTATTAATAATACTGATTATAACTTATAAAAGCTGATACATATAGAGTATATATAATACGTCAAGCATTCCCAATGTCTCTTCAAAATGATCACCTAAGTCACACATCATTAAGTCCCCCTTAGAAATAAAGGTTGTGAGACTTAGGATGAGTAAGTCCAATGCTTTACTGTGTAGCTACTAAGTGGTACATCTGGGATTCCAACCATGGTGTGTTTAACTAGAAATCCCATATTCCTTTCTTGCTGATGAAAATAAGAAATCTTCTAGATGGACTGTGGAAAAAGAGAAGCAATCTGAGATAGCAAGAACCTATTCCACAAAAGAGAATAGAACAAGGAGAGAAGGCACCACATTCCTAGTTTAATTCTCACTCCTTCTCAGGGGATGATATGACTCCTAACCCTAAATGTGCATGTTGGCCATTTCTTCTGCAATTTTCCACTTGTCTACGAATATTAATAAACTAATTTACAGTCGTTTTAGTAACCGATGAGTAATTTACATGTTAGAATTTGTTTTTTAAAAGCCACTATAATGGCAATAATAACAAAGAAAACAAGCATTGGCCTTTGGACGGGGAGACAGATGGTAGCAGCAGTTTCTCTGACTCTCTTCTACTTGTTATTTGACAATGAATAAACCTCCATAAGCATTCCACTGCTAGAATATATGGCTCCTGGTGTAGGGAGATGCACACAAAAGACTCAGCACTGTGTTTGGCATGGAGGAAGTGTTCAATCAAGGTTAGCTGGATGCAAACATTTCCACATCAGACAAGCTAACCAATTATCCACTATTGGAGAAATATTGAATGCCTAGCATCAGGCAGTCCTCTTGATTTGGACATCGGAATTTTATGAATGCATCTCTGAGGTTGCATCATCTTTTGATTTTTTTACATGCTATGAGCTTACAATATGATTTATTGTTCCTATCAAAACTTCTAGAGAACTCTGGCACATAAATTGCTGTTTGACTGAGTCTTCCCTGACTCTACATGTGTAGTGTTTTTAGTTTCTGTCTAAATTATGGATTTCATTTTAGTTTTTCTATTGTCAGTTGAAATGCTTATTACACAAAGAACACATATGCCAATGCATTTTCCTTGAGAAAAACAGCAGACAATGTCCTATGTGCCCTCCATTCCCCATTGTGCCCCCACGTACACTGACATGGACTCCTGTTCCTTCCCATTGCTTCTTCTGGTTGGGTATTCTCTGCCCATCTTGTACAGGGTCTCACATAAAGATGACCTCCCAGAGAATTTATGGAAATTACCTCTTTAAAATTAAGAATCATACACTGGCTTGTGTGTTGTTTTGCTTTTTGGATTTGCTTTAACTAATAGACTAATTTTTAGAGATGTCTGAGATTTACAAAACAATTGAGCAGAAAATATAGAGTTCCCACTTACTCCTTAACCTCCCCACCTCATCTTCACACAGGTTCCCCTATTCATCACATCTTCAATGCAGTGCATTTGTTACCATTGATGAGCCAGTGTTGACACATTGTAGTAAAGTCCATATTGTACATTAGCGTTCACTTATGTGCTGTACACTCTATAGGTTTTGACAAGTATGTACTGACATGTTCTCAGTATTGTACAGAAGAGTTTCACAATCCTAAAAATCCTCTGTGCTCTGTTTATCCATTCTTTGCCCTTCCCCAACTTTCCTGGCAACCTCTAATCTTTTTACTACCTCTATAGTTTTTCATTTTCCAGAATGTCATATTGTTGGAAATTGACTGTATGCCTTTTCAGATACACTTCTTCCACTTAGTAATGTACATGTATATATATTTATATATTTATTTAATATATAAATTTATATAATATATATTTATTTAATATATAAATTTATATAACATATATTTATATATTTAATATATAAATTTATATAATATATATTTATATATTATATAAATTTATATAATATATATTTATATATTATATAAATTTATATAATATATATTTATATATTATATAAATTTATATAATATATATTTATATATTATATAAATTTATATAATATATATTTATATATTTAATATATAAATTTATATAATATATATTTATATATTTAATATATAAATTTATATAATATATATTTATATATTATATAAATTTATATAATATATATTTATATATTATATAAATTTATATAATATATATTTATATATTATATAAATTTATATAATATATATTTATATATTATATAAATTTATATAATATATATTTATATATTATATAAATTTATATAATATATATTTATATATTATATATATTTATATATAATATATATTTATATTATATATATTTATATATAATATATATTTATATAATATATATTTATATATTATATAAATATATATAATATATATTTATATATTATATAAATTTATATAATATATATTTATATATTTAATATATAAATTCATATAATATATATTTATATATTTAATATATAAATTTATATAATATATATTTATATATTTAATATATAAATTTATATAATATATATTTATATATTATATAAATTTATATAATATATATTTATATATTTAATATATAAATTTATATAATATATATTTATATATTTAATATATAAATTTATATATATATATTTATATATTTAATATATAAATTTATATAATATACATTTTATTTATATAATGTATATTTAAGGTTCTTCCATGTCTTTTCATGGCTTGATAGCTTATTTCTTTTTTGCTGAATAATATTCCACTGTAATATTATTTTTAGTATTACAAAACCCTACAGTTTGTTTATCCATTCACCTACTGAATGGCATCTTGGTTGCTTCCAAATTTGAACAATTATTAATAAAGCTGTTGTAAACATTTGAATGCAGGTTTTGTTGTACACATAAGTCTTCAGCTCCTTTGGGTAAGTAACAAGCACTGTGATTCCTGGTCTGACCAGGAATTCTAACATATCATGTCTCAGTCTTCTTTTGAGGCTTACTGTGTCTCTTCAACTTGTGGTTGTGTGTGTGTGTTTGTCTTTTAGTATGCCTTAGAAATTTGTTAAAGCTGAGTAAACATTAAATGTGCAATGTGTCTCCCTCCTAACTCCTCACCTCCACTTCAGCAAGGCTCTCTAAAATAGTAGGAGAACATGACTGACAAAATGGCATGTCTCAGACATTATTTAAGAAGAATTCTCTAGGGAAACCCAAAGGCAATGGAGGAGCCATAAACAAGGACATCATAGGGAATTTTAGCCTCTAACACATACAGCTATAGCAAGAAGTAAGCACAGCCTCGCCCCTAGTCAGATTAACACAAAACCTCGTGCTAAAGGCCTGTTTACCTCAGTTCTTGTTACCAAGTACAACTTATTCAGCTTTTAAAAATTTCTAAGGCATATTAAATACTAAATTTTCATGAAGGGAAATTATTTTATTAGAGTTTAGCAGACTGGAGATTTACAAAAGTCTAACTGATACCAAGAAAGGAAAACACATTTTCATGTTCTAAATAGATCTGCTGATCTGTTTGTCTGTTCCAAACAAATACTACCCCCTTTAATTAAAAAAAATTTTCTTATACTGTACTGTTATATCTGCTAGGATGAATCTCAACTATTTGTTATATTTGTTGTATATTATGGTGTCTGTGCACATTTATTCCTCTATATTAATTTTAGAAGCAGCTTGTCAAATCCCTTAATGATAAGGGCTTGATTGGGAGTAAATGACGAAACATTTTGGATTTTAAAAAATCAAGAAAATGGATATTTTACAAAATTGAATCTTTCATTGAAGGTGGCATGTATTTCCAGGTACTCAGCTTTGTTTTTAACCTTCCTAAACTTAGATTGTTTTCGGAATCTGGTATCCATGTTTCATGGCCAAAAACTAACAAATTTCTACTACATTTGCTTCTTTAAATGTTCTAAGTCTTTTACAAAAATGTTCTTTCTTCATGAGACAATATTGCTATAAATATATATTTTCCAAGAATCACTTATCAAATAATAAATAATTACTTACATGTTGTAATAATAAACTAGACTTTTATTCTTGTCATTACTTATTGAACCTCACACAGTGCTTCTTGCTACAGCCTTTCCTTTAGTAATATTCTCAGAGAAGGTCTGAGTTATTTAAGCATCTTTATCATTTTGCTCTCAATTTAAGTGATAATTATTTTCAGTATGGGAAATGAATCCCAAATTTCTCCCCATACAGATATCTTTTATACTTTTAATCAGAATACTTAAAATTATTAAGATAATACAATATTCAAAATATTTAACATACTTCTTATAACTATCATATTTGATCTAAAAACCAATCTTACAATAATTTTATCAAGGTTGTCTGAACGCAGAGCAGGCTTGGATCAAAGACTTCACTGTAGCCCTCCCCTGGAAACCTACACTCCACTTAAAAATGTTTTATTCACTGAAATTCTGGCCAACTGTGTTCTAACATAGAATACTTCGCTTAAATATAGGCAGATTTTTCCCCAGTTGCCTATAAAGGTACAATACATTTTTATACAGAAAACAAATAATGTACTCAATGTCTACAGAATTTTCTTGTACTTCAGTATAGACATTCTACTAAAAAGTAAGGTGACTTTAGGATAGGTTGATTATTTTCCTGCGATACAGTAATGATTATTTGTTGCTTTTTCCCCATGCCTCTTAATATAGTTTCAGAAATATTCTGATCAAAGTTAATTTAAAGTTCTAAATGATCATTCATTTAAAGTTCTAAATTATCATTCTCATCATTTAGAGTTCATGTGGTCAACTCTACTTCTGCCCTTTGAAAATGAGAATATATATATATTTGTTTTCCATTTTACACATGATTTTAAATTGATCATTAAAATTATTTTTCTAGTATTATCTGTATCTTTTTAGTGTTATAAGAATATATTAAATCTACATTAATTTAAATTATTATTTTTTCTCTATCTCTTCATCTAAGCTGGAATTCAGTATCCCTTTAATAACGTAAGGTCTGGCCGGGCGCGGTGGCTCACCCCTGTGGTCCCAGCATCTTGGGAGGCCGAGGCGGGCGAATCACCTGAGGTTGGGGGTTCGAGACCAGCCTGACCATCATGGGGAAACCCCGTCTCTACTAAAAAATGCAAAAATTAGCCAAGTGTGGTGGCGGGCGCCTGTAATCCCAGCTACTTGGGAGGCTGAAGCAGGAGAATCACTTGAACCCTGGAGGCAGAGGTTGTGGTGAGCCGAGATCATACCACTGCACTCCAGCCTGGGCAACAAGAGCAAAACTCCGTCTCAAAAAAAAATTAATAAAAAATAATAATAATGTAAGGTCTACTGTGAAAAACCTAAAGAACATTCTTCTACATAAAGATGAGAGCAGGATAGTATTGATAATCATATGTTGTTTATTTTTACCAATATTTCATTTTTTTTACAACAACCTCTTGGAATAACCATGAAAAAAACCAGCTATCTATCTATCATCTATCTATCTATCTATCTATCTATCTATCTATCTATCTATCATCTATCTATAAAGGTGAGGTAGAGAAGTTAACCAGCTTGATTCAGGTCATATAAAGCTTAGAGCATGACATCATGAACTCAAATCCATGCCACACCTACAATATTGTTTTATTGTTTGGGTAACTAAAAGAATATTGGTTGTAGAAAAAGATACATAAACTTCATATTCTATTAAGCAATTTTTCCCATTCAGTTAAGTTATATAAACCCCAATAAATGGAATCACTTTTTCCTTTCTTTTTCTTTTTATTGTCTCTTTAAAAGCTTTAGTTCCTTTTTAAAAATCACACTTGGGTCATTATCAATGCTTTTTGCAAGCATCAGCTCTTTCTGGGTTTTAATTTGATGTACTTCATTAGTCTTTCTGACACACCTTACAGGTTTGCACCACTCTCTGAAACTGCCCTTGATTGAGTAACCTCCTTGTTCACTTTTCTGACTTATTCTTCTAAAACCTGAGCTCTCCAGTGATTTGGGAGATTTACCCTGACTGGTGACTTGAAGTTTCTTCTTCTTATCTTCTTTGCTAGAATAACTTCTTGTTAAAAAATCAGAACTCATTGTGTTTCCTCTCTTCTTCCTGAATCCTATTGGCTTTTATACATTTTAGGAGCAGAATTGAACTAAAGAATAAAAACATGTATTTTTCATGGGAAATTTTCTCTTGGTCCTTTTATTGACTTTGAAAATGGAAAGGAAAGAATGAGAAAGAAAAGAAAAGAATAGCAAAATAAAGAAAAAATTCTTTTTAAAAAGCCCATAGTTAATGATTATGAATCTACTATACATTTCTTATTAAGTTCTCTTTAAGCTCTACTGTAGATACATGATCCCATTTTGGTTTTTCATATGTGAGTCAATAGACCATAACATTAAATGTGTAATTTTCCCCAGAGTAGTGGAAAGCTCAATTCCGTATTACCAGTATTATTTTGCAATCAGACTTCTAGATTTAAGTAGCACCGGGGTGAAATTATGATGTAAGATTTAGCAAGCAGAAGTGAAGTGCAGGGCACCAACTTTTGTTCCAAATGGAAGGAAGTTTGGAGGTCTAAGTACAATTATTATATTCTGTCTGGATTAAATTCCTATGTCTAGTTACCAGCTTTTAAAATAGAAAGATCACCGTGATTGTAGCAGCAGTTTAATTACCAGGGACCGAGGTACAGCAAACACAACATCATGTTTCATGCCTACATCTCAGTAATTCCAAATGCAGTGAGCTTGGGATGAATGAATGAAGTGATCAGTGTTCTCTCCTTCTCATCCTGCAGTTATCCTGCCCATTCCTAAGCATCTAATTTCCAATATTCAATTCCTTTGTGTTTAAAATCTTAGTTTCTACGATCTGCCCTGAACACTGGCATTCAATGAGTTTTCAAACTCAGCAATGATTACTACTTATTTCTAGAAACTCTGTTTTGTTATTTTGAAATTCATCCTTTTCCCAAATGTTCTGTTCTTTTCTTAGGAATTCTTTTTATATTGACATACACAGTCATTTTTAAGAGGTATTTTGTTGTATTACCACCTAAAATAGTTGTATGTATTTTATAGGTAGCATGCTCTTTCATTTCTGCTGCTGTTTTCTCTGGCTTACCTTCTGGGTGTGCTGAGATGGAGAGCGGCGGAGTGGACAGTGACACGCGTCTCTACCGCACCTAATCCTGTTGAATCTCTCCCGCACCTAATCCTGTTGAGTCTCTCCATCAGTGGCACGTCCTTGTGGCCCTCAGGAGGTCACGGGTGAGTTCTGCAGGCCCACTCAGGAGCCTCTCACTGCACAATTCCGTAACTGGTGGGTCTGCTCGGGCGCCATGGCTCCCAGTTCCCCTCAGCTCCAGCCTCCCCTCTGTGGTTGGAAGCTCACTCACTACAGGCTCCTTCGTTTCATGCTGGTTCCAGCAACGTGGTTCAGGTCTCCTGGTTCATGGGATATCTCTGCTTGGTCATGTGGAAACAGCCCAGGTCACTCCGTGACTGTCCCATTGACATCTTGCTCCAGCTCTGGAGTCTGTCTGCTCACACCGGCACCAGGAGCGAGTCAGCGAAACTGAGAGGCCAGCAGATGTTGACAATGGCAGGAGACCCTGGACTTCTCATTGTGCAGACGTGGTGACTTTTCTGGAATTCCACTTGCGTGTTTTTTTGTTTTGTTTTGTTTTTGAGGCGGAGTCTCGCAATTTCGCCCAGGCCGGACTGCAGTGGCGCGATCTCGGCTCACTGCAAGCTCCGCCTCCCGGGTTCGGCCATTTTCCTTCCTCAGCCTCCCGAGGAGCTGGGACTACAGGCTCCCGCCACCACGCCCGGCTAATTGTTTGTATTTTCAGTAGAGACGGGGTTTCACCGTGTTCGCCAGGATGGTCTTGATCTCCTGACCTTGTGATCCGCCTGCCTCGGCTTCCCAAAGTGCTGGGATTACAGGCGTGAGCCACCGCGCCCGTGTTTTGAGGAGGAAGGTCAGAGCAAGGCGCCTCCCCGGACAGAAGAAGTGCGAGACGCAGCCCCTCCCGCAGCAGGTGTGCAGCTCTGCCCGGGTTCTCCCTCCCTCTGCTCCGCTGCGCACAGCGGCTGTGGTGGGAGGACGCCCAGGCCACTCTCATTAAACGCTTTAGCACTGTTTAGAATTGTCGTTACAGAATGACTTTTACCCTCTGTTTTGCACTTTGTAGTTGTTTTCTTAGGGTTCATCTTCACCGAGTTAGGTGGTTTTTCCATGTAAATCCCATGGGAATTTAGGTAATTTACCTATTTAGAATTTAGAATTTGCCTGTATGCAAATCAAAGGGCGGGTTATGAGAACCCAGGCAGGTTTTGCATTTTGCATCTGTTTTGTTAGGTGCATTGCCCACTGCTAATTTTTTATATTAATAGGAGTCTTGCCTCACAACGATACATATTTAGAATTCTCCCCTTGAGGGAATTTCAAGACTGTGATTTTCTTAAAAGCAGTTTACTATTTTTTTATTTATTTTCTCTCAGAGCCTAGGCAGTCAGACACACTTTCTTGTTGGACTCCTGTATTGATATGGAGATGCGTTTTTCCCTGTCAACATTTTGCTGAAAGTATAGCCTTCTATAGTCCTGGGTTAATACAGGTACTGCAGGACAGCCCAGCCCTCAGATTGAGGCTTAGTCCTGAGTGTTCTTGGCTTAGCCCCAAAAAGAATTCAAAGGCGAGGCAATGGTGTTCAACAGGAGCTTTGACTGATGCGGCTGTGCTCAGCCTCAGCGGAGGTCCCACTCCTGGCAGAGCAGGGCTGCCCCACAGGCAGTTTGTCCAGAGAGCAGCTCAGAGGTGGGTCTGCACTCATATTTATGCCCACTTTTACCTATACTCAAATCAAAGGGCGGGCTATGAGCAATGTCTAGGACCCCAGTAGTAGAGTTGTGTCCATGGAAGTGGGTGATAACTTTCCGGTGTTGCCATGGCAATGGTAAAATGACATGGCACCCTGGTGGTGTGTTTTACAGAAAGCTGCTTCATCTGGGACCTGTTCTAGCCAGTCCTCAATTTGGTCCAGTGTCCCAGCCCCACCTCCAGAGTCAAGTCCTGCCTCCTACCTCATAGGGTCTTGGGCTTCAGTTCCAATCCCACCACCACATCTTCAGGAATATCAATATATATGGAGTGGCTCTTCTGTGCCAAGCATAGTTCTCCCTCTGGCCCCAGGGCTCTGTTCTTGTCCCTCAGGGAATAAAACACCAGCCCTTGAATTTATATTCCCAGCAATCTACCCTGTCCATCCAGGTAACTTTCCCTCTCAGAGCATCTGCAGCATTTTACCTTTACTTATGAAACATTAGGGATTTCTTCCTTTGTCTTTTGTGCTCATCTGAACATTAAAAATGTTTTATCTGGGGGTATTTAAAAGCTACAGGAAGATTTCAGGTAACTTAGCTTGGCATTTTATGATCCAGAAATCATTATTTCTTTGCAATTACATTCTCATAAGCATATTTTAAGTGAAAGATGGGCATCCATGATGTAATTAGCAAATGTTAATGTGGTAAATTCTTATTAATTTTGATTTCTAAATTCCGATATAGAGTTAACTCAGAAATTCAAACTCGGAGGTTATTGCTGTTTTTCCATGTGTGAATAAAGATTTTACTCTGAGAATTAATGATATAAACAAGACTATATTAATACACTTACCTAAATAAAGAAAACAACTGTTTGTAGAAGCACTTAGAAAGCTCTATTTATGTAAAAATAGTGGTGTGTTAATTACTTATCATTCTTATCTCTTTATTAAAGCTTGTCTAAAAATTAGGAATTAGGAAAACCTTTTATTTTATCATGTCTTTATTTTATATATGATAATATTACAGATCTTTGAAAAATTATCTAACTCACATGTTCAATGATTCTATTCTCTTCAATTAATCTGAATTTATAGGTTATTATTCTAAGAAAATTAAAATACAAACTCTTAATTATACATATACAGACACGTATATCTATGTATATAAATACATTTTTTACATAAGAAAGATTTTTTTCTCCATCCTAAATTGTATTTAAAAAGAAATATTTTGAATCACAAGCTATGTTCTCCCTAAGGGTCCCTTCCTCCTCCTGACTCTCTCTCTCTACCGCCCATCCTTTGTCACCCGTTATCTCCCTAAATTCAGTTGGGAACATTTCAGAAAGCTATTAACTAACTTTTTAAACTTTGATATTATGTAATATTGATTGAGTTAAATAAGATTTATGCAGAACTTTCTATAGGATTTTAGATTCCTGACCCCAGCATTAATTTGAAGTTCCTTATCATTGAAAGAGCCTCGGTATTGATATGGAAATAGGAACGCCAAGTTCCGATGTCTTCTGCCTCCTGCTGTCCTTCTTTCAAAAGCCTGACCATGGCCGCAGTTCTGCTTTGCAAGCAAAGATAAAGTTTGTCCAAGGTCACACGGAAGCATGTGGCCTGGTTTGCACCTTAGCAGTTACAGCTCACTGATTCATTGATAAGGTGAAATATATTATTAGTAAAATAAGAACCAAGACTACCTCTCCCACTCCCACAAACAAAGTATATGATTAGTGTAATATTTTTTTAATTTGTTGCAAAACAGAATTTTAATTTTAGTAGTACCAGTAAATATTTCAATACCTCCATTTTGTGGATGAGAAAAAAAGTTTTGTGAAGTAGAATGATCTCATCAATTTATAGTGATAGAATTCATGGAACTGAGGTCACTGCACTCCTAAATGAATGTTCAATCTTGTTATTCTGGCTCAATGAGTGAATATGTTCAGACATTCACTCCATTCAAGATATGAAAAAAAAAAAACATACACAAGCATCTCTCTCCTGAAATATTTAAATTCTAGCTAGAATATACTTACATAAAATAACTAATAATATACACCTGTATTTGTTGGAATCTTTGGTGCAAGTATGATTATGGAAGTTTTCAGCAAGAAGATGGGAGTTTTGATATGCTTACATTAACAAGTGATGGGGAAAGGGAAATGGAGCTAGAAATTCAGGAGCTGGAAAACTGAAGTATTAAAAGATGTATCAGCTACTGCACCACAGTGAAGAGCCAGGCTTTAACATTGTTGCAGATTCCAGACACTCAGACTTACGTCCTAGAACATAGAGAGAATTGGCAGCTCATCACTGCAATCCTATTTACTGTTTCTTTATACCGAATGCTTTGCTGCAGTTTTCTGGAATCCAAGCTCTTTCTAATGACAAATTTATACAAATGCTACTGTTGTTAGACACACTGAATAAAAAGAAATGTTTCTAAAATTCTAACCACCACCACCACGACACACACACACACAGAGATAATAATTGAATTGCTGGTTCAGGAAGGCCGATTGAACTATGTTTAAACATAAACCTAACACAAGGAAAAGAAGGTAAGCATCAAACATATGTAGGATGTAAACCAATTTCTGTAGATGAAGATGTTGGTAAAGGATTCTAGACTGAAGCCACGCCTCTCAAAGTATTCATGGAGAAAGAGTACTTTTGTTTTGTTTCAATGTATGTTTTATTTCATTTTTGCATTACAATCTCTTGCAGATCAATACTTTTGTATAATATAATAAAATGGAAATAGTGGAAAAATAAAATGACATAAAAACTCAGGAACAGCATTTTTACTATTACATCCAATAGACATAAAATTACTCTGTGAAATTGCTATAGAAAATTCTCAGTTGTTTCCCTGAATATCTGGTCTCATCCCATCCTAGAGCAATAACTCACGGTTTGTGAACCTGTGGACCTTATTTGAGCATCACCGGTTGCAAGTATGTGGAGGAGGAGAAGATGCAAAAAGAGAAATTGTTTACTTGCAGAGACACAGAGCGCCTGGGACTCAGGAATGCCAGGGAAGACAGGGTGTGTGGCTCACAGTGCTCCCAAATTGATAAAACTATAGAAGCCCACCATCCTTTCCTTCCTTGCTTTCAAAATGCCCCCTACAAAACCTACTGTACATCACAGTGACCTGGCAAGCCAACAAAAAAATGACTTACGATCCCTGCACATTTTCTAGGAAGGCAGGGAGGCTGCTGATACACGGTTCTAAGGGTTCCTTCCAAAATCATTAGCACACCTACTATTTATTATAAGCACATAGCAGCTGGGCATGGGGAGACTCCAACATCCAGAGAAGCTGAGATTTTTTTTCTGTTATTGTTGATTATTCTGGTTGGAGATTTATTAATTTTGTTGATCTTTTCAAAGAATCAGCTTTTGTTTTCATTGATTTTCAATATTATACTTTTTTCCCATCTTATTTTTGCTCTAATTTGTATATTCGTTTTCTTCTGCTTAATTCAGAGTTGCAGTTCTCTTCTTTCTCTAGTTCCATAGAGTGGATGTTTAGTTTCTTGATTTTAGGCCTTTCTTCTCTTCAAATATGTGCATTTAATTTCATAAATTTTCCTCTAAGCAGTGCTTTAACTGTATTCCACTAATTTCGATATGTAGTACTTTCATTTTTATGTAGACTAGATATTTCTAGAATTTACCTTGAGATTTTTCTTGACCTAAGTATTACTTAGTAGCGTGTTGTTTAGTTTCCTAATATTTAAATATTTTATGTCTTTATTTCTGTTACTGATCTCTAGGTTAATTTTATTATAATTTGAGCATATACTTTGTAAGCTTTATATTATTTTAAATTTGTTTAGTTGAGTGCTGTGACTCATAACGTGGTCTATCTATCTTGATATATGTTCCATGTGAGCTTGGAAGGATGTGTATTATGTTTTGGTGGATGAAATATTCTATAAATGTCAATTAGATAAAGTTAATTTAAGTGAGGTTATTGGTGATAGATTCCTTCAGGTTTTGTTCTTCTGAGAAAAAAAATCATGTTTTATTTTTCAAGGGTAATTTCAATGGACATAAAATTCTAGTTCGAAGTTTTTATTTTCTTTCAATACTTAACTATTTAAACATCTCACATCACTGTATTTTTGTTTGCATGATATCTGATGAAAAGTCCACTATAGTTCTTATCAAAGTTTGTTCTCCATCTATGAAACACTTACCAGTTCAGGAATGTACACTGTAGGTGCTGTTCTAAAGCAAAACTATATTATCACTATTCCCTTTAGGATATGAATATTTTATTTGGAAACCATCATGAGATGGCAAGAAAATTGATAAAATTGGTAAGGATATGTCTTCAAATACAGACATAAGTGGAAATCAAACTGACTCAAGACTCTATCTGTCACACGTAATGAAATGTTACAAATGTTGAGAATGTCGAAACCCTCACATGTGAGGCTAGATCAGCTGACCAGACTGATTTTGCCTTGTCAGATCCTGAGCAGGGAACCCAGTTGAACCCCTGGGTATCTGAACTCTGTGGCTTAGTAAGTGGCTGCTGCTTTAAGTGGTAAGTGTGTGGTGATGTGTGATGCAGCAATGGACGCAAACACAGTTTGTTGAAACCACATTCCTCCTACTGTTTCCAGTTGTATCAAGGCAAGCTATACCTGGGACAATACACTTCATGCTAACTCACAATTTTGACAAATTGATCTTCTTATATATCAGTATTGGAATATTTTTAATATAATCATGGTAATTTAATTTCATCCAAAATATTAATAGTGTAAAATATCTATTTTTCTGAATTTATAGTTTTGTGATTAAATAATGATTAATTCATATTTTGGGAATTTTGATTTTATAAGTCAGACAGAAGATGGGCAGAATTTGGTCTTCCTACTGACTACCTGTAAAACTTAGTATTTGATAACTAAATTTAATTTGATACTTTAAAATTAAACAACATGATAAAAAGATTAAATAGTTTAATAGGAAACACAGCTTTCTGAAGGTGCTAAATTTATAAGAATAATGTCTTCTTGGCACAATTCTTATGCTAATTAAATATGACAATATATCTGCCAAAGCATAATGCAAAATGTATTTATAATAATACTATTAAAACATACATTTTATGTTGCAATAAACATGAGAGTTTAAGTTGTAATAAATTAAAGAGTCTAAATTGTAATATGTTCAAAAGTAATAACAGTTTTGTTTTTAAGCATTCTATAGTTAACAGTATTGGCTAATCCAACCTGAAACTCTCTTATTGAATAAACATTGTCAAGCTCATTAGATAATATGCAAAGCAGAACTCAGACTGTTAGATTATGCATTTGATGTCCCTTTAATGTAAATTGGATGGTCACATGCAACTACTTTCATCTATACTGTATGTCAAATATGGTATTCCCTTGAGGTCACGTCAGTCAAATAAGTCAAATCATATACTTCAATTAAAATATTTTTTCAACTTTCATATTATTTTGTGACACTTAATGTTCAATTACAAGGCCGGGCGCGGTGGCTCACGCCTGTAATCCCAGCACTTTGGGAGGCCAAGGTGGGTGGATCACAAGGTCAGGTGTTCAAGACCATCCTGGTTAACACAGTGAAACCCTGTCTCTACTAAAAATACAAAAAATTAGCCAGGCGTGGTGGCGGGTGCCTGTAGTCCCAGCTACTCGGGAGACTGAGGCAGGAGAATGGCGTGAACCTGGGAGGTGGAGCTTGCAGTGAGCCGAGATTAGGCCACTGCACTCCTGCCTGGGTGAGAATGAGACTCCGTCTCAAAAAAAAAAACACAAATATATATATACATATATATATATATGTATATATATATTCAATTACAAATTTTAAATTATTTATTTTTATAATGTGGAGCCATTTTATACTCCATAATATCTGGAAGTTCCTTGTCAAATGATTTTAAGTGGTGTTGGGAATAATCTAAATTTGAAGCAAAGGCAGTATGTATATAAACATCTATAAAACACTCTGGACCTCCACAGCGCATGCTCTCACACACTCAGAGTAATGAGTTTAGGAATTCTTGCTGTAATATATCAGTGGTGAGATCAGGCTCCTTTCTGCACTGTGACACTGGAAGGTCTATAATAACTATTGAATAAAATACAGAGCTGGTTATTTGGTGTTAATAGGATTCTACTTTTGGGAAACATGCTGGGAGATTTAGAATAGGCTACAAAGAAAGGCAGATTGATACAAATTGGATTTAGCTACTAGTTACATATGAATTTATGGGAACAATAAAGCAGGTTAAGTTATTTTTGACAGGTTTAGAGGATTGAAACAAGGAAGAGCCAAGGCAAAGGCTTATAAAACACTAACTTAGTGGCCCAGGAATCACAAACAGCAACAGAAAAATGGGAACTTACTAAAGAAAATGGTGGTCTCTTGGGGTATTGCATTTTTCTAAAAGACATCTGAATAAGGAGTTTCGCAAACTGGCATTCCAGGAAAATTAACATTTTACATGAAAGAAACTCTACACACATTTTTACATGAAGGAAACTGTATTTGTTTCACTGTCGTTTTTATTCTTGCTTAATTCACTGACTACATAATTATATTTGATAATCAGTTTTAAAAAGATGCACATATGATTTTGGCATCATCTGAGCAAAACTACATCTTTTAATCTAAATTCTTATGGAAATTGAAGAATTAAGAACTACTAAAAAAGGAAACACATTAACTAAGGGTCTACTGTGCTCTTATCAGTTTGCATAACTTGTCTTAGGGAAACAAGCAAAACTCACATATCATCCTTAGTTTACGGATGCAGAAACTCAAGCTCAGAGAATGAGTGACTCACATAATTACTTATTTTCAGAAAGAGAATTCAAATCCGGTTTGGTCGGCTCACAAATTTCCTGGCTTTTCCACTAGAATGAACAACAAAAAAAACTTTTTGTGACTTAATTTTGTAAGTTGTTTACACAAAAATAAAATTAAGAATATAAAGTCATCGTTAAGAAAGTCAATCATTTTTAATTACCACAGACAAAGCCTCGTGAAGGATTCCAGCCTTAGCAGTGAGGCTGACCATCCCATCCTGCTGAAGAGGGCAGGGCGTTCACGCTGGTAGTTATGGAGCACCCATAAGATAACTTTTATGAATGTATCCCCTTGCTTTCTTTTTTTTTTTTTTCTAGATCAAATTTTCTAGCACTGGCAACACAGTCCAGCCTTATAGTTGGCAATTTCTTTGTGACGCCAAGTTCTGGAGTCAAAAATCACTGAACATATAATGCCATCAGACAGAATAAACTAGAGTCACTGCCCAGACTACCTCTAATTCCAGAAAATTCATTTAAAATGTTCTATTGATTGAGTTTATTTTCTAGAGTACACAATTTGCATAAATAACATGCCCGCCCTCCTTAAGTGGGTTTCATCATTCCTTATGGATTAGGAATCAGGAATCAGAATGGAAGTAAATTTCCCAAAGTTCAAACCATTACTCGGTAATGTTGTTGGGGATTATAGCCAAATGTGTCTCTTTTTTTTTTTTTTTAGACTGAGTCTCACTCTGTCGCCCAGGCAGGAGTGCAGCGCTGCGCTATCTCGGCTTACTGCTGGCACGCGATCTCGGCTTACTGCAAGCTGTCTCCTGCTCAGTCTCCTGGGTTCACACCATTCTCCTGCCTCAGCCTCCCGAGTAGCTGGGACTACAGGTGCCCACCACCACGCCCAGGTATTTTTTTTTTTTTTTTGTATTTTTAGTAGAGATGGGGTTTCACTGTGTTAGCCAGGATGGTCTCGATCTCCTGACCTCGTGATCCACCCACCTCGGCCTCCCAAAGTGCTGGGATTAAAGGCATGAGCCACCGCGCCCGGCCAAATGTGTCTCATTTTCAAAGGGATTTTCCAGTGCTCCGTGCTGTTTCCTAAAGGTCACTCTAAACATTAATCAGTTGTTTTATGTTGGAGCTCTTCAAGTAAATATCGAGAGCCTCTGTAGATTCAAACCCATTTCCTGGCACTTTTCCAATGGCCAGTAGGTACCTTAGGCTGCGTGAGAGGATTAATCAATGTTCATCTTCAAATGCTTCAAAACAGCTTGGTGATCTCAAAAAATACAGACCTCTGATAGCTAAATGCATGCTCTATTATTCAATAACTGACAGCCATAGCCACATCTCTGCCTTATTTTTTTAAAGCAAGTTGCATGAAAAAGACATTGTTTGAATTGAATTCATACAGCACCAAACATTTTAATATTTTGTTTTCCACTTTTTATTATTATTATTATTATACTTTAAGTTTTAGGATACATGTGCACAATGTGCAGGTTTGTTACATATGTATACATGTACCATGATGGTGTGCTGCACCCATTAACTCGTCTTTTAGCATTAGGTAGCATGCATTAAAAAAATGATATTCTCATTTTATGAAAACTGCAAGTAATGGAAATAGCCCGTGATATGAAAAGACTACAAACATAAGATCCCACCACATAAATTTTAGATAACAAAAGTTTTTCTGGAAAAGAAATTTGAATAGAATTGTGCCACATCAATTGCATGTGTTAATAATTGGTAAAATCAATATAAAAAAATAATGTGTATATTGGGAAAATAATTCTTCATTGCTAAGTTTGAATCAAAAATATTCTGACCTGGCCAGGGATGCTGAGACCTGTTTGTAGCTATTTTTTATAATATACCAGAGAAATAGATATTTGCGATTGCTAGTGGTTGCTAGGGAAGAAAAATACCTTTTAGCTCAATGGTGTGAAATTGAATTCTCCATCCACTTCTTTTGCTGTACTAGGCTATTGGAGTTTGGAAGTGTCTTCCCTATCCAGTGTGTAAATTAAAATAATGCCTTTATTTTTAAGCCACATCACGGTTAATATACATGGTATTTTCTTCCACAGTTAAGGCATTTAAATCTCCTCTTCCTCTCCCCATTTATTCAAGACGTTGAGCAGCGTAGAAGGTTGACTTCCATGACAGATTCCACAGAGACACTGCCACTGGAGCGCTTCATTCCAGAGCATTGAGACCACCCAGGGTCTGCTTGTAGCTTTTTTGGCTTAGGATGGCACACTGCACTGGAAGTCACAGCTGTTTTCCTTATGAAACTCTGTGATAGATGATGCGAATGACCCCAATTTCTCACCCTCGCTCCCACTTGCACATTCTTGCTCAGGCCAAGATTTGTGACATTGTATCCAAGGAGCTGTTAGGAGAGATAAAGGAAGTGGAGGCCTTGAAACGCACTTGAGAAATCCTCCTGTCTCTGTTGACCTTTCCCGCGATTCCAAGAATATATTTGGGTTATCAAGGTGGACGACAGAGTCAATTTCTCCACTCTCCCAGCTCTGGCCCTTCTAGACTGGCTCCCAGGCAGCCCCTGACATGCAGAGGTGCAGATGGGTGCACAGAACAACCCGCAACTCACTGCAGGGGCGTCGGTCTCCAGCCAGACCAGCCCCTCACTGGCCCACTCAGCCACCCACAGGCTGTGAGTTCAGACCACCATTCACTTTAGTATGCCTCTGATGCCTTTTGACGGTTGTTGTGAAGAATTACTGTGTGAAGAACCGATGCTCGGTACACTTTGCAGTTTTATTACCACATACGTGACCAATATATTTTTTTCTAACTGTGAATAGTAATCAATTGAATGCTTATAAACACTTTCTGCAAAAGTTAAGAGCTGGGATTAAAATGCGTTAGAAGTAGCATAGTTAATAAAGTGTTGCTTTTTGAAGTGCTCTGTGTGTGTGCACATGTATAAGTGTGTCATTTGCATTGCTAGTTAAGATGAGCTTCCCACGGTGGGTCACAGTCAAAAAGCTGGAAACAACCAGCTGAACCAGCGGGACTCTATGGATGGACTCTGTTGACCGTGTTGCAGGCAGGTGCTTTTTGGGGTGACAGGATAACATGGGGAGATGGAGACGCAGGGAAACAAATGAATTGAGGGCCCCTGGAGCTGCGATCACAGGCTCTTCCATCCTGGGTCAGTGGGACCATCTCTGAGCGCAAAGGACAGCAAAACCTTCAGGAATAATGATTCTATAAATTCAAAGCTACATAGTTTATAGGTTTTTCTAATCAGAAAAGACATCTAGGAAATTGGAATGAAAGTGCTCATAAAATGACCTTACTTTTTTTGACAAGTAAATCTAAGGTCGGTCTATTGATAGAAAATAATTAAAAGGCCAATGACACCCAAGAGTGAAATCTGAGTAAGTGTCCCATGTTTTCAGGATATGCATTCAGAATTAGTTTTGATTCCAGAACACAAGACATATGTCCAGGTAACTGAGGAGGGGAAGGCGGCTATGAGTAATTGGCCTAAGCTACTTCACAGACTCTAAATAAAACGTCAGATACAGAACAGTCAGCTTCTACATTACACGTAGATCAGAAATCTGCACGTCGGCGATCACGCTCTGGCAGTTCTTCAACCCAGTAGCCTGAGCTGGGCTATTTCTTACCCATCCTGTGGTCTCTGGTCTCTCACTGCCCATCCCGCTCCAGAGCATGACTGTCAATGGGACATTTTGTCCCTGGTCAGCAGTGTCAAGATCTGAGGAAAGGAAAAGGAGCCAGTGATCGCTATCATATAATTAAATACATTAAACCAAATAAATAGAGCTCAAATCATAATGAAAAGAAAATTGATAGGAGAGGCAAAAGTTGCTTGAAATATTTGACAAGGCGGTACAATGACCATAACTTACGTTAACGTAGTGCTTGAAAGTTTACAGAAACCTTGCGTGTAAAGTAAATAGATGTAAGTGCACAACTGAGTGGAATAACATGGTGCATGACACTTCTTCTATGTGTGATTTTGTTGCTCTCATTTTACAAGTGAGGCAAATACAGCTGAGATAATTTTATTGCGTTGTGTGATAACTAAGAAGCTGGGATTCCAAATGAGAGTCTCTTTAGTTGCCAATACAGTTGCCACTACAGTGAAAGTCTCTATATGCCTCATACATACTAAATGGTTGTCCTTTTCAAAGACATTGGAGACTGATTGATAAACTCTCAGTTCTAGGCATTTCTTTTCTGTAAGGCTAACAAAAAAAAACACAGGCAAAATATGGCCATTTATGTCTCGACATACGCTGTGAATGGTCTTGTCAAAAAGGAAAGAAAATATTTATGAAAGGTGATTCTTAATAATTGGAAAATGTTAGGTGCATATACATTTAAAACACCCGTATGATTTCTATTCATAAAAATGACTAAAACAATTAACTCTGATTAGGTTATAAGCTTTGAGACTTGGCCTTTGAAGGCTGTTGAAAGCTTTCATTTATGCAAAGACTCATTTATCCTGTGTTTCCAAATTCAGACTCACTAACATTACCCTGATATATCAATAATCTTTTCCTTCATGAGGCTGTGTAACAAACAGCCAGGAATCTTCAGTGCTAAACAACATCAAGCATGAATTGTGCTTGCGTCCGGGGACAGCGGCTGGGGGAGCCCTGCTGAATGTGTGGAGTTCCCTCACCGGCCAGAGTGTCAGCTGGCTGTTGGCCCATTGAGGAGGGCATTCCCTACAAGACCATGTGGATGCTCGCACCTGTCATTCTCCAAGGCTGGGCATTTTCCCGTAGTGATGGCAGGACAGGGTGCGAGAGAGAGCAAGTGAAACACCAAGGCCCCCAGCCAAGGCTTGGACCGGCTCACTGCTATTTATATCACATTCATCATCCAACGACAGACAGGGTGAGCCAGTTTCAAAGAACTGGAAAACAGAATCCACATCCTCAGAGGAAATGTGGGGTTATCTGGCATTGTGGTTCCACGTTAGGGTAAGGAATGAGGTCTTCAGTGTCGTCGTCCACTCCTTTGATATCGGAATGGGAAGAGCATTCTGCTCGCACTGTGGCCCATGTAGACCCAAACGTGGGGCCCTACATTTCCTTTAAGCATAACATTTTTAAAAAAGGAAATAAATTGTGAGGGTTAAACATGATTGAATTCCCAGGTTTCATAGTTAAAATGGTACACTTAGTCTATTTTCTGATTATGAAAACTATACATATTCATTATAAAATATTTGGGAAAATGTTTAGTTTCTAAAGATCCTAAAGGGTATGGTTAGGAATATAAACAAAAGATACACTAAAAAATGTTCTATGCATGATTAAAGAGTAATCTAAGAATTTTAAGTTGTACATTAAAGTTAATATTTAGAAGAGATAGATTATTTGCCTAAATTCTGACAAATATTCCTTAAAATATACAAATATGCAATCTGACAACTCATTTGCCATAAGAAGTCTGAATGTACATATATGCTATGGTTAAAACTTCTATGGGGAAATCAGATCATGGAATTATGTGGGAAGTTAAAAGTGCTTCCTACAATCAACCATTCTGCTACAAGTGTAGTCCGTTCTTTGATGGAGATCACAATCATATAATTTAGTAACACAGTTGGCAGTGCCGAGTTTCATAATTTACTTATGAAAAGGAATAGTGCCTACGAAAAGGAACCAGAAAAATAACCTGATACTATTCTTGGCATAGCTTTTTCAATAGGTAGAAGCATTTTTAGAAAGGTGGCATGAGATTAGTACATTCATAATATAGAACAAGCTACAGAACATCATGAAGATTTTGGGCTTTGTTGTTGCCATTTTTTTTTTTCAATTTCGATAAGGCTACATTTGACGCCATATGCATGATGATTACAATACTGGCTCTGATAATACCTGGTGATTTTCAAGGATTTTTTAAAGCCCATTTTGAGCCTTCCTGTTTATTGTTTCTTCTTCATTGGAGGAAGATATTAAATATGTGAAACACATCTGCAAATGGTACTTGAAAAATGAAATGAAATGCCTTTGTGCTTCTTGCAGCCCATTCTACAATTTATTTTAACTTCACAGTTAAAAAGTGTATATTTTTTATTTTCTACCTATCTAGTTATAGCCTAATTGAAAAAAAAAAGATGAAAACCTGATTGTTTACTAAGTTTACAGAAAATGTAAATGAACTGATTTCTTTGGACAGAAAAAGAAACACATTCAGTAGACAAACTTTAGGTGAATGGAAATTAGTCCTGATCTATTTTGACATAGCTCTTTATTTTTCATGTATAACACAGCTTGCCTTCATGGGCAGGAAGGTGGATGGGGAAGCCGCACGTGCCTGGCGTAGTGTAGATCTAACAGCGGTCGTGTTACGAAGATTAAATGAGTTAATGTTTGGAAACCTGTTGGGACAGAGCTGGCAAACGGTGAATGTGTTGCATGCATCAACTGTGATGATGCATTCCAGTGTAAATAAAAGATTGAAGATGATTTTTAATACATATATTAAGACTCTGGTTTTCAGGTTAATATTTTATCAGTTATATTCTTTACCATGGGGTTTTATTCCTACAAAATGATGTTGGCCTTTTTATAATTTTGGGGCCCTTGGGGTTGAATTAAAATCCTTCATTGGTAGCTGGAATAGACTAGTTGCTTCAATATTGCTATTTCTCAAGCTTCCCTAGCTATGTTGTTGGCCACGTGACCTTGTGGTCCCTCAAATTAAACCGTCACAGTCTCCTCTTTGTTCTAGAATTTGGCCCCGTAAAATGGCTTGTTTTGGCCGAGACCACCCAGCAGAGTGGAGATGTCCCCATTCCAGATCTGGGCCTCTGAAGGCTGTGCATTTGCCTTAGGATCTGTAATTGGCTGGGGACGGTTGCCCACACCTGCAATCCCAGCACTTTGGGAGGCCAAGTTGGGCAGATCACTTGGGTAGATCAGTCTCCTCTGCCATTTCCCAGTAGCCTGCGAAGGCCTTCTGGAGCAGAAGAGATGAGAAGAATGGAAAAGGACTTGGCTGCCCATCTTTAAGGTCAGTCTAGGTCAAAAGCCAGCCCAACCTAGACATGTGAGCCCAGCCCAGACCAGGAGGACCACTCAACCTTGCCAGTCACTGACCCTCCAACTCATGCACTAAGTAAAGGCTTATTGTTTAAGACCACTGAATCTTGGGATGGTTTGCAGTGAAGCATCATCAAGGCAAATGTGGAGCTAAAAACAGTAGCACAATAAAGAGTAAATATATTTATAACAACCAGTGGTCCTGATGTAAAATGTTATTAGCATTGTTTAGTTAAGGACATAGAAATGAGAACATTCTAGTATATAAGAAGCATGCATAGTGCTTTATGCAGATAAGTTAAAAAACAGACAAGTCTAGACAGGTGTTATAAGCATTCAGGAAGTCAAACCTGACTTTCTGTGTGTGATTAGGTAAGAAGATTTAACACACGATTAAGCAGGAAGATGTGCATGGGTAGGAACTTACGAAGCACATTAAATTGCTTTATTCTCCTTTGATATTTTAGAGCATCATATTCTCAGGAGAAGTGCTGCAAGTTCCCTTTTAGGAATACATATGAGATCTGCTTTGTCAAGATTCAAGGATGAAAAGAGAAGAAGAAAAAAGTATCATAGTCGATTTTTCTTTTATATATATGTGTGTATATATATATATATATGTATCATAGTCGATTTTTCTAAAATTTTTCATAGTTCATTTATTCATTCCAAGACAGGAAAAAAAGAAAAATGAAAAAGAGCAAAAGACTAATGACTTCTTAGCCCCGCATTTTCCACTTGATTGATAAACCAAATTTTCTATTTGAGTTAATTCTGCAAAATGTTAACTCAATAACACTGCAGCCTGATTTAGATAAGACTAGTCATTCAAGGAAAGTCCAACCAACTGACCATTTCTTCTAGTGAATCTCCCATTATTTGGATTCTAATCTTTTAGAAACCCCATTCTGAAGTAGAATTTATGCTTCTCGATGAACCAGCCAGTCAGTGAGATTCACTTTTGTTTTTTAGGCTAGGGAAGAATTTCTTACCTATAAGTGCCACTTGCTGACAGGCAACATTAATTAAGATAAGCATGAATTAAAGGCAATTAAATGTTGTCTGACCAGCTGTATTACAGAACAAGCCAGTGAAGTATTTTTTTTATTTAGTAGAAATTCAGAATCCATATCATTTCCTTCTGCTCATGTAACTGTAAATCTTAGGAGGGTAGAATGATCTTCCTGTCCTGATACTGTCTGCAGATGAGCTCCATGTAGCCTGCATAGCCCTAATCATAATACGAGCCTTTGACACCAATGAAAGGTGGAGGACCCAGGAACCTCCCCTTGTGTAAGTTTTGACACCATTGAAAGGTGGAGGACCCAGGAACCTCCCCTTGTGTAAGTTTTCAACACCAAGTGGTAGCAAACTCACTTTTTCCAATTATAAATTAAGTAAGCATCTTTTAATTAAAGTTTCACACCTTATGCTAAGGGAATTGTTGTATTTTATTAATGTTTCTGAAGTTACAACCCTTCATTGAGAAACTCAGATGTGAGTACGTCAAATAAATCCTATTTCACATGGGAAACATAAAAAAGGATAACACTCTGGCCCCGGCAAGAATGAAGAAAACTAATTGTTAAAATGATACAATTACAGGATTTGTTTTTGCTTTTGAGATGGAGTCTCTGTCATCCAGGTTGGAGTGCAGTGATGCGATCTTGGCTCACTGCAACCTCTGTCTCCCAGGTTCAAGTGATTCTCCACCCTCAACCTCTTGAGTAGCTGGGACTACAGGTGTGTGTGTGCCACAACACCAGCTAATTTTTTATATTTTTAGTAGAGATGGGGTTTCACCATGTTGGCCAGGCTGGTCTTGAACTCCTGACCTCAAGTGATCTGCCCAACTTGGCCTCCCAAAGTGCTGGGATTACAGGCGTGAGCAACCGTCCCCAGCCAACTACAGTATTTTTATAATTGATATCCTGATACAAAATGATCTATTAATCTGCTATTTATGGTGTTGGTATTAAGGTTCATGATTGAAGAAAGGAAGTCTGAAAATGCTAAAAATCAATGAGGAGTTGGCTGATAGTTCACTACCCGATTTCTTCTTTCCTAAGTGGCAGCTATAGTAACAATGCCCAACTCCTGGGCCTTCCTTTTCCTATCTTTTTTGCTATACCACTCATGTATTGGTCAAAGTGGTTTATTACAATACCATGTTCATCTAAGAGTGGGGCACTAGGACGGTTGTCCACCTGCACATTTATGATTTGGCCAAGGGTTTTCCAGCACTTTTCTATATTCTAGTATTAAGAGCAAATGTTTTGCTTAGATTCAGGATTAATTGTTTGAACACAAAAGGATTCATAGGCAAGGCTATGAGCTTTCCCTTTCATCACATTATTTGCCATGGTTTCTGATTGTCCCACTTTACTGATACCAAAGTTAAATCAGTGTGCTCAGCCTCATATTCCTAGTGGAAAGTTTCACATCAAAGTTTTGATTAATGGTGATGCTCAAATAAGGTCCACAGGTTCACAAAGTTTTGATTAATGGTTTTAGCAGCTGTTTTTGATAGTTTCTTTTAAAAAAGATTTCATCGGGGATTGTAAAATTGTGATGTTCTAATATTGTTGGTCCTTCTATAATTAATTGGAATTTGTCTATAATGAAGGATTTCTTTCCCATCAACTATTTGAATGCACTAAAGTAATAGCTCAGAGAAGGCAGGATACCTACTAGCTTTTCTCTCTATTTGTCAACTGTAAGAATAACGATTCAGTACCCTTGGGTCCACCACAACATCTTATAACTCATATAAACTAAAAATGCATGTGCAAAATTATATTAAATTTTTATTTTTTGCTAAATTGTTTGCTAAGCCTCTAAAGCATTTTTTGAATTTCTTCTATCTTCTTCCTACTTAATGATTTCATTTTCACATGAATGAGTATATTCAAGATTTTTCTATGTGATTATATTTTATAAAGAACCAGACTTTTTTATTATTTTCTTACAACTTTAACTTAACATTTTCTAATATATTATTTGTTTTTAAATTTTTATTTTCCTTTTTTCTTATGCAACTTTTACATAAACTTTTTAATTTTAGAACAATTTTTAAGAAAAAAAAACCAGTAGATTCCTATATACCCCACGTTCTCTTTTCTTACATTAGTATGATAATTCTTCACATCAGTATGGTACTTTTGATATAAATAATAAATCAATACTGACATGTTATTGTTAACTAAAGTGCATACTGCATTGAGATTACTTTGTTGCACACCTAAGGGCCTTTTTCTACTCCAGGATCCTATCTATAACTGTGATGCTGTCTTAGGCTCACCTTGTCTGAGACAGATTCTCAAACTTGTCTTTGGTGACCTTGTCATATTTGAGGAGTACCGTCCAGGTGTTTAATACACTGTCCCTCACCTGGTGTTCGTCTGCTGTTTTTCTTATACTAGATTGGGGTTGGAGAGAAAAACTAGAGAGTTAAAATACCATTTTTTTAAACTCATATCAACAGTACAGACTATAAATATTGTGTTTTGCTTGACTTGTTTTTCTGTTGCTGTTGTTTTGAGAACTTCCTTATTTTCTGGCACTACAAGATGCTCTGGAATTATCTTATATTTTTTCTGCTTCAGTCCTAGAATCTACCATTTCTTGAAAGTGTGCTGGTTCATTTTATTGGAGAATGGTCTTAGAAACCAAGATGGGTGTTAAGTGTGTTTGCTGCTACTGGGGTATTGTTGCCACTGGGTACTTTGGTTTTTATTTAACATATTTTTGAACTTAAGAAATATGAGGTGAAGGCTTAGATTGTTTTTATTGCATAAAAATATTTGAAGCTAGAACATATTTCAATGAGTTTCCTATTGCTGTGTAACAAATTACCGTAACCTTACGTCTTAAAACAGCATAAACTTTATTGTCTTACCGTTTTAGAGCTCAGAAGTCCTAAATAGGTATCACTGGGATGAAATCAGAGTATCAGCAAGGCTGTGTTCCTCCTGCAGGTGATAGGCAAGAATCTGTTGACATGCATTTTCCAGCTTCTGTTAGGTTGGTGCAAAAGTAATTGAGCTTCTTGATGCATTAAAAAGGCAAGAAGTGCAATCGCTTTTGTACCAAACTGATAGAAGTCACCTGTATTCGTAGACTTGCAGCCCCTTTTTCAATCTTCAAAGCCAGCCATGTCTGTTCAAGTCCTTCTCAAGATCCCATCTCTCTGGTTCTGTCTTTTGGTTTTCTCTTCCACTTTAAGGACCCTGTTCCTGACATTAGGCCCACCTGGATGATACAGAACTATTTCCCCTTCTTACTGTCAGAGGCTTAACAAACAGTTTCATCTGCAACCCGGATTTCCCTTTGCCACGTTTCCTAACCTAGGAGTAGGTTTTAAGAATTCTTTCGATAAACATATTTTTGGTAGCCATAACATGCCTGCCATAACTATGTTGGGTATATATTGATATATAGAGATTTTTTTCATTGTTTTTCAAATACTTTGATATTATTTTTCTGATTTCTTTGACCAAACAATTATTTTGGATCTTTTTAAAAACTTGCTTGTATTTGTAGAAAACTCACTTATTAAAGAGCTGCAATTAATTTCCAGATTTATTAAAATATGATCAGCAAAAATTGATTTTTCAGTTTGTAAACATTTGGATTGATTTTATTAGAGCCTAGTATAGAATGAATTATTGGTGGTTGCCTTAAACATACTTTCTACCTAGGAACAACTTTTAATAGCTTTAAAAATATTTTTATTGTTTATTCGTATTACTCCTGTTTTGTCTGCGTGATGATTATTTGTGTGGATATCCAGCGAACTCACATGAAGCTTAGGATAAGCTCAAAATAATTGTGCCAGAAGAAAGATAGGCAGGCATCAGTGAGCAACTCTGCTGCTACACTAAATCCCTGATTTTAGGTTTGTGGATTGCGACAAAATGCAGTTATGTTATTATTATATTAACAAGCTCATAAAAGTTTTGGTGTTACCTTTAAATAATATGTCTTGTATGATGAATTAGATACTGAATAGAGAAATAACTGACTTGAGGGGCAAATGCATCTCATTCGGGATTGAGAGAGCTGCTGTATGCCTATGTGCTTATTTTCAGTGGCATAACATCAGCAGTATTTTCCTTAAACGTGCCTACTCCTACCAAAGCTCAGAGACAGAATAATACAAGAAATGTTGTTTCTAAAAATTGGCATTAATATTTATGATAAATAATTAGTCAAAGTTAGTACTTTTTTTTTTTTTTGAGACGGAGTCTTGCTCTGTCGCCCAGGCTGGAGTGCAGCGGCATGCTTTTGGTTCACTGTAACCTCCACCTGCCGGGTTCAAGCAATTCTCCCACCTCAGCCTCCTAAGAAGCTGAGACTACAGGTGCACACCACCACATCCAGCTAATTTTTATATTTTTAGTAGAAATGGGGTTTCACCATGTTGACCAAGCTGATCTCAAACTCCCGACCTCAGCTGATCCTCCTGCCTTGCCCACCCAAAGTGCTGGGATTATGGACGTGAGCCACCACTCCCAGCCCAGTACATTTTTATAAATGTACTTAAAGGAAAAATCTCTTTTGATTCTAATTTTATTTCACAGACATTGATATTAGAGGTTATTTCATTATTTTGTTGGCATTCCTATCTTTTGGGACATATTTCTATTTTTGGAAATAAAAAAGGAATACAGTTAATGGAGTTACAGATTCAAGATAATAAAGTTTCCAGAGAACTGAAATATACTCATATTTATAATTTACACAGATAATATGTGACTAAAATACTAAAGCACATATGCTAAATGTTTTTTTCTATGTCGTTGATTGCCTTTTAAAAAGTTAGGACTGTATACCTTAATTACCTTGGCATTTTTTTGTTAACTAAATACACACAGAAATAAAAAAAATAGGGCCAAAGGAAGAAAAAGAATAAGAGAGAAGGAAGGAGGCTTAGTTCAGACATCTTATTTCACTGAAAGCAGTTGCTGCTGTTTCATATGATAATATCCATCAACTTCTATAACTTTTTTTTGCCAAAAAGTCTTGATGAAAGTTGAGTTTACTTTCATCTTAGGGTATAAAGTCTGTGTGGCATATTTGTTTTTTTAAAAAACTACCGAAAAGTATCCCTGTTTCTTTTTTTAAAACTAATATTAGGGGCTAAATACTCATGTTATTATTCTCACTCAAACCTAAGCACAGACCCACACACATGTGTGCACACACACCCCACTGTTAATGATTTCTGGCCATGTTCTTTCACTTCCCTGTATACATAACCAATAAATAGAATGCACAGTGCACCTTTGTGTTACATTATGAGCCTGGGCTAATTTGATTGAAAAATGGTCCATTTCCTATATAACTTAATTTTGTTTAAGTAAGGATATTATTTCATAAAAATCAGTGACTAGTAAGGCTTAAACTCTGGAAAGGGTTAAAATATTCAGGGAAAAAATTAATTGACATTTTATTTGAAGAGAAAAAATTAAACAACAGTTTACATTAATATGCTCATGTGTTTTTAATGAATCAACATTCAAATATTAAAACAAGAACTCTCAAAATTTCTCGTAATACACATTCATTGCTATCACTGTAACAAAACATTTGGCAGATGGATGAATATATAATTTCATGATTTTTTTTCAAATTAAACATTATTGGGCAACTAATCATCTCTAACTTCAGCATAATTTTAAATTATTGCTATTTATTGAAGAGTTCTGAATTTTCTCTTATTTTATATATAGCTTCATATAGTGAAAAATAAGTTCAACCTGTTGAAAAGAAAGAAATAAAATTGTCTTTGCTCACAGATGAAATGACTAAGTAGAAAATCTGAAAGAATTGACAAAAATCTTCTGAAACTAAATAAGCAATTATAACAAGGTTGCAGGATACAAGGTTAAAGTACAAGTCAATCCTTTTTACCAGCAATGAACAAGTGAAATTTGAAATAAAAAAAGCACTAATACTTAATTAACACCCCTCCAAAATGAAATATTTATGTATAAATCTATCAAAATATGTACAAGATCTATGTTAGGAAAACTACAAAACTCAGATGAAATATATTAAAGAATAACTAAATAAATGGAACAATATTCAATGTTCATGGATAGGATGACTCAATGTTGTCAAGATGTCAGTTTTTCCCAACCTAATATATAGATTCATCATAATCCCAAACAAAATCTCAGCAAGTTATTTTGTAGATATTACCAAACTCATTCTAAATATTACAGAGAGAGTCGTAAAAGATCCAGAATAGCCAGGACATCACTGAAAGAGAAGAACAAAGTTGAAAGCTAACACTATCTGACTTCAAGGCTTACTAAAAGGCTCTGATAATCAAGACAGTGTGGCATTGGTAAATAACAGAAAAAGAGATAATTAAAACAGAATATAGTGTAGAAACAAGTAGAAACTCAACCAACCAAATAAATAAAACAATGAAATTCAAGACATTGGTGTCTGGCAAGGAAGGACAGTAATTCTTGAGATACTAGAAATAAACTAGCTGGCCCAGGAAGAGCACAACATCTCCCAGCTAGGAGACAAATGACCTGGGAATCCAGAGAAGCCACAGAACCCAGAGTTTGCAGGCAATGTACTGAGGAGGAGAGTTCTGCAGAGAGAGAATGACGTACATCTAAAGGGAACCCACTTTGAGCTGAGTGCCAATCACACACGCATATGAGAAGACACCAGACTCCAGAGAAAGAACCTGGGAGGCTAAGGCAGACTTGTTCACTCTCAACAACATGTTTAGCCTCTTACACCCTAATCTCCTAAAAAATACTTAATAAAATCACAGGTAAGAAATGATGCCTAACTCATTTAGCCAAGATTTTAAGATGAATTAATCATTACTTAAGAAATTTGATATTTGAAATTAGCATTATGTTGATACATGGCATTAAAAAAGCTCTGATTGGCCTTTAATTTACATCAAAAGTTAGCTTTTCTTTTGCAATATGTTATTGTAAATTTAATAAGAAGTCACCAAACATAACTTTTACCTCAGTGAATTAATAAACATACATAATTTCTTTCTTTGAGGATAATATTTTGTGCAGTGTTACTGGTACTTATGAAATCATGAAATACTTCTCTAAGTTTTTCATTTTATTTGCAACATCGTAGTTATCTATTTCTATTAATCTATACATTTGTGAGGGAAGGCAAAAACTTCTATAGAATATTATTTTCCTCAAGCTTCAAACAAAATTCCTATAAGAAAAAATAATAAAAGACATTACATCCAACACAGTATTAGTGTACTTAAGAGGCAGGCCTGCCAATAAACATTAGCTGGTTAAATAAACACACTAAACAGCCACTATTTTGTCATTACAAAGATATATCGACCAGCATTGCCTTTTAGGGGTTATAGAGAATAGAACTGAACTACTAAAAATGGAAATTTTTTCTTCAACATATTGCTGCTTAAATGGGGAATATTTTGATGTCTCTAAGGCTTTTCTGGATAATTTTATTAGTTTATGACTCTAATAATTCAAGGCCACAGAATAGCTTTAGAGTAAGTTAGAGTATGCCATCTTTCCTATGATTACCACATCTTTATGTCATGCAGGTTGTTGTCCCTTGACCTAATAAAAATCATGTCACATTATTTAGTAGCGTTTTCTATTATTTGATAGCATCTGCTAACAAATACATAATAAAGTAATGTACAAATAAAGTTCAATAATAAAGTCACCATAAATTGTTATGCAATTTTCTTTACTGACTTTTTTTTAATACAAGCATATTGATAAAGGATTTCTTGGCACTTCTCTGGTCTCTTGTGTATTAAATGGCTAGCACAGTGTTTAATTAAATGTGCCCAGGGCTATGAAAGCAAGATTGCTATAACAGCAACACATTCATGACAAAATCAAAAGATGGCAACATTCACACCAGAGGCGGCAATACTGAGCCCTGTTAATTTTCTTTATCCTTAGGTTGAAACATTTATTTAGGTCAAGAGAAGCATATGATTTTATGTATATCATTTAATAATTTAAAAAATTGATTATAACTCTTAAATTTCTTTTATACCTATGTCTTTATTCAAATGACTTTCCATTTTGGAGCTTCTCTGAATGTCATAGAGATTCTGTGGTGAAGATAATTTTGTTTAGCAAGCATGCCTGATATTCTTTTATGTTTTTAAAATCACAATGGAAATACACTATGTCTAATTTGATCTTCCTATTATTTAGTTACAAATAATACTATTTGTAGCATTAATTATCACGCCTTCAATGACTGCATTACTAATTATAACCTATGACTTGTAGGTTTTGTAGCTTTGAGAACTTAAAATTCTATGTGCAGATTCTAGGAAAAAGAATTTTAAGAAGACTGGAGAAGTACTAGTCTCTGTTTAACCAGACATAACTTTTAAAAAACTTAAAATACATTTCATGCTTTTAGCTGATTTTTGAATGTGAGAGTTAATTCTCTTTGATATCTGTAAAGTTTAAGAACTCCTAGTTCACAGGAAGATCTAGAAAATTATTCTTGAGCGAAGACAGACGATGTCAGCATCATATACACAGAGCATTCCCTTCAGAGCAAAATGAGGGGGCTGTTACTTATCTATAATTGTCATAGAGATATGCAAAATATTAATAAAACTTCTCATATGTAATTAGCTCAATCCCTATCCAACTGGCTTCTCCTCGTTTCTCTCTCAACCCAGCACGACCATAGCATTCAAATAAGCAAATCCGGTTGCTGCCCTATTTCTCTGGATGAAATGGCTTCAATGAAGCCTGGCATGGAGGCCTTTCTGAAATGACAAGTGGCTCCACAGGGCTGATCAGCTTGAGGGCAGCATGCCGTGGGAGGCGGTCAGTGCATCCAGCCTCAATGGCATTGGACTCCACTAATGGTCTCTAAGGTCCTCTCAGGAAGAGCACACATTCCTGACTATCCAGACCTAGGTCATGGGAATGAGCCATCAAGCCAAATCATTCCCACTGGGCTCACTTCCCTCTCCATACGAGCCACTGCCTCACCATCCACTCTTCACATATGAGTGGGAACCGCTGTGGGCCTGTCCAGGTGTTCACAGGTGGCCCAGGTACAATGCGGGGAGCCCCAGACAGGGACTGCATTGGCAAGGATTGGCAAGGAGCCCAGGCAGAAACTGTGAGAACAGAAATCTGGGCAAATCCACATAGACAGCAGCATCTGAATCAGTGCCAGAAAAGTGGACATACATTTCTTCCCAGCTCAGCAGGCATCCTGCTGTCCATGATCATGGTATATGATCCGAATTCTTCAACACCGCCAATCCAGTGAGTGTGGAATGCAATTTCTATCTGATCTCCCTTTGCACACACCCCATTGCTGCCTACATGGTGCCTTTAACAGGATAAGATTGCTGGGCTTCTTCGTTTCCTGTAAAAATTTGGTCATCAGTTTTTGTCCATTTGCCAGTGAACTCTTTTGCATGTCATCTTTCAGTTTGTCATTTGTCTTTTCATTTTTGATGTCATTTATTAATAAATAGTAGTTCATTTATTCTTTAATTAACAAATGTTATTGACTACTTGCTACGTCCCCTCACTGTACTAAGTGTCTACCACTTAGTAAATGCATTACACTAAACAGTCAAAAGCCTGTGCTCTTAAAGAACTTACATTCTTTTGAGGCTACACCAACAATAAAAAGACAGAGAAGTGGCCAGATATGGTGGCTCACGCCTGTAATCCCAGCACTTTGGGAGGCCGAGGCAGGCGGATCAACTGAGGTCAGGAGTTTGAGACCAGCCTGGCCAATATGGCGAAACCCCATCTCTACTGAAAAAAAATACAAAAAAATTAGCCAAGCATGGTGGTAAGCACCTGTAATCCCAGCTACTCAAGAGGCTGAGGCAGGAGAATCGCTGGTGTTTGTCAAGGAGTGGTCAAATTCTGGATATGTTTCCAAGGTAAAGACCACAGCTTTTGCTGAAAGAGATTGGATGCACTACTATATAAGATCAATAAAAAAATCAAAGATGAGGCTGGATTTGGGTCCCAATTTATTTTTTGTAATTGAGAATTTAACATTCTGAAGTTCTATGGAGAGAGATGTCTTAATCTATGGCTTATTTTAATGGCTGTATCTCACTGATGATGGCTTTGTGTGCGTGTGCTTGTTGACTCTCCAGCTCCTATTGGTTTCTTTTCCATCTGTGCTAATCCAGCACATCTAAATTGAAGAGTCTTCTCCAGAGATAATGTGTGATTCCTATTGCGGGAAGCCAAGGGTGGTCATGAATTGATACCACGGCCGTCCATGTGCCGAATGCCTACATGTGCCCGTCCCAGCACCCTCTCCATTCTCTCACCAGGGGAATTGCTATGGCAACCTGCTTTTTGCCTTTGTCACCTAGCAACACCTCATCTCGGCTTCCTGACTGCACTCTTGGATTCTGTGCCCAAGGTGTCTTCGACACTAAGGTTTGGGGCTCATCCATGTTCAACTTGAAAGGGTGTGGGATGTAACATCTCATGATCAAAACCTTGACACTTGGGAGCTAGGATCCACTGGATGAATTCATTTATCTTCTATCCTTTGGGCAGAAGATTTTGATCCACCATTTATCAGCACCTTAATGGGCCCTAGATGATTGGCATTCAGTTCCTGATGGTGGTGGCCATTTCAATAACATTATTTACCTAGTATTTCCTGTTTCTGGAATTTTTTCTTAAATTATACCACTTGGATGAAAACCTTTGTTTTACCCCTGCTTTCTGGAAGGTACTTCAGCTAAAAGATTTCACCTCCAGTTTCCTAGACATAATGTGGGAATGTCAGACTCAGCTCTTCCATGCATGCTCAAAGACCTAGTCTATTGATCATATTGATTATGTTGGCATTGGCCTTCAGTGCAGTGCCACCTGTTGGGTTTGGTTGCTATTTTGTGGCCTCCACTCTTGTTTTGATCATTAGCTTCTTTATTCATTTTTGTAGGTAGAAATTTTCAGAGATTACATTTCTTGTGAGTTTACCAATATATTGATAAAGTATGTTTTATTGATAATCAATTAGTGTTATGGTGGGAATATCTTCTAAATTATCTAGTCTACCATACTAGTTGTATGTCTTTAGTGAGCGATTAAATCTTTGTGCTTTAATTTACTCAACTGTAAAATAAAGGCATTAATTACATTCACTTTCTGGTACTAGTTTGAGAATTAATTGTGTTTGTATATGTAAAGCCCTTAAATGGTGATTGACATATAGTAAATAATAAATAAGTATGAGCTATCCTTGTTGTCATTCTTATTATTGTTAAGCATTGATGGAATGAATGATGGGTATGGAGTAGACTTCATATTTGCAGTGATCAAAGATTTTCAGTGGAAGTGTTGTTAAGAAGTTTAATAGCAGCAGGAAGAAAAGGGAATGGTAAAAAATGTGTTAAAAGATACAAGTAAAGTTATGCAAAATGCTGCTCCTTTAAATATATGTAAAGATAGTTATAGTAACTGAATGAATTTAAGTAGGACAAACAAAGAATTAAAACAAAAAAAATAGAAGGTGCATTTGAAAGCAAACTGTATTATTTAGAGGTTCTTGGCAGTTTTTGGAAACATTTGATCTGATATACATTAGGCTATCAAATAATCTCTTAAAAAACTTTTAAGTTCAGAAGTACATGTGCAGATTTATTACATAGGTAAACATGGGTTATGGGGGTTCGTAGTACAGATTATTTCATCACCCAGGTATTAAGCCTAAGACCCATTAGTTATTTTTCCTGAACTTCTCCCTCCTTCCACCTTTCACTCTCCAATAGGCCACAGTGTGTGTGAAGCTGTGCTAAACACTAGCTCTGAACATTTCCAGGAAGAAATTTCTCAGGGGAAGATGTCTAAGCTTTCCTTTGGTAAGGACGGTGACAGCAGCTCCTGGAGGCAAGGGTCTTTTTTCTGTCTGCGTATAACTCCAACACTAGGAGCAGTGCTGGGCCCAGAGCAGGTGTGCACGGGTGATGTTGAATCAATGAGCAAACTCCAACACTAGAAGCAGTGCTTGGTCCAGAGCAGTTGTGCAAGGGTGATGTTGAATCAATGAGCAAACTAAAGAGGAAATCCCATGACTTTGTGAGTGCCGTGAAATTTATTTATTGGTTTACTTGAACCAATGAGTACTGTGCTAATCCACCAGTGTATTGATATTCGGTCTCTTAAGGAACTCTCCAACACTGTCTCTCACTCTCTCTGTTTCTCTCTCTGACTTTCTCTCTGCCCCCTCTTTATCTTTGTTCCTCTCTCTCTCTCTTCCTCTCTCTCCCTGTCTCTTCATTTCTCTGTTTCTCTCTCCCTGTTTTTCTCTCTCTCTGCCTCTCTTTCTTTCTCTTTCTCTGTCTCTGTCTTTCTTTCCCTTTCTCTGTTTCTGTCTCTGTCTCTCTGTCTTCATCTGGGTTTGTGAGCCATCCATTACCACACAGCAGACATTGCTCCTCCAATCTCATTCTGTCTGGTCACTTCAGAAAGTTTCAGCACAATTCTGAGCCATCTGATCAAAGGACAGGGGGCTAGTCGATCATATTACTTCTAATTTTATTCAGTCTTGCTTCTTACGGATCGAGAGGCACTTTAGAGAGAAATCTGAGTTATCACTGGATATTTAATTTCCTCCTGCCTACTGGTTGTGAATTATAGTGTTTGGTTTATTTCAGATCAAATGGGAAACCTTGTTCCACTGACTGAATTCAAGATGTTTACATTTTCATTTAACATAAAACTCTGATCAAGTATTAAGTTAGTAAAAATATATGTCAGGTGCTTTTTTTAATTGTGCAGTCAAAATAATTTTCCTGATGATTTCATTTGCAACAACTTATTTGCTATTCCGCAGACTCTCCCTGTGTTTGGGCATGACAGGAATAGAGACGGCCGTAAGTCACAGAAGAGTCAGGAAAGTCGTCTTCAACCTTAGCATTTTCCACACAGAGGGCAAGTCCATAATCAAAATCCCCTGCCGCCCTAATGGATTCATTCTTATCAAATTTGCAGATAAACTTTATGACCACAACTTTCTGCTTATCTCTTCCATTGTAATTCTTTGTGCTATATTTATGAGTGACATTTGAATAGCTAAGGATTTTCTTTGAAATTATTTTTCCATTAAGATCAGCAATCACTTGCAAACTGAATTCATTAAAACTTATTTTGAAAGAGAGTGGTTATATTAATGCAAAAATACTGACAAGAGTGGAGTGTGATTGAACCTGAGTGCTTCTAGATTCCTTTGGAGAATTTTCAATAAAATTTATTTCAGTTAGTTTCAGATTCAAAATCAAACCTGAATTGAAATGCTAATCACTAATTTTACTTCTTCGGGGTTAAAGTAATTACATGAAAAATATAGACAATCAACATGAAAGATGATTTATCCATTTGAGAAGGGCATGAAAGTGTATGCAATTTTGTTTTCTTGACCCTGTATTTCACAGATTTAATTTTTTATGTGAATAATAAAATTATGTAGGTATTTTGTTAAAATATGCCAATACTCTTTTTATTTATTTTACTTTCTCTTCATTATTTCTGCTTAAGAAAGCAACACAAGCTTGTAGCTGGAATTACAAGAGATTATATTTTGTTAAAATGCTCATCTATTTTGTTATTTATTTGTTAGGACATGCAGATTGATTTCCTGGTGTTAATAATAAAACTTGGTGGACTATTTTATTAGCATATTCACTTTTTTAGGTACAGAATTTGGTATAATTTTAACTCATTGCTTTAAATAAGAAGAACACTTTATGTTTTTAAATGTGTCCTTTAAAGAGTAAATAAATATATGATTGCTTCTAAATGTATTTCTATGTGAACCCTACATGTTCTAAAATTTGAAACTTACTTATCTCTTTGTAAGTAGTCATTTTTCAGAGGTAGTCAAGTTTGCTAAAATAGCTCCAGGTCTCTAGAGCATATGGCTAAATTCTATCATACAATCCATAGAGAAATGCCTTGCTTTGGCAATGGGTTTTTCAGTTCCAGAAAACCCAAAATCTCTGTTCAATAGATGCAATTTATGAAATGTCATGGATGGGGTCATATGAGCAGTGGCATAAGCAAAGAATTCCTTTCACATGATCAGCAGGCTGAAAGGTTAATGCCTGACAGATACCACATGGAAGAAAGCTATTACAAAGTGCTTTTCAATCAATGAGATGTTATTATGAGCCATAGATCCAATTTCTTTTGATCAATGGGTGTTTTTACTACATTTACTAAGAGATATTCTATGGAATTCTTATAGGATATTCTTCCCCAGGCTAAAGGTCATGCTTCCCATTTTATTCAGATTCTATCATAATGTCTAGTTTTACTCCTATTAAAATATACTTTTTACTTTTCATAATTTTTTATCTAAAGATTTATTGAACACTATGCTTTAAGAAATTATTTGAATACCAACTATGTGCTAGGAAGTGAACTAGGATGGGGCATTAAAATTCCAAACTCTCGAAGACGTTACAGAATTATGGAGAAACAAACATTCTTATCCAGCGTCATTCTATACCACACTTTGATTATCTTTTCTCTGGAAGTGAGTAATTCATTCTTCTGGGACAAGGGTGGGTGCAATCTACAGGAAGCCAGGAGACGTGGACGGCCAGGAATACCTCAAGAGAAGGCAAACTTTGCCAGATTTTGTCAGGTTTAAAATCAGCCAAAACATCCCACACAGGGCACCCCTATGAATGATAGAAAAGTGTACATTTTATTTATCTTGGTTTCCCAGGTCTGCAAGATTGATATCCTTTATGGTCTCCTGATAATGCATCATTGACTAAGCTTCAAATACATAAAATAATCTTGAAGTTATTAATTTACTCTTCAAACTGTTATTAAGCTATCACTTTGGACAGGATGTTATTATGAGTATTGGGGATACATCAATAATTTTAGCTTGGTCTTCGCCTTGAAGGCTTTTAAGATCCATGGGGCAAACAGACAATGACAGTTAGTTACATACAAAGGGATAAGTTGAATATCCGCTTTGTCTTTATTGAAATACATAAAATGTATGTGAATGCACATCATACTATAATTCAATAAGGATATTTAAATATAATAATAAAGCAGATCATGTGCTTATAGGTAAAATAAGAGGAACATAGCTCAGGATATACTCTCCACACCATACAGACACACAGAGCCATAAAGGCCACCGATATAAACACACGGGTGATTTTACCATCAAGAAATTCTTTGTTAATTCCTTTTATTTTTATTTATTTATTTATTTATTTATTTATTTATTTATTTATTTTGAGACAGAGTCTCTCTCTGTCACCCAGGCTGGAGTGCAGTGGTGTGATCTCGGCTCACTGCAGCCTCTGCCTCCCAGGTTCACATGATTCTTGTTTCTCAGCCTCCCAAGTAGCTGGGACTACAGGCATGAGCCAATATGCCCGGCTTATTTTTGTAATTTAGTAGAGACAGGTTTTCACCATGTTGGCCAGGCTAGTCTTAAACTTCTGACCTCAGGTGGTCCACCTGCCTCAGCCTCCCAAAGTACTGGGATTACAAGCGTGAGTCACCACCCCATGCCTGTTAATTCTTTTTAATGTAATGTATAATTATTATCAATGCCATTATTATCTTTAGTTTCTTGAAATGCATCAATGTCTTTGCAAAAATCAAACTTAGAGACACTCTGCAGCTCCAGCATTATTAGATTATGACACGTGGGTTTCAATATGGAAAACAATTAAAAGAAAAAATATAAAACTAATTGATTATAACATCTGATCATGTAACATGTAACAGCTATTGACCAAAAATCAACAGCAAACTGAGAAACAGCCCACTGCCAATAGCACAGGAAGATCCTAAAAATAATTGTATCCTAAAGTTACTAAAATGATTATCTTAAATACTCTCCACTAGCAGTGGACAGCTGAGGTCGAACTATCCCCGTCTTCCTTCGGTTTTTTTGCAGACATTCTGTGAGGGTTTGGCTTGTGTGAAACTCTAATTCATGGAGTTACTGGCATCTCATGCCCATCTTCATGCATGCCTCGTCTTTAAATCTCCTCCAACTGCTGTTGAAGATTCATTTTGAAGTAGTTGCCATTTCTCATCTCCAAAATGATGGTATCAAGAAGATTATGTTTTCTATAAAATTTAAATAGAGGAAATGCAAAGGACAATAGATTTTGCGGGTCTGAAAAGGAAAAACAAGTCTGGCATATCAAACTGAATTAAAATATGAAGGCACAGAAGAAAAATAAGTGGGGTTTGCTGTATTCTATTGAAGAGTTATCAAAAAGGCATTATAAACATTTTCCCAAGATTATTCATTCATAAAGCAAAGCCAAGGCAACCTATCTATATAAGTTAGTTCTGACATTAGAATAATAAAATAGAATATGTGGCAGAAGTCAGATCACAGCGACTGTGCACACCATTCCAATAAGAATACATTTGAATAGGTTTTCTTATGTGGGCCAGGGGAAGCCCCTGAAAGGTTTGAAATAGAGGATTGAGGCTCTCTCCTCGCTCTCACTCACACACTCTGTCTGTTTCTGTCTTTTTCTCTCTCTGCCTCCTCCCCTTTCTGGCCAGTGAGCTCTATGGCAATCTAGGAATTGGTAATTAGGGCCTGAAATGAGGTGGGGGTGGCGCACGTTAGCTTTCCTGTGCATCATCCTTAAGGTATATGTGGAAGATGAAAGTGGAGGCCGGGCGCGGTGGCTCACGCCTGTAATCCCAGCACTTTCGGAGGTTGAGGAGGGTGGATCACGAGGTCAGGAGATCTAGACCATGCTGTCTAACACGGTGAAACCCCGTCTTTACTAAAAATACAAAAAATTAGCCCGGCGTGGTGGCGGGCACCTGTAGTCCCAGCTACTCCGGAGGCTGAGGCAGGAGAATGGCGTGAACCTGGGAGGCGGAGCTTGCAGGGAGCCGAGATAGCGCCACTGCAGTCCGGCCTGGGTGAAAGAGGGAGACTCCGTCAAAAAAAAAAAAAAAAAAAAAGTGGAAATAGTTGGTTTCCTTATTGAATAAGCGAGAATTGGTGTGGCTGGGAAAGTTTAGACAAGTCAATACCATCATCTGAACCCAAATTTGTCAAGTAATAAAATGCTAAGTGAAATAAGTACATTTTTAAGTCAGGAAGATATTTTGCCACCAGAACTAGCACTTGTGTTTCCCATTGAAGTAGCCGTGATTTTTTGGATTTCTGGGACAATTTAAAGGACCCCAGAGATAACTGAGCAGAAATCTGTAAGGAGATTTCATTGGATGGGTATCTTCCAGCATGCCATGTAAAATATTAATGAAAAATAACAGAGATTTATCAGATATTGATAGTACAGTCTTAGCTGTTACTCCCCAAAAATGTTTTCCTCACAACACCACTGCAATCCATTTAACAAAAAAATAGATATACTGTCCAATATTTTCAAGAATCATTGTATCTGTGTTTCTGTGTGTGTGTGTGTGTGTGTTTTGACAGAGTCTGGCTCTGATGCCCAGGCTGGAGTGCAGTAGCACAATCTCGGCTCACTGTAACCTCCACCTCCCAGGTTCAAGTGATTCTCCTGCCTCAGCCTCCAGAGTAGCTGGAATTACAGGCACTCACCACCATGCCCAGCTAATTTTTGTATTTTCAGTAGAGATGGGATTTCACCATGTTGGCCAGGCTGGTCTGGAACTCCTGAGGTCAAGCGATCTGCCCACCTTGGCCTTCCAAAGCGCTGGCATTACAGGCTTGAACCACCACGCCTGACCTGTATCTCTTTGCTGGTCCCAAATTTTGCCCCATGATCAATAGTTAGACCACTGTACTTTGAAGATCCTGTATAATGAAATGCAACATGTCAGCTTATTGGAATCATGCAGTAATAGTGATCATGTTTGAAGAAAAATAATTGGCAAGTTTGCACATGTACTGTGATGGTTGCCTAGAGTAGCTCTTACAACCAACTCATCGGAAGAGCTGGTGAGCTTCTGATTCTGCTTAGAATGTAAGCTGGAATGAGTGTTGTTCCCACACTAACCACAAGAAAATAGTAGAATAACTTACAAAAACATAACGTTTTTCAACCATCAGAGAGCCAAGTTCTCAATGAAACCAAGCAGCCTGAATTCCAGGAAGAAATAAGACACTGAATGTGCACAGATCCCACACATGGTGGAGCACAGGACACAGATATGCCACCACACAGGGAGGAAGAAGTCATAAAATGTACAACTAATCAGCAGATGCCCAGCCTAGGCTGGGGTAAAGCATAAAACCCCTGGAAATTCAGACAAAAGCAAGTTTGCATTTATTTGTACATTATCTCAAATGGACCCCACCAGGAACTCACAAGAGTGATTGGAGGCAGCACAGTGGATTGGAGAGGGTCTCCTAGAGGTGCAGGTGCAGAGAAGGCAGGAAAGGCATGAACACGGCCTGGATTCATCTCTCATTTGGAACAAAGATTTTAGGCTGCTGAGAGAAAGACTATGAATCCTGTAGCTCACCGAACACAGCGGACCATTGTTACTAAGGAAAAAATGAAAGTCATAACTCTCCACCCACGGTGAAGGGACTGGAAGTCATCTCAACCTCAGCTTCCTATAGCAGTGCCCTCAGAGGTCGCCTACTACATGGGGAACAGCAGGAACCACTCTCCTAAAAAAGCCCCACAGATAGAGGAACCGCGGGGCTGCCACGGTGAGAAGCGGCAAGAGCATTGGGAAAGTACCATTGAGGAGACCCAGAGGCGCAGCCAACTTAAAGGGACAGCTGGACTAGGGAGCTGGAGAGCACGCTGGACACCCGACTCCGGCCGAGCACACACTTGCTAGGCAGAGGTGCTCCACTGCGGGAGGAGGGCAGCAATGGAGAGGCCCTGTGTGGTGAAACAGCTTAAAGGAAAGGTCGGACAAAACATTCAAAAAATACAAACACAGCAAAGTCACCCAAGTAACCTCTCAGGGTGAGGTGACTGTATCATGCCCCAGTTTCATACTGAGTACATAGCAGTATGAGAGAAAGTTGAAGTCTTTCGTGCTCTGGCAATTAGCATAGAAATCAGACAATATGAACTAGGCTTAACTACCACCTGGGCTGACTTCAACCCACACCAGTGACCTGGTAGAAGGGGTATCATCATTCCCAAATGTGCATGCTATTTATTAATATTATGGATTTTGGTGTGCTATGATATCCAGAATGCAATAAAAAATTATAACATACACCTAACAGGGACAGAAAGGGGCAAAAATCAAGTAGGTGAGATTCAGAGCAGACTCAACTGCTACAACAATTTTATTGTAATTTTTAAAAGTAACCAAATGATTATGTTAAAGGCTTTAACAAAAATGGTGAATAATATGAATGTATAGTTGGAGGATGTTACTATATAAAGGGAAATGTAAGCATGAGTTGAATAGAAAGGTAGGTGAAGAGTATATGCTTTCACAGATGAAGAATCCCCTCAATGAACTCATCAGTAGAATGGACACAGCAAGGAGAAAATCAGTGAACTTGAAAATAGGTCAATAAAAATTAGAGCAATTGAAACAAAATAATTAAAGAATGGTGTAAAAATACTAAGCCTCCAAGGTCTGTGATAAAATATAAAGTGAGCTAAAGTGCCTTTGGAGTCTAAAAAGAGAGATAAAATGAAATATAAGAAATATTTGTGAAGTTAATAGCCAATAATTTTTCAAAAATAATGGAAGACATCAAACCACAAAACCAAGAGGTAAAGTCCAACCCAAATAAATACAATACAATACAACACACACACACGCACACACACACAAACACACAAACACACACGCACACACAGAGAAAGACAGAGAGAGACAGAGAGAGAAATGATACTCAAACTGTTGAAAACGGAGAGTACAGATAAAATTTAAGAAGCAGCCAAAAAATCACATGTAGAATTGAGAGATAAGATTTACAAATATAAGAATTTAATATATAACAATTACAGCTTGCTTCTCATTAAAATTTATGCAACTGAAAAGAAAATGGCGTAACACCTCTGGAAGACTGAAAAGGAGATTCTCTAGATGGAATTCAACACCTCTGAATATGTTTTCAAATCCCATGGTGGAATAAAGGTGCTTCCAGATGAAGAAAATCTGACAGAATTCGCTGGAGCATGTCTGTGCTACAAGTAAATTAAAGAAAGTTTTTTAGGCTGAAGAATTATGATCCCTTAAAGAACCAGAAATAAAACAATGAAAGCAAATACACCAGAATTGATGTAAACAAAGAAAAATGTACAAGATACATGTTTCTCCAAATGTTATGGCTGTAGATCAAAGTCAGCCCACCAGCACCAGTGCCCCTAAACTCTCCACATCTCCAGACCACAGTTAAGTAACAGAATCCTCAAAGTCCCAGAGAGAACACTGGGTTTGTAATGAGAGTCCTGCGTATAAAGTCCTCCCCAGTGTAAAACCCCTGGCGCAGTCTAACCCTGTTTGCTCAGATGTACTATGTAAAATCACCATCTCACCTGCTTGTTGTGAAGATCAAATGCTAGAATACTGAAAGCTTCAAGTTGCTTTCTGAAGGTAATTGCCATTATAATTAAGTCAAGAAAAGCCCCATAAGCACTGCAGAGGACTTGTTGAAGAGCCGTGCCAGACATGGGTTATTGAACAACAACAAAAAAGAAATCAGAGTTTTACTTCTCAGAACAATGATACTTCTAGAGTTATCATAATAAAGAAAATCCAAAGTTAAATTCTGCTGATTCTTCTATGTTAGACAGCAAAGATGTAAAAATACATTTTAGAATTGAAATTCATGCAAGCTTAGAGGGTAAAAAGACCTAGGTTCAAATGTTATTCTCACAACCTACCAACTGTGTCTGTCGCTTTGGAAAATACTTGAGCACTAAGTCTGAGTTTGCATCCCCTCACCATGGGGTTAAGACAAGTGAAATACTCTGTACCTGGCTAGACACCCCATACCACATCCTGACTGCTGACAGCAGGAGGTTGTGAATTTATCTACTACAAAAGCAGGCACCACATTGCTGAAGCACAGGAAATGCTTAATTACTGTCTATCAAAGGGACTGAGAGATTGCTGTTAAATATCGTTTAAAGTAGTTAAACTTAGCAGTAAGCTTTATTTCAGGAAAACGTGGCATCGTGTTCCTAAGTGATGCTAAATCCTGAAGGTCCCAAAAACCACAGTTAGAACTGGCCAGGTAATGAAGTCTGCCTATTTGGCAAAATAAATTCATAATCCATGGTAGAATTTCTGGAAGCTCTTTGTGTAATGAGGCATTGGTAGATAAGTCACTCTGTGTCTTGTTTTCTCTTTTGTTCAAGCTTTCCTGGAAATGCAGTTATTAGGTGATCCAGTGGTTTAGTCTCTCTCCTTACAATGGCTATTCTGATGCCTACCTGCTACAAGGTTGATATTTTTAGGATACTTGCAGAGAGGAAATCTTGACTCTTTTTTCAGTGGAGAGTGAGCTTGGAAGATGCCATTTCTCTGGTTGTAAAAGACTGCAGCGATTCTAAATACGTGCTGTGAAACCCAAATGAAAATCCCTCTGATAGAATCCGAAGAAAGTGTCGTTGCAGTTGGCAGCTTTACTAGTGTTTCTTTTAGAAATTTGTTTAGCAATTAAAAACAATTTTTTAAGGCCGGGAGTGGTGCCTCACGCCTGTAATCCCAGCACTTTGGGAGGCCGAGACGGGCGGATCATGAGGTCAGGAGATCGAGACCATCCTGGCTAACACGGTGAAACCCCATCTCTACTAAAAATACAAAAAATTAGCCGGGCGTGGTGGCGGGCGCCCGTAGTCTCAGCTACTCGGAAGTCTGAGGCAAGAGAATGGCTAAACCCGGGAGGCGGAGCTTGCAGTGAGCCAAGATCGCACCACTGCACTCCAGCCTGGGGGACACAGCGAGACTCCGTCTCAAAAAACAAAAAACAAACAAACAAAAAAAACCCCCAAATTTTAAAATGATAAAGCTCAGTTTCATTCCACTTAGTTTTTGTGTAACTTCTTTGGCCTCACTGTACAATCACGATGTTTTATTTACTGTTAATCCCTACTTTGTTAACAACTTACATACGTGTGTGTGCACACGGGTGTGTGTGTACATATTAAAAACCTAAGACCCAGATAAATTGTGATCATATATACACTTCCCTGATAATGTAGTCTCTATCGGAATTTTACTTGGACTGTCTTATGCTTATTAATAATCATGATTAGTCAACAGTCACTTTTACTTTGTGTCTGTAAAAAGTGGGTTCCCTTTTATCACCTACCTGGTGTCAGAGGACCAAAACTGTTGGGAGAGGTTTTGATCACTTCACCCAGTGTTGGGAGGGGCACCCACTCTGGGGTTAGGAAGGACACCCCCTTCATCTTTGGAGTGAGTCAGTGCTTCTGCTGTTTCCCTCAAATGCTCCCAGGCCCGCTGTTCATTGGAAGGCCCTCCTAGAGAGCATCAGGAGCCATGGGGCACATCTCTCTGTGCCCAGAAGACCGGTGGTGCTTGCTTCTTTTGTGTCCCCTCTCTTCTGCAAATCTCTATAAGAAATGCCTTATAAAAATTGTCCTGATTTTTTTTTTTTGATGGAGTTTCACTCTGTTGCCCAGGCTGGAGTGCAGTGGTGTTATCTCAGCTCACTATAACCTCCGCCTCCCGGGTTCCAGCAGTTCTCCTGCCTCAGCCTCCCAAGTAGCTGGGACTATAGGTGCATGCCACCACGCTCGGCTAATTTTTGCATTCTTTTTAGTAGAGATGGGGTTTCACCATATTGGCCAGGCTGGTCTCGAACTCCTGACCTCATGATCCACCTGCCTCAGCCTCCCAAAGTGCTGAGATTACAGGCCTCAGCCACCGCGCCTGGCCCTGATTTTTACATTTGCTCAAGGAACAGTTGAAAAGATGCTGAAGTATTTGACCTTGGAAAACTGACAATACAAAAGTAAAGACAATCTGACCTTGGGATCACTGCAGTAATGAAAGCCCAAAGGTTCTGCTGATTTTAAATCAGGGCTTTGTGCCTCTGGCAACTCCTCTCAGTCATTTTAGTATTAGAGATTCTGCGAGTAAATCCACAGCTGGTTGCTGGGAGAAGGGCACTCTGTCTTCTGTTACTTAAACTCTTATCGTGTCGGGAACTCGATTTGCCTCCAAATGTATTTTACTTCATGGGGGGCACCTAAGGAATACTTGCTGAGCTTCCCAGGGGTCCACCACAAACATTTCAGTCTCCTGAATAATTCACTGTGGTTAAAGTTCCCATGAAACAATCACAATGTTTGGAAATATATTTCCATTTTTAGCTGTGACATTTTCTTCTTTAGCTTTTTCTATAATTTCTGTTTTCTATAATTTTGTAGCTGTAAGATGAGAGACCATCTATAGTTTATTTGTAGTTTTTTATAGTTTTTCTTCATGATTGTGCAGATTTAAACTCTATTATTCTTTGATTTTAACCTTCCTTGGAAATCTTCTAAGCCTCTTCTTATGTGGCAGCCCTTCTTGCTGTTTTGATTTTTTCAATTATTTCTTTTCTTTTCTTTCTTTTTCTTTTCTTTTCTTTTCTTTTTTTTTTTTTGAGACAGAGTCTCACTCTGTCGCCCAGGCTGGAGTGCAGTGGCGCAATCTCGGCTCACTGCAACCTCCTCCTCCCAGGTTCAAGCAATTCTCTGCCTCAGCCTCCCAAGTAGCTGGGATTACAGGTGCCTGCCACCATGCCTGGTTAATTTTTGTATGTTTTTTTTTTTTTTTTTTTGAGATGGAGTCTTGCTCTGTCGCCCAGGCTGGAGTGCAGTGGCATGATCTTGGCTCACTGCGAGCACCATCTCCCGGGTTCATGCCATTCTCCTGCCTCAGCCTCCCCAGCAGCTGGGACTACAGGTGCCTGCCACCATGCCCAGCTAATTTTTTTGTATTTTTTTTTAGTAGAGATGGTTTCACTGTGTTAGCCAGTATGGTCTCGATCTCCTGACCTCGTGATCAGCCCGCCTTGGCCTCTCAAAGTGCTGGGATTACAGGTGTGAGCCACCGTGCCCAGCCTAATGTTTGTATTTTTAGAAGAGACATGGTTTCACCATCTTGGTCAGGCTGGTCTCAAACTCCTGACCTCAGGTGATCCACCCGCCTCGGCCTCCCAAACTGTTGGGGTTACAGGTGTGAGCCACTGCGCCTGGCCAATTATTTCTCTTTTTAATCATCTCATGTTTTCTATGAATTGGCATAATCACATAGCCTTAAATAGGCACGACCCCCAGGACAACCTCAACTATTTATTTAACTCCAATTATGTATCACGGTCCACATCAGTTGGGGATGCAGTGATGAGAAAGAGAGAGAGGCTTTCTTCTTTGTGCAGATCATGTGGGTCAGAAATGCCTATTGTCCTGGAGACGCGGCAGGTGTCAAGGCTATTTGCTCATGTGAAATGTGGGATGCCTCGGAATTCAGGGGAACCTGTGGGATAAATGGGGACTGCTATGACCGCAGCGCCATGATGGTACCAATGTGACCATCGTCTATCTCACCGCTACAGTGAGATAAACAAGGAAGAAGGGGAAACTGTGTCGTGTTCCCATTCTTCCAAGCACAGGAGCGATTGATTAGACATAGCTGAATGCCCTAGAATAAGCAGGGCTCATCTGCTCTAAAGAGGTTAACTTTAAGTCATGGCACTCCTAATCCACTGCTTCTCCTCTTGACCCTGGATGAGAAGTCTCACGTGTCTACACACAATGCCTCGCCTGGTCCATTCTTTGTTGTCGCTGCTTGGAGGGACCAGGGACTGGGAAGGATAGCTGCTCACTTCTCTGGCCCCCAAAGGTGACAATCAGAGGCAGGGGGGCTCACTGCTGCCTATAGTCAGAGAGAGGAACAAAACAGGAGTCAGTCCTTCCTGCTCTCAGAAGCTGCGGGCTAGTGGAGAAGAGTGCCACAAAGAATTAAGGAAACTTCAAATCAATGCACCCTCCTGCTCTTCCGCCGGATTCCAAAGCCCACCTCCTCCATGAAGCCTGCTTTGATTTCTCTAATCACTCTATGCCACCTCTGAACCTTCTAATTCTTGCTTATATCACTTTTACAGAATTTACCATACTGTCTTATATTCTTGTGTTATGTCTTCTATTAGTCTAGAAACTCTGTTCTTATGTCTTCTATTCATCTAAAAACCCATGGAATATAGGAATCTGTATTACTCATTTTTTCATTTATTGCAATATCTACTTAATGTGCTTTTATAGTCAGGAACCTAATTATCTATGCAACTGTCTGTCTATCTAGCTATCTATCTGTGTGTATACCCATCTAAAGAAGACATTTCTCTACATATATTTATTGCAACTTGTCTTTTTTTTTTTTTTTTTTTTTTTGAGATGGAGTCTTGCTCTGTCACCTGGGCTGGAGTGCAGTGGCATGATCTCAGGTGACTGCAACCTCCTCCTCCCAGGTTCAAGCGATTCTCCTGCCTCAGCCTCCTGACTATCCAGGACTACAGGCATGTGCCACCACACCTGGCTAATTTCTGTATTTTTAGTGGGGACAGGGTTTCACCACGTTGGCCAGGTTGGTTTTGAACCCGTGACCTCAGGCGATCTGCCCTGATCTTAGCACTTGGCCTCCCAAAGTGCTGGGATTACAGGCTGAACCACCGTGCCCAACCTATTTATTGCAACTTTCCTGATGATAGTTCTGTAATTTCCATTTTTAAGGCAAAGCTACACATCAGACTGTTATCAGCAGGAAACTTCCTAATCTTTTTTTCAAATGCGGACAAATCACCATTTTCAACTTTAAGGAAATATTTACATTTAAGGAATATTTACATTTAAGGAATGTTTACATTCCTTATTAAGGAATATTTACATTTAAGGAATGTTTACATTCCTTATTAAGGAATATTTACATTTAAGGAATGTTTACATTCCTTATTAAGGAATATTTACATTTAAGGAATGTTTACATTCCTTATTAAGGAATATTTACATTTAAGGAATGTTTACATTCCTTATTAAGGAATATTTACATTTAAGGAATGTTTACATTCCTTATTAAGGAATATTTACATTTAAGGAATGTTTACATTCCTTATTAAGGAATATTTACATTTAAGGAATGTTTACATTCCTTATTAAGGAATATTTACATTTAAGGAATGTTTACATTCCTTATTAAGGAATATTTACATTTAAGGAATGTTTACATTCCTTATTAATGAATATTTACATTTAAGGGAATATTTTTCCTTAAATGTAGAGCTGTTATGATTTACTGATATAATTTTATTTAAAAATTATTTTAAACTATTAATAGATGCAAATGAATATTCATGATGTAGGCAGCATATAAAGGACACGCAGAGGCTCTGTACCCACTGTGTGGCTTAAGGGATACAGAACTGGAAAAATGGAATTTCCTTTGTAGGCTTTTCCTTCTGCACCTGCTACCATCTCTTCCCTGAATGGGAGCCCCAATTCCCACTCTTGTGTTGGTTGTTCTCTGGTTTTCTCCTCTAGTTTTACTATGCACATCTATTTTCCTAAGCAATTCACTGTGTAGCTACTCATATTCTTCATATCATGTAATGAAATCACATTGTGGAGGATCTTTGGGAATGTTTTTGTTTGCTCTTTTTCCAATCGAGTGTCTATTGTTTTATTTTCTTCTTGATCTACTTATAGAAAAATTTGTGTTAAATATTTCATTATGTTAGACTTGTCTATTTTTATTAACAGTAGGTTGAGCCATATGTAATTACTGTTCCTGGAGGTCAAAAGCATTGGATATCTCCAGTTTCATACAGTTAAGCATAATTATCTTGTCAATTCTAGGTATTTCTGTTCCAAGGCTGTGTTAAAAGCCCAGGAGTCAATAACTGTTAGGTTTTCTGAAGAACTGAAACTCTTACCATGTGAGAGCTCTTTTAACCCTAGCCAAGGTTCTGCCTTGAAGTCTCTTTTTGAGATATTAAAAAGGCCACAAAATGCCCTTGGCCCTTTCAGCAGAGGTGTTACTCCAGACCCTGACCTCCTGCCTTCCCTTCTTGGATTTCAGTCACCTCTGGTGACAACACATACGTTGGCCTGCCCTCTACTCCTAAGGACCTGGATTCACCTTCACTGTTTTATTTATAGTTACATCACAGGTTCAGCATCTCGCACGACTCTTTTCTTTTCTTTTCTTTTTTGAGATGGAGTCTCTCTCTGCCACCCTGCCCAGAATGCAGTGGCATGATCTCGGCTCACTACAACCTCTGCCTCCCCGGTTCAAGCAATTCTCCTGCCTCAGCCTCATGAGTAGCTGGGATTACAGGTGTGCGCCACCACAACTGGCTAATTTTTATATTTTTAGTAGAGACAAGGTTTCACCGTGTTGCCCAGGCTGGTCTCGAACTCCTGACCTCAGGTGATCCACCTGCCTCGGTATCCCAAAGTGCTGGGATTACAGGCATGAGCCACTGCATAGGCCCCGTGGCTTTCTGCTCTCCTTTCGGATTTATTTATTAAATCTTCTTCAATATTTCTCCTAAACTAATTTGGAAAGTAGCCGCTTTAGTTCTTATTTTATTCGTGTTCATCTGCATATTTTGGTTTGAAATTTGATGCAAGGAAATTAAGAACGCTTCTACTCCATGACATCTTCCCAACCTGGAAAAAATTCACAGGGGGTGTGTTTTTCATCCTAAAGGAGCTTCTCGACCTTGAAGAACACATTGGCAATGTCTGTTTAAGTTCCCAAAACTGTGGCCTCTGCCGGACATGCCTCTTGCACCTCACACTCAGCTACTGTGATGTCGCTTTTGCTATGTCGGAAACGGAGTTTAGAAGTTCCTTTCATTAGGGGATAGTGACGGCAAAAACAGTTTTTTTGTTTGTTTCATTGATTTCCTGAGAAGCCTTGATTTTTGCCCTCACTCCTGAAACAAATTTTCTCACGGCACACGGTCCCAGGCTGACATTTATTATTCCACCAATGTATTGAAGATGCTCACTGGTTCAGGGCTTCCATTATTGTCATTGAAAAACCAACTTCAGCACAAATTTATTTCATTTGTAGGTCATCTATCTATCTAGCCGCTTTTATGACGTGTTGCTTTGCTTTAGTTATGGTATTCTTTCGTTTCTCTATGATGCTGTGGATTTTTTTTTTTTTTTTTTTGTATATTTAAGTTGGGGTCTTTTTGTAATTCCTGACTTTGAAAAGCAATTTCTTTTACCAATTTATACACACACACACACACACACACACTGCAACACACACACAGGTATTAGTGCTTTATGTTTTGTTTATTTTGTCTTTCTTTTCTTTTTATGACTCCAATTCTATGCATGATAATTTCTTTCAAATGAGAATTTTTGCAATTAATTTCTCAATGTTTTCCCAATGTCATCCCTCTATGTTGAATTTTGGATGTTTTTGTAATTTACTTCCAGTTTAAATATTCTCTCTTCAAATACCTCTAATCTGTGGTTAGATTCATGTAATAATATTTTAATATTAATTTTTTAAAATTTATATATATTTTATTTGATACATTACTTTTTTCAAATCTACCTGATGATTTTTGATGGACTCACAGCCTTTGCTGATATTTAAGACTTTCTTTTCGTTAAACATTTTAGCATCCATTTTATATTCTGCCAGTGTTATAATATTTGGAGGCTTTTCAGTTTTGATTCCGTTTTTTATTGTTCCTTCTGGCTCTTGCTCCTAGTATGCTGTTTTTGTTTGGTTACCTTGACTATTAACTATGAACTTGCACTGTTTATGGAAGTTTTTCTCGGAGAAGTGATTGAGGTTAAATGTGGAATCTTGTAGGGAAAATCACAGTTGATTCTGCAATTTCACTGTGCATATTGCCAATTGGGTTTTCTGAATTAAATTTCCAGGTGAGTTTTCATTTTACCCACCCAGGTATGGAGTAGGCAAGTGGCAGACCCATGTGCAGCTCCACTGTGCGTGCAAGCTCTCGGCATGAGAGAGCAACCTCTCCACCCAGTGATAAAATTGATTTACACACATTTCTTTCCTCTTTTCCCAGAGAGTGGTAAGTCTTAGTTCACCATGACCCTTACATGTGTTTCCCTGGGTTCCAGTTTATTATAAGGTGTCCTATCCAATGTATCATTTTTAGGGGCTGGTAGACTTAATCTCTTGTCTCTAGCTTCCTTCAAAGCTCTGAAAAAGGTTAAATTCACTTGTGTTTGGAAAATATCTTCAGGGTAAAAGACAAGTCAGAGCTTTGTTCATCTCTTTTCCTCCTGTTCTTACTCAGTGTTGACCTCTGCAGAATCTTCTTGGTATTAAAAAAATTATTGGTGCAATAAAAATAATATTAAAGTGTATTTTATTAATATTCTGTCCATTTAGTTTCCAATTGGAGGGTCAGTTTCCATACTGAGTTGGCTATGCAGCTGGAAACAGAATTCCTGCATTGCCACTGCAGCTGGTCGTAGAGAAGGCTGCAAGGCACCTGCCCCATCCCTGTCAGGCTGAGGATTTATTTGCCAAGCTGCTGTGACTGTAGCCAGAAGAAGCTCAGCTTTCAGCCACCTTCAGGGATTGCTTGGCTGAAGAAAGTCAGCTGCTCCCAGACAGACTCCATCAACTGCTTGTGGATGCAGGGGTAACCTAGGCCGTCCAGCCTCTGCATCTTGCAGGCTCTCCGGAAGCACTGGTGGAGAAGGCATCAGAGGCCAACTTTTCTCCTGCAACGTTGCTCCCTTCCAGCTTCTTCCCTTCCAGAATGGCTATGCCCAGAGCACACCCTGGGGAGCACAGTGCAGGCCAATCTCCATATCAGAGAAGCTGCACACAGGGCTGCAGCTTTGTGAGACCCTCCACCACATTGAAAAACTCAAAAAACTTGATGGCATCCATTAACACCTCATTTTCTAGCTAAATAATAATAATAAAAAAGATATCTGCCTACTCTTTCCTCCTGTTCACAGCCAGAAAGTTTCTTCTTTATCTCACCCTTGGCTTGATTTACACCAACAATTTCTAATTTGTGCAAAAATACTCATATTCTCACTCCATATTGGCTAAGGTATATTTTAAAATCTTCGTTGCTTTCTTTGCATGAATTTGTTTTTATAGAAGGCTTTTTTCGAAGGACACAACTTCTAAAATATGGTGTCACTCACTTCAGAGTCAGAGTGGTAAGCTGTTTCATCTCCAACCAATTTCGCTCATAAAAGAGATTGTCCCAGCTGAGCATGGTGGCTCATACCTGTAATCCCAGCACTTTGAGATGCTGAGGTGGGCTGTGGTCTCACTTGAGACTAGGAGCTCAAGATCAACCTGGCCAACATGGTGAAACTCTGTCTCTACTAAAAATATAAAAATTAGCTGGGCATTGTGGTGTGTACCTGTAATCCCAGCTACTCCAGAGGCTTAGGTGGAAGGATGGCTTGAACCCCAGAGATGGACGTTTCAGTGAGCTGATTTCGCACCACTGCACTCCAGCCTGGGTGACATAGCAAGACTCCATGTCAAAAAAAAAAAAAGAGTGATTATCTGTGCTCACAATGCAATTCTCCACAAGACTGGGGCAGGAGGCTGTGGCCATCTGGGTCCCACTGCTGCCCCCACCCTCCCCCAGAAGCTGGTTACCCCGTCTAGCAAAATGGCAGCCTCCTTGCAATTGCAAAGACATCAACACATCCGCTAATACTTCAGCACAATCAGCAGCAGTTTTGCAAATAATCGAGCAGTATTTATTAATCCTGCACATGCCTCACACTACTCTTGAGACACCTTTGTAGTATCATCATTAATTAGGATAATCAAATTTCTCTTTCATCTTCATTCTGTGATTACTAAGCCATTTTGTCAGGCACACACAATTCATTCATTATTATGAAAAAATTTATTTCTTATAAACTTCAAACAACATCTTCCTTATCTTCAATAGCACATAGTCTATTAGGAAACAGATACCATTTTCCACACTGAATAAGTATAATTCAGAAGGACATTTCTAAATAATACCTCATCTGGTTTTATGTTCAGTCTATCCTATTTCAATGCTTCATTTGACTGGAATCTACAAAGTGATATAATTCATCTTTAAAGTTAGGATAATTTTCCTCTTCTCCTTTGGAAAGTCCTTTTGATGGATATATTCTTGTCTGAAAGTCACTTGGCACTTTTGAAAAATTCAGTGTTGGTTAAGTCTTAGTTAACATTACATATGCATATTTTTCTTATTAAGAAATTAGTGATAATGAGTGTGAACGATTAGACTAAAGGGAAAAACTGCCTCTGATAAGGAGATCCCTTTCACCTTATTTAAATTTTAATTATAAAGTTAATTTTACAGTTTTAATATTTTATTGTGAATCACCTATTTTTTTTTGTTTAATATGGTTTAGTGCCTCGTAATTTGCGGACCTTGGATGAGAATCACCCTGAGGAATTTTTTTTTTTTTTGAGACGGAGTCTCACTCTGTCCCCCAGGCTGGAGTGCAGTAGCACGATCTCGGCTCACTGGAAGCTCCGCCTCCTGGGTTCACGCCATTCTCCTGCCTCAGCCTCCCGAGTAGCTGGGACTACAGGCCCCTGCCACCACGACCGGCTAATTATTTGTAGTTTTAGTAGAGACAGGGTTTCACCGTGTTAGCCAGGGTGGAGCCCTCATAATGGGATTAGTGCTCTTATAAAGAGACTCCCGAAAGGAATTTGCCCTCTTTCCCCTACGTGAGGAGTCAGTAAGAAGTGAGCAGGCTGGCCCGGGCATGGTGGCTCACGCCTGTAATCCCAGCACTTTTGGAGGCTGAGGTGGGTGGATTGCCTGAGGTCAGGAATTCGAGACCAGTCTGGCCAACATGGTGAAACCCCATCTCTATTAAAAATACATAAAAAAAAAATTAGATGGGCGTGGTGACATACACCTGCAATTCCAGCCTACTTGGGAGGTGGAGGCAGGGAAATTACTTGAACCAGGGAGGTAGAGGTTGCAGGGAGCCGAGATCACACCGCTGCAGTCCAGCCTGGGTGACAGAGCAAGACTCTGTCTCAAAAAAAAAAAAAAAAAAGAAGAAGTGGTCTCTGTGTTAGGTATTTGGAATAAGAGGCAGCAGTTAAGGCTGCCTGTTGTAACTCACCCTGACTGAGTTCAGGTCTCGGTTCTGTTTCTCTCTGGTGGAGTGACTGCAAACAGGTTACTTATCCTAAGCATCTCTTTTGGTATTTCCAAATTGGAGTTAATACCTGCATCACCTTCACTCAGTGGTTGGGAGAATTAAATGGTTATGGATCAATATGAGCTGTCCTTGTAGCAGTGGCCAGCATATAGTATGCTCAGTAAATGTTAGCTATTATTACCATCAAATGTAAACGTATCCATTTCACAGATGCCTGTATGAATGAGGAAAGAAATGAAAGATAAGAGGTTGCTGCCACTGAGAGAGAACAGAAGAGACAGATGCAGAAGAGATAGTAAAGTGGCCTGCAATTTTGTAGAAGCCCTTGGTTGAAATATATTTGTGGCATTATGAAGTGAGTCTTTTTATAGCACCAGTTTTCCAGTAATTTGCATAACATTAACTGTAATTATTACCGCTATTACTATTACAATGACTATTATTGTTTGGCTCTCTTCTAAACTAAATGAGTATCTGTTCTGGGAGGGCCTGACAGTTCCGATTACTGAGTTAACAGCTGGACCAGTGTTTGAAATTCTAGCATATACAAAAATAACAAGGTGTTATTTTAATGTATACTGCTTGGAGCTAATAGGTGGATGCTGTGGGGAGTCCAGTTTTCTTTGCTACGTCAAGGAACTTATCACGCATATTGTGAAAGGAAAAGCCGTGACAGGCACTGTCCAAAAGCACTTCTGTAGGAGAAATGCCTGCACCTGTCCGTCCCCCAGCAACAGGTGGTGACCGAACCCGTGAAATGTGGCTGGTGGGGCTGAAAACCTGGGTTTTTAATTGTATTTAATTTTAATTAATTCCACTCAGATTTAAATGGCCACAAGTTGCCTGTGGACGCAGGATTTGCCAGCACAGCTATGGTGCATGAAATCTGCTGTAGGAAGTCGATGCTCGAACGGTTTCCACGGAGCAAGTGAAGCTGAATGAGGGGCACAGAGGTGGGTTGTCATGCGAGGAAACTCCTGCTGGGAGGGGTCAGCTGGGAACAACCAAATGTCATCTTGGTGAATCCAGGCTTCCTTCTTACGGATGTCCTCTGAAAATATCGCCTTTCTCTGTCACATTTATAGGAGTATTTGGCTTGTATTTATTTACTTTGATGGAATGGATTTTAAAATGCCAGTTACAAGAAATGAGACACCGTTATCGACAATTTGATAGAACTCAATTTTTTTTTTCTTTTAAGAGATGGAGTCTCGTGCCCAGGCTGGAGTACAGTGGCTTGATCTTGGCTCACTGCAACCTGCGCCTCCCGGATTCAAGTAATTCTCCTGCCTCAGCCTCCCAAGTAGCTGGGATTATAGCCGCGCTGCCACATGGAGCTAATTTCTGTTTTTCTATTTTAGTAGAGACTGGGTTTCACCATGTTGCCCAGGCTGGTCTCAAACTTCTGAGCTCAGGCAATCTGCCTGACTTGGCCTCCCAAAGTGCTAGGATGACAGGCGTGAGCCATGTGCCCGGCCACGATTGTATTTGCATGTACATGTAATTGCAATTTGAGGGATTCAAAACACCTGAGAAATCCAACTTAGTCACTAGTTTAGTCTCTTCAAAGCGATGTTGTTCTTCTGCAAATATTGTCAATAAGTAATACTATACTAAGGTGTGGCTTAGCCATCCATTTTAATCAGGCCTCCTTTTACATATCCGAGGATGTTTCTGCCCTGATTACTTCATTTCCTAACTCTTCTGCCTCTGGAAAAACACGTCTGCAGTTTCCTCACCAGAACAGGTTTGTTCGGATGTTTAGATGGTTGTGTTGGCTTTGGACTTTTTATTAAAGTCTCATGAATTTCTTCCTCATGCCAAGATGAGCAACAAAGGTGGAAGTCTTTTTAACAAATTGAAAGACAGATGAACGAGAATGACATGGGAGGAAATGTTCCTCCATGTGACTGGGGCAGAGGGGGCTAGAGAGGGCATGGGGTACCTCCCACTGGAAGTATACTTGGGATTTGAACACATGTTCCAAGAGCAGTGGGGAACCCCTGGCATCTGTCCAGCATGGGGCGTCATCCTTACATTTCACTGGAGGCTGTTGAGCTTGAATTGACAGTGGGTCCTGCCTGCCCCGTGTGGGGCTTCTCCTCATAGTGTCAAAACATGAAGACCCTTGATCCACTGAAGCCGCCTTTCGCGCCATGGGGGGATGAAAGAAGGAGTGTCAGGGACTCCGGAGGGTGCTGTGGAAATGCTGGAACCTGGACACTGAACTACACTAAAAGGAAATGAAGACAGGAAAAATCTGAGCTTCAAAGCTGGCAGCTTGTAAACCACAGAGCAGGGATTTGAATACTTGGGTAAGACAGGTCTACACACTGCCTTCTGTGGCTCGGCCTCCTGAGAGGCTATTCTAGAATTCATGGCCTCCTGCAAGCACCATTAGGAGTGACTTTTGCACCCACACCAGCATTTTTTTTTTTTTTTGGCCTGAAAGCACCATCCTGTCACACTCTAGAAGCGTATTGTAAACAGTACATGCGAGGCAGGAGCTGCTTTCTTCAGTGGAAAAACCCAGGCTTGCTTCTTCATCTTCCGCTATATTTCTCTCAATCAAACTTCTGCAGCCTCCCCTGCCTTTCTTGTGCCCTTGAAATAACCTGCCACGGCATGAGCAGCACCTGGTTCCTTTAGGAAATTGATTATTCTTTGATTTCACACTCTCTTAGCTTCCTTTCTAGTTAGTGTGATACTGGTTGAATATTCCTGCCTTCCTGGCTTTTTTGTTTCATAATTCTCATTTGCACCGAGTTACAATAGTGAGACATTGTTCAGTAATATCTGGAAGTCTTTTGCAACAAGCTCCTTTTGATAATAGAATGCAAGGAAAATGGCAACTAAAATGTCCTTATTTAAAGTGGGTATTTTCTACTTTTGGTATTTGGTACAAGAATTTGATGCCAGAATGAGAACAATAAAATTACATGGAAAATTGTTATTATGAATCATTGAATATTTAATGAGTTAAGGAAATAAAACTGTCAAACACCAGAGCTGGGATGAGAAGCTGTGAAGGGAAATTGATAAAACCGGAAACCTGAAACGCTGCAATTCTGCTGAACGCCGCAGCAGCGGGCACAGCCCCTGAGTTTCTGCGGGTTCTCACCCTTACAAGAGAATGCCGCACTGCATGCGGTCTGGTGACTTTGTTGGAAACAGCTTCACTAAAGAGAGGAATAAGACCTTCCCTCTTAAGGTTTTTGTTGGCTCTTCTTGTGAACTTGGGTTTGGTGTTCAAGCTTAATAGCAGGGAATTAATTTTTTTATTAATTTTTATTGCATCCTTTGCTACAATCAAAGCTATGTGAAGGGCACTGACATGATCCACCGCATGTCACGGCATCTTCTCTTCCTTTCAGAGCCGAATGCCCTGCATCTTACAGAAAGTATATTCTAAATTCTTCGTTTCTGATAATCCAATGTCCTTTCCTATATTTGGCTGTGTAACTAGTGTTGAAGGGACTTCACTTCTCTCAGAATTTCAGCCTAAGTCACCAAAGTTGAAGACAATGTGTATCATTAATTTGTATCATTACCCTGGGAGTGTAAAGAGAGTGAAATGCTTTCCACTAAGAATTGGCCCTCATCTGTCTCCTGCCCAGATCAAATGATGACCGGGATCCCAGGAGCTGGAGCGGCTGTCTTTGTCAATTCAAGTGCTATAAGAGAATACTGTAGATGGGGGTTACAAATCTAAATGTAGCTGTCCGAGCTCAGGATGCTGGACGTCCGAGATCAAGGTGCCAGTGGGTTCCGTGTCTGATGAGAGCCAACTTCTGGGTTTGCCACCTTCTCACCTGGACGTCCGAGATGAAGCTGCTGGTGGTTCCGTGTCTGATCCAGGCCTGCACCTGGGTTTGCCACCTTCTCACCTGGACGTCCGAGATGAAGCTGCTGGTGGTTCCGTGTCTGATCCAGGCCTGCACCTGGGTTTGCCACCTTCTCACCTGGACGTCCGAGATGAAGCTGCTGGTGGTTCCGTGTCTGATCCAGGCCTGCACCTGGGTTTGCCACCTTCTCACCTGGACGTCCGAGATGAAGCTGCTGGTGGTTCCGTGTCTGATCCAGGCCTGCACCTGGGTTTGCCACCTTCTCACCTGGAAGTCCGAGATGAAGCTGCTGGTGGTTCCGTGTCTGATCTTCTCACCTGGAGGGGAGCAGGAAGTGTACTCTCTCCCGGTGTCCCTGCTTAGAAGGACACTGAGCCTATCACAGGGCGCCACCCCATGACCTCGTCACTTCCCAAAGGCCCTACCTCCTCATGCCATCCCATTAGGGGTTGGGGTTCCAACACATGGATTTGGGGGGACACAGACCTGCAGTCCATAGCATTCATCATCCAGTAATGAGCTGCTGGCCGAGGCAGAGTGTGCTTCTTCCCTTCCCCTAGCATCGGAGCTAAGTGAGGGGTCACCCAGCCAAAGATTCCAGGTGCCAGGTAGAAGGAGAGCCCGGAGCTGCCTCCGTAGCTGAAGGCAGCTGAGTTGTAGAAGCCCTCAGGGGTGTGAGTCCTGGAGCCATGGACTTTCCATCCTTGCAGTGGGGCAGGAGGTGGGGGAGATCTTGTGGAAGTGGAGGTGGGGGCAACAGGGACGGGGGACAATAGGCGGGGTCCCCTGCTGCTCCTGGTGCTTTAGGATGCAGGATTCCGAGGGAGCGTGGGTGCTGCAGCAGCAGCGGGGCCAGCCTCGGCTCCACTCTCCCTCCCTGGGGAGCAAGGTGGCTGGTAGTGGCTTCCCAGCAAGTCATAGTAAGTAGTTGAGGTGCAGGTGCCCACGGGGTTCTTAAAAGCAACTTCCACTCAATGAGGCCTCCTGTGCTGAGGTCCCTGGGGTCTTGAGAAGAGCCTGCGTCATTCCCAGCACGTGAGCCTGAGCGTGGGTCTCAGATGGGGTGGGGCACCAGTCTGGTGGACTCTGATCTCCAGGAGGGCCCAGGATCTTCCTCTGTCAGGTACTTCACCACAGCGCAGCCTGGTCACCCGCTGTAGGAAGTGATTCTCATTCCTGTCCCCATGACTGTGGGTGGGGCTATAGCTATTTTTAACAGGTAGAGAAGACTGGGAGTGAGCTATGGGACCCTGGAGGCTAAGTCATGAAGGCAGTACAGTATTCACTCTTTCTGCCAGGCTGCTCTTACTTGGAGCTCAGATCCCCCCATCCGCAGAAGGAGTCTGAGGACCTCCAGGACCCAGCTGTAGGGAAGCCCAGCTCCACAGAGAGGCCGCAGGAAGCATGGGGAACCATCCCCATCTTGAAGAGACGCTGAGCCTGGGAGTGATGAAGGCTCCAGGGACCCCAGCTCTGCATCAAAGTCACCCTCAGTCACCGAGTCTTCCCGGCCGAGGTCCGAGACAAAGCAGAGACCACTCTCACTGTGACTGTCCTGATGCCTCCCTTGCTGCGTGGACACCTGGACACCAACTCCTGCCTTCAGGTCATGAGGTCTGGGGGAGCTCCTTGTAGAGCTAGAGTCACCTTGTTAAGGCCTTTACTCCATTTCTGCTAAACGCCCTCTTCTCCTCCCTGACTTGGTAGAATTAAAAGCAGCAACAGAAAACTGTAAGTGTGGGAGTGAAATGGCAGAGCAAACCAGGAGCAGGCCTCCCCCTCCGCAGGTCTTCAACAGATTCAGAGCCGAACTGGGGATGAGAGAGTGGGGAGGAAATAGGAGATGCTTTGGCTGGCTTTGAGAGTGATATTTTAAATGATTTAAATTACTAAAGTAGGACTCACATTTTTACTGAAAGGTGATCAGAAAGCTGTAAGTTTTATCCCAGATGAACTCAGGGAACAGGAAGAGAAATTACTAAAGTAGGACTCACATTTTTACTGAAAGGTGATCAGAAAGCTGTAAATTTTATCCCAGATGAACTCAGGGAACAGGAAGAGAAGATACAAAAAGCCACTTTGCCAACAGGCTACTTTCTGAATGCATCCCACGGAACTCATAGAACTGGATACACTTCAGGCTGTTTTAGTTTCCTAGTGTGTTTAGTTTCCTAACCTACTTTTATCAGTTAGGTTAGCCCAGGTTCTGATGCATTAACATACAAACCCACACATCTTAGTGGATTAAAGAACTAAGCTGTATGTTTCATCGCTACTGCAAATGCACGGCAAGCTAGCTGGGGGCTGTGTTTATTGGAGTTTCTCAAGAACCCAAGCTGTCAGCGCAGCTACCACCTTAGACACTGAAGGTCACTTTGCCAGAAGGAAATAGACCTCTGGAGAGCTTCACACCAGCAACTAAATGCTTCATGCTCAAAATGACATGCAATTATTTCTGCTCACAATTTGTTAGGTAAGATTAATCACGTGGCACCTCCCAATCGCAAGAGATCACAGAGTGCAATTATGGCATGGCCAGGAAGGCCAAAATTTATAAATACTTGGTGAGCCACAGTGACCACCATAGCTATTCTAGGTTGGAGAGTTACAGCAAAAATAAAGAAAGCATATTTTATGGTGATTCTGAGCAAAGTGATGAGGCTTAAATGGAAAAGAAGAATGACAATTGTTTTAAATGCTAAAATAAGAAAGTTGGAACCTGGAAGAATACTCAGGGAGTTGCAGTGATTCAGGAAAATCAAAAACACACTGAGGAAAAGGAGTAAGTGTTGACATCAGTCCTGGGGGCAAAGCGAGGTGGGGGAGGAGGGGACAAAGGAGAGGGATAGACTTAAAACCTGTTACTGGTACAAAGTTGTCTATGATTATTGATACTTTGCATATCCACTGTTAGAATAATTTATTTTATTTAAAAAACATAGCTCAATACATTGTAATGATAGTGGGAAAATACCAGTTGAATTCTTTTGCCACATTCTCCTAACGGTGAAAGAGTATGTGTCTATACAATGGAAGATCAGGTTTTGGGAGTGATATTTTCATTTAGAGCACAGTTAGTGTCTGCTTATGAAAATGGGACTGAATCTATGGTGTGTTAGTTGTGAGGAGTCAAATTCATTACTTTTCAAATATATATATTTTTTAGCAAGATCACTTCTTCAAGAAAATCTAGCCCACAGAAAAGCAGAAGACTTGGCAAAGAACTCACCTGGATAAGGTGTGGATGTGAGTGTCACCCGGATAAGGTGTGGAGGTGGGTGTCGCCCGGATAAGGTGTGGACGTGGGTGTCGCCCGGATAAGGTGTGGGCGTGGGTGTCGCCCGGGTAAGGTGTGGGCGTGGGTGTCGCCCGGGTAAGGTGTGGGCGTGGGTGTCGCCCGGGTAAGGTGTGGGCGTGGGTGTCGCCCGGGTAAGGTGTGGGCGTGGGTGTCGCCCGGGTAAGGTGTGGGCGTGGGTGTCGCCCGGGTAAGGTGTGGGTGTGGGTGTCGCCCGGGTAAGGTGTGGGTGTGGGTGTCGCCCGGGTAAGGTGTGGACGTGGGTGTTGCCTGGATAAGGTGTGGGTGTGGGTGTGGGTATCGCCTGGATAAGGTGTGGGTGTGGACGTGGGTGTTGCCTGGATAAGGTGTGGGTGTGGGTATCGCCTGGATAAGGTGTGGGTGTCACCCGGATAAGGTGTGGATGTGGGTGTCCCCTGGATAAGGTGTGGATGTGGGTGTTGGGGAGTACGGGTGGGGTTCTGCATCACCCTTTAGTGCTAATTCTGCCTCCAGTTTCCCCTGCGCTTGGGCATCCCGGGCAGTTCCCTAGAGGTCAGGTTGAAAATTGCCAGACACCTTTTATACAGGGGAAAGCTGATGCCAAGAAATATTAAGTATTTTACTCAAGGCCAGACAGGTAATTAGTGGCTGATCTTGGACTATTGATTTCCAGCCCAGGGATTTTTTTCCCTAATCAAATATTAATAATAACTAGAGAATTGTTCTTTACTTTTCTATTATTATTATACTTAAGCAAAGATTTTTCCTTCAGCCCCTTTGACATAGTTAAATAACTAATGACTTAATTCCAGATGTAAAATCTTGGGGAGCATTCTTGGTGTCTCTAGCGGCTTCCTGACACTCACCAGCAATTCCTTCAGGTGGCTTTTGATGTTTTCTGGCTTCATTACCTCTTTGCTATCTGCTGATTTGATGAAAGGGCCACGGAGAGAGAATGACTTAGCAAGTTTTCTGACAGAGCTGGAGATTTCTTTTCTAACACCTTCCTAGTACATTCTGCTCCTCCGATTATGCCAGCTCCTTTATTCAGGCATCCGTCCTTGTCTCGCCCAATCAATGGAATTTCTCAATCAACGTTAGCAGGCTCACATCATTCGTTTCCATTGTGAGACTGCCTCCTGATTTCCATACTCATCTTCCCTCCATGGTGCTGAATGTTTCATGCATCGTCCACGGCTCTGTCCTGGGACACAGTCATGCAGTCCATTCTATTCTGCAGATCATTCTTCTGGAAACTTCTCAGAGCCTCACTTGCAGCTTTGTCCTCTGTTGAAATGAATTCCGCTTTTCTGATAACTTTGAAACACTTACAATAAGCAGTCATCATTGATCTTCCTCAAAATAAATTTTCTATATGGATTTTTTTTGACTGTGCACTACTTAAGATGCAATTATTCGATTGACCATACATGAATAGACTTTACCAATGGCACTAAAGAGTTTCTGAAGACACTATTCGAACTTTAGGAAGGTATAGTTGATGACCGAGACAGTCATATATTTTCCCTGATCTCAGCCCTGTGCCTTCTTTGATGAGCCCTTACATTCTCAGACATTGGGCAGCATTAAACCCTGAATGGAAGAATTATCTCAGGCCTATTCAAGTGGTTTAGTGGAGGTGAACTTATGATCCAGAACCTGATAATTTTGTCTAAGGACAACAGCCCCCATGGCCTAGGAGAACCAAGTTCTCTGTTTACGTGAACTGCTAGAAGCCACTTCTAAGTCAAGTGATGCCATGATGGTGCGATGAGGGTGATTTTAATGAGAAATTATATCTTGCTGACTCTTTCAGCAACCTTGGTATTTTAAAGGTCATTTGTATTTTCTTTTCTGGTAGAATTATCAGATCATTCCCACATGACAGACAGGTAGATAAAACACTTCTGCCAACAATGCATACAATACATCAGGGTAACTTTTCCTATACCTGTTGGCCATGTATATGTCTTCTTTAGAGAAATGTCTATTCAAGCCCTTTGCCTGTTTTCAAGTCCAGTTTATTATTATTATCATTATTATTATGTTGCTATTGAGTTTTAGGAGACCCTTGTATGTTTGGATATTAGGTAACTGGATATTAAGCTCTTCAAAGCTGACAGAATGAGTGAGGTCCTCCCAGGCCCCACCGTTGCTAAGGAAACCTCTGCCCCTGGCAACCACCATTATCCAAGCACCGGACAAGAGATCTAAGAGTGGGCGTCACTAATTTGCTTTCAGCCCTAGAGTGTGATCTGTGATGAGCTGCAATATATCCAACAAGTGTTTAAGCTCTGCCATGGCTGGTACGCATCTATCTGCACATGTAGGTTAAGCTGAAAAGCATACAGCATAGTTTAACTCATGCCCCAAATCTTAATTATTAATATATTTAATATTCTAGTTAAAACTGAATTACCCAGAGCTGCGTCTCACTTCATGAACACGCACATGAAGTGATGAAAGCATCCTTAATCATCAACTTCAATTTGTCTAGATTTGAATTTTTAAGGACTTTTTTTGGTAGCAGCACATTTCTTCTCCTCCCCCCCCTCTTCTTCTTCTTCTTCCTCCTCTTCCTCTTCCACATGAAAACTCAAGTAGAAGCTGGAGATGTAAGGTCACGACATCTGACACTGATTGGTTAAAAGCAGAGATTGGGCTCAGAGTCCTGCGGCCGACACCTCCTCACCATGTTCCACCCTTTTCTGCAGCAGTTCCTAAGGTACTCTGAGAACTTTCACGTGCCCAGGAAACCAGTTTCCAAAATCTTTGCTCTCGATCACAAACTGCTTAGGTGACTTAATGTGTGCCTGCAGTGAATCATGATTAAATCACGTGACTCTTGAAATAACGAAGCAGAAGAGAGCAATTCCAATCTCCCATTCTCTCATGTGGGCTACAAAATTTTGGGCTACATTAGTCTTAAAAAGCATATATTTAGCACCTGCTGTGTATGAGAAAGAGTGTCAGGGCTGTGGACACAATGTGAACAGGAGAGACACAGTCTCTGTTCTAAGAGGTCTTATAGTCCAGTGGAAGATTAGTGTGATATGAGGAAAATCAATTTAAAAATGTATTTTTTAAATGAGTGTTATGAAGGAATAAAATCGGGGTAAAAATAAAACCATAGACTAAGAGGTTAGGAAAAGCCAGGACATGAAAGCTAAACAGAGACTTACAGGAAGAGAAAGAACTGGTCGGCCGTTGGGGGTGGGGAGGATGGGCCTGGGGTAAGGGGGCCTCTCAGAGGAGAGCAAGCACTGGTGCCACTGAGAGGGAGGAGCCCTGCTGTGTTTGAGAAGCTGTGGGGGTGTCCTGATTGCGGCTGTGATTTGCATTTCCCTGACGATGAGTGATGTTGTGCAGCTTTTCTTATACCTGCTGGACATGTGTATGTCTTCTTTGGAGAAATGTCTGTTCAGGCCATTTGCCCATTTTCAAGTAAGATGATGACGATGATAATGATGATGATGATGATTCTGCTATTGAGTTTTAGGAGATCCTCATGTGTTGGGACATTGTCCCTTTATCAGCTGTATGGTTTGCAAGTATTTTCTGCCATTTTGTAGGTTAGCTTTTCACTCTATGAATTGTTTTCTCTGCTGTGCAGAAACTTTGTAGTTTGATGTAGTTTTACTTTGCTTTTGCATTTGTTTTTGTTGCCTGTGCTTTTGATATCATATTCAAGAAATTGTCAAGACCAATGTCATGACACTTTTCTCCTACATTTTTCTAGGAATAATGGCTATTATCAGAAAACAAAAGATAACAAATGTCGATGAGGAGGATGAAGAAAAATCGGAACGTTGTGCACAAAATGACTCAGCCACTGTGAAAAACAGTAAGGCAGTGCCTCAAAAAATTAAAAATAGAGCTATTATACGATTCAGCAATCTCACTTCATTTCTGGGGGTGTATCCAGAAGAACTGAAGTCAGGATCTTGAAGAAATATCTGTTCTTCTTTATTTATTGCGGCATAATCTATAATAGCCAAGATATGGAAACAACTTAAGTGTCCATTGATGGATGAAGAAAATGCAGTGTCTGTGTGTATGTGTGTGTGTGTGTGTATGCGATGGAATATTATTCAGCTTTAAAAAAGAAGGGAATCCTGCCATGTGGGACAACATGGATGAACCTGCAAGATGTGACTCAGCAAGACACAGAAAGATAAATACTGCATAATCTCACTTATATGAGGTTTCTAAAGAAGTTAGATTCAGAGAGTAGCACGGTGCTTGGCAGTGACTGAGAGGAGGTGGACTGAGGCATTTCTGTTCAAAGGTATAAAGTTTCAGGAATAGAAGATGCATAAGTTCTAGAGATCTGCTGTGCACCATGCCCGCAGCTAATAATACTGTACACTTAAAGATCCGTTAATAGGGCAGACTTCAAGTTTAGTGTTCTTACCAGAATACAAGAAGCAGGATAAGGAAGGAGGCAGAGGGAGGGACAATGGAAAGAAGGAGGGGGATGGGAGGGGGAGGAGGAAGATGGGAGAAGGAGGAGGAAGAGAGGAGGAGATAGGCAGTGTGTGTGGAGTTTCCTGAACAAAGAGTGCAGGATCGAAGATAAATTTAGAGAGACTGACAAGGATGGAGTCTCAGGCAGCTAGAATGGAAAGGTTTCAGGTATGGGAATGTTGCTGTTTAATGTATTCTTAAAAGATGTGCTCTGATTCTGCAAGGTAAATAGATTACATGATGGGAACCATCAAAAATAAAAGTAGGGGAGCCAGAAGTGCATCGTTTTAACCAGCAGAGCAGTGGCCATCTGATGTGGCCTGTCTTAGGGAGGGATTCTACCTCTAGACTTGTAGACATGGTGCAGAGACAAGAGAACTTTGCTTTCTCCTCTCTGGAAAACTAAATGTTAACAAACTTAAGTTGAATAAATAAAAAAAAATTACGCTTTCAGAAAGCATATGGGAGGGAAGACACCTGTGAGAAAGCCCTGTGACACCAGCCAGAGTATTATTTCAGGAAACATTGTTTGTCATACGATGGAGAAGGGCATGGCCTCTTTGATGCAGAAGCAGAAAACCAAGGCGAGAGATGAGGAGGAGGAGGAACAACAAAAGGTTTGAAGAGAAAAAAATGTTGTAACAATTAATGTTAGCAGAAATCACATTGCAGTGTAAGAGAAAATAAATGATGTAACTTCTAATCTCATGCTTCATCCACAGAATTAATGTCACTATGACTGTTAAATGGCATCTGTTTTTGAGTTATTATTTTGATGATAGTATTTTTTGAGTTCTGTTAAAGAAAAAAATTATTTCAACACTTGTTAGAACAGTAAGGAAACCTTCATTCAAGACTGCCTGAAAAATCAATATAATAGTAAAATTAACATAAGGAGAAGTTGGTTCATTAAAATACATCATGAGGTTTTCCATGACTATTAAAGTTGAATTTTAGGATGGACTCTGGGTTTTCTAGTGACTGAAACAAAGAGGAAAATATTGTCCCAGAAAGGCTTCCATTTTCCATAGGATGAAAGTAAAGATTTTCTAAGCATGAAGGCCCTACTTACTATCTGTAATAATTAATATTACGGCTGCATATTCTTCTTTACATACATTTGTAAAATAAAAGCTAATTCAAGCTTAAAAGCAATGATGCTGATTTAATATCATTGAGTCTTTCTTGATTATTATATAACAGGCTGAATCTATAGTTTCTCCTTCTATTAAGGGGTTCTATTTCTTATCAAATATAATATGATTTAGCTAAAAAAGGAAATAAAAATTCAACTTGGATCGATGTTAAAAAATTTATATTTTAAATCATTTCTAATTATAACATATTATGAAGACAAAAAATTCATCCTCGTTCTTCTTTTTATCATAAGTCTATCACATAACAAATCAGATGTGTTCATGTCTCTTTGTTTCAGCAACCCAGAAACTCAGAATCATTTGAAATGCCACTTCAATAGTCACAAATGTTTTTAGGTGTATCTCTTTTTGCAACTGAGAAAAATGATTTTTCCTCTTTAGCTGCGTGATGTGATGGATTACACTGACTATTTTCAAATTTTAAACTAGGCTCACATGGCAAGTAAATGCTACTTTTTTAAGGTTTCTAATTATTTTTATGCATTGTTGGGTTCATTTTGCTAATATATTTCTGATTATTTGCATCTATGGTCAAGAGTGATGCCGGTGTGGATTTAGCTTTTCTTGCATTGTGTAACTGATTTTGACATCAGGATAATGCTTGCCTCATAGAATAAGTTAGAACGTGTTCCATCTGTTTTCCCAAATTTCTGGAAGAAATTGTTCAGTACTGGAATTATTTCTATATTAAATCTTTGGTAGAATTCACCAGTAAAGCCATCTGGGCCTGGTGTTTTCTTTTTTGGAAGATTATTAATTATTAATTCAATTCATTAATATATATTGGTCTATTCACATTGTCTGTTTCTCTTTGGGTGAGTTTTGGTTGATTGTCGTTCAAGGAATTGGCCTATTTTATGTAAGTTATCAAAATTGTGGGCAGAAAATTGTTTGTGGTCTACCTTTATTTTCCTTTTAAGGGCCATGAGATCAGTAGTGATGGCCCCATTTTCATTTTTACGTTGGTAATTTACCATTGGTAATTCTCCCTCTTTTCTTGTGAGTCTAGGTAGAGGTTCATTGATTTTAATGATCTTTTCAAACAACCAGTTTTTTTTTTTTTTCTGAGACAGGATCTCGTTCTTTCACCCAGGCTGGAGTGCAGTGTCAAGATCACAGCTCAATGATGCCTCAAACTCTTGACCTCTAGTGATCCCCTGTCTCGGCCTCCCAAAGCACAGGGGTTGCAGGTTCGAGTCACCATGCCTGGCCTTCCAGCTTTTGTTTTCTTTGATTTTCTGTATTGTTTTTCTACTTTCAATTTTATTGGCTTCTGTTATAATTTTTGTTACTTTTTCTTCCAAGTACCTTAGCTTTAAATTGGTCTTCTTTCCTTAGTTCCCTAAGGTTGAACCTTAGGTTATTGATTTTAGATCTTTGTTATTTTCTAATGTATACATTTCATACTAAACATTTTCTTCTGATCACTGCCACACATTTATGTAAGTTTTTCTTTAATAATTTAGATCACATATATTTTAATTTATCTTGAGACTTCTGCTTTGACCCATAGGAGTTACTCTGTTTAGTTTCTAAATATTTAGGAATTTTCCAGTTATCTCACTGTTATTGACTTCTACTTTAATTCCATTCTGGTCTGAAAATACATCTTACATGAGTTTTTTAAATTGTTTGTTTTATGTCCCAGAATATGGCTTATCTTGGTGAATATTCCAGGTGGTCCTGAGAAGAGTGTGTATTCTGCTGTGGTTGGATGAAGTCACCATAATGTCCCATTACTTGATGGTGCTGCTGAGTTCTCATCTGTGTCTTTCCTGAATTCCTGCCTGTGGGCTCTGCCCATCTCTGATAGTGGACTGCCACAGTCTCCAGCTATTGTAGTGGATCCATCTATTTCTTGTTGTAGTTCTTTGAGATTTTGCCTTATGCATTTTGGTGCTCTGTGCTTAGGTGCCTACAATTTAAGGATTTTTATGTCTTTTTGAAAAGTTGACCCCTTTATTATTATGTAGTGCTGTGCTTTATCCATGTTCATTTTCCTTGCTCTGAAGTTGGCTCTGTGTGAAATTAACATAGTTCCTCCAGCTTTCTTTTGATTAGAGTTACGATGGTATATCTTTATCACTTTACTGTTAACTGATATAATTCTTTATATTCCAGTGGAAGTCTTTTAGATAGCATATCATTTAGTCCTTTTTTATTTTTTATTTTATTTATTTATTTTATTATTATTATTATTATTATTTATTTAAGTTTTAGGGTACATGTGCACATTGTGCAGGTTAGTTACATATGTATACATGTGCCATGCTGGTGCGCTGCACCCACTAACTCGTCATCTAGCATTAAGTATATCTCCCAATGCTATCCCTCCCCCCTCCCCCCACCCCACCACAGTCCCCAGAGTGTGATATTCCCCTTCCTGTGTCCATGTGATCTCATTGTTCAATTCCCACCTATGAGTGAGAATATGCGGTGTTTGGTTTTTTGTTCTTGCGATAGTTTACTGAGAATGATGATTTCCAATTTCATCCATGTCCCTACAAAGGACATGAACTCATCATTTTTTATGGCTGCATAGTATTCCATGGTGTATATGTGCCACATTTTCTTAATCCAGTCTATCATTGTTGGACATTTGGGTTGGTTCCAAGTCTTTGCTATTGTGAATAATGCCGCAATAAACATACGTGTGCATGTGTCTTTATAGCAGCATGATTTATAGTCCTTTGGGTATATACCCAGTAATGGGATGGCTGGGTCAAATGGTATTTCTAGTTCTAAATCCCTGAGGAATCACCAAACTGACTTCCACAATGGTTGAACTAGTTTACGGTCCCACCAACAGTGTAAAAGTGTTCCTATTTCTCCACATCCTCTCCAGCACCTGTTGTTTCCTGACTTTTTAATGATTGCCATTCTAACTGGTGTGAGATGGTATCTCATAGTGGTTTTGATTTGCATTTCTCTGATGGCCAGTGATGATGAGCATTTTTTCATGTGTTTTTTGGCTGCATAAATGTCTTCTTTTGAGAAGTGTCTGTTCATGTCCTTCGCCCACTTTTTGATGGGGTTGTTTGTTTTTTTCTTGTAAATTTGTTGGAGTTCATTGTAGATTCTGGATATTAGCCCTTTGTCAGATGAGTAGGTTGCAAAAATTTTCTCCCATTTTGTAGGTTGCCTGTTCACTCTGATGGTAGTTTCTTTTGCTGTGCAGAAGCTCTTTAGTTTAATTAGATCCCATTTGTCAATTTTGGCTTTTGTTGCCATTGCTTTTGGTGTTTTGGACATGAAGTCCTCGCCCATGCCTATGTCCTGAATGGTAATGCCTAGGTTTTCTTCTAGGGTTTTTATGGTTTTAGGTCTAACGTTTAAATCTTTAATCCATCTTGAACTGATTTTTGTATAAGGTGTAAGGAAGGGATCCAGTTTCAGCTTTCTACATATGGCTAGCCAGTTTTCCCAGCACCATTTATTAAATAGGGAATCCTTTCCCCATTTCTTGTTTTTCTCAGGTTTGTCAAAGATCAGACAGTTGTAGGTATGTGGCGTTATTTCTGAGGGCTCTGTTCTGTTCCATTGATCTATATCTCTGTTTTGGTACCAGTACCATGTTGTTTTGGTTACTGTAGCCTTGTAGTATAGTGACCCTTCATGCTAAACACTCTCAATAAATTAGGCATTGATGGGACATATTTCAAAATAATAAGAGCTATCTATGACAAACCCACAGCCAATATCATACTGAATGGGCAAAAACTGGAAGCATTCCCTTTGAAAACTGGCACAAGACAGGGATGCCCTCTCTCACCACTCCTATTCAACATAGTGTTGGAAGTTCTGGCCAGGGCAATTAGGCAGGAGAAGGAAATAAAGGGTATTCAATTAGGAAAAGAGGAAGTCAAATTGTCCCTGTTTGCAGATGACATGATTGTATATCTAGAAAACCCCATTGTCTCAGCCCAAAATCTCCTTAAGCTGATAAGCAACTTCAGCAAAGTCTCAGGATACAAAATCAATGTACAAAAATCACAAGCATTCTCATACACCAACAACAGACAAACAGAGAGCCAAATCATGAGTGAACTCCCATTCACAATCACTTCAAAGAGAATAAAATACCTAGGAATCCAACTTACAAGGGATGTGAAGGACCTCTTCAAGGAGAACTACAAACCATTGCTCAAGGAAATAAAAGAGGATACAAACAAATGGAAGAACATTCCATGCTCATGGGTAGGAAGAATCAAAATCGTGAAAATGGCCATACTGCCCAAGGTAATTTACAGATTCAATGCCATCCCCATCAAGCTACCAATGACTTTCTTCATAGAATTGGAAAAAACTACTTTAAAGTTCATATGGAACCAAAAAAGAGCCCGCATCACCAAGTCAATCCTAAGCGAAAAGAACAAAGCTGGAGGCATCACACTACCTGACTTCAAACTATACTGGTCCTTTTTTAAATTCACTTTGACAATTTGTGTCTTTTAATCAAAATTCATTGTCTGAGTCAAGAGGTTCAGCTGTGCCCCTGTGTCATGCCCTGCTCACAGTGTGTGTATATTCATTACCTCATGGATTTTTTAATGCTACAAGATGTTTGGGCTAATCACCACACCTTCACCACACCCATGACCACCACACCTGCACCACACCTGCCACCTGCACACCTCCTTAAAATACCTGCACCACAACTGCCACCTCCACGCCAACTCAAAACACCTGCACTACAGATGCCACCTCCATATCTGCTACCACCACAGCTCTTCAATACGCCTGTACACCTGTCACCTCCACACCTCCTCAAAACACCTGCACCACACCTGCCACCTACACGCCTCCTCAAAACACCTGTACCACACCTACCACCTCCACACCTCCTACTACCACAGCTCTTCAGTACACCTGTACCACACCAGCCACCTCCACACCTACAACCCCCACTCCTCCTCAATACACCTGCACCACACCTACTACTTTGTCTGCATATAAAAGGCAACTAATAATGTTCTGAGAGACATGAATAATCAAGGAACTCCCACATGTCCCTTCTTATTTGTGTAGCTTCTTTGTATGACCCAACCATTTGTGCTGAAGAGAATGACCTAGGATGAAAAGAAAAAAATGGTGAAACCCAAAGGTCTTCTAACAGGCAGAGGTGCCATGGCAAGATGTGTGGACATCACCCTTCCAGCTCCTTCCTTTCCTCCTCTTGCATTTTTCAGAGATAAATATTTGACTCTCTCTCTCAATGCATTGATCTGGGATTGAAAGTGAAGTTTATGTAACAGACAGCATGATCTTCACTTCTGTTTCAGTTTTATGTTCAGCTATGTTTCTCTGGTTTAATTGTTGTAATATCCCAAATTAGAACAAAAGTTCTGGTTTAATTTTTATAATATCCCAAATTAGAACAAGAGGACAGAATCTCTATCTTGGAAAAAGCTGTGCTTATGTGTGTGTGAGCACATTTGCTTATGTCATTTTCTTCACAAAGCAGGCAGAAAAAGAGGAAGAATTACATAGATATCTTATAAAACCCAGTGCTTGGTTTTTTTCTATGACAATAATTTTCTTGTCCTGTTATGTAAAAAAGAAACCCTTACTTTCCCAATGGTACTACTAGGTACTATGCACTAATTAAGGTTCATACATATTTAAACTATTCTCAGAGATTTTCTTTCAAAAATCAGTTAACTATGTTTGTAAAAGAGCTCCTAAATAGGAAAAAAATTTCTTTCATTGGAACAGGTTAACCTGCATTCACAATACAAATCCAACATTTACTGCGTGCCTTTAACCAAGTTACTTAATTAATCTGAGCCTTATTTTTTAAATATTTAAAATAAGAAAAACATTTCTCATCTTGAAAATTCTTGTATGAATTAGAGATAATAAATAGAAAAACTTTAGTGCTTATGGTAGCAAATGTGACGTACATAATCAATGGTTGTTATTACCATTGATGCTAATAGCATTGATAAAATGCTTCAAATCAATATACTTAAAAGGCTATTGAATGGTGATTTAAAGAGAAGTCATCATATTTGATTGATGTTATAGAGTGCCCAAGAGACCTTCAATTTTGTTATTGTAATTGTTTTAATAATACCACCAAATTGATCTGACAATATTGACTATGGTATTAGAAAGATTTGATTTTAACATAAAATTGTTGTCTGTTCCTCATGATGTATGGCCAGAAGCTCATGGGTGACTAAGAACATTCTTACTGGGTTTTAGTTTGTGTTTTGCATTTTTTGGTAAGTTCTCCTCTGCCTGAATTTCTCTCATTGACTTTTTTTTCTGTTTTAAAATATTATACATTTTCATCATGTAAATTTGAAAACTAATAAAAATAATTTTAGATCAATAACCTTATTTTTGGAATATAATTCCTTTCAGTGTTGTAATATGTCCTGAGATTTATGTGCTTAGTTTCTCTGAGATTCACCTTGGCCTCTTCCTGTTTTCCTGGATGCATTCTCATCTCTGGGCAGCGTCATCATTACCCAGAGCTGCAGAGAACAAGCATCTTAGGGTTGACTCGGAAGAATATTTTTTCTAGCTTGATTTTTTAAATGATAGGTAGATAGAGAATACACACACACACACACACACACACAATATATATATGTATATATGTATTAATATATATGAATGTATATATGTATCTTGATACAGTTTTACTCTGTGTCCCCACCCATATCTCACCTTGAACTGCAATCCCCATAATCCCCACATGTCAAGGGCAGGACCAGGTGGAGGTAATTGGATCATGGGGGTGGTTTCCCCATTGCTGGTCTTGTAAGAGTGAGCTAGTCTCATGAGATCTGATGGTTTGATAAGCATTTGTCATTTCCCCTGCTTGTACTCACTCCTTCCTGCTGCCGTGTGAAGAAGGTGCCTGCCACTCCTTTGCCTTCTGCCATGATTGTAAGTTTCCTGAGGCCTCCCCAGCCATGCGGAACTGTGAGTCAATTAAACCTCTTTTCTTTATAAATTACCCAGTCTCAGGTATTTCTTCATAGCAGTGTGAGAAAGGGCTGATACATATCTCCTCTGACTATTCCACAGGCATCTCAAAACTAATGTAGCATCTCTATCAGTGTGAGTTTTTAGATGAATTTCCTCAGAGGTTAATTTATTTCATTGAATATTACAGGGTTCCATCTCCCCTTTTCTTAGCTTTTCTTGCAGAGTATGAACTCTTTAAAAGTTTAATTATGGGACATTTTGATTGAAACATTAAGTAGCAGATTAAAATGAGCTTATGTTTAAATCTCCATTCACCTTACCTGGCTGTTGCTACCATCACTCTCGTTAGATCCATTAGAGAAACAAAATGGATTTTTTGTGTGTATCTGTTTTAAGCTGTCACAATTTCTTTGCTGCCTTGGAATAGCGATGGGTGTATTCTGCCTTTTTTTTTTTTTCTCCAAAACCCCAGGTACACACATTTTATCACAGCATAGTGCTCACTTCTACAGAGATAGGCTTGCACTCAAACATTCTAGCATCAAATACGGGCGTTTGCAGGGTAAGCCCTGGTTCTGTGCACTGTCAGCCAGTTTTCAGGAGACAGCAGATCACAATGGATCAAGTTACAGAAGAACTGTACCTCCTCTTCCAAGTCCCAGCTCCAGATTACAGAACCACTGTCGTGTCTCCCACGTGAGGGGAAGTGGTTTGAATGGTTGCTGGTGGCCTTCACTTGCGTGCTTGTCAGCCGCAACCTTTCCTCCACCCTGAGATGTTCGATTTTCCTTCCCTTTCTTCTGCTTTTCCAGTTCCCCACAAGGACCTCTCTGCATAGTTGGACCTTCAAACCCTTTTTAAGTACACGCCTGTGTTTCCGTTTTTACTTACACATGCCCAGAACTACACCTCTTTTCTCTTTAATATGTCCTCCTTCACCTGCTCCTTACTGCTCACCGTGGTACACCGAAGGCCTGATGGAAGAGTCTGTGGTCATCTCCTATGGCTCAGCTGTTCTGTATCGCTCACCCTGGCACACCAAGGGCCTCATGGAAGGGTTCACGGTCATCTCATATAGCTCAGCTTTCTCCCAACTCTGCACACGAAATCACTCACTAATTCATGTTAAATATCTCCTCAGAATGTTTTTACATAACTCTAATCAGTGTTCAGACCATGGTTCCAGTACATCGTATGTGGAATCTCTTAATAGCTCCCTTACTAATTTTCCAATCTTCTAGATCTATTTTCCCCTTATTATTTTCCTTCAAGTAAAAATCTTTCTAATGTTCAGTCTGCTTATATCCCGTCTGATATGGGGTAAATTCTGTCCCACCAAATTTAAATGTTGAAGCCCTAACTCCCAATGTGGCTGTATTTGGAGATGAGGCCTTTAAGGAGGTGATGAAGGCTCATTGAGATATTAAGGGTGGGGCCCTCGCTAGGCCTATAGAACTGGTGCCCTTATAAGACGAGGCATTGGATCTCTCTCTCTGTCTCTCTCTTTGTACACATAGAGAAGAAACAGGTACAGCCAGGTGTGTGTGAGTGAATATGACACAGTGAGTATGTGGCCCTCTGTAAGCCAGACAGCAAGACCTCACCAGGAACCAACTCTGATGACACCTGGGTCCTGGAGTTCTAGCTTCCAGGATTGAGAAATATGCTTTTGAGTTTAAGTTGTGCATCTGTGGTATTCTGTACAGCAATTTCCAAGTTCACTATGGGTCAGTGAGTCATCATTCCTGAGGTTGGCTCAGCATATTTTGTAAGTGCCAGAAGGTCTCCAAACAGCAATTAAACAATTCTCTCCTACAGCTGAGGGAAGACTGCTGAAAATAAGGCTCAAGATGTGGTTATAGGAGCCGTGGCTATATAAGGAAGCTCCATTGACAGCTGTCCTGCTGTGAGTCTTCTATCTCATAGGGAATGAATAGAACCCTGAAATAAGGGATGGATGATACCCTCAAACTCCCGGATTCCCCTGGACCCTCTGAGTCAGCAGATGTAGCCCAAACCTCTGCCGCAGAGACACAGCCTTTCTTTCCCTGGAGACTCTGCAGTGGCTGTTTAAATGGTGGATTACAATCATCAGTCCAAGATTCACTCCACTCTCCCTTTTCATCTGAGCCAGCACACAGGACGAAGCCTCCGAATGAGACCCAAGTATTGTCCTGATGGGCGTCCAGAAGAGGTGTTATGTGGCTCTCTGCTTTCTAGTGGGAATTCAGGAGTGGCTAATGATTTATGGGACCAAGGATGATCGTTGGTACTTTGCACACAACAAACCCATTGGAAACCCTGCTAAGATTGCCAGAGGCCAAAACCGCGACCTGCTAACCTCTGATTTGGCAGCTTCGCATAAGAGCACAGTATGAAAATACTGGAAACATGTTTAGATGATAAAGACAATGCCAGAGTCAAGCCTAAGAGTTATCAGTGGGGTCCACAGTGACCGACAAAGCAAACAAAAGAAGTGACATGTGGAGATCTCTAGAAAAATGGCAGAATTAAAAAAATAATGTAATGTTCCCATTATCTAACTTCAGTAATTATCAATATTCACAAATCTTGTTTCTTCTTTTATAACACGTTCATTGTTTTTTATTTATTTTAATATGTTAAAGCAAACTTCAGCCATCATTTCTTCCATAATTATTTAGTATTTCTAATAGATTAGTGCTTTTTAAAATAAGCATAACTACAATACTATCCTCACACTTAAAGTAAATAATTTTTTAATATTCTATATCAAAACAATTTTCACTTGGTTAGCATGTTTCTTAAATATCTTTCTTGTATGAAGTTCATTTTTTACTTATGCTCTGAAAAAAATTTCCAGTTGTTCTATTTTCATTGTAATCAACTAATGATCAGTGGTTTAAAGTGTTGTCAGTCTGACCCATCTATTACAGAGTTTCCATCTATCTTTTACCTAATTGTTTAAGCAACTCTGGATGATTGCAAATTTTATATATAAATAATAATATATTTTATTATCTGTATACTTGCAAATTTGTTGTAAGCTAATATATATAATATATATAACTATACGTATTTGTTATAAGCTAATTTATTATATATAACAAATTAGTTTATAACAAATTTGCAAGTACCCAAATTATTAGCTAATATATATTATATAGAAACACAACATATATAACGTTACATATAACATTATATATAACATTATATTGTTAAAGCAAACTTCAGCCATAATTATATTAGCTAAGCTAATATAATTACTTATTCTTTTATTTGCTGAGGTAATACTGTTCTGCAATCTCTGCTAATATGACTGCTTATTCTTTTATTTGCTGAGGTAACCCTGTTCTGCAATCTCCGCTAATATAATTGTTTATTCTTTTATTCTTTTATTTGCTGAGGTAACCCTGTTCTGCAATCTCAAGTTGGGCGCTTTGTAAGACATAAACAGACTTGCTAGTCTTGCTTTCAATGATGTTCTGCATGGGTGGGTCTTTTCTTAGTGCCCTGGAATAGTCAGTTTGGTTTCAAAATTGAGGATGAAACACACAGCATTGTAAAGACAAAATCTGATGCCACCTATGCCCTTAAGCATAAAGAGTCAAACGAACTGGAGGTCCCACAATCAATGTATCTCCCTCGGCAAACACAGAATCAAGGTCTAGGGAAGAAGACAGTAGCAGAGGAGGGAGAAAACCTGAGATGTCCCCGGGAGCATCCAAAATAAGAGTGAGAGGCTTTCCTCCCCTTCAGAGGGATGATGGAGGAGGGGGCCCTGTCCTAGCTGCTCACACTACAGCAGGCCCAAGGCAAGGGGACCTGGCATCTCACTCCCTGGCTTGGCAACCATCAGTGTGGAAACATCCAGGCTCCTTTTTACTGACCAATTCACAGGAAGTACTGCCACTTGGGTAAGGTGGTATCACAGGGCATGCTACCAGGCACAAAAGAGAGATTTACTTAACAATTTGGGGGGCAGTGATTAGAGAAAAATTTCAGAGCTACTTTGTGTAAAACATACCCAGTCAGGATAATTCGGCAAACCTTCCCACTAGAATGACCCATATCTAGATATGCTCAAGGGAGCTGGGGGCCCACGGCTCAGATTATCTGATGTTTGTGCCCCTCAAAAACAGAGTTCTTGTGGGAGAGCTTAGCTGGAGTAAGAATGACCTGTATGCTTCATATACATATATCTTCAAATTTCATATGAAGGCATTACAGGCTTATTTTTTAGTTGATCACAGCACAGAAGAGAATATTTGGTCTAATCTTTCAAGAAATAAGAATACAGAAAAAGAGGGATTAAGTTTGGCAGACATAAATGTTAACATCTTTGAAAAAAGTAACATGTCCCATAGAAAAATTTCAAATTTTGTATATTTTACAGTATATGTTCTCTACTGCAAAACAGCAGCATATATAGCATGAATGTTTACTTTTATGTATTTAGTTATTTATTTACCATGACAGGGTCTTGCTCTGTCACTCAGACGAAAGTACACTGGTACAATCCCAGCTCACTGCAGCCTCAACCTCCTGGGCTCAAGCAGTCCTCCCACCTCAGCCTCCTGAGTAGCTTGGACCACAGGCACGTGACCACACCTAACTAATTTATTGTTATTATTATTATTTTGTAGAAAAAGGGTTTCTCTACGTTGCTCAGGCTGGTTTTGAACTCCTGGCCTCAAGCAATCCTCCTGCCCCCAAAGTGTTGGATTTCAGGCATGAGCCACTGCACCTAGCTAGCATGTACATTTATTACCCTAAATGCTAAGGAACTATATAACAACTTCAAGCATTCTTGTTGAGCAATGAGAAATTCTATCTAAGAAGCCATCTGTTTTTAAGGCTGAGTGCTTAGAAATTATTCTAAAATAGTCAAGTTACATTTCCATCACAAGTAAGTACAGACTTATAATCATATCTTCTTAATGACTGAAGTACTTGAGGTTCATAGAGTAATTGCTCAGAAACTCCATTTCATTGTAGAGACAGCATAGATATTTAGGTTGATTTTTCCGTAAAGGATACAGGTATTTTTTGTCTGAATTTCTGATCAGGCTTACTTATGATTTGGTGAGCTACCTACAACTTCAGGGAGAATTTGGATTGATTAATAATTAGGCTTTCCCTGTGTTACAGCCCAAGTTGTTGGATAGGGAGCCCACCATCCCAGGTTTAGTATAAAGTGCCTGGCTGGGAAGGACAGATTCTTACTTAATGGCCTGGGAGGAGCAATGATGACACGGTGTGGTTTTCATGGATGTCACAAATAGAAAAATTACTTCTCAGTTCTCCTATCAGTCAATTTTTTGGTTCTTTGTTCAGCATAAAATGAAAGGCCCACTGTTGGGGATGGTGTGGTCCATTTAGAATATTTTTAGTATAATAAAGGGAAAATGTAGCTGCTTTTGGTAGTGAGTTATTTGTGATCTCTTCTCCTTAGTTCCCCTCTAGATATGAAATAAAATTAGAGTAATGGACATAATTAACTCTGAGTCTCATCTCAGAAGGATAATTTATTACCAGGTTAAAACCCCTTGAACCAGAACTCTAAGTGATTTGTAGTGATTATTATACAACACTTCCACAATTTTGCTGACCTAGTTTTCTTTTTAAAAAAGAAGGAGAGAAACTAAATTATGGAACAAAAATGAGCCTTACCTATTTCACTGATTGAACTGGTTTTGTCAGCCTATTTTTTTAAAGCACCTTAAAATCATTGCATTCTTAACTCATCGGCTATGTCAAGGTAACTAAGATTTTAGTACCACTGGTCTTTGAGATGGTGTTCAGAATGCCATGACAAAGTAGGTCAACCAGTTGTATTATCTGCTCCACCAGGCCCCTGGTTCTGCAGTGCAACCTGAATCTTTTCTCAAGGAGGCTGTACTCAGGTCAAGAGGTGAAAAGCCAGAAAACAAATTTAGAAATGATATGAAATTCAGAACAAAATGTCCACGCCTTATAACACCTATAATAATAAAATAAAATTAAATTAAAATTATGATCGACCTATTAGTTTTCAAAGCATAGTGCTCAATATCCAAGCAAGGCTAAGGTGAGAACGCCTTAATAGCACGACAGCAAGTTGGGGTAACCAGATTGATTTCTGAGAAATTCAGTAACAGCACATTTTTAAATGGCAATATGGAACCAAGAATAAGGTCAATCCAAACCACATATGGAGAGAAATGGACAGACAGCTGGCATGAGTTCTATGCACCGTGAGTTCAATAAAAATGTGCACTATGAGGAGACTGTGGAAAAGCCTTATGAAGGCAGCATTCTAGCGTCATGGTTTATTTCTGTGCCTTGAAGCAGCCTGGAATGTGTTATAGAAAAAGTGGGGCTGGGCCCAAGATTTCAGTCTTCTGCGGGACCTCGTCCATTTACAATCGAGGACAGTCTTTTACTATTCTGTGTGCGCTGCTCCTGCCAATTTCCGTTCACGTCAGGGACAGGTGAGGGTACTCATTCTAATTTCCATGATTGGAATTGTTTGTATTCTGTGTCAATTACTATTTGGAGAACTCTAGAATTAAAAGCTGCAAATTGAAGTCCCTCTTCCCCCTTTAACATAATTGACTCTAATTATATAACTAATTTGAATTTTATTGCAAAAGTTTTCAGTGTAACTATTCAGAAGAGAATGATTATCAGCAAAGACAGAGAGGGAGAATGATAATAAAAATTCATCAGGGCGTCTTTAAGAATATTTTTTTCAAGCTCCTTTTCTGCAAAAAAGAGGAAATAATTTAGCTAATCTAGCTTCTATTTCTTGCTCTTCACAGGATGTTAATGCTCTAACAGGAGTTGGAAGGGAAATAAGAGAACTGGATTTGCCGCATTCCTAAATGTGATTGTATTTCTATTTCTTCTCAGCTTTGCCCTATTTCAGAGGTGAAGACAATTCTTTGCTTAAATTACTTTCCGTTCAGATCAATAGCAAACTGATAAGCAGGTGCCCGAGAGGCCCTGGATAGAGGAATGACTGCTGACAAATCAGGATCTCCAGCTTAATGACCTGCTGGGTTAAACATACAGAGAATCTGATCTATTCTGGCATATGGGATCTTTAACACCAAAGTGAAAGCTTTACTTTGAACCACACGGGGAGCACACAGCCACGGAATATACCAATAAACCATTTGCATAATTATTTTGCTCAAACCTTTTGCAGGCAGAACCCTGCAGCCTCAGCGGGGTCCTCTTCTTGGATATGTGCGAGGGATGTGCTTCCCAGACAGGTGGTGCTTGAGGGCAGAGCGCTAATGTCCATGTCTCACCTGTGTACTGTTCAGTGTTCAGAGGGTCTACTGTTCAGAGGGTCCACCTGTGTACTGTTCAGAGGGTCCACTTGTGTACTGTTCAGAGGGTCCACTTGTGTACTGTTCAGAGGGTCTACTGTTTAGAGGGCCCATCTGCGTGCTGTTCAGAGGGTCTGCCAACCTGTTTCCAGGGTGTGTCCTGTTCAGAGGTCTACTTTTCAGAGGGTCTGCCTGTGTCCTGTTCAGAGGGTCTGCCAACCTATCGCCAAGGTGTGTCCTGTTCAGATGGTCTGCCAACCTGTCCCCAGGGTGTGTCCTGGTCAGAGGGTCTGCCAACCTGTCCCCAGGGTGTGTCCTGGTCAGAGGGTCTGCCAACCTGTCCCCAGGCTGTGTCCTGTTCAGAGTGTCTGCCAACCTGCCCCCAGGGAATCTTGCCTAGTGTTTTGCAATCCTCATGCTGAGAATGAGTAACGAGCCCTTTTCTGTGCTTGCAGTGGAGTTATAGATTATTTTCTATATCCCTTAGCAGTGAATGCCTGAGCTACCATTCCTCTAAGGAATTGGTTTAATGCACACTACCAAAATGTGTTTTCCCATCCCTTGTATGATAGCTATTGTGTTATTTTCAACTGAAATACGTATTTTGCCTAAAATAAAGAATTGCTTTATTCTTATCTTATAAGCTCTGACATTTTCACTAGGAAAAGTTTTTTTGTTTTTTTTTTTTACTTAGTAATCTAATCTTTTCTTATCCTTGACACAGTCACGGAAAAATAAGTAACCCATATTTATTTCTCAGATCATCCATATAAATATTCTGGGCAAATAAATATTTTGCGGCATGCATCAAGAAACATTTTCCCAGGCATATTTGGTTTTTATTTGTTTTCCCAAATGTATAAAAATATTTTAATGAAGTGATTCTAATCACCTTCATATAACCACTGACATACAGACCTTCAGATAGCATTTACCTATTGTTTATTTAGATATTTGTTTTCCAATGCTTTTTTAACAGGGTTTTATGTGTCTTGCTTATAGGTGACAACGACAGAAAACCAGGCCTAGCAAGCAGTTTATCATGATTGAGATCTTTTGTAGTTGAAAAAAAAACTAATAAAAAACAAAAAATTAGGAAGGCATTTTAGGTATCATGAAATTTTGAAACGCATCATTCTATCTTCACCTCTAAAGATTTTGTTGGTAGTTAGGCAAATTATATATGCGCGTATTTATACATACACACACGTCAGGCAAATGCATTAGTCTGACAGTATTCTTAAGCTTGTCTTTCTTTTTCTTCTTTTTGGCATTGAAAACCCAAGTTTCTCTAAAATTATTGAAGCAGGGTCTCTGAGTAAGGATCCTTTCCAAAATATATACTCATTTAAAAAAATTTCATTCTGTTTACATTAATAAAAAGCAAAAGTTTCAATTACTGAAAGTATTTGAAAATTACCATTCTGAGGCAAGACCACTGTTTTTCTTTTAATACATAGGGTGTGGTTAAGCAGAAAGAGCGCACGAAGCATTCATTCAGCCCTCACCAAAACCCTTTGCACAACGTGGAAAGGGTCCAACCAGGACACTTGATTTCTAGTCGCAGATTCTTAGATTCCTTATTAGTAAAATACATATAATATTTTTTATTTTTCAGAAACATTGGCCAATTGAGGGTGGTGAAATACTATGTCATACACATAGAAGGCGCTTCGTAATGGGCACTTCTTTTTCATTATTACTTCACCACTGATTAAGGACCACACGTATATAAGCCTTTCTCAGGACGTAACACAGGCAACACGGAAAGAGCTGGCTTGCGAGCTCCCTGCTTAACAGAAGGCTCAGTTGCCCAAGTGACGAAGGCATTGTGGGGCACGAACCAGGCTTTGGTGAATTTATCTCATTATACACCAGGAGTTATAATTTAAAAACCAATATCATATAAAGAAGAAAAAAGATATGGTGAGATACAATACCATTAACACTTCTTCAGAAACGGATTTTAAAGCAGAACTTCCATGACTGTGAAATCCAACCGGGTGCACGACCATGAGGAAGGATGGCGAGGGAGGAAACCGCGCTTTGTTCTTGAGGTGAGCCGGGTGCGCGACCATGAGGAAGGATGGCGAGGGAGGAAACCGCGCTTTGTTCTTGAGGTGAGCCGGGTGCGCGACCATGAGGAAGGATGGCGAGGGAGGAAACCGCGCTTTGTTGGTGAGGTGAAACGGGTGCGCGACCGTGAGGAAGGGTGGCGAGGGAGGAAACCGCGCTTTGTTGGTGAGGTGAGCCGGGTGCGCGACCACGAGGAAGGATGGCGAGGGAGGAAACCGCGCTTTGTTGGTGAGGTGAAACGGGTGCGCGACCGTGAGGAAGGGTGGCGAGGGAGGAAACCGCGCTTTGTTGGTGAGGTGAGCCGGGTGCGCGACCACGAGGAAGGATGGCGAGGGAGGAAACCGCGCTTTGTTGGTGAGGTGAAACGGGTGCGCGACCGTGAGGAAGGGTGGCGAGGGAGGAAACCGCGCTTTGTTGGTGAGGTGAGCCGGGTGCGCGACCACGAGGAAGGATGGCGAGGGAGGAAACCGCGCTTTGTTGGTGAGGTGAGCCGGGTGCGCGACCACGAGGAAGGATGGCGAGGGAGGAAACCGCGCTTTGTTGGTGAGGTGAAACGGGTGCGCGACCACGAGGAAGGATGGCGAGGGAGGAAACCGCGCTTTGTTGGTGAGGTGAAACGGGTGCGCGACCACGAGGAAGGATGGCGAGGGAGGAAACCGCGCTTTGTTCTTGAGGTGAAACGGGTGCGCGACCACGAGGAAGGATGGCGAGGGAGGAAACCGCGCTTTGTTCTTGAGGTGAAACGGGTGCGCGACCACGAGGAAGGATGGCGAGGGAGGAAACCGCGCTTTGTTCTTGAGGTGAAACGGGTGCGCGACCATGAGGAAGGATGGCGAGGGAGGAAACCGCGCTTTGTTCTTGAGGTGAAACGGGTGCGCGACCATGAGGAAGGATGGCGAGGGAAGAAACCGCGCTTTGTTCTTGAGGTGAAACGGGTGCGCGACCATGAGGAAGGATGGCGAGGGAGGAAACCGCGCTTTGTTGGTGAGGTGAAACGGGTGCGCGACCATGAGGAAGGATGGCGAGGGAGGAAACCGCGCTTTGTTGGTGAGGTGAAACGTGTGCGCGACCACGAGGAAGGATGGCGAGGGAGGAAACCGCGCTTTGTTCTTGAGGTGAGCCGGGTGCGCGACCATGAGGAAGGTTGGTGAGGGAGGAAACCGCGCTTTGATGATGAGGTGAACCGCGTGCACGATCCCGAGGAAGAAGGGCGAAGGAGGAAACCGCGCTTTGTTGGTGAGGTGAGCCGGGTGCGCGACTGTGAGGAAGGATGGCGAGGGAGGAAACCGCGCTGTGTTGGTGAGGTGAAACGGGTGCACGATCCCGAGGAAGTATTGCCAGGGAGGAAACCGCGCTTTGTTGTTGAAGTGAAACGGGTGCGCGACCACGAGGAAGGATGGTGAGGGAGGAAACCGCGCTTTGTTGGTGAGGTGAGCTGGGTGCGCGATCACGAGGAAGGATCGCGAGGGAGGAAACCGCGCTTTGTTGTTGAGGTGAAACGGGTGCGCGACCATGAGGAAGTCTGGCGAGGGAGGAAACCGCGCTTTGTTGGTGAGGTGAAACGGGAAAAGGCGGTTTGTTGGTGAGGTGAAACGGGTGCACGATCCCGAGGAAGTATTGCCAGGGAGGAAACCGCGCTTTGTTGGTGAGGTGAGCCGGGTACGCGACCACGAGGAAGGATGGCGAGGGAGGAAACCGCGCTGTGTTGGTGAGGTGAGCTTCACATTCAGCGACCCGTTAGAATTCGTTCTGATGAGCAGGATTCTTTCACAGCGTTACATGAAGAGTGGGGCGATTGTACTTTGTGTTTCCTTTAGTTCCAGAGAAGAGTGATTTTTTTTGTATTTGAAATAAGTAAAGATTATATTACGTTGAAATGAGCATAATTCAGAAAAGAAGGCACTGAATTTATACTTAAATCATGGTCTGGGGCCTAAAATGCTTGCTCAAATAACGTAGCTCCAGTGCGTTTGAGGGTGTATACGTTTGAGAGAGAGTGTGTGTGTGTTTGAGCCTGTGTGTTTTAGTGTGTGTGTGAGAGTGTGTGTGTTTGAGCCTGTGTATTTTACTGTGTGTTTGTGTGTGTGTGTGTGTGTGAGCCTGTGTGTTTTAGTGTGTGAGTGTGTTTGAGCTTGGGTGGGTATGTATATTTGGGCGTGTGTTTGAGCTTGTGTGTCTGAGTGTGCGTGTGTGTGAGCATGTGTGTGTTTGAGTGTGTGTGTTTGAGAGTGTGTGTGTTTGAGCAAATGTGTGTCTGAGCCTGTGTGAGTGTGTGTGTGTGTAAGCCTGTGTGCGTCTGAACGTGTGTGCACTGGAGGTGGTTCCCTGAGTTTACAATCTCTCATTGGCTTATACTGTTAAACAGACAAGCAGCTACAGATTTTGTTTGTTCTTACATTTAGTATTTATTCCAGGCAACTGTGTCTAGTTTTCCCTTTGTTGTTGGTTACCTTTGCTGGACTCTGCTGTGACACACCAGACGTGCTAGCTGAGGAAGTGGGGTCAGAAGCAATATTCCTGAACTTTGGGGTCACCTCTCACCCACTGTTCTTCCCGGTGCTACCATAGCGTTTGCTCCACGAACCCTGAAGTCACTGATGGACATCACGCATTCCACTTTCAAGGATTCCTGTAAGCTTATGAAGAAGGACAAGGCAATATCATGGAATGTTGAAATACATATAGGTGATCTGACAAAATAGGGTCCTTTACAAGTTACCTTAGAGAAGGGAAAAATGTACAAGAGCATGTCACACATCTTTTTGGCTTAGCTCAGTCTGCAGAAAAAATTAAATTTCCTTTCCTATGACTTTTGTTGTAATCTATCCTTAGAGGAGAAATACACCTGAAAGCCAAGGGAAAGACCGCGGGTGTTGGAATCCACGTGACTTCCACGGTATTGAACGGAGCTGCCGGGCTAAGAACTTCCATTTCTTTTCTCAGGGAACTCCCATCTTATTTAAGGCACAGAATAAGGAGTTCCATTAACTTTAGACAGCTTGTTTTAAATCAAAAATTAAGAAAAAAATGATTGAAAACAAAGCCCTAAACTGGAACACATGAATTTTAAAATATATTTAAATTGTGACCATTGTGTTTAAACTGTGGTAGGGCTTGATTTTCCAAATCTCAGAATAAAATTTCTTAGCAAATTCCTTATAATGTCCTAAAAATAACCCATTAAAATCACATGTAGATCTGGTTGCCCCTGGCATTGGTCTGTGAGTTTTTGAATTCAGAGTCAGAAAACCTGGGTTTGAGTCTTAGCTGTAAGGTTACTGACTATGCAAGCTTTGTTAACGCGTTTAACCCTCTGTTCATCTTTTTCGTCAACTGTGGACGAGGGATTAGTACAGCAATTGAGTCACAATCTGATAAGATGTGTGAAGAGACTATGCGAGTGTCACGTGCTGTGCCCATCTCTCTTTCTTTTGCCCTGGACTGGTCCTTAGCCAGATGCTTGATTACATGTTAGATTTATTGGCTTGCTTTTCCATTGCCCCCCGTCCTTCCCCTAAACAAGTATAATGCTGCCATTGCTACTCATCCCTGCACCTTGCACAAATCTCTCTCTATCCTTGCAATGTGGATTTCAGTACCAATGACAGTGAGTGAAATTTCTCAGGTTGTTTATCTTTCCTGTACTTCTTAATTGTTGCACTACATTAATTAGAAAATAGAGGGCGAAATGATGGTCCTGGACCTGGTATCACAGGCTTAGGTTGAAACAACAGAACAAACACTACTGTGAAGTCATCCAGTCCAAGCTCTCGTATTTAGGTAGGAGAATATTGACTCTATCATTAACTCAGAGTTATTAAGTTAAATTGAATTAAAACGTTGTAAAATTCTTTAGGAACTCACTGCCTTCCTTTATCGGTGTTTTCACTATTTTCTGACTCAGAAGAAATATAAATGAGTGACCATGGTCCCTGCTCATTTACAAACTTGCAGAATTTTTTTTAAAGCACCAGGATGCAATAAAATCAATGTTTTGTGTACTGCTTAATTGTAACATCTAAATGAGCATTTAATGTACTGTGTTCTCCTACTTATTAATCAAATCAGTATAGATTAGGTTATTTGTGTTTTTTGCAGTTAATGAAAATGTCAAAAGAACCTTCAAACGTGAATGAAAATCCTTCCACTTCCTGTGCTGTGGAGAATTCCACTTACCACTCTGAAACCAGTGATTCTCAGAAGACCCTCTTTTATTCCTCTGACCTTTCAGATAGCCGGTGGCTGCCCTTTTAATGTATACTTTTCCAAGATACTGTTATTATTCTCCTTATTTTTTTTTCTTACCAACTTCTGTCATTCCTGTTCGGTAAAGTGCCCTTGTGTGATTTAATGTCTGGCAGTGGCCTGTGGAAACCTTTCGAGTCAAACTATCATTTTTTTTTCCTTGGCAATCTCCTATTCTTCAGGTTTTAAGCAATGACTAGTTTTTACATTTTCAGCACCTTATATATTTAATAGTGGATTAAAAATCCTGATGTGACTTTTGCTTTTGTCATCATGCATCTGTGGTTAATGGGCCTAATTTGTTTTGTATTGCAGTAATCTTTATAAGGAGGTTAGAAAAATTGTGCGGAGAAAACAATTGTAAAACAATGAAGCAGGAAGCCCTCTCCCCACATCTTTCATAGTGTGAAAATGCTAAGAAATGTTAGAAGCGAATTAGCCCTTAAATTGTCTCCTCATCCAGTCCCTCCTACTGCGTTATGGAGAGAGGACACATTTCCAAGACAAAAATGCTTCCGCTGAGGACTGTTTCTATACAAAAACTCACCAGCTTCCACGCAGTGTCTTGTCTTATCACTTCTGAACAGACCTTGGTGTTTGAAAGGGTTTAGAAATTTGCTTAACTCGCCATTTCCTGACATAATGAGGAAATCAGTGTGTCTTGCCTTTCAAAATGCGTGTGAGTTCAGAATAATTCAACAAGAGTATGCGATGATAAGCAGAAATGAGACTGCAAGAATGTGCTCATCAACTCAGAATCAGTGATAACTGACAGATAAAACAATGTTAATTGACTAAGGGAGACCCTACAACATTCTGTATCTAGAGGAACAAACTTTGGCATTTTGTTAAAGGTTGATTTGGCAATTTTGAGTGATATTCTAGGAAACACAGGTCTGCTTTGATGCCACTAAGACTTTGAGTAGGGACACCAATGACTTTCAGATAAACATATGCCCCTTTCCCTGTTTCCATCGTCTTCTACTTATTCGAATAGTTTAAGCAGGCAAGCTGTCTGCTGATAGGGTGCAAAAGAACAGACCTCTGTGACCTTCCAGGAACCTTAAATCATCTCTCTGCAGCGGGGAACCAAGGGGTCAGTGAGTGGAATTAACGCCAAGTGTGCGCTTGTGGCTCAGAGCCACTTCCCTTTGGGGCGAGTATATTCTCAGCATCCAAAAGAGTTCCCACCCTGGGCTGTTGTATGGATGAAAATCCGTCTTGGATTTTCTAATCCTCAAAAACTTGTTTCAGTGCACATATTTAAGATGAAATAAACACGATTGAAGAAATAAATCCATTCCTTAATTTTAAAAACTTATTGGCCGGGTGTGGTGGCTCATGCCCATAGTTCTAGCACATTGGGAGGCCGAGGCAGGTGGATCACCTGAGGTCAAGGGATCGAGACCAGCCTGGCCAACATGGAGAAACCCCGTCTCTACTAAAAATACAAAAAAAAAAAAAAAATTGGTGGGCGTGGTGGCATACGCCTGTAGTCCCAGCTACTTGGGAGGCTTAGGCAGGAGAATTGCTTGAGCCCAGGAGGCGGAGGTTGCAGTGAGCCGAGATGGTGCCACTGCACTCCAGCCTGGCGACAGAGCAAGACTCCATCTCAAAAAAAGAAAAAAAAAAGTAATATGTTTTCTCAGCCCCCGACCCCTGCACAATTCTCCTGTCAGCTTCCAGCCTTTCTCCAGGTCTCTCACACCTGCCACCTCTAAGCCCACAACTCCAACACAGCCTTCCTAAATACACTTCCTAATGTAGGACAGTCTTACATTTACCAAAAAGGTGAAAGGACAGAGAGTTTCCGTGAATCTCACATTCAGCTGTTTCTACCGTGAGTATCCTTCTTTGGTATAGCACATTTCTTACAATTACTGAATAGTGTTGTTTTCTACAAAGATGAATACTTTGTTATTTATTATTAACGAAATATCTGTGGTATTCAGATTTTCTGAGTTATAGCTTCATCTTCCCTCTCTCTTCCACATTATAGTTAATCATCTTGGCTCTCTAGCATCCTCTTGGCTGTGGCAGTGTGTGTGTGTGTATGTGTGTGTGTGTGTGTGTATATATATATATATATATACACATTCTACAAAACACCTGACCAATGCTTCTAAAACTATTAAGGTCATGGAAGACAAGAAAAGTAAAAAAAAATCTAATACATATTATATATTATAATCTAGTCTAATATATATATAACCCAATATATATTTGTTTTACTTTTTTTGTCTTCCATGACCTTAACAGTTTTGAGGAGGGTTGGTCAGGTGTTTTGTAGAATGTCCCCTCAGCTGGGAGTGTTCTGATGTTTTTAGACTAAGGTTAGATGTTTTGGGGAAGAATAGAGTCCAACATATTCATTAGTCTGACTGGTGTTGAGTTCTAGTTCTTGAATATTGTAGTCCCAAAGAATAATCTCCTAGTCCCAGAATTTTGGGGTACAGAAGCCAATAGATGGTCATCACATAAAAGGAAAGCCGCAGCCGGGCACACTGGCTACACCTCAAATCCCCACACTTTGGCAGGCCAAGGTGCGTGGATCACCTGAAGTCAGGAGTTTGAGACCAGCCTGGCCAACATGGTGAAACCCCATCTCTACTAAAAGTACAAAAATCAGCCGGGCGTGATGGTGGGCGCCTGTAATCCCAGCTACTAGGGAGGCTGAGACAGGAGAATTGCTTGAACCCGGGAGGCGGAGGTTGCAGTGAACCCAAATCGTGCCACTGCACTCCAGCCTGGGCAACAAGAGCAAAACTCCATCTCAAAAAAAAAAAAAAAAAAAGGAAAGCCACATCTCAGCACATCCCACACTGACACTGAGGTGGGCAAAGGCCTGACAGAGGCACCCCAGTCAGACGCCCCCAGGCTTCCTACTCCTGGGTTCACGTTCTGTGTAGTCCCCTGTGCTGTGTGCAGCCTGAGGTTGTGAATATCATGGAATGTCACTGTCATGAGTAGGCTACTATTCAGTTCATCAAAAGGGAGATTGTCCTAGTCTCACCAATCTCATCGGTGAGTCTCTGGATGGGACTGCACCCTTCCTGAAAAAGGAATTGGAAACAAGGGGGTCACACGGAGGAGCCCATGTGGCACGGAGCTGGGTGTCCTCTGAGAGCTGACATGGGACCGTTGCTGAGCCAGCGAGAGGGCAGTGGCCTCGGCCCCACAGATGAAAGGCAGTGATTCTGCCGACAACCAGCTGAACGTGAATGCGACCACCTAGCTCCAGAAAGAAACAGGCCGGCTGACACCTTGACTGCAGCCAGGCGAGACAAGAGCACAGGGCCCAGCTCGATCATGGACAGAACTGTGGGAAAGTATATTGCATGTAGCCTAAGCTTCTACAATGGTGGTAATTGGTTACACAGCAATAGAAAACAAACACAGACATACAGAGGCATCCCAGTCACACTCCCCATTTAGGGGAAGCTCTACAGGAAAACTGAAGTAGGGAATTGGATACACACCATCTGTGTCCTTTTTCACAAGGTGGGGGTTTAACCGGCTAGATTTGAATCCAAGAAAGTAATAAAAAATGGGTGGGCTTGGGTTTGGTCCAGAAAAATATCTGTCTTTGCTTCGTTTCCATGTATTTAAAACATACATCGGGTTTTGTCTACGCTATGTTGATGTTTTTGAGGGCAGAAATTACTGTCTTTCTTGGTAGTATAATAAAATGGAAGGAAAGCTTTCATTCAGATTTCAGTTTGGAGACCAGGTCAGCTGAACTTTGGGTCAGAGTTGCAGTTTGGCTCAGTTTCCTTGGGTATATTCAATTCCTTAACAGCAAAATTCATTAAAATTCCTAAAAAAATGGATTATCTTTTCCGTATCTGTGAAGTATCATGAGGGTTGTTTGGATTTAAGGTGAGAGAAACGTGAGGAAAGCAGACGCCCTTCCTCTGAGTCACCTGGTAAAGGGGCCCCCACAGATCTGTGATGAGAATATGGAAGCCACTGTCTTCAGCTCCTATCCCTGGCCACTGTCACAAAATAAGCCCGCTAAAGGGTGTAAGCGAAGGCATCCAGGGGAAGGCGTGGGGAAGGGTAAATGAATATCAGCCTTCCAGGAGGGCACTGGATGGACCTCATGGAAGTGAGAACTGCACTGAGTCATCGGTAAAAAGATTGATGACTTCTTTAATGCAGTCACATGCTTGCCAAAGACTCAGAAAATTAAAGTTACTCATCCAGCACTTTGCTGAGAAAGTAGTAATTTTATAATTTTAATTCACTGGGTAAGTTTTTGACTCAATGTTACTTCAGAAGGGTCATTTATATGATATCAAAGAAAAGTGTACTTTGCAAAAACCCTCTCAAAATAGAAGCATTTTTTACCAGAAGTGTCAGGGGTCATTTGAAAATGCACTCAGTAAATATACCAAACATTTTGACAAAGAAAATACGTTTGCATTTTTTTTGTGTGTGTAGATGTAACCTGTGTGGGTATTTCCAAGCTTGTAATTAGAAAGATTTGTCACAACATAAATTGCAGGATCTAACTATGGGTACTTCCATACTTAATTGTGACCTTATACATGTCCTGTTACTTATTCTAGGAAGTAAAAATAGAACATATATTCCAAAAATAACAAATAGCAGGCAAAATTGCAGATATACTCTTGAAATCACTCAACTGTGAAAATGGTTGACAAGCCAATGAATATAGTTTAAAGACCCAAGAAACCAATTATAATAATTTTTCAGTAGCTTTTTGAACTATTTAGTATCTGTGAGCAACAAAACACAGCATATATCAATGAGAAAATTGAAACGTTTCTGCTTTAACACTTTAGTTGTTTGTATTTCTCACATTAAAACTGGAGGCAGAAATGCTTGTTTCTGACTTACATACAACTTTCAGTTTCCACAGTTATTGTAATACTCTCATATGAAAAGAAAAATATGGCATATAAGAACATTTATATTTTCATTAACGATATTATCAATATGAATAGACAGAGTCCTGTCTGTCTGATTGGTTCAATGTGCCAATCTTCACCTCAAGAATAAGAACATAAACATTGCTGGTCCCCCTTTTTGGCTTGGGTGGTCTAAGACCTCCCTGAGGCACACGGTGACACTTGGCATGGTTTTGACAAATTAGTTCATGGAAGAAACACCTTTCATGGAAAGTAAACAAGTGACAGCTAATGATAAATTTCTTTGGAGGTTTACACACACACACACACACACACACATGCTTATGGGAAATAATTGCACCGTGGGTATGTTTGTCTCTCTAAGATTACATCTATTTCCTGCTGCATGGTATTACACAGGAATTATTAACAGCAAGAGTTAACATTAGCCAGATATAAAAGCAACTGCCAGTCAGGGTGTCCATGGGCTGCCTCTGCCGTCCTCAATCTCACTGCCTCTGTCTTCACATGAGCCACTGGCACACGGGCAGACAGTGCACCCGGGGGACTCTCTTCCCTAACACTGTCCCTAATGCTGTAGCAGGGAGGCCATGGAAAACCACCCTGTCAATACCAATGGAGTGATCTCCATACCCACACCTAGATCCAGAGCCCTTCAACATCATCAGTGAGGACATTTCAATACCTTTAAGAACATGGGATGGCAACCAGGTCATTTCTTCATTTGTTCAACTTATAATTGTAGCATAGCTAGTACATTCCAAGCACTGCATAAGACACTATGGTTTTACATTTGAGTACGAAAAAGCTCTTGCTGCACAGAACTTACTGACTCCCTGATCTCAGAGAAAACCTGACCTTGATTACAAAACAGGGTCTTTTTTTTTAAATCTTTTGAAAAGTTCTCTACCCAGAAAAATCCACTTTGCACTCATGGTAAATCTAATCCTTATAGGATTCCTCTATTATTTTTATAATCTGTCTGGTGCTTTTTCATTTTCCTTCTTGGTCCTGCAAATATAGGAATCCTTAAGCATTCTAACTACATAGAAAATAAGGTTAAAAATAAAGGACCTCTTCAAGGAGAACTACAAACCACTGCTCAATGAAATAAAAGAGGATACAAACAAATGGAAGAACATTCCATGCTCATGGGTAGGAAGAATCAATATCGTGAAAATGGCCATACTGCCCAAGGTAATTTATAGATTCAATGCCATCCCTATCAAGCTACCAATGACTTTCTTCACAGAATTGGAAAAAACTACTTTAAAGTTCATATGGAACCAAAAAAGAGCCCGCATCGCCAAGTCAATCCTAAGCCAAAAGAACAAAGCCGGAGGCATCATGCTACCTGACTTCAAACTATACTACAAGGCTACAGTAACCAAAACAGCATGGTACTGGTACCAAAACAGAGATATAGATCAATGGAACAGAAGTGAGCCCTCAGAAATAATGCCGCATATCTACAACCATCTGATCTTTGACAAACCTGAGAAAAACAAGCAATGGGGAAAGGATTCCCTATTTAATAAATGGTGCTAGGAAAACTGGCTAGCCATATGTAGAAAGCTGAAACTGGATCCCTTCCTTACACCTTATACAAAAATTAATTCAAGATAGACTAAAGACTTATATGTTAGATCTAAAACCATAAAAACCCTAGAAGAAAACCTAGGCATTACCATTCAGGACATAGGCATGGGCAAGGACTTCATGTCTATAACACCAAAAGCAATGGCAACAAAAGCCAAAATTGACAAATGGGATCTAATTAAACTAAAGAGCTTCTGCACAGCAAAAGAAACTACCATCAGAGTGAACAGACAACCTACAGAATGGGAGAAAATTTTCACAACCTACTCATCTGACAAAGGGCTAATATCCAGAATCTACAATGAACTCCAACAAATTTACAAGAAAAAAACAAACAACCCCATCAAAAAGTGGGCGAAGGACATGAACAGACACTTCTCAAAAGAAGACATTCATGCAGCCAAAAAACACAGGAAAAAATGCTCATCATCACTGGCCATCAGAGAAATGCAAATCAAAACCACAATGAGATACCATCTCACACCAGTTAGAATGGCGATCATTAAAAAGTCAGGAAACAACAGGTGCTGGAGAGGATGTGGAGAAATAGGAACACTTTTACATTGTTGGTGGGACTGTAAACTAGTTCAACCATTGTGGAAGTCAGTGTGGCGATTCCTCAGGGATCCAGAACTAGAAATACCATTTGACCCAGCCATCCCATTACTGGGTATATACCTAAAGGATTATAAATCATGCTGCTATAAAGACACATGCACACATATGTTTATTGTGGCACTATTCACAATAGCAAAGACTTGGAACCAACCTAAATGTCCAACAACGATAGACTGGATTAAGAAAATGTGGCACATATACACCATGGAATACTATGCAGCCATAAAAATGAAGAGTTCATGTCCTTTGTAGGGACATGGATGAAACTGGAAACCATCATTCTCAGCAAACTGTCACAAGGACAAAAAACCAAACACCACATGTTCTCACTCATAGATGGGAATTGAACAATGAGAACACATGGACACAGGAAGGGGAACATCACACTCTGGGGACTGCTGTGGGGTGGGGTGCGGGGGGAGGGATAGCATTAGGAGATATACCTAATGCTAAATGCGGAGTTAATGGGTGCAGCACACCAACATGGCACATGTATACATATGTAACAAACCTGTACATTGTGCACATATACCCTAAAACTTAAAGTACAATAATAAAAAATAAATAAAAATAAAAATAAAAACACTGCAGTGAGCTATGATTGTGCTACTGCACTCCGGTCTGGACAACAACAGTGGGAGTATGTCTCTAAAATAAATAAATACAAACAAAATGTTAGTAATAAAAAATATATATATTTGTCACGGTGTTATTTTTAAAACTCTTACGATGATCAAATTGCAAAGATAGCTTGCTTATACATATAAAAATTCAAAATTAGGTTTCAATACCCCTTACATAAAAATCAATTCCAAGTAACTTAAACAATCAAATATGAATGAGAAACGTTAAAACTTTTAGAACATAGTATACAAGAACATTGTTTATCTTAGGAGACTTAACACTGGTTCCTAAACAAGATACAGCACACTTTCTTTTTGTCTTTGATAAATGACATTTTCTAATTTGATAGTTAAGCATCTCAATCTTGTCTTTATAATTTGTGCAGTTTACTGTCTGAATCTCAGAGGCCCCATGTCCTTTTCAACATCTGTTTTTTGGGTTGTTTCGTTTTCCAGCTCATGCTTATGCTGCCTTGTTTTCCTTAGTGTGTGTGTGTGAGTGTGTATACATGTGTGTGTTTGTGTATGCATGTGTGTGTGTGTGGGATTCCGTGTGTGATTGCATGTGTGTATGTGAGTGGGTGTGTGACTGTGTGTGCGCATGTGTGGTGGGTGTGAGTGTGTGAGTGTATGTGTATGAGAGTGTGTGTTTGCTTATGGCTATGCTGGTGAGTGGAGATTATGCGTGTGAGTGCATGTGTGTGTGTGAGTGGATGAGTCTGTGTGTGTGCGCATGTGCAGGTGTGTGTGTGTGACAGTGTGTGTGTGAGTTCATGTGTGTATGTGAGTAGGTGTGTGATTCTGTGTGTGTGTGTTCGAGAGAGAGTTTATATTAAGTCCTTGTTCAATTGTGCTTTATCTTTGGGAACACTGGGATTGTTGGTTGAACCACATTTCTCTCAAGTATTTGCCTTTACGTGTGTGAAGTGCAAACCCAGGATCATTTTAAAACAAGTTCGTATTTTGAGGTTTTCTTCATGGCACATTGGCTGTGTGTTTTCAGGTCTCAACTCTGCGTGAGACTGGACAGAGGAAGCCATGAAACATCAGGGCACAGCTGCTGGGGCTTCAGGTCTCCTGCTTCTGTCCACATGCGGCGCTGCCCCAGATCCCTGCAGTCCTATCCTGAGGAAGCTTATCCACACCGGGAACCTTCTTGGGGAAACCTCATCTCTGTTCATTTCTTACCCCTGGGGTTTCCTACCTTTTCCCCTCTCATTTATGAACATCTCAGTTAAGTATTTACAACATATCATTTAAAATATATATTCAACCCAGAATTATAATCAGTTTACTGTATTATTGTGCTTAGGAATTTTTTCCTCCACACTATGAGAAAGCCTTTGATCATTATTTTTTCTTGTTTTCCTTTTACAATTATATTTTCCTTATCTTTGCTTTTTTCTTTTCTTTTCTTTTTTTTTTTAAGATGGAATCTCACCCCTGTCATCCAGGCTGGAGTTCAGTAGTGCAGTCTTGGCTCACTGCAATCTCTGCAGTGACTCTTGTGCCTCAGCCTCCCAAGTAGCTGGGATTACAGGCGCATGCCACCACACCTGGCTAATTTTTTGTACTTTTAGTAGAGATGGGGTTTCACCATGTTGGCCAGGCTGGTCTCGAACTACTGACCTCAGGTGATTCACCCACCTCAGCCTCCCAAAGTGCTGGGATTACAAGCGCAGGCCACCGTGCCCGGCCCTCCTTCTCTTTGCTTTTAAATTGCCATTTATTCTCTGAGTTCTTTGAAAATTTCATTTTCTGCTTTCTTCACTCTTTGTACGTACAGAAATACAATTCAGAGTTGTTTTAAAAATGCAGTTCAATAAATATTTTCAAGGAGTGTGAGAGATGATGAATGTAGAAATGAGAGTGTGTCTGTTAACAGCAGTGTCATGTTTAGCTCTGCAAAAGAATAACTAAATACGATATGAACAAACCTTTGTTTTTAATACCAAATTACTGATGTATAGATGGTAAAACTGGAATACATTTCCACAGTCTTTAGTCTGGAATTTTCTCTATTAAAATCTGTATCCATATTATTTGATAATCTACAAATTCATATTTTTTTGCAGCAGGAGCGTAACTGTTTTCTATAAGGCATCGAGGTTTAAATGCTTGATGATGTAATGTCATGTTATTTGACAATTGTTAAAAGCAGCTGTAAGCAGCTTGTGGTGTGAATGACAGAACAGGAGACTTGCTTAGAGTGTTTATGGCCATGGGGACCCCAGCAGTGAAGGGTGAAAGTGTGGTGGCCAGTGGGGTGTGGTGGCTCTGAACGGCGTCAAAAGGCACACATGCTTTGCTGGAAATCAGAGAGCACTGTGGCTAATGTGGCTGCAAATCTCATCTCCGAATTAGACACACAGTTCCTGCTGCTCACTGTGCACCTTCACAGGCAAAGCGGTTTTCTGCAACATAGTTTGAGAGCGTCTACCTTACGAGCCACTCAGGAGCAATACTGAAAATTCAATCATTGAGCAGTTTCATTGTATACATTTGGAGAAACAGCATTTTGGAAGACAAATTAATTCTTTTCACTCTCAAGTTAAACTTAAGTAAGCTTACCTGAAAGTCTACTATTTGTGTTAGACTTTTGTTCTACACATAGAGACAGAGCTAAATATCTTGTATTGAGGTGAAACAGGAGCATTTGAAATATGGTTTCACGGGAAAGAAACATTCATATTTTTTTCCAGGACTCTGTAGTTATTGTGGTATCTACAGTTAATATGTCATCTGTAGTCTATTATTTACAGTTAATATGTTACCTGTAGGTAATATGTCATCTATGATGTACTAGATAACATAATATGGAAGACGGAGGTAATCATCACAGTCTTGGGATATGAAGCAAAGCCGTGGAATTACTGACATTGGCTAAGAATACTTTTCTGACTTTCTGATGTTCTAACTCTCCACTTCTCACCACGTGGAAAGCATATGTATTTTTTAAATTGACAATTATCATTTTAATCTCCATGAGGGGTTTAAAACCTTTGCTTGCACTGAATCAGTGTGACTTTAAGCAAAAGTCCATTTATTAAATCTTTTATTAGGCTTTTCATTATGCATGCTTGTAAAGATCTTAATAGAGATGTTAAGTAATGAAATTTTGCAAGTTTCTAAAATCTTCATAAATCTCCATAAATTGACTCTTTATGAGAAACCTGCTTTCATTGTGTCTGATTTTTATTCATATGCAACCAAAATGTTAATATACTTTAATTAGAGTTAATATGATTTATCTCTTCTCTCATTATGTAAGTTAATTTTCTTCTAAAGAAGTCCTGTTTTCAAATTCTCTCCAGCAGAGTAGAATTAAAGTAATTATAGTTTGGCTCAGGAAATTAGTCATGAAGTTTCATGAATGCTAAAATAAATTGGAGTTTTCACAGGATAGATTAGCCATATGCTTTACAGAAGGAAAAAGGAGAGAGGAAATGATTTCTGTTACTCTATTTCCTACTGAGGATGTCATCTCTGGAGGGATGGAAGGTGATTAAGCACAAGTTCTGATATTGCAAAACCCAGGGCAGATAAAATGGTCATTGTTTTTACCGCCTCCCATCGACAAAACCAGCTTAGAATGTACACATTTAGGATCCAGCATGAATCTAGCACTGAGCAACCAACTGTTCTGAACTCAACATCTGTTTCCGTAAAGTTTTTGGCTTCATTTGAGTGATGAGCTATAAAAACGTTCTAAGATTTACCAGAAATATTTTATGATATTATGTCTATTGTTGCAAGTATGGAATTTAAGATGGTTTTTCCCTAAGTTTTCAAACGATGCCATTTCACCTTATCCTCCTTCCTATTCCACCTTTGCAATATTACAAAACTATGTTCCCCAAGTAGGTTTCTTTCATTGTCATCATAAAAATCAAAATTAAATTTACAGTGATATTACTGTGTGCCTCTCTCTCACACATAAAAGAAATTTGTACTAAAACACCTTATAGGCTCTAAAATTTGTCCACAAATAATGGATTTCTTTGGTTCTAAAATTAAGAATCAGTATATATATATATATATTTTAATTGGACAACACTTTAATAGAAATATCCCTTGTTATTTAAAAAAAAGAAAAAGTATTTCTGGAAAGGACTTCTATTGTGGATACCATTTCTATCCTGGGCACACAAAGACTGTGGGCAAACAGAAAGCATTCATAGAAAAATAAACTGATAACAACATAAAGAAAGTAGAAATCCTGAGAAACAGAAAGCAAAATTCACTTCAATATTATACTGCTAATAGTAGCGTATCATAGGGAAGGCTATTTCCAGTATTTTCTTCGTGTATATTAATTTCTGTGTGTAATTTTTAATTCCTGTATATAGATGATGATTTTAAATGACTTAATTATGTCTTATGCTTCCTACATAAATCATAGTCCCTTACAGCTTTCTGATGTGTAATCAGTGAAAAAATCGTGCTGTGAGATCGTCCCCTTGGTCTTTCCCATGGACCGTTTATTGTCTCTTGTGATAGAGAATTAAGCATATCTAGTATTAGGGATTGCTGTGTTCATGAGCAGGTATTTGTGCGAGCTTCTTTTAGCCGAATGATGGATGCTTCTCATACATTGTGAATACTCAGTGATTGATGATAAACTGAGTATTTCACATCATGCTATTTATCATGCAGATTTCCTTATTAATATTTCTTAATCTACAAATTCATGGATGAGAAATTCTGCCTAGTGCTAATCATGCCCCATTATAGAATAAGTTATTAAACATCTCTAGAATGTAGCGTGTTAAGTATATTCAGAAACACGCCGTTCATTTTCATCTCTGAGATTTCAACATTTGCCCCTGTTTTTTAGAACATTAATACCAAGAAGGTCATAAAACATTGTGCTAAAGATAGTGGGTTCTGGAGTCTGCATTAGGTTTGCGGTTTGGTTAACTACCTGCTGGCTTTGCAGCTGAGAGTATGTTACATCCAAATTGTATTTTTCATCTACCAAGTGGATATAATAATATCTATGTTGCAGGATTGCTCTGAGCATTGTAGATAAAGTGCCTGCTCTAGTGCCTTGGACAGGGCAGGATCTCAGGATGGTGAATGTGTTCTCATTCACTCTTTCATTAACAATGTAGGCAACATAACATGGTGATTCTGCTGTGGGTTTTCCAGTGAGAAGATCTCAATTCAAGTCCAGTTTCTGCCTCTTGACATCCATGGAAAGCACTCAGCAGCTTTGTCCTAGAAACATGGTACAGGCCAAGAAGGTCAGCCAGAGATTTAACTTCAGGCTTTCTAGTAGCCACATGAAAACATGAAAAAAAATGGGTAAAGTTAATTTTATCAATTTTTTAAAATTTTCGCATGATGTATACATCATAATTTTAAAATGTAACCCATATAAAATATAATAAACTATTTTCCATTCTTTTCTTCATAGTCTTTAAAACCCAGGTTGGGTTAGGCACTTTCAGCACATTTTAACTTAGAGTTGGCTGCATTTCAGGGCTCAGACGCCACATGTTGCTCCTGGCTACTGTATTGAAGAGTGTAGACTTCCAAAAACACCTGGCATCTAGCAAATTTTTTTCTGAATATTATATTTCAGAATATGTTCGTATATAATAAATACTATAGTATCTACTTATAAAACCAAAGATGTTCATGACCAGCCTGGCCAGCATGGTGAAACCCTGTCTCTACTGAAAATACAAAAAATTAGCTGGGTGTGGTGGTGGGCAACTGTAATCCCAGCTACTCAGGAGGCTGAGGCACGAGAATCGCTTGAACCCAGGAGGCAGACGCTGCAGTGAGTCGAGACCACGCCGCTGCACTCCAGCCTGGGCAACAGAGTGAGACTCCGTCTCAAAAAAACAAAAACAAACAAACAAACAAAAAAACAAAGACAACAAGGTGTAGTAGATAATGCACTTAGCATAGCCTTTGGCATTCTGTTCATGTTCACTATGCTGTTATATACTGTTATTGCTTGTGAGAAACGCTGCAGGGCCCCGTGGTCACAAATAGGATGAAGATCCAGTCCTGGCTCTGGAGGAGGCTGATGGTAAACACGGACCTTTGGGAGTTTATTTAGATGTCGCTGGAGTAAATGACTGCACATGTAGCAGCAGCTTCTCCGATTTGCTCTTTTGGATTCATTCTCTTTACTTCTCTATCATGTTGTGAAGCCAGGGAGGCTGAATCCCACAGATTGTGTGTCTGGGCTCATGGTCGGCTGGAGTCATGATGGCTGAGCCAGTGGGAGGACCAACAGAAGCCAGGCAAGCCTGGGAAGTGAGGTGGCAGAGGCATCCCCACGCATCTTCTCTGTTTGGACACCATGTCTTGGGGTCACATGGCCAAAGCTCTCTCGGGGCAGTGACTTTTCTATGGTTCTACCTTATAGGCTGCAAGGAACCTCCTGCCCGCCCTGGGCTTCCATCCCTGAGAGTGGTGGCTGCGTCTCACCTTTGCCAGGCACTCATTCCTTGTTTCTCCCCCTAACCGTGCCCACCCCTCCACACAGTCCCTTCATCACAGCCTTTGCATTTGAGCCATTTAACCACTGATGGTGAACTTGGCTTCCTCCTCGCACTGTCATTGAATCAATAGCTAAGTCCACACCTTTTCCAAATTCCCAAACGCCAGGATTTGTATTTTTATTTTATTTTTTTATCTAGGAGGTTCCAAGCTTTGCATTTAACTTTTGACTACTCATTTTCACCTCACCCTTAGAAGACGAGCACGTTGTCAATGGGTGTGGAATTGCGTAAATTCCCCATTTAGAATAAAGCAGATGAAGCAGGTGTTCTGGAAGCGGCACAGGGAGCTCGGTCCTCTCAGAGTAAAATAAGGAGCATGGACTAACGTGCAGCTCACAGGTTCCACAAGTTCAGGAATTTTTGACTTCTACAGTTTGAGGGAGCGACTTACAGGTAAAACAGTCGACTTGGGAGACCTGGACTCACTTCCCAGTTTTCTCAGACGTGCTCCAAGGCTGTTCCCTGGAGATGTAACCCCCTTTTCTACACCTTTGTGCTTGAAATTCCAGGGCATGGTCCCTGAAATCCAGCATACACAATCACAGGCTCCTTGAACTCAAGACTTGGAAGCCTGCCCTGGAATGAGATCTTCACATAAATTCCACTCTTAGATCCCAGAAGTCTTTCAGTAACCAACCCTTTACCTATTCGTGTCTCCTTTTTTTTTCTTTTAATATTTTCCCTTAATGAGTTATATAGTAACTTGAAAAGATAACTAACCGTATTATTATCCTGTGGCTGCTTTAACAAATTAGCACAAACTGAGGGGTTAAAACAGCAAAAATTTATCTCCTCATTTTCTGGGAGCCAGAAATCCGAAATCAAGACGTTGCTGGACAACGCTCCTTCTGAAGGCCCTAGGCAGCATCACAGCCTGTCTCTGCTGGCTTCTGGGGTTTCTGAGGATCCTGGTGTTCTCTGGCTTGTAGATGTCTTGCTCTCGTCTCTGCCTCCATCCTCCATGGCCTCACTCCTGTGTGCTTGTCTTTTATCTTTTTCTTCTTCTTTTTTTTTGAAGACGGAGTTTTGCTCTTGTTGCCCAGGCTGGAGTGCAATGGCACCATCTTGGCTCATGGCAACATTTGCCTCTGGGGTTCAAGCGATTCTCCTGCCTCAGCCTCCTGAGTAGCTGGGATTACACGCATGTGCCACCACACCCGGCTATTTTGTATTTTTAGTAGAGACGGGGTTTCTCCGTGTTGATCAGGCTGATCTTGAACTCCTGACCTCAGGTGATGCACCTGCCTCGGCTTCCCAAAGTGCTGGTATTGCAGGCATGAGCTACCATGCCAGGCCATTGCCTTTTATCTTCTTAAAGGACACCAGCCCTTAGATTAAGCTTCATCTTATGCCAAGGACAAATATGCCTTAACTTAAATTAATCTGAAAAGACTCCGTTTCTGAATAAGGTCACGTTTACAAATTCTGGGTGAATATTTGAGGGACACTATTCAATGCAGCATAGTTACAAAATCATTTTTATCATAATATAGTTTCTTCTCAACTTTTTTGCTCTAAATTTTATGAAATTTGAAGCTTTCTGAGCTATTAACATGTCTGTTCAAATTATACAAAGTTTAGTGTGTCAATTTTTCATTTTTGGTAATCTTGTATTCTTTTCGTCTGCATACTCAGTGTGTACTATTGTGTTTAATAGCATTTTAAATATCTGTATTTTTCTTCAGGAGAACACATCAAAGATGAGATTTTCCTTTTAGGTTTGTCAGTTAATATCTTCTCTTTCGCCATAGTTTATTTATAGTTCCTGGCTTATGTAAGTAATAGGTTCAGTATTTTATAATGACACATGAGAACAGCTTATGAAATAAGATATAAACCATGGAAATATAATGTGCTATTTTTCTGTGGTTCTTTTAATAAACTGAATCAGACAGCAATCTGCTTGAAGATACAACTCACAGTTGAGAAATAAAATTTTTAAAGGAGGTAAGTTCCAAGAGAAAGAATGTAAATAATAAGCTTACTCTCAGGTTGAACTTGGGAAAAAAATATAAGAAATCTAATGACAAGTTTGATAATAAGTGGAGTGAACAAAGTGGAGATTTGAGAGGACCTATTTCTACAAATTACCACTTCATTGAATTGGAAAAATATTTTAAATGATATTTAAAATTTAAAAATATAGTACTACATATTTTTAGATAATTAAATTATATGGTATTATATATGAGATTATATTTAGTATTATATCATACATATAAATTAATATATATAATGCTACATTTTATAATACTTAACTAATATATATATGAATGCATTATGAATAACAATATACTATTAATATTCTATATGATATAATATATTTATATAAATATGTAGGTATATTTATGTAATGTATTTATAGTACTACTACATATTACCATAATTTAACTAGTACTATTACCAATACTAGTTATATTAGTATATTATAACTAATACTAATAGCTCAGTATTGTAATACTAATAGATGTGTTTATGTAGATATATTTATATATCTATATAAAAAACACAATGAATGTATTGGCTAGCATCACATGCTATGAAGAATAATGAATGAAGCAGAGAAATGGGATAGAGACCAACAGAAGAGATGCAGTGGCTTTTTCAACATAGTGGCCAAGTGATGACTCTGTCATGTTCAATATGGTGGCCAAGTGAAGCCTCTGTGTCATTTTCAATATGGTGGCCAAGTGAGGACTCTGTGTCATTTTCAATATGGTGGCCAAGTGAAGCCTCTGTGTCATTTTCAATCTGGTGGCCAAGTGAAGCCTCTGTGTCATTTTCAATATGGTGGCCAATTGAAGCCCCTGTGTCATTTTCAATCTGGTGGCCAAGCGAAGCCTCGTTGTGTAGGTAAGAGCTGTCCTACAGCAGGAGGGATGAAGGAGAGATGTCTGAGGGAAGGCCTTCTCAGAAAAAGGAAACAATAGACAGCAGGGGAAGATGAGTGTTTAGTGACAGGGATGTTAGGTTGTGAGCGTGGCCAGGGCAGAGCCAAGAATGAGGACAGTCACCTGAGACAACGCAAAGCCCGGAATGGCCATTTGGCCCCTCGCATGCAGGGCCTTCAGCCACTGAAAGGGCATTGGCTTTTAGGGAGTCAGGTGGGAAGCCACACAGGGTTTGAGCAGTGGTGTGGGTGACTCTTCTGCTCCTGTGCTGAGAATCCTGTGAGAAGTCAGCTGTGGAGGTGGGAGACCAGCAGGAAGGCTGCCATGAAAACATAGACGGAGAAGAATGAGATGTGCCTGAGTGTTGGGGCAATGGAAATTGTGAGAACTGGTCCCAGTCTGGGTAAGTTCTGATGGAAAAGTCAACACTATTTGGTGACAAGTTTTTTGAGGGATGCAAAAGAAATAGAATAGTGAGGAGGAATTCCTGTTGAGAATTAAGATAAGAGCATCAATGAAAATATAGTAAGTCAAGAGCTACACTCTTTCATGGAGACCAACAGATTGTACAAAAATGTGTGAAATGGGGTCACTTGCATAATGGGATGAAGTGGAAGTGACACAGGGACCCCCACAGATGGTGGGAGCAGGGGGAACAGAGAGTTTGATGATATAAGATAAGGAGCAGGAGACTGAAATTTCTGCTTCTGATCATGATGGAATAGTAGAGAGCCACCTTCTACCATAAACACACCTGCAAAACACATGAAATAACAGTGTTCAGACAGTGGAGCACAGACTGAGTGCTGGCCAGGGCGCGGGGAACGAGAACTCTCTTTAATTCTGCTGGAGTGGACAATTGAATAGGACCTTTGGAAAACTGTGGGTTCATTTGCTATAAATTTAAACATGTTCTTAACATACGGCACAGTCATCCCACTGTTAGATGGTTATTGAAGAGATGTGAAACTTATGTGCTCTCAAAAACCTGTGTACATGAATGTTTTTAGCAGCTTTATTGATAATGGCCAAATACTCAAAATAACCCAAATGTCTGTCACATCCACTGTGGCACATCCACACGGTGGAATCCTACTTGGCGATATAGAAGAATGAACTAGTGATCTGTGAAGCAGCATGGTTGGATCTTGAATGCATTTTGCTAAGTGAAAGAAAAACTAAAAAGTTGTATGTTTACAATCCATTTATGTGACATTAGGGAAAAGGCAGAATTATAAAAAAGAAAAGCAGACTACTTGAGGGAAGGCTTCACTACAAAGGAGCTGCACCAGGAAAATTTTGGGGAGATTAACGGAACTTTTCTACATAGTTCATTTTGTTTTTTTTAGAGACAGGGACTCACTGATGCCTAGGCTGGAATGCAGTGGTGCCATCATAGCTCACTGCAGCCTTGAACTTACTTATAGGCTCAAGTGATCCTCCTGCCTCAGCCTCCCAAGTCACTGGGACTACAGGCATTCACCACCACTCCTGGCTAATTAAAAAAAAAAAAACTGTAGAGACAGGATCTCTCGCTATGTTTCCTAGGCTGACCTTGAACTTCTGGCTTCCAATGATCCTCCTGCCTTGGCCTCCTAAAATACTGGGATTACAGGTTGTGAGCCACTGTGCCCAGCTTCTACATTTTGATTGTGCTGTTTACATAAATTTTATACATTGTCTAAACTCATATGAATATATGCTACAAAGATTGAATTTTCCTGTGTGTAAATTTTAAAAATGCTAAGTGAAATGATCAATTTCCTGGAAAAATATTATTTCCTAAAATGGACTCAAGGAATGGTAGGCTTGGATAGAAAAATAACTATAGAAGACATTTATGAATGCAAGTCAAAAACACACATCCAACTGAACAGATAAAAGGATATATGCCCAATTGATTATCGACAGAGGCATAAAGTAAATTCAGTGAAAGAAAACCTTTCAGCACATGGGTGCTGGAGCATTAGACAAAAATAGGCAAAATAAAAAATAAAAGAAAAGAACCTTGAGCTGAGTTTTGCACCTTTTACAAAAATCAACTCAAAATGAGTCATGGATTTAAATGTAACACCTGCAGCTATAACACTTTTAGGGAAAAGCACACACACAGAAGAAAACTTTGGGACCTCAGGCTATGCAAAGCTTGACACCGAAAGCATTATCTGTAAAAAAGAAGATTGATGATTTGGACCTCATCAAAATCAAAAGCTTTTTCCCTGAGAAAGATCTTGTGCAAAGGACAAAACGTCAAGCTGTAGACTAGGGAAAATACTTGCAAAATACCCATCTGACAAAGACCTTGGACGTAAGATTTATGAAGAACTCTAAGAACTCAAAGGTAAAACAGAAACATTCCAACTAGAAAATGGACAAAAGATATGAACAGACATTTCACTGAAAAGCATACACAGGTGGAGAGTAAGCACACAGAAAAATAGAGAAACACAAATTAAAATAACAATCAGATATCACTAAAGACCTGACATAATGGCTAAAATTTAAAAAATGGTGATGATTTTAAATGCTGGAGAAGATACTGATACATTGAGTCACTCATGTATTGCTGGGAGGAATGTGGAATGGTGAAGTATGCAGAATATATTTTGGCAGTTTCTTCTAAAACTAAACACGTACTTAACATATGACCCAGAAATCACTCTCACACTAAATCCTGCACTTGAATGTTCATAGCAACTCTATGTATAAGAGCTAGAAAATGAAAACACCAGAAATGTCCTTCAGGGGAAGGAGGGTTAAAACCAACTGTGGTACAAACATCTTGGGAGGATCTCAAGGAAGTTATGCTGAACAAAGAAAGCTGATCTCCAAATGTTGCATATCCTATGTTTCCATTTATATAATATTTGAAACTAGAAAATTGTGGAGATGCAGACAGATTAGTGGATGTCTGGGTTAGCAATGGGGTGGAGGGGGTGTGACCACAACGGGAACCTCCTGGTGATGGAGCCGTTCTGTGTACTGATTGTGGAGGTGGTGGCATGAATCTGCTCGTGGAGTAGCACTGCATAAATCTACACACACACCAAACCAGTGTGTATAAAACTAGTACAATCTGAGTAAGTGCCAAGGATTCTATCCATGTCAAGTTTCTGGTTCTGAGGCTGTATTATAGTTATGTATAATATCACCATTGTCTGTTGTGGAAAATTGAGTCAAAAAGACACGGAATTGACCAGGCGCAGTGGCTCATGCCTGTAATCCTAGTACTTTTGGAGGCCAAGGCGGGTGAATCATGAGATCAGGATTTCGAGAGCAGCCTGGCCAACATGGTGAAACCCCGTCTCTACTAAAAATACAAAAATTAACCAGGCATGGCAGCGGGTGCCTGTAATCCCAGCTACTTAGAAGGCTGAGGCAGGAGAATTGCTTGAAACCAGAAGGCGGAGGTTGCAGTGAGCCAAGATCAGGAGATTTCACTCCAGCTTGGGCAAAAGAGCAAAACTCCATCTCAAAAAAAAAAAAAAAAAAAAAAAAAGACATGGGATCTCCCTGTGCATTTTCTTTGCAACATTCTGTGAATTGAATCTATAATTATTTCAAAATAAAAAATTAAAAGAAATCTACTTGTAAACAAGTACTAATGAATTTTTGTGGGAATACCATCAAACTGCTCATAATAGTCAACCTAAGTCTCATTTTAGAACTTAATTTAAATTCAGGCTCCTGGAGTCTCTCTGAATCTGCTGTCCAATTCAGGGGTCCAATTGGGCTGTCCAATTCAGGAACCGTTCATTGCTCAATTAAACCCCTTTAAATTTAATTCGGCTGACGTTTTTCTTTTAACACTTCCTTCTTTGTTCCCTACCAAAACATCAGGAACGAATGCCACCTGAAATTGAGAATGGCTGCTTGGAAACATGCAATGACTTCTCATCACAGCAAACGCCCATGTGCAATGTGATGTGAGCAGGCAGATCTTAGCTATGTTATGGACGGCTGGGTGCCACAAACAGTGCTTCAAAAGCCAGCCGGGGCCACAGGCTGAAAGTCAGACCCAGTAAACATGGAACACAAAGGCAGCCACCTGCCAGCCCCTTGGAAGGCATCCCTGGTATTTGTGTGTTATTCACTAGGGAAGGCCTCCTGGTGTGAGCTGAAGATGCAGAGCTGAGTGAACCCTCTGCCCTGCACCCCTGAGGCCACTGGGAGCAGGTGCAGAGGGCATGCCATCTGGAGAGACAGACATTGGATAATGAATTGGGGACAGCCAAATAGTTCCAGGTCATATTCAGTGAGAGGCCTGCTGGGCCCTGGGCCTCAGGTTTCCAAGATGTTGAGTCTGAATAGCCCAGAGGCCCATAATTCTCTCTCTCCTTCTGGCTTTGTCTCACCCATGGCCAAGCAAGCCCTGGAAATTACTTCATGGTGTACCAGGAGCCTGGACACCTCATGGCCTTTTCAACACCCCCAGAGACGTCTGAAAAAAATCTTGCTAGATTCCCGTGCAGTGATTTTTCACTCTGCCGACCACTTACCTCCTAAGATTATCGTCAGCGTGGTTTATCATTTATCTCTGCCACGTGGCTGTATGTTAACTGTGGAGAGAATGACGACAATGGTCAGGTTATTGCTAAACAAGATAAATTGTTAAAAATTATAATTTTCCTTTAACACAGTTTTAACAGTGTGTTAACTAATAAGACACAATGGAAGGAAAAGAAAAGAGCAGTTGCCAAGGAAACAGTAGGTTTCTAAATGAGGATCGCAATGAATAGGCAGGTAAAATGCAAAACTGGCAATGAAATTAAGTTCTCTCCCTATTTCAAAACCGAGAGTACCATGTCCTGCAAAAAGAACGACGGGACCTATTTTCTCATCAGCCTCCGTCCCAGATGAAACAATGAGTCAGAGAAGATAGAATCTGTTCCTCCTGACTGAGCTTCGTAATTCCCAGTCATAACTTGGGCGGTGCCTGCGCAGTAAATTATATCGTTCACGATTATAAGTTTCACTCATTCTCTTGTGTTCCAACTTCGCACTGAGAAAAACACAGTGAAGCACAGACCTCAATCCAGGACCAGCCCCCCTCGTCTTCTGTCCATCGGCCCACAGGGGAAAAACCTTACGGCCTGCAGAACTGGAGTGCTCTCCATCTGTGAGCCACCTGGCCTTCCTCAAGTTCCTAAAACCCCAAACACTGACATATTCAAAACTACCCTTGAGATGTGTTTTCATTAAATGAGGTCTTAAATGAGACATCTGAGAATTGCCCGGCTGACTTCCTGACATAGAACACGGGTTTTGCCTTCTTCCTTCTTTTGGTTTATTTCAGGTTAAAAATAACAACATAACAATCAGCTTTCATTTGGTCACTTGAGGCCATGCCTTTATGGTGACTGATGGTCCAGGGAAGAGAGAGGGTGATGAACTGAAAGAAAAACGACACTAGGAAAAGGACAAACGAGAAGGAGAACAGAACAGAACAGAACAATGAGAAGGGCATGGGGTTTGTGGGAAGGGAACACGCAGGCAGGAGGGCCAGCAGGGAGAGCCAGGAGAGAAGAATGGCCTGAGCGCCACGTGAAGCCACGAAGAGGCAGATCTTGTGAGTCTCTGGTGCTCCAGGAATGTTCCTTACTAATGCTGGGAAACTTACAGCAAGCCAGAAAATTAGGAAATAAAAGTGTCATAGTATAAATTTAAAAAAAAAAGAAGAAAAAAAAAGCTCAGGTAATTAATTCTCTTGCCTGAGTGCAGAGAGTTCCAGTGTGGAGACAAGAGTCTGGGTCTAATCCAGGACCCATTCCTTTCTTACTGGGCCACTGCCCTTCTTCTTCCTGACCCCTTGGGAAGTCAGTGACCCTCCAACACCCACAGGCTGCTCCCCCACAGACTGATCCTCCCACGCCAATCTCCACTGCTTTCCACCCTCATAAACCATCTGCCTAGTTCTGTTTAACCCTAACTCTAACCCTGCTTGAGTATTAATTGGAGCCTCAGTTGCTACAGAAGAGTCTGGCCCCATGTCTCCAAAAACCTCTTTCTGCATCTTCCTGCACCCTAACTCGACCAGATGCCTTTGCTCTACCCACACAGGGCTCCTGGGTTCCCAAATCTACAATGTCATGGCTTGGCCCCTTTTCTACTCACAGTTACAGAGTTGATGGTGGAGTTCAAACTCTATTCCCACAGCACTCATATCGAGTGTCTGGGCAGCAGGGGCTGTATCTTTTACAAATATTTTTAAACATAATCCACACAGATCCCAAAGTACAGGAAGCTTTCTCAGTGGTCCATGCTGATTTTGATACAGTAAATGAAACTCTCAATGAGCTTAAGGGACGTAGGGTCCAGAATGCTGGGCCTGGATCTGGGTTTCTGTGTTTTGATGAATGGTTTAATAAGATCATGGACTGTGTAAAATCAAACCACCAAAACCCCCAAGCTTCGGTCACTCCAGGAATTAAGAACATGACACGTTGTTAGCTATGTGAAAACAAGGAAACAAAAAAACCGAAGCCGGGCACTCAGTGAAGTCACTTTGGGAATAAAGAACATTCAACATCACGGGGTGCTGGGTTTAGCAGCAAAGGTTGAAAGGTCAGCTACACAGGCCGGGCGCGGTGGCTCACGCCTGTAATCCCAGCACTTTGGGAGGCCGAGGCGGGCGGATCACAAGGTCAGGAGATCGAGACCATCCTGGCTAACACGGTGAAACCCCGTCTCTACTAAAAATACAAAAAATTAGCCGGGCGTGGTAGCGGGCGCCTGTAGTCCCAGCTACTCGGGAGGCTGAGGCAGGAGAATGGCGTGAACCCGGGAGGCGGAGCTTGCAGTGAGCCGAGATCGCGCCACTGCACTCCAGCCTGGGCGACTGAGCGAGACTCTGTCTCAAAAAAAAAAAAAAAAAAAAAGAAAGGTCAGCTACAATGATGGACTTTCAGTGGGTGGAAAATTACTTATTTTGACCTCATTACTCAGTTATGAAGTAGAAAACGATACCACGTCCCCCCGAGGGCACTCCTTCTGGCTGTATGATCCAGGTCAGATGTGGATCAAGTTTGACTTTTCATCTCCCCTTTCCAGACCACTCGATAACACTCCCGATCACCCATACAGTAGACTCAGGGGAAAGAGTGAAGCTACAAAAATATATTTGCTAGTTGTCTTATTGAATTGCTGCATGAAGTCATGGATCTGCCTGAGGTGGTATAGGAAGATACGGATGATGCAAAGAGGGCCCAGAAATAAACCCTGGGATACAATAATATTTACAGGGGAACCAGCAAAGCAGGTGGGAGGGGGAAGTCATTGGTGTAGGAAAACGCTGGGTTGTGCCATACCCTGGCAGCCAGGTGAGCGAAGAGCAGGTCTGAAACACTCAGCTCAGTGAAGATGCACACCCTGGCAGCCAGGTGAGGGAAGAGCAGGTATGACACACTGAGCAGTGGAGAGGCCAAATAACATGAAGACCAAAGGCGGATCGTTCTCTTTGGAAAGTGATATGGTTCGGCTGTGTCCCCACCCAAATCTCACCTTGAATTGTAATAATCCCCACGTGTCGTGAGAGGGACCTGATGGGAGGTCATTGAGTCACGGGAGCGGGTTTTTCCCATGCTGTTCTCGCGATGGTGAGTGTCACGAGGTCTGATGGTTTTATAAACGGGAGTTCCCTTGCACAAGCTCTCTTGCCTGCCACCCTGTAAGAGGTGACTTTGCTCTTCCTTGGTCTTCCACCATGATTGTGAGGCTTCCCTAGCCATGTGGAACTATGAGTCCATTAAATAGCTTTCCTTTAGAAATTATCCAGTCTAGGGTATGTCTTTATTAATAGCATGAGAGCAGACTAATACAGAAGGATAAAAACTATTGATGACTCCAAACACAGTGGATTCATAGAATTATGAGTGCAAAAATCTGATTAAGGTGAGGTCAAAGGAAATGGTGGGTGAAGAAGTAGGTATAGTGGCTAGAGCAACTAGATAATTCTTCTTTATAGTTATAATATAAAAACTATAATCTATAATCACAGGGGAAATGAGATGTGATGGTTTTTTGCTTGTGGCAACAGTATATATAGAATAATGGGTTCTGTCTCTTTCTGTATTCAGTCCCACCTCTCTCTCTCTCTCTCTCTCTCACACACACACACACATACACACACACACACCCCTCACCTGAATAATCTAACATGTGCAGACCCTGAGCCCTCATAACCACCCTGGAAGAGATTTGAAAAATCTTTGAGAGATTTGGACGTATTTGAACCTCTTGCTGGCATAAAGTGAAAGCTTTACCAAACAAATCAAGCAGAATCAGTTAGAAAATAACTTATGACCCAAAGAAGCAGTGAAAATAACACAAATGCAAACACATGTATGCGTATATACATACAGGACACGACTCAAATGGGTACAATTTAAATACACTTTCTTGTATCTCAGAATGGTTTTTGCTCCTGGCTTCCTTAATAATGATACTGTGATTGAATCAGTATCTTTGATGTTCACTACTACTTCTTTCCTTTTTTAATGTTTAATACTGTAACAATGTTCTATGAAGTTCTCTGGTTCTATCTTTCTCTGATGTCACTTTTATCCTTTGTCATTTTTATTTCATTCATTGTATTTCACTCATCTTCTCTTCTACTCTAGAAGGCCCAGGAAATAAGTTTCCATATTTAATTCAAATTTGTACCATCAATACTTAGTATAGTAATGATCATTTATTTAGTAGATACATTTTTAAATATTCTTTCTCTTTCTTGAAAATATTAAAGAAGCAAAACTTTTTTTAAAAGAACCTGTTACATAAACATTTACTAATTCAAATTCACTGAATTTAGCTAGCCAGATTTTACTGTTTTGATGTATCTAAAGTGGTCTTGATAATTAAATATTCTGTGCTATCCTATTCTTAATATCAAATCTATTGATAAAATTATGATACAATGCTTGATTGTCTCAGTGGATCATAGTAGAAGACTCATTTTTGATTAAAAATATTATTAATCACATTCTTCATTCCAAAACTAATTGTCTATAGAAAGGTATATGCACATCTTATGTATTTTGTGGTTTTGTTTCATTCTGATTTCTTTATTTTTAAATAAATTTTATTTTGCATAATTTAAGGTATAAAATGTGATGTTATGAGGAACATAAAGATATTAAAGTGGTTACTATTGTGAAGCAAATTAACATATTCATCATCTCACTTATTTACCCTTTGTGTGGTCCATGTGGCAAAGCAGCTACAATTTATTCATTTAGCACAAATTCTGAATAAATACAACAAAGTTCTTACTGAGAACCTTGCTAACTTAACTTAGTGAATTTGAATTAGTAAATAAATGAATTTGAATTAGTAAATATCTAACTAACGGATTATTAGATATTTTAACTAACGGATTATTTTAAAAAGTGTTTTACTTTTTTTTTAATGTTTCTAAGAAAGAGAAAAATGTTTATAAATGTGCCTACTACGAAAATGATGTTTACTATACTAAGTCTTGATGGTGAAATAGATTTGGTTTTACGTCTGAGGCTAGAAAAAAACTTTGTTTACTTCCTAAAAGGAAGGGTGCCTTCTTTTTCTGTAAGGTGACAGTGGTTTTCTTTTTGCTTCATTTGTGAGAAACCCAGAGACAAATTTAGAGCCTTATCATACCAAGTACATCCAGTTTATAGTTGGCTTATGTATAATTGCTCCAAAATACAAACCTTTGGTTTTAAGGCACTTTGAATTGATTCTGAAAAGGGGCAGGTCTGTATAAGTATAAGTAAAACGTGTTTAGATTGGACAGTTTCCCATATCTTATGAGATGATTTTCTTGGCTGACAAATGGAAGGCAGATCAAATAACATCCCAAGCAATTTATGGTCTGACATTAAAAGGATGCAATTGTTTTACAAGTGTGGATATGCATATGGAATTAGGAATAACATTAATTTTTCAGCATTTTCCAAATCCCAAATTCTCTTTATAAAGCAGGAGGAGAGGGTGCTTTGTTTTCTCAGTTAAAAAGATGTGAATGTGAGCACTGATGCTCATAATGAATTTCTAAATTTATTTCCAGACCTATCAGAACAATAGGACAGAAAGTTTTAGAATTGCCTGTAATCGTTTGAGTTGGCAGAAGCCGGAGGAACATAATGATATAGCACAGCCATCGTCTGCCTTTCCAGCTACGTGGGCAGAATTGGGGAGAGGTTTTATTGAGTAAAATGCAAGTCTGTGGTAATTTAGAGGGAGACTTTCTGATGGAATGGGATGCTTTAATCCCGAAATTTTTATGACAGGTTCTGGAAGGAGCTCATTCAGCACTACAGGAGACACCACCCAGGTCTGTCTGCCCTCAGAAGCCACTGTATTGTGAATGGCGACCAATTTTTTTAAAAAGCACATCAATGTTCCTGATCCTGAGTTATTAGAGTCTGATTATTAATGTATTTAAATAAATCTTATGGCCAGGTCTACGTGGGCATGAAAGGCAAACAGTTTCAAGGAATGATTTGAGGATCTTGTACTTATAAAATTATCTTTACCTCCCTGCTTGAGGAGGTTTCTTTACCCTCAATGCTTAGTGTTTACAGCAGAATATCAACTCCTTACTATTAGGGACTATTCTGCTTGGGCCACTCAACAGCTCCTCCCCAGCATCAGGAGAGGGCTCAGTTCATAGGAGACATCCACTTCTTATTTGTTGAGCAAGTTGTTTTCTGTTTTCTGGAAGCTCCTAGTTCAAATACAAACCTGCCATGTAGGAGGGATAAATATCAAACATAATAATTTATTAACACCTTGGTACCCCCAGGATTGAAGGAAATGTGCCCGAGAGAGTGTGGCTTCAGGGGCAGCAGTGACTATGCTTTGTCTGAGAAAGATTAACAGAGGAACACGAAAAGAATGCTTATCTCTCCACGTGACATAGAGCTGGATCTGGCCTTAATAATCAGTCTTCTGTATTTAAAGAATCATCTCTTCCTTCTGCCTCAACCTGCTTCTCAAAGTTGTCTAGTTCATTTGCAAGTCAAGTGTAATGTTCTCCCATCAACTCTAACTCAGGGCATCACTTTCTAAATATGTAGAGAACAAAGGCCATTGGCCACGGCAGCCACACCTGAAAACCCTCTCATCTGAACACAGCTGTCTCAATATGCTTTCAACACGACTGTGACAGTGACACACACAGCTCCTTCTTTGGAGTCACTTTGGCCACCACACACACAGATGTATTGTTACTTAGCATAGTTCTTGGGATTGTCAGCTCGACTCCTAGGAGAAATGTCTCTTCCAAAAGAGACTTAGTGCTGCCTCCTGTCACCAGGGAACACGTGCACTTATCTGCTCTAAGAACAACACAGAAAGATCATACACAAAATTCATTGATGTTGGACAGATGAAAGGCTAGAATGCTCAGCATCCAGCTTTGGGGATAACAAGGGCAGATGCAGGTGGCTCTGAAGCAACATCCGGCCTTCCCAGGGCAAGACAGATGGAGGGAGGCTGAGGCTGAGGGCACACTGGTACTGCATTGCACAGCAGCAGCAGAGTGGAACAGTTTAGACTCCAGGCTGCAATGCGAGACATGCCTGGTGCAGGGGCCACCTCCTTTATCCATCATCTGAAGGATCATGATAGTGACTTAGCATCTTAGAGCTTCAGGTACCTTATGTGTCAAATGGTGAGATAATGTTTACCTTGGAATATCCTTCTTCATAGAATTAAAGCTCATAAAACAGTTAACATTAGTCACTGAAGAAGTGGATAATATGACTTAAAAGTTGGAAAGCTACAGTGAATTGGTGCTGAGGTCATAAGCCTGGGTTCACATGTGAGTCTGCTGTGAATTAAGCCGAGGAATTTCAGTGTGTTCTGCTGTGAGTTAAGCCAAGGAATTTCAATGTGTTACTCAACTCCTCTTCCTTATGTCTTTTCAATTTCCTCAATGGCAAAATGGACAATAATCATATTCTGTATTTGAACATGTTAGGTAAGAAAAAGTTTTGCAAAATAGATATAAATGAGGACATATCTATATCTACATCTATATTTCTATCCATATGTCTCATCTCTATATCTCTTGCCATGTATTCATTGCCTGTAACGTGGATATTCCCCAGTGAATGGTAGCCCTCAATACAAGTGTCTTTCCAAAGATTTTTCTGAATTGTAATTTTTATTTGAACATGATATTTCTTGTATGTAATAATTTCCTTTTAACCCAATCATCACATATAAGAACATTTAATTCTGAATCTCTCATGTGTGAATTCTATAGTTATAAAATGATAGTATTATGACAAGAAAAGGATAGAAACTCTTTACACTTCTTTTGCTCATTCAGAGCATTTAACCAGCTCAAATAATATCAAACTTTATTTCAATTTCATCTGTGCCTATATGTGCTGGAAGACTGGTCCACAACTAACCTATTCCATTCATTTCAGCCATCTTCATAACTGATACTAATCTCCATAGTTAATTGGGTCTAATCAATGGCTGAGAAAATTTGATTTCTCAGCTCTTGGCTTGGCAGAAGGTACCTGCTGGAGGTAGAGAGAATGACAGCTTGGAATTAGTCCAGCAGAACAGAGATGATCTACTTGCTCCAGCAGAGAAAAGAAAATAAAAACAGAACCTCATAAGAAAAAAACAAATTCAAAAAAATAAAAACACTAACACTCTTGCTTTTATAGAAAATAAAATAGCAGCAGGAGGGGAAAAAGAGGAAATACAAACAAGTTATCAAGAGGAAAGGCAGCATTGCTGTGATAAATATATGATTACAACAGATGAATTATGTGGGGTTGATGCTCCTTACAAAACAGGTCTTCGATGGTAAAAAGCAAAACCAAAACAAAAGGTAAAAAACAAGCAAGGTTTTTTCCTTTTCTTTTTTTTATTTCACCAACAGAATAACAGAGTCCCAGGGGCAGTGAGGGAGCCAGGGATGAAGAGGTGAGTGGAAGTTGCATTATGTATGCATCTCTCCATGTGTGAAATATCCTTTTGACCAAGACTTTTCAGGAAGCTTCCTTGATTCCTGTAATTTGTAACACGTTGCTTAGTCGAGTTCCCCATGACAAACGTAAACCTGAGACACTAGCTCAGTGCAAATAACACATTCAAGAATGAGATCCAGGGAGCAAGGGGAACAGGCCAGGAAGGAGACTCAGGTAATGAGGGAGGGCTAGGACAGGGATGCTCCCCTAAGGGGCTATGTGTGACTACGTGCTCACTTCCATAGATGACCTGGCAGGTGCCTCAGGATGGTGCATGCATGAAAGAAGGGTAAACTATTTATCCAATGCCTCCCATCCCCCATTGGTCAAAGCTCTTTTGCTGAGCCAGAATTTCAGGTCTAAATATAAAATAATCCCCACAGGTGAACCACTCCTCAGGGTCATGATAGAGGCCCCAGGGTAGGGGCCGGTGGACTCAAGGTGAATGCTGCCTGGTTATCTATATGTGAACAGCTCAGCATCCCCGCAGAATTTGATACCTCAACCTTTGATGGAAGAAAAAGTGAGATTGACGAGATTTGAGAAAGCCATGGTGTTACCTACTAGTGCATTACTTTGTTCTCATCAGATAAAATCCATATATACATAATTTAAGAACTTTGAGAGTTCTGACAATGACTGATCTCTGTACTAAAGCACAAACTTCAACATGTGTTTAAATCTAATTAAAATAAGAATAAGTTGAATTAACTTAAATGGCCAAAATGCCTGCTTTTAAGCCACTATATCGTAATTTCTCCCTATGTTGCATGGTTTTCTGTTCTTATTCTAACTGTACTCATTTTTGTGTGGTTATGCAGCCTTCTCAGTAGAATGTGAGTTTATTGAGAGCAGAACTGTAGTGTTTGTGACAAGCACATTGTATGTGCAGCCAGGAGCAGTTCATGATGGCAGTTCACTCTTCGGTGTATTTTTGTGCTTTTCATGGTCGTGTGGATGCATCATAAGAAATAGACTCTGGGCTGGGCATGGTGGCTCATGCCCGTAATCCCAGCACTCTGGGAGGCCGAGGCGGCCAGATCACTTGAGGTCAGGAGTTCAAGACCTGCCTGGACAACATGATGAAAACCCGTGTCTACTAAAAATACAAAAACCTAGCTGGGCGTGGGGGCAGGTGCCTGTAATCCCAGCTACACGGGAGGCCAAGGCATGAGAATCACTGGAACCTGGGAGGCGGAAGTTGCTGTGAGGCAAGATCATGCCACTGTACTCCAGCCTGGGCGACAGAGCGAGACTCTATCTCAAAAAAAAAAAAAAAAAAAAAAAAAAAAAGAAGCACACTCTGAAGCAGTGATTTACTTGGAGGACATGTGCCAGGGAGTATTCTAAGGAACAAACCTGAAAAGGAGGGAGGAAAGCAGATCCAAGTGAAAGAACAAGTTGAATGTGACGAAGTCGGCTGGCATGGACCTCTCGAGTTGTCCCAAGACCACAGGACAAGGTACCCATTGGATACAGCTGCCTTTGTGGTGGGGGCATAAGCAGGGCAAACAGCTCAGCTCAGAGAAATTCTTGGAGAACAACACAGGAGAGCATTGAGGAGTCAATGATCTTAACATGATCTTAAAAGTAGGGGTGGTCACTTCCTCACTGGGAAGGGTCAGGACCGACCCCCATCAACATTCACTCCTTTTGGGTTTCACAGTCTCCTTTAAAGTATTCTCACTAGGAGATGGAACCTGGACTTTAGATAGTGTTAAGAGGGTTGGAGGAAACAGTAGGATCTATGGGAGCCAGGAAACTCATTTCATACATAAAAAAATAAGGATAAAAAGGATTGATTTTTGCTATTAAAAGTAATGACAAAAACCACAATTAACTTTTGCAGCAAACTAATAAAACAGTGAGGCGGGAACCACGATGTCTTACTGTTTCTACCTTAAGGCTGGTTCGTAGAAGAAGAATTGGATCTGTTCTATCTCTCTCGATAAGGTAAAAGGACAGATGTAAAAATGTTATATTCCTATATCCTATGAGAATGAGTTTTTAGATAAAATACCAAATTAGTGACCTATTAAAAAATTTGAATGTACACTATTAAAATTGAAAACTTATACTCTGTGGAAGGCATTGTTAAGAGAATGATAAGACAAGATTTAGAGTTGGATGAAATATTTGCAAAACATTTATGTGATAGATTTGTATGTAAAAATGTAAAATGTACAAAGACTTAAAACCCAACAGTTAAAAAAATTCTAATATAAAAATGAGCAAAAAATCTAAACACCTCACCAAAGATAGAAAGATAGAGAGGTGGCAAATAAGCATATGAAAAGATGTTCAACATAATGTGTTATTTAGGAAATGCAAATTAAACAGCAATAGTTCACCACACACCTATTGGAATGGCTAAATTGCCAAGACTGACAATACGATTGCTGGAGAGGATTTGGAGCAACATAAATTCTCATTAATTTCTGGTGGAAGGAAAAAAATGGTATATTCAGTTTGGAAAACTTTGGAAAATTTGTACAAAGCTTACTTTTACTATTGGTGCAACATATGAACACCAATCATCTTCCGAGGTTTCAGCCAACTGATTTGAAGAAGTGTGTCTACACAAAAGCCTGCACGCAAATACTTATTGCATCATTATTTATAATCATCAAAAACTAGTGTCAAACAAGATGTCCTTCAATAGGATAATAACTAAACAAACTGTGAAGTGGATAATTAAGTAGTGGTGTAAGAGGAACTACTACACAGGAATAAAAATAAACTGTCAAGCTATGCAGAGATATGAATACTCTTTAATGCAAATTTCTGAGTGAAAGTCACTAGTCTGAAATAGCACCATCTCTTTCTGAGCCCCTTGATAGGACATTTTGGAAAATAATACCATAAGGATGGTAAAAAGGTCATTGGACGTCAGGTTTCTGTGGGATGATGAGTGAACAGGGAAAGCATGCAGGATATTCTCAGGGTGGTCAAACTGCTCTCTGATACTGCAATGGTAGAGGTATGACAGAATGCACTTGTCAAAACTCAGATCTTTAGAGCACAAAGAGAAAACCTTAAGTATGCATTTTTAAATGGATATTTAGGCGGTTGGGAGATCTCAGGATAAAAAACAGAATGTGACAAAAATATATAACTGCATCATCAACAAAGGAGGCCATCTTGCTAAGGAAGGTCGCATGGAAATGTTGAGCTGAATGATTTGGAGATGAGTGGGATGCAAGACTAAAGGCTAAAGGAATTGTACATTAAAAAAAAAGATCTTTTAATTGATAAAGTTTTTACCTACAGGAAACAAGTTGACAAATTCTGAAACCACTCTACATGTTCACTGGAATTGAACAATTAACTAAATGAATGGTGGATGACAGGGGCCACTTTTCCCACTATTAGAGTGAGGAGATTACAGATAAGCGAGGAGAGGAAGCTAGAGTGACCCAGGTTGAAACAGATTAGACTTAGAGACATTACTACAAATGCATGTTTATCTTACTACAGATACAAATGATTATATCCAGAAATATTTATAGATAAGTCCATTTACACATGTCTTCTTTTTCTCTGTCTGCCAAGAGAATCTAGAAGTAATGATTTCCCAGTAGCAATGAGCACACTAAGTCTTAAAATATGGTTTCTAATTCCATTCTGCATAACACGACTTACTGGCAAAATGGCTGATTCTAGGACCAGGGTAGGAAATGTACAAGACAAGTCTAGAGCATCTGGTAATATCAGAAAGTAGAAAAGTGCTACACATGCACACACACATACACACACAGTGATGGGGTGTGTCAAAGGGTCACAAGAGTTAACCAAGAATATCTCAATGGGCAAAGCTTGAACAACTTGAACAACAAAATATATGCATTAGTATGATTGAATTTTAATGCAAAATATAAAATTAATATATATAAATCCACACTTATATAAATAAGAAGAATAAGTAAATAAATGGAGAAGAGACAAATCTTTGCAGAAGAATTCCACATATTATATGATACCCCACTGTCAAGGAGGTGAAGTATAATTACCTGTGGCTGTGGACAGTGGCTTCTTCCCAAAGAGCTCAGTATTGAAAGGGGGAAAAATGAATAACCCTGCAGGGGAAAAGCTTGACAAACAGGACCTCTGCCAGGTAATCAAGTTCAACATCAACAGTGACTTCATGGTGGTGTCACAAGAGGAGTGCCTTATCTCTGCCATCTTCCTACAAAACACACATAATCTGATTGTGAGAAAAATATCAGCTACATTCTGCAAAATCTAGCCACAACTGCTCATAATTATCATGGCCTTTCAAAACAAGGAAAGACTGAGAAACCATTGTAGCCAATCAGAGACTAGGAGCCATGACAATTAAATGGAATGTGATATTCTTGGGATTATGGAACAGAAAAGAGATATTATGTAGAAATCTGAGAAAATCTGAATAATGTGCAGAATTCAGTTAATGAGGCTGTATCGATACTGGTTCATTAATTGCGGGAAATATGTCATGCTAATACACTCTATCAGTAAGGGAAAATGGGTGTAGATTACATGGATGCTTTTTCTTCACAATAGTTCTATAACTAAAACAACTATTCTAAAATAAAACTGTATTTAAAGAAACAAAAATGTTATAGAGCATCATTATTTCATTTAATATAACATATGTGAGTTATAGCTTTTAATGTGATGAGCAGTTTTAAATAGTACCAACCTAGAAAATGAACTGGTGTAAATCTAAGATAGCTTCAACTCACAAATGACTTGGTAATTCCAAATTAAGAATTAGAAATAATAATCCTACTGAATAGGTAAATTAAATATTTTTTAAAAAATTTAAGATAAAGAGGCAGATGTGTTTGGTAAAATATGATAGACTCTTCCTCTGTGAGGCTTGACTTGAACTTTAAGTACTCTTTCTTTGATAGGTAAGATTAATTTCCAGGATAGAGGAAAAGCACCATCCAAGATGTGGGAACAGAAGTTAATATGGTGTCCTGAGAAGACAGCAGTTTTGATTGAGGCTAAGTTTACTTGTTTCTGTATAAGTAATACATACATCTGAGTTATGAGAGGAGGGTTGGTAAGCAGACTTTGACAGGCACCATGAGTAAAAATTTTCCTGTAGTACAATGAGTCATTCAAAGGGAAACAGAGAGATGGAAAATTAATGAGAGCAATTTTAGAATAAGGACATTCATTACAGGACCATGTGTATGCTTTGAATTAGAATGGGAGACAACGGGAGAACAAAAGGATCCAAAAGGTATTCTTTTGCTTTTTAATTGTTCCCAAGCTTTCACCTCCAAATAGCACATGGTACAGCAGCCTCTAAGTGACACAACCTGAGTCATCTAAAATGCAGTCTTAGAAAGTGAGATGATGAAGCTGTTCAGCTGTTTGGCCATTAGTAAACCTCACATTCATTACAATATTACAACCACAATAGCTGGTGAATTATGCAAAATCAAAGTTACTCACCATCATTTCAGGAGTAAAAGGCTTTCTTCCATTTAAGCATTTGGTGATAATATAAATTTTAAAGACAATTGTTGTGAAAGAATTACGTAAAAGATAACAATCGAAAGCCATCAAAATATGCTTTAAAGTATAAGGAAAGTTTTGAAAAATGAAAAAGTAGGTGAGACTGACAGTAAAAAAAAGAAAAAGCAGCTGTGAGACGACCGCAACAGCTTGCCTATCTGTGTCCTAATTCTGCCTATCTTTCTTTTACCAGGTCAGCAGATATTTTTGTATCAATTACAAGCCTGTGTGTTTTTTTTTTTATAAAGCAATTATCTTCTATCGTATGCAACAAGCGCAAGAGATAATAAAACATATGATAAACATATAGAGTTCATAAAAGCAGAGCAAACAGAGAGCAACAAAAATTATGAGAATGTGAATTAGTCTCATAATACAGAAGAGCTGTAATAAAAGATGTGTGCCATTTGTTTGATGTTTGCTTTATTTCACATTCATAATCAGCTGAGACTCAGATTTGTTAGTACTTTCTGGTTATTTTATCAGACTCAGAGCTAAGTTCCGTGAATAAAAAGACCTTAATCCTAGAGTGTTACCAATACAGTGGCAAGCTGCTCACCATATTGCAGCTGCATGAGGCTGTGATTTCAGTTGGGACAATCCAGAACTTGGCTGGATTTTTTTTAATTCTTGGAGAACTATGTGAGCATAGAGAGCTTTGAACATCTGAGGCACATTCTTTGGGAACTAGAAGGCTGTGTGTTTGTGCAAGTTTGTGTATGTGCCGAGGAAAGACCTAGGGAGGAGAAGGACTCAGACACTCTTCTCTGGCTCACCGTGAGGCTCTGGCCAAGCAGTTATGAAAGCAAAGTCTGTCTCGTAATCCTTCTGATGCTTGAGGTATACCTTGCCACACAGATCCTCTTGGCCAAAGGTAGAAGACAAACAGTGGAGATGTTTAAGAAAATGTTCTGATCAATCTTTGGAGGACTACTTAATTATACTAAACCAGGTGAACCCTGGGAAGCCAGACTTAAAAATAAAAATGGACAACTTAAAAAAAACAAACATTTGGCCAGAAACATGAATGGCACACTCTTGGGAACATAAAAGCTACAAAATTATTTCAGAAAAGTAAATAAACACAAAATCATCAACAAGAAACACAAAATCAAAAGGCAAACAAAACTCCTAACAATAAAACAAATTTTGGGGAGGAATATGAAGAGTTGTTACAATACAGTCTTACAAAAGTCCAATTTTCAGCAAAGCCTTCTATCTGTTTAAAAGACAATTGCATAAAGTAATAATCATACTACGGTGTTGTTGGAGATATAATGTATAAATATGTAATTTGGATGACAAAAAGAACACAAAAGCAAAGGATGAGAACAGAGGTATATTAAAGAACAGTTTTTGAAAACCGTTGAAATTAATATAATGTTAATCAGAACTAGACTGTGTTAAGTTAAAATGCTGATTGGAAACCTGGGTGAAATACAGTAAAAGAAACTATGAGGAAATAAAAAGGAGCACTAGAAAATATATATTTAGTACAAAATAATTCTGTAATCAAGGAGTAAAAGAACAATGCAACAACAACAAAGTCACTAAGAAAAATAAAAAATAGTACAATGGCAGATACAAATTCTATCATGTCAGTAGTTATATTAAATGCGAATGAATTAATTATGCAAATAAATGGCAGAAAATGGAAAAAAGTAAAATTTTAATCCAACTATATAGTCTATAAAAAATACAGTATAAATTCAAAGAGAGAAATAGGTTAAAAATAAAAGGATGGAAGTGATAACACAATAAACCTTGTAACCAAAAGATAGCTCTGGCAGCTAATCCTAATATTTGGCAAAACAGATTTTAAGACAAAAATTTTAGATGTGATAAGGATATCATGTATCTTTCAGGATCAATGCATCAGAAAATTATAACAATTATGAACAGTATTTACTTAACAAAGGAACTCCGAAATATATGAAACAAAATGGAAAGAATTTTAGGAACCAATACAAAATTTAACAATAATAGAGACTTAAAAACTCAATAATGAATAAAATAACTGGGCAGAAAATTAATAAGAATGTAGAAGATTTGAACATTAAAAACCAGTTCTGTCTAACAGACATTTCCATGACACTCTACCACGAAAGGCAGAATTTTCATTCTTTTGAAGTACACAAGAAACATTCTCCTGAATAAATATACAATATGTCATAAAACAGGACTTCATAAATTTAAAGGAATGAGTATCACACAAAGTATGTTTGCTGATCACAGAGAAACAAAATCAGACATAAACTACAGAAGGAAATTTGCAAAACCCACAACTATGTAAAAAATAAACCACAGACTCCTAAATAAGCAAGAGATCATAGAAGAAGTCACCAGATAAATTATGAAATACTTCAAAGTGCATAAGAACAAAAGCATGACATATGCAAACCTACGTTAAGCAGCTAAAGCAGTGTTTAAATGAAAATGTAGAGCTGTAAACAGCTACATTAAAAAAAAAAACAGATTTCATGCCAATAACCTAATGAACATCTGACACATATTATTTGGGAAGTAGAAGGTTGTATGCATGTGCAAGTTTGTGTATGTTCCTAGGAAAGACCCAGGGAAAAGAAGGACCCAGACGCTCATCTAGTTACCTTAAGAAACTAGAAAACAAGAGCAATCTAAATGAAAAGCAAGCAGAAAGAAGGAAATAATAGTGATTACAGCTGACTAAATGAAATAGGAAATAGGAAAAAAAAAAAAAGTTAACAAAACCAAAAGGGTATTTTGAAGGATTTTTTTTAATGGACAAAATGTAATTATACTGACAAGAAAAAAAGACTCATATTTCCATAACCAAGAATGGAAAAGGGAACATCACTACAGACATTACAGAAATTTTAAAAAATATATAAGGGAATATTATGAAAAGCTCTCTTTCAAAAAGCTAGGTATATTCTCAGGAAGAACAAATTTCCAGAAAGACCCAAACTATTGAAACTGGCTCAAGAAGAAACAGAAAATCTGAAAAAATCATAACAAGTGAAAAGATGGAATTAGTAAATAAAATCATTTTACACATACACAAATCTAAGTTCCAAATGGTCTCAGTGGTAAATTCTACCAAACATACAATAAAGAATTAACACTATTCCTTCTCAATTTTTCCAAATAATAGGAGAGTTGACAGGACTTTTCAACTTATTTTCTGATGCCAGTATTACTTTATGACAAAAACCCAGCTAAAGCCATCATGAGAACGTAATACTGCAGAACAATGTCTCTTAGGATCAATAGATACAAAAGTCCTCAAACTGAATCCGACAACATACAATTATAAAAGATTGTATACCATGACCAAGTACGATATACATCAGGAGTGAAAAGTTGGTTTGAATTACAAGAAAATCAATAAATACGTTAGGCAATGCTGCTACAGTAAAGAAGTAAATCACAGGATTATCTCAATTCATGAAGAAAAATCATTTGGAATGATTCACCACTCATTCATGGTGTAAACATTCAGCAAACTAGAAATAAAAGGAAAACTTTCAACCTTATAAAGGATATGTTCAAAAAACCCACAGCTTACATCACACATAATAGATTATGATGGATGATTTTTTTTCTTAAGACAATTAAAAAAGACAAGATTTCCAGTCTCCCTATTTCAATTCAACATTGTGTAGGACGTTCTAGGCAGGGAGATTAAGCAAGAAAATAAATAAAGTCATCTACATTGAAAAAATAGCAGTAAAACTCTCCTTGCATATGACATGAACTTGTACAATGAAGATTCTCAGGAATCCCATAAAAACCATTAGAACTAATAAAAGAGTTCAGCAATGCAGCAAGAAGCATCAATATACAAATATCAATGGTATTTCTATACACTAGCAATGAATAATACAAAAATACAATTAAGAAAATGACTTCATTTAAAATAGCATTAGAAGAATAAAGTACTTAGAAATAAATTCAATGAAAGAAGTATAAGGCTTGTATACTGAAAGCTCAACAACATTGTTCAAAGAATGTAAGAAACTTCTAAGTAAACAAAATGGCATATCATGCACATGAATAGAAAGACAATACATGGAACTGAAATTGATGTGCAGATTGAACAAAATCTATCAAAATTCTGGTTACCTATTTTGCAGAAATTGACAAATTGATATTAAAAAGTATATAGAAATGCAAGGAACATTGAACAGCCAAAACATTCTTGAAGAAAAAGAACAAAATTGGGTGACTTGTAATTTTCTATATCAAAACTTACTACAAAGACACAATAATTGCAACAGTGTTATACTAGCTAAGGATAGAAATATAGAAGATCAATGAATAGAATTGAGAATCCATGAATGAATCCTTATATTGAAGGTCAATTAATTTTTGACCAGGGTACCAAGATGATTCACTGGTTAAAGTTAATCTTTCCAACCAGTGGTGTTGGGAGAACTGAACATTGTATGCAAAAGAATGACTGTGGACCCCTACCTCACACTACATACACAAATGAACTTGAAATGGACCACATAGCTAAATATAGGAGCTGAAACTATAAAACTCCTAGAAGAGAGCATATAGAGCAAATCTTTCTGATCTTGGATCAAGTAAATTTAAAAGATATACCAAAACCACAAAATAACAAAAAAACTCATCGATAAATTAGATGTTACCAAAAAAATGAAAATTTCCACTCTTTTTCTGTACTTCCTTTCATTACACATAGACTTAACCAGCTGGAGCCTCATTATGAACAATATCTTTTTCTTTCAACTGATAATGTTTTTAAATATTTGAATACAGACAGGGTAGTATGTTTAGACATTGTTTATTCTAACAACTATTGATTTGAAATGATATTTTAAATAGAAATAATGTAAGCAATAAATACTATCTTGGTTATTCAGAATCACTCTGAATAACTTACTGAGCTGCCTGAGGAATTGGAGGAGCACCCAGAGTTTGGGGAGAATAGATGTGGCATGGAAGCTCAAGGATGTGTGGATCCTACTCAAGCTCCTTTCCACGTTACAAGCTGAGTTGAATAGGACATTTTACCTAACCACCCCAAGAAGAGTTTCTTATTTGTATAATATGTAATAGTGAAGTTAAACCCAAACATGCAATATTGTTTAGTACAATACCTGGCATAGACTATTTGCTCAAAATTTATTAGCCATTAGTATTAATATATCTAAGTTGCTATTTATCAAGAGGGAAACATTTGTTGACTTAGTACTATGCAGATTCTTTATATTCATGGTTTTTATTAAATCTTAATTTAAAAGTGATTCACTTCTGTCCAATCTTACTGTCCCTCTCCCAGTCCAATTTATTTTCACTTCTTATCTGAAGCACTTCCACGCTTCTAGCTGGTCTCCTAGGATCTATCCTAGTATATTCTCCACATAACTGTCAAAATCTTTCCATAGAAATTTTAAATCATTTTTGTGCTTAAATTCCTTCACAAATTTCCTGCTTCTTTCTCTTGGGAAAAAATTCATAACCTCTTCAACCCTGCCTTAATTTCTCCTTGTTTCCCACATATCATCCCTCTGCGGAGGCCACCCTGGCTCTGCTTCCATGCAGTTAATGGAGGAGTTTCAGCGTGCGTGCCCCCTCCTCAGGGTGCCTCTCCTCCCACGGCATCCACATGCCAGTGGGCTGTTTGTTTCTTGCTCCCGAATTACCACATGGGCCCCTGTCAGCACGCTTTCTGTACAGTGGGTTGCAATTACTTCTTTAAAGTATGTCTTTCCTGCTAGTCTCCAAGCTCCCATGAAAACAAAGAATAGTTATGGTGGCATTTCCCAGCCAATCCCCAGTAATCAGCCCAGTCTGGCACTTGTGAAATGGATGAACACAGTTTTCAAGGCTAGGTGCATTTTATTTCAAAATGCCCAATGCTCTTCTTATGCATGCTTCCCGCCGTTAGCATTGCACAGGCAAAAAATGGTTCACTTCAGATAGAGAGTATAGAGCATTTTCCTTTTTATTTCAAAAGATGGTATCATGAAATACCTAAAGAAATTGCACATTTCTATGCAGAGATCTAAAGCAGCATCTGTAACAAATTATAATGAGAAAGTCAGACGATTTCAAGAGGGAGTGATAGAGGAAATACGTTCAACTCTATTTCCAATTTTTTGCAGCTAAGGAAAATGACATTTTAACAAATATATTTGCTCTCCTTCCCTTGGCAGCTTTGTGTGATTCCAGTTGAAGTCGGATGAAATGTGTGGGCTACCTGTTGGTACAGGTGGAAGGTTGCCTTCTGTTTTTCTTTTGTGATTGGTTCTTCCTTTCACACCTCCTGATCATTTGGCAGTTGACTTCCCATTTGAAAGGGCTTCCTCTGCAGGGTTCCCGATTGCTTAGCAGCTCATGGCTTGTGAGTATGTCTCTGTATCTTCCCTGATCCTGCAGGTGCATTAGCAAGACAGCTGTGGCACTCTCACCTGGACTTCGGTGTATAACAAAGCTCTCTTGCGCTGCTGCTCTACCCACACGGGAGCTAAGGCGCCAAATTTTTATCTTTTTCTTACCTAAACATACTTCTCCTGGCAATTACTTTTCTCTTCCTTCTGCAACAGGGAGAGAAACTCTCTCCCTGTTTTATTTTACTTTTTTAAAAAAACAAATTTTGCACTGTTTTTGTGTGTTTGTTGGAACGTTAGAGGAAAGTAAGTTGGAAAGAAACAGTTGGGAATAAGAAGTAAATATTGAAGATGAAGGCGAGAAATACATTTCAATTACTTTTGGTGACATTTTGCTAATTCAGACATGTGACATTTAAACTTAGTGAAATTACACATAGAATTTTTGAGGTACAAAACAGTATGGTGGTTAAGAGAATTAATGCTGTTGTGGTGCAGGAGTTCCTATCTGTGCTCTGTGATTTACCACCTGTGTGACCCTGGGCCTGTTGCTCAATTTCTCTGGAACTTCTGTTGTCCTTTTACTCTCTGTTCACCTGCTTCCCTGAGTTTCTGACTCTTTTCTTCCAAGAAACTGTTGGTTTGAAGTGATTTTTTTAAAAAGGCTATAGGGAGCTGACAGTAAGTACAGCAATACTTGATCTCTGAAAGTGCTCTAGCAAAATGATGTGAAACTTGTGAACTTATGTCATGGGTAAGAAAGCCTGTTTGTCTTGGACCCCAGAGAGAGCTACCAGGAGTGGAGGCATGGTGTTTAGAACACATGTTTAACCTTCACTAAGAATCTGAAGTCACAGCTTAACAACATAATTATTTAACATTGGATTAATTATTTAACTTCTTTTCTAAAATGAGGATAATGATATAGTTATTGTAAAAAAGTAATAGAAAGACTGTCAATATAATACTTATGTAATAAGAGACATTTCTTTCTCTCTTAATTGTATATAAAGTTGACTCTTGAACAACATGGGTTTGAACTTTGAGGGTCCACTTATCCTTTTTTTTCCAATGGAAATTATCCTGAGTGTGCCTGCCTCTCCTCTTCCCCCTCCACCTCTTCCACCTCTGCCACCTCTGAAACAGCGAAACCAGCCTCTCCTTTTCCTCCTCTGCTTGCTCCACGTGAAGACAAGAATGAAGACTTTCATGAGGTTTCACTACCAGTTAATGAATAGCAAATATATTTTCTCTTCCTTATGATTTTCTTAATTACCTTTTCTTTTCTCTAGCTTACCATATTGTAAGAATACTGCATATGAGACATTTAATATACAACACGTGTTAGTCAACTGTTTATGTTAGCAGTAACATGAACAGTAGCTGTTTGTAGTTCGGTTTTGGGGACTCCAGTGTTATATTCAGACTTTTGACTGTGCAGGGGATTGGCGCAGCGCCCCTAATGCCCACGCTGTTTGAGGGTCAACTGTACTTATTTTGAATTTCAAGTCTCACTCATAATCCAAGGCCCTTCTTATCCACATATTCTTCTCAGGCTATTTCAACCACAGTTACCTCACCCATCTGTAAAGTCAAAGAAGTTCTCACCTGTATAAGACATTTGAAAGTAAATGGATTTGCCATGTGTGAGCTTGGAAAAGTTACTTCACTTTACTAAGCATCAGTTTTCTTAACTGCAAAGTAGGTCTGATAATAGAGTGATTCTGTTAGGACTGTTTTGAGGATTAAATGAGGTAAGAAGAGTAGGGCACTTGGCACTGTGCCAGGAAGGAGCCCTAGAAATGGTAAATCATATTGCTGCTATTATCAATTGCACTGACTTTCCATATTTCATATTCTCTTCTTTTGTCTAACTCTTACAACTTCAGTCTCTGTTTCATACAGGTCAGTATTATTTTCCAGCTACATTGTGGAGTTCTTCAGAAGAGTCTGGTTTTCACAATTAATTAATTAGTTAATGTAATGAAAGGACAGAAAGGCAAAGGACAATATCTGGACAGATATTCAGGTAGGGAGAAAGATACCAGTGCTGTGCTGGGGCCAGCTCTAGCCTGGCACCTGAATGTGAATACAGTTGTAAAATTCCAAGATTTCAAGTCAATTGATACCAAGTTGGTAACTTTAGCTCTCGCATGGTGAGGGTCCTTATCCCATGAAAAATAGACACTAGCTACGAACCTGGCTTCCACCACCCCATACTGTAAAACACTTCCCAGATACAATATTGAGCATACATGCATTGACAGAATGGCAGTGGAGACTATACTAAAAGTATAGTCTCTGTAGGAAATATAAATCTATTCTTTTCTTAATTATCGTAATATTTAAAGTGAATATATAGGCAGGGTACAGCGGCTCACGCCTGTAATCCCAGCACTTTGAGAGGCTGAGGCCGGCAGATCACCTGAGGTCAGGAGTTCGAGACTAGCTTGGGCAACATGGCGAAACCCCATCTCTACTAGAAATACAAAAACTAGCTGGTCATGGTGGTGGGTGCCTGTAATCCCAGCTACATGGGAGGTTGAGGCAGGAGAATCACTTGAACCTGGGAGGCGGGGGTTTCAGTGAGCTTAGATTATGCCATTGCACTCCAGCCTAGGCCACAAGAGTGGAACCCCATCTCAAAAACAAAAAATTGAATATATATTGATTATATATATAGATGTATATATAGGGAATTTGTAGTCACAGTACCTTTTAATATGTGCTGCATGATAACCAAATAATTCCTTCTGAACAGAGTGACTAATAGAGATATAAAAGATAAAAATAAATACATTGTAATAGTTGCATACAAAATTGAATATATCATTCTGAAAAATCCCAATTGTTTTTAACCTTTAGTTCACGCAATCTTATCAATTACTTTTTTGAATGGCTTGCTAAAGCTACAAGGAAGTAAATCCACTTTATATGGTTTCCAAGACATCCTTTTACATGGCTTCACACTGAAGATATTAGTCTTATAAAAATAGTTTGGTTACAATAAAGGAAGGTAAATTTGAGGAGTTCTTTCAAGTCTTAAGCCTGCTGTCATGAATTACAATGACAAATGAATCTATTAGAGATGTGCCCCAGATTCTATGATTAAATAAAACAAACAAAACAAGAAACATTTCCTCCATCCTCAATGTGGGGGACGTATTTTCCCAATATTCCCCCTCTGCCATATTCCCTTTATCTCTGCATGGAACTCCCATACCACCCCGCGCGAGACTTTAAGATGTTCTTATTCAAAACCTGCTTTTTTTTTTTTTCCGGGTTGTGATAGTTGGTTGAACCCTGTGCTTTGAGTGTGTAGTAGAGATAGAGGTGAGATCAACAGAAAGGAGTCATCGCCCTTCTTCTCTTGCTTGGGGCAGCAATGCAGTGGAAGGATGTACCTGAAGGGAGGGATGTGGACTGCCTTCATCGTCGTCACTCATGGACTCAGCACGCTGCTGCTGTCCGCAGGAGAAAGGGCTTTCCATCAGGGCTTGGAGGAGCAGATGCTAATCCCAAAAGAGTCGGTTCTTAGTGCAAAATGACTTTCACTGCAGGCAGCCCCTAAATTATGTTGAATTATCCTGGGTTCTGCCTATTTTGCATGCACCCTCCTTAGGTCTACACTTGTAAGAAGGAATGAATGCGGTTTTAAATTTCCTGCTGATGGCAGTATTAGAGATATTGAAATCAGTTGGGTATTCACTCAATTGTTGTGAAATAGTTTACATTTTGCTGACAATAGTAATCAAAAAAAGAGTCTATTCCAAGTTTTTATTGGTAAATATTAGGTTGATGCAAAACCGATTGCGATTTTTGACATTAAAAGTAATGGCAAAAACCACAATCACTTTTGCATCAACCTAATAGATTTCTTGCAAAAAAGATCATCTTTCCAGAAAAAATAATGTTGTGGTTATATTTTGTTGTGGTTGATATTACATGTGAACTTGACCAGACCCTGGGGTACTAAGATATGTGGTTTCATATTATTCTGGATGTTTCTATGAAAATGTCTTTGGATGAGGTTAACATTTAAGTCAGTGGACTTTGAGTAGGTAGATAGCCCTCCCCAATGTGGGTGGGCCACATCCAATCAACTGAAGGCCCGAGTAGAACAAAGACTGACCTCCCCCAAGCAAGAGTGAATTTTGCCAGCATACAACATCGACTCTTTCCTGGGTCTCTGGGCTTCTGGCCTTCAGAAGGAAACTGCACCTTCTCCTTCCCTGGGTCTATCACCTGCCAGTTCACACCAGAGATTTGGACTTTCCAGCCTCCATAGTCACATGAGCCAATTCCTTATATATGTAGGTATTATAATACTATATATTATAATTCTTTCTCTCTCTCACTTCATATATATGTGTGTGTGTGCCTATGTGTGTATCTATCTATATATATGTCTCTCACTTTTCTCTCTTTCTATATATGTATATGTAGAAGATATATATGTCTTCTACTTTTTTCTATTACTCTGGAGAACCCTAACAAATATAATAATAAGTATAAAATGAAACAAAACAAAATGAAAATAGTTGTGTTCTTCAGGGAGGATAAGTTTAGAGAAAGCCAAAGACTTTGGCACTGAGACTCCTGAACTGGATGTTGGTTGTTCTTCCAGTAGAAGGGATGAACAGATAGTTAGAGATTTGAGAGAAAAATAATGATCAATAAAAAAATACAATTTACATGTATAAATTTAAACAAATATCAACAGTATATAGCAAGAGTTAAAATGTTTTCGGTTTCAAAGTGTATGAGAGAATTAGATATCTAACAACGGTAGCATATATTATGGAAGGGAAATAATTTAAATGTTTTGTTTGAAGGGTCTTGCTCTGGGAAAAAAGAGAAAAGTAACAATTAATATAAAATAAATATAGGTTAAGATGTGTGATGCAATTTCTAGGGCAACCATTGAAAAGCAATAAATGTTTGTATATTTTTACATTTATGTAATAAAAAATTATAAAACTAAATCAATTTAAATACATGAAAGAAAAGAGAAAAATGGAAAGGGTAAAGAATAGAAAAAGTGTTGTAATACAGTAAATTTAATCTTACAGATATCAGTCATTGCATTAAAAGCAAATGCAGTAGTAAACATGTGTGTATGTATTTTAGAGATAGATAGGTTCTCACTCTGTTGCCCAGAGGGCTGGACTGCAGTGGTGCAATCATGGATCATAGCAGCCTTGAACTCTTAGGCTCAAGCAATCCTCCCACCTCAACCTCCCAAGTAGCTGGGACTATAGGCATGCACCACCATGCCTGGCTAATTTTTTCTCTTCTCATTTTTTTTTGTAGATACAGGGTCTCACTGTGTTGCCCAGTCTGATCTTGAACTCCTAGGTATAAGCAATCCTTCCACCTCAGCCTCCCTAAGTGCTGGGATCCGAGGCTACAGCACGAACCACCTTGACTCACTTAGTAAACATTTAGATAAAAGGGTGTGAGTGGCGGGACCTGATTTCCCCGTTTGAGTGGAGGTTCCAGATGAGCAAGAGGAAAAGTCTAGAAGGCTCCATGTTATGGGTTAGGGTTTGTAAGATCAGAATAGAAATTTCAGCTTAATATTGTTAATGTTAATATTGTTACAGACAGTTTTACATAGAACTAATTATAGGTATGTACATAGTCACAGGTTAGTGCACACATATTTTTTCTTGCTATGTCAGGTGAAAGGGCTCAAAGTCAAGGACACCTCAGTTGCAAGGAGCTCACTCAGTGTCCAGATCTTGGTTCTGATGCTGCTCTTCAAAAAAAATACCTAGATATCCCAGGAAGAGGGCAAGAAACATATCAGGTGACCCTAGAGCGTCTTGTAGTACCAGAAAAAAAGAATCTGGTATTCTAAATAATTTATATAGACACTTTATTCTAAAAAGCTGAGACGTAACATCCTATTCCTTAAATGTGGACTATATAAAGCAACCTATTTCTAAAGAAGGCTGTACAGAAATTGTGAAACAAATAATCTTTACAGCAGAAAAACCTGAAATGCTACCTCAGCCAGGTAGTCCAGGCAGACATTGGAAGTGCTAAGTTATGTTGATAGCACATATTATATGTAATGCGATGTGATAAAATGACACTAATCCTCTCTAGTCTTCCTGTCAGAACATATAACCTCAGTTTAATCATGAGAAACATATGTGACAAATCTCAGTTGAGGAATGTTCTAGAACCATGATCAGAACTCCTCAAAACTGTAAAGGTTTTGAGGAAACAAGGAAAGTCTAAGAAACTATCACAACCACGAGGAGATTGAGAGACATGACAATGGAATATAATGTGGCCTGCCATATAGGATCTTGAACAGAAAATACATACGTGCAAAAACTAAATAAATCTGAATAAAGCCTGGACATTAGTTAATAATGTATCAAGACTGATTTTTTAATTGTATCAGTGTATCATACTGAGATAAGACGTTAAAAACAGAAATGCTTAGGATGGGGTACACAAGAACTTTCTGTACTGTCTTCTTAATTCTTCTGTAAATCTAAGCTTTTCTAAAAAATAAAGTTTATTTTAAAAAATGGACACGATCCTTCAATTATAACTCAAAATGGCTATTCTGGATGTTTAAAAAAATGCAAAACCCAATAATAGACTGTTAAAAAGAAGCATATTTAGAAATATTAAGATGCAAGAAAATCAAAAGAAAAGGGCAAAAACACTGATCTCCAGAGAGCTGATATTAAAATCTACCAATAGAGGAGATAAAACATTATCTGTATTAAAAAGACATGCATTATAAAAATAAAAATTACAACTCATCAGAAAAATAGAATAATTCTAAATGATTATGTACCACATTACTTATTCTGATAACATATTAAGCAAAATGTTTTATAATCTCAAAAAATTATATTTACAATTAGAGTGAGAAATATTACATACCTGTCTAAATGATAGAAAAAGGCAAGAAAAAAATCTTAGCAAGGATATAGAACATTTGCAAAATATGTTTAGTACATAAAACCTTACTTTAGATATATACATTGCTCTTAAAAACTATAGAATACACACAGTTAAACTCGTGGAAGCCGAGCATAGAAAGGAAATAAAAAAGAGTCATCACTACAAATCCTACAGACTTTTAAAAGAAAACAAAGAATATCATGAGCAAGATTTTGCCATTACTTTTCAACATGTAGATCAAATAGACAAATTCTTAGAAAATTAAATAACTACTAAATTATGCAAGTAGAAATAAGAAATATCAGTAATTTTGTTTCCAACAAATAGACATTATATTTTTAAAAATATTTTCCCCCCAAAACTCCATGTTTAGCTTGATTCACCAGCAAATTCAAACAAATATTTTACAGAAATAAAACAAATGTACCATAAACTTAAAAAAATAGAGAAATGAACAGCTTTGTATCAAAACACAAAAGAATATATAGAAGTTATCAATTTCACTAATAATTATAGATGCAAAAATTCTGAACAAAATATTTGCAAACTAAATTCAGCAATATGCAAAAAGTACAATACATAACAACCAAATTAAATTTATTTCAAAAAATCAAGTTTGCCTAACATTTAAAAATCGATCAATATAGTACATTATATTGACATTTTAAAGAGAGGAAATATTCTTGAATAGTATGTGTTTGAAATTCAAGAAAAAGGTGTAATTTTATTTAGAAATGCATTATTTTATCTTAAAGCTACCAAGGAGAATGAGGAGATTTTTATAAAATCACAAATTGCGTTAATGTTAAGGAGACTGTAGAAAATGCCAGTGGAAAAGCCCGCAAAGGTGGTGGCCTCCTACCTCTGTGGTGTTTGCACCACAGAGTTGTTGTTATGCGGGTATTTGTTTAAATAAAATGTATTAAGCTGTGCATTTGGTGTGGAGCAGCTTTCATTGAGTGCATCATAAAATATAAAATAAAAAGAAGTCAATGAGAATAACCTTCAATAGAAAACTACAATAGGAAAAGCCACAGAGTGGTCAAGTGGACCCAAAAATCATAGGTTTTCTCACAGAAATCTTGGAGGAACATAAATTGGTTAGTCATTTAAGAAAGCAACTTGCCAGCAGGTGTCAAGAACATAAAAATTATTATTTGATTTAGACCCAGCAATCATGTACTTGTGATAAGAATTATATATTAGAATTATGGAAATAATTATAAGATTTACTTTCACAATGTATATCTGGTTAGTTTAAACATCCAGCATAGAGTGCATAAGCATGTCATGGCATAACCACCAATAAAATTATATTTATTTGAGATGTAATTCTACATTTCAGTTAAGATGTAGAATTTGGGCCAATAGCTTGATATTTCGCATTTTCACAATTTTGGAAACAAACAGAAACATAAATAATTTAAAGAGTGGTTTGAATGATTTTACTTATGTATTGCTTGAATATACATGCAGTGTGTGCATTTCTACTAGGCATTGAGAGAAGAGGCCTATATTTTCCTAGTACTATATTTCCAGGTTTAACACTGAATTTTGGCTGTATCTAAGTAATAGATAATAAAATAATCTTAGACAACATTCTCTTAGGAAACAGTCATGAAACTGGCTCTTAGTGATCATTTGGCTCAGGATACGCACACACATGGATATTCTCCACTGAGGGCTTCACTGTGGTAGACGGGAGGGTCACCCCTGTTCAGAAAATCATCAGAGTGAGAAATGGAGAGGGATGGTGGGTGGGACTAACCATTTGAAGTAACTACTGGAATGTGTCTTTTAGGAGTTTGGTTTCAGTACAACAAATGCCTTACTTCTAATGCCTTATCTACATGCTTCCAAAACAAAATTATAGATCTTATTTTAGATTGCAAGGAAAGGGTCACAATGACCTGAGTTCTGAATTATAAATATCATTTTATTAAAAATACACATTAAAAAAATCTGAAAGCACAGAATGGCCAGTGGATGGTACTAATTTAGACGGGAATAAAGTGAGCAGGATTTTAACTAACTGACGCAGAAGGGAAGGACTCAGAACCCACTGTTAATATTATATAAGAAGGAATATCCCAGATAAAAGGTAATCAGTTTTTTGCTTGCCTTTTAACAGTATTCTTTCTACTTGACTATATAGCATTCACTTTTTTTTCCTCGGGAAACATGACTATGTGTGAGTGATACTGTGTACCTGTGTATTGACATGTGTGTGTGTGGGCTGTGTGTGTGTGTGTGTGTGTGTGTATGCAGGCACTGTTATTGCTTTCATAGAAACTGATTCTGAAAGAAATTTCAGAAGGGAAGAGACAAGTTCTTGGCTTGTTGTAGACTGGAGGTGAAATCTAAAAGAATTCAGGGGGAAAAAAGCTGGAGCCATGGGGTATGTTCTTGACTGTGAAAGCATATTTCATTTATATCCCCAGTCCACTAGCGCAGTTTAACCATGTGATGGACTTGACCCCTGACACACACATGTTCAATTACTTTGGACATTAGGAACTTAAAAACAAGTTCAGACTGACACTGTTAGACACAACATTCTCCCACACCTGATCCCAAGGTTCAAAATGCTCTATGTCCTGATTTATTTTGTTTGTTTGTTTTGTGAGTTATCTTTATAGTGATAGTCATGGTGTTATTTCAGATCTTCATTAAAATAATATAAATGGTGAAACAAATAGTGACCTCAGCCTTCACCTTCTGACAGGCGTTCAGGGATAATGAAGCTGATGTGAGAGTCCTGGAGAGAAACATCAGTCAAAGGCATGCAGGTTGTGAATACAAACCTCACTTGTTTCCAAACAGATTCTTCATCATAATGATTAGGACAATGACAGTACAAACATTCTCATCCTACAAAAATAAGTAATCACAACCACACCTTATCCAATATCTGTACAGCAATTGTGCCATACACATTAAATTTATATTTTTATAATGTAATTTAATCTGTATTTCAAGCCACAATCTTGCTGAAGTTCATAATGTTTTGTTCCAATCATTCTTGTAATCCCCTCTGGTGACATGCCATGGTGCCAGCATCTTAGTTGTTCCCATGGCACTGGTAGGTGGAGGCATCGAGACTGCTGTGTCCTCTCTTCTTGCAGGAAATCCCATCCAGGGTCCCTCTACTCTCCTCTGCAGCTTCCATGCTTGGAATGCTGAGCCATTGCTAGGACGATGAGGCTACAGGAAAGTGAAATGCACCTGCCGTGATATGATCCAACTGACCACTCCTGCTGCTCCTCTCTTGCACCTCAGGCATCTCCTTCCAATCTGGAGGAAACACTTTTACCTCCACTTTTCTTTTACAGTCCTCCAAACTCTGTTCCTTCTAGGGAGCACAAGTACAGAAATAGAAACCTGGACTCCCTTCATCCTGCTTCACAAACTTACAATGTTAAAGAAAGAAAAAAAAAAAAAGACCAAGTACATTACCTGGTAGAATTGGAGAGATGGGCACGAAAGAGCTGTAAATACAGTTAGAAAACACACTAGCATTTACAAATGTGTATGAGAAACACTGAGGAGGATTTTCAGAGACTGTCATAACCATTTATTTTTCTAATATGTGATACGTAAATGCACAGAAAATCAATTTAATATTTGGGGCTTTTATTTCTCATTTTTTAGATTGCCAGAAAGACTGTCCAGTGTTATAAAGTTTGTGTCAATATTCTGGAATTGGCAATTTTGTCATTTATATGGGAGAAATAGCTAAAGGTGTAGTATAAAGTATTTGCTCGTAGGTAATGGAATGTTACCTTTACCCAAAGATATAAAAAATAAACGGTAGAACAAAAACTCGGAATGAAATGTGTCCTTTTCTTCTTTTGGTGTCATGCATTAGCATCCTCATTTATCTTCATGGTACTCATGCAATGTAAAAGGCCATAATTTATAGCACTTGACCTACTGGATTTCCTGGGGGCATAATGCCACTGAGTTGGCTTAATAAACCTCTACTTTTTGCTTTCATTGACTCTGTAAGGAAATAAAAATAGAATGGGAGAGAAATAACATTAATTGTAAGTACCAAAAAAAAAATGGTGCCATTGTACAAGGTTTAAAGTGTTCGAGTGAGAGAATAAACTATTGGGAATTAGAAGCCAGTCTTCCTGGGAGTTTTTCTCAAAATGGAAGACTCAACTGAAAATTGTGTGTCTATTTTCTCTGTGCATAAATCGTTTAAATCATAACCACCCTCAAATCTTAAATAAGCCCCTATACTCTAAGTATCGTGTAAAAATTAGGTAAAATATTTATGACACAGAACAGTGTTTTCCCAACAGTGCAAACTTGATTAATGGAGAAAATGTATTTTAAAATTAGCATATTCTCTATCTTGTTTTGTCTATGTGTAATTTTCAAAACTGGAAGAATAGAATCCTCAGAGGAATTTATAATGAACATATGTTAAAGATTTATGGGGCAGCTATCGAGGGGCCCAGCAGGATGAAAAGCTTGTTCCGAGAAGAACACGAGACACGGCTATGCCCCCAGTCAGTTACCAAATGAGAGTGATGAAATGGGCTTGCTAAATTAGATAGAAAGAAAACTAGTTCACACACTGCACAGAAATAGCACCAGAACTTCGGGGATCACATTCTCTACTGGACAAAAATTATTTCCAAGTCTATACAAAATGGACAACTCTTTCATTTTCTAAAAATTAACAGCAGACTTTCCACAGTCAGGGCTTTAAACAACTATGGATGATAAACAGAAGAAGGTTACATGCCCAAGAAAGACAGATGGTTTTTAGACAGGCTTGGAGAACAATATTTCAGCCTACTGTGCCATGAAAAAAAAAAAAAAAACGAAAAAGAAAAACAAAAAAACAAAACAACACGGTCTTTTTTTTTTGGACTTACTCAAATTTTATATTCTTTTTGGGGGACTTTTACAATTATGGAAGAAATAAGTTGTCCTCGTGTATTTTTTAAACTTAAAATGGTCCCCATGGTCTGATTCATACAAATGTACTAATAAGGAGAAATATGAGCCATCTGCCTTGAAGCCCAAATGTCCTTGGAAATCCAGAAATGAATTGCAGGCGAGGGCGTGGGGAGGGTGACGGGTGGGCATGACCACACGGCGGGCTTCACACAGCTTCTCCAGGGACCTGGTCGCAGAGGTGTCTTTTTCTTGGGATCAAGGTCTAGTCAAACAGAACAGGCGACTTGCCATATTTTCCCCAAAGGAGATGAAGTTCTGTCTTGCAGAAAGGCACATGTCATATTGTACGTGAAAGGGGAAGCTGGAGAGTGTCACCTGTGAACGTTGGATTTCTTAGTTTGCTCCCTCCTCTTCTATGCCTTTCTCTAGCTGCCACATCTGTTATACCTGCATACTATTGTGGAGAAGAACATGCCTGCTTCTTCCCTGTGGGACATAGAATGGTATTAATTGGGACTATACAACAATTGCATCGCAATTTCATAGGGCGTGGTGAAAGGAAGGGGGTTGGTAGTTTTTTATTTAAATTAAATTAAATTTATTTATTTGTTTTAGAGACAGAGACTCATTCTGCCACCCAGGCTGGAGTGAGTGCAGTGTTGGGATCTTAGATCACAGCTCACTGCAACCTCCATCTTCTGGGCTCAAGCAATCCTCCCACCTCCAGCCTCCCAAGTAGCTGGGACTACAAACACAAGCCATCACACCCTGCTCTTTATATTTTTAATTTTGTGTGTGTGTGTGTGTGTGTGTGTGTGTGTGTGTGTGTGGAGACAGAGTCTCACAATGTTGCCCAGGCTGGTCTTGAACTCCTGGCCTCAAGCGATGCTCCTGCCTCGGCCTCCAAAGAGCTGTGGATGACAGGTGTGAGCTGCCGTACCTGGCAGGTGATTGCTGACCTCCCTGGCAAGGTCTTCTTGTTGCTTGCCTGCTGTTGAAGTGGAAGTCTCACTGTTATGCACAGAGGCAGCTCACAGGTGCAGGAGTTGACTCTGTATAGTGTTGTTGTGCCTTTAGTGAATAAAACAGAATTTCTGCTAAACCCAAAATCTCATTCCAGTTTCTTTTCAGTTAACTAAAACTTATACAAGGGAAAGCAGTCTTTCATGCAAAAGCGAGCAATAACGCTTTTAATTCAAAAGCACCTGAGAGACATGACCCATTCCTTTAAGCCCACGTTGAGTATCAATGACTTATCTATAATCCCTTAGAGAACACTTGGAGGGAGAAGAAAGTAATCACTAAGGACAATGGGCAACCTGGCGTGATGGAGATGAGACTGTAACTAGGGGAGAGAAATTCTGCTTTAAATGCGTCAATTCCAGGTAACGTCACGTTGGAGCTAGTATCTCCTTTCTTCACCTAAACTTTGGTAAAGGTGGAGGCAGATATGAATTATTTCACTGAGGTAGAAGTAACAAGATTTGGTGAATTAAGAGGTGTAAAAAAAGGGGTTAAAGATTCCAGCCGAGTGCCTTGGCTCACGCCTGTAATTCCAGAACTTTGGGAGGCTGACGGGTGTGGATCACCTGAGGTCAGGGGTTTAAGACCAGCCTGGCAAACATGGTGAAACCCTGTTACTACTAAAAATGTAAAAATTATCTGGGCGTGGTGGCATATGCCTGTAATCTCAGCTACTCAGGAGGCTGAGGCAGGAGAATCGCTTGAGCAAAATCAGTTCTCTCTGTCCACCTCTTTCTCTCTTCCTGCCACACTGTGACCCCTCTGCTCTCTCTATTTTGCTGAACTTCAAATGTATTCACTTTTTAAATAACTTATTTTAATGAAAAATCTTAAAGAGGTCAGAAGTTTGAAAGATTAGATTTCATCTTGATTTACTCATAATATTTTGAGTGTAGAATTTCACATAATTTTCTTAGTGCTCTAGGTTAAGTAAACACAGTACCTGTGTTTAACTAACACAGGCCACTGATATCAACATTCCACCACTTAATGTGACATATAGAAATCTTATGTTCATTTACATCCCTTTACGTCCCCATGTTTTACATATAATTGCTGTATGTATTTCCTCTCCATATTTACATTTTGATTGTCACATCACATAATGTTAGAATTTGTGCTTCTACCATCAGATATGATTTGAGAAACTTACGTGAAGGATACAGTTTATTATATTGGCCTCGATTTTTGATCATTCTAGTGCTCTCTGTTGTTGTTGCTAACAAGATTCCAGGTTTTCTCCAGTTATTTCCTTTCTGTGTGGAGAAGCTCCTTTAGCCATTCTTCAAGGGTGAGCTCGTTAGTAACAATTCCTCTTTGTTTTCCTTGTTGGAGAACATCTGCATTTCCCCTTCATTTCTTGAAGTGTGTTTTCACTGGATAGAGAATTTATTTGACAGGTCTTTCATTTCAGTGCTTGAAGTACCTTGTGGCGCATCCTTTGAGCCTTCAGGGTCTCAGTTGAGAGGTCGGCTGTCAATCTAACGGGACTTCTATCAGCAATGCGTCGTTTCTTTTCTTTCTGGATGTTATCAATTTTTTTCTTTGCTTTTAGTTTTAGGAGTTTTATTATGAATGTGTCATAGCATGGGTATCTTGTTGGGGTTTTACTCAGCTCCTTGAATCTGTTGGTTTATATCTTTTGCTAAATTGTGGGGGGATTTCCAGCAATTATTCTCTGAAATGTTATATTAAGTCTCACTTGCCTTCTCTTCTCCCTCTGGGACTCTGGTGATAGGAAGGCCAGCTCTTTTGTTATTGTCCCACAAATCCCTATAGCTGTTCATGTTTTAAATGTCTGTTTTCAGGCCAGGCATGGTGGCTCGTGCCCGTAATCCCAGCACTTTGGGAGGCTGAGGTGGGCTGATCACTTGAGGCCAGGAATTTGAGACCAGCCTGGCCAACATGATGAAACCCTATCTCTACCAAAAATATAAAAATTAGCCGGGCATGATAGTGTGTACCTGTAATCCCAGCTACTCGGGAGACTGAGGCAGGAGAATCACTGGAACCTGGGAGGTGGAGTAGCAAGTGTGTCTCAAGGAACTTATTTTGTTTTCCTACAGGAACAAAACACTTCTACCTCAATAGCAACCCACACAGCCTGACCTCTTTTCCCTTGGTCTCATCCATCCAGAAATGCTAAGTATCTCTTTTGTAAGTCTGCACTTCAGATGCGGATGATTTTTTTTTTGTTGTTGTTGTTTTTACACAAGGCTTTGCTTGTTCTGTCACCCAGGCTGGAGTGCAGTGGCATGATCGCAGCTCACTGCAGCCTCAACCTCCTGGGCTCAAGCAATCCTCCCACTTCAGCCTCCAAAGTAGCTGGGACCATAGTAGTGCACCACCACACCAGCTAAATTTTTTATTTTCTGTAGAGATGGGATCTCACATTGTTGCCCAGGCTGGTCTCAAATTCCTAGCTTCAAGCGATCCTTCTGCCTTGGCCTCCCAAAGTGGATCTTTACAAAGTTAGTGGGATTTGATTCTTTTCAAACTTTGTGTTTCTGTTTCCGTATTTGTCTACCTTACTCAAATGACCTGTTACTTGGAAAATGTGCAAAAATAGAAAGCAAATGTCAAAATAATTTTTAAAATAAGTGACTAACAAAGTGTTCTTGTCTAAAGTACTTTTCTTATTATTCACCTTCAGTGAGTAAAACTCAACAAAAAGTCGAAGACAGCTATTAAATTGAACATGACACCTGCCAGATTTTACTATCATTTTTTTCAGAGTGGGCTGTTACATAGTTGATAACTGGATGAGTAGGTTTTGACGATGGAATGAATTCACATAGAGGCATTACAATGAGGAAACCTGGATAATTACTTTCTAAAACAATTTAAAAAGTTTTATAATTGGAGGGATAATCTGGATGGAAGACTAGGGCACTAGAAATGAACTTCAGCTACATCACGTGACGGCCAATAGCCCTGTACCTGTGATGGTCCTCCAGTCCTCTGTCCGCCGCAGCAAAATGTGACGAGGCCAGTTTTCTCCAAGGATCCCATCCACCACTGTCTCTTCTTAACAGAGAAGGGACTTAAAGCCCCACTGAAAGTTTCTTAGTTTAATTTACTGCCATTGACAGAGTTAAGGGCAGAGTTGAATTATGTGCTAGTCTAGGGAGGTGAATATTAAAGGTGAGTCGACAGCTCTTTTGTCAAGGATTAATGAGTGGCTTTGTAAATTAATAGCAGCAAACGGGATACAAGGGTGCCTGTAAGGAACCTCAGTTGTAGAGGATGGGGGATGCATGAGAGAGAGGTTATAGAAACATGTGTGTTACAAAAAAGGCTTACAGGGTTGTAATTGGGGAGCTACCGTATCTAAATACATCAGAATTCCTTAAGTTAAAAGTCATAATAACACAGTTATGCAGATTTAGAAGATGAATAGTTGACGAAACAACCAGACAATATAGAATTTTGGATACAGCAACCAAATTCTGCCATCATATGTCATTTTGCTACTAAATAGAATGAAATATATATTGGGAAGAGAAACATATTTTTAAATTATTTTTATTAATTGAGGTAGTAATGTTTTAAAGGTGAACACTAATAGAGATTAACTGAAATTGCTACATTTAATTAATTTCAAAACCTAATTTGTATAAGAAGATAATTATTTTTGACATAAGAATTTGTAAGAAAAATACCAAAAAGTTTGTAATTAAACACAATCCGGGCCTTAAAAAGTGACACATAAAAAGGGTTTTTACCTCTTTGCTTTGTGCCAATGAGTGCATTGTGTTCAGATCAAGGTTATTTCATGGTTAATAAGGTCTTGGTGCGGGTTGGATTACTTCTAAACTTCTGTTCTAACACAGGTGCCTTTGTGTAAGAAATGTACTTACAAATGGATGCAGAGAAGGAGCAAAAGCCAGAGATTAGAATGCCAGCATTGGGAACAAAATCCCATGTGGGAAAATTGAGGAAACTCAGAATATTTGACAGGAAGATCTGTACAACAGAGGACAAGGGTGACACTGGTGTCCCAGTGGGATTCACTAACTGATGTTACATATGTGGAAGAACAAAGGGAAAAATAAGTAACGCAGGGGAAAATGTAGACGTAAACCTCCTCAAAGGAAGAAGTAACAGTGAAAGACTTTTAACAATGGAACGTCTTCTTTGTTAAATGGCAGAGTCTGAAGAGGATGGCATATATTTCTGTTCCAGCAGGTTCCTGCTAACTATGATTCTAAGAAACAGTTCTTCCAAAAATTTGATCATGGCTGTATTCTGCACGATATTTTCCAAGATAAAGCAAAGAGGTTTTCATTTTGGAAATATTCATGAGTTTTCCCTAAGTCAAGAGTTTTTTGTTGTTGTTCTTTTGTTTTTCTTCCTCATTTGCAAAAGTGCCTCGACATACAGATGTTTGAAGTCAGGAAACTTTGGAGGACATCAGCGCATAAATGGGAACTGCTTGATGTCCCATGGAGCTGCCAGTGGTGCATGCCTGAAAGCCGTCTTGCTGCAGGGACCACATGGGGACCACCAAATCTGTCAGACAGCAAGCCAGGCAGTGCTCACAGCTCCACTTCCTCATCTATGACAACGGCAGATGACTTGGCTCTTCGTGGAATTGCACGATGAATAAACTTCCCGACCAAGTGATAGTCTCTGATGTGAATCCTACCCATGGGGAAAATATCTCAGTGTTGTTTATTTCTGTCAATGGGAAAATGACATTTGTTACAAAACAACTAAAAATGTGTCTTGGAGCATTCAAGCGCTATTCACTGCTAAGATTCGGTGAATCACATACATTTATGAGACTATAAACAAAGGGTGGTATGAGAAACGCGTCCTTTGACCTTGCATAGTTCAGGGCTCAAATGATGTAGCTGCCCTGGTCTAGGTGAATTACACTTTCATCTGTGTCTGCTTCCCTGTCTTTACCGTGGGGGTAAGCCTGACTCACCACCGGTGCACTACAGAACGTAAATCGTACAGTATGCGTGAAGAGGACATCCAATCAAGGGTCCACTCGTTTCCCCCACCCCCCAACTCCTTTCCATGACTGACAGTGCACCAAAGGCTTCACACCCATGAACTGGAAATGGTGAGGAAGTTCTCAGGCAGGAAATGCCAGGGGGTGTTATTTCCCGGCAATCCTGAAAACCATCAACTGTTTTTAGATACATGATTGTTAATTAAGACCCCTGAGAGGCTTGCTCCAAGACTTCGATGCTGGGTTCATACTGAAAGTACAGTATTCCTTTCATGCCTTCCCGAAGGGAAGTGGATTAAAGTAAGTTTAAAAAGCCATTGTCCTGGGTCCTAGATAAGGTTTGTTCCCTACTGAAGAGATCTGGACAAAGAAGTCAGTGTTCTCTTCTTATTCTTGCACACGTAGAAAGAAAGATTGATGTGCACAGGCAAACACATAGGCACATGCAAACAAGGCACACACACCCCCTCAGGAAGAGTCTTCAAGCTAAATATACTATTTTGTCTCCTGGGTTCATATTCAATGAATCTTCATGCTAATAACATATAATCAAATCTCTGGAAAGGTTTAAAAGCAAAAGAAATATAAACAAAGCTTTTACTTACCCTTAATTTGATTCCTGGTTGGCCAGCAGTGCTTTATAGTCTATGGTTATTATCCACATGTATTTCCATTTAAACCGTGCCAGCTGAGGCCACTTCTCATCTGAGAATCGTAGCCGCAGTCCCAGAGGAAAATAAAAGCATGTCACTTTAAATTTTATAGCAGGGCCAAAGAAATGTCAGATTCCTGCCTCAGCTGTATAACGACACACATTATATTTGACCCGAACACATCCCATCAATTCATGTTCATGAGAAAATTACACTTTGGATTTACTTGATTCCTGTTCTTTATCCAATTTCTTACATAAAAAGTCAATTTGATGTTCTCTTCAGTGGCCACTGTATACATATCACATTCAACATCAGCATGTGAATATCATGAAAGTTTTATGATATTTTTGGAAATGCTGACTAAAATGTTCCCCTTGTTCTTCCTCTACTACTCAATAATTGCAATCGAATTAATTTTAATTAGTTGTACTGAGTCTCTTCTAAGATGCATTGCATTTCTGTGCTGATAAATTTTAAATCAGATTACTAGTCTTTTTTTCTTTATAATTTTTTTTTTTCAAATCTGAGCACTCATCTGCTGTGTATTTCTTTCTATCGCACTGTCTTCCCAAGGACATTAAGTATATTCTTTACTGTATGTTTCTGTAAATAAGTGGGATATTTTAACTTGTAACTATCTCTGTAGAATGAGTCACAATTTTCCAAATTCTTGTTACATATGTAACATCAGTAACATACGTAACATCATAACATCGATCAGGTTCTGATGAGTTGATTTTACTTTTCCTTGATTTTCATGTATGGCCTCTGGAAGATGAAGTTTTGTCTCACAGACTCAAAAAAAGGAAGAAAAGAATGCATTTATTTGCGTTCTTATTTTGCATGTAGTTGGATTAAAATGTATACTTTTAGAGGAAATTCCTTTTATATAAGATACATAATTGTCAAACTCATAGAATCGGAGAGCAGAATAGTGGTTGCCAGGGGCTAATAGGAGGGGGAATGAGGGGTTGCTAATCAATGGGTATAAGCTTCAGCCATGCAAGATGGATGCGTTCTAGAGACCTGCTGCTGTACAACACAGTCTACGGTCAAAAATACTGTGCTACACCCTCAGAAATCTAAGAAGGCAGAAGCCATGTCAAGTGTTCTTGTAACAATACAAAAACTTTTTCTTTTAAAGCATAACCAAATCCTGCAGGTAGATGTGCTCTTGAGTGAACTCACGGTGGTGTCCCTATAGTGAAATGGGTACTTGAAGAGACGTCTGCTGTGGGCAGGAGAGGCAGGAATGCTGGAGAATATATTCTTGGGGTGAGACCCTCAGGATGACAAAAAGTATCCAAGCAAGAAGGTGGTCATGTGTCGACCTCCGTAGTGGAAGGAGCAACAGGTGCACCAGCATGGGCTTCTGCCGCGACAGCCCTGCGGAGAAAGGCGTGGTGCACTTGATGGAGACGGGAGGTGGGTTCATGGGAGTTTCTCTTTCGTTCACTTTACTGCTTCTAGGGAGTGTCTTCCCCAGCCATCCTCACATCCAGTGTTCCCAACCACCATCCACTTACCAAAACGTACACATTCTATGTAGCATTTTCTCAAAAGATTATTATTATTATTGAGATGGAGTCTCGTTCTGTCTCCCAGGCTGGAGTGCAGTAACGCGATCTTGGCTCACTGCACCTCCACCTCCCGGGTTCAAGGGATTTTCCTGCCTCAGTCTCCAGAGTAACTGTGATTACAGGCACCTGCCAGCATGCCCGGCTAATTTTTTTGTACTTTTAGTAGAGACGGGGTTTCACCATGTTGGCCAGGCTGGTCTCAAACTACTAACCTCAGGCGATCCGCCTGCCCGGCCTCCCAAAATGCTGGGATTACAGGCATGAGCCACCGCTCCCAGATATTTTAAATTATACATAATTTCATTCATGTTAGCTAGTTAATATAATAGGACCAAAATCTATATATTAACAGGGATTTGGATGAATTAAATGTGAAATAAAAATCATAGTTATTATAGGGGATTCCCATATATATTTTATGTGCATATATGCATCTATTTGATTACTATCTATATTGTGTGTCTGCACAAATATATATTTTATATTATATTATATAATATATAATTACATATCTATATAATCACACATGATATATATAATTTCTATGTAATTATTATACATTATATATTATATAATATAGAAGTATATATTATATAATATAAAAGTATATATTATAATATATACTTCTAGACTATGTCCTAGACTCTCATTTTATATTAGATATGTCTTATATATAAAATATATATTACTTTTTGTATACATAATATACAATTAGAGTCTGGAGCATTTATTTCATCTATATAGACTTGTCATGTTAAGTTCCCAGAAGCAGATTTAGTCCTGAGAATATTTTAGAAACTTATGGCCTTGTTAGCCATTGAGATAATTCAAGTAGAAGATGGTACCACTGTACAATATAACAGTGGATAGCACTTACATAATTGATAGAATTATTAAGCAAAATAAGAAAATACATGGTTTAAGAAAATATAGTAATGGCTAAAAGAGAAGCAACTGTGTATAATTACAGTCATTATTCATAAAATAGACAAATAATATTTTATTTGTATTTTCAGAAACGATTCATATGTATATTGGGTGATAGCTTTTGTGACTACTTATGTATGTTCTCAGATGAAAGCCTTTTACATCATTCTTTATATCATTTATAGTGTTTTATTTCAAAACACACACATGAGGCCTGGAAGTAAGATATTTTGGAACTGAAATCTGATGATTCAAAGTTCTGTAAGCCAGTGTACAATTGGTAATCCAAAAATTTATCTACTAATTTTAAAAGTTGAGCACCGTATCTTTTCTTTAGTTCTGTTAAAGTATGATTACAGTTTGAGCCAGAGCACACCTTAGAGATCATCTAATCTGGTTTTATATTCCCATGACGAACCTGAGGCTGGGATCCGTTGAATGACGTGCAAGCTTCACTCCAGACAAACGTGAAGCTGGGGTATCATCTTCTGGACATCCTGCTCTCTGTTTCTTACCTGATTGTGTGCTGGGGAACTGGAAATTATTCACTTTGGCCAAAATGCAGAGTACTATTTTCAGGAACTGGAAGAAGTAAGAAATTGTGAGAGCTGAGGGACAATAGATCAAGTCTTACCTGTCAGGTTGCTGAGCTAAGTCCACCCTGGACGTTCAGATCCGGATGCTTAAATATGAGGTCGGGCAGGAGGAATCCCTGACAAGGTCAGAACCACTGTCTCGGGAAACTGGATAATGCTCACCCGTTTACTGAGATGAGTGGCTTCGAAAAAGATGTGAGCCTAGTTTCCATGCACTGAATTGGAGGAGCCCACGGGACAGGGGCGATGACCACTAGTCAGTTAGACACGTGTCTGGGGATTAGGAACAGATCCAGACTGGAGAGTAAACGCAGGAGTGTGGAGTGCACAGATGACAATTTTACTCATAAAAGGGGCAGAAGTAGCCCACAGAGGGTGCATTTAATCTTCTGTGAAGAAAGTGAGTACTGGGGCTAGAATCTGAGTTACAGCAGAGCAAGGACAACAAAGAACAAGAGCCTTCCTCCACCCACTACCTGAAAAAGCAAAAGCAAGGGCATTTTCAGAACAATTCTAAGCTCATCCTGGATAGGAAGTGACATACAACCCTCATATTAACCAAAGTCCCGTCTCCTGGGGTGCAATCCCCTATCGCTAATGGAGAAGAGAATCTCGGCTCTCAGTTGGCACTGAACAACTTGAGAAGGCTCAACGTTTGAGGCAGTTTCTGGGACAAATCACATGGAAACATGAAATTCCAACTGCTGCTGATGGTCCGTTTGAAGTTTTGGATGGGTCAAGCAGAGAATTCAAAAGTTCCAGGAGCTTAATAGCTGAAAATGTCAGACAATATTAAGGAGAGATAGAGCCTAAAAGTAAGTCAGAGGCACATACGCTATGAGGGCTGTGAAGCAGGAGTCATTTAGAGGAATACTCAGCCGGGGGCTCAGTCAAGATTGCAGGTGGAAAATGGTAAACAATGGCTGAAGAATATGAAAAGCTGGAAATGGTAGGGCTGAAATTGTTACACCTGGCAAGCGGTGTTTTGTTTTGTTTTATTTTGCGTTGTTTCTATTGTTTCCTATCTAATGGGTTTCTTTTTTTTCTTTCTTTCTTTCTTTTTTTTTTTTTGAGACAGTCTTGCTGTGTCTCCCAGGCTGCAGTGCAGTGGTGTGATCTCGGCTCACTGCAACCTCCGCTTCCCAGGTTCAAGCAATTCACCTGCCTCAGCCTCCTGAATAGCTGGGATTACAGGCACGCAGCACCACACCCGGCTAATTTTTGTATTTTTAGTAGAGATGGGTTTTTGCCATGTTGGTCAGGCTGGCCTCGAACTCCTGACCTCATGACCCGCCCACCTCAGCCTCCAAAAGTGCTGAGATTACAGGCATGAGCCATTGAGTCCGGCCTTCTAATGGGTTTCTAAAGTAGCTTGCATTCCATGCTTCTCTAGGAGGCTGTCTCCTTTCTGCAGTGACATCCCAAGGCGGAACCCACTCTGCTGAAAATAAGAACATTTCCAGGACAGCTTCTAGGCTCAGGAACCTACAGGCAAGCTCCTGATTCACATCGTGTTAGCAAGGAGTTTGTTGTTTATAAAACATGCCCATATGCGTTGTATGGTATAATCAGCGCCACAAGGCATCATATTTCCCAATCAGGTAGCCTAATGTAAGTAACGGAGGTGGCTGTTACCCAGTTATCCCACTAAGAAGTAAAGTGATCTTGGACTCCTAACTCCTAATTAAGGCAGTTGTTTTTCTTCACCACACAATGTGATATAAAATACCATAAATATGATATTAAATATCTTTGCACATACTCAGCCTTCGAAAACTTCAAAAGGTTAAAAATAGACTTAATTGCAGTTTTATAAAAAATGATTTTTAATTTAACCTAACAGGAATCTAACTTCATAGTCATCTTGTACAATAAATGATGAAGGCAGCTGTTCTTTGGTAGAACTATGATTCTTTACCGCTTCCCAAAAGAGGCATGCATCAGTCAGGATTCAACCACGGTAGCAGATCCAGTAGGGGATCTATATTAAGAAGTTCAGGCAGGGCGCAGTGACTCATGCCTGTATTCCCAGCACTTTGGAAGGCTGAGGCGGGTGGATCACTTGAGGTCAGGAGTTCGAGACCACCCTGGCCTACATGGTGAAACCCTGTCTGTACTAAAAATAACAAAAAAATTAGCCAGGCTGGTGGCAGGTGCCTGTAATTCCAGCTACTTGGGAGGCTGAGGCAGGAGAATTGCTTGAAACCGGGAGGTGGAGGTTGCAGTGAACCAAGATTGCCGAGATTGCACCACTGCTCTCCAGCCAGGGCGACAGAGTGAGACTTCATCTCAAAAAAAAAAAAAAAAGATTTATTGCCAGAAATTGGCGTATGTGATTGTGGGGGTGAACAAGCAAGTCCTGAGTCCCTAGGGAGACCCAGTGGGGAGGGGAAGCCATGATGAGCAAGTTGGTTGCTTTCCTCGAAAGGGCAGCTCAGCAGGGCTCTGCGGGCCTTTCCGTTGATGGACACCACTCAAGCAAGACACAGAAATATTGACAAGAAGGTGTTGGGAAACAAGGAGAATATTTAAGATGACTCTTTCTCATGGCACCCATTTTCTTCTTCAGATGGTGGCTCAGCATAGCTGGTCACCATTCTCTCCCCAGCCCCGTCTTTGTCTCAGTATCTCATATTACTCAGGGTCTATGTTCTCTACAAAGGCCAATCACACAGGACAACTGTCTGCTGCTATCCATGGGCTCAGCATTCGTTTCTAACTTTTATTCTGTTACTATGTGTTATGTGCTCATATACAAAATATATAGGTAAAAATACACTATATATACACGCATATACATACTGCATGTACACACATACAGGTATACATATATGCATGTACATACACATATACATAACCATAGATATGTGTCTATAAAATTTTTCTACAATTGCATTTCTCTGAATGAAGCTGTAAATTAACCCCTTTTCTTTCTTAACCTACACATTTACCCATGTGTTAAAGTCTGGTTACGAGGGCTGTAAGTTGACTCTTCCCCAACCAATAAGTACCTAAAATTTGTCCCGTTTGTTGAACTCAAATCAGTTTTATTATCTTCATTGCTACTGTTGTAAGTTTTGCTCCTTTTGGATACGGTGGATGCCAAACATCAGTTTGTACTCATGTGACAGTGACAATTTGGGGTTCCCTCTGGGATATAACACATGATTCTTTGTTTTTACACAGATGACTGAATATTTTAATGGCAGTTGCAAATACAGATCTGGGGCACAGCTCATAAAAACAACACACACACACACACACACACACACACACACACACACACACACACACACACGCAAGAATCATTTTCAGAATCCCTGTAGGTTTGAAAAAAAATAAAATGATGAAGAACTTTCTATTTCAGAGCCCTTTTATAAAATGATGACCTTCGGAGCCAGGAGATGATTTTATTTGTTAATGTGCTGAATTCATTTCCAGATGGAACCTGGTGTTAATCAGAGATGCACACCTCATTTGTAGATCTGTGTCTGTGCTCTACCGTGCGTATGCATGGTCCATACTGGGTACCACTCCCACAAAACTGATACTTCAAGGAAGAAAAGGGGCATGGATTTATCTTTAAAGTTAAAAAGTTCAACTCTTTCAAGAAAAGCATTCTAAGATCTGGATCAAATATTTGATTTTTCACTAAACTACAAAATGAAAACCATTTTTAACAAATGCTGTACTTAGAGCCAACTGAACAAGGACTTTAGGAGGACTTTCTATTATTGTCTAAAGTCCAATTTGAAATCACTTAACTTGTCACCTTAGGTGCATTATCTATTGATTGGGCATCAATATTTAATTTTCTGTTTCTGAAGAAATTGCAACATCATATACCATCTTCAGTACATTTTAAAAAGCCAACTTCTAGTGTCTATATTTAGAATACAATTTGTAAGGTTTTGCTCTTTTATAGAAAGTACTTTTTTCAAAGATACATATTTCTGTTGAGTGGCATTTTGAAACTATATATTGGTTTACATTCTCTTTGGATCTTCATTTTAACTTCCATGTTAATAAAAGAACAAAAGACTATTTATTTTGCCCTTCTCAAACGTGACAACACATTTGTCTGTCTGTGTGTTTGTCTTGTTCCACATCAGCTAGGGAGCCGCTGGCGTTCTGATGGCTGCTGGGGTGTGATGTGGCCTCACATGGCCAGTGTGATGGGGTAAGATGGGGTCAAATCTTGCTGCTATGGAGTCCTGGTTCCTGGTTGCATCACATACAGACCTGTCAGTCTATGTCAAGACAAGGCTTCATGTTTATCTGCATCAGTAGGCTTCAGGCGAGACAGATTCTTGTTTTTCTTGGTCATGATTTGGGGCCCCATGGTATTCGTAAAGAAGAAAAATATGTAGAAGTGAGTTTACGTAGGAGCCAAACCACCAGGTAACAAATAATCCCCTCAGTGTTTTCAAGCTACTGTGTGAAATTACATAAATTACGGTGTGAAGGTTTGTCAGTCCTCTTTCTCTCCCTCCCTTCCTTCCCTCCCTCCCTCCCTTCCCTCCGTTTTTCCTTCCCTCCCTCTTTCCCTCCTTCCTTATTTTCTTTCTTCCTCTTTTTTCTTTTTCTTTCTCTCTCTCCTTCTCCCTTTCTCTCTCTCTCCTGCTTTCCCTTTCTCTCTCTTTCTTTCTTTTTCTTTCTTTCTTTCTTCTCTCCTTCCTTCCTCCCTCCCTCTCTGTCTCTCTCTTTCTTTCTTTCTTTTTTCTTTTTCTCTTTCTTTCTTTCTTTCTTCTTTCTTTCTTTATCTCTTTCTTTCTTCTCTCTCTTTCTTTCTTTCTTTCTTTTTCTTTCTCTCTTTCTTTCTCCTACGCATCTCTCAGAGGCTGTATTCCTCTACTTAAGCAACTGTATTATTTATATTTTTAGTGTCTTTTCCTGATGAATCAGTGGTAAGAAACATCTGTGAAAACAAAGCTCTCTGACTTACAATTTAATAACATATCTTCTATGACTGAATTTAACAGTGTGCACAATTCTTTGGAAGTAGGCCACAGTGCACTGGCCTTTCTAATCACCATCCATGGCTACCCCAGACCCTGACGTGGAAACAGACTGGCAGTTACACAGCCTCTCATTATGCCTGACTCTCAAGGTCACTGTGGGAGGCTGTGTGATTGGGATTGAACACGTGCTCTCCAAGACCAGATGCCGAGCCTGACTCTGACATTTCTAGTCTTTGGCCACGTCCTGATGTCTCTCAGTTGGCTATCAGTAAAATGGAGGTACCAAGGACATTCCTTATGAGTTTAAATTGCACATCAAAAGTCTACATCAATGTATAAAATTGTTCCTTTTTCTTTTAAAGGAAATGATTTTGCCATGCCCTGCTATTTGTTTTAGGTTTTTTGAGGTATGTTCTGCATACAAGGACATGCGCCACTTTAAGGGTACACCTTGATGAGTGTTGACAAATAGATGCCCTTGTGTGACCACCATCATACTCAAGAGGTAGGATGTTTCCATTGGCCCACAAAGAGCACTTGTGTGTTTTTCCTGCAAACCACCACCAGCACAGGGCCCAGGGAAACACTGCCACACTTGCTGTCAGAATAGATTTCATGCCCTGTCTAAAGTTTCCTGCCCACAGTACCGTTTAGTGTGGTTGTTTTTGTGTCAGGGTCTGCTCGTTCAGAAAAATATTTCTGTGATCCATCGATGTTGCTGCAGGCTGCAATACCTCAGTCCTGTTTATTATTGATCGTTTTTCCATTGTAGGAAAACAACACAATTTTTTTACCCAGGACCTTGTTGACGGGCATTTGCTGTTCCCAGGTGCTGGCTATTATGAACAAAAATGCTATAAACACTCGAGTATATGTGTTTGCGTGAACTTATGTTTTCATTTCTTTGGGGCAAATACATAGAGGTGGGATTTCTGAGTTTTACTATATGTAAGCTTAGGTTTAACTTCATAATACGATGTCCAAAAGTTTTAAAGTGGCTGTATCATTTTATAATCCCATCAGCAACCCAGGAGAGTTCCACTTGCCCCATACTCCCACCAACACTGGACATTGATAGTCTTCTTCATGTCCACCATTTCAGTGGGTGTGCAGTGGTTTCTCACCATGATTTTAATACAGATTCCTGACAATTAATGGAGCTGAGGAGACTTCCAAGGCCTTATGGGCCATTCATATCTCTTCTTATTTGAAGGGTATGTTCACACAGTTTGTTCATTTTTAAATAGTTTTGGATATCTACTTATTCTTGAGTTATGACTTCTTATATTTCCCAGAAACAAGTTTATTTTTTCTGATATGTGTCTTGCACATATTTTTTTCTAGTCTGTTAACTGCCTTCTTGTTTTCTTAACTACATCTTTTAAAGATTAGAAAACTTAAATTTTGATGAAGTCTCATTTATCAAGCCATCTTATAATTTATTTCATGCCTTATTCAAGAAATATTTTCCTAACCCAAGGCTGTAAAACTTTTTCCTAAGTTTTCTTCTAGCTCAATGTTGTCCAACGACAATACAATGTGAGCTACATATGCCATTTAAAATTTTTCAGTAGTCACATTAAATGAGTAAAAAGAAAGAGGAAAATTCATTTCAATATTTTATTGAATCTAACACATCCAAAATAATATTATTCCAACATAGAATCAATATAAAGTTTATTAAAAAGCTATTCAACATTTTTAATACTAAGCCTTTGATGTCTGGTGTGCATTTTACTCCTTTAGTATATCTTAAGTAGGACTTAGCCGTATTTTCAATGTATAATAATTACATGTGGCTAGCAATCACCATAATGAACAATATAGTCATATACATTTCATAGTTTCAACTTTCATACTGAGGTTGTTAAGTTTTGAGTTAGTTTTCTTGTATGACATGAGATAAGGATGGATAGAGGCTATTTCTCCCTCATACAAATATGTGTTTCTAATATTTTTCCATCATACAAATATGTGTTTCTAATATCAGTTGCTAAACAATTATCCTTTTTCCATTGAATTAACTTGGCCTCTTTGTCAAAAAACAGTATATAATGGAAGTGTGGATCTATTTCTGGACCTTCCTCTCTCTTCAATGTTTATTAGTCTATCTCTCATCTATATACCTGTTTCCTCCCAATAATACATTAGCTTGATTACTGTAGGGTTATTATCAGTCTTGAATGAAATAACATTAGTATTCTACCTGTGCTATTAAAAATGATTTTGAATATTCTCGGTCATTCTGAATGTCCTCATATATTTAAAATGTATTTTTAAATTTAATTTATATTAAATTAAAATTGCATTTTAAATATTTGTATAAATCTATACAAGCAAAAACTAGTGAAGCTTCTATTGAAATTTTATTGAATTTTTAGATTAAATTGAACAGAATAGGCTTCTTAACTATTCTGAGTCATTTAGTTCATGAAAACATATGTATTTAATTCCCTCAATGATGTTTTGTGCTTTTCTGATCTTGCTTATATTTTGTTAAATTAGTACTAAGTGTCACTTGTTTCTGTTTTAACTGATATTTTAGATGGCACTCTTGAAACATTTCAGTTTTCAATTGCTCTTGCTGTGTATAGAAATACACAACTAATTTTGGCACATCGACCTTGTATTCCATAGCATTGCTAAGCTCACTTATTAGTTCTAATAACCTTTTTAAGTACCTTGAGATTTCTACATACAGAGCCACATCATCTCTAATAAGAGACAGTTTTGCTTCTTCACTTCTGACTCATACCTTTTATATATCATCTTGCTTCATTATGTCAGCTACAGCCTTCAGTACAATCTCAAATAGAAATAGAACAGACTTCTCGTGTTCTTCCTCAGTCCTAGGCAGAAAGCATTCAAGTCTTTTACCCTCAGTTATGATGTTAGCTGTGGGATTTTCACAGATGGGCTATGTCAGGTTGAGGAGATTCTCTTGTATATCTAGTTTGCAAAGCATTTTTGCAATGAGTTGATTTTGTCAGATGCTTCACATGCAATTACCGAGTGCACTTTTAGGCAGTAGATGAAAACTGAAGCTCTTAGAGTAGATAACAATGTCCTTTGAGACATTGCAGCAAACCAAAATGAGCCACAGTCTGTCCCCTCTAGCTGTGGCTTCTGCGTCAGATTTTTGGTAAGAGACAAGGTTATTTCTAAAATGAGAGGTTGACAAAGGCGCTGTTAATGTTAGCTGAGCACAGAAGGAGAGACTCAATAAGCAACAACTCAGAGTGGGGACAAAGCAGAGTCCAATTCGCCTGAGCTCATCATGGATGTGTATGTGTGAGTGAAAGGAGGAAAGGAGATGAAAGAAGGAAAGAACAGAAAGAGGACAGGGATGGGGAAATGTAGAAGGAGAGATAGGAGGAAAGAGAATGCAGGGATAGTTAAAAACCTCATGGGAAGAATAAAGGTTCAAGACTTATCACATCTATCTGCACATGCACTGAGAGTGAGCAAACAACCACGATGGGCAACACATGCAGATCTAGCAGCCAGCACAGGAGCCAGTGATGAGGAGAGCCAGTTAATCCGCTCAGATAAAGTAGAGGCATGAGGCCATGCACATCCTACCTTCTTTCATCATGAAAATGCAGAACATGTCCAACACTGGACGTGTGTCAGGCCCTGTGCTGAACACTTCACACGTATCACCTCCTGCAAACCTCCAGGCAACCCTGTTAGGAAGGTTTTGTTATTCACTCATTGTTCAGGGACAGGCCATGAGCCATGTAGAGGATGGGTAGCATGCCCAGGGCTCCTGTCCAAGTGTAGCGGCCGAGTTCATGAGCCGGTGGTGTGGGCTACAGGGTCTGAGCTCCATCACTGGGCTTCAAGGATCCCCATGCTTTCCTCAGGAATCATAGTGCAGGCGGTGGGGCTACAGGGTCTGAGCTCCATCACTGGGCTTCAAGGGCCCCCATGCTTTCCTCAGGAATCATAGTTGGTCCCAGGGAGGACCTATGGGAGGGACGGCAGCAACAGCGGACACAGGCCTGCTTCAGGTGTCAAGGAAGTGATGCAGCAAATGAACTGTGCCAGAAATCAGAGCAGGATGAGACTTTTGAGCTGAAATTGGTAGTATAGGCTTCCAGAGAGCAGGGCATTTGGTGGTGCCTTGTAAGAACTGCTATACGATCCTGGCGCATCTTTTGCTAGCTTTTTCCACTTGACTTTTCTTTTTTTTTTTTTTTTTTTTTATTATACTTTAAGTTTTAGGGTACATGTGCACAATGTGCAGGTTAGTTACATATGTATACATGTGCCATGTTGGTGCGCTGCACCCACTAACTCGTCATCTAGCATTATGTATATCTCCCAATTCTATCCCTCCCCCCTCCCCCCCCACCACAGTCCCCAGAGTATGATATTCCCCTTCCTGTGTCCATGTGATCTCATTGTTCAATTCCCACCTATGAGTGAGAATATGCGGTGTTTGGTTTTTTGTTCTTGCGATAGTTTACTGAGAATGATGGTTTCCAATTTCATCCATGTCCCTACAAAGGATATGAACTCATCATTTTTTATGGCTGCATAGTATTCCATGGTGTATATGTGCCACATTTTCTTAATCCAGTCTATCATTGTTGGACATTTGGGTTGGTTCCAAGTCTTTGCTATTGTGAATAATCACAAAACACTTGCCTTGGATACTTTCTTCTCCATCTTTAAGCCAAAAAAAAAGATCTTTTATTGAAAAATAAAGAGAAGGGCTAACAGTGAAAAGCAAAAATCAGTCAAATATTAATTATTTTAAACTGATATAAATTATTCACAAAAGTAGCAAATTGTGACATGCTAATAAATTTTCTACCTAAAAATATAACTAAGCAATAATATTATTTAAAAAAAGAGAGATATAAAGGTTTAAAAAGAAAGACCTCAATGTTGTAAGATGAGTATGATATTATTTACCACCCAGTTAAAATATAGTTTTGAAAGATTTTATAGATAGAAAATACCATCACTTCTCTTGTTTGGAAGTGCATATATATATTCATAGAAATAATATTCAAATGATACACAATAAAATATCTACAGTGACTATTTTTGGTGTTAGGACTATAGATACATTTAATTTTCTTAATTTTATTTTTCAATTTATAGCCATAAAGTGTGCAAAATTACTGATTGATAAATTTAAATATATTTATGTATTTTCCTATATTTACCTTCAAACATCCCTGTCTCGGCTACCTCGTGTCCAGAAATAGAGGAACACAAAGCATGAATGCAGTGCTTGTCACTGGTCATCAGTCTTCTTTGTAGACATTGGAAGAAAGCATGCGGTGTTTTTGTACACTTGAGTGTAAGTAGAGCAGGAGTGTTCATGCATGATTGATATAAAACAAGAGATTTAAATGCAGTGCTTGTCACTGGTCATCAGTCTTCTATGTAGATGTGGGAAGAAAGCATGTGGTGTGTTTGTACACTTGAGTGTATGTAGAGCAGAAGTGTTCATGCTTGATTGATATAAAACAAGAGATTTAACACAAACTCATGTTTTCATATCTTGCTTCTTGAGGTGCTTCTGTTTAATTTAATTTTATTCTATCTTCGGGGGACGCTTGGAAGACACACTTGGAGAGGCACTGGTCTTGCTCTTAATCAGCAGAGCACATGAGTGTAATTCCTAATTAATAGAAATTCTTTGTCCATGTATGACTATATGCTTGAATAATACACTTGCGGTGGATGTGCCACTGGTGAAAGATTGTCAAAATATCTGGAAATTTAAGAAACACCATCAAGCAATCCATGTTTCTAGACAGTGTTGCTCAGTCTTCTCACTAGACACAAATCCCTACACTTGGCCCCAGATGAACTACATAAGAGTTGTTCCCGTTCCTCCGGAGTTTGTTTTCAAACTTCTGTTGCAGTGTTTTCTTCTGGTGTGTGTGATGGCCTTTTCCCTCTTTTGTGAATGAGGCAGTAGGGAAGAATGAATAGAATGTTCTTCCTCTATAATGAAAGGAAAAATATACTATTTTTTAAGGATCCATTATACTCTTCAGTCCTTGATTTAATGTTTTACTCGTACACGATTCTTGTATAGCGGAGGCCTCATATTTCTGAAACTGATTTGCGCATTCCGAAGTGTGTGTATTCACTTTCATCATATATTAGTCTGTTGTACTCCATCTCTCTGGACCATAATAATGTTCTGAAATTTACCTTTACTTAGAAACTGGAAGCTGACATTCACTATGTAATAGATTCCCAAATTGGCCCTTATTTTTCCTCTTTTCCAGCATTATCACTCTTTCTCATGAGGCTTTCAGAGGTATCCTAATCTGATCTTAAGCTGGACACTTAACTCATTTTGGCGAAGGGAATGTTAGCAAAGTGATGCAGGCTAGAGCTGGAGAAGTGTGAGTGTAATGATGTCTGACCTTGCTGTCACTGCCACAAGAAGGACGTCCTGAGACTAGCCCACAGATCCCAGGAAGAGGATGAGAGAAGACAGTGGATTTGAGTTGTCAATGTCAATCCAATGGACCCATCAGACATTCAGCTGTCAACTTCCAGAGAGCACGGGCAAGCCTTGCAGGAATCAAACGTGCCACCCACCGCCCACAGCCAGAATGCCAGCTTGCACGCTTGTGACCTCCGCAGACATTTATGTGTCTTGTGTCAGAAGTTTTATGGTTGTTTCTCATGCAGTACTACTGTGGCAATTAATAGATCAGCAATCATGCTATCATACCTCAGTGCTTTCCTAACGAAAATCTAAGATTTTGACATTTGTTTTGGGACAAAGTGGTGGTTGGAAGTTAAAAGTGATTTTTAAAAAAACCTAATATAATGTTGGAAAATGGCAAGGAAAATGTTATAGACAGCTTAGAAAATAATAACCCTAGTTAAATACTTGAGAAGGTTTAGAAAACAAACTCAAAACATTGCGTATAGTCACTTAGAACATTTAAGTATATATATTTAAAATACACACACACACACAAACACAGACACACACACACCTCCTGGCTCTTTGGGTTTGTAGAGGAGAACCTGTAAGTATATGGATGAAAGTATCTCCTGTCTCTTAGTAGCTGCATATATGACTGAACATCGGGAGAGACATGAAATAAATAATGAAATAGCCAATTTTGAGGCATAATTCAAATAAACTATTACATAAATTTCAGAAATTCTGGGATTTCCGTGGGTTAGAAAGTAAATATGTTTTTCTTTCTCTTCCTCTCTAGCAAAGAAAATTGTGTCACATTAAAATGGCCTCAAGGTAAAAATAAAACCAAATATCTTTATCGTGAAGTCATCTGAAAAAAACAAACCAAGCTGATGCCTAGTAAGGTATTCCTAGCTGAATCTTAAAAAAAAAAGAAAAAAGAGGTTCTAAAAATTTAATTTTATTGTTCCATAGCAGCCTGACCTACCCACGGTAGGTCTTATTCATGTCTAGAAAGTAAAGCATTGACACAGATGCACACGCACACACACATATGCACACACACATGCACACACACAAACACACGCACATACACACACATGCACACATACATACACACAGAAGGCTTTTGGTGCAAGAAGGAAACTAAAATCTGAAACAAAAATTATACATGGCTTTTTAGTTTTTTGTTCATTTGACTGCTTATTTCTTAAATTGGTTGCTCTCGCAAAAGCTATAGAAAACAGCAGATTAAAATGACTAAAATATACGACAGTTTCTGGACCCAAAACTTTCCATGGTAGAAAGCTGTATAGAAGGTGCTTTTTCCAGTGTATTTACAGAAGAGTGAAGGAAGCTCTATCAGAAGGCAGAAACAATCCTTGCCCCCAGGTGAAAGAGGATTTGCAGCATTTACTCAACAGATTTCAGAATCGCTATGGACCAGAAACGGCTATTTATCATTGCTTTCCTTTTTCATGTGAAAGTGTTCATTGCAGGGAATCCGTCTGTCTCTCACTAGGTACATTTTGTGTTTCAGAGGCAAATCATTGTCTCTTTAGTTCACAGTTCTCAAGCTGAAGAAGAGAGAAACATGAATGTAAAACAGGTCACAGGACCCTGGACAAAACGAAACTCAACATGGGAGGCGACGTGAGAAGATCCTAGTGATGGATTTAAGCATGTTTTTAAAGTGGGAAGACAGTGAGAATTATGGGTAGAACATTGACTATCACAGATTGAAAAAAATCTGGTCCCCTTCCAAGAATGTTCGCCCTTTCCCCCAGAACATTGCAGTGATGTTCCACCTTCCACCTGGCCTCAGTTCCAAGACTCACTTTGGCCAGGCCAATATGATGCAAGAAGATGCTGGGAAAGTGTTTGTGCAATTGTATTTGCTTTTTCTCTTCACAACATTCATCACTATGAGAAAGACATACTTGAGCTACCCATTTGGTCCTAAGGAGGATGAAGCATGCTGTGTGACAGAGACAACCAGCAGACATTTGAGCCAGGACAGCCTTCTTTTAAAAAGTAACATGCCAGAGTTGGCTTCAATAGATTCTAGTCCTTAAGAAATGCAACCCTGAAAAATACATTCTAAGTCTAGACTGAAGTGTGTGCCCTGAGTATATGCACTTCTTAGCCTGTAAGTCAGGCTTCAGAATTAAATGCATTTTCAGAAAATCCAGCTCATTTTGTCTGATCTACTACTTTGGAGGAAGAAAAATTCTATGACAATTTTTTAAGGAGATCCTGCATTAGTACACTGTGACTTAATAATTTAACAGATCTGTGGCCCTATGCCTAATCATTGATGGAAAATGTCACCAAAAATAGATTATATGTGGGGGGAAATAGGGTCTGGTGTCTGATATGCTGGTATATACTTGTGAAAACCAATTTACCTGAGGAATAAATGCGATATCATTTAATTTATGTGGAACAGCAAATGCAGTCTAGCAATTTTTTTCTGACTACAGTTTCCATCTTCTAAAATCTAAAAATAAGAATTACATTTTCATCAGTAAAAGGCATTAGAATAGCAGAAGCTGGAATTTTCCATTTGTATGCATGCTAAGTAGTCACTTCATCCTAAAGCTATAAATGAAAATCTTTTATATGGTAAATTCGGAATAATTACAGAGCCACAATGTAGTAAATACTGCAGCCAACAATGTTCTATGAAAACAAAAACTTAATTTTCAGTTTTTATCACGTTGTTAATATTTGGCCTTTTATGAATAAGGTTTTAAATGTCTCCAGTGAATGGCACAGACTATGTTCCAGTTGCAGTTTTTTTTTTTTTTCTGGTAAGATATAGTTCTTCTTTCAAAGTAGGAAATGTTCAGAAAGCATATTTGGCTTAATATGTGATAATTTTTCTTTTGATAACACAGTGAATAATTTTAGAAAAGAAGTTGCTTTTCTAAGCATTTATCAGCTATCTCTCTCTGGAGAAGCCTTACATTTTTATGTTCTTATTTTGTCACATCTAACTGAAATTCTTTCAGATAGCTTTATCTAAAGGTCAGTTACCTGTGCCATCCAATTTAATTTTATCTGCAAAGTTTTGAGAGTCTGGATTTGGATTATAGATAGGTAAAGATAAGCGTAATGTCATAGGCATGTACACACCTTGGCAGCCAGAATTGCAGCTTGCTAACCAACAAGGATTTGCAGTGAGCTAGCAGCAGAAGTGGGTAATTGGGGGAAAATGCCCTCTGACAGTTAACCTCAAAACAACTTCTAATGGATTAGAGCAGAAAAAAATAGTCACTTAAAAACTATGAGTGGGCTGCTAGACGAGCTAGACTTATCAGGGTTCCAAATAAGAGAAAAACAAGTGAAAAGATGTGCACAAGCAAACACTCCCAGTGACATCAAAAAAGGGAGGCTTAAAAAGTAGATTTTTAATATTCTATCTTATTGACAATAAAATCTCTATCAGGGAATAGATGTTTAGGCTATTTAGCTTCAGTGATTGTATTAGTCCGTTTTCATGCTGCTAATAAAGACATACCCGAGACTGGCTAATTTATACAGAGAAAAAGGTTTATGGGACTTACAGTTCCATGTGGGTGGGGAGGCCTCACAATCATGGCAGAAGGCAAAAAGGAGATGGATGGCAGCAGGAAAAGAGAGAGAGCATTTACAGGAAAACTCCCACTTATAAAACCACCAGATCTCATGAGACTTATTCACTATCACGAGAACAGCATGGGAAAGACCTGCCCTTTGATTCAATTACCTCCCACCGGGTCCTTCCCCAAACACGTGGGAATTCAAGATGAGATTTGGGTGGGGACACAGCCAAACCATATCAGTGCTATTAAATAATAAAATTGGCTAACTAAACCCTTTAGTTCTGATTTCATGCTCAACAAACAATGTTTGATTTCCATCTGGTTTCCCCTGTAGGGATTCCCATACAAGAGAATATGTGGGGCTTTGCAGGATAAGAATATCAGCCTTTGTGACAGTATTACTTTTGCTTCCATGCAAATGCTGGTCTTTTGCTTTTCCTGATCAGTCTGGTGAATGCATCTTCTGAATTAAATCTCCCAAATGCACTGGCACAACCAAATTATTTTATTTGTTTCCATGTACTTTTCCTCCAAGGTCTGGGCACCACGTCCCAGAAGATCTTGTGGAAATCCTACATTCTCTCCACTGGCTTTAGGGAAGGATCCTTCCCTGCCTCTTCCAGCCTCTGGTGAGTCCCGTGGTTCCTGACCATTTAGGAGCATACTCCAATCTTCACGTCCATGGTTATATTTCCTTCTCTCTTTGTGTGCTCATGTCTTCTCCTCTTCTGACTTTTATGAGGATACTTGTACTTGTCACTTGATTTAGGGTCCACCCATGTAATCCAGGAGGATCTTACTCATCTCAAGGTCCTGAGCATCTGCAAAAACCCTTTTTCCAAAGAAGGTCACATTCACAAGGTCTGAGTATGAGAACATAGACATATCCTCGGGGAGCTATTACTCAACACACAACACGTATTTGTTTTATAATAACCATCTTTTGCCATTGAAATTAACTTCATTTATTCATATTTCCAGTAAAGAACTTTCAAAACCTCCCTCAACAGGCAATCCCTCCTTGGCAAATTCTTCATGCTTGATTTAGAATCATTTCTTTGATGTCGTCAAGCTTGGTTGCTTCATCCTGAAGCCTAATGGGAGAAGAAGGTAAAAATGTATAGGATTCAGTTTCAGTCCTCACTGAAATGCAGGTCACTCATTCATCAAGGAGACTTTCTATTACTGGAGGAACATTTTTATTTGGAATGTAATGGAAAAATCATTAATGCTCATTGCATCGCTCATTATGCAAATCAATAATAAGCATTGTAATATCATTAATCCTACATTGAAAGTGTCATCAATGTGTTTTTTAGGATGAAATTAGGAAATATATTCCACAGACCAAGTGTTTTTATATGCATATTTTATATTACAAGGCAGTGCTATCTTAACCCAAAGAATCCAACCTTTGTTCCTTGCCTTATTGGAATGTCAATTAATGTGAGCTTAAAGCAGCTATTTTAAAAGGACTGGGTTGAATAATGCATGTCTTTATGAGATAATAACAGTCCTTTCTCTACATGTTATTTTGAACCACTGTGTAGAATGTCTGGTCAATGATCATTTTCAAAGATAAACTGAACCTACAAGCTGGATCAATATGTTAAAGAGGCTAGAACTGTCATAAATTCTTTCTGGTCAGGATTTCACAAATGAGAATTTAAATTTCTCGGTGAAGAACCCAAGGAAGAGAGCTGATGGGGCAGGATTTCGTTTCTAAAGTCTCACATCTGAGTCACCATATTTGTGTATGGAAGAGGAGTTTTAAGATATGACCAGGACTGTCAGTTTTTTTTTAACCTTAACAGCGCACTTACAGACAGAAACTCAGATAACAGGGCCTACTTGGGACTGAAAATAAGAATATGAAATAATTAATGTCGTGAAAGCCATGAAGATATACCTCACTTCTAAATGTTAAGTGCTTGAGTAATTCGTTTATTAGCAGAATCAGTAACATCTCTCTATAGAACTTATTTCAGCTCACAGGCATTTACACATTTTGACTGAGGAATACTTCAAAAACTGTATGAACTGCTTTCAGAGAAAAGGGTAAAAAATAACTAACAAATTACTAAAAGCAATTCTAGTGAAGGAAAATGTCTTTGGAAAGGCATGATACCTGGATTTCCATGTGCATCAAGAGACAGTCTTGAACATGTAGTGGATTAATTTGGAGGACATACTCAGCAGAGGCCATCAGCTGATTTCATGTTCTTTAGCAATAAAACCCAAAATATATTCAAAATGTATGAAGAGGATAACCCATCCTATAGAATAATGCTTACATTCGGGTACAATTCTCCTACTCTGAGCATAACAATATTCAGCCAAACTGTGGCTTCAAAGTGTTTGCATGATGTGTGGTTGGGCATGGGGAGTAGCAGGCCTGGGAGACACTGATAAATAACATCAAGAGAAATGCACACTGATCTGGGAAGAGTCTGGGTAAAGGACTCTGGGAACACTGAAGATACACATCAGGTAGCTCTCTATTCTCCCCATAGCTGAGGTTTCCATGACACTCTAAAAAAAAAAAAAAAACAAATAGAACAGAAGATACCAGAGCCTGGGAAGGGGAGGGGAAGTGGAGGGATAGGGAGAGATGTGTTAAATGATACAAATTTCAGCTGGACGGGAGGAAGTTCTTGTTTCTGTACCACTGTAGGATGACTATAGTTAACAATAATATATGGTTTCAGATAGCCAGAAGGAGAATACTGAATGTTCCCAATACAAAGACATGATCAATTTTGAGACGATGGTGGGCTAATGACTCTGGTCTAATCACTATAGGTATGGAAACGTCACTGTGTACCCCATGAATATGAACAATTATTATTTGTCAATTAAAAAACAAAATTTTGAAAATAAATGACACAGTAAAATTTTCAATAACTTAGGATTTCTGACTTAAAGGCATTTTTAAAAAGTTATAAAACCTGCATATTTTCTTTGATTTCTATTGTTTTTGGTGCAGTTCACTTGTGATTCAGTTTTTCCATTTATTTTAAGCAGAAATACACTTTATTCCTTTGAATATGTTTTTCTAAACAATTTAAGAGATCAATTAGACTTTTAAACAGCTCTGTTGTTTCAATGTCATCTGCTCTAAAACACTTTTTTAAAGCCAGAATCAGAGCACTATTATTAAATTACATTTTGCTAAGCACACTTTGGTCAAGGAAGCACTTTTCAGCTCTAAGTGTATTAAAGTCTGCAGTTAACATCATGTTGAGACACCGACTGGAAAACAAGGAATGACTTTTATTATTTGTGAAAAATATTACCCCATATGCTAAGTGGTGTTCCATGATTAATTTCTTACTGTGTACATCTTGGAGATACTAGAAATCCCTTGACATGTACTCATAACGTAATTGCTATATTGATGTGGAAATGGGGAAGATTAATTGGAATATAAACTAATCTTTCTTGCTTTTAAATTGTTATAAGACTGTATCAAGTTTCTGTGAAACCCAGGCTGGAGTGCAGTGGCAGGATCTTGGCTCACTGCAGCCTCCACCTCCCGAGTTCAAGTGATTCTCCTGCCTCAGCCTCCTCGGTAACTGGGACTGCAGTCACATGCCGCCATGCCTGGCTATTTTTTATTCTATTTTTAGTAGATACGGGGTTTCACCAGGTTGGCCAGGGTGGTCTCCATCTCCTGACCTCATGATCAGCCCGCCTCGGCCTCCCAAAGTGCTGGGATTACAGGCGTAAGCGACTGCGTGTGGCCCCCAATCCTATTTTTAAAAATTATTTAGTTATTTATTTATCCTGGTAATATTTATGTTTGATTTGGCAGCAAGACAGAATTGGAAGGTGGCCTGCTTGTTGGAAATGCCAGCGCAGTTTTCTAGGGTTCAGGGTCAGGCTGCACATTTGGTGAAGACGGAGCTGGGAATCGTGTGGGAAGTCACAGCTAATGCTAACCTCCCCTCTACACACTGCAGACAAAATGCAATAATGTTAGCATCTCAAAGAATGTGTCAGAAGCATAAGACATGGCAGGAGGCCCAGAAGGTGAACCTGTCAATAGACCCTCAGCAAAGGAGGAGCAGGTGAGGCTCCCACGGAGCTCACGAGCTCAGGGGCCAGAAGCCAGGAGCAGAGCTGGGCCCCACAGAGCTTCCGGCTCGAAAATCCATTTGGAATCTGCATCTATTGTGCTGTTCAGTACAATTATCCCTGATATGCTTATCTCCACTGTTTGGCATTTGCTATCCAGTAGTTTCCATAATTGGGATTTTTTTCTTTATAATTATTTTTTAAAATTTCATGTTACCAATATTATCTCATCACTTTGGGATATTTAAAGCTTTCTTATATTTTCTTGATCTGTTTCTGTTTTTTTGTTTTCTCTGTGGTAAGTTGTACAATTTTATTTTATCTTTTACATTTTAGACACATAGGTTTCCTCATTGCTTTTCCCTGTAGACTCGTATTTCCAATTGTTGTCAGCTAGCAAGGACGGTAACACTAATTCCCAGAGAGAGGGCTACATTTTCAGCTACGGTTTATACGTTTCACCTAAAGCTAGCACCACCAAAGCCCCAGCCAGCCAGATTTGAGTCCCGTTTATACTTGACTATCCCAGAACAGAGCTGACAAATTTTGATTGGGCGATTTTGATTTTTTTTTTTCGCCTCAAAGTGGAAACCCATGACAACAACCAACTGAGGATGCTGTGATGGAGAGAAAGGACCCTACTAAAAGCATTTTCTGCAACCACCCTTTACCCCTCATGCCTGTTTTTTCTGCACTCTGGATGTGGCTTTACATTAGGATTTTGAAGCACCTGCAGCTTTTGTTGCGTTAAAATACCCCACACTCCCATATCTCAGTGGCTTAAGACAGCAACCTTTCCTTTAGCTCAAAATTTTGTCTGTCAGCCGGGAAGTTCACAGGGCTTTGGCCAGTTCGGCTGGAAACATCTGGGCTCCCTCATGCACCTGTGGATAGCTGGAGCATCCCCTGGCAACAGGATTATCTAGGTGACTGCAGTCGCATATCTGGTGTTTGGAAGGCTGTCTTTTAGGGTGAAGAGATGATGGGGCCACACGTATATCATCACCCAGCAGGTTAGCCCAGGGCGCTTCCCAAGGCAGTAGTGGGGTTCTAAGAACAGTGATGGAAGGCTCCAGTGTGCTTTTGAAACCACGCTAGGTCATGTTTGTCTGGCTACTGTGACTCACTTCACCAACCTGGATGCAACAGGTGGAGAAGAGTTTCCACCTTTTTATGAGAGAATCCACAGTGTTACAGCCACTGCATGAATATGGAAGAGGAGGGTTTCCAGCCTTAAAATCCTCCCTAGAGGTACGTTTTCTCCTGTGGAATTGGTGCAAGTAGAGATCTTCCCCAATAAACCCGTTGAGTCTGTTTTAATTTGAACAATTTGAACAAGGAGTGATCTGACGTTCTGAAACTTCAGCCTTATTTGCAGGGGTTGCAATCTGCAAGGCCACTGCCCAGATTCAATATTTCAGATGGGTCCATTTGGATCACATGAGGATATCACGCACGTGTGAAGTTGAGAGATTCACTTAGACATCAATTTTCTGGATGACGTGGCACCCATTCCTGCATGCCAACGCCTGGTTGCTGTTGAGTAGGCACCTCTCCCTTTAGGACTCCCTAGTAGCCCCCATTGGAAGGCATTGCAATTCACCACTTCTAAGATAAGTTAAAGCCATGAGTATTGGGTCCCAGAAATTGTCAAGTGTGAATTTTACTACTTGATCACTTTAGCGATAGGAAATAATCAGCAAAGCAATGCAGCAAAGCAAATATATACATATTTGAGAAATGTCCACTTCTTGTATATAAAAAAATATAAAATGTATTCCTGGGAAATCAGGAGGCAATTAACTAGATAGTATTTAGCCAGTCATATAAAATCAGGGCTAACAGGAAATATTAATATTATTCATGGCATATTTTTATTCTCTTCCTCCACCATAAGAAAGTGTTCTTTTATCGTCCAACTGCAAAGCCGAACTATAAGAAAAGGAAATGTATCTGTTACACCATTTCCATACACAAATAATTTGTATAAATTAAGGGCAATTTTTTGCTTTCTCAGCATTTATATTTTAAAACGTAAATTAACATTTTGGGAAGTGGACATTTTTCAAAAATTTTTTTTATTTCTAAAATTGGAATGCAAAGTATTTTTTTAGTTAAAGTTTTCTTTTGCCTTTTTGTTTTGTTTTGTTTTGATTAATTGAATGAGCAAATATGGAGAGCAAGGGATTTGGGCTTCAATAGACGCCAAGGAGTCACATTATGCATAAGGCAAATTCTGAAAGAAAATTGAATATGATCCCTCCAAATCAATGAGGGTAGAGTCACAGGGAACAGCCACCTTGTCCCTTGGAAGCTTGCTGATGTGAGTTGGCTTCTATGCCACCCCAGTTGTGACTTGGATAACTGATGGCAACTGGCCATGCTATGGATGTTGAAAGCATAAGCCCACTTGGCTTAAGCTAGATCATTCACTGCTAAACCTTTTAACCCTTTACCAGTTTTCTCGGAGAATACTCACCAGGGCACTTGCAGCTGCAGCGTGTACCCCGAGATAACTTTGCCATGAAATACCTAGGTTTTATTATTATTTTTGCATCACTCTAGTATATCGACTTTGGAAACAGAAGACGTCATTCTGTTTATAGCATTCTTTTTTTAGTAGCGATATTTCCGTTCACAAAGTACAGTCATTCTTGATCACTGAACATGTCAAATCCTAGAAAACTAGAAAACGTAGCATTCTTACGTGGTTGTTAACATCCTTCTTGAACAGTCATTGCCTGAAGATTCATTTGATGAATTCGATTTTTCTGACATAGACAATTCTGATGGTTCTGATGTGAGTTCTGTTTAGAAATAACTCCAAGAACAGTTTTTATATTTTATTTTCACATTGAAAATCAGTCAGATTGGCTGCAGCCTCAGAGCATGTTTATGTAAACTTTAATGAGTGCTGGCAGCCACCTGCACTTTTTTTTCCTAAACACCAAAAGGATTAAGAAACTTAAAATGAGATAAAACAATGAACAGATATAGCTGATTTGAATTTCACTAGTTGAATAAAAATACGTTTGTTAGGTTAGAGTTTGGTCATCAGATCGATTAGAAATAAAATACATTAACATTATTGAGATAATGTTCTTTTATTGTCCAACTGCAAAGTAGAAAACATAAATATATTCTGCATCTTGTAAAATGATTTAATTTCTCATTTTACAATATTCTGTTATTTGCACTGGACTACTTTTCTCTTTATATTGAAAATAAATCTCAACCTGACAAAATTCTATAAGTTCTTATGTCCCTAGACATTTGTGTTATTAAATTGGGAATTATGCCAATTCAGTTCCCTAACTTATTGTTCCTCATCCCGCTTTCTTGCATTACCAGAGAAAAATATTTTGCTGGCAATCATAAAAATCCTAGATTTTTAACATCGTGGAACAAAGCAGATAACAGATACAGTTAACTTTAGAATTCCATAGTGTGAATTAAAAATGAGGTTCTGAGGTTCGTAGTTCTTATATAGCCTCATTTCATAGAGATTTTAATCTGTTTGAAATATAATTATTTGACCTCAATATTTTTAAACAATTTCAACTTGTTCAACTGTTAGGTTTAACCACATTTCATTTTTTATGGCTGGCTAAGAGTTGCATGTGAAGAAGAGAAAAATGAGAAGGAAGAGAAACAGGCTACAAACAGCCTCTCATTCTGTAGGTTTCCATATGCATACACGAGAAGTCTGTAAATTGGTGCACATAGTTTTGCAAATACATGGAAATTAACACAGACACCTAGCCATTTTGTCTAACTGCCTAACTAAGAAATATTGTCCATCCATGAGTTTTTTAAAAACAATAGCACAGACTGGAATATGGCGCCTTGATGTTCTTCTCTGCTGGAAACTGAGACTTACAAAGCCTTTCATTTTCATAAGCAGAGCCCCTCTATTTTGCAGCATTATGCAGCTGCCATGGTACCATCTGTAGCTCTTCGTGAGCTTGTGTGATGTGCTTCCCACTGCCATGTCTTGGACACACCTGGTCATGGCCTCATTCATTGAAGTTGAATTGAACAAATTGGCACAAATGTGGAAGAAGCTTAGCTGCCTACCGTAGTCGGGGAAAATGAACTCTTGGGTCATGAATCGGATAAAGCCACATTTGGAAGATAATAACACAGATGGGAAGGAAGACTCCAGACAAAAGAATTATTTATTCCACGAAGAATTGACGTTAAGTCTCTTTGCTCAAAATAAGGATAGATTGCCTTAACGGGTAGGTAGTAAGGAGGCACAATCCACGCAGAGTCAAGGAGAAGGCATTGATGAGCAATATAGGTGGATAAGTCACGGACATCCGGGAGGAAGAGAAGCAGGTAGCATGGCCCCAAAGCCCCAACAGAATTTCAACTTCCAAGAACCCTGAGAAAATAAGAACAATTTTTATTGTAAGGAAGGGGTATTTTACATTACTAACACAGAGTAGGGAAAATATTCATTACAAACACAGGGAGTAGGGAAAATATTGAATAGCCACTGTTAAAAAATGGAAGACAATGGTAAGACCTCTGGAAGCAAGACAGAGTGGTTTGAGATATGGTTGTCAATACAAGAGAATCCAAAGCATGAGTTAGAATTCCTAGAGTTGTGGCTCCCCCGATCCCCTGGCAACCTCTTAAAACACACTTGCTTAAGTTTTAAAGTTCTAATGCCGGGACCTCACACAGACGCGTGAAACCGAAGCATGAGATGTGGTCCAGATACCAGCATTTATTAAAAAAGAGCCCCAGGTGACACGACTATCAGCGACTGTAGAAAATTATTGCTTTAGCATACTTTCCCGTTTCTGAGATTGGAAGTGGTCCAATAAAATTGTGTATACTAAACATGCAAGAGTAAATCCACAAAGAGATTGATGGTGTGTACTTTACACAGGCAGCGGAATGCACAGGTGTCTTTGGAATTATGAATGTAGATGGGACAGGCTTCCCCTTGATAACTTTTTAATTTCCTGTTAGTAAAAAAAAAAAAAAAAAAAGTGCAGCTCTCTGCCTGCGCTCATTTAATTTTACATAAACATGCTCTGAGGCTGAAGCATATCTGACTAATTTTCAGTGCGAAAACAAAATATAAAAACTGCACTTGGAGTTATTTCTAAAGAGAACTGACATCAGAATCGTCTGAATGATCAGAATCATCCAAGTCGGAAAAAACGGATTCATCAAATGAATCTTCCACCAACAACTGTTGGAGAACCATGTTAACATCACGCGTAGCAATGCTCCGTTTTCCAGGGTTTGATATTTTCAGTGATCGAGCATTACTATGTTTTGTAAATGGAAATACCACTACTAAAAATAGAATATAAGCCGGGCACGGTGACTCATGCCTGTAATCCCAGCACTTTGTGAAGCTGAGGTGGGCGGATCATCCGAGGTCGGGAGTTCAAGACCAAACTGACCAACATCGAGAAACCCCATCTCTACTAAAAATACAAAATTAACCGGGCGTGGTGGTGCATGCCTGTAATCCCAGATACACGGGAGGCTGAGGCAGGAGAATCGCTTGAACCTGGGAGGCGGAGGTTGCAGTGAGCCAAGATCACGCCATTGCACTCCAGCCTGGGTAACAAGAGAGAGATTCCGTCTCAAAAAATAAATAAATAAATAAATAAATAAATAATGCTCTAAATAGAATGATTTATTTCCAAAATTGATATAGTAAAGCGATGCGAAAATAATAAAAGCAAGATATTTCGTGGCAGAGTTATCTCAGCGTAAGCTGCAGCCACAAGCGCAGCTGGCGAGTGTTCTCCAGGCCAAGGGGAAAAGCATTAACTCGGCTGAGAAGAATCGGCCCAAGAATTCCGTATCAAAGAAGATGCTGTCTGAGCATTATCCTTCACCCTCAAGTCCTGGCATCAGCTGTCCAGGCCGTGGGTACTCCCTGTCCCCTCGCCCACCCACAATGATGAGACTGCCGCGATCCTGAAGTCCTAACGCAGAGCCGAGTGACATGGTCTGTCTGTGCTGCTGGTGTCGTGTTGCTTCCAAAGAGCCTTTGAAGATGGGATACAGGCCGGGCACAGTGGCTCACGCCTGTAATTCCAGCACTTTGGGAGGCCGAGGCAGGTGGATCACCTGAGGTCAGGAGTTCAAGACCAGCCTGGCCAACATGGTGAAAATGTTGTCTCTACAAAAACACAAAACTTAGCTGGGCGTGGTGGCTGGTGCCTGTAATCCCAGCTACTCGGGAGGCTGAGGTTGCAGTGAGCCGAGATCAGCCATTGCACTCCAGCCTGGGCAACAAGAGCGAAATCCCGTCTCAAAAAATAAAAAAAAAATAAGTAAATAAATGTTTGAGTGAGCATGATGCTTTCAGATGTATTTACAATCATCTTCTCCATACCTCCCCTGCTGCCTATTGTCAGACTCTCATAACTAACACACACTCACACACTCTCACACACAGTCACACACACACACACCCAGGTGCACATGTATATGCTCACACACTTATACACACACACAGTCACATGTGTGTGATCACACTCACGTGCACACCACACACAGTCTCACAGATGCACACACATGCATACTTGTGCACCCTTGCCACATATGCACAGACAGGTATAGGTGTGCACTCACACACTCTCCCACACATGTGCACACATGCACACTCACACTCTCTCACGTGCACACACACTTGCCCATGATCTTTGTCTCAGCTGTGTTCTGCGACTGAAACTTGAAGTTATTGACACACACCTGAGCTACAATCTCCAGAGAAATAACTTCCCATCTAGTGCAGCAGTTTTTCAAAGATTTATTTTGTATCACCCATACTATCGTCAATTATATCAATGGCCCAAAATATTTTAAATTGTTTTATGCACCTTAATTTTATAAATAATCTTGACCATGGCAAAACTATCTTCTGAATAATTCTAAAATTTGCTGTTATTCCAATATGCAGCTGTAGTATATTTTAAATTAATAGTTTGATGAGCCATGGAGGCATGAATTGAAGCATATTTATTTACCAAATGTACATAAAATACAAGTAAAAAAAGTTATTTTTCATTTTCTATGGACCTCTGAGGAAATCTGATTTCTCAATTTGAGAAAAAGTATTAGCCTTATAAACTTTTACTCTCATATCACTTTCCCTTAATATATTTTAAAAATATATAAATTATTGAATTTAATATTTACCCATTCCCTTAACATATCATCACATTACACATTAAAAGATAATGTAGTTTCCTTACAGCTTTGTAATGTAAGATACTATTTCAGTAACGTCAGTGTCTGAAATTTTAAATTATATTCAGTATATATTTAAACTTAAACATTTTCACAACAGAGTTAAATATGAAAAAACTATTTAAGAACATCTGTTTCAGATCTTGTTGGGAGAATCAGGAACTAAGACCAAGTATATACATCTTGAATCCAAAATCTTTTTAAAATGTGGAGTAAGCTGGGCACGGTGGGTCACGCCTGTAATCCCAGCACTTTGGGAGGCCGAGGCAGGTGGGTCACCTGAAGTCAGGAGTTCGAGACCAGCCTGGCCAACATGGCGAAACCTTGTCTCTACAAAAATAGACAAATTAGCCACTGGGACGCCAAGGTGGGCGGATCATGAGGTCAGGAGATCAAGACAATCCTGACTAACACAGTGAAACCCCGTCTCTACTAGAAATACAAAAATTAGCTGGGCGTGGTGGCACGCGCCTGTAATCCCAGCTACTTTTTGGGAGGCTGAGGCAGGAGAATCGCTTGAACCAGAGAGGCAGAGGTTGCAGTGAGCCGAGATGGCACCATTGCTCTCCAGCCTGGGCGACAGAGCGAGACTTCATCTCAAAATAAATAAAATGTGGACTAAATCTAACTGAAGCCAGGAACGTGGAGGAATTATTCTTCTTCTTCGATCCTAGTTTGCTGAATATTTCACACAATATGTTTTCATCCAACTCTTCAGAATACAGAAACACATGTAAGATTCCTGGTCACATAAAAGTCTCTAGTTGTTGAACAAATTTATTTTATGGGGAGGTTTCGTTACGTTGATTAAGTTATTGTCATCAAAAAGAAAATTATCACCAGCAAGAATGGGATATTTCAAGGTAGTTCCACAGTGCTTCTGTGGGCAATGGCTGAGAACTCCTTGACTGGTGTGATGAAATTTGGAATCACGTTAGTTGAGACTAACAGTCTTAACTTTGGGCAAGGAGAATCTGAAGTAATACATCTGGAAGATTGAAAGTTGAAACCGGCATTTGGAGATAAAAAATTCAAAAGTATTAGAACAACATCATAAACTCTGATTTCTTTATGTAGATTCAGTTATCAAACATAAGGTGAAAATAAATATATTTATATCAAAATATTATGACATCTGGGTGACCTAAGAATTACCAAATACTGCAAATATGTGATATCATTAGAATTTTGCCAAAAATTCTTAAATAATATTGAGGATTAATATGCTTATTTATTGGACACATGTATTTGTATTTGTAAATTAACAGATTATGTAACATGTATCTAAGCTATATTTCTCCCTGTTATTTTTTTTAAGAGTTGAATTTTTTAAGAGTTGAATTTCAGGAATTCGGCATCTTAAATTTATCTGAGTTATTTTTATTGCATGGTATCTCGTTGACAATTGCTAGATTAAAATAACTTTTTAAAAACGTTCTTTTAATATTTGATGACAGTTGCAGCAGTTACTTTAAAGTGCACATGTGCTGACTTCATGGTTTCTATAATTTCTACGTCGGTTCCTAGTGGCTGGTGTTTTGTCCTGTTTGGGGCTTATATTTTCATTTTATAGTTTCCTAATTTTTTTATTAAATGCTAGGCATTTATAATATTTGTATACTTTCAATTTCGATGTATCTTCAAAATCAAGTTAACAGTTTTTTGAAATCTTAAATTTACAATATTATATTTATGAATTAAATGTATGCCAAGTGTAAATGTCCAAATATTTAAGCAAACTGGAAAAACTAAATGTGCCCTGGGGTAACTAGGGCAAGGTATGGTGGGGCTGAGCATGAGAGCCTGTGGTTGGGGATTTCGACTCGGGATTGGTCAGTTTGCTAATGACGAGCACACTTACAGGCAGGTTGTTTGCTATATGTGGGAATTAACTAACTCTGGAAGGGGCAGTCCCTCCAGGGTCAGAAGGGCCCCTGAAGTCCCGTTCATCTATGGAGTACTCTGACCATTAACATTTAAACTCATTATTGATGTAGTCTGAATAACACCTACCACATCTGTTACTGTTTTCTATTTGTTAATCTTATTATTTCTTTTTTTTTTTTTTTTGCCTTCCACTCATTTTCTGCCTTCTCTGGTTTTATTTTATACGATTGTATTTTTGTTTACTTTTAGTATATCAACTATGCTTTTTTCAAAAAATTATTTTTAGTGGTTGCCCTTGAATGTGCAGTATACATTTACAATAAGTCCAAGTGCTCTTTCAAATAACCCTGCGCCATTTCATGGGCTGTGCATGTGCCTTAGAACAGAACATTCCCAATTCCTCATGCTCATCCTTTAACAGCGTTGCTCTCCTTGTTATTTAAAGTAACTGCTACCTGTTAGATCAACTAAGAAAAGACATATAAAAGATTTCAGTTTATCTTTGTTTATTCTCTCATGCTCTTCCTTTCTTTGTGTAGATTTGGGTTTCTGAACTATAACTTTTTCTTTGTTTCTGAAGAATGTTTTCTAACATCCCTTGCTTGACATGTCTATTGGTGATACATTCCCTCAATTTGTGTTTGTCTTGATTTAGAAATTTGAATTAGATAGTGTATAAGATCAACTTACCCCCTGATATCCTATGATTTTGCATTTGTTTTAACTTACATCAATGTCCAATGCGTCATCCATACACATTATACCATTTCACACAGGGACACAGGCTTCACCATAGGTGACATTTCAAACAATAAGCATTCCTTTAGTCTTCTCATTAATGTAATGTCTTTAGTGATATGGATAAAAATCTTTCTCTTTTCACTCTATAGCTTACAGAAAATGCTCTATGGTGAACTATATAGTAGATTTTTCATGTTCAAAAATACTTACACAATTATTTATTGGAAGGCATGAGCATTTATGAAATCATCTTCACTGAAGTCCCTGGAGTTAAAATCTGCCCATGTAACTTGTTCTTTCCTTTAACCCAACAGGACTTCTATCCTAGAGGTGCCCCACACCTAGGAGACACTAAAAATTACTCTCAACTGAAAGATTAAGTGAGTAATTAAAATTTTAAGAGGAGCCCAACATTCTCTTGAGCCTGGGACCATGAGAGCATTTCTCCCTAGAAATTCAGGAAAGACACACAAACACACACACACACAAACACACACACACACACACACACACACACACACAATTTAGACTAACTATAGCTGCCACAGGCCATGAACCTGGGGATTAAAACCCAGCATAGCAAATATATAAAAGATGAGGGGTCTCAGCTGGAATCTGGGTTATTTCATTCAGTGACCTTCTTGCTGTCTCTCATTCCTTTCTGTCTCTATGCCTAACTTCCTGGGTTTATGCTATCAGAAATTACCTTGTTGAGTTCCTGTGATGTCATCCTACAGCAAGAATCCTATCAGAAATTTACTTTGGAAATGACTCTGGAAATGTAAGCTGAGGACTCTGGACTTTGGCTCTAGACCCTGAGAGAATGGTAGCCACCATGTCCTTTCTACTGGGCATAAATTGCATCTCATCTCTGAAATACTCGGAGCTTTGTAAGTGCTAAGAGTGGAGCGTGTCTGAGTCACATGAACAGTCTCTCTGTGTGCCCTGCCCCAGGGCCTGAAATGGACCTCTCTAGACTGGTTGTGGATCTGAGCGTTCCAGTCTGCACTGATCCAAATCCACACATCCAATGACGAAAAAGGAAAGTCTGCAATCCAGCTGCAGCTCCACCCCCCATCTGCTCTCGCCAGTCTCCTCTGCTAATCCGAATCCAGAAATCCCCTTGAAGTCCATTCACGTTTCTCTCCATGAGGAAGTACGTTGCCATCCTGCCTCCCTAAACTGCTGTGCCCTCCTGATACCATAAATATCTCACAGTCAATATAATATTCTGACAATTTATGTGTTTTAACTTACTCAAATAGAGTGGAGTTTTGCACAAGAGAATGTTTCTAAAATCCTCCTATGTGTTTAATGTGATGATGTTGTTTCCAATAAGATGCAATATAGATCTCAGTGGTGTTTCAGCAAATAATTCCTGACCGGGTAGTCAGCATTTTTTGAGTCCTCACTCTGTGCTAGGCACTGGCTAATGGCTTGAGAAGCAGAGTCTACTTGTGATGGCGGTTTTGCTGTTGAGTGAGAGGAAGCTCACCGAGGCCATGGGCTTATGCAGTGTTGCGGTGCAGCCAGTACCCCAATTGCCATTGACGCTGTGCCCCAGGCTTTCCACCACGCTGGCTGCAATGGGAGCCCTTTCTTCAGTGACCCTGGAGCAAGACGAGTCATTAGATAAACACCTGCTGTGTTTATCTCAAATATTCTTTAGGCTCTTTTGCCTGGACTGCCATATAGGAGCCCTGGCATTTCCTTGTTTATAAATAGTTTGAGACGTTAACATTTATCACGATGTGGGCTAACCTCTTTCATCTTACATCAAAAGATGTCTGTTTCTGGGTTTAGTAAATACATCAACCCAGTGCCTGAGGACCCCCGGCTCGGCAGGTGCTGCAAATAGCACTTTCCTCCTGGTATTATGGCACTGTTAAAACACGCGATTTGAAAAATAGTGCTATGTTCAGAAAAAAAAGTCAGTTGCTTTTAAAAAGTATTTTAATGAAATACATCATATGAACAAAAACCATAGAACATACACACAGAGTTTAAGGAATTGTAACACGCAAATGCCCGTATTTGCTGAAGAACCTACGCCTTTTGTTCTAAAAAACATTTGTCTTAAGAAAAAAAGAAAAGAATAAACAAACAAATAAGAGTTAAACCCTTTTTAGCCCTTATCCTTAAGAGTTAGGTCTTCTAATTGTCATTGATCTAAATTCAGAGCCTAAGGGGCCTGCTTCTCATGATGTTACTCCCAGACATAGCTGTTTAATTATGCAAAACCTTCTGAAACTAGGTAGTAGTGTTGGATGATTTTGCCCAACTGCAGCCTAAGGTAAGTGCTCTGAGGACATTTAAGGTAAGCCAGGCTAAGCTGTAATGTTCCATAGATTAAGTGTATTGAATGCGTTTCTTACTGACAATATTGCCAACTTAGGATGAATTTATTGGGACATAACCCCTTCATAAGTCCAAGAACATCTGTATTTCAAACACTCCTAATTTTACTGTCCATAAACCTTCACTGATACCACGTATTTACCTCACATCAGACTGGTATAATGCACCTGCGCTATCCTCCAGTACTTGTAACTCATAGCAAGGTACATAACCTTCCTGAGGTGTTAATCTGGGCCCAAGCATTGAGTCACTGGAGAGACAGTAAGTGCTGGTGGAAGAAGGAATACAGAATGAGGAGTGGAAAGCCCTGAGCTTTAGACCCCTCTCAGTTGCAGATTGAGTGGGTTGCTTGAGCAGTTTGGGTAATCTCTCCAGAATCAGTCTCCTCCTGCTGTGAGATGTGGAGTATGACTTAGAATCTGAGAGTCCCAGATGTCCCCGTGCCTGCAGGGAATGACGTAGAATCTGAGAGTCCCGGATTTCTCTGCGCCTGCAGGGAATGACATAGAATCTGAGAGTCCCCGCGCCTGCAGGGAATGACGTAGAATCTGAGAGTCTTGGATGTCCCCGCACCTGTCCTCTTTCAGGAGCTTGCTTCCTTTCCACCTTTAGTTCTTGTCTATCTTGCAGCAGAAGCAACTCCTCTGTAAACACCCTAATACCACCCACTGTACTTTGATGTTTGTGTTTGCTATACATTGAAAGAAACTTCTCCTTTTTATTTTATTTTATTCTATTTGAGACAGGGCCTCACTCTGTCACCGAGGCTGGAGTGCACTGGATGCATCATGGCTCACTGCAGCCTCTACCACTGGCTCAAGTGATCCTCCCACTTCGGCCTCCCACGTAGCTGGGATGACAGCTGCACGCCACCACACCCCGCTATTTTTAAAATTTTTTTATAGAAATGGATTCTTCCTATGTTGCCCAGGCTTGTCTCAAATGCATGAGCTCAAGGGGTCCTCCTGCCTCAGCTTCCCAAAGTTCTGGGATAACAGGCATGAGCCACACACTGGCCCCATGATTTATTTGTTTGTTTCTCTTCAGTTGGTTAAAATAGACTATTAAACAAAGGTTTATGAGAAGCCTATCTAGAGCCGGGAGTGTTCCTTGATGTGTTCACTTTACTACTTTGTCTGTTCTTCTTAAAGATTCAAGGAATAGCGGTGTTGATGCACGGGATGGGGAAAGCACTGGTTCTCATCCTCCCATTCTCTCCACTTTGACCCGTTTTCAAGAATTTTTAGGCTGTGTCACCTGAAGACACTTGTAAGCCATAAAGTGCCATCCACAATGGCTCAGGACAGACCTTGTCACCATGCCCTCTTGCACCGTTGTCACTTGGTTCAATCAGAGCACCTGAGAAGGCTGTTCTAGCACAGACTCTCAGGAGCTGGGGTCGGCTCCTCCACACTTCTCCATAATCATTGTGAAAGTGCTGCCTCTATATCTCATTATTCAAGCCCAGGACATAGAAAACAAGAACCAGTTTTAGAAGACTAGGGAATTGTACCTCCCACCAATTCAAAGAGTTCCTCTATCAAATGACAAACCTACAAAATGCCTTGACACACACAACTTACTTGTAAACAAACATATTTTCCAACATCAGTTATATTTTTGACAGACATTAAGACACTTCATACTCTCCGGAGATAATTCCTAGATAAACTGTGAAATATTAGCTCCATGCTACAAATTTATGCTACGCTATCATTTAGCATTTAATAATGTTGCATGTTTAGTAAAACTTTCATGTTATCTAACATCTCTTCACATGTGGTTTATATAATTCTAAGATGCTTGAAGAAAGAGAATATTTTATTTTATTCTTATATAGTAACACGATGCCCTCTTCCATAAAAAGTTATCGTTTACTTGAAAACAATATGCTCATCATTCATACAAAATAGTCAAATTCAGATTGAAATGTCAACCACATTAGACATTATGCTTCTTGCTCATATCTTAAGATGACAGCTCAGAAAATATCTCCAGATACAACTACAAGTTAAAGATTAAAAAGTGACCTAAATGGCAAAACAAAATAGACTTTGTTATCTAAAAAAAACTATAAATATTCCAGATAAATTTTTAAGATATTAATGTAAATGAGCTACTAATTGAACCTAGTGGTATTGTTATAAAATACACACCATTTGTAACATAGATGGTGATTCTAAGGAGAACGCTTGGCTCTTTTTATATTAATCTCCAAATAAATCAATTTAAGACATACTTTAGAGAAAATGCTAGAAAACAGATGATGTATTTTCCATTTTTAAATTTGTAGTTAGAAAAGAAAGTATGAAGAACTGAACTAAAGATCTACTCAGAAAATACTATGGTACCGTTGCTAATATTTGAGACACAACCTCTGGTGTGTTTTATTTTAATTTTTCTAGAACGTCTTAATTTCTTCTCTGCCTCTCCCCGTCGGTAATCTGTGAGTACATATTGTGTCCGAGGCACTGTGACGGGTGAACAGGAGCAAGGGGGATGGAGTGGTGAGGGCCTATATTCTAGTGAGTAATGACAATAGTTATTTAAAAGAAATCCATTTCCATTAATCCAAAGGTTCTGTCTCTTTCTTTCTTTTTCTTTCTTGTTTTATTCCTTACTTTCATCTTTTTTTCCTTGTCTTTGAATTCATCTTTTATCACTTTTTTCCGCACAAACACTAATCTAGATGTAAAAGCAAGAAATAATGCTTCACCTCCATCCAAAAAAAAAAAAGCTCTCTTTCACACAGGAAGATCAAAGGAAGAGAAGACCCCCGACGCCCTTGAGTATCATGCTTTCCGGATCGTTCTGTGCAGGCTGAGGGTGATTGCTTTGCTGAGCACACATTGCGTGTGACATTTCACCACCATTAGGCAAACATTATTCTTTCTGTTGGTATTTGTTTAGCAAGCAGTATACTCAGAGCTGTATGATTTATATAAGTCTCCATCTCTTCCTGGTGGCTTAGGCTAAATTATTATCCAGACGTTCCAACTCAGACACACAATAAAGGAGAGATTACTGAGCCCCGATGTTGTGCTTCCACCAAACAAAGCTGTATTCTTCCTCATTGTCTCCTGCACTGCACTCATGTTTCTAACAAAAACGTGGGCTGATCTGTCAGCTGAAACAGCTCTAGGCTTTTTGGTATTTCCAAATTTATTTTCACAGAATGCATATATATATATATATATATATATATATGCACACACACACACGCACACACATACATATATATAAATATATATAATATATATAATATATAAACATATATATATAATTTAGGGGCTGATGTGGGTAGAAATATTTAGATATTACTGCTTAAAAATAAACATATTGCTGCTTTCATTTACTTTAGACGAAGTGAGCGTACTTGGGTGTTATCCTGGGTAGTGTGCATTTCCACCTGTTTTCCCGACATAACCAGCAACAGTGCCCCTCTCACTCACAATGTAAGTGAGTTATATCGTCACCCTGACTTTAAAGGCTAGAATAGTGAGCTCTCACCTCTTATTACTTTGGGTAGCTGTAGGAGACCTTGAGTCTTCTAAATCAATGTTATAAAGAAGGATTCAGAGATTAAATAGGTTTCTAGAAGCCTGAATCACAGAGCTTTAAAACTTGGGGGACATAATTCTCAGAGCTGTTATTATGCTAATGGTTGTGTGTGGAGTTGTCAGAGGAGTTTGTTCAAAGAAAGCTATTCTTTAGGGTCATTTTCCATTTTCTTGTCCATGGAGTGCTTTTAGCAGAAAATGCTTGATTGTCTAGTGTTTTTTATAATAGACACATCTAGAATTCTATATTAATGGGGCATGTCTCCCTAGGAAATATTATATAAGTTTGTAACTGTCTGAGTCTAGAACTAGAGATATTTCAGGCCAAAGGTGGCCTGGTTATCTGGGTGAGGGTGTGGTGTCCTATTTAGCTGGGTGAGGGTGAGGTTACCTGGTTATCTGGGTGAGGGCATGGTGGCCTGGTTAGCTGAGTGAGGGCGAGGTGGCCTGGTTATCTGGGTGAGGGCGAGGCGGGCCAGTTAGCTGAGTGAGGGCGAGGTGGCCTGGTTATCTGGGTGAGGGCGAGGCGGGCCAGTTAGCTGGATGAGGGAGAGTTGGCCTGGTTAGCTGGGTGAGGGTGAGGTTGACTGGTTAGCTGGGTGAGGGAGAGTTGGGCCGGCTAGCTGGGTGAGGGAGAGTTGGGCCGGTTAGCTGGGTGAGGGAGAGTTGGGCTGGTTAGCTGGGTGAGGGTGAGGTGGGCTGGTTAGCTGGGTGAGGGCGAGGTGGGCTGGTTAGCTGGGTGAGGGCGAGGTGGGCTGGTTAGCTGGGTGAGGGCGAGGTGGGCTGGTTAGCTGGGTGAGGGCAAGGTGGGCTGGTTAGCTGGGTGAGGGCGAGGTGGGCTGGTTAGCTGGGTGAGGGCGAGGTGGGCTGGTTAGCTGGGTGGGGGAGAGTTGGGCTGGTTAGCTGGGTGAGGGAGAGTTGGGCTGGTTAGCTGGGTGAGGGAGAGTTGGGCTGGTTAGCTGGGTGAGGGTGAGGTGCCCTGGTTATCTGGGTGAGGGCGAGGTGACCTGGTTAGCTGGGTGAGAGCAAGGTGGTCTGGTTAGCTGGGTGAGAACACTTTTGCGGAGGTCAGCTGCAGATCCCAGACATCAGCTTGCCTCTATAGTAAAGGTGATACTTGCTAAATCAGATCTGTGGAAATCTGACTTGACAATCTAATCTTCTGTGTTTCTCAGACCTGGAGCCATTAAGTTTAAATTTTAATGGAAGAAGCATATGATAGGAATGTTTTAAGTTAAAAACAATAAAGTCGTTTCAAAAAGCCATAAATGTGTGAATGGATAAAAGGATGAGATACAGTCAGTGAGGAGGGAGAAGGAATTCACACATGGGGCTGAGAGAAGGTCTTTGGAGACATGAAAAGTGAGTAGAAGGAAACGGCCACAGAAAAGCTCAGAAAAAAACCTTTCTGAGAGAGCAAAATAGCACTGAGGCATTTTCATGTGAAAAACAGAGAAAGTCACGTGGCTATGATGTGGTTAAGAAGACAGGAGTAGTAAAGACCTGCTCAGAGCTATAAATGGGTTCTTTACAATGTGGGGCTATGGTAAGCAGTTGTAATATTATTTAGGGTAGTATGGAGCGTCACAGATATTTTAGAGAGATTTTCACGGTTGGATTTACATCTTCAGTGATTATCCTGGACAACTGATTATAGCAAGTGGGAATGAGAGGCTACTTCAGAAGCTACTGAAAAACATTTTTACAAACACAATTACCTAAGGACCAGGCAGGCTGGTGTTGAGGGGAATCCACAATTGTGAAGCAAAGAACGCTGGGCGGTTTCCTAGCGGTTTTTTTTCTTTCTTACACCCAAGTTCGCCCCGGGTGGCTTTTGTCATAGAGCAGCACGGTGAGGGTTTCTAACAGAAACCTGCTGCCTTCTGTCCATGGAGTCGGAGGAAGAGCCTGGAGAGTTTAGGATGTAAAAGGAAAACAGCAAAGATGTGTAACAACACACTGGAAGCTGTGATGACTGACCTGAGCCTAAAGGCTGGAAAGTATCTGCTTAACAAGACAACAGAGTTCTCCAGAGGATGAGAGTCTGCAAACCACGACATTCACGGTATCCAATGAAAAAGGCTCATTGGTTGGAGACCTCAATTTCTCTCTGTGTGGGCTGCACACAAAGCTGTTGAGTGTCCTCACATGTGACTGGCTTCCTTCAGAATACATGATCCAAGAGGCCGCAGGATTCGCTGCAATGCCTTCATGTCCTAGCTCTATAAGTCAGGCATGGTCACCTCCACCATATTATATTGTTCACACGCAGCAGCCCTGGTTAAATGTTGGAGGGGCTCAAACACATGCGTCAATACCAGGAGATGAGGGTGACTGCAGGTCATCCTGGAGGTGGGTACCACAGTCAGTCCCCTGGCTCCCCAAACACATCCATCTGCCATGGCACCTAGAAGGTCACCTTCTCCCTTAACCCCTCTCCTTTGAAGACCATCATTCCAGAGGAGTCCTGCCCTGTCCCTGGGAGTAAGGAACACATACAAAGAGGTCAAGAAGACCCAGAACAGGCAGTCCTTGCTGGGTTTCCCTTCACTTTGGTATTTGTTTATTTGTTTGGATAGTTGTTTTGACACGGAGTCTCACTCTGTCGCCCAGGCTGGAGTGCAGTGGTGCTATCTTGGCTCACTGCAACCTCCACCTCCTGGGTTTAAGCAATTCCCCTGCCTCCTCCTTAGTAGCTGGGACTACAGGTGCCCGCCACAACACCCGGCTAATTTTTGCATTTTTAGTAGAGACGGGGTTTCGTCATGTTGGCCAGGCTGGTCTCGAACTCCTGACCTCATGTCATTCAACTTTGTTATGGCTAGGTCACAGCCTTTTGTCCAAACACATTTCTACACAGCTGTCCATTTTTTATGGAACCTAAGCATAAAAGTAGTTGTTGTTGGGTTTGGGGGTCTTTATTTCTGAAAGATCGTATACCATGTAAAACTTTGACTTCATAAATTTGTGATACTTTTCTCTCATTTGCCTGTCTTTTGTTATAGGAGTATCAGCTGTGACCCTTATGACAGGTAAGGGAAGGTATGTCACCTTCCTGCTTCTGTAGTAGCTTTAAGGAAAGATGAGAAACCAGGCTCTGAAGACCATCACCAAATTCATTTGCCCCATTTCAGCCTGTAGACAGTGGCCCGTGGCAATAAAGATAAAAATCTTTCTCCCTTAGCGGCTGGGTTACTGTGATCACTACTGCAGTAGGGAGAAAACTGTCCTCTAAAGTTAATCTGGAAACCAACAGGAGTAAGGCCAGAATTTTAAATACTAAATATTATACTGTTTGCTTCAGACATGAACCTTCATGCAGCATGTGAGTGGTGCATAACATTCTTATTTAAAACGTAAATTTATCTGATTATACTTAAAATTCTTCAATATAACTAGGTCCAATGCAGGCATAATTCAGTTCCATGAAGGATGGATATATTGTAAGCCTGATGATGTTAGTGTTCTAAGATAAAATATTTGGGTCGCTCCATCTAGCCCCTCCATAATGTGGCTCCACTCTGCTCATTCAACCTCCCCAGTGTGCTTAGACTCCTCACGGCACCCAGCTTCTTTTCTAACTTCCCAGTGAAAGGAATTAACACACTAAGGTGACCCAGTTAAACCCTGGTCATCATTAATAATTTTAAGAATGGGGGAGGGTTTTAAATGAGAACATTTTAGCAGAAGGAAAGGCTGGTTCTAAAAGTTAAAAAATGAGGTAGCTTTACAGGTTTAAACGTTAAGAATAGAATAGTTGTTTATTGTGTTGATAAGGGAAGAATTAGATGGACAAAAAAAGTCATAAACTGCAGACCTGGATTTTCTGCTGATTAATCCCTGAAGTCCCCTGTGTGACAGGCTGCAAGGATGAAAGCTGCTTTGATTCGAATGCATAGAAATGCAACACGAGGGTAAAAACCTAAAAAACATTAAACTGACCAAAAGGCATCATTCATACACATCATATGCCATTTATATCCTGAGACAGTAGAACCCAAGCTGTAAAGATCCAGAAAGCAAATAAATAAAATCATCCAGACCCAGATCAGGGGTGGGGAATGAGGCCCAGGGCAGGAGATCTGCACAGCTTGCCAACACAATGCAATGCGTGGGCAGGTCCTTAGCCCTGACGGAGGGTCTTAGATACCTTATTCCTGACTCAGGGTCTCAGATAAGATGCAACGCCTCTGCAGGTCTGTACCCCTGACCGAGGGTCTTAGATAAGATGCAATGCCTAGGCAGGTCCTTACCCCTGATGGAGGGTCTTAAATAAGGTGGAATGCCTGGGCAGGTCCTTAGCCCTGCTGGAGAGTCTTAGATACAAAGCAATGCCTGGGCAGGTCCTTAGCCCTGACAGAGGGTCTTTGATACGATGCAGTGCCTCGGCAGGTCCTTAACCCTCATGGAGAGTCTCAGATAGGATGCAATGCCTGGGCAGGTCTTTACCCCTCATGGAGTGTCTCATATATGGTGCAATGCCTCGGCAGGTCCTTAACCCTCATGGAGAGTCTCAGATAGGATGCAATGCCTGGGCAGGTTCTTACCCCTGACGGAGGGTCTTAAATAAGATGGAATGCCTGGGCAGGTCCTTAGCCCTGATGGAGGGTCTTAAATAAGATGGAATGCCTGGGCAGGTCCTTAGCCCTGATGGAGGGTTTCAGATAAGAAGCGATGCCTGGGCAAGTCCTTACAAGGAAGGTCTTAGATAAGATGCAGTGCTTGGGCAGTTCCTTAGCCCTGATGGATGGTCTTAGGTAAGGCCAAATGAACAAACATGCAAATAAAATAAAATGCCAGAATTGCTTATAAAATTAAGCAGAACTTTGCTTATAGTTTTTTTTCTGTTAAAAAATGATCATTTTTTAGTTGAGTGGAATACAGGAAAATTCAGATAACTACTCATATCTGAGAATTAATGCACTTACTTTTTTTAAAAAAATGGACAAGAAGTACGTAATTTCCACTAGATATAAGTAATTTAGATATGTCAAATACTATCTCATAATTTGATGCATTTTTCATATTTTGAGAATAAATATCTGAGTTCATAAAAATGACAAATATATATCAAACCTTTATATAATTCATAAAATGATTTTGAATGTTAATAAAGAAGTTATTTATTTATGGAGTTATTGAAAAAAGTTAAGAGGAAAAAATTCCATGATAGCGTTTAAGGATTTATAGATGGTAAAATACTAGCATTTAAAAACGATATTCTATAAAAGCCCTGATTTCGTTCTGAGATCATTTTCTATACTTATTCACTCAACCTTCTCTGGCTGTTCCGAAATTGTACAGAGAGCTTCAGATGAACTGCGAAAACGAATTTGAGGGTTTTTAAGGTAAAACCTCTTTGTCACAAAGGCAGTTTCCACTTAACAAAAGCAATAGAAAAAGAAAGAAAAGACCTGCATTGACACTTCACTCTGCAAAAATAGTACACAAAAATGAGTATAATTATTATGCTCGTATTTCAAGCAATACACAACTAACTTAAATGTGGAGGGGCTTCTTTGCATAATGATAAGATAGATTACTGTGTAACTTACCTATACAGGATATAATTCTATAATCACTGTTCATATTGTGATGAACAATATAGCTCTCTTTTCATTCAATATGTATCAAATACTACCAAAGTTATCAAATACTGTGCTAATGTCCTTCAAAGAAATATTTACTTCCTCACCTTTACTTTAGGAATGGTTTAAGAGAAATATACTGGTATATTCTCATGTGTATAAACACAAACAGGCAGCAAAGCTGGAACAATGTACAATGATTGGGATTTATGTTTAAACATCCTCAAAAGATTATTTGAAACTATGAGAAAGAAATTATATCTATATATTACTTATTGATATCATATTTACCATAATTAATAAATTTATAACACAAATAGGTATGTAATATTGTATGTATAATTTAATTTAAAGTGATGAGTTCTGTAAATTTGGAAATTAAAGCCCTGTCTGTAAAATGATCTGTGTCATTGGTGGTTTAGATCAGCGATTCCTATACTTGCAGATTTACAGATGAGTGAAATTTTACAACAAATATACAGGCAACAGACATCAAATTGTTTAATTTTGCTAAGTGAAGAATGTTTAACAGTTACAGTTAAACATTATGATTTTATCTCAAGGCATCGAAGGACATACAGTATATAATTATTTAAATCAAATCACTTTATTTAATAAAAACTCTCTACAGTATTTTTTTTCCTAATGACTTTACATCAGTTCTTCCAAAACATGTGTAACCTTTCGTCTACTCTGTGTATCTACTGCTTTTGAAAATCAATTCCATTCATATTGACTGGGACTGGACATTCCTCTTTTTCAAAACCTCTCCAAAAATTATAACAATTAAAAGAGTTACGAAGACAACCTAGATATTCTTCCTTTATCACCCCAGAATTCAAATGTTGTGATTTTCCATCACCCACCTGCAAACTTAATTTCTCTGAGGACTCTACTTTAGTCTCTCACTTTATGGTTACAACCTTATGGGGACTTTCTTGCGTTTTCCTTTCATTCTTCCATGTGCAAAAGTCCTGCCATGTCACGTGGACTGGACTGCTCAGGACCTCACTCAGGCGGCCATATTTACTTGCTGCGTTCTTTGGCATCACACTACAAGCCTTCCTCCTCCAGCGGATTCTGTCCCACCAGGCACAGAGAGCTCATGGCTGGGGCCCACTCATCCACAGCATCTATACCGTTATCTTTATTTATTTTTATTTTTATTTTTAGATGGAGTCTCGCTCTGTTTCCCAGGCTGGAGCTCAGTGGCACAATCTCGGCTCACTGCAACCTCCACCTCCCAGGTTCAAGCGATTCTCCTGCCCCAGCCTCCCAAGTAGCTGGGATTACAGGCACCTGCCAACCTGCCTTGTTGTATTTTTTGTAGAGATAATTTTTGTATTTTTAGTAGAGATGGGGTTTCACCATATAGGCCAGGTTGGTCTCGAACTTCTGACGTCAGGTGATCTGCCCGCCTTGGCCTCCCAATATGTTGTTATCTTTAATTAAAGCCTTGTCACCTGAGCTTCTGGATCACGACATCTTACTGCCTTTAAAATTGGAGATATTTTTTACTACATTTGTCAGATTTAGCTAAAGCAAACTTGATAGCACAGACTGCCTTTATTTTCGATAATTCTCATTTGTAAGTATTGCTTCTTTGTAACATGGCGTGATTGTCCAACCTCTGTTATTTTCCATGAAATTTTGTGACTAAGTCAGAATTTACCGATGCTTTCCTAAAACAACTACTCAGACATCCAGAGCTGCCCAAGCTCAACCTTCCTTGAGTCATGAAAGACTCTGTTACTCACAGAGATGCCCTGGGACTCATTCTTTCCTTTCTGTAGCAAGGTCATTAATGGACAGCATGCGTGTCATTGTAGCTAATTGGCTCTTCCTGCAATTTCTCTCCTACAGGTCATGAGCACTAATAAAGTCCAATAGAGTCATGCAATCTGATGCAATGTTGGAAACAGTGCTTTTAGGTAAAAGGTGTATCTCTTAGATTTCAAGCTAGTCTAACCCCGAAGGTGAGGTTGAGTGTGGTGTGTAAAGAAGAAACTTTGAGGAAAGTTCCCCTGTCTGCCTGCCAGGGTCTTCTGCTACATGCAGGTCTTAACTGACCCTGGCTTATGGCAGAGTCTGTCTTCCTGGGCTCTCCTCACTTCCAGGAAATGCACTGTTCACCTCTGGTGCACAAGAAAAGTGGTGTACATCCTTGGTTCTACATCGCATAGGCTGGATTTTCTTCCTAATGGGTCCTGCATACCTCCTGAGACTCACCTGTGACTCTGACTTTCTTTGGCCCCAGCACTTGGCCCCATTAATATGCTTCAAAGCCATTTCAACCCCAATGCAGCAGCCACTCCTGGCAGAACCCCTCCTCCCGTGCCAGCCACCCTTTTGAGGTACACACATTCATCTCTGAGTTCCTTCTAGCCCACACAGAAGGGGTGCCAAGGAGTGCTGCACTCAGGAACTTTTCCTGCCTACATACGAAATGGTGAATCCCCTAGTGGTAAGCGTTAGCCAGTTGGGTAATGTCAGAGTCCTGTTTAGAGAGGGGGTGGAGGCCCTCATGCTATTGATTCTCAAATTATCTATAACAGATCCATCTTCAGAATCTAAGCACAGAGGGAAGCGATCGGGACATACAAGGGCCATCTGAATCTCTATCTCTCCCTGTCCTCTACCGATGACCCCACATTTTTGCCCCGTGCTATTTTGCGAATGTCCAGAGGCAGGGCTCCCCTGGAAGCTTGTGGCCTCCAGCAGGACAACAGTGGGTACAGGCTGCTGCCCCCACAGCCTTCCCACCTGCAGCACACACAGAGGATGCTTGGAAAGGTACCTCCCACCAATCTAGGTTGAGGTGGGAACGAAGGACTGCAGTGCTGGTCTAAACACACCCCTCTCCCCTGCTCACCTGTCAGCTGATCTAAACACACCCCCCTCCCCTCATCATCTTTCAGCTGATCTAAACACACCCCCCTCCCCTCCTCACCTGTCAGCTGATCTAAACACACCCCCCTCCCCTCATCATCTTTCAGCTGATCTAAACACACCCCCGTCTCCTCCTCACCTGTCAGCTGATCTAAACACACCCCCCCTCCCCTCATCATCTGTCAGCTGGTCTAAACACACCCCCCCTCTCCTCCTCACCTGTCAGCTGATCTAAACACACCCCCCCTCCCCTCATCATCTGTCAGCTGGTCTAAACACACCCCCCCTCTCCTCCTCACCTGTCAGCTGATCTAAACACACCCCCCCTCCCCTCATCATCTGTCAGCTGGTCTAAACACACCCCCCCTCCCCTCCTCACCTGTCAACTGATCTAAACACATCTGTCTTCCCTCCTCATCTGTCAGCTGATATAAACACACCCCCGTCCCCTCCTTACCTGTCAACTGATCTAAACACACCTGTCTTCCCTCCTCACCTGTCAACTTATCTAAACACACACACACCCCTCCCTTCCTTACCTGTCAGCTGGTCTAAACACACCCCCCTCTCCTCCTCACCTGTCAACTGATCTAAACACACTCCCCTCCCCTCCTTACCTGTCAACTGATCTAAACACACCTGTCTTCCCTCCTCACCAGTCAACTGATCTAAACACACGCACACCCCTCCCCTCCTCACCTGTCAGCTGGTCTAAACACACCCACCTCTCCTCCTCACCTGTCAGCTGATCTAAACACACCCTCCTCCCCTCCCCTCCTCACCTGTCAGCTGATATAAACACACCCCCGTCCCCTCCTCACCCTGTGACCTTGACAACTCAAAGGAACGGGTCTAGGCCTTTTCCAACCGCTACACCATATATTTTCATACCTGGAGCTGCACCCGCAGTATAGAGGTAATAAACAGAAATTGCCTCTTGTCTGCATTTTGAAAGAAAGCCCATGATCCAAATCCTCTCACTTTAAATTCTGACATAATAACTCTATTTAGAAACTCCTGATTCTCATGACCAATTCTGGCTTTAGGGTTATTTTTCTGGCTGCAGAAAGTACAATTTTGAGTTTTAGAAGTTTATTATTAATTGCATTTTTTCTTGCCTATAATTTGAAATACTTTCATTTACTTCTCTAATCACAATAAAGAGAGACTGTAATCTCTTTGGATGAAATATCATACGCATGTCATGGGAAAATGAAATAGAGAACAGAATATCAATATTTCCAAATACGCACTAATTCAATAGTTATTGATCAAATATTTTAGTACAATACACACTGCTAACACTATATAACAGAATTAAATAGTACAGGATTGGATAAGAAGATAGCTGGGGAATATTAGAAAACAAGTTTGTTTGTTTGTTTTTAGAGAACTTATAAGCAAGAAGCTAGGAGGTTATTAAAAGCTGCTTTCCCTAAGGCCAAACTGGGTTGAATAGAACATTTTCACATCTTTAGCTGGGTGTGGCGATGTTCACTTCTGGTCCCAGCTACCTGGGAGGCTGAGGTGGGAGAATCACTTGAGCCCAGGGGATTGAGGTGCACTGAGCCTTGATCCCAGCACTGTACTGCAGTCTGGGAGACAGAGGAAGACTTTGTCTAAAAAATAAAAATTAAAAAAAAAAAATATATATATATATAAATTTGACATCTTCTTTGTGCTTGCCTGTTTGTCGCTCATGCAATTGCGCTACCTTGCCTCCTAATTTGCAGAGAATGACTTCCCCATCTCCTGTGTTCTCGCTTCTTTTTTTTTCTTTTTTTTTTTTTTTTTTGAGACGGAGTCTCGCTCTGTTGCCCAGGCTGGACTGCAGTGGCGCGATCTCGACTCACTGCAAGCTCTGCCTCCCAGGTTCTTGCCATTCTCCTGCCTCAGCCTCCCGAGTAGCTGGGACTATAGGCACCCACCACCACGCTCGGCTAATTTTTTGTATTTTTAGTAGAGACGGGTTTCACCGAGTTAACCAGGATGGTCTAGATCTCCTGACCTCATGATCCGCCTGTCTCGGCCTCCCAAAGTGCTGGGATTACAGGCGTGAGCCACCCCGCCTAGCCTCTCATTTCTAATACACTGAAATCTTGACACAGAAGCACTTTTCCAGTGTCTTCATCTCTACCCCCTTTTCCAATGTTGACCAAATCACTTGTAATATATTTAATTTAATTTAAATAGTAACTAAAGAAGTAAAATTCTTATCTAAGATCATCGTCCATAAAGAAACATATAGATATTAATGCAAATCAATAAACATATCTATGTATAACCATATCTACATAAAATTGAGTACACTGATCATTGTATTAAAATAAAATTATCATGAGTATCTTTCCAGTTCATCACAATTTACACTCAAGTCTATTTACAATGTGATGGCTACCTGCTATTCATTCCTATGATTTTCCTCTAAGTGATTGAGCCAACCCACATTGTCAGGTATGCAGGTTACTTCAACATTTTTGTGAGTAAACTTTGTGAAAAATTATTGTGACTTTTGAAGATTGATTTTTAGAAATTTTATTGTTAAAATTTATATCGGTTTATTAAAACACATACATTTTTATTAAATATAAGAAACAAAGGCATTCTTGAAGAAAAAATAAATAATAAAGGCCCACATAGATTCTGAAGGGTATGAAGAAGTGAGAAGGGGCAGGTCATGCTTGGTCTTAATATCAGATAAAAAGACAGAGTTCTTATCAACGGATTTCGTATGATCCTGTCATTTCCTCTCAACAGGTTCATCGCATTACTCATTGGTTACTCAGCACACACTGTAGGTTGCTTATCCAATACGTATTTTTCCCTCTTCATTGGTGGCTAAATCGTAATTTTGTTTGGGAAAGCAACATGTCTAGGTGGAATGCTTATTTTTCTGATTCATTGAAAACCAAAAAACATTGGCCAATAACACATGAACCAAAACCTCCAAGGATTTGGGGTATGTTTTTATTTTCCTGGCCTTCCCGTCTTCTTTCTGCATGGGACATAAACATGGTGCTGGAGGTGAAATGGCGTCTTATAATCTTGAGGCAACACACATGAAGACAAAACCCACATGGTGGGGAGAAAAGAGAACAGGAAACCAGGATATTGATGACATTGACTCCCGGTGATTATGATCAGGCAAGCCTGGGAAACACGGCTGTGAGGGATCATCCTACACAGAGGTCACAGCCTAGAATGGAACCGGAGCTTAATAAATATTTAATGAATACATTAAAAATAGGTAATTCAAAACAAATTATTTGTCAGTTTTATTTTCTCTATTTTTAACACAATTTTTAGCCTGGAACTTTACAAATTAACCTTAAAAAGAGTTTGCTGCATACATATATTTTCAAATTATAAATGAGAGTTAGTCTAATTGTTCTAATATGGATTTGCTTTGCTTTCAAAAACATATCCTACTTCTCAACTCCATTGAGAAACTGGTTTAAAAGTGAGGTGATTGGTAATGTTTATTTTTATGTTAATTTAGAATAAATAGAAAATAATTTTGAACCCTTCAAAATCTTCACCCAATCTTTATTTGCAGCTTCTAATTTAAATCTTCTCAAAGTACATATCTAACTTAATAAATTAAAATAAAATCTATGACCCTAACAAAGTTAGTCAATCAATTAAAATTATGTTAAAATATGAATCGCTGTGCAAAAACAAAAAGGCTAAAAGACACAGAAACACACATTCTTCATCATCACAGTCAGAGCAGGTGCTCCTCCCAGTGAAAGATGGTAAGTCATGCAGCCAGAAGACAATGCCAAGTTCTTCACAGAAGCATCACCTAAGGTGCTCAGCTCAGTTATCGGGTCTGAGACTTCAATACTTACTCCAGATTTTCTTCATTATCTTTACATTGTCTCCAAATTGTCTTACAGTAGTGCAGCTTTACAGTGAACTTGCCGAACTCCAGTACTTATTTTGAACAATATTAGAATCATCATACTGACATTCTCTCAGTATGAGCAATCAGTAGGATATGTTCCGACCATGCTAGGTGATGCAAACTTAAAATTAATTCAGAAAATTGCCATTTGAAGATTTCTGAAGCTATATTTCATTTCATCTGAGCGTGTGATTTTGAGAATTCTAATCATCTCTAATTACTTTTTATTTTATTCTTCACAATTGTTACGAATTGCTCCCATGAATAGGAGGACCATTGATGAATATTTATCAAGTTTTCACTTACTCTAAAGAATGTGGTTTTATATTCCTATCAAATGTTTAGTCTTCCACCCACCCTCTCATTTTCTCTTAAAGGAATCTTGGCATGATTGCTTAAATTCTAGTTCACTAAAGAGGCTACATTTGCTAATGGTAGCATCAAAAATGTGCTGATTGGAATAGCTCCTTAACTTGATCTATGGCCCAGGATTTTGGATTTTACAAGAAAAATAAGAAGGGTGGTAGGAGAGGCTGGAAAGGGTAGCAGGGAGGAGAGAATAAAGAGGGGATGATTAATGGGTACAAAAATACAGTAAGATAGACGAAATGAGAGGGAGAATTCGGTAGCAACTATTGTAACAATGTATTGTATATTTCAAAATATGTCCAGAGGCAGGGCTCCCCTGGAAGCTTGTGGCCTCCAGCAGGACAACAGTGCATATAGGCTACTGGCCCCCCGTACCCCCAGCCTTCCCACCTGCAGCACACACAGAGGATCCTTGGAAAGATACCTCCCACCAGTGTAGGTTGAGATGGGAATGAAGGACAGCAGCGCTGATCTAAAAACACCCCTCTCCCCTCTTCACCTGTCAGCTGATCTAAACACACCCTCCTCTCCCCTCACCTGTCAGCTGATCTAAACACACTGATCTGAAAGAGTGGAATTGCAATGTTCTAAAAGCTCTAAAAGAGCTTTCTTCTCTAAAAGAGCTGATCTAAAGGAGTGGAATTGCAATGTTCTATTCCTAACACACAAAACATGATAACTGCTTGAGGTGATGGATACTTCAATTACCCTGATTTGATCATTACTCATTGAATGCTTGTCAAAATGCCACATGTACCCCATAAATATGTGTAACTATTATGTAGACATAGTAAGTTCAAATAAAAAATAAGAAAGGTGGTTCATGGTCCATATTTGGGAACAATTTTATTTGGTTCACACCCAACATACTGCCTTCTCCACACAAGCTTATGTCACAAAATTGCAGCTACTGATCACGTGACTCTTTGATTACTGTTGCCATTTCCCTTTGTTACTTATCTCACACCATCAGAATACCAAAAATGACAAGTGGCTGAAGTTTAGGGAACAAGTGAGTATTTAAGAATTATGTGTGCCTATATTCTGGATTTTCTCAGCTTATATTTCATGCAGATAAAATTTTCTACGTTTTAAGTTCTAGCATTATTTCCCATTTGTATGTATATTGGGCTCATCTACTTTTTATACTTTTAATTTGGGTAGTATCAAACGTGAGTAGATTTAAAACGCTATTTTAAATGGAGTGGAAAAAGCAATGGAAAAGAAATCCTGGTGTGCAATTAAAGGAGGGTGGTGTGGTTTGTACCTCCTCCTCACCAGCAAATCTGCGGGTCATCCATCCAGGGAGAGCAAGGCCTGGGCCCTTCTGCTCGGCCGTCAGCGTGGGGCGTGGTCCTGATGAAGTAGCCCTTGTACTCTGAATCTCAAACTCCTTGGCTACAAGGAAGATGGTATGATTCCAATTGTCTGAGTACCTAGATTATTTAAACTCATAGAGGCAGCAGGTACCATGCTGATCCCGGGGGCAGGAGGAGGGGGAAGTGGGTTATTCACACTAATGGTACAGAGCCTCAGTTAGGGCAGGTGAAAGTTCTGGAGATTGGTATAACAATATGAATGTATTAGGTTGGTGCAAAAGCAATTGCTGATTTAGAAGTAATGGCAAAACCAGCAATTACTTTTACACCAACCTAATACTTAATGCCAAAAAGCTGTACCGTTAAAATGGTTACAATGGTAAATTGTATGTTATCCACATTTAACTATAATTTTAAAAGGAAAACAAAAAAGGGAAAGATAGGAAAAGGGGAAGAAAAAAAGAGAGAGAAAGAAGAAGAAAGGAAAAAAGGAAAGAAAAATTACCTAGTCATAAATTTGAACCAAAGAGATCAAAGACTTGTACACTGGAAATTACAAAACATTTATGGAAAAAATTACAGAAAATATAAATTTTAAAAAGACATTTCTTTGTCATGGATTGAAATACTTAATATTGTGAAGACGTCAGTACTACACGAAATGATTCACAGAGTCCATGCAATCCCTACCAAAACTCCAACAGACTTTTTGTAGAAATAAAGTAGCAAATTCTCAAATTCATTTGGAATTGTTAGGGGCCCCAAGCTGTCGAAATAATCTTGACAAAGAATACCAAAGTGAGACGACTTACAAAACATATCACAAACTACAGTAATAAAGCAGTGTGATCCTGGCATACGCTTATATAGAGAGACAAATGGAATAGATCAAGGCTGCAGAAATAAACTCATGCATCTGCGGCCAACTGATTTTAATAAGGGTGTACAGTCTATTCAATGGGCACAAAAAATAGTCTCTTCAACAAATGGTGCTTGGACAACTGTATTTCCACTTGTAGGAGAATGAAGTTGGATTCCTACTTTACACCACATGCAACAATGAGCACAAAGTATTTCGAAATCTAAGTATCCAAGCTAAAGTTATACAGCGGTTGGAAGGAAACACAGAGATTGCCCTTCATAGCTCTGGATTTGGTCATAGATTTTAACAGATAACACCAAACGCGTGAACAACAGCAACAACAGCAAAGCACGCACGGCACTTGATGAAAATGTGAGACTTTGCATCTCCGTCTGGTCCGCTTGCATGGCTGTGCTGCCCTTTGAGGACACTGACCCCTGGGGAGTCACTAGGACAAGGAGCAGACGTTGTGTGCAGGAGAATTAAACAAGCAATGGGGAAAAGTGCTGGATGTGGGGATTATTTGTTAACACAATATAACCTTTTCAGCCTACCTAATGCATTACCCCAAGCTCCTAAAGAATTCATCTGTTTTTTTTTTCTATAACAGTTTAATCTTTAGCCATTTACATTTAGGTTTTTAATATATTAGATTTCCAATTTCTAACTAATTTGCCTAAATAGAAAAACTGATTGTTTATTCTTCCCATATGAAACTGTCATTCCCTTCCATTCTCCAGCAATGCACAATGTCATGTCTGACATACTTCGCATTCATCTTCAAGGTCAGCAGTGTCTTCACTGTATCTGAGCCATATTTTTTCCATATAAAATTTGGGAATCTACTTATCAATATCCTCAGAGAAACCTTAAAAAAACACACAAAACAAAGAAAAAACCTCCCTTGTTGGGAGTTTGGTATTTTGTTGAATTATAGAACAATTTAAAGATGAGATCATTACGGTGTTCAGTATTTCCTCCACGATTCGGTGATTTATGTTTCTAGTTTTATGGCAGCACTAGAGATCTAGTGTAATGTGAAGTGGTAAGAGATAGTGCTCTTGTCATATTTCTAGTGTTTAAGCATCTCAATTTTATCATTTTTCCTTTGAGTATGATTTTGCCAAAAAGTTTTTTGGACTTACCTTTTGTAAGGTAACGGATGCTCATTTTATTACTTGTTTGCAAATGGACTATTTATTTATTTATTTATTATTTACTTTTGGAGACAGAGTCGCACTCTGTCACCCAGGCTAGAGTGCAGTGGCACTATCTCAGCTCACTGCAACCTCCGCCTCCTGGGTTCAAGCAGTTCTCCTACCTCAGCCTCTCAAGTAGCTGGAATTACAGATGCCTGCCACCACGTCCAGCTAAGTTTTGTGTTTTTTAGTAGAGATGGGGTTTCACCATGTTGGCCAGGCTGCTCTCAAACTCCCGACCTCAAGTGATCCACCTGCCTCGGCCTCCCAAAGTGCTGGGATGACAGGCATGAGCCATCTCACCCAGCCCAAATGAACTTTTTAAACTTTGAATGAATATTAAATTGTATGAAGCCTATGATTCTTTTTCTGCATCTATAGAGATGAAAATATGCAATTTAGTTAGCTAAAATAATAAATGCAATATACATTTTTCAATGTTGAACCAGCTTTTTGTTTTGGGGATCAGCTTCTTGGTCATGCCATGTTTTCTAAAAGGCATCGTTGATTTGAAGAAAGAGAATGGTAATTGATGGACAGTATTCTACAGGACATGCCTCAGAACATTTCTAAATCGCATTTTTATGAATGTATGTTTATTTGTTTACATCGGAGCCTCAGGGCTGCTTGTGCAGCATGGGTTGTGTAGGAAGACAGAGCAGCCAGCAGCCAGTCGGCACAGAGACAGGTGATATGAAAGCTGGGATGGATTATTTCCAAGTTTAACAATGCCATTGATTTGTTGTGGCCGGGGAGATTTGTACTTGGTTGTTGTGAGACTTTCCTGCATCTTCACTCGAGCTTTTCTGCACACACAGGTTTCCCCTGCAGCTGATCTGTTCTGAAGGCCGCCAGTCTCAGAGCTCACACTCCACATGGGGTCCGCAAGGCTTGCAATTTCACTGTGAGCAATACTTGCTTAACTTTAGCTGTTTGGATTCCTCGCATATCTTCCCTCCCTCTTTGTGCCTTTAGAAGTAACTGAAATCACTTCTGGTTGCAGCGTTTGTCCATCTCCCAACTCCCAGCCATGCCGGGAGAGGGACAGCCTTTCAAGGGGCCTTTGTGTTTCCCAGGGTTCCCCTGAGAACAGCGAATAGTGCAGGAAGTAAGGGAGCTCTGCCATCTCCCAGATGACCAGGAGAATCATCTGCCACTGACAGGTTATGAGATCTTCCTAACGTGACTGTATCAGTCCGTTTTCATGCTGCTGATAAAGACATACCCAAGACTGGGCAATTTACAAATGAAAGAGGTTTACTGGGCTTACAGTTCCATGTGGCTGGTAAAGCCTCATAATCATGGTGGAAGGCAAAGAGGAGCCAGTTACATCTTACATGGGTGGCACCAGGCAAAGAGAGAGAGCTTGTGCAGGGAAACATCACCTTATAGTAACCATCAGATCTCCTGAGACTTATTCACTATCACAAGAACAACACAGGAAAGACTTTCCCACATGACTCAATTACCTCCCACCGGCTCCCTCCCACAACACATGGGAATTCAAGATGAGACTTGGAAGGGGACACAGCAAAACTATATCAGTGACAGAAGATCTGCAAGAGCTGGTGGTGGGAGTAGAATGAAGTGCTCTGGAGACAAAGGCAAAGTAGTGCACACCTGCCCTGAAATTCAGGACCGTGGTCTTACCTAGAGGAAGAGAGACAAAAATAGAAAAGTTAGCAGTTCAAGGAAAATGTGCATGCAGAAATTAGCACTGAAAACCCACTGAACAAGTGCAGGGACAGCTTTAGCTGCATCTCAGAGCATATTCTGTTTTCAGGGTCCCTGCTCCAGCAACCCTCCCCTCACCATCTCTGAAGTGGTAAATCAAGTACTTGGATGATGAACTTTTCAGTTTATTAAATTTTCATATTACTGAAAAACACATCTATAAAATGGAACTTTGTTACAGTATCCAGAGATAATGTTAAATAATAATAAAGTCAAATAGGGCACATTCCCAATTCAATATTATTCTAGTTATAATGATTTATGGAAGTCGTTATTGTGAGCAAAACTGCTTATTAAGTGGTACATTTTTATTTCCGAATAGACTGGTTCATAGCTATATGGTTAACTTGCATCATGGCCCCATAGCTGGTGCTGTGTCAGGATTTCTGTGTAAAACAGTTTGTCTAATTAAAATGTGATTTCAAAGCCTATTTGTTATTACTTCTATTATCTTCTTGTAGGGCTCCGGAATAACATGTTTATGGCTTCTGCAAACTCATCTAATTTAATATTTGCCTAGTAACCCAAATGTCCTCATTTAACAACTGCCCTTGGAAAGTGGGGTTTTTCCACGAGGCCAGCTAAATTTAACTAATTGTCACCGCGATCTTCCGTTCTGACTGGGTACATGAGCCCTTCCAATGGTGAAATTGAAATTGCTAAATGCAAGTGGTTATTAATTTGTTCTCAGTACAAAGGATGCAATTATTCCTCTAAAAATAAAGCTCTTAGAGTTGAGAGAAACGCAATGAATGGAACAAGTCCTCTGAATGTCATATTCTTCATTTGGATTTTTTTGAGCCGATCTTTGGAATGACATTTAGAAGCCAGAACTGAAATTATGAGCTAGCACGACCAAGTCTTTCAAAGGGCTGTAATGACTTTTACCAAAATTGTGAAATTAAGCCAAATGATGACAACATTTTAGTTGTGATTGTCCTTTCCGTCTTTGGGATGTGGGGGCAGCGCTGCAGGGCTGAGCTTCTCCGAGGCTCACTGGCACACTCATCCTGGGGTTGTAGACCCAGTGAAGACCCTGACTCAGGGGTCCACAGAAGAGCCTAGGATTGTGCATTCCTCACAACATGCTCTAACTGTGCCGTTGATGTTGCTGTGAGCTCCGCACTTGGCATAATGGGGCTGTGAAACAATGGTCAAATTTTTACAGAAAGTTAAATATAGATTTCCACACCAATTTTTTCTTATTGCTTCAAATAAGAGGTTAAAGCATTTTAGATGGAGCACTTTAATAATCTGAGTGGGTACATTGGGTCTGAGGCATTGCAGTGCCAGATGACCATCTGACCTCATTAGTGACATGTGTTCAGTGATTTAAGGTATATTTTTGGCTGGAACAACTGTGGACACACCTGAGCTCCATGGCAGCCCACTGATGGGGGGGTGATATGGCAGCCACTACTATCTTGAGCAATCACTTATTATCAAGCTTTCAAAAGTTTTACTCAAACAGCATTGCAGTTCAAACTAACAGACTCTTCAGGAAGATTATAAGTGGATATTTAATGTAAATTTTCTTTTAGGTGATATAAGATGTCTTTAGTTAAAAATGAGTTCCATATGCATGTTGGAGAGTATGGCAAAACACACAGTTAGAAGGTGAGGGGTACCTTAATCTTGAGGGAGGAGCTGAGAGTAGGAATGAAGGAAGTGTGCACCCCACAGTCAGAGGAAGTGAGGATGGAAATGAACTTGGGCTGGATTGCGGGGCGCAAAGAAGGGAAGGAGAAGGCAAGAGTTACTTCATCGCTTACTCCTGAGAAGGAACGTGATGCCACACACAAGGGAAACTGGTGAAGAGTTTGTTGGGAAATATAAAGATTGGATCAGGCTGGGCACAGTGGCTCACGCCTGTAATCCCAGCACTTCGGGAAGCTGAGGCGGGTGGATCACCTGAGATCAGGTGTTCAAGAGCAGCCTGGTCAACATAGTGAAACTGTCTCAACTAAAAAAAAAAAAAAAATTAGCTGGGCGTGGTGGCACACACCTGTAATCCCAGCTACTCGGGAGGCTGAGGCAGGAGAATTGCTTGAACCCCGGGGGTGGATGTGGCAGCGAGCCAAGATCGCACAGCTGCACTCCAGCCCGGGCAACAGAGCGAGACTTGGCCTCAGAAAAAGAAAAAGAAAAAAAGATGAGATAAGTATTAGGTATATTGAATTTCCTTGATTCAGGAAAGGAACGATTTATCAATGCCAAAATCTTGTTGACAATAATTTTAGGAAATTAAGCCAATGTATGTCATTCCTGCTCCCTCTTTCTCCCTTTCTCTCTCTCTCTTTCTCTGCAAATAAATGTTGAGAGAAAGATAAATAATTTTATTTAAAATAGTGTGTGTGCTAGAATTGTCTTTTCTCTTTAGAGAGGCAGGGTCTTGCTCTGTCACCCAGGCTGGAGTGCAATGGTGCCATCATAGCTCACTGCAGCCTCAAAGTCCTAGGCTCCAGTGTTCTTTCAATCTCAGCCTCCGTGGGATTACAGGTGCGGGCACCACCACATGCAGATAGTTTAACTTTTTTTGTAGAAGTGGGTTCTCCTTATATTTCCCAGGCTGGTCTGGAACTCTTGGCCTCAAATGATCCTCCCACCTAGGCCTCCCAAAGCACTGGTGTTACAGGTATGAGCGATTATGCCTGGCCCAGAATTGTCTTTAATAAATAAATCATTCAGTTGTTCCAAATGCATTATATGCAGATGTGTGAGATAAATGTTCTAATATAAAATCTATTTTCGAACAGAGACGAAGACACTTTCTCCATGATACCTTCCCTGTTTTTCTTCTTCTCACTGAGACAATCTAAGATATCAGAGTAGCAGAATATCTTATGTAGCATTCTGAGGGATGTATACCTTGATGAACAGTTAAGACCGCTGTCCTGGGAAGGAAGTCAACAACTGCAGTGTCAATCTTCACCCAGAAGCATGCTGTATGAGGAATTACCAGTTAACCCACAATCTGCAATTATGGAACATTGCCTCCTCATTGTAATTACAAGCTCAGCTTAAGGGGCCAGCGTTACATGGCAGTGAAATCCCGTAATTAGCTGGGATTAAAAGAACAGACAGAAAATTAAGATGTACAAGGACAGACAGAAAAAGACAAACTCTGCTCAGAACATTTAAAAAGTGGTTGACTTAGGTCCTAAATATCTTTTTGAAATGTTAACAGGGTTTGCTCACTTACATCCTACATTATCATACAGTATGCTAATAAAAAGTCACTGTGACAGCTCTTTAATATTTCATATCTGGAGTCACGTGATATAAGGATATAGGCAAAGAATAAGCTGTCTCTGATCGAGTTTATAAATGAACAGGTTCTCTAAGCCACATGGGTGTTACGTGGGAACACTTGCAGGCTTTATATAGAATAGGAACGTTTGATGCAATAAAAATGTTTATACTAGCTGGACACAGTGGCTCCCGCCTGTAATCCCAGTACTTTGGGAGGCCGAGCAGGTGGATCACCTGAGGTCAGGAGTTCGAGACCAGCCTGGCCAACATGGTGAAACCTCGTTTTTACTAAAAATACAAAAATTAGCCAGGTGTGGTGGCAGGCACCTGTGATCCCAGTTACTTGGGAGGCTGAGGCAGGAGAATCGCTTGAACCTGCAAGGTGGAGGTTGCAGTGAGCCGAGATTGCACCACTGCACTCCAGCCCGGGCGACAGAGTGAGACTCTGTCTCAGACAAAAAAAAAATTTATACCATATCATGTTGTACTTTCATGGAATTTCAAATGTATGATGTTTTGTGGATCAATGGTGCCTAAAAGCCAGTGATTTTTGTGTTAATGATTTACTATCTAATGGAATTTCATAAAGCCGAACTTCACGAACTCCAAATATTGAACAGATAAAAGTATCATCCTATTTAATATGACAATAAGGAAGAATATTTATTTGAGAGCCATAAAGTTATAACTCAGGACACTAATGTGTAATATTATTCACAGTGTAATAATAAAATACAGATGTTTCTATTTATCATGGCCTTCCCTTCTTGTTGCCATTTCCTAGGTGATTTCAAACAAGAATGCAGAATGTGGGTGTTTGTAAGGCTAAGCTGGTCGTTTCTCTGCTGTTTTTCAGGCTTTTTGTTCTAACGGTGTAGAGAGCCTGAGGTCTTGGAGCACTAGCACTGAGACAGTGGCGTCGGCAGGAGCAGAGCTTTAGCCCCAGGTGCAGGGAGCTAGGAGACCCTTGTTTCTGTTAGGGTCCAGAACGCAGCCCGAGCATTTTCGGGTCATAATAAAATAGCAGCCCTGGCTTGGACATGCATTTCACAGAAGATGGCAGCAGGTGGGGTAGAGCTGAGTTACCATGAAGAACATTCTGGAATTGCTGATAGATATGTTGAATGGAACCTGAGCTCTTAGAATTATACAGCTGAATTACAAGAACATTGATGTTAGCATCAATAAAATTCGATCTCTAAATGAAAGGAGCCCTCGTATATTTACTTCACAGAGTTTTTATGAGGATAGCTTTTGATAGAAGCTGCAGGAGCCTGGGCATCATCCGAGATGCCCACGGGGTCTTCCTTACCTTCAGGTGGAATGCCACCGCAGGGACAACCCTCCCATGGAGTACTTGTTCCTACACCTTGGTTGGCGAGAGTAAGGTCTGAGTGCCCAGTGAGGAGTCAGTTCTCACAAAGGTGTTTCCTTTTCCAGGATGCCACAGAGTTAAAAGCCTAGAGTGTGCCATGTGTTTGGATTGCTTTGTTTCATGTAGCAATACACATTCAGGGTTCTTCCATGTCTTTCCATGGCTTGATTGCTTATTTGTTTTTAGTACTGAATAACATTTTGTTGCTTAGATGTATCACAGTGTATTTCTCCATTCACTTACTAAAGAACATTTTGTTGCTTCCAGTTTGGGGAGACTGAACAAAGCTAAGATACTCAATTGTGTGCAGGTTTTTGTGTGAACATAAGTTTTTAAACCAGTTGAGTAAAAACCAAGGAGCACATGCTGTGTTGTATGGTGAGAGTATATTTAGTTTTGTAGGAAACCACCAAACTATCTTCCAAAATGTCTGTACCATTTTTCCTTCCTAGTTTCAATAAATGAGAATGCCGTTACTTCACATCCTCACCAGAACTTGGTGTCGTCCATTTGTTTTATGGATTCTGTATGTCTATTTTTTTTTTTTTTTTGAGGCAGTCTCACACTGTCACCCAGGTTGGAGTACAATGGCGTGATCTCAGCTCACTGCAATCTCCGCCTTCCAGGTTCAAGCGATTCTCCTGCCTCAGCCTCCCAAGTAGCTGGGATTAGAGGTGCCTGCCACCACGCCTGGCTAATTTTTGTATTTTTAGTAGAGATGGGGTTTCACCATGTCAGCTAGGCTGGTCTCAGTGCCTGACTTCATGATCCACCTGCCTCAACCTCCCAAAGTACTGGGATTATAGGCGTGAGCCACCACGCCCAGCTGGATTCTGTATATCTTAATATGTGGGTAATGGTGTCTCATTGTTTTAACGCTAATGACAAATGACGTTGAGCGTCTTTTTACATGCTGATGAGCCATCTGTACATCATCTTTGGTATAGTGTCTTTTAGATCTTTTGCTTATTTTATAACTGAGTTTGTTTATACCATCAAATTTTTTTATACTATACTGAGTTTGTTTATACTATCAAATTTTTTATACTATACTGAGTTGGTTTATACTATCAAATTTTTTTATACTATACTGAGTTTGTTTATACTATCAAATTTTAAGAGTTTTTTGTGTATTTTGTATACAAGTTCTTTATCATTTCTGTGTTGTGTAGATATTTTCTCTCAGTCTGTGGCTTGTCTCTTCCCTCTTTTAGAGCAGAAGTTATTACGCTTATTGAAATCCAATACATCAATATTTTATCATGGATTGTGCTTTATTGTATTTTGGTGGATGATGAGTCCTCCGCCACTATGTGTAAGGATTGCATTTTCTCTTCTAGGTCCTTTGTCTTTAAACTTGGCATCAGTTTGTCTAGACACACATACAAAAGAGCTACCTGAGATTTACACTGAGTCTGTAGCTCCCGTTGGGAATGCTGCCACATTCCAAGGGCTCACACCTGCCATCCTGCTGCTCACCTCAGCCACAGCCTTGTAGAGCCCCATGTCTGGACTTCTGCCTGGAGATGAACTCCATGCTGATATCCAGTTCTTGAGGAGAACAGGGTGTTGTTGATGAGGACTCTTGGAGGACTTCCCAAGATGGATGAAAAGGTTCTTGTTTAGGAACCTCCAGGGCCCATGGGCATTGCCCTCTCCGAGTATAAAAGTCCTCTCTCTGGCAAAGTGCAGTGGCTCATGCCTGTAATCCCAGCACTTTGGGAGGCTGAGACGGGCGGATCACGAGGTCAGAAGATCGAGACCATCCTGGCTAACATGGTGAAACTCCGTCTCTACTAAAAATACAAAAAATTAGCTGGGCGTGGTGGCTGGCGCCTGTAGTCCCAGCTACTCGGGAGGCTGAGGCAGGAGAATGACTTGAACCCGGGAGGCGGAGCTTGCAGTGAGCTGAGATCGTGCCACTGCACTCCAGCCGGGGAGACAGAGCAAGACTCCGTCTCAAAATAAATAAATAAATAAATAAAATTGCTCTCTCTGAGGCAGCTCCTAGCCCAGCTGCGCCCGTTTTTCCCAATCCTGATCTTACTCCGTGCCCTGCTAGGAAATTGGGAAGACCCCTGACAGCCTCTAGGTTCTCAGCCCCTGGGCAGCTGATGCTTGACTGCACATAGACCTGCCAAAGAGAATTCCAGAGCCCTGGCTCCAAGCAGAGGTCCTCCCCATACCCGGTGCTCTAAAGGCAAACTGACGCAGGCATTTCTAAAACAAATGAGCCCTGGGAGAGCCCTGAACGCATTTATTATGAGCCTCGAGGGACTGGGAAGCTACAGAGACCCAAAGCTGTCCGAGAGGACTTGGGACTTGCACTGCAAAAGACCTGGCCTCTGCTTTTTTCCTGGCAGTTCCCAGCTGGATTCAGAGCTTCAATCTTGTTGCCCAGGCTGGAGTGCAGTGGTGCAATCTCAGCTCACTGCAACCTCTGCCTCCCGGGTTCAAGTGATTCTCCTGCCTCAGCCTCCTGAGTAGCTGGGATTACAGGCACCTGCCACCATGCCTGGCTAATCTTTTGTATTTTTGGTAGAGATGGGGTTTCACCATGTTGACCAGGCTGGTCTGGAACTCCTGAACTCAGGTGATCCACCTGCCTTGGCCTCCCAAAGTTCTGGGATTACAGGCTTGGGCTACCGTGCCTGGCCATGTTCCATGTTTTTAAAAGGAACTTTCTGGCTACAGGGAGTATACAGTATAGCGTAAGACCCCACCGCAACAGTGACATCACTCATCAACCCTTTACAATCTGATTAGTCAACTACACAAATTACCTCAGTTAAAGACGGCATCTATTCCTTGAGGTAGATACATTTGCCACCTCTGTTTTAGATAAAGAAGTCAGGTTTAAGGAAGTTAACTAAAATTTTCAAATCGACAGACCTAAGATCAAACTGAATCCAGATGATTCTCAACTTAGAATGGGGTTATGACCAGATAAACCCATCCTAAGTTGAAAATACGTCATTAAAAAAGGATTTAATATGTTGAACCTACCACACATCATAGTTAGCCTGGCCTGCGGTGAAAGTGCTCAGAACACTTACATTCTCCTACTGTTGGGAGAAACCTGGCAACACCGTGCCCTGGAGAGGATCGGTGTAGACCCTCGAGGCCAGCTGGCTGACCAGGAGCGGCTGTCACTGCCCTGTTCAGCACAGCCAGAGAGTATCGCCCCCCACATCATCAGCCCTGGAAAAGATCATCATTCAAAATCTGGAGTTTGGTTTCCACTAAATGTGCATTGCTTTTGCAAAACTTAAAGGTGAAAATTAGTAAGTGTATCCATTGTAAATCAGAGACTTTCTATCTTTATCTTTCAACATCCTGAGTTTTTAGCTAACACATAACCCTGTCTCAGGAAAGAGCCTTAACAACTTTTTCAGTTTTCTTATATTAAAAGGTATATATTTTTTTACAAAACTTATAAATTTTTTTCTAACACTATGATGGCCAAACATTTTCAATAAATATTGATTCATCCCTCTTTTCTTTTATTTTCAACCAGGCATCTCCCCTCTTCTATCTTCATTCATTTTAACTCACCTCTGAAGTGGACTTTATACATTTAAATACAATCAGGGTCTGTCTTTGGAGTAAAAAATGATAAAAATACAATTTCAGAAGCAGTAGGTATGATAGGGTGAAGACGTTTATAATTAATTGTACAGTTTCAGGATTTATCAGGCACAATCCTTCCATCTCTGAAAGAAGGAAGAGGCAAATACTGCTTCAGAAATTATTCTTATGTAAATAAGACTACACATGAATAAGAGGAAAGCAGCGTGTATATGATATTTTAGGTTCTTCAGTCAATGAAATAGGGCTTATTACTCATACCTTTTTGGATCCTAACTTGTATAAACCAAATATTTAAAAAATACATTTATATGAGATAATTAAAACATTTGGACATAGACAGGCTCATGAATGACTTTAAGGATTCTTTTTAAAATTCTTTTAGGTGTGATAATGATATGATTGTTCTACTAATCAGCTACATATCATAATATTTTCAATTAGACATGCATAGAAAAGTATTTGTGGGTTAAATGACATGCTGTCCAAGGTTTAAGTATTCCAACAACAGAAAAAAAGAGACGGAAAGAAAGGAAAAAAGGAAGATAGGAGGAAGGGAGGAAGAGTGTTAGGGAGGAAGGAGAAGTATAGAGAAGTGTGGGGTACAATCCGTTAGACAAGACTGGGAAATGCTGGTGTCAATGCTGGATGATGTTTATACGTGAGCTCATTGTATTCCTCCTACTGCTTCTGTGTGTATATGAAGCCATAAAAAGTTTAAATGAAACATATTACCCTGTAAACTAAGCTCTGGAATGGTTTGTGTTTTGAGTACTTAAGAGTGAAGCCATCTGAATCCCTGCATTCCTTTTGATGGTGATGTTGTCCTGGCTCAGCAGGAAGGCCGTTATGATAGAGCAGAGTAGATGTGCCTTCAGTGTGCACGTCAACATGCTGTAACATGCTGCACATGCAACATGCTGTAACACACTGCACATGCAACATATTGTATCACGCTGTAACATGCTGTAACACGCTGCACATGCAACATGCTGTAACACACTGCACATGCAACATATTGTATCACGCTGTAACATGCTGTAACACGCTGCACATGCCACATGCTGTAACATGCTGTGCATACAACATGCTGTATCACGCTGTAACATGCTATAACATGCTGCACATGCAACACACTGCAACACTCTGTAGCACACTATAATATGCTGTGCATACAACACACTGTAACACACTGCACATGCAACACACTGCAACATGCTGCACATGCAACATGATGTAACATGCTGCACTTGTAATATGCTGCAACACGCCACGCATGTAACACACTGTAACACTCTGTAAAATGCTGCACATGCAACACGCTGCAACACACTGCACATGTGACACACTGCAACATGCTGCACATGTAACATGCTGTAACATGCTGCACATGTGACACACTGTAACACGCTGCACATGTAACATACTGCACAGCCTAGGTCAGGCTTACTGTAGCAATGCTAATTAATGATGGCTTATAGGAGTTAATGGGACGTGAGAAGTCAATTTCAGACATTCAAAAGGCTGACTTGGGCCATCATGGCTTCTGTACCTGATTAAGAGCTCTCCTGAGAGAGGAAAAGAGAGAGAGGTAGCCAGAGGAGAGTCCCAAGGCCATCTGTGCAGTAGCTGCTCAAAGTAACACAGGGCCAGAGAGCTGCAACTTTGTGGGGAGGCATCTGCAGAAAGAAAGAAGGAAGGGAGGGAGGAAGAGAGGAAGGGAAAGGAAAGGAGAGACAGAGGCTGGAAGGAAGGGAAGGAAAAGGAGACACAGAGGATGGGAGGAAGAGAAGGAAAAGGAGAGACAGAGGATGGGAGGAAGAGAAGGAAAAGGAGAGACAGAGGATGGAAGGAAGGGAAGGGAAAGGAGAGACAGAGGATGGGAGGAAGGGAAGGAAAAGGAGAGAGAGAGAGGATGGAAGGAAGGGAAGGGAAAGGAGAGAGAGAGGATGGAAGGAAGGGGAGGGAAAGGAGAGACAGAGTATAGAAAGAAAGGGAGGGAAAGGAGAGAGAGAGAGATGGAGATGGCCAAAGGGGTGGAGAAAAACAACTCCTTCTTCTTTTTTTCCAAACAGCAGAAAACCGATTCCAAGTCTGAGCAGGGCCTTCCTTCCTATGATACTAATATCCTTATGTGCTGAAAGAGAACTCTAAACATGAGTTGAGTTCAATTTTAAAAAAATAAAAAGGGGCCAAATTTTAGTCTCTAAGGTGAGTGTATTCCATGTAAAATAAGATTCAGGAGGTTTACAGTTCCACATTGCATTGAAATGATCCAGATTTTAAAGTGGAGATGGATATTTCATGAATTACTGATGAAATTGTCCAAGAACAAAGTGAAGATAGCCTGCATATAAACTCTGTTTTATCCAATAATCTGAAGTTGCATTATTTACCTGCCTGCCTGAGAAATAAGTAGAATTCTGAAAGTCAGCCACAGGGCCTAACAATACTCCAATTAGAGAAGAAATGTTGTTTCTAGTCTAGCTCTGCGCTGGCAGTGACCACGCTGTGGTTCTAGGTCTGGGCTGAGGTAGGAGGTGTGTCTGCGAGAGAGTGGGCATAAAGTCATTTGCAGCTGCCACGCTTTCCCAGTGCAGAAGTGTCAGCCCTGGGATTCCAAATGACGTAGAGCATGGGGCCATTGCTCCTTTCCGCTCTGTGCTGGTGTGGGCGGCGTGTGTGCTCCCCAAAGTAGACAGTTTCTTGTTCTGGAAAGAACACATATGTGCTGTTTCATGCCCTGAACTGTGTGGAGATATTAATTCCCACTCCCCTCCCCCTGCAGACTCATAATTAAAGTAGAAACAAGGCCTTGTTGCACCCTCTGACCCGGATCCCATGCCACAGTCGAGCTACGTTTCCTGACTTCCCCACTTTGTGCTTTTGGTTTCCTTAACTTTTTCATATATATATTTATTATTTTTTTTTTATTGAGATGGAGTTTTGTTCTTGTCACCCAGGGTGGAGTGCAGTGGGGCGATCTCCACTCACTGCAACTTCCACCTCTTGGGTTCAAGGGATACTCCTGCCTCAGCCTCCCTAGTAGCTGGGATTATAGGCACCCACAACCACGCCTGGCTAATTTTTGTATTTTTAGTAGAGATGGTGTTTCACCACATTGGCCAGGCTGGTCTCAAACTCCTGACCTTAGGTGATCTGCCCACCTCAGCCTCCCAAAGTGCTGGGATTACAGGCATGAGCCATTGCCCCCGGCCAACTTTTTAATTTTTTAAATAAACTTTTTTGAAAATTGTAGGGTAGGTATAAATTTGCAGGAAAGTTCAGATGATATTACAGATAACTGCCACATTTCACACCCACCAGCCTTTGTGACTAACATATTAGTATGGTACATTTGTCACAATCATGAATGGATATTAGTACATGATTACTAACTGCAGTTCATACTCTATTTAGTTTTCCTCAATTTTTAATTTATCTTTGTGCCATGTGACATTTACGAGTCAGGTCTCTTGGGCTCTTTGTGGCTGTCACACTTTCTTAGACCTTGTGGGATGACCTTGACCATCTGGAGGACTGCTGGTTGGGGGTTTATAGAATGACCCTTTGGAGGACTGCTGGTTGGGAGTTTATAGAATGACCCTCTGGAGGACTGCTGGTCGGGGTTTATAGAATGACCATCTGGAGGACTGCCAGCCGGGGTTTATAGAATGACCATCTGGAGGACTGCTGGTCAGGGGTTTGTAGAATGACCGTCTGGAGGACTGCCGGTCGGGGTTTATAGAATGACCGTCTGGAGGACTGCCAGTCGGGGTTTATAGAATGACCATCTGGAGGACTGTTGGTCGGGGGTTTGTAGAATGACCATCTGGAGGACTGCTGGTCGGGGGTTTGTAGAATGACCATCTGGAGGACTGCTGGTCGGCGGTTTGTAGAATGACCAACTGGAGGACTGCAGGTCAGGGTTTTGTAAAATATCCTTCAGCTGATACTTGTCTGATGTTTCCCCTGTGAGTAGACTGGGAAATCACAGAGATAAATGCCGTTATCATCACTTCATTTTGAGGGTAAGTACTATCAACATTCCTTACATGATTTCAATACTGGTAATCTGGCTAAAGTCGTGTTTTCAGATTTATCCACTGTAAAGTTGGCCTTTCCCCCACCCATACTGAGTTCTTTGGAAGGAAGTCACTATGCACAGCCCACAGTTAAGGAGGGAAACGTCGCGTCCCACCTCCATGAGGGCCAAGAATCTACATAAATTATTTGGAATTCTTCTGCATGGGATATTTGTTCATCCTCCCTGAATTTAATAATTTATCTAATAGTTTCTGTATATCAGCAGGGACTCGTGGACGAGTGTGTGCTTAGGGTTATAATCCAACACGACTGCGTTCATGTTTTCACCCAAATGTTTCTTATTTGTTTCTTTGAGAACTTCCTTACTTTCTGGCATCACAAGATGCTCTGGGCTCATCTTATCTATATCCTGCCCAACCATAGAATCAGGTGTTTCTCTAAGGAGCCCTGGTTCCTCTTACAGGAGAATGGTGTTAGAAATCAAGATTTGGGTGCTGAATGTGCACGTTGCCACTGCGGTGTTGCTGCTTTTAGGGCATTCAGCTGGCAGAGCTAAAGAATACACCCGTGTATACTAACCCATTTAAATAAACATATGCATGAATGTTTCTATGTGTATTTAGTGCTATCTATATGAGGCCAAACATGAGTTTATACCAATGTCTGCAACTCTGTTCCAAGACCACGTGGATCGTTCTAGCCTGCTTTCTTTCCTCACTGGTAACCTCCTGCCTCCATAGTGATCATTCAAGTCCTGCTGTGTGTGGCCTGTCTCCTTAAGGGCTCAGTTCCAGCACACCTGGATGTGGTTTTAAAAGTGTTAAAACTTATTTCCCTTGAGAAACAACTTTATCAACTAGAATACAGTGTTTATGTACATTTCTCAGTGTCTCCACTCATTTTCAGAGTTATTTATGTCAGCAACCTTTTCACTCATCCCCTTCAGTGAAGTTATTTTGTACATTTGTTATCAAGTTAAATTTTGTCATCACAGTCTGCATTTCACCCTAGAATCTCTGGACCTCATCGTTTTGGGGTTATTTGTTGCTTCAATTGTATACATTGGGTTTCGTTCCTTTTTCTCTAATGTTCTATGTGTTTTGATAAATGCATAGTGTTAACTGCCCATCATTGTGAAATGATACAGAATAGTTGCACCACTTAAAAAAAAAACTATTTGCTTTGTCTATTCAATTCTTCCCCTCCAAAGACCACTTGTGACCACTGATATGTTTACCATTTCTATAGTTTTGCTTTTTCTAGACTGTCACATAAATCTCCTGATTTTTATAACTTTCTTCTTAAAGCAAAAAACAAAATTCTTTCCAAGGATGAAATTATTTTAGCAATGAAAATGCATGTAATTACTCTTGAGTAAACCGACCCCATTTGGAATTGAGGAAGGTCATAAAATCTTGCATTTTTTTTCTTTCACATATTTCCTTTTCCTTTAAAATGTTATTATGAAATTTTGCAAACATATGCTATTATTTTTATTTCTCTTATGCTGCTGATTTTGATAAATTTTGTCTTTATTTTTGGCACACTTCAATAGACTATTAACTAATTTTCTTATCTCAGATTTTTCTATCATGTTCACAATACTGAGATTAACTTTTTATAAGGGCAGTTTCAAACATGTTAATTCACTGTTCAAAATTCTTCAGTGACTACCTATTCCTTAATTAGAAAAAATAAAGTAGATTCTAAATTTCTTTCTTTTTTTTTTTTTTTTTTTTTTTTTTTTGTAGAGACAAGTTTTCACCATGTTGCCCAGGCTGGTCTCAAACTCCTGAGCTCAAGCAATCTACCCACCTTCACCTCCCAACACGCTGGGATTACGGGCATGATCTGTGCCTGGCAGATTCTTTTTTTTTTTAATTATACTTTAAGTTTTAGGGTACATGGGCACAATGTGCAGGTTAGTTACATAGGTATACAGGTGCCATGCTGGTGTGCTGCACCCACTAACTCGTCATCTAGCATTAGGTATATCTCCCAATGCTATCCCTCCCCCCACCCCACAACAGTCCCTATAGTGTGATGTTCCCCTTCCTGTGTCCATGTGTTCTCATGGTTCAATTTCCACCTATGAGTGAGAATATGCAGTGTTTGGTTTTTTGTTTTTGCGATAGTTTACTGAGAATGATGATTTCCAATTTCATCCATGTCCCTACAAAGGACATGAACTCATCATTTTTTATGGCTGCATAGTGTTCCATGGTGTGTATGTGCCACATTTTCTTAATCCAATCTATCATTGTTGGACATTTGGGTTGGTTCCAACTCTTTGCTATTGTGAATAATGCCGCAGTAAACATACGTGTGCATGTGTCTTTATAGCAGCATGATTTATAGTCCTTTGGGTATATACCCAGTAGTGGGATGGCTGGGTCAAATGGTATTTCTAGTTCTAGATCCCTGAGAAATCGCCACACCGACTTCCACAATGGTTGAATTAGCTTACAGTCCCACCAACAGGGTAAAAGTGTTCCTATTTCTCCACATCCTCTCCAGCACCTGTTGTTTCCTGACTTTTTAATGATTGCCATTCTAACTGGTGTGAGATGGTATCTCATTGTAGTTTTGATTTGCATTTCTCTGATGGTCAGTGATGGTGAGCATTTTTTCATGTGTTTTTTGGCTGCATAAATGTCTTCTTTTGAGAAGTGTCTGTTCATGTCCTTTGCCCACTTTTTGATGGGGTTGTTTGTTTTTTTCTTGTAAATTTGTTTGAGTTCATTGTAGATTCTGGATATTAGCCCTTTGTCAGATGAGTAGGTTGCGAAAATTTTCTCCCATTTTGTAGGTTGCCTGTTCACTCTGATGGTAGTTTCTTTTGCTGTGCAGAAGCTCTTTAGTTTAATTAGATCCCATTTGTCAATTTTGGCTTTTGTTGCCATTGCTGCAGACGACATGATTGTATATCTAGAAAACCCCATTGTCTCAGCCCAAAATCTCCTTAAGCTGATAAGAAACTTCAGCAAAGTCTCAGGATACAAAATCAATGTACAAAAATCACAAGCATTTTTATACACCAACAACAGACAAACAGAGAGCCAAATCATGAGTGAACTCCCATTCACAATCACTTCAAAGATAATAAAATACCTAGGAATCCAACTTACAAGGGATGTGAAGGACCTCTTCAAGGAGAACTACAAACCACTGCTCAAGGAAATAAAAGAGGATACAAACAAATGGAAGAACATTCCATGCTCATGGGTAGGAAGAATCAATATAGTGAAAATGGCCATACTGCCCAAGGTAATTTACAGATTCAATGCCATCCCCATCAAGCTACCAATGACTTTCTTCACAGAATTGGAAAAAACTACTTTAAAGTTCATATGGAACCAAAAAAGAGCCTGCATCCCCAAGTCAATCCTAAGCCAAAAGAACAAAGCTGGAGGCATCACGCTACCTGACTTCAAACTATACTACAAGGCTACAGTAACCAAAACAGCATGGTACTGGTACCAAAACAGAGATATAGATCAATGGAACAGAACAGAGCCCTCAGAAATAACGCGGCATATCTACAACTATCTGATCTTTGACAAACCTGAGAAAAACAAGCAATGGGGAAAGGATTCCCTATTTAATAAATGGTGCTGGGAAAACTGGCTAGCCATATGTAGAAAGCTGAAACTGGATCCCTTCCTTACACCTTACACAAAAATCAATTCAAGATGGATTAAAGACTTAAACGATAGACCTAAAACCATAAAAACCCTAGAAGAAAACCTAGGCATTACCATTCAGGACATAGGCATGGGCAAGGACTTCATGTGCCTGGCAGATTCTAAATTCCTTAAGTTTGTTTTCTTTCAACATCTTGCCTTATTTTTTCATTTAAAGTATGTTTATCTTTTCTCTTATACACTCTATATTTTAGTCACCTGAGATGTTAGTTATTCTGTGAATTGCCCTCAGAATTAGCTATTTTTGCAGCATTATATCCCCTTCTTTTCATATGGAATCATTAAAATATTACTGCCATTTCACAAAGTAATTTAGATCAGTGAATCTCACATCTGTGGTGTTAAAGAAAGGAAGAGAGACACAAGAGTATAAAATACATGAAGTTCAAACAAAGGCAAAATTTGTGTATGGTGGTAGAGGTCAACATTGGAGTTAATCTTGGAGGTTTACTCACTAGAAAGAGGCGCACTTCTTAATATTATGAAAATATTCTCTATCATCTATGGCCATACCAGCTGGAACATGCACAACTGTGTCTAAAAATATTCTCTATTTTATCTTCATGTTGGTTACACAAGTTTATCCTATATAAAAATTCTTCAAGTTATACAAATTGAGATCCATAAATTTTAGCATTTAAAGTTATACCCGAATAAAAAGTACAATGATATCGTGATAGGTGCGAAAATCCTATTCAACTTTTATGAATCTCTATGGAGAGAAAAATCATGAATATTAATTTAACTTTTCTGTGTGCGAGAAACTTTAAGTACGCTTACATTTTTTATCACTGAATTCTCACCCTAGTGCTGCAAATTAACCATTACTTCACTTTGCAGATGAAGAAAAGTAACACTCAGATATAGTCCCATATGCTGCATACTTGGTGTCTTTTAATTTCTTTTTTTATTATTATTTATTTATTATTATTATACTTTAAGTTTTAGGGTACATGTGCACATTGTGCAGGTTAGTTACATACGTATACATGTGCCATGTTGGTGTGCTGCACCCACTAACTCGTCATCTAGCATTAGGTATATCCCCCAGTGCTGTCCCTCCCCCCTCCCCCCACCCCACCACAGTCCCCAGAATGTGATGTTCCCCTTCCTGTGTCCATGTGATCTCATTTTTCAGTTCCCACCTATGAGTGAGAATATGCGGTGTTTGGTTTTTTGTTCTTGCAATAGTTTACTGAGAATGATGATTTCCAATTTCATCCATGTCCCTACAAAGGACATGAACTCATCATTTTTTATGGCTGCATAGTATTCCATGGTGTATATGTGCCACATTTTCTTAATCCAGTCTATCATTGTTGGACATTGGGGTTGGTTCCAAGTCTTTGCTATTGTGAATAATGCCGCAATAAACATTCTAATATGTTTCTATTCTGTTCCATGCTACAAATGATGGCTTAAACAATATTTGTGCAATGTATATATTACATTTTTAATCAATTTTATTATTTAATTAAATAATGTGAGGTAGAACAATGAGAATTAAATTAAGAATTTCTAACTTTCCCTTCTGTGCCTTGATGTGACTTATTCTTTACTCACAAACAAAATATACTTTAGTTGATGAGCATGACATATTCATATTGAGGTTATTCTATATATAAAAGATTCATGCATGTGTAGCTACAATCGCAGTTCAAACAACAGAGGAAGTGTATATTTTCAGATTAAACAATTTAATGTAAGCCTGAAAAGAAGCAGTTTCACCAGTGTCAGAGAATATAATAAATATCTGATATTAGTGGAAATAGGTTCTTCCTCACTGTCTTTCTCTTTCTCTCTGTCTCCTTTTGGAATCCAGGTGCAGAAAGTTTAATATTAACCTGAGTTTGATTACCAGACTCCTCAGTACTTCACTGGGTGATGTTGACTTGGTAATTTGATTGCTATACAGATGTGAGCTGTTCTGATTACATTAAAATACGTAAAGGAAATGAGAAAATATTGCCAGACAACATGCAAAAGGGTGCTGGGTACCCCGCTGCTTGCATATCCTCCAGAGGGAAGAATTCGAATGGTGATAACAGGATGGGCTTTAAGAGTTCTTTCCTGTGAAGAGCATTCCCCCCATAATAAGATGAGGTGCCATCAATTCCAGACAAGGTGGTGAGTTTTCACAGAGATTGAAATCTTTCAAAAGTATCCCACAGTCTTATAAAAACACAGCTCATGGCAGTCCTCCTAGATAGGATGACAGTTCCATGGGCTACAGAGAGGGGAGCATATTATGAAGGAAGCTGTGGCCAGGACTCCATATCACAGTGACGTGGCCAAGAGAGACCCTGGAAACCGGGAGTGGAAGCCACACAGGCCACAGAGGAGGAGAACACCTGGGAGCTGGAGCCACGTGGGCCACGGAGGAACAAAACAGGCCCTGAGCAGGAGACACACAGGCCATGGATGAATAGAATGGCCGGGAGCAGGGGCCACAGAGGAACAGAACAGCTGTGAGCAGGAGCCACGTGGGCCACAGAGGAGCAGCACAGCTAGGAGCAGGAGACACACAGGTCATGGAGGAGCAGAACAGCCGGGCTCACTCTCCAGGCAGGTCCAGCCAAGATGGAGAGGTGAGCAGGATGCTCAGGTGAGCTCTCTCAAGACAGAAGCCAGGGTAGGACGTGGTCTGCACCTGTCCAGCTGCAGCTGCACTGCCTGCAAGGTAGTCTCAGAGCCTGGGAAGCACCTGCACATGGCCTGGCTCAAGGCCACAGAGACAGAGACTTTCGACCAGTTATCGTGGCAGAAAACTTCACCTTCCCAATGAATGTCTTTAACACTGGGAAGACGATGGGGAAAAACACTCGTGGCTCATTGTTTCTAAAAAACAGGATTAACATAGGTTGCCAGAAAAAGAAATAGGACACTCAATTAAATTAGATTCAGATGCACAGTGAATAGTTTTTTAAATCGTAAATATGTTCTATGAATGCTGTCTGTTTTAGTTTGACAAACCTGACATTCTTAGATTCATGTCATCAATGATTTCCAATGTGGATTTCTAAGTAGTCCTTAGGAAAATTAGAATAATTTCCTGAGGACACTCACAAATCTTCCAAGCTACAAAGACACAGTCTTTTAAAACAGATGACTCCCAACAGAGAGCCAACAGAGAGAGCATTTCCTGTGGACCACACTTTGACTGTCTCCCGATTCTCATCCCCAGGCTCACAAGAGTGCGTACACTGCGGACTCTCCGCTTCTCCTTCTGACGCCCACATCCTGTCATGCTTCTTACTCACAACACTTTTCTTCTGCTGCTCATAAAATCTTTAGTGGGTTTGGGGTTGTATCAAAGCCCTTGACACTTAAATTTGAAAGTAATCAACCCATGTCATTGACTCCCTAGATCTACTTCAAAATGCTTGGACATATTTCAAAGACATCTTTGTAGGTTTCCTTTTAATTCTTATTTGTAAATTGACTAATAATAATTGAACCTATCTGTGGGGTGCATAGCGATGTTTCAATCCATATAAAGTATAGTGATCAGATCAGGGTAATTGGTGTATACAATATTCACAACAATTTAAATTAGACTCCTGTTAGTTCAGATGATCTGCTGTAAACAATCAGAGAACAAAGACTTGATACTCACTTATTAAATGTGGAAAACACAGCACTTATGTAGTACAGCTTCAGTGTATATAAATGACAGCTTTCAGTCTATTCTGAAATAATACATAACATGCCATTGGTATTGCTTGTTCCTGAATAATTCACACATCAGTTTTCCTGAGGTTGCAAATGACAGTGTTTTTTTTCTGAAACATGACAGGCAATTAGCCATTATCTAGCATCTAAACAGTCAACTTGCTCCCCAGAGTTTTTCTAGATTAATTCTTCCATTTAGCCTATAAGAAAATGGATCAAGATTTTTTCCTCCTTTGTAACAGAATTTATTAAGAGACTCACTTTGTTTTTGACTGAGTATACATTTCCCCGCTTTGAGAATTCATTATGTCTGTGTGGCCCAATATCACATTTCCTAACCACCTAGGACTGCTGGGCACTTGATGGATGGCTAGTCTGAACTGGGATGTGCATGACTGGAAATGCACACCAGACTTTAAAGATTTATAATAAAGAAAACTGAGTGCAATATTTCACATTGATTACCTGCTGAAATCATAGCATTTTTGAAATAGTGGGTTAAATGAAATATATTACTAAAATGTTAATGTGGCTATTAGAAAATGTATAAAAGCAGCTCACACAATATTTGTGTTGGATAGTGTAGCGTTAGACAATTGGTTTTATGTGGGTAAGAGTTGAGTTGTTTCTTATATGTTTATATTCTTAGAGACTTGCTATTTATGTTTATATTCTTAGAGACTGTTCTTTAAACAGTAAACTACTTTCTCTATATCTCCTTCCTTACCTTTTGCATTTACTGTGAAACTTACCGAAATGAGGCTTCTGTTTTTATCAATTGCAATACGTCTGCTCAAAAAATATTCAAATTGATATTCACATTGGTTTTACAATGTGTGACCTTCTGTTTCCACCTAACAGATTTTTATACAGCACCGAGCGTTTCTCTCTTTGAGAAGTTCTATGTAGATTGTTTTTCTTTTATTTTCAATATTTATTTTTTAAATTGACAAATTATAATTGTACATGTTTATGGGACACAATTTGATGTTTTGATAATATCTATGTTGCATAATGATCCAATCAGTTGTGGTTAGTGTATTCATCACCTCATGCATTTATAATTTCTTCCTGGTGAGAAGATTCAAAAGCTTCTCTTTCAGCTATTTTGCAATATACAATGTTTGACTGTTAACTGTAGTCACCCTACTGTGAGATAGGACATGAGAACTTCTTTCAGGTTTGTCCATGTTTTCAGAAATCACCACCTTGCTCCAGTTAGAATCGCTATTATAAAAAAGACAAAAGAACACATGGCAGGGCACAGTGGCTCATGCCTTTAATCCCAACAGCTTGGGAAGCCGAGGCTGGAGGATCACCTGAGGTCAGGAGTTTGAGACCAGCCTGGCCAACATGGTGAAACCGTGTCTCTACTGAAAAATACAAAAATTAGCCAGGTGTGGTGGTGGGCGCCTTAGTGCCAGCTATGCAGGAGGCTGAGGCAGGAGAATGGTATGAACCCGGGAGGCGGAGTTGCAGTGAGCCGAGATGGCGCCACTACACTCCAGCCTGTGCTACAGTGTGAGACTCCGTCTCAAAAATAAATAAATAAATAAATAAATAAATAAATAAATAAATAAATAAATGCATTAGAGGATAGTCTTCAGGTAGGAAGAAAACGATCCAAGGTGGAAGGAAGGTAATAATTATCGATAGAGGGAGAAAATTAGTGGACAAATCTAAATGAATATTGATTACATGAGCCATTAAAATAATGCTTTGTGGGAACAAAAGTACATACAGAATGAAAATACATTCAAAACTGCACAGAAGTTGGAAGCAGATGATGATATTAAATGTTTGAAGATTTTGAATTATGTAGGAAGAGATAAATTATTTTTATTAACCTTTATACCTTTAGACAATTTTCTAAAAGAACAGATAATTAACAAGCTAAAAGAGCAGAAAATAGAATTACGAAAAAAAAAAAACTCCATCAATTCAAAAAAAAAAAAACAAGGACAATTCAATTAGAAAAAAAAACAAAGTAAAATCAAATAGCCAAATAGGAGAGGTAAGTAAAATAACTATTACAATGGCAGCAAAGGCTGGAACATTGGACATCCACAAAGTACAACTGCTTATAAGAGGTATTGCCTTATACAAGGATTAAAAAAAAAAAACATCAAAATACCAGGATGAAAAAAGCTGCACTGTGCATTCCGTCCAAAAGAAAAAGAAAAAGAAAAAATTACACTGATATCAGACAAATAATTCTTTAAGGAAATAGGCAATATGAGGGATCAAGAGGAAAAACAAAGACAAAAGTTTTAATTTCCCAGCAAAAAGTTCTTTTCTCCAGTAAAAATCATTTTAATATTGTAATTGAAATTTGTAGGCAATAGACTAATTAATCTGCTATCCTGGTGAGAGATAGGTGACTAATATAACAGAGACGAAATTCAGCATCATTGTAAAATACCTGATCATAATTAACATCTTATTGATGCATTGATACACCTAACAACTCCACAATACATAATTTTCTCAAATACACAAAAGAGTTTACCAAATCCGAACACAGACTAGGAAACATATTAACTCTCTACAAATATCAAGTGACAAATTTATCTAGGAAATAGTTTCTACAGACAGTAGAATCAAACTATATAATGATACTACAGATATGTAATATTTCACAATTATTTCAACAATAAGCAATACATTTTTAAATAACATGACTGAAGGAGTAAGTTACTATATATAAGTGTGTAAAGATTACAATATCATAGTCTATTTTGAACTCAATAGAAATTAACCAAAATTATAACACTGATATAACCCAGAGTTTTTGTGAAAACTAAATTTTTAAATATGTACATTAGAAAAGAATCATTATTTATAAACAGATATGTCCGTGTTGTTTTCAAAAGCTGTGAAGAGAACAGTGAATTGAACCCGAAGAAATTGCTACACTTGTGAAAGGAAGAAGAAAATTCATTTTTTTCACCCAAATAATGCAGAGAAAACATTCGAGAAAGTTAAACATAAACTTGTGACAAAAATCGACCAGGAATTAAAGTACTGTGATGGGGTATTTAAAAATTTATAGCAACACTAATGCTTAGCAATGAAAAGCTGAATTCCTTGAGGTCAGGAGTTCGAGACCAACCCGGCCAACATGATGAAACCCCATCTCTACTAAAAATACAATGAGCCAGACATGGTGGCATGTGCCCGTAATCCCAGCTACTCGGGAGGCTGAGGCAGGAGAATTACTTGAGCCCGGGAGGCAGAGGTTGCAGTGAGCCGAGATTGCACCTCTGCACTCCAGCCTGGGTGACACAGCGAGACTCTGTTTCAAAAAAAAAAAAAAATACACAGTTTAATTTTAACATCAGGCAAAACTAATCTCTAGCTAACTTTGTAGATGGGTTGGGAGATGACTGACGGAAAACATCAGGAAACAGCTGATACACTACATACTGATCTGTATAGTGTTTGCACTCTGTAATCACTCAGACAGCTGTATAGCTTATTTGTGCACTTTTCTGCATTTATGCTAAATGGTATTCATTTTTTTTCTTGAAGAGGAATGAATAACATGTTATTTTTCCAATTTCCTCAGGGCTAAGATCCTCAACAATTTTAGCTGGGAGGCTGTATTTTACAGCATTTCTGAGCACATTCTTCACAGCTTGAATCCCTGGATCCAAATCCTGCCTCTGCCCTCCACTGTGTGATCTTAGGCAGGTTAATTAATATTTTTGAGCTTCAGTTTTCTCAGCTGTAAAACGGGAAGGATAATGTCCATGTCATGATTTTAGCGGAGAAGAGCATGTGATAACGCCGCATTTGGACCTTTCTGTGTGAACAGAGCAGGGCATTTGTTAAGCATGACACTTTGGTAGACTGTTTTGTGATTTAATCCTTAGACGTATTTTATTCTCATCAGGCTATAATCTTGAACATATTTAACTATTATCAATTCTCATGACCTTTTCAGTATAGTAACCTTATCCAGGAGTAATTATGTAAATGTAATTATTAACATTTGAAAATTAAAAACAAATCATGGGTGCCAGCCTGCCTTTTTATTATTTGCAATATTATCAAAGTTCATTGGATAAATGTGTGTACTTTAACTTTCCATTTTTGATTTATACATTTCTAACATATAAATGAGAGTCAGAAATAAGAGAAGCTAATTTCCTCCTTTTATTGGTTATTATTTGGTGTGGGAGTGGCAGTGGCCTCCATTCAGGAAGCAGCGCACGGGAGCCTGATGGAGGCTGGGTGGTCTCAGCCCCCAGCAAGGTCTGTGCCCGGCGAAGGGGCCGCCTGGCCCCAGCGAGCACTGGCTTTGTTGGTAACTTGCAGAGTCTTTATGTGGTTCATTCAGATCCTGTGCAAGAAATCTAGGTGAACACACTCCCTCTCTTGCTTGGATAAATTAAGATTGTTTTGTTTTACATGGCAAAGGGTACTTCCTTTTCTTCCTCACTAGTGAAAATACAGTAAAGTATCAGCTGTGTTAGTGAACAAATGCATTAGTAGTGGTATTATTAGGATAATGGAGCAGCCAACAACCCAGCACAGACCCTGGGAACTCAGATTAATTGCTACAATGTGCCCACTCACCACTCGACTTGGTGTGAGTTGAGGGTGCTGTAGATTCTGTTAAGAGAATTTTGTCAACCTACAACAGAAGCAAACAAGGCAAGTAAATATCAAGGAGCCAAGAGAAAGGAAAACTCAGAGTGTCCTGAGAGAAGAGAAGGTAAGAATGACAGAATGAATGTGTCTGTAAGACTGACTTGATTTGGGAAACCCCGACCCAGACTTGGGTCAATGATGCGGCCACTGAACTTGCAAAGTGGGGATGAAAGGCTGAGAAAAATGAAAAGCAAATGTAGTCAACTTCACGATGTTACCTAGGATCAGCCCTGGCTTTGCGTCTAAGGCTTTCGGGAAAGACATGGAGCATTAAAATTACCAATTATAAGCACACTTTAAACCCTTCCAGAAGGCCTTTATGATTACACACATGCAGACAAACTTTCTAATTGCTGCTATGGGATCCTGTGATGTCTAATACTGTATTAAACCATGGTGCTAGCATTTTAGTTACTTATGCAAAAATCACATCTGCAATTGATAGAAATATTTATCAGCGTGTTCACTAAAATGAAAATGCACTGAAGCAAGTAATAACATTTAAAACAAATAGGAAAGCTCAAATGAAAATGAAGCATTTGAATAATTACACAGTGTGTAGTCCAAAATAAGTGATATCAAAATCCACTTTTGTTTCAAATCAATAACACTAAAATGTGACAGAATCTTGATGATACTGTATAACAAAAATTTAAACCATCAAAATATACTTGTAAAACATTTCCAGAAAATGGGATACTTGCTATTCTCCTTTTGCACAAAACAATTGGCTCCTGGAAATGATTATTTTTTCCTTCATAGTTTATTATTACATATAACTCATACATTCTGAATTAGGATTCTAGTGTTTCAGATTTGTGTTTTTAAGGACTGTGGTGATTTATTATACGTTCACATTGTTGTAGTTTGCTAAAGATATTCCCTGAGTGTTACGAAGTCTGATGCAAGATCAAATGTTCTTTGAATTTATTTGTTTCGTTAAATTTAGGATGTTCACAACCATATAAGGGTCCTCATCTTGATTGTGGCTCCTATGCCTTCAGCAACCTCAGGTTTGTGATTTTCTGCATTCTAATTATGCCCTCTTTCTTTTTTGTTTGTTTGTTTATTTATTTATTTATTTTGTTTGAGACAGAGTCTCACTCTGTCGCCAAGGTTGGAGTGCAGTGGCGCAATTTTGGCTCACTGCAACGTCTGCCTCCTGGGCTCAAGCAATTCTTGTACCTCAGCCTCCCGAATAGCTGGAACTACAGGTGCACATTACCATGCCTGGTTAAGTTTTTGTAATTTCGTGGAGATGGAGTTTCACCATGTTGCCTAGGGTGGTCTCAAACTCCTGAGCTCAGGTGATCCACCCACCTCCACCTACCAAAGTGCTGGGATTACAGACATGAGGCATGGTCCCCAGCCCCCTCTTTCATTATTTTAGGCAAGCATCAACAAATTTATCTTAATTCATCCAAGACATTTCAGGAGGCTTCCTATTTTGTTTTAACCAACATGTTAAGAATCACAGAAAACAGTGAGACACAAAAGCCCAGGCTCCGTCTTCATTGTCCAGCGAGGTATTAGTCTGTTCTTGCACTGCTATAAAGAAATATCTGAGACTGGGTAATTTATAAGGAAAAGAGGTTTAGTTGGTTCATGGTTCTGCAGACTGTACAGGAAGCACGATGCTGGCAACAGCTGAGTTTCTGCAGAGGCCTCAGGAAACTTACAACCATAGCGGAAGGTGTAGGGGGAGCCAGCAATTTACATGGCCAGAGCAGGAAGAAGTGGGGGAGTGCCACACACTTTTAAACACCAGATCTCATGAGAACTCACTACCGTGACGATAGCACTAAGGGGAATGGTGTTCAACAATAAGAAAATACCCCCATGATCCAATAACCTCCCACCTGGCCCCACCGCCAACACTGAAGATTACATTTCAACATGAGATTTGGGTGGGGACACAGACTTAAACCATATCATAGGGAAAACAAGCTTTTCAGTTTGTCTAAAGAGATCAGGGGACTAAAGATCAACTTTCAGATATTCATTTTTAGCCTCAAAGAGACTTTGGATTTCAGAACTTTGTGAAAGATTCATGTATTATTCTGGCATGGAAAATAGTGAAACAAGAATCTGAATGTCAGTTTCAGGGTTTCAGAGAGCCAAATAGACCAGGTCAGTTCAGAGGCTAGACCTGAACAGAGGTGGGAGGCTAGACCAGAACAGAGGTGGGAGGCTAGCCCAGAGCATCCCACGGGAGGGAAGCACAGCCGCTGAGGCCTGCAGAAGACACAGCAGAAAGCGAGTGAATGTGGACAGGGGTGTGGAGCACTTCAGCCTGGCCCCGTGGCAACGTGGGCATTGCACATCCATCCCAGGCTGCCAGCCTTGTGACCACCGTCCATCGGCAATTCCCCATCACACCACCTTCCCCTTACGTCGTCATTTGTTCATTTCATCAAGGGCTCTTAGAACTATGACAGTGCTGAATAAGTCAACACATCCATTATCTCGTATGGGTGCAGTTACATCATCCCCATTCCTCAGTGGAAGCATTCGAGACCCACGGACCTTTCCTGGCTGAGTGTGACGGCTGAGATTCCAGAATCCTGGTTTGAAAAATAGAGCCTACTGTGCTTTCCACTGTGACACAAGTCACAGCTGTGGACTGTCTAGCCTGGTGAATGCCAGCTAGGAATGTGGCTGTGTGGTTTGTTGGAGCTGCCTTAGCAAAGTGCCTCAAAGTAGATGGCTTGAAACAGCAAGAATGGTCATCTCATCACCTGGAGACCAGGAGTTGGAGATGCAGGTCCCAGTAGGCTTGGTTCCTTCTGAGGGTGTGGGGATGCTCTGTCCAGCCCTCTCTGCTGGCTGCCTGTTCTCTGCCCCCAGCCCTTGGTGCTCCTTGGCTTGCAGACACACCATTCCCATAACCCATCTTCACTGTGCATTCTTCCTCTGTCTCTGACTCCGTGTCCAGATATCCATTTTCGTGAGTACATTAGCTGTATTGAATTAGGGCCCAACCTAATAATCTCATTGTCACTTATCTCTATAAAGAATAAGGTCACATTCTGAAGTCCTGAGGGTTAGGATTCCGATGTCTCTTTTTTAAGGACCAATTCAACCCATGACAGTAGCTCTTCCAACTCCAGCCCCTAACAATGTTGACTTCAATATACAATCGCAAGTGGTCTTAATGGCAGTAAAGAGGAACGGAACGAATAGCTTGGATTTTGAACACACAAGTGCAGGGTTCTGTGCAGCATGCACACTCACTGCGTGCACACCGTGCTTTGGAGGCACTCCCCTGTAATTTAGTTTTCAGTTCTCACCTCCGCCTGTGTGGTTCTCTCCTCCCATCACAGCTGTCTGGCACTGTGTTCCGGCCAACAGCCCTTGCACCGCTGTGCCCAAGAGCTGGGCTGCTCCCTGACACGCTGCAGCTCCACGCAGGGCAGTGCTGGGTGCCACCTCCACGTACCCCAGAGGTTCTTCTTGCACAGGACACAGGAGAAAGTGCCTAGGCTAGAAAAGTATGAAAGGACTTGGGCTTCAGGATTGGGGCTTATTGTAGATGGAGGGAATAGCATGTATTTTGGGGGTACACTACAAGTGACTCTTCTCTAAACCCAAAGACTTTTCTCTAAACAGCATTCAGTCAACCAGTGTCCAGCAATGCTGGCCGCAGAGCCGTGCTGGGGCTGGGGTGTGGTCCCTGCATTTGTACATTGAAATCCTAACCCCCATCCCCTCTGAAGGTCATTGTATTTGACAGTGATTATTAAGGAAAAATAGGATCACTAAGAAGGGCTCTAACCCAATATAAATGGTGTCCTTAGAAGAGGAGATGAAGACACAGACGCACACAGAGGTACGATCCTGTGAGGACACAGAGGGAAGATGTGGTCCACAAGGCATGGAGAGAGGCCCCAGGAGGAACCAGCCCTGCCCACACCTTGATGTCACACTTCCAGTCTGCAGAACCATGAGAACACAAATTTCCGTTGTTGAAGCTGCCTTTCTGAGAACACACATTTCCGTTGTTGAAGCTGCCTGTTCTGTGGTGCTTTGTTACGGCAGCCCTGAAAAACACACACAGGCAACTTTCATCCACACAACAGTCCAGTCGCAGAGTCATGGAGTTCTAACCATATGCAGGAAATAAATTATTCACCTGGGCTTGCAATTTTATTAGGGACCTTTGCAGATGAAAAATGAAAGCTCAGGGCCAAAAGTATATCAGATTGTGATCAATGGTAAGCAGCCACATGGTTTTTATATTACATTTTGTTTTACTCGGTGTTTAAAAATCTGAGGCCAGGTGCCAAGACTCACTCCTGTAATTGTAGCACTTTGAGAGGCCAAGGCAGGAGGATGGCTTGAGCCCAGAAGTTAGAGAGACCAGCCTGGGAAACGGGGAGACCCTGTCCCCTGTCTCTGCAAACAAAAAACAAAACAAAACAAAACAAACAAACAAAATATATATATATATATATATATATATATATATATATATATATATATAAACCTGCGCCTCAGTTTCTCTAGCTATAGAATGAAGCTAATGATTGGTGTTGCTTAACCTGGGCCCTCCCTATAAGGCAGATTCCCAGAGCCGTGCAGGAGCATTTCAAAGCCATGGAAGGGATTTCACAACCACTCATCATTTTCAATGGTGGGCAGTGTTTACAATACAGAGCCATATAATAGACAAAGATAACAAATGTAATCTCCATGCCTCTGGAAGTGGAGCCTTTTACTAGCTATGAAGATCTACAAAAAATAAATATAACTTTTAGCAGTGGAAGATTTTTTAGACACTAGGAATAAAAGGATATGTGAGAATCTGCCAATCAAGTGGTGGATATGAACAGGTAAGGAACAAAAGAGAATACCAATATAATGGAATAAGCAAAGGAGATACAGCACCTGTTCTGAGGGAGTTCAGTGAAACATGTTTAAACAAATGTAGGGATTTAACAGCTTCCTGGATGAGGCAGTACTTGAGAAGGATTTTGAGGGATTTTACCAACAATTTAGTGAAGAAGAGTGAGGCTGCTCTAATTGATGATGAATTCGCATAAATGAAGACAAGGAGCTGAAAAGAAAAATGATCAAGTGTTGTGTGCGCAGTGAAGGATCAGTGATGATACTGGATTGAGTGCGGAGAACAAGGCAGGAACAATAGGAGATGGCAAAGAAGGTGATGTGGGATGGATTCTACAGGCCTTTTGATTATTATCTTATTTTTTATTTTATTATTATTATACTATTATTATTATTATTATTATTATTATATTTGAGACAGAGTTTCACTCTGTCGCCCAGGCTGGAGTACAGTGGCAAGATCTCAGCTCACTTCAACCTCTGTGATTCTCCTGCTTCAGCCTCCTGAGTAGCTGGGATTACAGTCAGCCGCCACCACGCCTGGCTGATACAGGCCTTTGTTCTATATGCATGATGTTGGCTTTTGTTTTCTGTCATAATTAGATAGCTCGTTAGAAACAAAATTAAAATTGTATTCAGGGTATTTTAGAACACCCACTGCCAGGGCATCTTAGAGGAAGGAACTGAAGAGATGAAACTGGGATGGCAAGGTTGGGAATGACTAGACATCAGAGGGATCTGATGAAATCTAGGAAGATCATGGGTAAGACTTGCTGTCTGCCGAGATGTGGGGTTGGGGAGAGGAGGGTGTGACATAGGACTCCGAGGACTCAGTGTGCCTAAAAGAGCAGGAGTGCCTGGATGGGAACACGTGGTTCCAGGGAAGTTGTTTCAGAGTTGATTTGACGGCAGCGGGAAGACCAAGTGGGGCTTCCAGAGGGCCGGGGAAACATCCGTAAGTCTGCACTTCTATACCACGTTAACTTCCTAGGAGCCTTCTTCTATCCCGGGAGGTAGGGGCACAGTAAAGAGTGCCCTTACATCCCTCCCTCTTAGCTCTAGAAACACACCCAGCTCCTGAGTATGGAGAGTAACGTCCATGGCATTGAAAAGAAACAACACAGGTGATGAGAAGGAGGAAGAATTGCCCGTGTTCGAGATGAGACTCTAAGTAAAGTGAGCAGAGGCAAAAGGTCAGTGTCCCACGCAATTTTGCGAAATATAAACCCCCCCTACTTAGCACAATTTTACTGATAAGACTCCTTGGTTAGATAACCTCTGATAATGTAATTTTACAAGTTTTCATCAAATTTTATCCCACTTTCCATAACATTTTCATGTATCCACCAAAACCTATGCAGAACTGTAGTAGTTTTTATACAGTTCTGCTAGACAGTTTTAAGAATAAAATAAAAATACATAAAACATATATATGCCCTCATGGAATGTCTTCTCCAGATGACAATTATACATAAAAAGTTGGTGAACATCAAAATGCAAGCTAAATTCCAATAAGTGTTACACAGCCTCCAAATTCTAAAATATTTGAAGAAGGCGGAGCTTGGTGAGAGGTGTGAATGTCAGGAAAGGTGTCATGCAGCGGTGAGGTTTCACCTGTGCTCTGCAGAACAGGCAGGGTTTGGGGTGGCAGAGGAGAAGGTTCCATAGTGGCAGAATGTGCTGGGTAAGAAGGGAAGGGAGGCTAATTTTAGGGATTTATAATCTCAGTTTTTCTTAGTGCTTTTCTGCCCTGAGCTGGAAACAACACAGAACATGTCCTCTATTCTACTAGTCTTTGGAGTATATATTTTTTCCTAACCTACCAAGATAAATTATTTCTTAGTCTTAGATGTTATTCCCACCTCAACCACATTGCGCTCCATGTTGACATCAATTTTCAGTTTTAAGAAGCACTATGTATTCTGGCTTTGAGTAGACTGAGCGCTCCACAGCTCTGCCTTTGACTAGGCTGTGGACTCTGGGGAATTAACATTGGAAACTTGATGTCCAATGTCATTAATTCTGCATTCACCCTCTCCCCAAGGTAAGATGCATGCACGGACTCAGGTTAGAGCATAGTACTCGAACCCATATCACAGATACCATGTCTTAGAGATTGCTTGAGCTGCCTTGATTGATGCACTCGAAGAATGAATGGACCAAAGAGTTGACCTTTTCCATTGGAAAGCTCTCAGCTGGGGGCTTAGATGGTGAAGCAGACCTTTCTGAGACTTTCTTTTCTGGTCTGTATTTTGTAATTTCATCCATGTTAATAATTACTTATCTGCAATTCCAAATGCCAAATACTTTTAAAAGTCAAAAGTTTTCACTTTTCATAAGTTGAAGCGCAAACATTTTTAGACACAAAACTTGACCTGAACTGACATGAGGCTACGTTTCCTCTTTAAAAGAAAATCTTAGTGTAAATATTTGTAAATTTCACTGCCAGTTTAGTCTGTGTTTGATTATGTGATGACACTCTGTGCTGGGGTGTATGCATATTACTATCATTATGAACTTTTAGACAATGGGTTGTGAAAATTCAAAACTGTCTTGTATTACATTTCTTGAAATAATATATGTTAGCAGAGGTAAAACTGGTAGAATCACGTGAACTCAGGGGACAGAGGTTGCAGTGAACCAAGATCACGCCACTGCACTTCAGCCTGGGTAACAGAGTGAGACTCTGTCTCAAAAAAAACACAAAAAACAAAAAACCAAAAAAAAAAAACACTAATGCAAGGCAAAAAAAATGGCAATTATTCAGAAAGGGATGTGTGTGTGTATATATATATATATATATATACACACATATATATATACACACACACATACATATATATATACACATAATATATATATACACATACATATATATATATATAGTCCCAATATTTTATCTCAAGGATTGGCATCAGAAAAAAAGATACATTTTTAAAGAAAGGCAACAAAATTAAAAAAAACACATTACTTAATCTTAATGTCTTTAATCAAATGACAGGATTTTACTAAATGCCAAAGCAATTCTAATTAAACATTTTGAAATATATTTTTATAGAAAGAAGAAATGTAATAACTATATTAAAAGTTTGAATTTTAAATAATATATTTTAAATTTTGAAAATATTGATAATATCAAAATAATGATATAAATGTGTGAAATTTTAAAAACAAAATTATTACTTATATTCAGCAATGATTTAAAGAGAGAAATTTGTGTTTATATACAATACATATTGATTGTTTTCAGGAGTTTAAGATTAACATTAATGTAACACTTTTGCTTCAGAGAATGGAAAGTTCTAAATTTTAAAACTATGAGCCCATTGGTTAGTCTAATATTCTCAGCCAGGATACCACCTGAGGCACCCAATATACTAAGGCTCTGGGCAATCCCTAATTAAAGTTAAGATAAATGACAAGTGTTTGTATATTTTAGTCATTGTCAAAAGGTCATCTAATTGTAAAAATGCCTTATATATATAAACATCAAGACAAGATAATGGGAAAATGGATAATTACCTGAATATACAGTTCATAAAAATGATACTAAAATGGTCTATAAATATATGCCAAGGTACTTGGTTTCATGAATCATCCGGGAAATGAAAGTTATAAACCTCAGTTACCATTGCATACATCCCAGAAAAGCTTTAGTGAAAACACTTAGAGAAGATAAGAGACAAACAGGAGCCTCCTGTGCAGCTTTAGCAAGTGTGATTTCAATTCAGCATTTGGAAATCTGTTTGTCCATGTCTAGTAGAACTTAACTTATAGACGCACTGACCCAGTCACTCCAGTCCTTGCTGATAACCCCAAGAAGTAGAAGAATGTTCATGGCATCACTGTGAGAAATAGCTCCAACTGTGGCCTACCGAATGCCAGTTCACAGTAGGATAGATGGTACAGTCGACAGAATTGGGAACAGAAAATTTATAAGTAAACACAAAATCTCATGTGACTCTAATGAACAAAATATTGAAAGAAGCTACACGTTTTCAAAATGGAATACTATAGGGTTCCATTTGTAAAGATTCCAAAGCAAGCACAATCATCTATAATGTTAGAAATTAGGATGCTGGTAATTCTTGGAGGAGTTACGGAAACACAACGACTTCTTCGAGAATACTGGCCTCCTCTTTCCTCTACCAGGATTCTGGTTATGCAGTGTGATCATTTTACGATTATTTATCAAGATGTCTACTTACGATTTGTGTGTTTCCTATATGTACTTATATTTAAATAAATTAAAAAGTTATTTAGAGAGATTATGTGCTGCATGGAATGAGATGCCTTCAAAATAACTGAGTAACTTGTCAAATGTCATTTAAAAGTCAAGGCCATTTTTCTGTTTAATAGTAAGGTTGTCAAATGACTCTTTCTAACTGGATGTCTGTACTCCTATAACAGGGGCAAGAGAGTTTTCTCTTCCCTTCCATATTGTGACAATAACTGGGATCTGAGTAACTGAACTTTTATAGCTATAAAGATAGGAGTTAAAATATAATATGCTTATTTCTGTTAACTGCATTTGTCTTCATTTCTAAGAACTATGTCTTAGAAGTTTTTAGGTAGATTGCTGGTAGTATCACAACTTTACTGGAAAATCACTAACAAAAACCTCCTTTTGCAATTTGGTGCATGCTTTTCTGAAAAAGGCATTTTTGAAGACATCAAGTCACTTCTCTCCTGTGTTTTTACAAATTTAAGCCAGTGTTCTTTCCTCCCAGGCATGTCAGTGATGCCAAGAGCAGAGGAACCTTATGACTACCTTGTTTCATCCAATATCTCTTCTTGCCTGTTCATCAACTATGTGTCATTTCTGTTCTTCCCAACGACTCTAGAAACGGCTTACCCGCTAAGTTTTCCAGCTTTGTCCAAGGTCTGCGGTCACACGTGTTTTCTGAGCGTCTGTGGATGTTTGTTGCTCCTTCGGTCAACTTATTGTGTTAGTACTGTGTAGGAATCATGATCAGCAACATCATCGTTGTCACCATAACTCAGAGACAAGAATGTCTCTCCCACTTTCGAATTCTTCCAACACATTCTTCATTTGTCCAGTACAGTCGTGTACTCAGAGTACGAAAAGCGAAAGCAAAGCCGCACCACGGGGACTAATCAGACTTCCCGTTTGCAGTAATGCGTTGTGAAGGGCATTTCTTTACACGCCCCCTTTGAAGCCTCAGAACATGATTGCAAATGACACCTGTGACGTCCGGCAGCCCACCCCGCGCCTCGGTTCACAGATTGTGCTGGGAAGTGGGAACACGGAGGCAAATGGCAGCTCCCATCACTTAATGAGACGTTTATTAAGAAACTAGGACTGATTATAAGCTGCAAATTAGCCATAATCTAAGTAATCAGCAGAGATGTCACGTTGGTAGGGAGAAATGATAAACAGCACAATGCTCATCCCTGCGCTCATCAAAAAATACCTTCAGTTCATTACAGAGGGTAATTTACTGGAATCCCAAGATGTAGGTAGAGGCAGGAAGAGTGTGTCTCCTTTTTTTTTTCTAAAATGCATTCATCAGTGTTGTTTTATGTTATATCAAAGTGGATTTCATAGGTACCTTAATCACACCTTTGAGGTTTTAAAATTTTACCTGAGAAGTATAGATATGAGTTATAAAGCATCAGTGGGCTCTGAGACTTCAGCATTTGCCAATAAAGTGAAAGAAATAAACCTCTAAGAGGAGAATCAAAAATATAATCATGTTCAAATATTCCCAGCGGCTACATCAACATAGTGGTCAAGAAATCACTATTTGCCATTGTAATGATTTCTAGATTATGTACATGCCCTCGAATAAGAATACAAAAGGAAGAGATATATAAAGTAAGTGGAGCAGATAAAATCCTAATTTCAGCACGAAAAGACTTGAGACTCACATCAAAGTGCTCTAGAATGACGGAAAATGTCACTGATCAGGTTTCTAATTTCATAAAACTCAATCAATACATTCAAAACGCAGATATTTTGCTTACTGAGGCTTGTGAGAAACCATTATCTGTTCCCAAACAGCTTCCATCTGAAACATCATGTTATCTATACCAGGTAATTTTCCAATTTGTTTGCATTATAAAGTTTCTCAAGATAAATATCCCATTATTTTCATTCCCCAAACCTTAGCACTTGGTTTCAAGCCAGAAACAGAAATAAATTAATGAATATACTGATGTTTACTATTTTGCCACTGCATTGTGGATATGGAGAAAATAAATGTTTTAGTAATCACTTTACCCAGCTTTTTGCCACATTAAGTATGCACTCCTGGAAAAAGATTTATTCAGGTTAAACACTTCTCAACTGTTCCAGCCTAGAGCATATCAAATAAATATTGATATACTGAAAGAAGGAAAAAGAAACAAATAAATAAATACATTAATTAGGTGGACTGCTAATCACAGAACACTATCTTTCTTATAAAAAAAACTGCCAGGATCCAGGTGATAACTGCAATATAAATACCTTAAAGCAGACTGGTGTGTTCAATTATCTGGCATACGTTTTATAAACCTCCGTCTCTAGACATTATTAAATTATCACGTCATGTAACCCCAATAAAAATTTCAAAATTTCTCTTTGAATTAACTATGTGCTCACTGATCAGTATTTTCTTCCTTGGAGCCTCCTAAGCAAAATACTTAAAAGTGGTTTAATAATAAAATTACATATTTCTATAATGTTTTTAAATGACCATAACATATGGGGGGAATATTATGTAATAAAATATAGAAGACAGATATTTATATATTATGAATTATCTCATTTAAACTTGTATATATAAATAAAATCACATAATATCATATATAATTCTTCTTAAATAGTTTCCACCTTAAATCATACTTAAAAAACCTAAAGCCATCTATTTTATGTGTTTATCAGACAATTCCACATTTCGAATTTCTATTGTCCGAGAAAAAGTCCACATTACAAAGTAATTTTTGGAAAAAATGTGAATTTCTTTTTTGTTTGTATAAACAAATGTTATTCTTATAAGAACACCATGTGATCCACTGGTAACAGTTAATTATAGAAAACCCACTATAATAACTTGAGATTCAGAACATAAAAAATGTCCTACCTTATTGAGAATGTTCAAATCTTTTTATTTGAATATCTCCAAGTTGTACTGATAGCTTTATTTTGTTAAACTTCACATTGCTAAAATCACCCACATGTCAGTCATGTTTTAGGATGTACCAAATATAGGTGAAATTTCAGCTATGCTTCTACAACCATCTGACTTCAAAAACTAAACCTTCTTTCCATTACCATTGGGGTGAAAGAGAGCTTTTAAAAGTGTGAGACATATTAGAGAAGAGAACAGAAGCAGATTTTAAGAATCGGGGAACTTAAAATTAGGTTTTTAACCTAAGGATAAGGACAATGTCCCATCATGTACTTTTTTGACAATTGTCGGAAGAGACATTATTTTTAAGTGAGTAATACACAGAGATTGAGTTGGATGCAGGCTTCCATTTCATTAAACAAGAATAGGGCCCAAATATTTTTGCTCTTCATATTGAACTTTCAGAGATGTTTTATTCTGTTTCAGCCTCTGTTGTACTTATCATTAGAATATCTCAGCTCCTCAAACATTTTGTAAGCATCGTGATTTGAATTATTATTAAACCAGGCTCATTATCAACATTTTCCTTTATATAGTGAGGTCTGCTGTTCCATGTCCTGTGGCAGAGCCTGTGGACAACCTCAATTCAGAATCCCATTTCTCATCTGCCGGAAATTTGCATAACTTCTCTTTTGTGAAAACAAGTAATCATCCTGTTTTTCTTTTCACATTATCTTGAAGACCATTGTACAGAATTATGCCTGTTCGATACATCAGAGAATACTCAGTTTCTTCTGCTTTTACAAAAATAAAAATTTTGATTAAATGACAAAAACTTGTACTGAGTTTTTTTCATAAAGTGACAAAATATTTCAATGATATATGTCATGTAATGGTAACTTTTATAAATTGTACTGTAAAATATTAAATAAGATTTAGAAAATTAAAATGTTCTCCTCAATATTATATCAGAAATTGATCATCCATGTTTTCCCATTGAAGCTTGAAGGGTTGCCGGTGACCTGGAAGACACTAATATTGGCTCCTAGTCACTACTTCTCTTTCCACGACAATGGAAACATACTTCTGACTTCTGTGATAATTATTTTCTTATAGTTTTATCGTCTAAGCAGGCACCCTTGAAAAATAACTTTTTTGGTGTGTTTTCAAACTTTACAAAATGAATGCAAAGCGTATTGTTCTTTTGTGTTTTTCTTTTCCAGAACATCACATTTGTAAAACTCACCCACACAGTTGCAAGTGGCTTTAGTTTGCTCATCTCCATGGCTGTTTTGTAATCCATTGTGTAAACATACCAAAGTATTCATTCAACCGTAGATGGACATTTGCATGATTTCTAATTTGTGGTTGTTAAAAATAATTCTCTTATGCCCATGCTTGAATTTATCATTTGGTACTCATAAGCACAATTAATATTTGATATACAGTGACAGTGGCATTGAAGGTTGATAGGCTACACTGATCTTTTCATTTAGCAGCTGATGAAAACCACTCTTTACACACTAATATCCATTTATATTCACATTAGCAGTGGATGACGGTTTCCATTGCTCCATCTCCTCAACATAACTTGTAAGCCGTACAAAGACTGCTCGTTTTGATAAAGAGCATCCCTATTCCTCCTTTCCTCTTCTCTTCCAAACTCACACTCGTTCTGTCTATTGCCTGAATCTATCTGGAAGCCATTGGCAAGGTGGCTTGGGCCATGCACTTTACTAGTGTCATCAAGGAAAACAGCAGATGAATATGATAGGAAATGGCTGACTACCTAGCAATCAGCTTTTTGTTTCTAGTGCTTGTTGCAAACATCTTCTCTCCTTGTTTGACTTATCTTTTTAGCCAGTATAAAGTTGCTCTTTTTTGTGGATAAAAAATTTTAATTTTAATATAGTCACATTTCATTACTAGTTTATGATTAGTGCTTTTTGTGATCTATTTAAAACACTTTCCCAACACTGAGATAATACAGATGTTCTCTTTTATAATCTTTGAGAGCTTTGATAATTTATCTTTTATATTTGTATTCACATTATGCTTTTTAAGTTGATGGCATATGGGAGGGTTTTGTTTTTTAAATTTTTCCTATGATATCAAGTTATACCATATTTTGATACCAAGTTTTTGCTTTTATAAAATGAATTCAGCAAGCACAGTTAATTTATGGAATTAGAAATGATTATGGTGATTGCTTCTTCTGGGGCAGTGCTGACATCTTACTTGCTGGTGAGTAACTAAAAGCTTTCTCACTAAGATCAGGAGCAAATCCAGGATGCCCCCACTGCCCACTCCTATTTGGCTTCTGATGGAGTAACTAGACAATGCAACAAGACAAGACAAGAAAAGAAAAAGTATACAATTGGGATGGAAAAAATAAAATTCCCTTTATTCTCAGATGACATGACTGTCTTTGTGGAGAGTCCAAAATAATCAACAATAAAACTGCTAGTACTAATTAGTGATTTTTAAAAGGCTGCAACATCCAGGCTACTATGCAAAAGTCAAACACTGTCTTCTATAACAGCATATAAATAATATATGAAATTTAAAATTAAAAATACAGTATCATTTACATTAGTACCAACCCACAAACAAAAATAAATAGGTATATGTCTAAAAATATGTCTAAGATCTAGATGAGGAAAAGTACAAAACTTTGATGAAAGAAATTTTTTTAAAAACTCATAAATGTAGATTATTTTGTGTTCATAAATAGGAAGACTCCATATTATCAAGATGTCAGTTCTTTCCTACTTGACCTATACATTCAATGCAAGCCCAGTTAAAAGCCCAACAAGTTATTCTGTGAATATCAACAAACTGATTTTAAGTTTTATTCATTGACTTTTGTTTGTTTGTTTTTTGGAGACAGAATCTCGCTCTGTCACCCAGGCTGGAGTGCAGTGATGCAATCTCAGCTCACTGCAACCTCCGTCTCCCAGGTTCAAGTGATTTTCCTACCTCGGCCTCCCAATTTCTAGGATTAGAGGTGCCTGTCACCATGCCCAGATAATCTTTTGTATTTTAGTAGAAATGAGGTTTCACCGTGTTGCCCAGGCTAATCTCGAACTCTTGAGCTCTGATATGTGTTGTGAACGTGTCAAGTCTTCTCTCCTAGCTAATTTGAAATATAAAATGCATCATTGTTAACTGTAGTCACCATATCCTACTACCAAACATTGAAACGTATTCTAGCTAACTCTATGATTGTACCTATGAGCCTACCACACACACAATTTTCCCAGCCTCTCTTCTCAGTCATTCTACTCTCTACCTCCATGAGAACAATTTTTTATTTTAAATTTATATGTGAAAGCAAAAGACCTAGAATGCTAACATGATGCTGAAGGAAAAGACCAAAGTAGCGGACCAACACAACTTGACTTCAGGTCTTACAGTAATCAAAACGGCGCCGTGTTGGTGACATAATAGAAAAATAGATTAATAGAGCAGAATAGAATGCCTAGAAGTAAACCCACACAAATAGTTAACTGATCCTAGATGGCAAAGACAATTTAATGGAGCAAAGACAATCTTATCAACTAATGGTGCTAGAACAACTCAACATCCACATGCAAAAAAAAAAAAAAGATTCTACACAAAGACGTTACAACCCTTTATTGAATTAACTCAAAATGTATCATAGACCTAAATATGAAACACAAGACTATAAAATGTGGAGATAACATAGGAGAAAATCTAGGCAACTTAGTTTTGAACACAACATCCACGTCGTGATTCATGAATAAAATATGTATAAATTTTGGTAAATTGGACTTTATTAGAGTTAAATGTTTTGCTCTGCAAAAACACTGTTAAAAGAATCAACAACAAGCCACAGACTGGGAGATAATGTTTGCAAAAGACATATCTGATAAAGGACTGATATCCAAATTGTATTATACGAAGAACTTTTAAAGCCAACAATATCAAAATCAACAACACAGTTTAAGAATGAGCAAAATATCTGAACAGGCATTTAAATAAGGAAAATATACAGATGGAAAAAATCATATAAAAAGATGCTCAAAATCATACATCTTTAGTGGATTACACGGTAGAACAACAGTGAGCGAGCACTCCACACCTGCTAAATGCTGAAAAAGCCAAAACATTGACACCACCAAATGCTGGGGAAGTTGTTAAGCAGAGGGACTCTCACTCACGGTTGGTGAAAATTCAGATGATATAGCCACTCTGGAAGACCTTTTGCCAGTTATTTTGCAAAACTAAATGTACTCTGATTTATGACCCAGCAATTGTCCTCCTTTTTATTTACCAAAAGGAGCCAAAAACTTATGTTCATACACAGAAAAAAGTCCCTACATTGAATGTTGATAGCAGCTTTATTCATAGTCACCAGAAACGGAAGGCAACTGAGATGTCCTTCAGTAGATGTTTGCATGAACACTTTCTCTAGTTTCTTAAGGTAGAAGCTTTTATTCTTGATTCTTTTAAGTTTTTTTCTCTAACATGTGCACTTAATGCTATAAAATTCATTTCAAACTTGAATTTCATTGCATTCAACAAATTTTGACAGTCTTTTAAGTTTTTATTCAAATACATATAAATTTCTTTTGAGAGTTCTTCTTAGGTTCACGTATTATTTAGTGACAACTAGCTTACTCTCCAAATATTTTTGAATTTCTTGCTATTGTTCTGTTACTGATTTCTAAATTAATTTCATGGTGGTCTCAGAGTATACTTTCTATTATTTTTTTCTTTTGAATGCGTTAAGTTGTTTTGTATGGCCCAGGATGCAGTCTCTCTTGGTGAACGTTTTCTGTGAGCTTGAGCAGTGTATTCTAATAATGTTGGATAAAGGAATCCATAACTGTAAATTAGTTCCAGTATTGGTGGTGCTTTTCATGTCAAATACGTCCTGCTATCCTCTATATACGCATGGCACCAGATTTCAGAGTGACAGTTTTCTCTGCACCCTCAATTTTCTGAAGGGCTTAAAAATGATTAATTTTGTTCTTCCAACATTGCTGTTGTTGTCATAAGGATAGGAATGACAACTTCCATGACGGTGACATGTGAGAGCTGAAGTTGGAAGCCTATCACTTTTCTTTTTTCCCGAGTCTTTATATTTAAAATGGATTTCTTACAGAAGACAAATAGTTGGGATTTTTGCTTCTTTTTCTTATCTCCTCTGCCATTTACCATTTTTAACTGGTGCATATAGATTGTTCACATTTAAAGTTATTGCTAACATAGTTAGGTTACTATTTATCATATTTGTGGATTTTTTTACTTGTTGCATTTGCTCTGTGTTTCTTTTTTCTACCTTCTTCCATTTTAATTGGCCATTTTATATTATGATGTTTCATCTCCATCTTATTCCTTATAAGCAAAATACAGTGAGCATCTCTCTGGGTTCTTAGTTGTTTGTTTGTTTGTTTGTTTGTTTTTTGGAAGGGTGGGAGTTTGGATTAGCTTTGTTTACAAATTATCTCCAACATAAATGACAATTTTACTATTATATTGTGACCTTTTGGTCCCGCCTTCATAAATAGCAACACTGGAATAAAGAGAAAGAAAAAGAGAAAGAGAGACAAGGAAAAAGTAAGGAAGGAAGGAAGGGAGGAAGGGAGGGGAGAGAGAAGAAAGAAAAGAAAGAAAGAAAGAGAGAAAGAAAGAAAGAAAGAAAGAGAGAGAGAGAGAAAGAAAGAAAGAGAGAAAGAAAGAGAGAAAGAAAGAAAGAAAGAAAGAGTCAACATGTAAAGAACTGCCCTAGCTTTAACATAAAAGGTATATGCTCTTTTGTGTTTGTGAAATTAAAAAAGAAGAGAAAAAAATAAAAGAAATAGGATCATAATAAAGAATTCAGGTAAACAAATGTAAATTAATTAGTACCTTGTATATGGTAAATTCTCAATTTAAGATTAATACAACTCTAATTTTATTATTTCTATTAATGAACAAGTAAATAAAGGATTTGCAATTTTTATTAATTGCTTTCAGGAGAAACATTTTGAAATCTATTTAACTTTAAAAATAGACATGTCTACTCTTCAATGCACTGAGAAAGACACAACATCACTTTTGCCAAAAAATACATGACCTCAATCGAATAACAAGGATGCTTCAAGCAAACACAAATTGAAGGATGCTCTACAAGGCATCCAGCCTGTTCTCTTACAAAATGCCATGCTCAGGACAGAGGAAAACAGAATGTAGACTGTCCAGATTGAAGGAGACTGAGATGTGTCATGGAAACTACATCCAGTGTGTGGTCTGGGGCTGGCCATTGATGTGATTTTATTTCCTATTAAAAAATCCATTATTAAGGCAATTGACAAAAGATAGTTAAGGTCTGTAGATTAGATCGTAGTATTATATTAATGTTAATTTCCTGATTTAGTTCACTGTACCATGGTAATATCCTAGTTCTTAGGAAATAGTATTTACTGCTATAAAGTATTGGTATTTAGGGATAAAGGGGCATGGGGCTGCAACTGACATTTAAATGGTTCACAAATATGATAATATGAATATATAGGAAACGGTAAAGCCGACGTGGTAAGGAGAAATAGTAACAATCGCAGGGGTGGGGTAGAAGTAGATGGAAGTTCTTTTATACTATTTTCTAAACTTTATATAACTCTAAAATGATTTGAAAAATACGTAGTCATATAAAATATGCCATAGCTCTGATGTGTTACTAAATTCAAAAGTAAGCGAACTTTAAACTAATTACAGATCACAGGAAGGTGCCAGAATATATAATTCTTTATGTTCTGTATCAGAATTTTACCTTTGATAAAAATAATGTACCCCTGAGAGTTTTTGAACATTTAATCTCTGTTTAAAAAGAGTATTTCATATGGTTCATTTTTAACGTAAATGTTCTGTAAATTTTTCTGCTAAATTTGTTTATGAGGTCATGGTTTCTTATTTACAAAAAGTCAGTAATTCTATTCTAGTTCATAAACTAGATTAAAATATGTTGTCTTTGCTGATAACACAATTTTGGTTTGTAACATACAATGATATTCTTTAGTTTTGCACTTAGATCACTTTTTTTTTTTTTTTTTTTTGCTTGGCAATGACCTACACATTGGTGCTCAGACCCTAGCTCCTTGTTTGGCTTCTGGTCATGTCTTTTTTTCTTTGACCAAAACTCTTCTAGATCCCTATTGTGTCCATTGCACCATTTTTCCCTTGAGTGACTTTGGCTGTAAAAGGAACAGCACGTAATTAAGAGTGTATATTCTAAATTATTATATAAGCACAAAAGGGAAAATTTACTAGTTCTTTGGGAAAGTTGAGAATTTTTAAAAAAATAGATATTTTTCCCCCTTGGATTCAGTGACCTAAAATGTTTGTTTTAGTAAGACGGGTTTGAGCTTTGTAAGGACAGAGCCAACTGCCTAACGTAATTCTAGCCAAACATTCACGGTTTGCTGACTCTCTAAATTACCTGGCTCCCTGTGCTCTTGGTCTCAGCTACTGTACACATTGGAAAGAAACAGGCTTTAGAAAGGCAATATGGGTATTATGTTAATTTCAAACAATCTGAAAATGCAATAGAAACTGCTTTGGAAATCAGATGAATCCTCTAGATAATATCAATATATTGGCAAACACAAGCTTTTCTGCCCTACAATGAAACATTAAATGCATAAACAACAGCACTCTGGAAATGCCCTTATGTGTGGGATTTGCATTACGCCATGAGTAAGTAAAACTGATGCCCATCAGTGACTTTGTACTTTACAATATTTGCCTATATTTATTATTTGGAAGAACTCAACTGTTTTCTCAAAGTGGCAAACAGTAATTTTCAGGACGAAAATGCATCTAGTTTTTGATGAAAATTATAGAGAGGCTCACAGTGAAAATCCATGTTACAAGCAAACTTAGGAAATAAATTTAGAAAAAAAAAAGGAAGGAATTTGGAAGATGACTGAACCTCGGCTTTGCCACTTATCTGCCAGGTTATGTTACCTTGGATAAGTTACTTAAACTCTAATCTCTACGTTTCATAAATATTAAATGAAAATTTTATAACCAGATACACAAATATACATATATAAAAAATTTAAAAATTAAAATACTTTATAACTTGGAAATGGTAGCCAAATGTTTATCAATACTATCCGACCAAGGAAAGTGCTGATCCCTGAACTCCATGCTGTTTTACGCCTTTCCAAGAAATAGAAATAATGGTTTAAAAGTCAGATTTTCCAGTGTGACAGAATCCAGAAAGAAAAGACAGTTTGGGTTTTTATTCCACTGCTGCGTTTAAAGCGTCTTGATGAGGTGTTACCCCACTGCATGGTTTTCACTGCCTCCACTGCCGCCCTCCCAGTTGATGGGAAAGCAGCAGCACTAATTAGCTGGAAAAAGCATTGGCAGCCAGCTCAGAAATTCTCTCTCCAAAATTTCAGGTTTTCACATTCACTGTCATGCTTTGGGAACACTTCATCTGTGTGGGATGACAGGAGTTTGGGAGAAGATTCCAATAAATTAATATCACAAGGCTGTTCAAAAAAAAAACAAACCGCATAGCTACAGAGAACATACGAAAGCAAAACCAAACAAAAATGAAGCGCTTTTTTCCCTTGGCTGCAGAGGATAAGCTATTCTTATCAGCCATTCTCAACTCCTGAATGGCATTAAATGGATTTCATCAAAATGCTTTCCAGAAATAATTCTTTAAAAGCAACTCAGTATCTACAAAGTCACTCCTGTTTTTAGAAGCTTATGTTTTCTCTTTATGTAGTTTAAATATATTTCATGACAGCCTGGGTAAAAGGATGCTGGAACAGATAAAAATTAAGTAAGTGACGGGGAAGAGACTGTGTTTGTGGCGATGTGAAGAGTGTGTCTTATTTCCCAAGGACCACCTTTGCTATGTAGACAGCAGCTGTTTTAATGTAGAAATGGTGGCTAGTACAGAAAAATCTTTCAAATTTTCAAGCATAAAAACACTAATTTGCATTCCTAGTGCTAATATGTTATTCCTAGTGCTTATATGTTAGAAACTAATTTTTTAAACCAGCTTGCAATAGCAGCAGCATTTAAAACCAAAACATTTTAATAAAGCTATTATTTGCAATAGTTATATAAAAATATAGAACTTACAGGATTACATTTGAAAAATATGCTGAAGACTGTACATTGAAAATTATAAAACTTTCATAAACAGCACTTAAAATGAAATACATGAAGCTTTATATACTATATTCATGGATATAAAATCCTAATTTCTTAAAGTTTTCATTTCTTCCCCAACCAACATGTAGATATAATCATTCTAATTCTAAACTAGTTAAATCCAATGTATAAGCATATGTATCATGAACTGTGTACATACGTTGTGTGAAATTTCACAAATCAATTTTTAAATTTCTATTGAAAGTTAAAAAGTCAAGAATAGAAATATTCCTCCAAAGAAGAGAAGTAAAATAAATTACTTTGAAATTATTATTGTTTAAGAGAGATTGTACTGGGGACATATAAATACACAAAAATTATAACATAGAAAGCACAGAAATATATCTGAAACCTTAATATATAACAGTGACGACATGATAGGTTGCTGAAGAAGAGAAGCTGTTGAAAAATAGAGGTGAAAAAATAATTATTCACATTAAAAAAGTGAAAATGTGGTTCTCACCCTACATCATATATTTACATTTAAACCAGAAAAGTAATTTAAATGTTGAAAGCAAAACCAAAAATTTTATAGAGAAAAAAGTAACATATATGTATGCATATATATGTACATTTTACTAACTTTTTAAAGTTCTAAGTTCTGATATTAAAATATTTATTTCAGTACAAATGTGTAAATAATAAAGATCAATCAATATGAATCAATTCTAATTAAGATTTTCTATTCATAAAAGTACCCATTAAGAATATTAAAAGCACCCCACACACCAGAAAACAAGACAAGAGGGCAAGAAGCCATTTGCCATATGTATAACTCCCAAAGGCCTGGTGTAAAAAATACAGAAAAATTCTGAAATTTGATAAGAAAAATAAAAACCAAAGAAAACAATGGTCAAAAACATGAATAGATATTTCACAGAGAAATATATATGGCTAATAGACATAAAAAGAGATGTTTACAATCATTTACACAGAGAGATAAAAATATACATTTACACCTGTTATGTTGGCAAAAGTAACAAATATGATAATACTCAGCTATACCAAATATTTTAGTTTATCACGTCTCAGGCACAATCGCAGTGATAGTAAACTTTGTGAAAGCATTTTGTGATAAAATGTGACATTATCTTGTGAAGTTAATGATGTGTAGATTACGTAGCCAGTTTACCCCATTCCTTGATTTATATCCAGGACAAACATCCAGGCGAACATTTAGAGTGGTCTCTTTACTGTTCAAAAAGTTGAAAAACAGCCAGGCGTGGTGGCTCATGTCTGTAATCCCAGCACTTTGGGAAGCTGAGGCAGGCGGATCACCTGAGGTTGGGAGTTTGAGACCAGCATGACCAACATGGAGAAACCCCATCTCTACTAAAAATACAAAATTAGCCAGGCGTGGTAGTGCATGCCTGTAATCCTAGCTGCTCGGGAGGCTGAGGCAGGAGAATCGCTTGAAGCCAGGAGGCGGAGGTTGCGGTGAGCTGAGATCGCGCCACTGCACTCCAGCCTGGGCAACGAGAGTGAAACTCCATCTCAAAAAAAAAAAAAAGTTGAAAAACTTCCATTGACAGAATAATGGATAAATAAAACATAATATAATCAAATCATGAAATATTATAGAGCATTTAAGATGAATAACTCACAGCTCCAGGCAAAAATTTGTATAACCCTTATTAGTACAATGCTGAATGTAAAAGCAAACTTTAACAGATAGTATACAGTATGATACCCTCTTTATAGTTCAAACCTTGTACAATTTAGCAACGTGTTTTAATGAGTTAATATCCAAACTATTTAAGGAGCTCAGACAACTGAATAGACAGAAATCAAATACCGAATTAGAAAATGAGCAAAGGACCAGAATAGACGTTTCTCAAAAGAAGAATGTTGGGGTTTCGACGGGTGTGCCCTTCAAAATTCAAGTTAAAACTTAATCCGCATGCTGGTGTTGGGGAAAGGTTGTCCTTCTGGGGAATGATGAAGTTCCTCCGCCTTCTGCCATGTGAGGACACAGGGTTCCTTCCCCCTGGAGGATGCAGCAACAAGGCACCGTCTAGAAGCAGACGGCAGCCCTCACCTTACACTGAACCTCCAGGTGCCTTGCTCTTGGACTTCCCAGCCTTCCGAGCTGCCAACAATCAATTTCTGTTCTTCACAAATTACCCAGTCTGAAGTGTTTTGTTATAGCAGCAAAAGTGGATGAAAACAAAGACATGGAAGTGGCCAGCAGGTCTATGAAAAAATGTCAACAGCACTAATCGTCAGGAAAATGCAAACCAAAACCACAATGAAACATCTGCCCACCCCTGTTCGAACGGCTATTATCACAAATGGAGAAGAGATAAGAAGTTTTAGTAAGAATGTGGAGAAAAGAGAAACTTTGTATGCAATTTGTGAGGATATAAATTAGTACAGTCATTATAAAGACAGTATGGAAGTTTCTCAAAAAATTTAAAAATAGAAATACCATATGATCCATCAACCCCCAATTTGGTGTATATCCCAAGAAAATGAAATTAGTAAGTTGAAGAAGTGTTTCAATCCCTATGTGTATTGCAGCTACATATCACAATAACCAAGAAATAGAATAACCTAAGAGTCATAAATATATACATGTTTTATTTGTTAATTAAAAATCGATAAATCATGTTTAAAATTGCAATTAAATCTATAAAAGAAATAAGCAGAAATACAAATAAGCACACTCTAGCAATGCCATACTCAGCAATAAAAAGGAAGAAACAACTGATACTAAAAAATATGGGTGGTTAAGAGACGGCTTTTTGAAATAGAAGAAATTTAAATGTTGATCTGAAAGATTAGAAAGTATAATTTTATAAAGAAAGAGCATTCTAAATTTAAACACACTCACACACATGTGCGAGTGCACACACACACACACACACACCCCATTGGGCATATTGAGGAACTGAAGAAAAACCACTCCCAACGGAATTATGATGGTGTAAGGAAACTTGGTTCTGCAGGAATCAACTCTAGTACATCCAGTTGCCTTCCCTTCTTGGGTGGACAACACTGTCTTCTCTTTTATTTTTATTATATATATATATATATATATATATATATTTGAGACACAGTCTTGCTCTCTCACCCAGGCTGGAGTATAGCAGCACGATCTCAGCTCACTGCAACCTCTGCCTCCCAGGTTCAGGCGATTTCTTCTGCCTTAGCCTCCCAAGTAGCTGGGATTACAGGCACCCGCCACCACACCTGGCTAATTTTTGTATTTTTAGTAGAACTGGGTTTCACCATTTTGGCCAAGCTGGTCTCAAACTCCTGACCTCAAGTGATCCACCTGTCTCAGCCTCCCAAAGGGCCGGGATTACAGGTGTGAGCCACCTCGCTCAGCCCTGCCTTCTCTTTTAGATTAAGATGCCAGATTGGATATACCTTGAGTTAATTCTGAGTTTATATTTCTGTGTATAGGGAAATTGTGAAGGTTGCTGAGGACTATTAATCCAATATTTCTCAGATGTTAATATGGCACTATTGCAGTGACGTGGGAAGGAGACTAGGAAAGGGATCCATAATACAGGGAAGCCTGAAGTAGGAACCCGTCCATCATCTGCTTACCACCCACAGGGTGAGGCTACAGGCAGTGGGGACATATGAAACCTGGGGAAGCCCTTGGGGCTGTGGCCTGGTGTCAGTGAGAACGGCCTGCCCTGAAACAGTCCTTGGCAATTCCTTGAGAGCTCTGATGGCTCAGCCTCTAGTAGAAATACAAATGCTCCCAAAGTCTCACCACGTCCTGTGCTCTCACCACATGGGTGCTCACATCTTCATGTAATCCTCTCCCTGAGCCTGGGAGCAACCCGTGACTTGTTTTTCACTGACAGGATACAGCAAAGGTGATGGGCATTCCTTCCATGGCGACAGTATTCTGTGCAGCCTCCATCACTAGCTGACTTACTCTAAAGCCTCGCTGTCCTCTTTGGCTCTGAAGAAGCACGTAGCCATGAGTTCTGCAACTCTAAGGAAATGAATTCTGCCAAGCAGTTGAGTGAACTCAGAAGGGGACCCTCCCCTGCTTTAGCCTCCAGATGACAAACCTGTCTCCCTTACCTTGATTGCAGCCTTGCAGAGACCTGACTCTGCCATGTCAGGATTCCTGACAGAGAAACTGTGGAATAGTAAATATGTGTTGTTCCAAGCAACTGTGTTTGTGGTCATCTGTTACACAGCGTAGGACACTAACACAGTATCTGTAGTGTTGTCAGAGTGAATAATGCCGTCCACTGTTTCTTGCTTGGCCCTGGTGGATGTGCATTGCCCAAGGCTAGCCACAGATAAGAGACGCTATTTTGTTTCTCATAAGTTTTCTGTATTCCTTAGAGAGAAGTAAAGTGCTGTTCTGATTAATTTTTGGCTGTGAGTTTGGGCTTAACGTAAAGGATCTCTAGAAAGTCACCGGTGCAATCAACTCATGCAAAATGGTGGCAAAAACACATGAGATTAACAGCTCATCTCCTCCAAGGATGCTATCAGAGAGAACAGCTGTAAACATGGCATAAATTCGATTCAAGTTAAACACTGCAATCTCGTTGAGGCTATTGATCTTGTCCCTAATAAATTAGTGGGTGAATGCCTGGCTGGGCAGAACAAAGGTTGTTGAAAATTCCTTACCTGTAAACACTCTGGAATGAATCTCAACCTTGCCTCTTTTCCCCTGCATTTATAAAATAGAGATTAGGAAATAATTCCTAGTTATTCACCTTTAATGTTAAAGGAAAGTGGTGTTCTGCACCAATTAATACATGGTTTATAGGGTCCCATATGTGGTGTTCACACTGGTTGAAGAAAGCACAGATTAAAAGAAAGACAAGATTAAATGAAGGAGTGAGCAGGCTTCTTTTTGAGAAGCTGAAGTGTGGGCGTGTTTAAATACTTTGAGGCAGGGACAAGATTTTTTCTAAAGCTATGTTTTGTTGGTTTATTTATTATAAAAATAAATTTGGTAAACCATCATCCATAAAATGATCTGGTTAGTATAAAAAAAAAACCTCCATGTATATAGTAGACTCTCCAGAAAATGGGTAAATGCTGCAGTAAATAAAAGAACAATATATAAAGTTAGACATACAGCAGTACTTACTCTCCAAATGTGGCCTTCAGCAATTTATTGACTACTGAAAAAAACATATGACAGCATGAAGCCGGCAAGCGGCAGATAATAGACTATCTTGAAAGAGGATCCTTTTATTCCACACACAGCGGTGGGTGATAAATGGCTGTAATGCTGGTGCTTCCTATTTTCTTCTCTCTTCTCCCACAGCATATCACAGATCAGAGACTAATAGCCCCCCAGGAGAAGGTGTCTTGACACAGCCCCTTCCATCTGTGATAACTGTGGTTATCAAACATCTGTCTGCAACTTGCAATAGGGACAGGCTGATAGCTTGTCATTTGTCTACCAAAACACTTGGTATTTTCAGCTATAAAACAGGAGAAAGTAACATAATGTAATTTATTTGTGTAAATGGAAGAGGTTTTATGATCCAAAAGCCAGGGTTTAGCTTAGAGGCCTTCACAGTTTAACCATTTCTCTTAATACATACCCCAAACAATAACGTCTGTCATAAAGATTTCCCACAGTGAATAGCAAGCTTATCTCTAAACTACCTAATAGGAAGGCTTATTTCAATCTTGTGCTTTAGAAAAATTAAAATTAAAGAAACAAACAGAGAAACTCCATCAATTTCACAATGACATGGAACCATATGAAAGTTCTAGTGTCTAATGTGTGTCAGCATTTAATTCAAGCAAGGCTTAATGTCTCTTTGAGGCAACTGCCCAAGAGTTTTAATCAGCCTGCACCAGGCTGACTGGCTGGCAATGGGCACAGCAACGCAATAAACAGCATGCCAGGGAGCGTGGTCCTCACATCCTGGGAGGCTCTGATCTTGCTCCTTTCTGCAGGCCAGGACTGATGGTGGGTGGTTCAGTTTCAAGACCTGGCTTACGAGGATCAATAGGGATACTGGAACCTCAAAAAGTAGAGGCCACATGGTAATGCTTAACTGTCACAAGCCAGGTGGAGTGAATTGTCATAATGGCTGGAAAGGCTGGAGTGGCAGCCAGGGAGTTATGGGATTGACCCACAAGGAGTTATGAAGATTGTTCGTAAAATACAGTGTCTCTGCTCACATGCACCTAGCGTCACTTCCCAGTCTGCTCAATAACAATAAATACCGGAGGGGTGGTCAGGAGGCAGAGGGCAGGCACCGCAAAAAAAAAAAAAAAACTAAAAAGTCAAGACTCTTTGTGTGTTTCAAGTGTATCCAGTTTTCAGACGCAGACCCCACTGCTTGAAGGAGAGCTGAAGTTCTTGCGGTTCCAAGGAAGGCGTCCAGCGTAATGATTCTCCAGTCCTTCCAGTATCTTTACTTGGGAGACTGCACACTGGGGAAAAATGCATTTTGAGGCCTGTTTGATGCAAAGTTCTTGTTGTCATTGGTACCTTAAGAGCTAAGGTGACATTAAAGCCTCCTCATAGAGTAGGCACGAGGTGAGGCCAGGTGATAAATGGAGTTCTGATGCAAGCCTGGCTCAACATGGTTCCCACTGGCCACCTCCACCTTATGGTTATTTCCACTGCCCTCAAATATCTCTGGTTGTTGAAGAAACCTCCATATTTGTTGCTTGACTTGTGGAGTGATGATTATTGTACTTAAGACGAAGTGAAAGCCTGAAAAACTTTCTTCCCCTTGTCTAAACAATGCATCAAAAATGGTACTACATCCCAGAGGGGGAAAGGCAAAAATTACTGCCACTATGAAGGACCTAAGAGCTGTGGTTGGTTGGTCCTCAGTATATCTCCATTTACCTCAGCAGATGTATCCTTTAAAGACCAGCCAGATCCCAGAGCACGACAGTGAGCTGTGATGAATGTCGCCAATCAGTGCTCCAGCTGCAGCCTCCCTGCCAGATGCCTCCTTGAATATGCAGCCCCTGAGCTGGTGGCTTGAGACTTTTCCACCCATACTTCAAAAGATCAGAAAGAATTTTCATTCACTTCGAAAAATTAAAAGTGTATATTTCTCACCCAGTGTCAGGGCTGTGTTAATAGTCACACCCTCTGTCATGATATTGTCTAATGAGAACTGAACCAGTATGATCCATGAAATAGCTGCGATCCACAAACTGGTCCACTGTCTCATTACCACCATGCCTTGCTGATGGATGAGATTTTTAAAAAGTGGCTGGTGCACTAGGGCCCTTGGGAAGAGCTCCAGGAAGGACCCAGGACACAGTGAAAGTGTTATTTGTGGGCCATGACGGGATGTATCTACACAATAAGGACACATGATGGCATGTTGAATCTCCCACTAACAAGGAAGAAGTATAGCAAGTAGAGGCTGCATATTCCAGATAAACTACTGAGACAGTGGGAGGTGGGAGCTGAGGGTGAGGGCACCGGGCATGGGAATTAGAGAAGGAGCATGGGGAGCAGTCTGCTCACTCAGATCAACGTTGATCTTCAGGAAAACAGGTCTCCCAGAACCCTAAAGGACATTTCCAAGCTTTAATTCGGCCAGCCGCAGTGGCTCACGCCTGTAATCCCAGAACTTCGGGAGGCTGAGGTGGGTGGATCACCTGAGGTCATGAGTTCGAGACCAGGCTGACCAATATGGTAAAACCCCATCTCTACTGAAACTACAAAAATTAGCCGGGCATGGTGGTGGGTGCCTGTAGTCCCAACTACTCGGGAGGCTGAGACAGGAGAATCACTTGAACCCAGGAGGCGGATATTGCAGTGAGCCGAGATTGCGCCACCACAGTCCACCCTGGATGACAGAGCAAGACTCTGTCTCATAAAATAAAATAAAATAAAATAAAATAAAATAAAATAAAATAAAATAAAGGAGTAGATTGTTCTGTAGTAAGTGGTGTGCCGCCGTGACACGCACTCAGGGCCGCGATGCAAGCTGCAGGGAATGCTTCCAGAAGACAGCGTCTATCACTGATTCATCTTCAGAGAGGGCCTTGGCTGAGCAGCCTTGTTGCAATTCATGCACTGTTCCCACGGTGGCTGAGCTAAGTGACTGAATGGTGTGGGGTATGGAGAGAGTGTTCCTCTCTCACCTGAACTTGGAAAAACCCTTGTTCCCACGGTGGCTGAGCTAAGTGACTGAACGGTGTGGGGTATGGAGAGAGTGTTCCTCTCTCACCTGAACTTGGAAAAACCCTTGTTCCCACAGTGGCTGAGCTAAGTGACTGAACGGTGTGGGGAATGGAGAGAGTGTTCCTCTCTCACCTCAACTTGGAAAAACCCTTGTTCCCACAGTGGCTGAGCTAAGTGACTGAACGGTGTGGGGTATGGAGAGACTGTTCCTGTCTCACCTGAACTTGGAAAAACCCTTGTTCCCACGGTGGCTGAGCTAAGTGACTGAACGGTGTGGGGTATGGAGAGAGTGTTCCTCTCTCACTTGAACTTGGAAAAACCCTTGTTCCCACGGTGGCTGAGCTAAGTGACTGAACGGTGTGGGGTATGGAGAGACTGTTCCTCTCTCACCTCAACTTGGAAAAACTGGGTGTTTCTCTCGTTCTCGGAACTGCCATTAAATTGGCGGAGGCTCCCGCTGACAGTGCGTGACAGGCCAACTACCCATCTTCCTAGTCTCGTTTCTTTTCCTTCCTTTTCCTCCTTTTGACAATACACTTTGTTTCGATTATTACACAAAGTATGGGTGGTATCATTTATTTATTTTAATTCTATTTTTAAAATTTTAACTCTTTTTTTTTTCTGTTGCCCAGGCTTGAGTGCAATGCTGCGATCTCGGCTCACTGCAAGCTTCGCCTCCCAGGTTCAAGTGATTCCTCCACCTTGGCCTCCCAAGTAGCTGGGATTACAGGTGCCTGCTACCATGCCTGGCTAATTGTTGTATTTTTAGTAGAGATGAGGTTTCACTCTGTTGGCCAGGCTGGTCTCGCACTCCTGACCTCAGGTGATCTGCCCCTCCAGCCTCCCAAAGTGCTAGGATTACAGGCGTGGGCCACCACCCCCAGCACTTTTATTTCAGGTATGGGAGCACATGTGCAGGTCCGTTTCGTGGGTCTATTTCATGATGCCGATGTTCGGGGTATGGATCCCGTCACCCGGGTAGTGAGCACAGTACCCCATAGGTAGTGTTTTAACCCTCCCCCTTCTCCTCGCTTTACCCTCTAGTTGTCCACAGCGTCTGTTGTTCCCCTCTTCGTGTCCCCGAGTACCCAATGTTTAGATTTCACTTATCAATTATCACATGCAGTATTCGATTTTCTGTTAAAATGCAATTCAAGTTTTAAAACGTGTAATTAGCACCAAGTAAATAGCAATAACAAAATACAGGCTCTTATTTCAAAGATTATGGGATGACATGTTGCTCTATTGGAATTTATGAGAATTTCAGATGTGCAAAAATGAACGTCTTCTCATTCATATCTGGTCATCTCTTGCACGTATTCAGACAAACTAGATCATGAGTGGAGCTGCGGGTTCATTACTGACTGCTCAGTGGTAGTGTTTCATGGTAGCTAAGAAATTGGAATATTGTTTCTATTGTACTTTCTGACAAATGATTGGAAAACCAGAATCGAACACGGGTCTTAAAATCTAGTATCGGGTATGTTCATTACAATAATGTAAAGTATATTCTTAACCTCAACAGATTTCCTTCAAGGAACACTGGCATCTTCAAAGTTAGGTACGGGAGGTAGTTCCCATTTCACAGTTCGCCCTCTGCGTGGATGTTTGAGGCCCTTAAATTTCAATAATCACGATTCAGAGTTATGATTATATTTTCAAACAGACTCACATAAATGCCCCTTCCCACCTGATTCCAGCCTCTGTGAGAAATCTAATTAGTGGAGGAAAGCTTTAAAATGAGTCATTTTTTAAAGACTGTGAAAAGCAATTTTTATTCCATGTGATTTATTTCTAGTTTAAGCCATAGCACAGTGGAAAGAAGGAAATCACACATGTGCACTTATATATCATCTTATTTGAGATACTTCGAATACATTTATACCTATGATATTTGTTAGATATTTCCTTGGAGTCTAATACTGAATAATCACACATTTATATATGAAAGCTATTTTACACACATTTTCTGTTATCTTGTGCCTCAATCTTGCACTGATCACAAAACTCATGACACTCGAAAAATTCTGAGTCACAGCTTCCCCACACATATATATATATATAAACGCGATTTCTTTGTTTAAAAAAGTATGTATGTAGTTCAACCACGGAAAAGAAGAGAAAAAAATAAAACGCTGAAATCCTCTCTGATCCTGACTGCCTTTTCATCACCATCGGGCTTTCTTATTCATCTTGGCAGACAAATCTGTCTCCGAGTCTCCTGGTCTCATAAGCTCGTTCTGGTCGGCTCAACACCCTGCACTCTGAAGCTACGAGCTTTGTCAGTCTCCAATGCCCACTTCTGTAACACGAATGGGCCAGTCTCAGCCCTTCTCCTTCTGGACCTTCAATAATATTTCACCTTGTTGGTAACTCTCTTCTTTTACTTCTATTTTCCGCCCTAGGCCTCCAGGAAAACACATCTCCCTGTTTTGTTTTTAACTTTTAATGTGAAATTCCCCAAGTTCAGTCCTGACAGCTTCTCCTCTCTTCTCCTCCATGTCTTGAAGATCATGTCCAGTCTCATGGTTGTGTTAGCATTGATACACCAGCAATCCCCTGAATTCTCATATGTCTACTCTGGACCTTTTTCACAAAATCAAGACTCCTCTACCCAACTCAAATAGAGGCCAATGAACACGTTCCTGGGAGGTTTTACACACACCTCAGCCAGGTCTAGAGCTGAAATCCTGCCCTCCCGACCCCTTCCCTCGGTCAGAATGGGCAGCCCTCCTTCCTCTCAGAGCAGAAACCTGCGATGCTTTTCTTTCCACCACAGATCCCAGTACATGTGGAATCCAATATCAAATCCTGTTGACTCAATTTTTAAAATGTTTCTAAAATCCCAACTCCTCCTGCCACCTCGTTGCTACCTCCTGACACAAACCGACATCCCTTGCCCCTGGACTGAGTCTCCAAATGATCTCTCTTCCTTTCGAAACCCTTGCACGCTTGCAATCTACACTCCACACAGCAGCCACAGGGTGCTGGTCACAGTCAGCCACGCTGGGTCACCTCCTGGACCACAAGGGCTCACCCCTGGCGCCTTCTTTCCCTGACCTCGTCCTCTGTGATTCTTTCCTCCCTCGCTAAGTGGGGGGCGCGGCAGCCTTGCTGTGCTCGCACCGGAGCGGGGCTTCTCCCACAGGGCCTCTGAGTTCTGCCTCTGGAGTTTTGTTTATCCCGGGAAGTCCCAGCCACCGCTTTTGTTCTGATTTATTTTTCCTTATAGCTGTCACCTCTAACGTCTTACCTATTGCATTTCTCTGCCTTTTGTCTGACTCCTTCCATCAGAATATGGGCCCTAGGAGGAAGGACGTGGCTTGCTGTGTTCACTGTTCCATCGTCAGCGCCGGCGGTGGGCTCTGATGCATCTCAGGTGCTTTTCTTTGACTCTTCATGAGTACGTTAAATTGGAAGATGGAATGAAGCCATACATAACTATTTAGCCTCCATCTGAACCCAGCAGTGAAGGATTGGGTATTGCTAGGTGCGGGGACATCAACCGACCTTATGAAAAATGCCAAACTCTTGCTCAAAAGCAGCATGCATCCACACGGAAAGAAGGAGGGATACGGTGAGTGCGTGCACAGACGCTGGAGAAACACTGCCTGTGTGCAAACCCCGGCCCCTGCGACTCGCCTCGTGACATCGAGCAGGTCTTTTAACTGCTCTTGACTTAGTTTCCAATTCTATGTAAGATGGGAAAATTATCATATTTACTTTTGGAGATTATTATTAACATATATATGATTACTTATACAATGTTTGCACAACTGTATTATAACAGTGTATTATAATAGTGTTTATTACCTATATTATTATGAGCATATATTATATATTATGAGCACAAATATAATAATTATAGAATTATTACACACGCATATACTATAATTTTATATATTACCTATATTATGAGCATATATATGGCATATTATTATGAGCATACATATGATAATTATACAATTACACAGGTATTATAATATCTATTACTTATATTATTATGAGCATATATATGACATATTACTATAAGCATACATATAATAATTATACAATTATTACATAGGTATTATATTATAATATTATGTTACCTACATTATTGTGAACATATATATGACATATTATGAAAATACATATGATAATTATACAATTATTACACAGGTATTATATTATATTATATATTACCTATATTATTATAAACATATATATGACATTATGAGCATGCATGTGATAATTATACAACTATTACACAGGTATAGGTAATAATATAGGTAATATGTAATATGTAATATTACCTATATTATTATGAGCATACATATTACACATTTTTATGAGCATATATATAATTATACAATTACACAAGTTTTATATTATATATTACTATATTATTATGAGCATATAAATGCACAATTTAGCCCTTTTGTAAAATGACAATCCATGAGCGTGTCTGAGATTTCATGATCCTTCCCAGCCTCAGCAATTGAATACATACCATTCCTAGTCATTTTTGATCGATCAGGTTGTTGATGATATGCGAATATGTTTATTTTCTGAACCCTCCTCTTTACCTCTCCTGCCTATTTTATTAGCATTCATATGAACGATCTGAGTTCTTGGCTCTCATCGAGGCCTGGGAGTCTGCGTTCACCCTAACTTTTTAAGACTTAGCACATTTGCACCAGGCCTACCTCACCTTGCGTTTGGCATTCTCATGCTCTCCATGTTCTTACCTGGTCTCTGTTCTCACACTCTTAAATAGTCTCTGTTTGATCTTCTGCATCCCACCCGGAGTGTCACCTCCCCCAGGAAGCCTTAGAAAGGTCCAGATTGACGTGGTGTGTCACCCGCCTGTTTCCACAGCATGCTGTTCCTACCACAACCGTGGCCCAGGACGTGTCTCAGGCTTGTGGATATTTCAGCTTTCAGTGCAACTGGTCAATAACCTCCTATGGGGGCAGACGTCACATCTCTGCTTTCTTTGATTAGGTGTTCAAAACAATGCCTGATACATTGAGTGAATACAAAGACACCTTATGCTTGTTTAAAAATTAAATAAATGACTCACACAGAGAGTGACGCAGAATTTTAGTGGAACTTTGCTCTGTAAACTGCACGTCTAGGAGCTGGCCTCAAGTTTCTTACTCTAAATTTTCACATATATTTATTTGTATGTGAGATTAATGTGGGCTAACAAATAGTTCAGCTCTTTCATAAACCAGTCACCCTTCTGCCTTGATCAGTCTGCTGCTGCCTTCGGCTTGTTAATATCACTGACTGAGGAAGAGTCATGCTCATTTCCTCTCTGCCTGGGCAAGGTGGTGCCTATTCCAGAGTCCAACACTCAGGTCTACTTCTGTACCTAATAAAAATAGCTTTTTTCTAGTCTAGGCATAACCAAAGAGAGTTCGTTCCAAGGGTTACCCTTTAGTACCTTTGTAAAAGTTTTCATTTCTAGTTTGTTTGACAGGGAATTAGTTTAGGTTCAGATTAAAATTTATCCTACGAGGTTACTTACAATGAAAGAAAAAAGAAAACTGAGCAATATGATGAAGACCAGACCTTTGCCCTTCAAAAACTGTTCTAAGAGGACGCCAGTTCTCAGAAAAGGATGTTCTTTCCGACATCAATTGGCAGGCAAATTCTGATTTGGAAATTGAGCATTGCTATCATTTTATCAATCATTGTTGCACTTATGATCATTGTTTGGGTGCATTCTTGCAAGAACAACAGTCGAGCTCTTTACGGAACATTGCATCCCAGTAATGTCCCCTGTACTTAATTACAAAGGGCTTTGCAAATGATTATTTGGTGAGACTATTCCCCCTAGAATTATGCGCATTTATTTTTAAGTAGTCTTCAAAGGTTTCAAGCTAATGGTTTTTGTTTGTGGTTTTAAAAACCCACATTAAGAAGGCCTGTTGTGATACTGGTTATTAGAAAAGGCCACCTGTGGGAACAGAAAGAGTTTTATGAAAAAAAAGTGATAAGAAATATAAATTCAAGTCTTACCTCTTTCACAATGATGATGTTAGATTTGAGTCTTTTTTTTTTTTTCCTAGAATCTTGGTTTACATGATATTTTTTAAAAAAAGAGAATCATACTCAGAAAAACTTCCAAGCTGGGCAATTGTTTGGATCAAATGAAAAAATACGTAAGATACTAAATAACAAAAGAATCACTGTGCAAATGTTATAATTGCATTCCTAACACTGTTGCTTTCAAAGATCGTTTGTAACATACAGCCCTTTTTCGGAACTCTTCACTTCCATTTATTAAGTTTTGGGCTCAGTAACTATCACTTTGTTTGTTTGTTTTCCCATAATAGGTCACTTTTTGGCTAAGTGAGAGGCTTGAGGTAAAGTGTTTGTTTTGGTTATAATTAGTATGACAGTTTCATCTTGTAAACAGATACTCCAGAGTGCATTAATTTCAGGCATTATCAACAATAAGGATTTTTTTAAAGTAACTTATTGAGTTTAATTAATGAATCTTCAATAGATAAAATAGCAATTAAACAGAACTACTAAAATTATTTTTAGAAAGGGTAATGAAAAATGTTTATTTAAGTGTAGGATTATTATAAATGGACACTGCTCTCTAAAGATACACTATATTCCCATGAAAATCAGGAATAATATGGCATGCCTATTTTCTTTTATTGCATTATGCAGATACTGTGTTTTTTACCAACTGAATTTTGTGGCAACCCTGAGTCAAGTCTATCAGCACCGTTTTTCCCACAGCAGGTGCTCACTTTGTGCCTCTGTGTCACATTTTGACAGTTGTATTAGTCAGGGTTCCCTAGAGGGACAGGACTGATAGGATAGATGTATATATGAAAGGGAGTTTATTAAGGAGAATTGACTCATATGATCACAAGGTGAAGGCCCACAATAGGCCTTCTGCAAGCTGAGGAGCAAGGAAGCCAGTCCAAGTTCCAAAATCTCAGAAGTAGGGAAGCCGACAGTGCAGCCTTCAGTCTGTGGTCAAAGGCCCAAGAGCCCCTGCAAACCACTAGTGTAGGTCCAAGAGTCCAGAAGCTGAAGAACTTGGAGTCCGATGTTCGAGGGCAGGAAGCATCCAGCACAGGAGAAAGATGGAGGCCAGAAGACTCAGCAAGTCTAGTCCGTCCACCTTCCTCTGCTTGCTTTTATCCTAGCCATGCTGGCAGCTGATTAGATGGTGCCCACCCAGACAGAGGGTGGGTCTGCCTTTCCCAGTTCACCAATTAAAATGTTAACCTCCTTTGGCAACACCCTCACAGACACACCCAGGAATAATACCTTGCATCCTTCAATTCAATCAAGTTGATACTCAATATTCACCATCACATCAATGATAAAAATATTTCATTTTTTTCTTGTTATTACATCTGTGATGATGATCTGTTATCAGTGATCTCTGATGTCACTATTGTAATTGCTGAACCTTGCCCTGGAAGACAATAAACTTAATGAATGTTGTGTGTGTTCTGACTGCTTCAGATTGTGTGTGTTCTGCTATTTCCCAGCTCGCTCCCTCCCCCAGGGCCTTACATTTCTCTGAGACAGAACAATATTAAACTCAGGCCAATGACTAACCCTACAATGGCCTCTAAGTGTTCAAGTGAAAGGAAGAGTTGCACACGTCTTACTTTAAATCAAAAGTTGGAAATGATTAAGTTTAGTGGAGAAGGCTTGTTGAAAGTCAAGAGAGGCCAAAGCTAAGCCTCTTGCACCAAACAGTTAATGAAGTTGTGAATGCAAAGGAAAAGCTACTGAAGGAAATTAAAAGTGCTTTTCCAGTGAACACACAAATGGTGAGAAAATAAAACAGCCTAATTGCTGATGTGGAGAAACTTTGAGTGGCCTGGATAGATCAGGCAAGCCACAAGATTCCCCTAAGCCAAAGCCTAACCCAGAGCAAGGCCCTGACTCTTAATTCTGTGAAGAATCAAAGGTGAGGAAGCTGGAGAATAAAAGTTTAAAGCAAGCAGAGGCTGGTTCATGAGATTGAAGGAAAGAAGCCATCTCCATAACATAAAAATGCAAGATAAAGCAGCAAGTGCTGATGGAGAAGCCATAGCAAGTTATGCAGAAGGTGTGGTTGAGATCATTGATGACTACACTAACAACAGATCTTCAGTGGAGATGAAACAGCCTGCTACTGGAAGAAGATGCCATCCAGGACTGCCATAGCTGGAGAAGTCAATACCTGTTTTCAAAGCTTCAAAGGATGAGCTGACTCCCCTGTTAAGGGGCTAGTGCAGCTGGTGACTTTAAGTTGAGGCCAATGCTCATTTACCATTCTGAAAATCCTAGGGCCCCTAAGAATTATGTGAAATTGGCCAGGTGCAGTGGCTCATGCCTATAATCCCAGCTGAGGCAGGCTGATCACTTGAGTAGTCAGGAGTTTGAGGCCAGCCTGATCAACATGACAAAACCTCATCTCTACTAAAAAGACAAAAATTAGCCAGATGTAGTGGCATATGCCTGTAGTCCCAGCTACTTGGGAGGCTGAGGCTGGAGAATTGTTTGAACCTGGGAGGTGGAGGCTGCAGTGAGCTGAGATTGTGCCACTGCACTCCAGCCTGGGTGACAGGGCAAGACTCCATCTCAAACAAAAAAAAAAAAAAAAGAAAGAAAGAAAGAAAAAGATTTGTGCTAAATCTACTCTGCCTGTGCTCTATAAATGGAACAACAAAGCCAGGGTGATAGCACATCTGTTTATAGAATGATTTACTGAATATTTTAAGCTCACTATTGAGACCTACTGCTCAAAAAAGAGAGTCCTTTAAAAATATGACTGTCTGCTGACAATGCACCTGTTCACCCAAGAGCTCCAAGATGAATGTCGTTTTCATGCCTGCTAACACAACATCCCTTTTGCAGCCCAAGGATCAAGGAGTAATTTTCACTTCCAACTCTTATTATTTAAAAGATACATTTTATAAGGCTATAGTTCTATAAGTAGTGATTCCTCTGATGGATCTGTATAAAGCAAATTGGAAAGCTTCTGGAAATGATTCACCATTTTAGATGCCATTAAGAATATTTGTAATTCATGGGAAGAGGTAAAAATATCAACATTAACATGAGTTTGGAAGAAACATGACTTTAAGGGGTTCAAGACTTCAGTGGAGAAAGTAACTGCTCATGCAGTGGAAATAGAAAGAGAAGTATAATTAGAAGTAGAGGCTAAAGATATGACTGAATTGCTGTAATCTCATGATAAAACTTGATAAAACATGATAAAATAGATGAGTTGCTTCTTATGAATAATCACAAACTTTTTTTTGTTTGTTTGTTTTTTGAGATGGGATATATTCCTGGTGAAGATGTTGTGAACAGTGTTGAAATGTCAACAAAGGATTTAAATATTTCATTAACTTAGCTAATAAAGTGGTGGCAGGATTGGAGAGGATTGACTCTGCTTCTGAAAGAAGTTCTACCGTGGGTAAAATGCTATTAAATAGTGATACAGGAGCTAGAAAGAAATCATTTAAGCAGATAGTGAGGATGAGAGTCCTCTGTAAGGTTTCCTTTTAATAAAAAGCAGCTCCCAAAAAGCAGCTGTAAAACCGGGCTGCAGACATAGATAAGCAAGCTGGAAGCTTGCCTAGGTAAATGCTGGAAGCCGTGCCAATAGAATACGGATACCTGGAACCAGGTATATTCAACATGGAGGTTCCGTCTTCTTTGTCTTTTCTTTGTCTCCATGGGTGCAGTACAAAAGTAGGCAACATGGGGGTGGCCAGGTAGAGACCGCATCTGCATAATAAAAGATGAGGGTGGGATGGCTAGCTTCTTCACACACTGTGCAAACGGCACACCTGGTCCAACTAATCTCTCATCCCCTATGTAAATCAGACACCACCTACTCTAGATCGTCTAAAACGCTGTGCATTTTACCACAGAACCGGAAGACCCACTCAGGAGCCCTCTCTCTCTGCAGGAGAGCTTTTCTCTTTCCTTTTTTTTTTTCGAGACGGAGTCTCGCTCTGTCGCCCAGGCTGGAGTGCAGTGGAGCTATCTCGGCTCACTGCAAGCTCCGCCTCCGGGGTCCACGCCATTCTCCTGCCTCAGCCTCCCGAGTAGCTGGGACTACAGGCGCCCGCCACCACGCCCAGCTAATTTTTTTTTGTATTTTTGGTAGAGACGGGGTTCACCATGTTAGCCAGGATGGTCTCGATCTCCTGACCTCATGATCCACCCGCCTCGGCCTCCCAAAGTGCTGGGATTACAGGCGTGAGCCACCGCGCCCGGCCTGAACCTACACTCTTAAACTCACTTCTTGTGTGTCCACATCCTTGATTTCCTTGGCCTGAGAGAATGAACCTCCGGTATTTGCCCCAGAAGACGATGCCGCTTCAAAAGCATCACATGCTACAAAGAAATATTTCATGAAGAGTAGAGTTCATCAGTGAGGCCAATTTCATTGTCTTATTTTAAGATATTTTCACAGCAACCACAATCTTCAGCAACCACTACCCCAATCAGTCAGCAGCCATCAACACTGAGACAAGATTCCCTCCTGGCAAGATTACAATGATGACTTATTAAAGGCTTAGATCATTCTTAGCATTTTTTGGCAATAAATTATTTTTTGATTAAGGTATGCATATTGTTTTTTAGACATAATGCTATTACATACTTTATAGGCTACTGTATAAGTAAATATACCTTTTATACACACTGGAAGCCAATCAATTTCATGGCTCTCTTTACTGCCACGTGCGTGGTGTGGTGGTGATCCTGCAATATCTACAGGATGAGTCTGTACTTACAAAAAAATCTGCACAGGTTTCCACACTTTGCTTGTTGAAATGGCATTAGGATCTAATGCACTTATAATCAATTATGTTTTGCATTTCATAAATTCTATTCAGTAAAAACCCACATGTTGGAAATAAAAATTAAGATCTTACTTTTATTAAGAGGAAAACACAGTCATAAATTTCCTACTATGTAGGAGAAAATTATTGGCCAAGGAAACTGTAGGGCCAATATTGAAATTAAGATATGAAGCAGGCCGGTGCAAAGCCTCATGTCTGTAATCCCAGAACTTTGGGTGGTCATGGTTGTTGGATCTCCTGAGGCCACAAGTTTAAGACGAGCCTGGGTAACAGAGAGAAATCCCATCTTTACAAAAAAGTTTTAAAAAGTAGCCAGGCATGGTGGTGCGTGCCTGTAGTCCTAGCTACTTGGGCGGCTGAGGCAGGAGGATCGCTTAAACCTACGAGTTTGAGGTTGCTGTGAGCTATGATCGCACCGCTGCACTCCAGCCTGGGTGAGGGAGCAAGGCAGCAACTCAAAAATAAGAAGACATCAAACATTTTTTCTTTCTTTTTATTTGTGTAAAATCTGATTGGCTTTTCATCTTTTTTTCCATCAACCTACTGAATAGTGCTTATTTTTACATGTATCATACCTATGTCTAATTTGATGAACCAAGTCCAGCATCTTTAAATTCACATAAATTGAATTAATTTTTTTCTGAAATTTTTAAGTGAGAGATTTTAACTGATTTAAATTTGTCTCCCCTTCCTCTCTTCCTTACACACATCTCACTTCACTATTAGCACAATCTGTTTGTATTAAGTAATGTATTGGCCAGGCATGGTGGCTCACGTCTGTAATCCCAGTACTTTGAGAGGCCAAGGCAGGTGGATCACTTGAGGCCAGGAGTTTGAGACCATCCTGGCCAAGACAGAGAAAACCTGTCTCTACTGAAAAGACAAAAAAATAGCCAGGCATTGTGGCACACACGCTCAATTCCAGCTACTTGAGAGGCTGAGGCAGGATAATTGCTTCAACCCAGGAGATGGAGGCTGCAGTGAGCTGAGATCACACCACTTCACTCTAGCCTGGACAACAGAGTGAGACTCTTTCTCAAAAAAAAATAAAATAAAATAAAAAAGAAATACTAAAAAATAAATAAATGTATTTTTGCAGAAACATCTCTATTATGCAGCCTATCCAAGGATAATGAAATTCAAGAAATGTATACAGAAAAAGAAAGAGGAAATGGAGAGGAAGAAGAAAGTAAACATACCTGACCCCTCCCACTCCCAAAATAAAAAGCTGAGCAGAGGTGAGAATGAAGGTCCAGTGAAGGTTAGATAAGAGCACACAGGGTGGGTAAAGGAGTTTCAAGAAATGTTTGGTGGGACGAATTATGAGGAAGAACAGGACTGTGAAGCCCCAGGTCTCCCAGCTTAACGCAAGCCATCACATCGCCCACCTCTCCCCTTCAGCAGAGGAAGTCTCTGTTTCCTGCCTTACAACAATGAACTCTCCAAACAGGGTCCTAATGTGTGTTTCTCCAAAAAATCCCTCACCGAATGACATTCTCCCACTAGAGACTAAACCACCTACGTGTGTGTGTGTGTGTGTGTGTGTGTGTGTGTGTGTGTTTGTGGTGGGGGAAGGGAGTTTAACCTGCATTCCCAAAGATTTTTCATTAAAAAGTAATGAAAGCTCGGGAAGTTTAATAAGTGCTTAAATTGAGAAAATAAGTCTTAATGGACATAGGGAACAACCTTGTGTCAACTCCCCTGGGAGATGGTTAACCTTTACGCTAAAAGAGACTGGAAACTTGCAATGTTGACATTGTAATAGGGTTAAGGAAATAAATCTTAATATATAAAATACCGTGTCACTGGCTGTATTTGTATCTAAAGTTTTATATTTAATACATCATATCTCAAAGAGGAAAGCACCTGTTGCCATATTTGTAGACACGAGCAGGTAGTGCACGGAACTCAGGGGTAAAGCGGGGGCTGATGTAGCCTTTTTGGAACTTAATGCTCCTGAAGTGAAACCTACAGGTTTTGCCAAGTGCATGCATGCAATCTATTTCTGTGTAAGGAAAATAAACTCACCTCAGTGGATCCCAAGTATCAACTTTTGGAACAGTGGAAGAAGTAGAATAAATGTGGTCTGTATAATTTTTCTGCCTGGAGTCTTCTGTGCAAAGTGATGAGAGTGAAAGAATCCATTCTCAAGCATGGATGTTACGTTTATATCCCATTGGCAGGTCCCTGCATCTGTTTGGACTAAGTGTTTTACCTGCAAAATGAGGGCTTAATGGGTAAGATGTAGATCCATCTCTATTATTCTAAGAACATCTCTGTTATTCTAAGATCCAACTCTATTTCATTCAAAACAGAATGAAACTGCTACTTGGAAGAATGATATTTAATAGCACAAAAGTTAATTATCTGAAATTGAAATAGGTGCAAAGGCAACAAAATATATCCCTTGGTTTTCACTTTGCTCACTCTTCTAAGAAAAAACGATTGCAATAAATAAAAATATCATACAATATTTAAGCCTTACATTATTGCTCATTTAAAAACCAAGGGTGCACAGTGTGCTGCTTGGGCGAGAGAAATCCATAGTTAAATTGTCAGTATCCGATCAAATGAGAAGTGATTAGACTGAGGTGACCTCACACTATGTTAACGTGATTGAGGTAAGAAGCAGGGAGTGAGATACTGTAAGTCTCCCTTTTGCATCATATAAATAGCAATAGAAAAGGTTTATTAATGAGTAATTGATAGAGGAAATGATATATAAAGGTAAATTCCAGGGCCAAGCGCAGTGGCTCATGCCTGTAATCCCAGCACTAGCATCGTCTGAGGGGTGACAGAGGAGGGTTGGGTACTTGCCTTTGTGTTATATACATCTTGATACCATTTACCTTTTTAAACTATGCCGTATTGATTGCCTAAGGGTACCATAAAAAAACACGAGAGTCTGGGTGGCTCAAACAACAGAAACGTGTTTCCTCACCGTCCTGGAGGCTGGAAGTCCCATATCAAGGTGTCGGCCAGGGCTGGTTCCTCGAGGCCTCTCTCAGTGGTTTGCAGAAGGCGTCTTCCCTCTATGTCCTCCCAAGGTCCCGCTGGACATGTCTGTGTCCTCAGCTCCTCTTCTTATCAGGACACCCCAAATCACACCTCAATAAAAATGGCTTTAAATGTCTGTGCCTGGAAGAGTTTGAAGTGAATTTAGTTTGAACTGAGCACTACTGAAGTGAATTTTAGAGACATCTCTTCTCTGCATGGTCATTCTTTCAATTACTTAGAGTAAGAAGAGAGAAAATATGGTTTCCTGGTTAATAACAAGCTCTATGGACCCTGCCTATTCTGAGCAGGAAGTGGGAGAGAGCAATGTGGAGTTTGTCCATTGGCAAACATCGCCCCGCAGGAGGGAAGATGCCATGAGGAGTTGGCGGCTGAGAAAAGCAGCTGCTCCTTGACAAGGTCACCTCCTCACAGACACCCCTGGGCAAACGCCCTCACCCCTAACGTGAGTCCCTGTTCCTTCTCTCCAAGCGACTCACAGCAAATGGAAGGTCCCCCCTGTGCCTCAAGCTCCCGTGACTGGGGTTGCATGGACGGCTGATCCTCGAAGCGTCCTGTGTCCTCCTCCTTGTGCCTCAAGCTCCCATGGCTGGGGTTGTATGGACGGCTGATCCTTGAAGCATCCTTTGCACAGCTCCTGTTTTCTAACTTCACTCTTGGAACAATGACCCAAAGCATAAACTCTTTGTAGTACTCAGCAGGTCGCTACCTGCATAACCCAGCATTGCCCAGCGGTATTAAAAGCATGACAGGTCTCACTGATCAAAAATGCGCCTTAGCAATGTTGATGGCTGAAAGCCTGGAGCCCGCACGTGCACCGTTGCTGCCTTCAGCCTGGACAGGATGAGCTCCTGAAGCAGATGCACAGCCCATTCTTTCTACGAGAAAGGAACTAACGGAGGGGTCTGGGGCGACAAGATCTCACTGTCTAAGCAAAGCAAATGTCAGAGCTTTGCCTTTTCCGAGCTTGCTCCTACTGAGTGAACTCGAACCCGCCCACCAGCACTATTTTACACGTGTCCAGCTGCCCAGGAGAAAGAGGACATGTATTGTAGGAATAGCTGTGGTGCAAGTCACAGGATAGGCTCATTCATGACCAATTAGGAGGTCATTTGTGAGGAATTTGCTTTTCTCCCTTATCCTTTCAATGCCTTTGATTAAAAGAGTCTCAATTTTGAGTTATTTTCATCTCTGGGATCTTAACCATGAAACAGCTATACTTGGTTGCAGTCATTTGTACTCAATTTATAAATAAAACTATTTGGCTGGGCGCAGTGGCTCACACCTGTAATCGCAGCATTTTGGGAGGCCAAGGAGGGCGGATCACGAGGTCAGGACATCGACACCATCCTGGCTAACACGGTGAAACCCCGTCTCTACTAAAAACACACACACACACAAATTAGCCAGGCGTGGTGACGGGTGCCTGTAGTCCCAGCTACTCGGGAGGCTGAGGCAGGAGAATGGCGTGAACCCGGGAGGCGGAGCTTGCAGTGAGCCGAGATCGCGCCACTGCACTACAGCGTGGGCGAGAGCGAGACTCCATCTCAAAAAAACAAACAAAAAAAAGAATATTTATATATATTTGCCATTTGTGGTTTATAAAGAACTGTGCCAGCTATTTGAGACATACAGAAAATCATTGAGTATCCTTAATTGAATTTATTTTCTAATTAGAAAAGTTCTTGTAATACAAATAACAATAATACAAAGTAAAACAGAACAAAACAAAATAAAACTGATAAGATAGCAATACAGACAGAAAGCCAGGAAAAATAGGGCCGCGTAGTCAGTGTGACCCTCTGTTGATCCAGAAAATGAAATGATTCACAATTCCATGACTGAGTCCTCCTCTTCCATGGACGTAGGCTCCAAGCACAACGCCTTGAGCCGTGGTAATGTAACCGCCCAGTGGGTTCACCTTGCCGGTTGCCTGGACTCAGCCAATTTATCAAGACAGGGAAATTGCAATAGAGAAAGAGTAATTCATGCACAGCCAGCTGTGTGGGAAACTGGAGTTTTATTATGATTCAGATCAGATTCCCTGAACATTCGGGGATCAGAGTTGTAAAGGATAATTTGGTGGGCGGGGAAGGCCAGTGAGTTGAGAGTGCTGATTGGTTTGGTCAGAGACGAAATCATAGGGATCCGAAGCTGTTTTCTTGTGCAGAGTCAGTTCCTGGGTGGGGGCCACAACGGATGAGCCAGTTTGTAGGTCTGGGTGGTGCCAGCTGATCCATCAAGTGCAGGGTCTGTAAAATATCTCAAGCACGGATCTTAGGAGCGCTTTAGGGAGGGTCAGAATCTTGTAGCCTCCAGCTACATGACGCCTAAACCATAATTTCTAATCTTGTGGCTAATTTGTAGGTCCTACAAAAGCAGTCTAGTCCCCAGGCAAGAAGGAGGTTTGCTTTGGGAAAGGGCTGTTATTGTCTTTGTTTTAAACTATGAACTAAGTTCCTCCCAAAGTTAGTTCAGCCTATACCCAGGAAGGAACGAGGACAGCTTGGAGGTAAGAAGCAAGACGGAGTAAGCTAAGTTAGAGCTCTTTCACTGTTTCTGTCATAATTTTGCAATGGTGGTCTCCTTAAGGGGCACACACACTGCCTTCCTACGAGGGACTGGGACATTGGGGTTTCTCTGACTGGGGCTGATGCTCCTTTTGGAAACCTTAGATGAATTCTGTGGGAGGAGAAAAAAAAATGTCTTTTTATTTCCTCAGTTAGAAAAATGGCCACCAAAGCCACGCTTGCCTGGGAGCAGCACAATTAGGCCCCAGGCTTTCTGATGCGTGTTAAATAAAGCCAGTGAATTGATCGGAGGCTGTTTTGCACGTGGCATTGGTGTCTGCTGAGTGAGCAGCAGACCACTCACCACCAAGGAGTCTCTGTGGGGACCACGGTCCCACTGTCGCTAAGTAATAAGCACATGTATGCATGCAAAATATCTCTTCCTAGGAATTGTGGATGGCTTACAATCAACACACCTGTCTAGTCAACTCACTCCTGGCCTTATATGTATGCACAAGAATGAAGTGAGGTGAGCTTCATTCAATACCACTCGCCTTGTGCACAGAGCCTGTGATGGGTCACGATTGGGCGGGCAGTCACGTGATTCGTGGCTTCAACTCCATGTAGCAGGTGGTCCACCTGGAAGGTGTGGATGGGAGTCTTCCTCGTGTGGACGGACTCTGCAGACTGTGCATGCCCAGTCCTTCCTGAGGGGACGCACAGCACGCTGGGCACGCCCAGTCCCTCCGGAGGGGGCGCACAGCACGCCGGGGACGCCCAGTCCCTCCCGAGGGGGCGCACAGCACGCCGGGGACGCCCAGTCCCGCCGGAGGGGGCGCACAGCACGCCGGGCACGCCCAGTCCTTCCAGAGGAGACGCACAGCATGCCGGGAATGAGCAGGCCCCTGTCCTTGGGTATTTCCTTTTGCTAGCTAATTTAACCAGAAATTGTGCCAAATCCTGAAAGCTTTTTAAAATTATTATTATTAAATAAGAATCTCTGATTCCCTGAGCCACAACACAGGAAACAAACAAACAAAACCATGGCTACTTCCAGAAGGTAGAACTGTGCTTCCTAGAGAAAAGTCTTTGCTCAGTGATTCATCGTTCTCTCTGATGAATGAGGGGTGCTTCCCAATGAGCCGCAGATTTCTCCTCTTTGCCCCCTCTTCTCTCTATCCCCTGAGTTCCCCCTCCATGCCCTTGGATGCTGCACCTACTTCCTACTTTCTGGAACTACGCTTTTCTCCAGCTAGCAGTGTCTTCTTTGAAATATAACTGACCTACCATTCTGACATCAGTTCTTCACTTATCTGTGATCCCGACCAATATCACAGAAGCTCAAGGGGAGAGTACACAAAGAGAGAAGAGGATCAGATTTTTCCCCAGATTAAATTGAATGTTTAATATTAATCATAATATTTAAAATTCAAATTTTCAATTATTATGCACTACCTCAAATAAATGTCCAATCGATCTGTGCAAATATCACTATTTAAAATTTACAGAAGAAGAAACTAAAATATAAATATTTTAAGACATTCATTCAAGAATAACATTGTAAGTGGCAGACCCAGAATATAAACTCACAATTCCCAATTCTTTTTTTTTTTTTTTTTGAGACAGAATCTTGCTCTTGTCACCCAGGCTGGAGTGCAGTGGCACAATCTTGGCTCACTGCAGTCTCTGCCTCCCGGGTTCAAGCCATTCTCCTGCCTCAGCCTACAGAGTAGCTGGGATTACCGGTGCCTGCCACCAAATCTGGCTAATTTTTGTACTTTTAGTAGAGATGGGGTTTTACAATGTTGGTCAGGCTGGTCTCGAACTCCTGACCTCAGGTAATCCACCCACCTCGGCCTCCCAAAGTGCTGGAATTACAGGCGTGAGCAACCAAGCCTGGTCCACAACTTCCAATTCTAAGTCTCCCCTGATTGTGGCATTCTGGCAGCAAGCATACAAGACTCACTGATGTGTGGATAAAGTCATCATATGTCACATATAAAAATAAACATTCAGTGACAAAATAAATGCTCATCAGCCAATTAAGAGGCAAGTTATTCATAGAGGTGTTATATTTCCAAACTTTGGGGCAATTACAGTGTTTAGATGTGGTAAGATTTAGTTTGCATTCTTAAGCACTTTGGAACTTAGCAGATGGTGTAAGTTATTTTATAAAACAGAAGAAATATTTTACAACTGAATCAAAATGTGTATTTTGATACTCCAGGTTTTACCAAGGAAATTAGATAATCCTGAATCTGTTTTGCTCTGTAGTTTTTTTTTAATTAAAAAATTTAAATGAAGATTTTAAAATTATAAAAGTTTTAAATTTGCAGAAAAAGTACAGACAATACAGAGACTTCCCCTATATTACACACTCAGCTTCCCCTATTAATAATAACTTAACTTCATGTGGTACATTTGTTCTGATGAATAGACCAAGGTTGATTTTTATTAATTAACTAAAGCCTACCCTTTAATCAGATTTACCTATTTTTTATGGGAAGTCCTATCCCTTTCCCACAGTCTCATAAGCAGGATCCATTTAATCCTATGTATTCCATTTAATCCACATTACATTTAATCCTCGCGTCTCCCTAGGCTCTTCTTGGCCATGACAGTTTTCCAGACTCTTTATTTTTGATGACCTTGTCAGTTTCGGGGAGGGAGTACTGGTCAGGACTTTTGTGGAATATGCTTCAGTTGGGATTTATCTGAGGTTTTTCCTCATGACTCAACAGAGTCAGGAATGCCTGGGAGCAAAACTACAGAAGTAAAGTGCCATTTTCATGAAACCATATTGCGTGTACATGCCATCATCACAACTTTGCCATTTTTGACGTCAAACGTGAGCACCTGGCTGAGATGGTACTTGTTGGGTTTCTCCTATGTAAAGTTCCTTTTTTTTTTTTAACTTTCCTACTGTATTCTGGAAGGAAAGGATTATGCTCAGCCCACATTTATTGACTCCATAGGCTTTCCTTTTCCATCTTCATAGTTCTTCCAAAAGGTTATCTAACTGGAGTCACACAGTATGTGGCCTTATTAGGCTGCTTTTCATCTAGCAATATGCACTAAAGAGTCATTCATATTTTTTTTGGCCAGATATCTAATAATACTTTTATTATTGAATACTATTCATTGCATCGATATACTATAATGTGTTTATTTATTCACTAATTTAAGAACATCTTGATTGCTTCCAGTTTGTGGAGATAATGAATGAAGCTGCTAAAAATAATGTTTTTCACAAACAGAAGTTTTCAAATCAGTTGGGTAAATACCTAGGGACACAGTTGCTGGGTTCTAAGAGAAGGCTATATTTAGCTTTGTAACAAATTTGTGAAGCTGTCTTCCAAAGTAGCTGTAACACTTCCAATCCCTGCTGCAGTGAATGAGAATCCCTATTGTTTCATAGGATTTCCAGCTTTAGTTATTGCCAGCTTTGAGGATTTTAGTCATCCTGTACATTGTAGTATTACATTGTTATTTTGATGTGCAATTCCCAGATGACAAATGATGTTGAACATCTTTTCGTATATTTATTTGCCATTAGTGTATTTTCTTCAGTGAGGTGCTTGTTTAGAACTATTGTCCATTTTTTCATTGAGTTGTTTTCTTACTGTTTTAAATAATTTTTGTGTATTTTAGAAATAAGTACTTTAGCAGATATAAATGTGTTTTCAAATATTTTCCCAGTCTTTGTTTTGTCTTTTTATTCTCTTAACAGTATCTTTCAAAAAACAAAAAATTTTAATTTTTACTTTGATAAATTGTGCTTTTGGTGTTGTATCTAAAAATGCATCACCAAATCCAACAGCACCTAATTTTTCTCCTATGTTTTCTTCTAGTAGTTTTATAATTGCTCCTTTCACATTCCCATCTAACTTCCTTTATTTATTTATTTATTTATTTATTTATTTTTTGATACGGAATCTTGCTCTGTCACCCTGGCTAGAGTGCACTGGGGCAATCTTGGCTCACAGCAACATCTGCCTCCCAGGTTCAAGCATTCCTCCCAACTCAGCCTCTCAAGTAGCTGGGATTACAAGCATGCACCACCATGGCTGGCTAATTTTTGTATTTTTAGTAAAAACAGTGGTTTCACTATGTTGGCCAGGCTGGTCTCGGACTCCTGACTTTAAGTTATCCACCTGCCTCAGGCTCCCAAAGTGTTGGGATTACAGGCGTGAGCCACTGTGCTAGGCCTCCGTTTCATTTTAAGTTAACTTCTGTGGAAAGCATAAGGTCTGTGTTTAATTGAGGTCATTTCTCCTCTTTGGGATGCCGGAATGTTCCAGGACCATTTGCTTAAACACTGCATTTTCTCAACTAAATTGCTTGGCTCCTTTTTTGAATAATCAGTAGACTACCTTTGTGTGGCTCTGCTTCTGGGTTCTCTGTTCTGTCCCATAGATCTATGCTCAATATGGTGCTGATTTGATTATGATAGCTTCGTACAAAGTGTTGAAGTGTGGTAGTGATGGTCCTGGAATTTGTTCTGCTTCAGAATCTTGTGGCTACTCCAGGTCTTTTGCCTTCCATATATACTTTAGAATCAGTTTCTTGATATCTATGAAATACCATGCTGGGATTTAGGCTGAGATTGGGCTGACTCTGTAGATCAGATTGGGGAGATTTGATAATAGTATAGAATCTTTACAATCCATGAACGTGGAATACCTCTCTAGTTATTTAGGGATTCTTTTTCAATCTTTTATCAGAGTTTTGTGGTTTTCCACATACAGATCTGTGCATAGTCATTAGATTCATATGTAAATATTTATCTTTTGGTGCTATCGTAAGTTTTTACATTTTAAATTCTAATGACTTACTGCTGGTATACAGGTAGGCACTTGGTTTTTGTATATTAACTTCTTATCCCGTGACCTCACTGCTCACTTACTAGTCCCAAGAGTTTTGGGGACAGTGTTTGGGATTTTCTCCATAATCAATTTTGTCATTTACAATGAAGACAGTTTTATTTCTTCCTTTTGAATCTGTTTATTTTCCTTCTCTCTTGTCTTCTCATTTTCTTTTCTCTTAATCGGCTGGTTCTTCTGGTACCTGCTGGATGTGAGTGGTGAAGGAAAACATCACAGCTTTGTTCCTGGTCCTGTTGGTGAAGCATCCATCCCTCACCCTTAAGATGTGAGCTCTGCCTTTCCTGAAGCATTGACTTTCTTATCATTCTGTTATGTCCTCATTTATTTCTCTTAATCTTCCTTGTTCTGAAGTTTTTTTTTTTCCTCTAAAATTAATGCAGCTTTGCCACCTTTCTTTGACTGGTGTTTGCCTGCTGTATCTTCTTCTTTCCCTCTTCTTTACCCTGTCTGAGCCTGTGTATTTTCAATGGGTTTCCTCTAGATAACATAGAGTTAGGTTTTGGTCTTTTTATTTCTTCTGATCATTCTTTTAATTGCTGTATTTAAACTATTCACACTGAAGGTGACAGTTGCTGTAGGCAGGTCGATATCAGCCATATTAGTAACTCTTTCCTATTCATTGCCTGTGTTCTGTGCTCCCCCCTTTCCTGTCTTTTCTGGTTTTTATTGAGCATTTTATATGATTTCATTTTATCTCCTCTCAGCATATCAATTATATTTATTTTTAATTTTTGCCAGTTACCCTAAATTTTCCAGTATAGATTCTTTAATTAATGTAAGTCATGTTTCAAGTAGCGTCATATCACTTCCTGCGTAGTGCAGGGACATTGTAAGCATTCTCCTGTCCTCCCTCCTCCCTTTTATGACATTGCTGTCACTCATTTCGCATATTTATGTTACAATACACCATTATTTTTATATTTATATCATTTTCTTTTAGTCAATTATAAGTGGAAAAATAAATATTTTATTTTACTTTTACTTATTCTTTCTTTGAAGTATTTTCTTTGTTATAAAGATTGGAATTTCTGACCTATTTTATATTTATTTTCTGCCTGGAAAACTGCTTTTAACATTTTTTGTGAAAGAGGTCTGATGGTGAAACTGAGTTCTCTTATTTTTGTTTGCCTTGAAAAGTGTATTTTTCTTCTCTTTCATAAGATGATTTTGCTCAAGGTAGAATTCAAGGCTGATGGGTTATTTTTCATTCACTTTAAATGTTTCACTGCACTGTCTTTTTGATTCCATGTCTTCCAATGAGAAGTTTGCTGTACTTCTTATCTTTGCTCATTTTTAGTGAAGGTATCTCCCTATCCCTGTCTCCACCCCAATTTCCTTCTAGACTTCACTTTTGTCTCTTGCTTTCTGCAGTTTGGATGTGAGAAGTGGGTATCCTTATTTCGGGACTTACACTACTTGTTGTTCTCTGTCCTGGATTTGTGGTTTAGTTCCTGTCATTAATTGTTGACAATACTCAACCATTAGTACTTCAGATAGTTTCTCTGTGTTTTTCTCTCTTTCTTCTTTTTCTAATACAACTATGCATATATTACACATTTTGAATTGAAGGCTTATGAGTTTGTAAAAAGATCTGACAATCAGCTAAAGCTATTTCCATAAAGATATTGTTTAAAGATATGCTTTTGTTTTGAAAAAATAGAGACTCCAAGGACATGACAAAATACTATCTCAAGTTTCTTTCTAGAGTAGAATTCTTCACCATTGATAGAACTGGGATATAGAGAGTGGTTTTCCTTACCCATTAGGGTAGGGTTGGCAACATTTTATCTCTTCCAGGTTTCTATATGCTCAATGCTTTCTCTAGGCTTTTGAACTTATAAAATGCAGTTACAAAACGACTTCAACTTAATGAGCTTATCTACTATTCTATTATCAAAGTCACTTTGGGGATGATTTGAGTGATTGGTTATTCTTTTCATTATGGGTCATATTTTCCTGCCTTTTAAAAATGTCTTCAGCCGGGTGCAGTGGTTCACGCCTGTAATCCCAGCACTTCGGGAGGCCGAGGCGGGCAGATTGCCTGAGCTCAGGAGTTCGAGACCAGCCTGGGCAACACTGTGAAACCCCATCTCTACTAAAATACAAAAAACTACCTGGGTGTGGCGGCATGCACCTGTAGTCCCAGCTACTCTGGAGGCTGAGGCAGGAGAATCACTTGAACCCAGGAGGTGGAGGTTGCAGTGAGCCGAGATCATAGCACCGCACTCCAGCCTGGGTGACAGAGCGAGACTCTGTCTCCAAAAAAAAGAAAAGAAAAAAATGTCTTCTGAGATGTTTGTATGTCAGACCTTGTGGACTTGACCTTGGTGGTGTTGGATATTTCTGTATTCTACCAAATATTCTAGACCTTTTTTCTGGGATGCAGTTAAGTGACTTAGATGTAGTAAAACTCTACCAGGTTTTGCTATTAAGCTTTGGTAGATAGAACTAGAACAGTATTTAGCCAAGTGCTAATTTCTTCACTTCTGGGGCCCTTCTGGGTAAACTCTCTCTGAGCATTAAGCTTGGGCAACCATAGGGCTCACCTCATCTGCTTCCCATCTCTCAGGAGCCACTGCCCCTCACTGCCTGATGTCCAGTAACTCTAATTTTATTGCTTCATGCAGTATTTTTTAGTTATTTCAGAAAAAAAAGCAAACCCAATCCCTGTTGCCTCATCTTAGCTGAAGTAGACTCTTGCTTGTGCATTTTTGAGGGTAAAACATTTGAATATAATTCTAACTTTGGATGGTTGTGTAGTGTATGATAAAATGCAGAAGACATGCCTGGGAGGAGATGTACTGTTTCCTTCAGAACAAGGATAAAATTTTAGATTCTATTATGCCTCCAAGATTTAAAAAGTTTATTTCTATCTATAAGGAACAGAAAAATATCATCTAATTATATTTATATTAAAAGTATTGTTTGTCTTCTTATTAAATAACCCCTAAACATCTTATACAATGCTAGATTTATATAAAAATACATATGACTTATTTATGTGTTTTGTTTAACCCTCATACAAGATATGCATATTTTGTTATCATTGCAAAATAAAGAAGGAAAGCAAATTTGGATAAAAAGTGGCTTAATTAAAGTGATTACATAGTGAGTAGATAATCTGGAATATAAACCTATCACACTTATTCCTGAATTTACTTCTCTTTCACTAAAACATTATGCTTTAAACACATTTTCTCTTTCACAAATTTGTTTAAAGAATAAGTTTGATTAATACATTTGTTACCTTTCCCTCTGATGTTTTACATTAAACTTAAGATGTGAAGCTTGAATTATTTTATGGTATTTCTCAAATAAAAGCCTTAACAACCTGTGATATAATTACAAATCATACCTATAAGGCCTCATTGAAAGAGCCACAAAGGGAACATTTAAGTTAATAACCCATGGTTAGTATTTGAAAGAGAAACTATTAAGATTCAAGCTCAATGATAAAGCAGGCCTGTTTCAGTAAAAGTTCTAAGAGAAAAATATGAGTCCAAACTCCTAAGGAGATTATACTGCTATAGATTGGAACATAAATGCCCAAGAAGACAGATGATGAATATCCTTTAAAGTTCGTGAATCTTTAAATGCAAGCTGGAAAAATAAGCCTGCATTGAATTTTTATGATATTCTCTGCTTACTGGATCCGATAAAGCACAAAATCAATATTTTTGCACAGTATTCAGTTATTATTGTAATTTTGAGTTAGAACTTGATAATTAAATAAATGTAAGTGCTTTTCTTTTCTAAACCATTTGGAAAAATTATTATAAAAACCTTATGCAGATATCGATTGAGACACATAGTAACCATACACATAATCTTTTTTAGTACATCACTAGATTCTCCACTGGTAACATTAGTAGAGACTAAGATGAATGCTAATTTAGATACATTTGGTGGAAAACAGCTCTTTCCTCCATTGAGATATGATTAATAATTATAATACATAATGCCTAAACACTGTCTAATGAGCCTGAAAACACTAAGTTAAATAAACACATTAACCTTGTAGCCTGAGTTAGAGTTAGCATTCTATAGAACCAGACATTTCCCCATGGCACATGCAATATTAATGGGATTTCACGCCTGGACTAAGACAAAAGGCTTTCCTTCTTGCGGTTCTATTTCTTTCAACATTGGTTATCAATGCAGGTGCAAAAATTTTAGTTGAATAGTAATTTTATTCTGAGAGGAAATAGATAACAGGTCATGGTAGGCAACCTCATTGTAGAGGGTTGCTTTGACTGTAAACATGCAAGGGCTGTTTAGGAGGAAGATAGACAGGTGGAAGTCACCACTATTCCTTCAAAACTTCGTCTAGAATTGTCTTCAGACAAGTCTCATTCACAAATTCAAGACAGCCTGGCTGACATGTCAAAACCCTGTGTCTAGTAAAAATACAAAAATTAGCTGAGCATGGTGGGGGCACCTGTAATCCCAGCTACTCGGGAGGCTGAGGCAGGAAAGTCACTTGAACCCGGGAAGCTGAGGTTGCAGTGAGCCGAGATCACACCACTGCACTTCAGCCTGGATGACAAAGAGAGACTCTGTATGCCCCCAAAAAATAAATGATAAAAAAGAAGGCTTTTCTTCTTTGAGTGATAATGTTCTTTATCGATCTCAAAAAATTGTAAATAATTCTGTTTGGCATAGAGACACCAGTCTAGTAAGATAATCACTTCTCATTTTCATCTCTCTACATATACAGGAACAAACCATCTGGAGAAAGAGCTGGAATGAAGCCCATCAGGTCTGCTGTTACATTTAATTTAGCCAGTTTTTATATGATGTGAATTGCATTTGAATCCCTGATCACTCATAAGTCACTGATTTGAGTTCTGCACTGCAGTGTATTATAGTTTAAATACTGATGAAAGATATACGTTTATTTGTGTTTATGACTTAAATTGCCCATATCATTCAATAGAAAAAATAAATTGAATTAGAATAAATTTAGTCAAATGGCAAGCATATTCTATATATGCATAATGTTATAGAGTTAAAAAAAGCATACATTATGTTCTGCCATTGGGCCCTTATAATGTCGTGAAGAAAACAGACATGAATATAGTCAACAATAACGTCCTCAAAATATGATGACTTGTAATTCTTGACTAGATCTTCTTCATTCTTTCTGTCACATTTTAGTTAATTCTTTCATCAATCCTCACATAGATATTGCAATAATTTCCAAGTGGATCCTTTTGTCTGAAGATTTTGCCCCCTTCAAATTATCTCTAAGAATGATCTCCTGTTTTTATCCCAGTGCTAAGCCTCCAGTGGTGCTTCACTGCTTCAGGAAGATGCATGGCTCAGCAGGACACACACGGCTCAGCAGGTCACAGCCATAGGTAAGCAACCAAAGCACCCTAGACCCCGCCACCTCTTTGAGTAAAATTACCCAGTCATGTCAGGCTTCTCACCTTTCCCAGAAGGAATAGTACTTCACACACACACACACACACACAGATGTGCGTGTACACACATATATACAAACACATTCAGACACATACGCATGCACATACACAACACACACATGCATGCTACACATACACATACATACACACATATACAGATACACACACACACGCACATACACACACACTACACATACACACACACACACACATATATGCATGTGTGCATCCCTCTTTCTGTGGCATCCCTGACTTTTTGGAGATTGAGTCATTTAATTATTTGTTTAAATAGCTTTGTAAATGTTCTAATGTCTAGAATATTTGCTAGACAATAACAACATTTTCCATGGTTTATTAAGTAAATAATTGTCCTAATCGAAATATAAATTGTTACAGAAGTGCATAAAATGAAATTATTTTTCCAAATGGAGTTAAATAAGAGTATATTGCAGGAATTATATATATTAACCTTGTCTTCAAAAATGAGTAGATTCTCACTGCTCACTGTTCACTGTGATGTCAGCCCATCTGCATTGCCATAAAGTAATCTCCAAGACTGAGTGATTGATGAAGAACACAGGTTTGTTTTGGCTCATGGTTCTGCAGGCCATATAGGAAGCACAGTGCTGGTATCTGCTACTGGTGAAGCCTCAGGAGGATTCCAGTCATGGCAGAAGGCAAAGGGAGAGCCAGCATGTCCCAGGTGAGAGAGAGAGCAAGATAGAGAGTGAGGGAGAGCCAGCCTCCTTTAAACAACCAGGGCTTGCATAGACTTACAGAGTGAGAACTCACTGGCTTCCATGGAGTGAGTGCCAAGCCATTCGTGGGGATCCACCCACATGACCAAAGGCCTCCCGTCAGGCCCCACCTCCAACACTGGAGATCACATTTCAACATGAGACTTGGAGGGGACAGATACCCAAACAATGTCATATGCTTTGCTTTTCTCACGTGCGGCTATATTCTAGAAGTCTTTCCATGTCAGTACACAGAGACTATCCCCATTATTTCAGTTGTGCCAAGGAAACATCATTGACCGAGATAGCCATTTCTCACTGGACTGTCACTGTGGAGACATTAGCTCATCCATGTTTGTAAAACTCCATTCACATGGACGCACACCGTGTGTTAGTGCTGCTTCATCAGATACCGTGTTAGCAAGCAGCCAGTGCAAAAAAAAAAAACTCAACCTACGTGAAGCACCAACATGTTGGCCATCCTGGATGTGTGTTGTGAAATCAGGTGCATGTGACATAGACATACCTGTGAAAAATTGCATTTTAGATGTATTTGTTAATGAAACTACAAATAATGTTAAAATTTTTAATGCAACTCAAAAATAGTCCAACAGATGGACTGTGCAACGAAGGAATAGAAATAAATAAAAATCATGAAATGTCTCATTGTTCTTCCCTGCTATGAATAAAAACAAGAATTTTGAAACACTACAGCATGCTCATGTCATAAAACATAATTCAATTTATGTCAATTTAATGTAATAGTCTTCTGATTGGCTTACATCCCATTATATTAAACTTCATTTGTATCTATCTCCGACCTTTGATAAATCAGCTCTTGGCAAAAGCCTAAGGATAAGGGATACTTTATGATACACCATCACAGAACACCTGATCCGGCTGGTTTTCTCTTGTGCAGCCATAAACCAAATTCCTATTGATGACTGATACAAGTGAAATTTTACTGAACTATGTTCATCTTTATATTCTGTGATGAAGAAAACATCCTGATCTATGAAAGATAAATATGCTTATTTTGCAATTCCTATCAACATTTATCACATTGAATAGAAACAGTAATAATTAATAATAATAATAAAGTGCCAATATGTGTATATTCTCAAGTTAGTGCAAAATGTATCTTACTGAAAATTGCTTGAATTAGAAAAGCAAGCCAAGAGGGCCTCTTCCTCTCTGGGGTATTGCAGTCTTTAAAAAGCTTGAGATTGTGGAACTTGATACTATTCATCCTCCTTTTTGACCTTAGCCAAGAAAACCTTCTTACATGCTTGTCTCTTGCCCAAGTAGATTAATGAATTCAGGATATAATAGATCCCTGAAGTGATTTGCATGTATTGATTAAATGTCATGAGTAAAATGCTGGAGGTTAAATTACTAGAGACACAGGAAGTGCAGAAAGCACAATTGTAAGCATTGTTCAAATAAATTACTTGGCAATTCTTCTTGACATATGATTATATTCTTAACATTTACCCCAACAGCTGCGTAGGTAGTGAGAGTGTGTTGTGTAACCGCAAGAGAGAAAGATGGCTGAGGAGGGGCTCTATCACTTTGGGGGACTTTGGCTCTAGAAAATTCCTCAATATTTTCCCAGAACTATAAAACAAATGACCCTAGGTTCTAAGATTAAAGAACATTTAATAAGAAGCAGACATTTCAAAATAGAGACTGGCAGGAAGTGTACAAACAAAACTGAACTGCAATTAGAAGACTTTGTTGTAGACCACCTCAGCAATGTTGACTGAACATGGAGAGGGATGAATGAAAAATAAAGCCCCCCACTAGGCTAAGAGGGCCCTAGACAGAGAATATATTTACACAAGGCAAATAGTAGCTTATGTTAAAGTTCACTCAGGTACCAGTGTCCAGCACCCTTAGCCCTCTCTTTGCAGTTCCTTAGAACGGTTCTCTTAGTTCGGCAGTTTGTTGAAGTTCATGCAGGTCCCAGTGTCTGTCTGCCACCCTAGCCCTCTCTCTGGAGTTCCTTAGAATGACTCTCAGGTGGGCAGTTTGGGGTCAGCTTCTGCCAGGTCAGAAGAGCTCCAGGCTTCCTTTTCACATGTTTATCCCAAACAACACAGGAAGCCACATCATTTATTTCCTGGCACCAGTTCATGCCTTGCCCAGCAATGCATCCCATGATTGTCGCCCCATGCAGAGCTAACTTTAGTTTCTCATAGGTAAGATAGGTCTAGTGACCTAGTATTTCTTCCTATAGGGGTGTTTGATATGAAAGAGGAGATTTTTAACCAGAGCCATTCCAAGAAGAAGACCACATCTTGTCCTAACACACAGAGACATATCAATTTAAAATTGCATAAGACCACGTACAAAACAGGAGACCAGAAAGCATCCAGGAGGAAAACAATAAAAGCTTTAACAAACAGACCTAAAGGACATCAGGAAAAGAATAGTAAGCGTCTGGAATCCTCATCCTCAGCACCAGTACCAGGAGACAGTATACACGTACATTCAAAGTTCTGAGTACAGAGGATGTTTGTACCCAGAATTCTGTGTAAAAGAGTCTACAGAATTCTGATTAGGACATTTTTTAAGAGTCCATATCTAGCTGGAGGCTGAGACCTCTGTCATTTGAAGTGTTGCAGAACAAGGACTTCAGAATGCAATTAAGTGGTATCAACTTGGTAACAGTAAAGGGTCTGACATGTTTACTCGTTTGCAATCTAACATGTTCAGCAATCACAACTTCATAAATGATGGTAGGATTACCTGAGACTCCTGAGTCAGAGACAAAGAAGGTGCTTACTCCTGACACAGCAGGCAGCGTGAGAATCTGTTCAGAGAGGCCCTTTTTGCTTGCTTGCTCACCAAGTCTGACGTGAACACTAAGGGGTGACCAGATGAATGGTGCAGATGGAGTAGGTTTTTGACTGAGTGAGGGACCCAAATGGATGATCCTCAGTCTCAAAAGGAGACTTGAGCAAAGCTGCCCAAGCTTTGCCCTACAGGAAGACGTTATCTTTACTGTCCTGGTCAAGGAACAAATCTGCCCTCTGCCCTGGAGAGAGACACTGTCTCTGGCCTCCCAGGCTGTTGGCTGTAAGAATATCCGTTAGAAAGTGTTGTAGGACAAAAGCTGTCACAGAATGTGTGGAAATGCTGTGGGGCTGTTGTCTGCCAACAAGGAGGATCAAATGCTTGCTTGACATGGAGGGCGGATGCATTTCAGGCAGTGAAGGGAAGGATATTCAATACCCACGTGGATCAAGGCCACAGTGAACCAAGCGGGGCGCATTTGCACCCATGTGATGACTTAGAAAATGTTTCATGGGCATGCATTCCTAGAAAAGTAATTTTTTTTTTGAGATTGGGTGTTCTTTCTTACTCAGGCTGGAGTGCAGTGGCACGATCACGGCTCACTGCAGCCTGGACTTCCCAGGCTCAGGTGATCCTCCCACCTCAGCTTCCTGAGTAGCTGGGACTACAGGCACACACCACTACTCCCAGCTAATTTTTGTACTTTGTGTAGACACAGGGTCTCACCATGTTGCCCAGGCTGGTCTCCAATTCCTGGGCTCAAGTGATTCACTCACCTCAGCCTCCCAAATTTCTGGGATTATGGGCATGAGCCACAATGCCCAGCTGAGAATTAATTTTTTAAAATGTATTTCAACAAAGTGAGCTGGAAACCAAGAAACACCAAAAAATAGATCCACAAAACAATTATTGTGACCCAAAAATTCAAGGAAGAAAAATCCTAGGATGACAGCTACTCACAAACTTAAAGAACAACCATTCCAGACTGAATTCTGAGGCAGAAGGAGGTGACAAGAAAGTCTAAAGTCAATCAGAGGCCTTGATAGAAGTGTAGCAGAGTGAATGCCAGAAAGCAAACATTCCCAGATACAGCAATGCACACACTGCAACTTGTAAAATTCAACCCAAAAGTTAAAAAAGTGTCTTATTAAAGATCACATGCCAACCAAATATGATATATCCAGTCCGCTGTAGAAGATGAAGCCAATGGGTTTCCATACAAAATCAAAAATTGTCATGAGGATAAAATGAATAAAGTGGCATTTTTTCATTTGACTTTTTACTAATTGAGTAAAGGCATTTTAGGTTTAAGTGAAGAGGGAATGTGGCATACGAGTATTCACACAGTAAGAAAATGGAGGTAATCAGAAACTTCATGAAAATAATTAGTTTTCAAAGAGGTATGAACCAAATGGATAACAGTCTAAAAGGTGGCGTTCGTTTGAGCAACTGGGTTTGCTCAAGAAAGGAGAAGGGTTTTGAAACAGTTCCTTGGGGAAGTAGTCAGATTGTGCCTCAGAATCTCTGAAATTATTAACGATGCTAATAATGAAGGCTGCTGGTTGTTTTTTCTTTTGAAATTAATCTGTAAACAAAACACACAATCTTATTTTGGGTTACAAAAATAATATAAATGTAATTAATCCTGTGAAAGTAAAAAAAAAGAAAGAAAGAAAAACTTGAAAGGTATTTAAAAGCCATAGGCCGGGTGCAGTGGCTCACGCCTGTAATCCCAGCACTTTGGGAGGCTGAGGAGGGCGGATCACGAGGTCAGGAGATCCAGACCATCCAGGCTAACACGGTGAAACCCCGTTTCTATTAAAAATACAAAAAAAAAATGAGCCGGGCTTGGTGGCGGGTGCCTGTCGTCCCAGCTACTTGGGAGTCTGAGGCAGGAGAATGGCCAGAACCCGGGAGGCGGAGCTTGCAGTGAGTGGAGATTGTGCCACTGCACTCCAGCCTGGGCGACAGAGCGAGACTCCATCTCAAAAAAGTAATAATAATAAGCCAGAAGGTGGGAGAAGGTTATTAACCAAGTTAGGAATCTAGGGAATATTCTGTAAAGTTAGTGAAATAGGACATGGAGTTTAAGAAAATATTATAAATTATGAACAAATTAAATATGTAGAATTAAAGTAACTATATAATTATACTGTAAGCAATGGAAAAGGGAATGGCAGGGAAGAGTGTAGACAAATTCTACTTTTACTCCTCAGAGAAACAACTCCCTAGATAAAGCTGATGAATTAAAAAATAATTACATGTGTCACATGGCAACCCTGGTAACCCTCACATGAAATTCTAAGTGAAGTCACTAAATGTGGGTGTCTCCCAGCAGCTGGGTAGGCTGGAGAGGAGGATGGGGAGGAAAGCATGGATTTTAGTACACGGCCCTGTGTTATTTGCTATTCTGATTTTTATTTCTGTTAAGAGCTAATCTAGAAGACAAGATATTTCTGAATATGTCATGCATAGCTTAATACTGGGGCTATGTTCTGAGAAATGCGTTTTTAGGTAATTTTGCCTTTTGTAGGAACATCATAGAGTGAACCTGCGTAAACCCAGATGGCAGAGGCTCCAGCACACCTGGGCTCTGGTGTACCCTGTTGCTCCTGGCTACAAACCCAGGCAGCCTGGGGCTGTACTGAATACTGCAGGCAATTTGCAACACAATGGTAAGTAAGCATTTGTGTTTCCAAACATATCAACGCATAGAAAAGGTACAGTGAAATATGGTATTATAATCTCATAGGACCACAACCAAAACCTCTTTATGGGACACATGACTGTATTACGTAGCTAATTATTTAAGCGATGAGAAAAGGACTAGAAATGTTCAAGGGTCTCAAACTGAAGACAGGCTTCTTCCATCATAATCATTCGTGAATCTTGTTAAACAGATAGATCCTCTAGCACCACCTGAATTCATCTTCAGTTGGTCTGGAATTCTGTGCAGGAATCTTCATTTTTAACAGACTTTCCTGGTTACCCTGCTGCGCAACTCATTCCGGTAGGCACATCAAGTATTCTCCACCACGATTCCCATTGGGCTGAAACTCCCTAATGTAATCATCCCTAAAAACTGGGCAGCTTACACTGCTTTAAAAATTGCCACATAACTTAATATTGACTGTAGTAATTGTTTTGACTAATGCGCTTGAAAATACTTACCTTTAATTCAGTCTCTTCCATTTCCTGAGACCCAGATTGGCTCTCAGGAGAAAACTGCATTGCAATGCGTGGCACTGGAATTGCTTACTTCTCACCTCTGGGAAGTGTGGCTTCTGTCTTGTACTCTAGTGTTGTTCTTCAGTTCCTGTTATTGATTACAAATGACATTGGCAATAATCATCACACAGATGCAAGCTAACCCATCCTGATGTATGTCAGATGGACAGAAGTTTTGTGTGATCTGTAGATGACAAGACCATTCACAGGATGCCTTAGCATCCAATTCCGTCTGCTGCACAAAGGAAGGAATAGACAAATGTGTCCCAACGATTCAATGGTATCAGCCATTCCCTTCCTGTAAGTGTGTGTCTGTGTGTCCCTCTGCACTCACTGGGCGTGTGAAGAAGCCGTGTCTCTTCTCCCTGCTTGGATTTAACCCTCCTCTCTGCTGCTCTGTGTCTTTTGTCTTTCCAAGGTTGACTTTAAGTCCAAGGAGGTGTGCCCTTGCTAGGCAGCACTGTGTTCCCACCCTTAGCTCCCTAAGCGAGCAATATAGAATCCTTTGCTACTTTGAGCTTCCTGGATAATTACCAATTTGTAACTTGATAAATGATTGGTCTTTTCAAGTTTCATGGTTGAAATCAATAAGTGGCATTTTCATTGCTCAAGGAAAAAGGAAAGTAAGAAAAAAGTTACACAGAGCGCTATGAAAGGGTTAATATCTGCCTATTGGAAAAGAGAAGGAGAGAGAGAGTCCCCGAGGGCCATGCTTCATCTTACTGTGTATTGAAATGTGAGCTGCAACCAATGATCTGGTTAATAACAATTCATGCAGCTGTCAATCTTTTTGACCAATCTCATCAATATTTTGCTGTGCAAAATAACAACAATTAAGAATCAGGACCAGGAGATGCACTTGGGGCAAAAGTGTTTCTAACACAGTGATGAAATCGACAGTCCAGAGCCAGCATTTCCGACAGGCATTCAGAGAAAGGTTAGCCTGTGATTGTTCTCTCCAAACAGCAGGCATCGCAGCTCTTTACCATAAACGAACACCAATGCACTGCACAGATACTGTAACTGAGGTCTGTAGAATTCAGACAAAAGTGATTCTGGGACAGTGATGACGCTAACCCAAATTCACATCCACTCAGGACGTACCTGGGCTGGGCACTGTTTGAAATATAAGAAGAATTCAAAATTAAACAATTTGAATGAAAGCAAATCTTGCCAAATGTCTACTTGATATAAAAGCTAGCATGCAATGCATACCAAAAAAATCAGATCTCCATTTTTTAAAAATTTTACTTTAAGTTCTTGGGTACATGTGCTGAGTGTGCAGGTTTGTTACATAGGTATACATATGCCATGGTGGTTTGCTGCACCTGTCAACCTGTCATCTAGGTTTTAAGCCCTGCATGTATTAGGTATTTGTCCTAATGCTCTCCCTCCCCTTCCCCCCACCCCCTGACAGGCCCCGGTGTGGGATGTTCCCCTCCCTGTGTCCATGTGTTCTCACTGTTCCCAATTCCATTTGGAGAGGTTTTAAGAAAAGTGAAATTGGCCTCGTTGTATTTATCATCCTTATTAGTGAAAATGCAAGCTGCAAGGCATCATATTTAAAATTCTATTTTACTTATTACATAAATGCGAGTAGAGCTTTTTTATATTTTCATGTTATTTTAGGTTCAGATTTTATGCCTTGTGCTTTTGCATTGATGTTCACCAACTAGAGACAACCGAAATTACACCTGCAGTCACAGTCCAAAGTTGGGTCCACTTTCCTCTGTGGAGCCAAAGAAAGCAGCCACTGGGGAGCCCTGTGGGTAGGAAGGATGTAGGGTGGGGCTGCTCCAGGGTGACTCTGGGCAGGACCCAACATCTGGAAGGTACGGCTGCTCTGCATGGGATGTGGGCTCTAACTGGAGGTCACTTGGTGATTCCGTATCTCAGTAGCTTCCTGTCCCAGAACTGGGAATGATTGCGGAGGCCTGGAGTTGTATTGGTAAGAAAATACGGATCACTCAAAAAGAACACTTTTTTTTTTTTTTGCAGTTGTGCCTCTACCAATATTCTGATATCTATAATCTGATAAAACACTGTTTCTGTTAAAGAAATAGAGAAAATGGAAAAGCGAAGGTTTTGCCTAGCAAAAGGGAGTCGGACTCTTACAGAGGGGCAAGCAGCTAAACTTCCCAGCCAAGGTGGCTTTCCCTGCATCGGCTGCTCTCTCTGTTTGGATCTTCCCCTTTGCTCACGTTAGTGATGGTTTAGGATGAGTGACTTGAAGCAGGTACTGCATCAGGAAGGGATTTCAGCTGCAACCCACCAAAACCAACTCAGTTCAATTAAAAGAGAACAAGAGATAGTTAAAGAACTTTAAGGAGGTGCTTAGTTTTACTGGAGAATCACATTTTTCCACTCACTTTCCCACTCTACCTGAAGGACGATGTCATGCCTTCTCCTTCTTGTCAAACTTGCAACCTAAATTCATAATTTTGTGTCGATCACACACACACACACACACACACACACACACGGAAAATACAATTAAAGCCATTAGAAAAGATGCCACTAGAACATTTGTCTACTTACTTGTATCTCAGTCCACAGTTTCAGTGGAAACTTTAGTCGGCATGGTGGCTGATGCCTGTAATCCCAGCTACTCTGGAGGCTGAGGCAGGAGAATCACTTGAATCCAGGAGGCAGAGGTTGCAGTGAGCTGAGGTGGTGCCACTGCACTCCAGCCTGGGCGACGAGTCAAACTCTGTTTCAAAAAAAAAAACAAAAAGAAAGAAAGAAAGTCTAAAGCAGTTGTTCATAAACATACAGGGGCAGAGATGGGTCTTTAACATAGATAGTCTGACTCTAAATTAGTTATAAAGAATTTGTTATTAAATAACACACATCTATACAAAAATTCAAAAAGAGTGTGAATCTACTTGTATTTGATATCTGAATTCCAAGTGTGCTGATTTTTGTCAGTAATCAATGTGATCTGGACGCTGTTCAACATTAAGAAGCACGAACAAGATCCTCAGGTAATTACTAAATGTGAAACGATGGCAGGAAACATTTATTCCTGCCTATTGGCGGAATCTCCTCTACTAATTTCTGGACAAGGTTGACAGTTGCATAGTGATGACATCAACTGGGCTTTCGAATTTAGTCGTATGTAGGGAGAGTGCATAAAATCCAATTGCAACACTTGGACTGACTTACCCATCTCCACGAATGCCTGGACTCATTGCAGGCCCCTAGCAAGGCCTGCAGTATTCTTCTAGAATGAGATATTTTCACCACAGTCAAGCAGAATAATGCTACTAAGGATGAGGATTGAATATACTGTATCAAAATTTCTATTTTTCATGATTGAGGCTAGCAAAAAGCAAAGGACCAAATCAATTTTCTGACCTGGTAAAATGACTTCATATCCTCCCAGAAACTGAAGACATTATAAATGTAATCTGTTTTAAACTTTCTTACACTAAGGTGTAAAGTAGAAAATACAATTATTTTGTTGGATACTTTAAAAAAAACATCATATTTTCAGTTTCTACATTAGCAAGTATTAGCAGTTTTAAATAAAATAAAAACAATTTTAATAAAAGACATTGGTTATAATAATCTCTTTTCTAGCTATAAAATCTAATCTGCTTTAATGCTTGCATTTATGATGCTTTTGGTGAAAAACCATGCTGCATCATGGTCAGGAAAAGAAGTGAGGAATAGCGTTTAGAATGAATAATGTTGTAAGCATTTTAGCCTCCATTCGGAAATACCGCTTATCACTTTTATGAAGATTTAGGACCAGGACTAAGAAGACTGGGTTGTGACCTTTGGGTTTGAGCTAATCACACAAACTCTTATGAAAAGTAGGGGTGATAGTTTTATCTTGTATGATAAATACACACATATTTTGCAGAGATATTGATATTCTTATTTTAATAATCACTAAATTCAGAGATGTTACATTGGCTTGAAAGCATATAACATCTATAATATTTTATAAATATATCGAATATAAAAATCTTGACTTTAATGAATTTTACTATTTAGAACCTATGCTCTTGTTAAGAATAAATGGATGTGACAGAGTTGGCAATCTCTAAATTACCTGAACCAATCACGTGAATTAGTTATAGAGAGCAATCTTTCCAGAAAGCATGACTTTCACATCTATACCACGCTATTCTATGAGGGTCTAGGTTGCTGGAAATGGCTTTAGTGGCAATTTCTTTAAGCACTTGAGGTTAATCCACTAGTATAATCAAGAACTCGTCTTTTGACACACAAATTGCCACACTGTAATGTGAATCAGGTATCTGCCTTCAGTCAGGACCATGGTCACCTGAAATGCTTGATCAAACTAGGGGGTATTTAATCGCTTCTTTTCTGGGGAGACAGCACATGGCTTTTGTAGGTTCTCAAAGGCTGGGAAACTTCCTTTGTAGATTATGTCCTTTGTCGCCACAAAATCCCTTTCATTGAGCTGTATTTTGTTCTTATTTTCTACCATGAACTTTAAATGCAGAAGTTCTCGTGAAACGATCACAGGGGTGCAAGGATTGTATATATTTATTTATTGGGGGAATTTTGCCTTCTAAAATCGTGCCCAATCTAAGGCTACACGGGAGGATTGCACTTGTCCTGCAGTGTTGGGGGCACTGCCCCGGGCGTCTCCAGGGCGCTCCCATCACAGTGCTCTCCTGCAGGAAGGCTGCCCCTCACGCTGCCCTTCTCTGACCTGGGACCCATCCTGGGCCACACAGGAGGATTGCACTTGTCCTGCAGTGTTGGGGGCACTGCCCCGGGCGTCTCCAGGGCGCTCCCATCACAGTGCTCTCCTGCATGAAGGCTGCCCCTCACGCTGCCCTTCTCTGACCTGGGACCCATCCTGGGCCACACAGGAGGATTGCACTTGTCCTGCAGTGTTGGGGGCACTGCCCCGGGCGTCTCCAGGGCGCTCCCATCACAGTGCTCTCCTGCATGAAGGCTGCCCCTCACGCTGCCCTTCTCTGACCTGGGACCCATCCTGGGCCACACAAGAGGATTGCACTTGTCCTGCAGTGTCAGGGGCGCTGCTTCTGGCATCTTCAGGGTGCACTCACATCAGGGTGCCCTCACTGCATGCAAGCTGCACTGCACGCTGCTGCTCTCTGCCCTGGGACCCATCCTGCACCACACAGGAGGATTGCATTTGTCCTGCATTGTCAAGGGCGCTGCTTCTGGCATCTCCAGGGCATGCTCGCATCACGGTGCCCTCACTGCACGCAGGCTGCACCGCACACTGCCCCTCTCTGCCCTGGGATACATCCTGGGCCAAAGGGACGGAGACCTCCTTCTTCACAGGGCTTCCGTCCTGTGTCTTCACCAGCTTTCACTCCAATGTGAGCCGTGGGCATTTTGAAATGTATGACTGATTGCATTTCCTCCCTTGTTTTGGGTATCAGGAAGTTCTCCCACCTATTTATAACCAATCATCACCATTGTACGGGGTTCTACAGCCTGGATTTCTACAAATCCACTTTTCCTTTATTGCATTTCCCTTCCTCCTAACTTGTTTTATTTATATTTTGAAATCACTCTAAGTTCCCTTGAAAACGAAGCAACAAACAAAATCTAAAAGGAAAGCAACCTTGGTCAATTATTAACAGATGGTTTAAAGCAGGGTGTATATTTTTACTTAATGAAATACCTCACAATTCACTGTATCGGAGTGACTTCGAATGCATGTTACATTTACTTATTTCTCTTGGATTTTTGAATTATCTGGAATAAAGCCCCAAGTGAAACAACATGCTTCATGAAAATTCTGCAACTTTTGGGTAGATTTTTTTTTAAACAGCCCTGTGGCAAACCTAGGTGTGTTGACTGCAGTTGGTCGGATGTAGGATTGGTTACATAACGTGTGAACCCACTGCAAAATAAAAATGCAGCTTCACTTGCTGAAGACATTAAGAATTTCTTGCCCCCACCCCGGGGAGTTCTTTGTGACTGGAAGGCTCCCATGCCCACCAAGTTGACCTTGTTCTTAGGAAGGTTCAAGTCACATTTTTCATGGAGTTTAATTTTCCTTTTTCAGTACAAGTTGTGCAAAGTGAATCTTGAGAGGACTATTTTACAATGTGAGTGTGCAGACGGGTGTGACATTTTTCAATAGCTCAGTTTTCCACATGTTTAGCTGCAGGCAGGATGTTCGCCCAGTCTGTGAGAGTGCGGCCACTGGATTGCAGAGCGGGTGCCATTGCTCTGCTCTTAAAGGACTGCTGCTGGTGACACAGGGAACTCGATGCCAGGGTCTTCAAGCATCAGGGACACTAGGAGAACATCACACATTGTGAAAACGTGGCGGCATGACATGAATTCCATGTGTGAATTTCGCACAGTCATTTAAATGGTTGGGTAGAAATGTCATCATCTGTGAACGGAGGGGAGGACTAGCCTGTTTCTAAAATCCAGCTCCCAAGGACTTCTGGGTGGTGTCGGTGAAGGAGAGAAGATCAGTTTGGGCGGGGGGGCTGGGCATGCAGTTTCCCGAAGCCCACAAGGATCCTGCCAGGGAGTGTGAGGAGCTCTGGTCAATAAGTACACTGAGGAGCCAACATGTGCTGCTTCTGTGTGGAGCAACTGACCGCATCTGTGGGCTCCTTACTCCCCTTTTTCCCCTGATGTGCTGGACTCTGGGTCATGTGTGGAGGTAGTGAAGCTGCAAGGTGAACCAGTGCTCATCATGGCCTAGAAGGAGGCAGCCTGAGCCACTGCCAGATGTCGAGCGGCCTCTGAATGATAAAACAAACCACCAAAACTGTTCTGTGTTGAACTGCTGTGATTTGGGGGTTCACTGGGGAGTTACTGGTTTGTACTGAACAGCCTGGTGGATTAGCTTCCCAGGGCTGCTGTAACAAATGACCACAAATTGGGTGACTTAAAACAACATACATTTATTATCTCACAGCTGTGAAGTCCAGAAGTCCCTCCAGGTGTGCGGGGGCTGGTCCCTTCTTAAGGACTCAGTGGGAGAATCTGTCCCATGCTTTGCTCCTAGCTTCCACAGGCTGTCAGGAATCCTTGGCATCCTTTGGCTTGTAGACACAGCACTCCGACCTCTCCCTCCCTCTCCACACGGGCTTTCCTCTCTATGCCTCTATGTCTCCAATCTCCCTCTCCTTTCTCCTGTACAAACACTAGTCATTGCCTTTAGAGTCCACCCCGGTCCTCTAGGATGATCTCTTCTTGAGATCCTTCATGTGATTACATCTGCAAAGACACTATTTCCAAATAAGGGCGCATTCACCAACACCAGGCATTAGGAAATGAACGTACATATGAAGGGGCCACTCTTCAACCCATGCCCGTAGTTCGTCCTGACTGATTCAGGCCTATCCTCTGAATTAGCTCAGTTACCTCCTAAGCCTTTTCAGACTTCGGATTGAAAAAGAAACTTACATCTATGAGGTTGAAAGCCAGTGGGCCAAAGCTACTCGGGAGATGTATTATTTATAGAATTTGGAAGAAAAAAGAGCTAAGTTGGTGTAGGGGCAGGAAGGAGCTGCTCATCTTACATACTCGAAGGACAAGATTCTAATTGGCATTTGGCTGGAGACCTGGGTCTAAGGGCCAAGTGGGAGGGACTGAGTTCTTTTTTTTTTTGAGACAGAGTCTCACTCTGTCACCCAGGCTGAAGTGCAGTGGCACAATCTCGTCTCACTGCAACCTCCGGGGAGGAGCTGCGTTCTTAAGAGTGTTTTTGAATTCTTATGGTCCTTGGAAAACCCTAGAAAAAGGGACAAAAAAGGGTCAAGTCTTCTACCAGTCCCTCCCATTCCAGGAATGACTGATGTCCTAACTTCACCTGACATTCTTGGGTGGAGAATTGTGATCTTTTTTATTCCAAAAATCTTTTATTCTAAGGAGTGTTATGGGTTGGTTAAATACATTTGCCAAAAAAAAGCATAATAATAATATCTGAAAGAATCCACAAAAAAGAAAACTCCTGCAAACAAAAAGTGATTATAGGAAGATTGTAGAATACATGATTGCAATATACAGAAGTCAATGGCAACTTACTCAAAAGCTACAGCAATCAAGCCAGTGTGATATTGGCTAAAGAAGAAACAAATAGATCAATGGCATGGAATAGAAAGCCCGGAAATGGACTCACACAAATAGAATCAACTGACCTCTGACCAAGAAGCAAAACCAATACAGTAGAGAAAAGATAGTCTTTTCAACAAGTGGTGCTGGCACAACTGGACATCCCATGCAAAAGAAAAAAAAAGAAAGATCTTACACCCTTTAAACATATTAACTCAAATACATCAGAGACCTAAATGTAAAATGAAAATCTATAAAATTCCTAGAAGATACAGAGGAGGAAATCTAGATGACCTTAGGTACGGCAATGACTTTTAAAATATACCACCAAAGGCAAGATCTGTAAAAAAATTAATAAGCCAGACTTCATTAAAATTAAAAACTTCTGCTATGTGGCAGATAATATCATGAGAATTAGGAGTAGTTTTTAATTTTGTTTTCTCGTTGTTCAGATAGAGAGCTGGTGTCCAGAATATGCAAAGAACTTTTCATAGTGAACAATGAGAAAACAAAATTTATTTTTAAATGTGCAGGAGATCTCCTCACTAAACAGGACACGCAGAGGGCAAAGCAACACATGAAAAGATGCTCCACATCATTGCTCTACCTCATACGTCATCGGAGAAGGACACAGTGAACAGCAATCAGGTTCATTAGCCACTACAGACCCGTTAGCATGGCCAAAATACAGAACACTGACAACGCCAGGTGCTGGTGAGGATGTGGAGCAGCAGGAACACTCATCCACTGCTGGTGGGAGATCAAAATGGCGCAGCCGCTTTGGAAGACAATTAGGCAGTTTCTCATAAAACTAAACACACTCTTACCATATGATCCAACAATTGCAGTCCTTGGCACTTACCTAAATAAGCTGAAAACTTGTTTCCACACAAAATCCTGTGTGAGCATGCTCAGAGCAGCTTTATTCATCATTGCCAAAACTTGGAAGCCACCAAGATGCCCATCAATGGATGAATGGATAAACTGCTGTACCCCCAGACAATGGGATATTCTTCCGGCTGAAAAAAGAAATGGGCTCTGAAGCCGTGGAAAAGGATGGAGAAAACTTAAATGCACGTCACTAAGTGAAGGATGGCAATCTGAAAAGCCTGCATACTATCTGATTCCAACTAAAGGGCATTCTGGAAAAAGTACAACTAGTGAGACAGTAAAAAGATCAGTGGTTGCCAGGGGTTGGGGGAAGGGAGGGGTGACTAGGAGGAGCACGGGGGTTTTTAGGGAAGCGATGTTTAGGGCACGTTGCATGATGTTACGGTGATGGATCTATATTGTTATAAATTTGCCACACCCACAGGATGAGCAACCCCAAGAGTGGGCCCTCGTGTGAACTGTGGACTCTGGGGGGTGATGCTGTGTTCTGTTGGTTCATTGATTGTAACAGAGGCACCACCAAGCTGGGGACATTGATAGTGGGGAGGCTGTACGTGTGCAGGGGCAGGGGTTAAATGGGAGCTCTCTATTACATTGAGCTTTCTGCTCAATTATTCTGTGAACTTAAAACTACTCTAAAAATAAGCCTATTAAATTTTTAAGGATCAGTAAGAATTTAGTGCCCATTACTCTTAAGAATGTGGTGTCATTGAAATACCGGCTTTTATTGTAAATCGTAAAATACCCAGGCAAAGAAGCAGGCATTGCCTTGTGCAGAGGAGCCCCTTCTGGGTAAAGTTCACCTGGATAGGTGCTTCCTAGGATCTCATTTTTATGTCTTATTTCCCCTAATCATAGGTTTTATGCCTCCAGATAAATCTTTTTCCATCTTTTTCTGTCTTGGCTTAAGTGTTGAATGTGGACCCAAATGTCATTTTCTCCATTTCCCAATTTCCCTTCGTCTTGGAAACAGATGATGGGCAGGCATTCTCCCACACGGTGGTTTCCTGCCTGGAAAGGTTACCCTCAGGCTTGGGACATTTGAACCCTGCATAAATAATAACTTGTAAACAAGTACTCTGCGGATAATTGCCCGAAAGCTGAACCAAGCCCTGGAGAGCCATGGCTCTCATTGCAATTTGTGCCCCTGGTTTTTCAATTTGAAAGAGCTTGTCAGATTTCCTGACACTCACACCAATGCCTCCTGGTTTCTGCTGCGGATACATTTTCATTATCCTTAATTGGTGTTAAGTACCAGCGCCCTGCCAATGATGCCTGTCACCGTGCTGGTCCGGTGTAAGTATCATTAGCTCGCCTGTTTACCCTCCCGATATGGAATAAGTTAGAAACATTACAGGAAGTGGGCTAAAAGCACTGATAACATATTTGCATTGTGTCAAATTGCCAGGCTTTGCACAAGCTAACAACTTATTTTCTCCCCATAACTGTGAATGGTACACATTTTGTGGCTTACACTGCAATTTTTGTTTAAAAGGCATTATTGCCTACAATCTCAGTTCATTTGCTGCGAGTCTGTAAATGGCCATCTTTCGTATCAAAAATTTCAGTGTAAGTACTGATCGGCAGGTTAATATTATAGAAAGTACGCCCTGGGGGAGTATAAAAAGATGGTTGGGTTTTAGAACCTAGTAAAATAGCTCTTTCCTCCAAAATGGGAATAGTTTAATCAACAAAATGATTTCAGCAAATATGTCCCTTCCTGGCGTTTCTGTTTACTTGAGTGATACTTCATCAAACTCTCACACTTTCTCATGGTGTACTTTTCTTTGTTTTGGACGTTCATATTAAATGTTATATTGGTTTTCTAGAAACATAATGTGATTAGAAACATAATGTGACCTATCCTGCCTTGTGAATGAATGAAATAAACCTGCATATATTTGCAAGTAAAAAGCTCATCGTAGGTTCCCTTGAGTTCACCGTGAGGTAGCTCGTGGTGGAAACTCTCACAACGCAGTCTTCTAGGTACCAAACCCCATCCCTTAAGTGGGTTATGATAGCCCCTTTAATATGATTTAGTAAAAAAATTTACATAAAATGCCTTGTACATGGGATTTCCTCACATGGTCGTCATTCAAGTGATCAAATGGTGACAATGCTGATGGCTGCCAGTGACTCCAGGTCAGCCACCACCCAGAATGGGGGGCATATGTGTGGCAACCACCACCTAGCATGGGGGACGCGTGTGTGGCAGCCACCGCCCAGCATGGGGGACACGTGTGTGGCAGCCACCGCCCAGCATGGGGGACACATGTGTGGCAGCCCTGGCATAGCTCAGTAGGACTGGCACTGTTATCTCATTCTGCAGTCAGGTGGACCAGGGCTCAAAAGACTGATGGAGGCGCTTGAGGCTCTGGAGAAAGGCTGTGATGAACGAGGACCAGTCCCAGGCCTGCCGGGACATGCCCTGTATCCTGCCTTCACAGGCATTTCTCTACCCCTAGTGATTCTCCCCATCGATCGTAGAAAGAGGAACCCCGACGTGGGGTGAGGCAGGATCCCCTCCCCAAGTGGCGGGCTGTGTGAAGTGTGCGAGTTCTCGCCCTGAACACACCCACCGCATTCCTGCCTTGCCCTCTGCCACGCTAGCTGAGAGGGAGCTCTCAGAGGAGGAGGGCCACCTCCAGCAGCTATTAACCACGCCCTTCCAGGCAGGCCGCTGAGGCTTGGCACAGGTTGCTGGCAGGAGGCAAGGAGTCAGTGCAAAAATAAAATAAGAAAAGGGAGTCCTTAGCAACGAGATCTCTGATAATAATGGGTAACCCTGCCCTTGAAAATAAATTCAAAATTATTTCTGGAATCTTTTCAAAACAATTCAGTTGTTTGTATTTTTGTCTGCTTAAATTGCAGGATCCTGACACACACACACATTCACCACACTGGACATACTTCACACATACACTCATATACACAGGCGTACACACATGCATACATACACATGCACACACACCTTCACACTTCTTAACCCATTATCCCCCAAAGTTAAGACTCCATGTCTTCTCTTCACTTTCCAGTAAAACTTTGTGAAAAAAATTGGCCAACTTGCTAGTCTCCTATTCCTCTCCTCTCATTCTCTCTCATACCCTCTCCATCTTTTCTTTCTCCCTACCATTCTCACATCATCTTTCTTGAAAAAGTAATTAAAGTCTGTTGCTGAATGCACACTTTGTCAGGCAAGACATCAAGATTTTCACAGGGAGCTCATCCCTTAATATTCTTAATAATATATAGATTGGGGATTGCTCTTAATGAATAATAAGAATAACACATATTGAGATGATTATGAATACCAAAATTCTTAATAATCTCATGTTATAAATGACGCACAGAAAGGTTAAGTAACTCTCCCAAAGTCACACCGCTAATTCAGTGCAAAGCCAAGAATTAACAAAGTCAAGAAGTCCAGCTCCAGATCCAGGGGTTGAAACCACTACTCCAGGCTGCCAGTCTGGTTCTCTCCAACAGCTGCTACATACCTCTTACAGATGTACTTTGTGACCGAAAAAGAAAAAAATAGTTACTACCAGGATTTTCTGAATCATGCTTGAATTAAAATATAAATAAAAGCAAAACATTATATATGAAACTCCCTTGATATTTTCTTGGAAATCATTCATAATAAATCCAAAATGTAATTTAGGAGAGAAAAAAGAATTTTTAGAAATTCTTTTTTCTAAAAGATGGTCTCCTTATTTAAGACTTTGTCGAATTTACTTGAAAAACAATTTTCCTAAATGTGTGCATCTCCATCAAACCGGAGCATCCATGTGACTCAACTAAAAGTTATTTTTTGCAAAAGAAAAATGGTACAGGACATCCCAATAATTTACATCATTCTATTATAAATTTCTTTGAAAGACCCTATGACCATTAAATATTCCAGTTAAGCTGATACATGCTGTAAAATATATTGTTCTAGTTGTCTTCAAGGAGTAAAATATTCCCAATTATGGAAGTTAAAAGCTAAAGGCATGTCGTTTAATATTTCAAAACTATCCTGGAGTATTTTAGATTATTTCAATGTTTTCCTGCTAGATATGTGAATACACATTCCTGATTATTTGTCTGTGAATTAACTCACAAAAAGAGATCCAATATAGGGAATTAATACAAACTGATTACATCCACAGCATGTTATAGCTAGAAACGTTTTTCTCCTCTGAGGTTATTTTTCTTCCTGTGAGGTTTCTGGTGCCTATTGATTGGGCTAAGAAGGTTGATGGGTAATTTAACCTCCCCTGGGCTGTGCTGGGCGTCAGTCCTTCCCCTGCCTCTTCCTTCTCCATCTGAATAGCTGATTGCCTCCCTTTATTATGTGGGCTGAGCCTGACTCCAATATTTCACGCTTGCACTCATTTGCAGCCAAGAGTACCCCAGGAGGAAACCCTGCTCTTGTAATGATCTATTGGCAGGTAGAGGACGGCGTGCACATCATTACAAATTAAATATCTGTCTTGGAGACTCGAGGACAAGCACAGTGCCGTGTTGCATGTTAAATCCAAGAGAAACTTTGGAAGAAAAAAAGTTCATGTTACAAATTGATTTACCATCACCAGGCCAAGTAAAGGCAGAAGCTCTCAATAGTCCTTACTGCCTTCTTACTGTTCTCTTCCTCCTTTTCTTCTGCAATAACCTCTAAGGCATATTTAAAAATTTAATGGGCACACACAGTTGACTCTCACCTCTCCATACACACACACGTGCATGCACAGATCTGTAGAAAGCCCTAGGTTAGAGTTTCAATGCCAGTGTTGCTCCGATCAATCGATATTTCATCCCTGGTTTTCAGCTTTAGAAAAACACCCCCAAAGGTGCCTCAGGACGTGAAGATAAACAACAGGAATTCCTCGTTCTTCTGGACAAGTCTTTTTCAAATGTGAAAAGTGTACAGGCACTTCATAATTAAAAAAATAAAATCTCACTCTTTTGACATACAATGTAAATATATACTTATTTTTTACCGTAAAAGAAAAGCAAGTTTAAAAATTCCATGTAAAAGGCCGTCTCTTCCTCCTCTCCTGTTATCCATCCCTGCACCCTGAGAGGATCTACGGGTAGTGAAACCCTGTAACCACCAGCAGACGTGGCGGTCTGACCAGTATCCTCTGACAGGAGCCAGGGGTCTTTGGAGAAATGGCTCATTTCTAGGGCTGGAGGAGTCCTCATTGTGCCAGAAAAAATGTAAGAGATCAATGATGAGGGAGGAACCTAGAGAGAGACGAACCTAGCGAGAGAAGGAAGAAAAATCCGATTTCCGTGTAGGAGCCTGTAATTAACCGATGACTCGATGGGAAAAGCATAGGCAGGTTTCCCCTTCTCTTCAGGACTCTGCCTCCCGCAATTAGGGATGTGTAAGAATTTCTTTCTTGCACCGGATCGTACCTCCATGCCTTCCCAGAGGGCATAAGCACAAAATCTGGGGATTAAAACAACCTACGTTGTACAGACTTTTGCAGTTTGCCAGTGTCTTTCAAACACATGCTCTTATTTGATCCGGGGGTTACTGCATGTCTAAAACACACAGTGTGTGGCAAGGCTGAGATTCAAGCCCATCTTCCATTTCCAGGTGCTGACACTATATTGCACAATGAAAAGCAATATTGCACTATGCAGCCATAATTACATGCAGGAATATACCTCTGCCAAGAAACCCTGCATTCTTGAATCAGATTTTAAGTAGTATGCAAAGTCACTTTAAGAATAAGTGAAACTCAATTAATTGACTATAATCTGCTTAAGAGGATTAGCATATCAAAAGAAAGAATGTGTCAATAAGAATTAACAGAAGTAAGCTGTGCTCATTCAAGTTGTCTGAGTGCCATGTGAGGATGGGACTTCGGTGTTGTGTATTCCGTGTACAACCACCATGGAGGCCCAGACATGGGCCCAGCAGAACCTCAAGCTATTAAAACTTCAAGCCAAATGATTAACTCCCTTTGCTCTGATATCATGAAGAAATCATCCAATAATTTGACTTCATACGTAGCTCTTCTCCAGGGAAATGGTGTGCCCATGAACCTCCAGTCCATAAGACAATTCTATTTCACATGGAAGATTAGCTAATAGTATCTATGATTTCTGTACTTTGATCTTTGATTGAGGCCATGAGGACCTATCACGTTCTCCATTTGCCTGGCTTCAGCCTGCTCCTTCCTCAGAGCTGGTCAGACCTTTCCAATGTCTATGCTGACATCTGAGATTTTGGGAGACCGTTTGTGTTGCAGAATGATGGGAAACCTCGCAGGGAAGGTGAAGTTTGTTTTAACCACTTCATTTTACGAGATGTGGAGGAGGTTCTTAAAAGCACTGGTAAAAATAAATTGCTCAAGGTGGGAAAGACAGATTGTGTTTAGAATTATTGCAAGAGGGGAAAGAGATGTCCCTATAGGACAGAGCTCAATTCCCAAAACACACAGGGTGGCTGGGTTTACAGCCAGCCAGCAGAGTGCAGGGGCAGGAGATGGGATCACTAGGTGAAGACCCTCAGGGTAGGGGATTCTCGGTAAACTGACCTAACGGGATTCTTTCTAAAGGCAGCCAAGGACTTAGGCATCAAGGGTAGGGTATGAGGAAGTTGATTCCTTATTGAGGGTGGGGAATTCTTGGGAAAGTGACATATCAAGATTCCTGCTAAAACTGGGCTGGGAAGGCAGGACTGGGTCCCGGGAGAAGGCCAGGTGGGGAAGAGGCTCAGAGGAGGCTGTGGGACGTTTGCTCAAGAAGAGTCTCTGTCAGGTCAGAGCCAACTGCAGGCTCTCTTAGCTCAGAATTCCAAGCTGTCCAGGAATTGGAATTCCTTTTACTTCTTTCTGCATGAGTTGATGAGGCTGACTCAGCCATCCCCCCTCAGGAGGGACACTAGGCCTTTCCCCATTTCACTGCCTGTGTCAATACATGTAAGCACACATCTTTACTTCTGTGCTGTTTCTTAAGATAAATTCCAAGAGAGGGGCTCGTGCATTCAGCACACGTGCAATCTTTATGGTTCCCAGATTATCCGATAGACCTCTAGAAGAGGATGGCGCCAATTTAGAAGGCAAAATTAACCCCTTATGAGTGATTCAATGTCCTCTTGCCCTTATCATCCTTGTGTGTTATGATTTAAAACACCAATGGAGCAAGTACGAACATTTACTGCCGGTTCACCTCATCTGCATTTCTTTAATTGCCGTGGATGATTCCGTTTTCCATTTCATCTGTGTGAATTTTCTGAAGCCTTTTAAAATGGCCTAGGCATTTATTTTACTAAATTCCAGAGCACTCAGACATCAGCATGACCCGAGGCATAAATAGTGTGGTGCCTGCAAGATACATCACACAAGTGCAGTGACACTGCCGTTCCAGAACTTTCCAGATACCTGATTGAAAAATCCCCTGATTTAAAAAAATGAAGTATTTTGAAGATGTGTAGATATTTTTCCAATATAATAATGTAAGATTCTTTCTGAAATGTTTTACAAAAATGATCGTCATTCAACATACACTGAGACAAATAACCAAAAAAGTAATGAAATAAAAATAATGGTAATGATGGCTGATTTTTTATTAGTATTTTATTATTAATTTAGTTTATTTCTTGTATATTATAAATTCTTGTTTTGTTAACATCTGTACCTATCTCTCTTCATCTAATTCATTTTACAATTATCTCTGCAAATTAGTAAATTGGCACTATTGTTTTTATTATTAGTATCTGGGGACTTCAGTCATCTTAGTTTACTTTTTTAAGGTTCTACCTAATCTAAAACATGACAAGCTCTGTTTTCTGGAGACTCAGGAGAATGAGCAGACCTTGGAGCTGTATATGTACAGGGATATAGTGATAATTTTTAGACATTAGAAAGGAAATGCTTTTCTTCATGTCTTGAGCCACTTTTTTCTAACTTCAATGTAAATTACAACTTAGCCCATTTATTTGAGTTGGCGCTAGTGCCTGAGAGTGTTGAAGAACTGTATTCCACGTCTTCTGAACAATGTCTTTCAAAGAGTCCCAGTGGGCTCTGCCCTTCCCGGCCTCCATTTGACCTACGTTGTCTCCAACCTCCCACAGAACAGCCCCCACACCCGCAGAGACGCTGTCTTCGGTCTCATTGATTAGGGGTTTCTGTGTAGCGCAGTGAAAAGCCTCTCTGAAGTGCAGATAGATTACATCTATTGTCTCTCCCGTCTGAGTGTCCTGCCACTCCATGGAGAGATGGAAATTAAATTGACTTGGCACAGTCTGTCCCTCACTGAGTGAAGGAGCTGATTGTACTTCACAGCCCTGTCCTCTTTGGCGTGATTGCAAATTGATGAGTTGACAATGTATTCCCATTTCTTCCCCACTACTGACATTTTAGGCTGACCAGTTAATGATTATAATGATAACACTTTTCTTTTAATTTCAAAAATGAGCAGTATCATCCATCCTTTCCATGATTTCAAGAACTGCCTGTGATTTCCACTGGTTATCATAGATATCTGATGATTACTTGAGAGCCTGCCATGAGGGCCCCTGCCCTGGTTTCATTGCCCCAGAAGCTGCTCTGATCACCTTTCCATATTATAATTCACCACAATCCAGGAAATGCCCCTAGATTCTCTAGATTTCCTTGTCTTTGCTGAATTTATTGATATTCTTACATAAAGATGAACCATATATATGTATAGTGATGGTGGTTGGGGGAATAAAAAAGCTTTAACAAATTAAAATGAAGCTGAAATTCTTTAAGGCACTTTTCTGAGTATGTTCACATTTTAAAAGTGCACATTTTTATTTAGTGCTATACAAATTTTCAGATAACTGTTCAATTACAACATAGGCTGAGATTCAAATCACCAAATAATTATGTGCAGATTATAGGAAAAAATGCTTAGGGTATTTTATATAATCTGTGATGAGGAGTGATGATATGATTTCAGCTGTATATTAATGCTTACTAAAGTAAACAAAAGTGTTTCAACATCTTCAGCCAGGTATTATTTTTTCTTTTATTTTTATTCATGAATTTTTAATTCAGGTTATAATTGCACATATTTATGGGATACACAGTAACATTTTGATACATGTATTTAATGTGTGATGATCAAATCAAGGTAATTAGCATATCCATCGTCTCAAATATTTATCGTCTTTGTGTTGTGAACATTCAAAATCCTCTCTTCTGTCTAGCTTTTGGAAAATACACAATAAGTTATTGTTAACCATACTTAATACTTACCCTGGAGTTAGTTAACAACTATAAAATTACAGCTGGGTAGAAGGAATAAGTTCTAGTGTACTGTAGAAAGCTACTCTTGGAATTGTAATTAGGAGCCTTGGAAACTGCATTCATTCTTCCAGGTTCCTGCCATCCAGTGACTGCACCAGTAATAATTTTCTAAATGGTGCCCTTGTATCCTGCAAGGAGTGAAGCAAATTACAAAAGCACACAGCATGCAGCTGAGCTCCAGGAGGAGCCGGGACCTCCCGACACCATCCACAGAAGCACAGGTTGCTCCATCAGTCTCCAAAGCAGCGTCACAGTAGACTGTCTGACTTTCAGAATCTCTGTCCACGCTGGGTTGCAACCTGTTCATAAGAAAAGAAAGGAAGGCTGACAAGAAAAAGTGCATCTTATTCAATGCAAGAGCAAGACACTTATATCAGCTCTGAATATGTGCCAGCAATGGTCACTGGGGCCAGGCAGCCTTCACTCAGGTCACTCCTTCCGAGGCACAACACCGTCTGCACACAATGGGCTTCACCTAGGAATAGTTGCTTGTACTTCTGCAGAAAATGAATTAGGAGGCAAGAACAGGCAGGATGCTACCACAGTCAACTTTGGGAAAAACCACACAGAAAGCATAAGTGAATCAGTGATTGGCGTCACGCAATGCTGCTCCATTCCGTCAACTTATTTGGCACATATTTTTGAAACGCACTCAAAAGGATCCTTTGTGTTGCATGCATTTTGACTGTATCGTATCTCCCCTTTATCACGTCCTATCTGCTCATTTGACAGGAGTGAGTGCAGAGTCTGCCTTCCATCTGGAGAAGCAGGAGTGTGGTGGCTGGTGCAGGGTGGTCAGGGCTTCCTGGGAAGAGCCCAGAGGGGTGAAGGCACCATCCTGCTGGGCCTCCTCTAAGCACAGCCTGCGGACCCTAGAGGCTTACGAAGCCTGTTCAGTTCTGCATGGAGGAAATCGACGCTAGGAGCTGATTTGAAAGAGTGGCCTATTTATTCATGTAATAAATATTTGTTGAATGTTTTCTGTGTGCCTGGCAGTATCCTAGACATCGTTCTCTGATAAGGGTGCAGTGGTTGAGGTAGTGGGGAGTAGCAAGCAAATAGTTAAATGAACTGGGCAAAAATCAGAGTGAGAGATGTTATGAACACAAAAAAGACTAAATCAATACATAAGCAGACCCTCCCCTCTCCCCAACAAAGAGACAAACCTGGTATACAGGGCAATGCCATGGAGAATGAACAGGGTATGGTGAATAAGAGGTCATTTACAGTAGTCAAAACTGATTAACAGTAAAGGTCCTGAGGAATGGGATGGTTGAACCCTATGTTTTAGCCTGTCCTTGCATTGCTATGAAGAAATACTTGAGACTGGGTTATTTATTTATTTATTTATTTATTTATTTTTATTTTTTGGAGATGGAGTTTCACTCTTGTTGCCTAGGCTGGAATGCAATGGTGCAATCTCAGCTCACCGCAACCTCCATCTCCCGGGTACAAGTGATTCTCCTGCCTCAGCCTCCTGAGTAGCTGGGATTATAGGCATGCACCACCATGCCCGGCTAATTTTTTATATTTAGTAGAGACGGGGTTTCTCCATGTTGGTCAGGCTGGTCTTGAACTCCCGACTTCAAGTGATTTGCCCACCTCGGCCTCCCAAAGTGCTGGGATTACAGGCATGAGCCACTGCACCAAGCCTGAGACTGGGTAATTTATAAAGAAAAACAGTTTCATTGGCTCAGGCTTCTGCAGTCTGCACAGGATACATGATACTGGCATCTGCTCAGCTTCTGGGGAGGCCTCAGGAAACTTACAGTCATGGCAGAAGATGAAGCTGGAGCAGGCAGGTGATATGGCAGAGCAGGAGCAAGACAGAGGGAGTGAAGTGCCACACTTTTAAACAGCTAGATCTAGGGAGAACTTGCTCACTATTGAGAGAACAGTACCAAGGGTGTGGTGCTGAACCACTCATGAGAATCCACAACCATGAGCCAATCACCTCATACCAGGTCCAACCTCCAACATTGGGAATTGCATTTCAACATGAGATTTGGGTGGGGACACAGATCCAAACTATATCACGCTATAACTATATTTTTAAGATGATAATAAATCAGATTTGCATTTTTCAAACCTTCCCACCCAGTTTGTAGCTTATCTTTTCATATTATTAACTGTGTATTTCAAAGAGCAAAGACTTTTTATTTCTATGAAGTCTTGTTTTCTGCCTAGAGCTCTGCCTAGCAAATAGAAAATAAATGTTTATTACATGAGTGAATAAGCTGCTATTTCAAATCAACTCCTAACATTGATTTATTCCATTAACTTATTAACATTTTACCAATTTAGGGCATGATTTTGTGTTGCATCGTAGAAATCTTTGCCAAATCCAAGGTCACAAACATTTTCTCTTATGTTTTATTTTCAAAGTTTTAAAGCTCTGTTAGCATTTAGGTCTGAAACATTTTGTGATTTTTTTTAATATCATGAAAAGTATGTATTAAAGCTTAATTTTTGCACATGGATGTATAATTTTCCCACACAATTTGTTGAAAAGAATATTCTTTCTTAATTAAATTACCTTTGCATCTTTGTTTTCAGTTGACTATATAAGTAAACACATGAATATCTAGACAATTTTCTTGCAATTATTCTTTGTATCTCTGCTTTTGCCAGTGTCACAACACTTTCTTTACTCCTGTAGCTTGAACAGTGGATCTTGAAATACGGTAACGTCTTGCAAGTCTATTCTTGTTTTCAAAATTCTTATTACTATTCCAATTTCTTTTATTTTTTTCCATATACCTTTTAAATCAGCTTCTCAATAACTACCAAAAAGTCCTGCTGAGATTTCGATCACTATTGCTTTAAATCAATAAATCAATCTGGGAAGATTCCACATCTTAACAATATAGAACCTTCCAATTCATAAACACAGCATATTTCCATGTATTCAGTTGATTGTCAACATAGAGATGATGAACAGGCTTTATGAAATTATTACCTACTGTTCAGTGTTTTTGGTACAATTATAAATGGCACTGTGTTTTAATTTTAATTTTTAATTTCAATTGTTAATTGATTGTACATAGAAAAGACGTTTTTTGAATATTAGATTTGTATCCTAGAACTCGATAAATTTGTTTACTAATTCTACAAGTTTGTTTGTAGAGTCCTTGGTAAGTTCTGAGTAGTCCATTATGTTCTTTGAAAATAAAAAACTCTTTTGTTACTTCCTCTCTAATCTATTTGGCTTTAATATCTTTTCTTGCCTTATTGCACTAGCTAGGCCCTCAAGCATGATGTCGAATAGGAGTGATAGGAAGAGAGACCCAATGCTTATTTGTGATGTGTGTATGTGTTTTCAGTTTTATTCAACTCAAAATATTTTTTAATTTCCATGTGCATTCCTCTTTTGCCCATGGGTTTTTATAATTGTAAACCTAAATTTCTAAATATTTGTGGAATTTTCAGTTACTTTTCTTTTCAATGTATTTTTGTCGAGAAAATACTTTGTATAGTTACAATCACTTTAAATATATTATAGCTTGTTATGGCTTAACAAGGTAAACGTTCTATATGTCCTTGACAATAATTTGCATTTGCTGTTGAGGGTTAAGCTTTTTATAAGAGACAATTAGGTCAAGTTGGTAGATATTGTTGTTCAGGTCTACAAATCCTTGCTAGTTTTTGATCTCTATTACTTTAATTCCTGCGACAGGAGTGTTGAGGACATTAATAAAATTATAGCTTTGTCTATTCCCCTTTCAGTTTTATTAACTTTTGTTTGATGTATCTTAAAGCCCTGTTGTTATCTATACACACATACACCTTTAGGATTTTTACTAAATTTTGGAGAATTAATCCCCTTTTTCATAATGTAGTGGCTCTCCTTATCTCTGATAATATGTATTGTTTTGAAGCCTAGATCATCTGACATTCATACAGCTCCTAATAATTTCTCTTTGCCAATGTTCACATGGAATTTTGTTCTCATTCTATATCTTCATGCTTACATAAAGATACTTTGCCATGCTACCTGTGTATTTAAAATGAGTTCCTTATAGGTAGTGTATAATTAAGTCTTTCTTTTATATCAACTCTAAAATCTAAAAAAGAATTCTGTATGCCTTTTGATTAGTATTTTTAATGATTCCATTTACCATTGGTTACTGGCTTAGTTTTCATATTTTTTCATATAATAGGTTCCCCATGGTTACAGTATACATGTTTAATTTATCACAGTGTTCCTTCAAAGAGTATTTTACAGCTTGATATACAAAGACCCCAAAAGAGTATTCTGCTAATTTCTTCTTTTGTGTTAGTGTTATATATTTTAATTTACATCTGCTATAAATCTTCAGAATATTTCTATTTTGCTTTTGCAGCCAATAAACTTGCAGAGTGATTCAAATAAGAAATTTTTTTTCTATTTATCTTTGTTTTAACCATTTTGAGAGCAATTTATTTATTTTCATAGATCCAATTTTCCTGCTGCAAAAAGCTTCCTGTTTGAAAAACTTATTTTGGTATTTCTTGTATCATATGTCTGCATCTAATATAATTTATTTAGATTTTGTGTTTTTTTAGAAATATTTTTCGTCATCACTTTCAAATGGAATTTTTCTGAGTACTGAGTATTCTAGCTTTCCCTGCCCCCTAACTTCAGAGACCTCACACCGTTTTCTTCCGGCTTGGGTGGCTTCTGAAGATATTTACTGTAGTATTTAGTATTTCTTCCTCTATATGTAATGCATATTTTGCCCCCTCTGGATGTCCCCCAGATTTTTTCATTATCTTTGCTTTTCATATTTATTTATTTATTATTTATTTATTTATTTTTGAGACAGTATCTCATTCTGTTGCCCAGACTGGAGTGCAGTGGTGCGATCTTGGCTCACTGCAACCTCCACCTCCTAGGATGAAGCAATTCTCCTGCCTCAGTCTCCTGAGTAACTGGGAGTACAGGTGTGTGCCACCATGCCTGTCTAATTTTTGTACTTTTAGTAGAGATGGGGTTTCACCATGTTGGCCAGGCTGCTCTGAAACTCCTGACCTCAGATGATCTGCCCGCCTTGGCCTCCCAAAGTGCTGGGATTACAGACATGAGCCACCACATCCAGCCATATCTGGTTTTTATAGTGTGGCTAGAACATGTGTGGGCTTTGTTATCTGGGGGATTCTTGACTCTGTGTTTTGGTGTCTTTATCATTTGTGGAAAATCTTCCCTTATTCTTTCAGACCCATTCTTATGTCTCTTTTTTTGATTTTGGATTTCAGTTACTTGAGTGTTTGCTTGTCCCAAGGTAATTCATTCCATAGAGTGCTTTATTCTGAAGAGTTCCCCTTCTCTTCTTCAAATTGGATAATTTTTATTAACTGAATTTTATGTTTGCTGTTTCTTTCCTTGGCCAAGCTGTGTCTACTCGTGAGGTGATGAGAGGCATTCTTCATCTCTATTACTCTGTGTGTCTCTCTGTGTATTTCTAATAATCTCATTTGACTTTTTCTTTTAATTTTAATCTCTCCTCTGAAATTTTTAATCTGCATGCATGTTGCCAGTGTTTTTTCTAAAGCTTAAACATTCTTTCCTTGATAATTCCAACATTTGTTTCTTCTTAAGTCTGATCCTTTTGACTGCTTTGTCTCTTGTCAGGTTTTCTTCCTTGTTTTCTTATTTATCTCCTAACATTTTCTAATTTAAGGCCAGACATCATGGGTAGAACAGTAGAAATGGAGCTAAGAAGTATGTATGCAGGGGCTGGGCGTAGTGGCTCACGCCTGTAATCCTAACACTTTGAGAGGCTGAGGCGGGTGGGTCACCTGTGGTCAGGAGTTCGAGAGCAGCCTGGCCAACATGCTGAAACCCTGTCTCTACTAAAAATACAAAAATTATCTGGGTGTGGTGGCATGTACCTATAATCCCCACTACCTGGGAGACTGAGGCAGGAGAATCACTTGAACCTGGGAAGTGGAGGCTGCAGTGAGTCCAAATTGTGTGACTTCACTCCAGCCTGGGTGACAAAGCAAAACTCTGTCTCAAAAAAATAAAAATAATATTTTTTTAAAAAAAGAAGTATGTATGCCAGAAAACGGTATGCTTTTACTGCTATATTCTTTAGTATAGGATTTGAGTCAATCTAATCAGAAACTGAGCTGGTTTAGATTTTGTTACTATGGTTATCTTCAGTGTTCCAGCTACTCAAGTGTGTAGGGTTACCTTGTGCATGAAGTAGGGTCAGCGGTTCTGGAGTGTTTCTCTGAATATTCCTGCTCTGCCTGCAGTGTGGGGCCATCGCTGTGCATTGGTGCAATAAAGGGAATCTTTTCCGTCTTGTCCCTTCCCCAGCAGTGGACGGTATTGCTATTGCTTGTTATTTTGTGTTTCCCGGCATGGTGATGGAGGTCACAGGATTTTCTCTTGCTCTGGTTTTGCCTCCACTGTAATCAGGCCCTCCGTCTCTAGTATTGCAAGTGTGGGACTCATTAATTCTGCCCCTCCTCTCTGAAGAGCCTAAGCTTGCTTCTATTGTTGTGTCTTGTGTAAGGAAGTTCCTGGCCTCCCCCAGAGATAGGAGACCTCTGATGGTCTTAGTATTTGATGCTGGAGCCTAAGCTGTTTTCTGTCCATCCCTTGGGGATACAGTATTCTTTATTCTCATGCTACTTCCAGCCACAGTGTGCCTTCCTCTATGTTCTCAGGCAGCAGAGTTCACCATCTTCTCCCAATGGCTCACAGCTTTTGCTCTGCAGTCAGGAAGAATCTGAGTGGAGATTTGTGCCTACTTTTCATCAGCAACTGCACCAGGCTTCCAGGCCTGCACCATCGTTAGACTCTCTCCAGTCTCCCACCCTGTCTCTGATCCTTCCTCTGAGTACTTGGTGGGGGTTCATGGAGGAGAGTTTTGAGTAGGTGTGAATTCAGCTTGCCAACACCTGTCATCAGCAATCCATCATCATGCTCATCTGAATTCTTCTCCCTGACTTGTAAGGCACCTGAAGTCTCTTTCTCCCATCAGAGAGAAGTGAGTTGCTGGTCAGGTATCATTTCTCCATAGTATGAGGAATGCCATTCCTTGTACTGTGTGATACTTGATTGCTCTGTGCACTCAGCTTTTCTGATATGTTCCAAAAAGTTATGATTTTGTGGTTTATGTGGCTTTTTCTTGCTGTTATGGTGAAAGTAATATTCTTACTGGAATTGTAGACCTAGGTGAAAGCACAACTCTCAATTTCCTTTTGTAAACATTTTTTCTGCTTATATTCTGTATCTGTTCACTTATTATGTCCATCTTTTTTTTAAGTCTTTGAATATATTTATAATAAAGTTCTTCTCTCCATTCAGTATCTGATCTTTTAGGAGTTTGCTTCTATTAATATATTTTTTTTAATTTTGGCTTATGAGTTACATATTTTTGTTTCTTTGAATACATATTTTATTATATGCTAGAGATTGTGAATAATAAGTTTTAGCTATGATGTCAAGGTTTGCTGTGGCATGCAGTTAAATTACTAGAGGGTTACACTGATTTAGTCTAGCTCAGTTGAATCTGTTAGAGCTGTTCAATGTATCTCTTGGCCTTTAGCCTCACACACCGCTGCTAACCCAGGGCTTGGGTACCACTGTTAAGGAGCAGCCTTGTTAGACTGTGTCCCAAATGAACAAGGTTTTCCAACTCCAGTTGATTCAATTCCATGAGGCTGCTCCCCCCATGCCTCCAGTTCCTTCTGCATGTTTCTGAGCTCCCTCTTAGTGAAGGGCCATTGAGAGACACCCACCTCTGGTCCACTCACACCTACCACATGGCTTCTTCCTCTTCAGCCCCTGCCCTGCACATTTCAGCTGCCTCAGCATCCCTGGGCATGATCTCTGCCTCCACAGCTCAGGAAAACTCTTAGATCTGCATGGGGCTCATCTCCCTGTTCAGTGGTTTAAAAAATGCCACTAGTCAGAAATTCAGGGCAAAAATGATGCTCATGTTGGGCACATCCCTTTTCTTGAATATCAAAATCCTGCATTGCATGTTATCCAATACATGACAGTCATGGTCTCATAGAATGTGTCTAATTGTAGAGCAGTTTATGGAGGACAAGTAAGTCTAGTACCAGTTATCCCATCATTGCTGGAAAGTGTGCTAGGGTTTACATTATTAAAAAAATGACTGGCTGTGGTATGAAAAAGGAACTGTAGATAGTTCAGAATAGAAAGAGGAAGACCAACTAGGAGACTATTGCACTAGGGTAGAAAGAGACCTTTGTACTGGTGTGGCAGCAGGGGATAGCAAGAGAGAGGGAAAGGCTGGGATTTAAATGTGATAAGACATGTTGATGAAATGAATGCTTGGGGGAGAGATGCCTCCTAGATCCCACTTGCTTGAGTCATGGGTTCTCTGTGGCTCATTTTTCTGAGACTAGGAATGTGAAGCAAATAGCTGGTGGTAGTGAACAGAAGGGACTCGGAGCTCTGTCTCTGCTACTCAGAAATACCAAGCAGGCAGTGGATATGTTAACCCAAAACTTACCAAACAAGGACAGATTGATGCATTTGTTGTCATCAGCCTATCGATGATATTTAAAGTCTTAGAATAGAACTCATCCTAAGGCTTTGTTAGGGTGCACAGAGTGAAGGGCCGGGGCAGAATCTTGAGGCATTATGCTATTGCAGCAGAGGAGAAGGGAAAAAAGAAGAGGAGAGAAGAAAAGAGATGAGAAGATAAATAGAGTAGAAAAGAAGGGGTCAGCGAGGAAGAGGGTGCAGGAGATGAAGAGTGTTGACAAAGCGATGGGAAGGGCGGAGCTGCGTCTGCGAGGAATTTTGAGAAGTGACACAGATGAGAACAAAAACCAAGGGCTTCATTTGTCAACAGTGGCTGCAGCCTCATGCAGACTCTATGTCAGGTCCATGCAGAGGCCTTTCTGGAGTGGACTGAGAGACAAGGTATTAGGAAGGGGCTCCAATAACCACAGGAAACTCTTTCCAGAAGTGTTGCTCTGAAGGAGCCTGAAAGACGGCATGGAGGGTTTGATGGGCTGTGAGTGTCTTTAATTCTATTTCCTTCCTTGCTTCAGTTGAATGCTACAAACTAAGGCAAAAAGTCGAGGGCTTAAGCTTTTCCCAGAACCTTTACTGGCCCTGGAACAGAAGCCTTACCTGTGAGCTTAGGGAACAGGAGTTAATTTAAATAAGCCAAAATTACATTGGATATGCAGATTTCCTAAATATTAATAAAATATGAAGCAAACTATTCTAATAATATCACTCATAAGAATCTGTGATCATTCATTCCTCCTTATTAAACTTTCACATTTTAGTTTTCTTCTAAACCTGATATCTCAGCTTGTTCAGGCTCCTGTGATAAGATTCTAAATTGGGTGGCTTAGAAACAACAGAATTTTACTTCTTACAGTTCTGGACGCTCAGAGGTCCGAGACCAAGGCGCTGGCAGCTTCAGTGTCCGGTGGGGCCTCCTCCTCGTTGCAGACGATGTCTTCTCACTGGGTCCCCACAAGCTGGAAGGTGCCGAGGAACTCCCCTTGGGTTTCTTTTAGAAGAGCACTAATTTCATTGATCTAATCACCCCCCAAAGCCCCCACTCCCGATACCATCGAGAGTTAGCATTCAGCATAGGAATTTGGGGAGCACAAATGTTCCGATCATAGCACCCCCTGTTCCTTAAAGCATCCTTTCAGTTCCTCACCTGTGTCTCCTCCTTAGCTTAAAAGATTTACTCTCTTACTATTCAATCACCTTCCTCCTTCTCCTCTTTATAATGATATTGATAATAATATGAAGAAAACCGATAATAGCTTTGTTTTAGGTGCTATGTACTATGCCAGGTACTCTACAAATCTCATCTTACTTTTTCTTAAGGCAATAAAACGTACAAACAATACGTCATTTCCAGAAAGAGAAGTCAGAGAGATGAAGTAGGATAGTAAGAAACAGAAGTGGTAGTTAAGCTCAGCTCTGTCGAAGACAAATCATTTTCTCACATAGAACACTCTGGAAGGTCGGTATTTCCAGGCATTTCTCAAATATTTTGTTGAATCACTGCCATTGCATCGTTGCTTTTTACTTCTCTTTCATTTGTTTTTATAAATTCAGTGGGATATTTTCTTTCTGACTTATCAGGAAAATGTGTTCATCTTTTTATAATTCATAAATCTCTTAAACCCAAAAACATTGTGGATGGAGCAAAAGTTCTTGCTCCCTCAGGTTGGAACTTGGAGGTTGATTCTGGCACCTGCTGGCTCGTGATGTTGTACAAGCAAGTTAACCTGGGACTTCAACCTTCACATCCCGAATGTGAAGTGAACACTACGGAATTCTTGCATATCTGGGGATTGCTAAGGGAAACAGCCGATCATATGGGTGGTGTTGCACGTGGCGTGGGGTGAGTGCCCACGACGTACCGAATTGATGCGTGGATTTAGTCACTCCTCCTCGGGGCTCTCCCATGGAAAACCTTTCTCTGCTAGGGTCCCCCGAGCTCCTTCCCCACTGTGTGTTCCTCATACCTGATCTTATTCCGAGGGGCCAAGTGTGCTGCCTGCTCCGGTCAGCCCTCCCTGTGGCCACCTTTCCCTGGTGATCAGAGGCTCTGGGGCTCTGCTCCTCTAGGTGCCCTCGATGCTGGCCTCAGAGCACAGCCCTGTCCTTTCTGTGGTGTCAGCCACTGCTGAGAACCAGGTGGGCTCCAGTGAAGCCGTAAGCGATCCTGGCCTCACTCCCTCCGTCACTGCCCTACAGCCTCTTCACACCCTTGTGGCAATTATTTTTCTTCCTTTATAATAAATAAATTGGGAATAATTACATATTCTGTTTCTTCAAATATTAAAGAGAGAACATAGGTGTTGGTGAAGAACCTGGTTCATGCCCACAATATTTTCTAAGGACCCCTGCAAAGCTCCGAATGTTTGGATTTTAGAGCAATGACACAGTGACCAAAACAGGTGATATAAGATGCCTCCAAAAGGTCTGGAAAAAAGGCACGGAATCAAACACAGTAACATTTCTGCCAGGAAATATGCAGGTATGTGTGCTCAGTGTGAAAAGGCTTTCATAAATAGCTTCATGTTAGTCCAGCACCTTGCTGCTCTCAAATTATGATAAATATTTCCGTTATCAAGGACGGGTAGAGTTAGGCATTAAAGACATGGAATCGTGGTCCCATAGCAGCTCACATTTACAGATATAGATGCTAATAAAGTGAATTACTATTCGATTGGCATCTAAATTTACCTAAGAGCACAAAACACACAAAAAAATTCATAATTAAATGATTACTTCAAAGTAGCTAATGAGAAATACTCATGAACCTATCACACCCATGTACTACGTGCTTACAATCATTTAAAAGATTAAATAAATATGAATATACACTTATATGTATATAGTATATATACTAAATTTATATTATATATTGTGTATTTATATATGATATATACATATAATTTATTTTATCATATGCATACACAATAGGGGTACAAAATATATAATATATTATAAACTATATTATTTTACATATTATATATTACAATATACAATAATATATATAAAACATGTATATAATATATATGTATAATACATATATAGATTATATGTAAATATTGCATATATGATATATACATATATCATGTGTTATATCATATGCATATATTAGATATGTATATAATAAAATATATAACCTATGCATATAGTCTATAATTGTATTATATATTGTATATACAGATATCATATCATACACATATATTATATGTATATGATATAATGCAGATATATGCTATATGTATATATCATATATTTATACATGTATAAGGTGTAATAAATAATACATATAATATATGAATATATTGTATATGTATACATAATATATACTTATTTTTCCAAATATTATATATAATATATGGACATATTGCATATATTATCTAATATATCCATATGTTATATAGAATATATGAATATAGAATATGTGAATATAGAATATGTATATATTGCATATAGAATATGGAATTCTATACATATTCTATGCATAGAATATGTATAGAATATGTATATATTACATATATAATATATATTATATATGTAATATATATGTATATATTATATACATATATATTATATAATATGTATATATACACATATATAATATATACATATATATTATATGTATATATTATATATGTGTATATAATATATATATACTATATATGTATATATTGCATATAGAATATGGAATTCTATACATATTCTATGCATAGAATATGTATAGAATATGGAATTCTATACATATTCTATGCATAGAATATGTATAGAATATGGAATTCTATACATATTCTATGCATAGAATATGTATAGAATATGTATATATTACATATATAATATATATTATGTGCTATTTCTCTGATTTGAAACTGAGTATCCAATAATAAGGTCATTGAATCTGGTTAATATTATATTCTTCTGAATAATTAAATAACCGGAACTGTCTTTTTAAGCTGTTAGATCTCATGGAGTAAAATTTAATCATTTTTTAATTAAAATACTTTTATGTATGCAACCAAAAACATCCTTTTTTAACAGTTTCTCAATATATTAGTAGGAGACAACATTTGTTGGACTACAACTAGTTGAAACCACCTTCTGAGTAAAAGCGTTCTTTGCAGTGCAGAAAGAATTAGAATCAGGTCTTAGCCCCGGTTAGTCCTCTTTCGATGCTTTACCTTACACTCTGTTTTCACTATCAGTGACAGGACTGTTATGTATTTATTTACTTTTAGTCTGGTCTAGTGATTTGCTCTATAAACACAACCTCGATCCATTGCCACGTTTTTGTAAGATTTGAAGAATTCAAAGGAGAAAGGAAGAGAACTGTTCTCTTGTAAATAAAATTAAGCAGACACAGATTCTCTTCTGTAATGAAACTGCATGCCAAGTCAATCTCATGCCACATTTTCAATTAAAAAGCAATATTTCCCTAAATCTGTTTAATCTTCAATTAATCATTGAGAGAGACTTGCAGAGGTTCAACCACTCGCTCACTTACTATCTACAAGATGCCTGGTTTACATGATCCTGGGGATGACATCTCACGGATTATTAATTAATTTAAAACTTTTTGAAATTAGAAGAAATTTTTCATCATCTTCACCCATGTGGAAACTAAACTGAATACTCAGAATCTCAAAAAATATCATTGTTGCCTAACACATAGGCACACACAGCAGCCAATGAGTGCTGACCCCCGTGCCTTTGTAGAGTGAAACATATTGTGTTCTTCTGAAAATCTCTCCAGATGCTTTAGAAAGCAATCTAAACAGTAGTTTGGGAGAATACAATTCCCCGATCATTTTAAACTTCTGAAATTCTACATAATTACTAAACAATCTCATTGTGCTTGAAAATACAGTGATCTCCTGTGAAAATATTGATTTTCAACTTTTGTGACATATTTGTCAGGTTCATGAAAAAGTGAAGTACCAAGGGCTGCCTTCAGGAGAATATATTTCATTTTATCCTTTTAAAAATGTATTTGATATTATTTTGTTCACAAAGTGTTCCCTCTTACTCTCTCTTAATTATTTCCTTACTATTTAATTGCAACAGTCTTGTTTCAGTTGAGTTGCTGGTTGGCCTCTGTCTCCACAGTAATGACAACAGAGCCCCACATTACTTCCTCTTTTGGTAAGGCTTAAAGGAAGCTCATTAACACTTAGGAAAATGAAATGATGATCTTTGTAAGTAGTAAATGAACTATTTTTATACACTGGTTCCTCTGTTCTATCTGTACAGTTATGAATCTGTATCATACAAGGGCATTTTTTTTATAAGTCAACTTTCCATGTTCCCCTTTTGCCAAACTCTTTTTCAAGTGTCTGCTAAAGTCAAGGTCTATGATAAAACAACATCCACATAGTCTCAGTTTAGTGTGGGGAAAAGGATCATGGACTCTGAGATTGATTTTTACTTCCTCAGAGGCCAAGGCAATGAAGGATGTTTCCCAAGAGGTATGCCCAGACCTCAAAGGGCAGGGAGACACCTGCCCTATGGATGATAATCTTCATCCTTTAATTCCCAGAGCTCTAGGCCAGAAGTCTTTCCTGAATTCAGACAAGTGTAGCAACTGTTTCACAGGCTTTTCAAACTCATGACTTTTAAAACCAAAAATAGCATCCTATGCTAAATCTGAGGCTTATAAAGTGAAATACTGCCATACAGCAATTAGTACTAAATGTCACATAGGTAAATGGAAGCTAAAGTGAAAATAATGATAATAAGTGGCAGGAATCCCATCATCATCATCATCATCTTCATCATTATTATAAATCACAATAGTCGTGAATAATCACATCAACACCTGGGCGTTGATGACGTGCCAGAACACCTTGATGGTGGAAGAAATAGAGTGATGATAGAGAGAGAAATCTTCAGAAGAAAGTTCTACTTTCCAAAGGTTCTACTTACCAGACCCTTTTCCCAGAGCTGCAGAAGAAGGTCATTCTTCCCACCCAGCCCCCTCTGGCCATCTTATCAACCAGGAGGTGAGCCACACCACCAGAGACGCATTTATGAAGGCCACATCTCAGAGACATAGCCGCAACAAAACACCAAGATTTAATAAAAGGAATATAAAATCCTCTACACCAAGTCACACCTTAACATCACACTAACAGGATTTCAATGTAATAATGTGACTTACAGCTGAAAGATCTAAGAAAAACAGACGTCTCTGTGGAGAAGCAAGTAGGGAAGCCCAAGGCAAAGAAGAGAGACAAAGTCAAGGGCACAGGGAGAATTCCAAGCCTCTGCCACCTGCAGCCAACAATAAATGCAGCTTAACTCTTAACAGGCATTTTTGCACTAACAGCCAATTCCTGTTTCATGATACAACATGTTTGCCTTTGCACAACCAAAAATTAAAAAAACAAGTCAGGCATGCCACAAAGCAAGAAAAAAAATATTCCAAAGAGACAAAACAATGATCAGAACCAGACTCAGATATGACACAGTTTTTTGAACTATGAATGAATTTAAAATAAATATGATTAATGTTCTAAATAGTGAAATGAAAAAAGTAGACGACATGCAAGGACCAAAAGCTAATGTAAACAGAGAAGTGGAAACAAAAAGAAAGAATCAAGGAACTGTAGAAATAGAAAACTCTGTAACAGAAACAACAAATGCCTTAAACTGATTCATTAGTAGATTAAATACAATGAAGGCAAGAATCAGCGAAGTTGATTATAGGTCAAATGAAACTTCCCAAGCTGAAATGCAGTGAGCAAAAGGAAAAAAAACAACTAAAGAAAAAGAAGGAAATGTCCCAAAAATGTAAAACAATTTTAAAATACTTAATGTACACATAATTGATTTATCAGAAAGAGAGAAGACAGCAAAAGACATGTTTGAATACTGATGGCAGATAACTTCTCAAATTAATGGCAGACACAAACCACTTATCCAAGAAGCTCAGAGAAAACTAAGACAAAAAAAAAATAAAGCAGGAAAAAGATTTTACCTCATCATATCATATTTGAACTGAAAAAAAAAAAAAGAGAGAAAATCTTTAACAAGTATCAGGGGACAGGCAGGGCACGGTGCTTCATGCCTGCAATCCTAGCACTTTGGGAGGCCGAGGCGGATGGATCACCGGAAGTGAGGCATTTAAGACCAGCCTGGCCAACATGGCGAAACCCCGTCTCTACTAAAAATACAAAAAAAGTAGCGGGGCATGGTGACAGGCGCCTACAATCCCAGCTACTTGGGAAGCTGAGTCAGGACAATGACTTGAACCTGGGAGGCGGAGGTTGCAGTGAACCACTGCACTCCAGCCTGGGTGACAGAGCAAGACTCTGTCTCAAAAAAAAAAACAAAAAAACAAAAAAAAACAGAGGACAAAAACCACTTATCCATAGAGGAATAAGAGTCAGAATTACAACTAAACAGTAGCCAAACGGTCTGGACCCAAAGCTCACGAAAAGAAAATATAAGAGTGGGAAGTAACTATATGGAAAGGTGTTTCACATCATTTTCATTAGGGAATTTGAAATCAAAACAAGATACTACTACACACCTATTTGGACAGCTAAAATCTCAAGCTGGAAAATGCCAATTGCTTGTGAGGATGACAAGCCACAGGAAATGACCAATAATTGCAGGCAGGATTAAAATGGTCACAGCCATTATAGAAGGCAGTCTGGTAGTTTCTTACAAACCAAGACAATTGTACCACGGAGGTGTTTATCCAACTGATTTGAGAATGTAGGTCCACACAAACGCAATATCTAAAGGTCTAAACCAGCTTTAATAAAGGTCTCCCCAAACCAAATGTTATTGAATGGGTGAATATATAAACAAACAATGGTATATCCATGCAATTAAATATTATTCGGCAACAAAATAAGAAACAAAGTTTTAGGAATTTCTCCTGTTAATTGTTTTCTAGCTTTATATTATTGTGGTCAGAAAAGATATTCAATATTCTTTCAATGTTCTTAAATTTGTTAAGACTTATTTTATGGCCTAATATATGATCTATCCTGGAGAATATGCTATGTGCAGTTGAGAAGAATGTGTATTATGCAGCCATTGGATGGAATATTCTGTAAATATCCGTTAGATTAATTTGGTCTAGAATGCAGTTTGAATCCAGTATTTCTTTGTGCATTTTCTGTTTAGATGATCTGTTGATTGCTATGAGTAAGGTGTTGAGCCCCTTACTATGATTGTATTGCAGTCTTCCCTTTTAGATCTATTAATATTTATTAATATTAATATCTATTGATATTAGCTTTATGAATTTAGGTGCTTTATTATTGGCTGCAAATATATATATTCTGTTGCTGCATTGACACCTTTATCCTTATGTGATGACTTTCTTTGTCTCCTTTTAGAGCTTTTAATTTAAAGTTTACTTTTTCTGCGATAAGAATAGCTACTCCTGCTCTCTGTGCGTTTCCATTTTTGTTGAGTATCTTCTTCCTTTCCTTCACTTTCATTCTACCTGTATCCTTCCTGGTGAAGTGAGTCTCTTGTAGTCAGCATAGGGTTGAGTCTTCTTTATTTCTGAGATAGGAATGTGTCACATTTTCTCAATTTATTAAACATTTCTCAAAACTTAAGAAAAAAGAAACAATAAAGCAAAAGATCGAAGAGGAGGACGTGTTAAATGGAAAAAAAAAAGATTTGGAGAAGTAGTTTTAAAAAGTTTTGTAGAAAAAAACAAATATTTTAAATGACATTTTGCACAAGCAGTAAGACAGACCCAAGGGAGTCCAGAAGGTTTCTATGGCCAAAGCTATTGTTTATTTTTCTGTGTTTCAAGAGCATATTAAACAAACGTTGTGAAGATATTAATATAGCATACTTATACAGTCTAATTTTTTCTTCCATTTTATTTTCCACACAAAAATGTACAATTACTATTTGTGCTAGCATGGTATTAAGCACTGGAAATAGTGATGACTAATAGATGTAGCCCACCCTCACAGGGTATATAGTTGTATATACATTTATATAACCACTATGTTGTCCCAATTATATTGCTTATTATATTTTTTATGTCTTTTAAGGAAACACTAAATACAGGCAGCTCTCTTTCTGAGTGCTTGTTAAGATGGGATTTGTCTGCTCTGTTAGAGACATGTGCAGTCATATGACTTTTCTCATCTGGGAAAATATGGAAGAGTTGGAAAATTGAGGAGCAGTGTACAGTTGGGTGTCTAGTAGGTGCCTGTGAGGGACTTGTAGAGTAAGTAAAAATAAACCTTTGGGCTTCCATGCAGTGAGACTTTAGTGTACTTATTGCAACCCATCCAAAGTTATCGTGGTGGATACAGAGTTTACGTTAGGCTTATGGTTGCATAGAGGCATGACATATTTGTAAATATCTTGTATTACCCCATTACTCTACAAATGAAAACAAAAAACTGAGTCACAAAAAATGTAAGTAATTTTCACTAATTTGAAATTTTTTTGACACTTAGGATTGGAATTTTACTCTTCTGACTGTCATCCTGGCTTGCTTACTTCTTGGTGATGCTTCCCTTTTCTACTCTTATATTGGCAGGAAGTTATAACAAGTGACACAGCCAGGCTGTTCTTCTAATGTCCCATCTCCTTCCGCATATTTCCCAGCTTTACTGGATTAGACGAGGCCATTTGACTAGTTTTATCCAGTGGATGGTAGACATAGCACTACGTGTTCTTCCCAACTGTCTTTCCATGTTTTGATGACCGATTTGCAGCCAAAGAAAGTGGAGTGTCTGTTAGCCTGGGTCCCTCAAAGACTTGTGGAGCAGCCTGTCTGGTGGACACACATGGGCCGTGTCTGAGTGAGGTGCACGCCTCCACTGTGTGCAGCCATGATGGCCAGGCATTCATTTGTCACTGCAGCTTAACCTAGTCTTACCTGACACATCCATTGTGTACGGGTAGGTGTCTGTGAGTCTGTGTGTATCTGTGTGGCCGTGCATGTGTGCCTGTGTGTGTTGGGGGTGGGGGTGCAGACAAACATCTCTAGGTTGCAGGGTTGAAGGTTCAAAGTTGAAGGGTTACACCAAGAATCAACCTCTCTGCAACCCACTCGACAGACAGAGATTGTATCCATTGGAATGGTTCATTGGAATGGTTTTCACAGCTTTTTGGCCACTTGTTACTATGGTTTCTTAAGTTAAAAAATTTTAATAAAAGATATGTTTAAAAGCTCTTTATAATAGTTAATTATAGGGCAGAGTGCGGTGTCTCGTGCCTGTAATCCCAACACTTTGGGAGGCCGAGGTGGGCAGATCGTTTTGAGCTAAGGAGTAGGAAACCAGTCTGGGCAACATGGCGAGACATCTGTCTCTACAAAAAATATAAATAAATAAATAAATTAGCCGGGTATGGTGGCTCTTGCCTGTGCTACCAGCCACACAGAAGGCTAAGGTGGGAGGATGACCTAAGACCCGGAGGCAGAGGTTACAGTGAACCAAGACAGTGCCACTGGACTCCAGCCTGGGTGACAGAGCAAGACCCTGTCTCAAAAAAAAAAAAAAAAGAGTTATTGGAACAAACATAGTCTTTATTACAGCAAATATCTGATTATTTAGCGAAATAAACAGAGTTTTTAAAATGTAATTTATTTTTTTTAATTCTCTTTCTCTATAACTAGCAAAATGTTGTAGGTGAGAGCAGGTGAGCCAGGGCTCAGGTCCCAGTTTTTCAACACTTTGCAAGTTACAGGATACACATATATTGATAGTTCACAGTCCCAGGAAGGGTGTACAAATACCACGCGTGGTCACGGAGAGTCAGAGGAACCAGGGGAGCATTGTAGGCCAATGTCATGGAGGCGTTCACAGAAAAAGTAGGTGTTAAAATTTCTCATAGCTCCACCTGGCTGTGATATGATTTGTCTCTCAATGACCAACTTAGTTAAAACAAACAAACAAACAAACAAACAAAAAACTCAGAGTTTCAGCACAAAAAGTGAAAAGAAAACTCAACAGAGTGTTTCTGTAGACTCTATGGATCTCTACAGAGTTAAAATCCATATTTAGGTTTCTCCTAAATCTAGGATGGGGCCACAATTCAATACCCCTTAGCGATGATTGTCATTGTTGAAGTGACTTTGAGCTGCAATCTTTGTAGGAAGTTTATAAAGTCAATAGACATTCCATTGAACTTTATGCTCTTCAGATTATCCCAATACATTGCAGTAGACTAACTATGGAGACCTATTTTCTAGTCTCCACTGAGCAACCGCTGACAGATAGTTAGAATGCTTTATAAGCTTCAGCAGACTTTTCAGTGAAAAAACCATTTTTTTTTTGCTTTCTGTTTGCTTTGAGACCAACTTAGCATATTTCATTTCCAAATGTTTCACTTACGTTTTTACTGACATTTATAATTTACAAATGATTGTTTCCATTCAAAAGTAGTAGAAGTTAGATAATAATGTTAACACGTTGTAGTGTCTCTGCAATTCATTCTAGTTTCACAAATCAGTATTTGTCTTCTGCTGTATTTGCAGATATATATTTTGTCATAAATGCTAATTGGAAATGTCAGGATTTTTCAATCTAATTAGGATAATTGGCTAGACAAGAGGATCAGAAGTATTTATTTTTAATATAAATTCATTTTTATGATTGCCAAACAGGCTACTGTTGATTACGTTTCCTAGGTTACCATGAGCACGGTGGTTGTCAGGCCTTTGAATCTCTTGACATAGGAAAGCATCTGTGAAAACAAAACTCTAAGAAAAATGTCAGGCACTTGTCAAAGAATTTTCTTTTTCTTTTTTGTATCATTGGCTCAAAAAATTTTTTGTAAACTTGGACTTAAGATTTTCACACTGCCATTGTAAATTCAGTCATGCTTGAGTCAATTCCTGTTCAAACTCTTGTCTGATAGTTCTTAAATTTGACTGTCAGAAAGACAAAGTCAGCGCCCACTGACCTCCAATGAGCAGGCAGCAGTAGAAAGGATGGACATCACATGTGTGTTTTATTTGGGGGAGATGCAAAATAAATCAGGTGGATAGTATTAAAGATAAGCAATCTTTGGAGAATTATGTTGCAAAATTGCCAATAATGTAACAAAGTCACTAGGAAATATTTCTGCAAAAATAATGCATTCTCACATTCAAAGCTAAACTGGCGGTGGCTGATGTGACTGTTTGCTCCATCCCTGTGACAAGATTCTGCACCCACCACCATCGTTGGATGTGCAGCTGCCCCTGCTAGGTGGAGGGAGTCTGCCTCTTCCATCGTCAGCCTGGTGAGTGACTGATTTGAGTCATTGTGACAGTCGTCTCATCGGAGCAGGAGCTCTAAGTAGAGATGTCTGCTTTGGCTTGACCTTTTGCCTTTGCCCTTTGCCATGAGAACAGTGTGTTCTGAAAAAAGGGTGCTCCCCACGCGCTGTAGGATGAGACAGCCCCCAGGGCAGAATGGCCACCTGGAGCAAAGCTGCAGGGTCACTGACCGATAGCCATGGGTGATGTGAGTCAATCGTGTCTGTCACCTATGGTAAGCCACGAAGATTTGGGGATGGTTTCTGACCTTGGCGAAGCTGACTGATCTTGTCCAAAAGCCTTCAGAAATGCCTGCTTCTCTTTTCTGTGGTCCCACCTGCAGGTACAGAGCCCATCATGACTTCTTCCAGAGGGCTTGCTTTCTGATGATGTTAGAAGATCCTCCACTTTGAATCCTTCCCATGATCAAACCTCAGCTCAAGTCCCATGCTCCCAGGCAAAGTTCTCTGCCCGTTTGTAATTTAAAAGAAAAAGAACTTGATTAAGATTCCAGGGCCAGGGTTGGAGTCTAATTCTCCATTCTACCTTGGGACAGTTTCACCAGCGTTTGGGATCTTTGTCCCCTAATTGTGTGAAGTTAAACAGGATCCTCTGTTTGCTTCTCCATGTGAATTTTCCCAGCTCTTATTAGTTTTCCTTCTTCCAACTCTTACTTAGTTGTTCTCACCTTTAATACCATAATTAGAAAAGTGTAATCCTAAATGACAGAATTCCATTTCTATTATTTCGATTGTATTAGGCTGTTTTTCAAGGAAAGATGTAAATTCCTTAGCCATGATGACTTTATTATTTGTCCTTTTCATTGTCCTTTTTATTATTTGTCCTTTTCAAGTACAGAGGATCCATTTGATGTCTGAATTAATCAATGGATGAGAAGTTTGAGGTAAATAAAGTGCAAATAGTAAATGAAGACATTAGCTGAGGCAGACTTCTCTGATTATTTTGTTGACCACTTCCTGGTACCTTGCTGAGAAGAGAACCATCAGCAACTTGTTCTCAAAAGCCGTAAGATTTAACTGAAGGCAAAGAGGGCAGGGGAGGGAAGGCTCGCCAGGGGCCTATAGCACCTTCAAGGAGCAAAAACCCCCTGACTTTATAAAAGAAAGGAAGAGAAAGCAAAGCAGAGTAACTTTGGGTTGGAAGGTTGGGATGGAACTGGCTTCACTACTTTGCTAAAGACCTGCCACAGGTTTGTAACTGCAATATATTTGGGAATATATGTCGCTGTTTCCATTAAGCTGTCCTTGGCACAGTTCGACAACGGGTCCACGTATTCAGATTAGCAATCATTAAATAACTTGTCTTATCAGGAAACAAAGCTCACTTCTCCAAGCTTGGCTTTTGTTTGCAGACAGCTATATACCAGTTGAGGTTGAGCTCGTATCCATTGCCATTTTCCACTAATAGCTCATCATTTAAGGAAAGCTGAATGTTGTAGATTTGGGTGATTACCACGGTTTGCATTGTTTCCATCATTGTACTTGCAATTTTATTTTGTGTGTGTGTGTGTGTTTTGCTTCTTACCATAGTTTTTGCTTTTTTTTAAATTATACTTTAAGTTTTAGGGTACATGTGCACATTGTGCAGGTTAGTTACATATGTATACATGTGCCATGCTGGTGCACTGCACCCACTAACTCGTCATCTAGCATTAGGTATATCTCCCAATGCTATCCCTCCCCCCTCCCCCCACCCCACAACAGTCCCCAGAGTGTGATATTCCCCTTCCTGTGTCCATGTGATCTCATTGTTCAATTCCCACCTATGAGTGAGAATATGCGGTGTTTGGTTTTTTGTTCTTGTGATAGTTTACCGAGAATGATGCTTTCCAATTTCATCCATGTCCCTACAAAGGACAGGAACTCATCATTTTTTATGGCTGCATAGTATTCCATGGTGTATATGTGCCACATTTTCTTAATCCAGTCTATCATTGTTGGACATTTGGGTTGGTTCCAAGTCTTTGCTATTGTGAATAATGCCGCAATAAACATACTTGTGCATGTGTCTTTATAGCAGCATGATTTAGAGTTCTTTGGGTATATACCCAGTAATGGGATGGCTGGGTCAAATGGTATTTCTAGTTCTAGATCCCTGAGGAATCGCCACACTGACTTCCACAATGGTTGAACTAGTTTACGGTCCCACCAACAGTGGAAAAGTGTTCCTATTTCTCCACATCCTCTCCAGCACCTGTTGTTTCCTGACTTTTTAATGATTGCCATTCTAACTGGTGTGAGATTGTATCTCATTGTGGTTTTGATTTGCATTTCTCTGATGGCCAGTGATGATGAGCATTTTTTCATGTGTTTTTTGGCTGCATGGATGTCTTCTTTTGAGAAGTGTCTGTTCATGTCCTTCGCCCACTTTTTGATGGGGGTGTTTGTTTGTTTCTTGTAAATCTGTTTGAGTTCTTTGTAGATTCTGGATATTAGCCCTTTGTCAGATGAGTAGGTTGCGAAAATTTTCTCCCATTTTGTAGGTTGCCTGTTCACTCTGATGGTAGTTTCTTTTGCTGTGCAGAAGCTCTTTAGTTTAATTAGATCCCATTTGTCAGCAATTTTTTTTATATATAGCACAACGTTTGGCAATGGACAGTATGGAGTAACTCCAGGAAATAGCATCTTTCCCCTGAAAAGCGAATAGTCTGAAATCACAAGGACTAGACAATAATGAGCCCAAAGAGGCCTGTGGGTGGACGTTATTTGTGCTCTACTATTATACAAAGGGGCATAAAAAGAAATTTGGAAAAACAGGTGTACAAATGTCCCACCAACATTTGTTTCCATAGAGGACAGGTGGAAAGAATATATTGACGTTGGAGAGAGGAAGTCCAGGGGCCTCTGGAAGTGCCTGATAATGCAGATGCCTTGAAATATCACTTGTAACTAGATGACATCGAATGCACTTAGGAATGAACACAAAAGGGCCCTCTGGGATGGTAGGGCAGGGCCTGGAGAAGGCACCTGCTGGCCCCTCAGTGCTAAGTGGGAAGCACAGAGAGAGGAGGAGGTGAGGTCCCTGGGAGATCCACATCCACGATCCATAAACTGTTCAGAGGCAATCTCAGGCAATGACATGGAACTGTTTGTCCTTCCAGATAGAAAGAAGCTACTGGATTCACGGTTTGTGACTGCAGATGAGAAAAATCCTGATTTCAACTTCCTGAAATCCATGTTACTGAGATTTATCTCAAATACTTCAGTTTCGCCATTGGAGGCAAAAGGTTAAAGTTGAGAGGCCACTTGAAGTGGTGTGATGGACTACTTTTAATGGGTGGAGTAGATGAAAACGCAGGAGGCCCCAGTCCTGCACTTGGTGGATAAACAGAACACCCTAGTAAAGCCAGGCAGGTTATCATTGTGAGTTCTGGGAGACGCTTTACCTGCGGCCCGAAGGGCACCAGTGGAATCTTTATCCATAGGTACTTAAGTCACATGCTGCTTTAAAATGTCGCAATTTCTATAACGTTACTTCTTTACAAGAAATTCAAATAAAAGGGCATGCTACACAAAAGATATGTTGGTCAGGTTATCCCTCTATCTGAAATTTCTGCATTGTTAGAAAAGTCAATTATGAAACTAGAGCAAGCCGTAACTATTTAATATCCACAAGGCCATGTGAGTGTTTGGGTCCCTCTCGAACAAAGGTTGTAAATAAACAGTGTGTTAGGAAAGGAAAGACTTGGTAAGGGTGAAAGAAGAAACAATTGCTTTTAGGAAACAAGTAGAAAACCTTAAAAAAGGTGATCTTGGTGATAGAAAGAGCGAGTTTTTGTCTGCCCAGAAATCTACACACGGGACAAATTCCTAATAAAACAGGCCTCTGGAAGTCATGGTGTGAAATGTCATTTCTATATTATGTGTCACCATAAGTCACTTGGGGGTAGGTGGGCAATTGGCGAATGTGCTCAGGAGAAAAGATCGTTGATTGAGTGTTGTATGTAGGTATAGAAATTAGCGTTTTATTCTTCTTCTAAAGAAAGAGGGAGGCATTTTTGACAGAAAATTTAACAGGTAAAATGCATTTAAAGAGAAATGAATGTTCCTCTTTCTTTAAAATAAATAGACTATTTTTTCTGAGGTTTTGAGACAATGCAAATGAATAGGTAAGAAGTACCCATACCAATTACTGTTTCACACTAATTATATTTGCATTAAAAATGTTGGTTACCTTTAAAAATAAAGAAACAAGTCATCCTGGAAATAATACATAGTTAGCAGTGCTCTGGGCAGAAATGTTGGCACATCCAAGCATGAGAATACAATCTGTCTTTCTTGCGTTTCTGCAGAGCAACAGAACGGCCTCTGACAGTGTTAAAAGACCCTTGCTAGAGAAGGTTTCTCCACCCTCGTCTTTAAACAGTTTCTTGGCAGGTTTGAGTTTCTGGCTGAGCGGTTCTGCTACTGTGGTTCCCAGTCAGTATTTGTTATCGAGTTCCGCTGTCTCACACATCAGAACCAGGATATTTTATGAGTCTCATATTTGTCACTTTATGTTTTAGAAGTTCAGAAATGTTAGCAGGTCAATAAATCTTTTCTAAAAGGAAAGGAATATTAGATTTTTTTCTGTCTCACCTACTGGTAAGAGAAACTACTTCGAAGCTTTTTTTTTTTTTAAAGAAAAGAAGTTGAAAATCATTTTCTTATGCCATTACCTGAAATACCATCCAGAGTTACATGATTACATAGTGTCTAGAAAAATATAGTGCATATGTGAATAATGTGAGGATATCTGGGCTTGAGAAGTATCGGCTTTGAATTTCCTCAAAATTCCTGGCATTGTGCAGAGCGTAGCGCTTAAGGCACACTCCTGTATTTCATTTGAGCAGCATTCAAAGTCTCTGCCTTTCGTAGCTGCTTGCATTGCTGAGAAATAAAATCCCAATCCACGTTTACCGCATCCATCAATCCATCGAGTAAAACAAATACCACGGCCTTTGTAACAACTTAAAGCACAGACATTTATGAACACTGGGTCATTTCCTGTTTTCTGCACCCTCTCATCAGTGCCCCGGCCCCCAGGGTCTCGGCTATAATGTGTACTTTGTCCAGTCCCTGGAACCAGTGCCATAGAGGAGACACCCATCATATTTTAGCTTTCTCAAGAAGAAAAATGCCAAAACTGGAACAAAAAGGATACAGTTTAAACTATTTAGAATAAAAGATATTTTAGAGCTTTAAAATCCCATAGTCTTGGAACTGTATTTAGTGTATTAAAAGTAGTAAACATTGAAGAGTTACTGCCAACCACGGTAATCAATACAGTGTGACATTAGTGAAAGAAAGAACAAATGGATCAAGGGAACAGAACACAGAGCTCAGAAACAGACCCACCCAGATGCAGTCAACCCATCTTTGACAAAGGGGCAAAGGCAACTCAGTAGAGAAAAGATCATTTTTCAACAAATGGTGCTGGAACAACCAGACATCCACAGGCAAAGAAAGTGTGTGTGGGGGGCAGGATCTAGACACAGACCTTACACCCATCACAAAACTTTACTCAAAATGGATCCTAGACATAACCACAAAAGGCAAACTCTAAACTGGAAGATATCAGAGGGGAAAATCTTGGCCACCTTGGGCACAACCATGATGTTTTAGATAAAACACCAAAGGCACAGTCCGTGAAAGGACTGATTAGCTGAACTTCAAACAAATTAACAACTTCTGCTCTGTGAAAAACACTGCCAAGACAAGCCACTCACTGGGAGGATATATTTTCAAAATACACATCTGATAAAGGACTGTTATCCAAAATATATACAAAGAAGTCCTAAAACTCAACAATAAGAAAACAAACAACCGGATTAAAAAATGTGCCAAGGACCTGAACAGACACCTCATCAAAGAACATCTACAGCTGGCAAACACGCATAGGAGAAGATGCTCCACGTCATAGGTCCTCAGGGAAATGGAAGTTAAAACAATAAGACTCGACTGCACACTCGGTGGAATGGCCGAAACCCACTGACAACACCAACATGCTGGAGAGGATGTAGAGCAACAGGGACTCTCATCTTTTACTGGTGGAATTGCAAAATGGTACAGCCACTGTGGAGACAGCTTGCAATTTCCTACCCAATTAAACATATGCTTACCATACTATCCAGTAATCACACTCCTTGGTATTTATCAGCGTTAAAATATGTCCAGATAAAAACCTATCCACAGATGTTTATAGCAGCCTTACTCATAACTTCCAAAACTTGGGAGCAACCAAGATATCCTTCAGTGACATGGATAAATAAATGGCGGTACATCCAGACGATGGAATATTATACACTGCTGAAAAAAGGAAGTGAACTATCATCATGCAAAAACATGGAGTAACATTCAATGCATATTGCCAGGTTAAAGAAGCCAATCTGAAAAGGCTATATACTGTGTCATTCAACTCAGCAACATTTTGGAAATGGCAAAACTATGAAGGTAGTAAAAAGACCAGTGGTCACCCTGGGTTAGGGGAAGCCAGGGATGAGCAAGCTGAGCACAGCAGATTTGGGGGATCTGGGGGCTGGTGAAACTACTCTATGATGCTGCAATGGTGACTCCATGTCATTATACATCTGTTCAAACCCACAAAGTGTACAATACCCAGAGCGAGCCCTCAGTTGCACTGTGGACTCTATGTAACAGTGATATGTCCATGTAGGTTCATCCATTGTAACAAATGCACCCTCCAGGGGAGGTGCTGATGGCGGGAGCATGTCCATGTGTGGGAGCTGGGAAATATATGAGAACTTCCTGTACCTTTTTCTCAATTTTGCTGGGAATTGAAAACTGTTCTAAAAGTTAAACTTTTTTAAAGAAAAGGTAATATACATAGCTATGATTGCACCACTGAACTCCAGCTTGGGCAGCAGAGCAAGACACCATCCCTAAACAAACAGAAAAACAAGTAGAAAACATAAAGTTCATTATTTTATCCCTTTTCAGTTCTTACTTTCTTCATCTAGTCTTTACTGGATAGGAGACCTCTAGGCAGGCTGGAGCAGAGTTTCTCCGGAACAGGTGCTAACAACACCTGCCCCTGAGCACCAGTGTTCTCACTACCCAGGGAGGTTGCCTAGAGGGTGAATCCGATTTTAGAACTGCATGGCACCTGATTAGTAATGGAACAAAAACTGGAGAAATGCCTTGAGCTACCAGATCGTACCCTTAAAGCACCATGACTTCCAGGCTGTAAATCACTGGCTGAACTGCTTTAGGCCTCTCCTGGGAAAAACTGTCAGGAACGCTGGCCTCTCTTCAATTTCTCCAAAGCATGTTTGCCTGAGGTGAGATGCAGACAGAAGCTACATGTGGGTGCAGGTTGTTGGGAATCACACTTGCAAATCCTCTTTCCATTAGCTAGAACGCTACCATGACGTGCTACAGGAATGACCACCTAGGATACAGTACGTGTTGGCATATTCCCCAAACAGCAGGAGGATAAATTTTCCCAACTTCATAACTGTTTTTTTAGATGCCTTTGAGGGGAGAATGATGAGTGAAGACTTAGGTGTGTGGGCGCAGACTCCTCACAATTGAGGATAAAAATAATTTTTTTAACCTGAGAAATTGTGACTATGATGAAAGTCAGAGTTTGTAAATCTATTTGAAAAGAAAAATAAAGGATTAAAAGATGGATAGAGATGATAGATGATTTAGGCATTTATTGTCATTCTTTTACATTTAATATATTTTATTTTATTATTTTGGGTACTTCCCACAATAGCTATGCTTTTAATAATCAGGGAAAATAATAATTTTATATACATATATATACACACACTTTTTTTACATATAAAATGTTATTCTATAATGTTCTTTTATAAAATCTTTAAATATAAAATGCTCTTTTATTGATATAAAATGTGCATATACATTCATTGTATAAATAACATATAGTTATAGACATATAGGAATAATTATGTTAATGGAAAAACATTTATATATAAACATTGAAACTGTGAATTTAGAGTAAGCCTCTAATGCTACAACAGCATATCATTTCTCAATGAATATAATCTTCCTAAGATGTACAGAATTCCAAGATAATTTAGATTATTTAAATTTTAATGTTATATTAATACAGTCAGCATATTCTTTTTTAAAGGATCCAGTATGTGTGAGTTTCTTTAGGTTTTGCATTAAGTTTTTTGCTGGGAATACTTTTGAAAGCGTTTCTGACATCATACATGTTTTATAATTTTGTGACTCTGGGTATAAAATGGTAAACTGGGATTATAAACCTAGGTATGTTAATTACATGCCCGCATTTATTATTGGAATCTGACTTCTATATTACTACAAGATAAACCCTTATAACTTAGAGATATTTACTGGAAATGTCATAATTGGATGAAATCAAAATGACTTTATTCTACCTGTAGTATTCAGTAGAAAAAAGGAATATTAGGTCAAATAATACATGACCATTGGAACTTAAGATTTATAAAAAAATAATAGACCCAAAAGTCAGGAATGACACAGGGCAGGCCTGCTTTGTGAGTGAAGCCGGAAAACCCCCCACACCAGTGTGGGCTGCTCTGGAAGAGCCTTGCGGGACACCTCCCAGGGATCCATTTCACACAGCGACATAGAGAGAGTTCTGTAAGGAGAGGGAGATGCCAGCATAATTCACCAGGAAATAATTGACCCAACATAAAATCGTAATCCATACCATTTTCATTCCAAATAATTACCTCTTTATTTTTCAATGCTGTGTGGGAGAAACGGCTGGCTGGCCACCAGAATTCTATCATTCTTTTCCATCCAGAGAATTCTTGCTGAGCTGAGGTTGCCCCTGGGGGGTGGCATGGCCCCCGCCACTCCTGGCTAAGAGCCTGAGCAGTGCTCCTGGAGGAGCAAAGGGATGAGAACCTTCTCTAGGTCTGGCTTATTGGATTCCTCAGTGCTCTCTCTTCCTCCCCTGCCGGCTGAATGTGGTTGACCAGATGAGCCTCAGCCCTGCAGTAAGATCACAGAACTTCCCTCAGCAGGGGCTTCCCGATGGCTCCATGGAGCACACACCCCTTGCCCAAAGCCATCAGTAGGACTTTACTAACCGATATTAACAACTTTATATTTCAGGGTTTCTTTATGACAGCAGGTCAATTACATTAATTCATATGAAACTGGTCCTGGAAGTAGGGTGCTACTGTAAGACAACCTAACATATGTCATGTTGGTTAGTCCTGGGGCCCTGCACTTTTCAGAAGCTGAGAAATTAAGATGTGTCCGACGCGGTGGCAAACACGTTCAGTGGAACAGCACAGCTGGGATAATGTGGAAGGCAACCTAGAGGCTAGCCAGACGTGAAACTCCCAGGAAGGAGGGTGGAAAAGCACACTCATTTAGGGGTGCTGTTGGCACCAGCAGCATTTAGCATGCTGTTGGCACCAGCAGCATTTAGCATGCTGTTGGAGAAAGAGATGCATACAGACGTGAGTCAGCAACTGACCAGCAGAATCAAGAAAACAGGCAAACTAAATTTTGGGGGGTTTGCAGGGTTAGAAAAGGTGATTGCTGTGAGACCCCAAGCAGCCAAAGATGAAATTAAGAAAGGTTTTAAGCAAATGGTGTGGGTGAAGCCAGGTGCCCGAGATCAGACGAAAATAGGGGCTCCTGTACCTACAAGACTTTACTTCCCAGGTGCCTGTCAATTCGGTGTGCTGGTGTGATTCACTTCTTGTTAAAAAAAAGGTACTCAGAAGGAGGCCAACCCTTCCAGACCTGAGTCATGAAAACCTCCTGTGTGAGTGTGTGTGCTTTAACCCTGCCTTCTGCTGTTACAATGTCAACCCAGGACCTCTCTCAACCTAGATCCATGAGTGTCTGTGTGGAACAGAGCCCCGCCCCACACTCTTCCCGGATATTCTTGTACTTAACTTTCATGGTGTTAAGCCACTAATTCCTCAACTGAATAGTAACATTATTAATGTTGAAATTTGTAAAGCACTGTTTAATGACATGATTATTTAACAAATATTTTAAATTATAAAAATAGGTCATGATACACAACATATTGTTAATCCATGCCTTGTTTAAATATACATATGGCTAGAAGATTGCTGAAAGCTCTATGCTAGTGTGTCCATAAAACTTATTTGTAATCATTGGGATGAATGATTTTCATTTTCTTCTTTGTGTCTTTCTATATTTTCTAAATTGTCATTAATGAAGGCATGTTTCAGATTAATTATCACAATTGTAGTTTGTGTTAAGTAAAGAAAATGATACATTTTCTTTAAAAGGAAAATTTAAAAATGTTTCTGGAGAAAAATAAAACACACCATACCTATATGTTTCTTCTTTTTTTTTTTTTTTTTTTTTTTTTTTGAGACAGAGTCTCTCACCGCCGCCCGGGCTGGAGTGCAGTGGCGCAATTTTGGCTTGCGGCAACCTCCACCTCCTGGGTTCAAGCGATTCTCCTACCTCAGCCTCCTGAGTAGCTGGGACTACAGGCACATGCCACCATGCCTGCCAAATTTTTGTATTTTTAGTAGAGACGGGGTTTCACCATGTTGGCCAGGCTGGTCTCGAACTCCTGACCTCATGATCTACCCCCCCCACCCAACCAGCCTCCCAAAGTGCTGGGATTCCTCCATATTTCTTCTTTTTGTCTTTAGATTAAATGCTATTTCCAGAAAAGATCATTTCCCATGATCACAGTCATCACAGTCTGAGCATGCACACATATTCAAATGCACACACACACATGCACATGCACACACGAACACATATGCACATACACGTATGCATGCATATGTACATACACAGATGCATACATATGCATATGCGCACACATGCACATGCATACATGAACAAATATGCACACACATGCATGCACGCACATGCACACGAGCACACACATATGCACACACGTGCACCCATATGCACATACACACATGAACACATATGCACACGCATGTACACACATGCACCCATATGCACATACACATATACACACATGCACATACACTCACGAATACATGTGCACATGCACACATAGGTACATACACTTATGCATAGAAAGGCTAATAGGTAAGACCACCACTAATAGTTCCAGGCAAGGCAGTAATGATCTAGCTCACACCTAGCTCACAGTATGTATTAGACGTCGAGCAACGCTGTGCAATGTGAAGTCTACAGGACGGGGACTAGAGAGACACACTGGAGCAAGTGTGCACTTACACTTTTTAACCAAACCTATTCTTTAAGTTGTGGTCAAGCAATTCTTCAGTGAACTTAACATTTTCATAGAGGAAACTGTATTATAACTAAAGAACCTGGTAATTTGCGTGTGGCTCTGTGCTTGTCACACTCTCATTACAGGTGGTGGGTCCACATCATTCCTAGACATGGGAGCTTGAAGGCAGCATTGTGCAGTGATGAAAACGCTGGAAAGTTAAATGAGGAGAAATACATAGGTTATTTGGAAGGACTCAGGTAATCCAGGTTCATGCCCGGTGGGCAGGCTCTTTCATGAGATGTAGGCAGGGGCTGTGAGGCTGGAATCCACAGAACAATGACCAAGCAGGAACAAGTCGAGTCTTAAATCCACATCTCAGGTGGAGACAACTGGCTGTGCACCTCGATTTCTTTGTCATTTAAACACAAGTGGGGCTGGGTCCACATGGGTTGTGCATCTGAGGCCAAGCTGGTTACAATGACAGGGACTAGTTGTGCTTTCGGGATCTCTGCATTTCATTTTGGAGGGTGCTGGCGTAATCTGGCCTGTAATGTTCATGTTTTACAAGAAGCGTGGACTCAGTGGCTTCGACGTCTCTCTGGCAACAGATCAGGCACTGTGGGAATGTGGGGTGGGAAGCCTGCAGGATCAGCTCCAGGGGGACATTGCTTGTGTGCTGAGCTCGGTGTTCTCAGGAGTGGCTGTGGTTGACCACAGTCTCTTTGCTTCCACCAGAGCACAGGGGCTTTGGTGGCGATGGCATCATCCTGTGCCAAGTGTCACATTGCAACACGGTCTGCTGCCTCTTTGGCCCAGATGGTGTCGGAACATCACAGTTTGCTGTTTGTTCAAGCAACAAGCCCGGCTGAGCATGAGAAGAAAACTTGCACGTGGGAAACAGAGCAATAATAGAAGCGCTATCCTGGAGAGAAAATCTGCACTCCGTGACGTGAAGAAACAGGAGCGAGCCAGGCCCAGGTGCGATTCAACTCACAGATTCAGAACGTGGCCGAGTGTGTGTCCTGGACACAATTCCAGGTTTCCAGTGATTTGAAAGGCCCATCGGCTCATGGTTCGTAGAGCTTGTGTGGATACTGGTGCCTTGTTGATAAACACGCAGTTTCTTCCCACTGCTTCACCCAAACATGCTGCTTCTGTTCTGCTGCCCGCATGGTCAATGGCTAAATCATTCGTTTCATTTTTCAGTCAAGACACTTTTAAGAATTCTAGCTACACTTTATTTGTGTTTGTTTGTTGATACATACAAATCCAAACATCAGGGCATATGGTGGCTATCTACTCTAAAACAGGTGAATCCATCACTGCTAGCCCCAGACTATAATCTGAGCCACCCTCATCTCCCACCTGGCAAAGCCACCTGACCCCTGACCCCTGACCCCACCCAGGTCCATGCTGTATGCAGCATCTAGAGCAAACTTTATGGAGAGGAGCTGGCGCCACTTTCTTGCTCCAGGCTTCTCAATGGCTTCACAGCCCGGAATACAACAAGCCTCCTTCCTCAGGGTCTCCATGGCCCGATCGCCTCACCTCCATTTCGTTTGCTTCACTTCCTCACTCATTTGTTCTAACCCAACAGTGGCCTCTTTTCTCTGCCTTAGTTAATCCACCTCAGGGACTGTCACTTGCTTTTTCTACTAATTTTAGCGCCTGTCTCTGGAACACCTGTGTCATTTGCTCACATGCTCCTTTAGGGCTGTGCTTACTCTGCCATACAGAGGAGAAGGCCTGGCATTGACACACCATGCTGGAAGCCCCGCACTCGCTCTCCAAGGTGGCTTGGGCTCTGATGATTTCCCACGATGGCTCTGAGCGTGGACCTCTGTGACAATCCCTGTGCACATAGACACTGGCCTATTTGGGGATCATTCCCGGCTACCCAACTAAAATACAATTCCTGGGATAGCAGACACATTTTCTTTCTTTTCTTTGTAATGGCTGTATTCCCAACACCTAAAGCAAAGTCTAGTAAGTGATGTTAATAATCCTTTGTCAGAGAATTATGGAATGAATATTAAGAACTTCCAATGATTTAGATACGCCAGTGAATTTTTTATAAAGCATTTAATACGTTTAACAGGCCAACAAAATGATAAGTGGCCTTCATGAACTATGATAACAGATGTAAAATTTACATTGTTTCCATTAAAGGCGTCTAGTCTTCAAGATGTCTGGGAGGCTCAAAGCTACCTCTCCACATTATTCAGTGACTTCGATATAACGGCTGGCACTATTGGCCTCCTTCTACCTTTTCGATCATATATATTTACTTGCTTTACTACAGAATGTCAGCTCTCTGTCTAAAGTAATTAAAAGGCAGTATATTAATGCCATAATATAGAGAGGCTCAGGCTGCTATGAGAGAGTGGGAAATAAAATGAAGAATTCAATATTAAAAAGGGAAGTGAAGGATAATTCTGCTCAAATGCATCAGAAAAAGGAAATCCACAGGAAAGGTTTTGATGTGCATTTTCCTGATGAGGAATTAGGCAGTGCCACAAATAACCAGTGTCAATTCCAGCTCATTGGAACAAACTCCCCAATTCACAGTTAGGAGGCACAGCCTGAGCAACAGAGCAACGTGTTCAACTAGAGCTTCCAGTGCGTGCTTCTTCAACATCCGAGCAGCGTGTCTGTACGTGAGGGTCCCAGAGGAAACGAATGAAAGCACACATGAAAACACCTGGAAAAAGAAAGTGCATTAGGCTGAAGATGTTGTCTTGGGTGGCTCACGGTGCCATGCAAAGCACCACAGGCTGGATGGCTTAAATAACAGAACTTTATTTCTCAAAACCCTGAAGGCTGGGAGTCCCAGATCTGGGTACCTACTGATTCAGTTTCCAGCGAGGGGCTCACTTCCTGGATTGTGGACTGCAGCCTTCTCACAGTGTCCTCACAAGGCCTTTCCTCTGCGTGTGCAGGAAGAGAGTGAGCTCTGGCCTCTTCCTCCTATTGTAAGGACACTAACTCTATCTTATGCCGCCCTTGCGGCCCCACTGAGCCCTAGCCACCTCCTTAGAGGCAGTGTCTCTACATACTGTGATGGTGGGGGTCAGGGCTTCAGCAATGAATGTTAGACAGCCACAACTCCATTCATATTAGATTTGCGGTCTCAACAAAAGTCTGAAAATGGTGTCTAAAGAAACAAATAGAGGAGAATCTAAAGCCTTGGCCAGAACCTGTAGGAAAGGGCTTTAAGGTTCTCTTTTCAATTCAGATAACGATAGTGTCACCCCCACATCTAGAGTTTGAGTTGTTCCTCAGAAACAGCCATCATATGTTAGTTGTGGACCTTTTTTAAAAAAAAAAAAAGATTGATACAAAAGAGATCACTAAGGTCTCAGATGCCCTTTCCCTGTGACTAACAGACTAAAATATTTCTTTCCCTAGCACTCATTTCCTTTATCTTACTTGTAATTTTATTTTCCCCTGATGGCACTTTATGCTCTCTTCATATATATATAATATTTATATATATAATTTAATTTATAATTATGTTTTAATTATATATAATTTAATTATATATAAATTATATATAATTTAATTATATATAAATTATATATAATTTAATTATATATAAATTATATATAATTTAATTATATATAATTTAATTATATATAAATTATATATAATTTTATTTTATTTATATATTATATATAATATAATACATTATATATATAATTTTCTCGATTACATTTTTTGCATACTATCTCTGAGGCAAATCTCTCTCTACCCTTATCTGCTGAGCTTGACTCCTTTGAAGCAATGTAGAGATTCAAGAGAGAATTGACTAATAAATCTGATTTTGTAGACATGAAATGTAAAATTAAATGTGAGTATAGTTATTCTCCTTCCAGTAGCCCTAGAGTGCTGATCCATTAATATCAAGAATCACAGACAGTAGAGGTAAACTTTTGGCTCCTTGTGATATTAAAACAAGCCAGCAAACAAAGCACATATTCATTACAATTGTTGATTTTTTTCAGCAATTTTTATTCCATTAGTTCCTCTAACTTGCTCATATGCACAATTCAAATAAATTCCAGATTTAGTAAAACTAGTTCCATTTTATAAAATGTTATAAAGCAAATCATGTCACAACTTCATAGTTATTGTGTTATCTATGCCTTTACACCATAATACACATTTAAAATCAAAACATTTCTTGTCTGCTAAATTGTGAAATTTGTTTAAATTTTAATACTCCTGTTCACGATAGAATAAAATTAGCACAATTTTGCCAGAAGGATTAATCGGTAATTTTTTTAGAAGGAAATGGTGGTTAAAAAAAATCAGAAGCCCTAAGTATTTAAAATCCATTTGGTCCGATAATTTTACTGATAGAAAGCTTGTCTTGGAAAATAATAATAATAATATGTAAACAAAAGTGTTTAGCACAAATATGCTAATAGCATCATCATTTATATTTGTGAAAATTTTAAAACAAATAGGCTACGATACGATTTTAATGAAGTAAAGACTCCTGCAGCTACACTGACAGAATATAATGTAACCACCAAGAAAGATGTCAATAAAAAAGAGTTACAACATGAGACATACTTACTCTATGATGCTTACTTACCATGTGGTACTTTGAAAATTGGCTGTACCTGTGTTCCCACAGAGCTAACAGAGAAAGCAAGAGAAAGATCTAGTGGCAGACGGGGAGCAAATGACCCATGGAGCTGAGTGTCCTGGGAATCTCGAGCATCAGGGGCTCTGAGGGACAAGCAGACACCAGAAAGACAGCGGAGAGTTTCACGCATCCCCTGGGACACTGGAGAATCCTTGATTAAGACCCTCTGGGCCTACCCTGTTCTGGAAGCGGCACTGCTCCAGCGCACTTCCTGACCACACGTCAGACGCCTGCAAAGCAATAACGGTTTTAGAAAAGAATTCAACGTGTGTGTGGAGTCCTAACGGGGGAAAGGGAGTTAGGCTTGTGCGACAGAGGAAAGCAAAACGAGAAGGCAGATAAGCTATAACTCTGCCTTTCTTCATGGTCCAGGATACAGAGCCCTCCTGCACAAATAACTCACAATTTTGCTGTGCCCAATTCTTCCCAGACACCTACCTGCAAATTAGCTCACTGCAACCTTGGCGATGTTAGTACTGCACAAAGCCCTCTATAGCACACAACATAAACACTATTCTATAAAATCCCCAGCAAGTCTTTGTTTTCTTGCAGTCACCTCCGTTTTGCTGGTCTGCCTGTTTTGTTTTTGTTTGTTTGTTTGTTTTTGCAATGGATTTTCATATTTTTTCTAATAAATTTGCCCTATATTTACAAAAAATAAAAAATAAAATAAACAATGCGACAAAGCACAATGCATTTCTTTCATTTTCTGCCCACGTGGGACACTGGGTTATCAGCTCTATGTTTACCAAGGCTTGAAACACTCTTTAACCAGGAACTTTAGGAAAATCCCAAGATGCTTTGAACGTTATTGGTCCCGAACTTTGAAAGAGTGTCATCTTTGTAAGGTTGCAGTGATGGAAGTATCTGAGTTCCTTTGGCTGCTTTAACAAAAGACCATAGCCTGGGTGGCTTGTACACAACAGGATTTTATTCCTCAAGTTCTGGAGGCTGGGAGGCTGCGATCAGGGTGCAGGCATGGTCAGGCTCTGATGAAGGCTTTCTTCCCAGCTGCCAAGTGGCCACCTTCTCCCTGTGTCCTTACATGGTGGAAGGGGTGAGGGATCTCTCTGGGGTCTCTTTGTAAGAGACCCACTTTTTAGAGACCCATTAATCCCACTTTACCCTGATGACCTCATTTTCTCCCAAAGCCCCACACTACCTCTTACTACCAACATCTCATCTACGTGGTTAGGATTTTAACATATGAACTGGGGAGGTGGGGAAACCAGCTTATGACCGCCTTAGAATCTGAGCCTTTATTCTGTCTTTGTGTATGGGTGAGGGTGTGGCCAGAGGCAGAGGCGCTGTGGGGTCCTTTTCACTGTTAATTAAAATTAATACGGTAACCTCCGCTTCACTGCACTCTGACATTTTCTGTGAAATGCAAAATAATATCTCCCAGGGGTCTGGTTAATTAAGTGATGTCAACATAGGACAGAAAAATTACTTAGAAAAAAAAATAGGCTCCAAGAATAAAATGTCAACAGATTGACTGTGAGTGTGTTAGCTTGAAAGTATTTATTTTCTTCTTTAAAAGAAACTCTGCATATTCCAGATTGGTTTTAGTGATCATGCACCTATTTATATAGAAAAACCATTGTTTTTCCTAAACAATAATGTCTAACCATGCCCTGATTTTGGGGTGGTGTACTGTCATAACTGGATGCAGATGTTCCTCACTAACTTTCCTTCCTCTGACAGTTACGGAGTTATGAGAGAGGAGAGATGTTTGTGTACATTTGAAATTACAAGTATAAAAATCCATCATGTGTATACCTGGGTCCAATGCACTCTGCAGAAAGACGTGAGGATGGATTCCCCTGGCCACTCACTCATGCATAAGAGCATGTAATTGGGCATACATGATCCAGGGTGTGCCTAAACAGTGGCCATCTATGAATGTGCCTCATATCTTCTGACTAATTACAAGTTTCTAGAAGACAGAGACTCTGATTTAACCTCACCAGCTGGCATCTATGAGACATATTTGTTGAATAAAGCATCTCTGTGGGCCCGATGCTTTAAACTAGGATTCAGTCTCCAAGAGCCTCTCAATTTATTTGCCTGATGTCCAATTAAAGGCCCAAAAGGTTATTTATAAATGCAGATGCTCTCTCCATAGTAAAAGGGAACACATTTCATTCATAGGTTTTTAGTCATCCAGCCACAGCCTGAGGACAGCAAATCCTGTCATATAGAGTCATCTGTTTATCCTGTTGTTGGTGTCTGTTGTTTGTCTTAACTCATTAGGGTTGTGATATTCTGATCTTGGTAGGTGAGTAATTTTCTAATGCATCCTGAACATTGTGGGTGTTGTGTTTTGAGACATTGTTTCCTACTTAAATCTTATTTTAGCAGGTGGCCATGCTAAAAGCTTGATATTGTTTGGCCCTGTCCCTGCCCAAATCTCATCTTGAACTGTAGTTCCCATAATCCTCACATGTCATGGGAGAGCGCTGGTGGGAGGTAACTGAATCATGGGGGCAGTTTCCCCATGCTGTTCTCGTGATAGTGAGTGAGTTCTCACGAGATCTGATGGTTTTATAAGCGTCTGGCATTTCCCCTGCTGGCACTCATTCTCATTCTTGCCACCCTGTAAAGAGGTGCCTTCTGCCATGATTGTAAGTATCCTGAAGCCTCCCCAGTCATGTGGAACTGTGAGTCAATTAAACCTCTTTTCTTTAAAGGTTACCCAGTCTCGGGTATTTTCTTCGTAGCAGCAGAGGAGGGACTAATACATAGGTCTAGCCCATGTGTCCTGGCCACTTTGCTGACTGCGGTTCGAATGTCAATTTTCAAAGTCTCCGTGGGGTCACCTGGTGGTACTGCTGGCGCACTTCCCACAGGCAGCTCTGACACCTGGGCAGCACTGGGCACTCTGGTTCAGTTCTCATGCCTTTTGCTGTGCTGGTTCTTGTCAGGTCCACATGTGAGTCACTCAGGAGCAGCCTTGGAGGTTACACAGCCCTGGAAAGAATGCAGTGGATCCGTCTGCTTACCCTCCCCCCACACCCCAGCCAGGCAGAATGCCCACTGTGAGAGGACACAAGTGCCATTTCATGGTGTTCAGCGGGGCAGGGAGAGCATTGCCACAGAATTCCATCCTGCTGGGCCACCCCTTTCAGGTGCCTGTGGCTAGACAGAATGGGCTTTTCTTAGACATTTTATAAAATCTCCATCATTATTTCCAGGTTAAGGGCCTCTCCAGACTGGGCATTTCTGGAGGGGAGAAAAAAGGAAGTCATGACTGTATCCTTTCCCGTGACTCTTTAGACAATCTGACTTCTTTTCTCTGTCTTTAAGTTGTCTGGGGAGGCTGAGGCAGGAGAATGGCATGAACCTGGGAGGCGGAGCTTGCACTGAGTCGAGATCGTGCCACTGCACTCCAGCCTGGGCGACAGAGCTAGGCTCCGTCTCAAAAAAAAAAAAAAAAAAGAGTTTCCTGATCTAGTTTTCTGTATGTCTGAGATTTTTAAACTGTAATCATCTGAATGGAGTGGAATATGTTTACTCCATCATGTCCAGAACCAGCAGTCAAGTTGCCATAATTATTTGGCATATACAAAGATATCTTAAGGCAAAATTTAATGGGAATCACAAAAGAAAACATTGAGCAGAGAGACCATTAATTACACACATATTCTAGTTTGAGACCTTTATTCCGGTCCTATGCCTATCAGTCTGCTCAGAGACAATGCCAGGAAAGCAAGACACTTGGGATAAAGGGATAGCTCTTGAGTATTGTCTCCTTTTCATGCTGAGGCAGCTCGGGGACTAGAAATAAAGAAATTCACCAACATGAGCTTGGAGCAGAAGTTTGGCTCAAGAGCAAAATTTCATCCCTCAGAGGAGGAAAGGCAGGGAGTGCCCGGAACGCAAGCTAGAGGGAGCTTAGGCATTTTATAGTTTCACTGTGACTCCTCAAGTCTTTGTATTTCTTTCAAGTATTTCAGCAAGTTTGATTTATCAAAAAAGAACAGCTATGTCACAGTCCTGAGGATACCCGTTCTAAGCACATTCTAGCAGAAGGAGAGTGCCTCCATGGTCAGGAAGACAGGACAATGACAGGACAATGGCTTCCATGAGACCCGGTCTCACCTCCCCTTCCTCAGTGACAGAGGGAAAGAAAAAATGCCATTGGCATGAATGTTATTTTCATTTTAAATAATTAATATATATTTAGTATTAGCCACATGTGGTCCTTCCCGACTTCTTACTTCTTGCACAGCCAGGGCTCTGGAATCCTTCCACTTCTGCCAAAGAACTCACTTTGATATGTTTACTAGTTCAGGTCTATAGGTGATTAATCCTTCCAGATTGTATTATATTTGACTGCAGTTGTCTTTATTTGGCCTTCATCACCATCATCATCAATGTAAATATGTTATTCCATTTTCTGTAGATTCCCATCATTTCTGTGTTCGTTGCTTAAAAAATAATCTCTGCTAATATTTCAGAATGATTTAGTAATTATATCTCCAGATGATTTTAAGCTGTTGTTTCTTCTTTATCTTTGTTGTATTATGTCTCAAGGAGTGTTTTTTGTAATATTTATCCAACTTGGGGTGAAATGGCTTCTTGAATCTTTAATTTGATTTTTTTTAGTCATGTATGGGCAATGTTTGTGCTGCCTTTCTTCAAATATTGCTTTTGTCCTATTTATTATCTCTCTCTCTCTCTCTATATATATATATAGAGAGAGATATATATAGAGAGAGATATAGAGATACAGAGATATATATAGATATATATGTATATATATCTATATATATATTTGTGTGTGTATATATATATATAGAGAGAGAGAGAGAGAGAGAGATAATAAATAGGACAAAAGCAATATTTGAAGAAAGGCAGCACAAACATTGCCCATACCTATATATATAGATATAGATATATATGTATATATAGAGAGACAGAGACATATATATATATATAGTATATATATATATATATATATATATGTGTGTGTGTATATATATAGCACCTAAGATAGCGTGAGGCTTTGAATTGGCAGATAATTTTCTCTCAAGGAGTGGAAGAGGATGAGTAGGAAAACTTCTGCCACAACTATAGTGCTGGAGTGGAGTAGGGCTGAAACTGGGGTTGGGCCTTCTATAGCCGAGGGAAGTCAGGGGTGGAGACCAAACTGCTATTTGAGGCTTCTACTGTGTTGTGTGTTTTTAATTACCCAATTTTTATCAACTCAAGAATGGATGACATTTTCTGATATGCGTATGTAATGAAATATAATGCAGCAGGGAAAATAAATTAACTGCAGCTTCAAATTTAAGCTCCTTTGATTACTATATACATATAAATACATATGTATGTGGTTTGTGCAAAAGTAATTGCAGGTTTTGCAATTGCTTTCAAATGGCAGAAACCACAATTACTTTTGCACCAACCTAATATAGATAGATAGATAGATAGATAGATAGATAGATAGATAGATAGATTTAGTTTTGTTCCCTTCATCTTGTATGTGTTATGTGGGTGGAGATGGTTTTTATTCTTTTATGACTGTTTTGTTTTATCCTTTGTATCTTTGATACATTTAATATCCATTGTTCAGAGCTTTGCCATTACTTGAGTACCTATTAGTTATTATTATTTGTGTATCAGGAGTGTGTTTAGTATGTTTTAATTGCAGTAAGCCGACCTCCAAAGATTTCCTTCTGAAAATGATTTTTCCCCTCCCTAATTTTTATATTCCTTACTGTTTTACTAAATATTAAGTGTTCCTTGACAATTTTAGTGCTCATGTGTTTTGGGGACAAAAGTAAAATAAATCTGTCATTATACCAGGAAGTTAGTTTGTTTTAAATCCTCAGATCAAATGTGCCTTAATACATTTTTTTCATTTAGATTTCAAGCAGTGATAGACTTGCCATTTTAATACACATCATTGGAGATCTACTTATTGGTAAATAACCTGTTGCTCATTTGGAAGAATAAACCAGTGAACAATATTTTTCTATTGTACTTTTCAGAAACCTCTTGTCTCATTATTCCTGTTTTAGCTGAAGAATTGTTTTATATGTGGAGAGTAAAAAATTTAAACACACAAAAAAATCTAATAGATCTATCAATTATCTATCTATATCTCTATATAGATATAGAGAAATAGATCTATACATAGAGAGAAGTATACATTCAAATTTTGCTATATAGAGATTACATAGATATCTATATATATATATAGAGAGAGAGATCTCCCCCAGCCCCTCTTTCTGCCCTTGTCTTCCTTATCATTTTGAGGAAAAAAATTACATGTATTTAGACCTTTTCACCAAGGGCTAGATATATCTTTTAAACTTTTATCTGTTTTCTTCATTATTTCTTCATTTTATGATTTGTTCTAAATACTTTCTCCTGATCTATATTCCGGTTTATTAGTACTCTCTTCTACTATTTCTAATGTCTTAGCAAGCACTTCTACTGGATTAATACATTTAATAATAGTTAATTATGTATCTATACTTTCTATCTTATAGGTTCTAGTCCTCTGGTGAAATTTTTATCTTATTTTCTAATTTATTAAACATATTGATCCTAGTTTAGAATTTGAGACTGATCGTATCTGGTTTACCTACCGGTCTGCTTCTTAGACATTAAGTGGTTTTTATTGAAGATGGCACATTAGGCATTAAAAATAGTAAATGATCTGTCTTGTTTTCTTTTTCCACATCAGACTTTATTTTATTCTGGCCCATAGTTACAATGACAAAAGCTCGCTTTGATGCAAGCAGAGACTGAAGTGACTTTGTGATAGCTGCTTCATTTTTAATGTCACTGTCTACTCTTGAAGTGGGGCTCTTTAAGATTTTTCTCTTGGAAACCTGTGATACGTACCAGAGTGTTTGTCTGTTCAGCTCTGCTTGGGGTTGAGCCTCTTAGAAGCTATTTTCTTTTGATTTCTAGGCTTCTCACCCCTTATCAGTTTAGAATTCAACAAGTGCTCAGAGAGGAAATTCCAGGCAGAATTTCAGGCTCAGTGCTTTGTAATTTCCTTTTCTTCAGGGTTGTTTCTCCTCAATTCCTATGTGTATTGATTTCTTTCCAATGACTTCAAGCAGTTTGAGCTCTTGTGCAGTTTATTCAGCTATTTTTCGTTGACTTTAATGAGAGAATAATACAAGCTATGATAATATAGATGAAAACAGAAATGTTTTCTTCAGTTTTCTTAAATGTTAATTTCCTTAAGGTCAGGAACCAACTGACAGGTTTATATTTATGTCACCAGCAGCTGTTTCTGAGCCCACATATGACCTGTCTTCCATGTGCCCAAAATTACTCATTTCATACACTTTATAAACAGAGCATAATTCTCTGTTTCTCTCTTGCTTGCTGTTACTTTACTACATTTTGTTTATTGATTTTTATCTACACTGTATGCAGAGACAGATTTTAAAGTATAGCTGAAGTCACATGATTACAGAGTCATGGTCTTTTCCACTCATCCACACACCCCTTTCTCCTGCCCCCTCACATTAGAAATTAAGGAAAGTACTTTAACTTCTGGGTAGTTTCTATCGTTTTTTGTGCCCATATTTCTAAATAACACACTCGTGCTACTTGGACAGAAAAATAAATAAAAATTAGCTAACAGAGATCCTTGGTTGTAAACGAAGATGTAAGACAATATATGTGTGTTTGTATACTGTTATAAAGACACTTGCTGCTGGGCGTGGTGGCTCACGTCTGTAATCCCAGCACTTTAGGAGGCCGAGATGGACAGATCACGAGGTCAGGAGATCAAGACCATCCTGGCTAACACGGTGAAACTCTGTCTCTACTAAAAATACAACAAATTAGCTGGGCGTGGTGGCTGGCACCTGTAGTCCCAGCTACTCGGGAGGCTGAGGCAGGAGAATGGCGTGAACCCGGAAGGCGAAGCTTACAGTGAGCCTAGATTGTCCCACTGCACTCCAGGCTGGGCGATAAAGCGAGACTCTGTCTTAAAAAAAAAAAAAAAAAAAAAAAAAAAAAAGACACCTGCAGCTGTTACATCCTATGGGAAGGTTTAATCTTTCCCTGAACCTCAGAGATTAACACGCAAAAGCCGGTGTGGCTGCAACATAAATGTATTATGCCAAAACAAATTTGATCTCAGCACAGTAAATCTTCCTAAATTACAGGCTGATCTTGTCAAAGTGGGTGCTGTCCATGGTACATACAGTAACCACTCTAATCTTCAACCATGACCACTCTTTCCAACCACGCCATTCAATCTCACGATCCCCCCATCCTACCTGCACGACCAGTCTTTCCAACCACCCCATTCAATCCCACGGTCCCCTCATCCTACCCGCACGACCACTCTTTCCAACCACCCCATTCAATCTCACGGTCCCCCCATCCTACCTGCATGACCACTCTTTCCAACCACCCCATTCAATCTCACAGTCCCCCCATCCTACCTGCATGACCACTCTTTCCAACCACCCCATTCAGTCCCACAGTTCCCCCATCCTACCTGCATGACCACTCTTTCCAACCATCCTGGGCCCTCCTGAAACCTGACTGTTGGCCTTGTTTACACAGTCACACCTCATATGCATCGGGACTGAGAGTGCAGTGGAAATTGTCCAGGATGGAACCCACCTAGTAGTAAATCATTATTCTTACACTCTTTTGAAGGAAAAAAACATACAAACAAAACAAACTGCTGTTCGAGGCTTCTACTGTGTTGTGTGTTTTTAATTACCCAATTTTTATCAACTCAAGAATGGATGACATTTTCTGGTATGTGTATGTAATGAAATATAATGCAGCAGGGAAAATAAATTAACTGCAGTCTTCAAATTTAAGCTCCTTTGATTACTATATACAGATATACATATATATAGTAATAAGTACTATATCAATATATAAGTACTAATAAGCTTATGTATTAACATAGTACTTATATAAGCATATTAGTACTTAATATATTAACATAGTATATAAGTACACTACAAGTATATATAGCATATTATAGCATATATAGGTATACTACAAGTATATATAGCATATATATAGCATATTCAACATGGGATTTCGGTGGGGACACAGAATCAAACTGTGTCATATATATTTATGGCTTAGGTTGTCATCTTCCAGTTGAAAATTTCAACTTCTGTATTCAGTATATCAGCAAGTTGCATTTACATTATATTCCTTTACATCTATTTACTTCATTCTCTGTTTTAACTCATTCTAAGCTGACACTCAAGCACATCAATTTTTAAATTCACCTGAAATCACATATGCACCTTTCTGTCACACAAAACAGTCAAAGTACACTTATTCATGAAGAAAATATAATATTGCATGAATAAGAGTAATCTGCCCAAAGAGAATCTGCCTAAAGCCCTTCAATAGTTTCCTAATACCCCTAGAGGTGAGACCAAAGTCCTTACTGTCATTTTTGCCAAAGCTATTTTCCTAATTGTCCTTCAGCAGCCTCAGACTAGATTAAATCTGCTTATTATGTGTTCTGATAACACTGTATTAATCCTAATTATCACTCAATTATTTGCTTTTATGCTTATTATTATTGCACAATAGCTGTGCTTTCCATTAGACTGTAAATGATGTAACGCCTGAACCAAATCTGAGTTTCTTGCAACTAGCATAGTGCAGAGTAGAACTTAATTATTTAATAAATGAATACGTAAATGGGGGTAAGTATTGTAAAGCAGAGAACAGTCCAAGAGGAAGTTCAAAGGTAAAGCACTTTAATTTTTATAATTTTGTCCAATTTAGTTGTCTAAGTAAATTCAAAATTCAATAAAAGTTATGAAAATTAAAAGTTCTGAAAAAAATTAAGATACAATTACAATAGTAAGACAAACGATAATTGTTTTCTCATTTGAATATCAACATTTATCCAAGAAAAACAAAAAGGCAGAAGAAATTACTAGTGATAATCATGATACTTTGATTATGTTATACTAGAAGATATCATTTAATTCTTTGAAATATTTTTGATGCCCGTTATACTCACAACTATTTATGGCATTTGTCAATCTGATTGAACATCCCCATCTGCTAGAAGCTGACACTGAGGCATTTTAATATCCTTACTGAAGTTTACACATTTAGACTTCAATTTTTATTTTTCCTCCTATGCTAGGAGGAAATGCTGGTTTCTTCCTTGCGGAAGTGCAGGGTTTGTTCCTCTATAGGAGATAAATACTTTTTTTCAAAACTAAATTAACATTTTGTCCAAGTCAAAACGTTTTGTCAGTTGCAATGCATAATTAGAAGGGGTGATAGAAAACATCTTTCTTGAACAATTAAAATGCAGAAGATGGGTGGCCAAGGCAGGTGAATCTCTTGAGCCCAGGAGTTTGAGACCAGCCTGGGAAACATGATGAAGTCCTGAATTAGCCAGGTATGGTGGCACATGCCTATGGTCCCAGCTACTTGGGAAGCTGAGGTAGGAGGATGGCTTGAGCCTGGGAGGTTGGGACTGCAGTGAGCTGAGATCCTGCCACTGCACTCCAGCCTGGGCAATAGAGTGAGACTCTGTCTCAAAATAAATAAACTAATTAAATAAAAGTGAATAAATAAGTAAAATTTCTAATAAAATGCAGATGAAGGAGGTACTATGGGTTTGTCCCATTGAGTCTTCACACTGACTCTTAAGACGATATATATTTATCCTAAAAAAAAAAAAAGAAACTGAGACTTGTAACTGTGTGATTCTTGCCCAGGTGTCCATACATGGCAGTCTCTGCGGGAATCTCTGCCTGGGGACCTCTGATGCCACCACCCTGATAATGAAACTCCTCTTCTGTTTAGCTTTGCCGGAGGGAAGAGTTGGCTAATACCATAGAACAGCTTTGAGGCACCTTGCCTCATCATCTATCAATAATTCCCTTTGTCCTAGATTTTTTTTTTTTTTTTTTTTTTGTGCAACACAGATAATTTTGCTTTTGTTAGGAAATTTTGCTATTAAGGGATAGGGCTGAAGTTCGTCCATTCACAACAGACAGGCGATATGTCCTTCACCACCAGCTCCCCAGCCCCATCCTTTCCTGTATTTTGGGACATAAGCTCTGCCTACACCTCTGTGGTCCTCTACATTACCACCAGTGATCTGGCATAACCATAGAGGAGCCCTACTCAGAGATCTTCAGTGATAGATGCTCAATTGTGGGCAGTTTTTGTACAGTCAGGCATCCCCTTGACAGTGATTCGTGTTATAAAGGGGGTCATATGAGCTGCAAAGTACATTTGCACATGGAGATGTCTGTGCCACGTCTCAGCACACTGAATGGTTATATGATTTTTAAAAGACAATTTCCATCATTTATATTCACCCCCCAAAATACATGCTATCAAATGTAACACACTTTTATCACAAAAGGGTGAATCGATGGATTTTTCTCACCAGGTTCCGAGGAAGCCTCCTTATCAGTTTCAGCAGTCTCAGCACGGTTGCCTGGATACTCAGTCTCCCTGAATATTATTCTGATTAAAGGGCAATTTAGAGATTTTTTTCTAAAAAAAAAACTGAACTGTCATCTAGAAATATTATCAGCCCTCCCTTGCACTGATTTGTCAAGTGGCAGATTGAGCATTATTATTTAAAGATGGTTTTTCAAATGGGTAACATAAGAATGTGATTTTCCATTTTATCAGCCTCCTTTGGATATATATGTGCTAAATTTGGTGAAGCTTCTTTGGGGGAAAAAGAGTTCAACGGATTTGGGGCATTGTAGGGGCTAGGGAATGATTACAGTATGAACTAAGTCTCTATTTCACAATTTAAAGATAACAACCCCTTATTGTGAATCAAAGGCCGTCAAAATGGTTCTAGGGAAAAAAAAAGGACAAAATGCCTCAAAATCAGCATTTTTTTGGAGGGCTTTTTAAACATCTATCTCTAATACTGTCATTAGCAGATAAGAAAATCAAAGCCCAACGATCCTCATTGACAGCATTTCAGGAAATAAAAATCTATGCCTGTAATCCACAAATTTACGTAATTCATTTGTATTGAGGTAAATTTGCATATAATAAGGTGCATTTATTTAAGGGGCACAATTTGGTGAGCTGTGATTTGTGTATTCATTCCTGGCACAGTCGCCTCAACCAGGAAAGGGAGAAAAATGCCCGCATGTTTCCTTGTGTGGCTGTGAGGCCCCTTCCTCCTACCACTGCCAGTGAGCCACCCTCAGCACACACTGATCTACTGCCCGTCCCGGCAGCTCAGTTTACACTTTCAAGAAATCTGTATAAATGAGAACATAAAGTACGCACTGCTTTTTTCTAACTTTTTTACTCCACGTACTTCTTTTAAGAGTAATCCATGTTTCTGCAGGCATCCTTATTCCTTTTAATTGCTAAATAATATTCCCTTATAAGGATATACCAAATGTTGTTTATTCCCTTCACCTCTTCATGGCAGTTTTTGTTATTTTCAGTTTTCTACTGTTGCAAATAAAGCTCTTGTAGACATCCATGTCCTTTGTAAGGACATATAGTAAGTATATATTTTAATTTTAAAGAAATTGCCAAATTGCTTTGCAAAGCAGTTGTGCAATAATGCATTCCCAGCAGTAATGTGTAAGAGAGCCACTTGCTCCACCTTCACGCAGGCATTTGTGCTGTCAGCCCTTGTAAAAGGTAGCCATCTTTTTTGGCTCAACAAGAGGAGTTTTGCTCTTGTTGCCCAGGCTGGAGTGAATGGCTCGATCTCAGCTCACAGCAACCTCCGCCTTCTGGGTTCAAACGATTCTCCTGTCTCAGCCTCCCGAGTAGCTGGGGTTACAGGCATGCACCACCATGCCTGGCTAATTTTGTATTTTTAGTAGAGACGGGGTTTCTCCATTTTGGTCAGGCTTGTCTTGAACTCCTGACCTTGTGATCCACCCGCCTCGCCCTCCCAAAGAGCTGGGATTACAGGCGTGAGCCACCACACCCGGCCTAAAGGTAGCTATCTTAGAAGATACCATGCTGGCTTTCACTTGGGTTTCCCGAATGGCTAATGAATTTGAGCTTATTTTAAATATTCATGCATATTTGTCATCTCATATCTGATTAAGTTTATCTTTAAAACTTTTGCAAACTTATTAGTTGTATTAACTGTTTTCTTATTTTTGAACTTCGAGAGTTTTTATAGATCTTTATATATCTTGGATACAAGTCCTTTATCAGATACACATCTTGCAAAGATAATTTCAGGTGGTATTTTTGTCGTTCTTCTTACAACATCTTTCAAATAACAGTTCTCAATATAGATGAAGTCTAACTTATGATTTTTTAATTTAATGAATCATGCTTTTCGTGTTATATTAAGAAATCTTTAATTAACCCATGATTAAAAAGTTATTTTTCTATGTTTTATATAAATTTTATAAATTTAGGTTTTAAAATGAAATATTTTATCCCTTTGACTTAATTTTTCTTCGATTTGAGTTATTTTATTCCTGTCTTCCAGGTCTTTATTCAACTTTTCAATATATTAAATTCAATCATAATAATTGCATCAATGACTTTGCTAATTTTAACTTATGTGTCTGATCTAGTTCAATGTTGATTAATTGATCATTTTTCTGTTTGTCTGCTTTTGTGCTGTGCCTGGTTGTCTGTAATCAGCTGCCAGGCATTGTGAATTTTTCTCTTGTTGGGGGCCGGAGGTTACTGTTTTATTGGAAATGTGATTGTGCTTTTTGCTAGGACACAGTTAAGCTACTTGGCAAGAGTGTGATTCCTTTGAATCTTGCTTTAAAGAATTTTAGGCGAAACCAGATCATGTGATATTAGTCTAGGCTGATCATGCAACAAAACAGAAGCAAGGCTGCTCACGACTCTGCCCAGGGCCCCATGAATTACAGGCTGTTCTTGTCTGTCGGGATGGCACAGCCCCGGTTTTCAGTCCTGAGTGAGTTCTGGCCCATTCTCTCGGGTTATCCTCCCATGTCCTGGCAAGTATCCTCAGAAGCAGTGACAGGACCCTGCTGTACCCTGAAACCCTGGAAGGGGGTTCCTGCAGCTGTCCTGAGCTGTCTTTCTGAGACAGCCAGGTTGGAAGGGCTCCTGGGCAAAACTCCAACCGACTGGCAACTAGGGCGGAGCCTCAGGAAGTTCGCATCCTATGCAGTGAGGAGGAGCGTGGCCCTTCCTCTTCCTGGAGCCCGGCCCCCCTGTTCCTGTGTGGAACCTGGGATTCAATCTGTGAGGCAGGAAGTCTGCAGGATCACGAGCTCTGCCTCGTGGGGAGTCCCTGTTCCCCTCTTTCCTTTTTGCCCAATAAATCTCATTATTCTGACTTTTCAAATCGTCTGCAAGCCTAAATTTTGGGGGCCGTGTGAGAAGGACCCTGTCTTTAGCTGAACGTAGGAAAAGTCCTGCAACCCTTCTGTGCGTCCCTCGTCCCTCCAGCACCGTGACCTGGAACCTGCACTGCCCTGACTTCTCCTGAGCCGCCTCCTCCCTGCCTTGCCGGGACTGCAGCACTCCCTGTGCCGTGGCCAGAAGACCCCCTGAGGTCGCCAGGGAAGGAAATCAGCGCCGTTCTTCCTTTCCTGTCCCTTCAGCATCGCTGTGCTTCGTTGCTGAATATCCGGCGTCTTGAAAAACATGGTTTTAGAGACTTTTTCTGGTTTTACATATTCATTGTTTCAGGCAAGAGAGTAAACCCAGGGCCTGTGACTCTACTTGTCCAGAAGTGCATGTCCTCGACATTTTTGATTGTTGCTACAGGGAAATGGCTATAATCTAATAGTAATTATTAAATAGCTCTCCACGTTACAATCAGCTAAAACCACCCTAAGTGTTGCCCTCTGCAAATCGCTGCTCATTTGCTGCCAAATCCCTTTATTGGCCACCTCGTGTTGCATGTGATGAGCCGCAAAGCAGGTCAGCACTGGGAGAGACACTGACGGGTCGCCTGGAATAAGAGCCTTAAATCAAAGAGAGCCCTGGAGGAGGGGCGGGCAAAGGCAAGGCTGGGTGGGAGCGCGGACAGAAGCAGAAGACAGACGTGGACATGGAGGAAGAGGGCGGCAGAAGACAAAGAGACAAGAGGTCATCTCTGCATTTTGAGCGGTCACAGACTCCTATCGTCCAAATTATGAGACTTTGTATTTCCGATATTTTAAGTTTGTCTATTATTTTCCCATTTCAATCATTTCTTAAGAACAATGTGGTAATAAAAGTAAATAAAACAAACTCAGTGGGGAAATTTGGTGGATTTTAGACATCCACAATGAAAAGCTTTTTAAAAAAATAAATTTTTATATATTTTGGTAACAAGTTCCTAACATCTATGACCAAAAAAAAAAAAACAAAAAAAAAAAACAAAAAGAAAAACAAAACTGTGAGTGTTTCACATTTAACTACTTTAAACGTAATTTACACTCTCCGTCCTGCCTCATGTTGTTTAAAGTGTGAATTCGATACTTCTAAAGTGGTATTTAAGAACTAGTTCAAATCAAATACTTCAGTTTAGTTGTGAAAAAAACACAATTGAAAACATTCTCCTAGAGGGTCTGGGCAGATTCAGAACCTGACCAGTCATAAAGATCCACATTTATAATGATTACTTTTTCAGGATCCTACCATCTATGAAGATTCATAGTAAGCTGATTGCTTGAGCTCAGGAATTTGAGACCAGCCTGGGCAACATGGCAAAACCCGCCTCTACAAAAAAATACAAAAATTAGCCAGGACTTGTGGTGTACTCCTACAGTCCCAGTTACTCAAGAGGATGACGTGGGAGGATCACCTGAGCTCAGGAGGTGGAGGCTGTAGTGAGCCATGATCACACCACTGCACTCCAGTCTGAGTGACAGGAAAAAAAAAAAAAAAGGAAAATTCATGGTGATATAATGATGTCTGCAGACACGTAAAGGTCTCATGTGAATTATTTATGCTATAATCCTCAATTCCAGGGGCTTTCCGATATTATTATTCGCTTGACCTCAACAGTCAATTATTATAAGTTGAAGTATCATTGTCGAAATAATTGTAATTTTTAAAATGAGCTGAATTCAATTAAGCAATCTTAGAACTGGATAGTTCCATGTGTAGTGGGCAATAGGAAGATGAGACCAGTAAAGGCAGCTGGGAATGTGGGAACAGTGGTTTAAAGTCAGGCAATTCTGTTGGCCTCTCTAGCACCTGAATTAAGACAGGATTTATTGCTGTCAAAGAAGTGCAGGGATCAGATTCACGAGCAAGAAATATCTGCAGAGTCATAGGGATCAGCTTCATGAGGGAGAAGTATCTGCAGGTCTGCAACATTCCCACATAAAGGTCTCTATGTTCTGCTTCTGGAGAAATTCAATTTCCATCCCAAGAGATGGAGTCTATTATCAAATTATATTATTAAATAAAGACATTATAGATCAAGAATGCATTGGTTGGCTTTTTAAAAAATTGGTAATAAACTCTCTAATGTAAAGGCTTTGAGACATCAGGAACGTGGCATGGCAGAGTAGCCCACGTGATACTGAGAATGATTCAAAGATACTCACCTAAGATGCATTGACCTGGGCTGGTGATTTCTAGAATCACGAAGAGACTGTGTTTGAGAAAGTTTTTCTTTACAGGTGAGGAAATTATATTCAGCACATCCTTCATTTAATGTAAAATAGGAAAAGCTCTTTCCACTTCACATTGTCGGGGGAAAGTAGCAGCCGTGGTCCAAAGACTCAGAATACTCGTTTGAACGAAGGCAGAAGGTTCAGGTTAAATTAACCACAGACTTTCAGCTCCTAGAAGGAAACAATTCTAATTGTGAATATCGCTGATTAAATCAGCTACTTGGGGGGAGGCGTAAGCTAGTACATAACTAGACAAATATTGCTGAGAAGCAACTAATTGGGTCAATACAGATTGAAGGAAGAATTGTTTGGGATGTTCAGACAAGGACATCATTATTGAAGCAGCTAAAAATAGATGAGTGGAAAAATGAATAAGTAAATAAATAAATGAAACAATTAGAGTAAAAAAAAAGATGAAACTACATTAACATCATCTTGCATCAGGCCTCCTCCATATTTTGTACAGAAGTGATAAAACACAAAGGAATGCACACTTACCTCTAACTCTTTGTGTCTTGAATCCGCTCCCGTTCAGGCTCCACGCCAGCACCAGAGTGCTGTGTGTCCCTGTAGACAGACACCAAACCTTCTGAATCCAGAAACCAGGACAGTGTGGCCTGCAAATGTCACCCAGGCAAACAGGTCCCTCCAGACGGCTGGTTTGCCAGGCTTCGCTCTCTGTCAGTGCATTGTAAATTTCATACTCAAGGAATTTGGGTTCTAGACACAGGAATTTCTGTTCTGACTTCACTGCTAAGTTGCTGATTAACTTTGAATATTTGAGTTCTCCTCATACACAAGTAAAAGGATAAAAGCTTAATAAACTGTAAGAATATTTGCAGTTCTTAATTTCTAAGCTCACTTTGCTGACTTGATACCTGAAAAGGATGGGAAGGCAGAGGCGGGTTTCACTGTCACTTTGCTGTCATAGCAGTAGACGTGCTTGGGCATGGCTGTGAAGGAGACGTCTGGTGTGAATGTTCTGCCGAGATACCTCCAGCCTCTGACTGATGGTTAACCGCGGGCTCTCAGCCTCAACACTCGGACATCCTGGGCTGCATCAGCTGTTGCAGGGACCATCCTGTGCACTGCAGGCTGGTCAGTAGCATCCTCAGATGCTACCTCCTAGATGCCAGGGACACTCCGCAGTGTGACAATAAAATTGTGATCATATGCCACCAAATGTCTCCTGGAGGGCAAAATCGCCCCCACTGCAGAACTGCCGGTGTATGTGAGGCTGAGTGAGACTGTCTATCTATGAATTATTCAATCCATTGCACCTGCTTTTAGTTCCAGATGTAAGAACCTGCTCTCTGCCAGAAAGAATACGTGGAAGGACTTCCTTGATACTTGAAGTAATTCACAATGATGATAATGTCTTCATCGACACATCTTTAAAAGACAATGCCAGAGCTTTTTGTGATTATCATAGTTGAGAAAGTGAAAGATTATGTCAACATAGTCACCCTTGACCTGTGGGTTGAGAGGAGATTAGAAATGGAAGTTGGGATAACATGCATTACTTTAACAATTATGAGTTTGGAAACTACCCTCTAGTGGTAACACACACACACACGCACACACACGCTTTTCTCCCCCCTTAGTGAGCACCTTGAAGACAGGTTCATGGCATATGAACCTTTACAGTCCTGATCTATGCTATGCTCACAGCACACTGTTGATGCTCAGTAAAGTTTATGTTTGCTCATTAAAATTATAAATTTTAGAAACTGTTATTGAATAAAAGAACACCACAGAGTCCAGAGAATTAGACCTTAAACTTAGGGCTTGCTATTGCACCACAAAGTGAAAATAAAAGCTCACTAAATAGAGTCATTTTGTCTAGCCAGATTTAAAATTGTAAGCATGGGTAGATTTCAACGTAAGTTTAACAGTGAGTAATGCATGGAGTATACCATTTCTTACAATTTATTAAATACCAAATCATTTAAAGATGATATACATAGATTTATATATCCCTCTGGGAAGGTATAAATACCCCTTCCTGATAAGGAAAGAAGAAAAATGGATACAGAGGCACCTCTGTCTCTGGTGCTTTATTTAAGATAGGGCTGAATAAAAACAGTAAAGATATTATTAAGAGTATGCCTTACACCAGCTGGAGCCTGTAAAAGAAAAACCATAAATAGTAGTTTAAATTATACAAAGCACTTTCTTGTGCCATTGCTCATTAAATTTCCAAAACAATTCTAAGTGATAGTATTATTTTCATACCTTTTTAATGGATGAGTTGACAAATTTCAGGAAGTCAAAGCCAATTGCTGATGATCATCGAGTCCATTTGCAGCAAATTCAAAGATTTGAATTTGAAATTCTGACTCCACATCTTCTGCTCCTTCTATTGTACAGGCTTCTATTTGGAAACTTAAATTTTACCCTGGCTGTCACGCAACTAGGAGAGACTCTGATTCATCACCAGGGACTACAGTTCCCTGTGGGACCATGATTTTAAGAATATAAGCAAGTTTACCCAGCAACCTAGGTTGGGAGAGAGTCCTTGAGGACGTGAAGTTAAAAAGGCTCTGTCTAAATCATCCAGAGGCTTGTGGGGCATAATCTGTTCCTGGGTGTTTTTTCCACAGCATATTAAATTCTGAACATAGCATAAAATGAAATTTATCAGATTGTATTTCTAAAAATCCCTGTATTTCCTAAATATATGTTATTTTACTTGACAATCAATTCTTATTGATTTTTCAAAAGAAGTAGCTTCTTTTCTGTCCTTCACAAATTAAGCTGTAGATTCTGTCAACCTGTCAACAACACACACATACACATACACCTATGGACACTACACACACATACACACACCCATACATACACACAAATACACACATACACATACACACACACATATACATATATATAAAGTCAATTTGTTAAATCCTAAAAATCCATCTTTTCTTTAGAAATTGTGACAAGAATTTTGTAACTTTGTAATCTTAAATTTAAAACAACACAGGTATTGTGCATTGGAAATAAATAGTATAATAAAGCAGGTGTACTGAAAATCCTGCATGGGGAGGGCATGGGGAGACCAGGACAGAGGACACCAGGTGGCCTGGAGGGCTAATGTGTCGTGTGAGGACCACAGGTCATACAGTTGTACTGTATGGAATTCATGCTGAATAAGTAGAGTTTAGCTGGTATTGCCCCCCAAAAAAAATACAGAAAAAAATGGGTAACTGTGAGATCATACATGTTAATTTCCTTCACTACAGTAACCTTTTTACTATATATATATATGTATCCTATAACATCATTTATATATCTTAAATATACGCAATACAATTTAATTTTAAAAAGATACAGCATTAATGACAGAAACTAGTTTATACGTATTGTCAAAGTGAAGATGTTCTTTAAGGTGTCAAAGAGATCATGAATGGAGACAGTGTTTAATGATTTCAGTAGGTGAAAAATATCTTAAGAGATTAATTAACAGAATCTAGTTAAGACGATCCAAAATAAAACAAATACGCATTCATAAAATTTAACTATTAAATGACTGAATTATACAGAAACATTATATTCATTATCTTCTATCTATTGAAATAATTTTTTGATTTTGAAAGTAAGTAACCTGAAAAATTACTATAATTTATGTACAACATTTTTTAGCTTTCACACAGATATATAAAACACATTTTAATCTTATTTTATTCTAGAAAATTGAGATATGGGATTTGTATTCTTCACCGGGACTGCTATGTGTGTTGCTTATACCATACTGAGCATAACATTGAATTAATTGTCCACAGTCATCTAAATATTCAATGTAAAGGGCCAGGGTTTGATCCATTTATCTTGCCTATGAAGCTGATGTTTACAACTTCCTGCTATCTAAAACTTATATCAGGATCCATTTAGAAATGTTCCAGTGAATGAAAATTCTATTTCTATAAGGTGACTTAATCAGAACTTTCTAACAGGTTTGCAATTTCTTGAGATGAGAAACATTTTCCCAGGTGGGAAGGAATTAAGAGGCAGTCTAATGAAAATCATTACTCTGAACATTAAAATGCACCGTTAAGCTTCAGAGATCCTGTGTGTTTCATGGGCTCATGATTTCCCAGGATGCTTTGTGTTCTAACCAGAAGTGTCTCCACTTTCTAAAGATGGAAGGGCTGATCACCATGATTTGGACACTTCATAACTTCTACTTACACACAAACTACATATGGACATAATATCCTCCTGTGAATTTCTCCCGACTTCATTATCGTTCACATAATCTTCCTTGATCATAAAATGTACATATATGTAGTCTGCTCGAGGCTCATGGTGTGAAGTCAGTCTCTTAACAGTAACTGAACCATTGTCATTCACGTCTGCTTTTCTTTAAGAACATTTTCATCCATCGGGTCTCAAGGTTGATATTCTCTTAAGTATTAACTCCTCACAGCTGGACAGGTTGTTGTTCTTCTTTATTTTGTTTTTAACTATATTAGATGAACCAATAAACTTCTATCAGTTGGAATAAATCCAAAATTTGTTCTAAATATTGAATTGCCCTGGACTCAAGTTTAGAATATCTCTTCTCTTTCTGTATTGATCACATTAGTATGTACAGACTCTTCTGAAATATTGCATTCACTACCAAAAAGACTTATCATACTTCATTTATTTCAACTTTTTCTTATTCATTTGTTGCAAATTCTACAGTAAAATAATTTCGTGAGTCTGAGGTTGGCCTGGACTCTATTAGAATTACTCTTAGAATTATGCAGAACTTCTTTACAATATATACCCACTTTTTGAAAAACTGAATATATTTTGATACAATAAGACATATATTGGCATTATCACATAAGAGAGACAAGAAGTTAAGGAAAGCTAATTGTGGCTAATGTTTGCACATTGAATATAAATGTATCCTATACATTTGAGTTATATAAATAAAAACAAGTTTGAATAAAAGGGAAATTTGTAAGTTAAAATTTTATATGTAACACGGAAGACATGTTATAAGCCATAATTGTCTATTATACATTCAATGAGAATAGATGTAATGATAAATAGTGTTTTATATGTAATCAATATTAATGTAAGCCTACTTAATTTGTAGGCTAGACAAACCTTTAGAAGCCATTGGAAAATGTATGCTTGCTTAAATAAAATCATTCTGTGCTATTTATAAGGCAACAATGTCAATGCCAGCATGTCTTGTTCCAATGTTGAAACAAGAAAAATGATGGACAAATGTCACAAACTGATGATTTTCCTAAGGTTTTTTTTTTTTTTTTCAATGTGCATGGAAATAACAGGGTGAGCAGATAGTGGTCTGGAGGAAATTGCTCAACTTCATCAGACAGGGAAGCAGTAACAGGAGAGTCCATAATGGAGGGGCACCAAGGGTGTTCACCCAACCCGGGGGCAAGTGCATCCCGGACTAGGGCTCCTGCACAGCGTGCAGCTGCTTGAAGAAGATGCTGGAGGCATTCGGGAGGCAGGACCAGTGAATGGGCTACTTCAGGCACTGATGGACATCTCTGCCTTCTCTCCTCTGCCTGACAGTCAGCACTGTCCTCCCTTTCTGAGACATTTGGGCGGTGAACAAAACACCGTGGGTAAACATTCCTTCTTGTATCCTGTTTCCCAAGTGCGCCTACAGTAATGAGACAACTGGCGAAACATCTGTAAAACGGCAATGCACGGAAACAGACGTTGAACATATGCACACATACGGCCAGGAGGCTCCTTAGGAATCCAGCAATCACAGACTAAAGATCCATGCTTTAGAAGCACGGTTTGTTTAAAATAGGATTCCTTTGTTTTATACTTACTATCCAATGAAAAAGATATTGTCTTTCTTGTCAGTGTTCTTTTAAACAATTAGATCATGTTGTTTCTCCTAATTGAAACATCTTTTTATTATGCTTGTTGGTGACTTACAGAGAATACTTCACAGAAACTGGTTTTAGAAAAGCAGCTCTGATTTATAATGGGTGCGGAATATAACTGCAGGTAAAGTGTCTTCTCTAGAGACTGTTACCCTTGTTCCAAGCAAACATTTCACTATCTTATTATCTGTGAGCTCAGAAAGAACTTGTTTAATATTTCATGTAAGCAACCAGCTCCTGGGAGAAAGGGAAAGTCTCATGTATGTGTGTTTACATATGTGTATGTGTGTGCATATAACATTTTAAATTAATAAACTTGAGGATTAGAAAGTCTTTTAATGCATGGTGACACCATGTCCTCAGAAAGAAAAGCCCTAAAGAAATTTTGATGAACAAATCCACTTCATGATGACTTCTTATCATACTTTGATTTCTTCAATAAAATTTTGACCATATATATGTAGACAAAATAAGATTATTAAAAATTTCAGGAAAAAGCAGTGAATATAAAATTAAATGGTATAAAATTCCTATGCTTTCAGTTTAGTAATTATTATATCAGATACACATTTAAAATTGTCTACTTTTTCAAATGTTTTATAAATCTATTGAGATGATGATGTATGTTTCTACTTAACTTACTGCTAACATTATTTATAAGATTCCAGTGTGAAGCCATCTTCATTTTTCATATTCAGGTATCATTTTAATATACTGCAAGATAGAATTTCTAATAATTTAATTAAGCATTTGTCTTCATTTCATAGAGAGATGTTTACTTTTCTTCAGCAAATATCATACCTTTTGCTGTGTTAGCGTCAGAGTTATGCAGTATCTCTAATAAAAACTATGTATGTATATATAACTGTAGATACCATATACACATATAATATCATACACACAGACACACACACATGCCTATGTATCCCATTTTTTTAAGCTCGAGAAAAAAACTTAAATATCTTGCTTACATAATCAGTTTCATGAAAGTGCTGACAGCATCTGGAATTTATGCTTGGGAAGGGGTTGTTGAAGTCAGCCATTTGCAATAATTTTTATACTTGCTATTGGAGTATATATTTTTAAGTCTAATTTGAACATTAAATTGCCACTCTCTCATCTGCATTAATTTATATTTGAGTAATCTCTGTAAACATCAGGAATTCCCTTTCAAAAACCCAACAGTCTATGTTTATCTTCTCTTTTTGTTCCATGTATATATTTACATGTGTGTATTATGTTGGCATGTGTTTTTTATTTTAAAACTTTGATAAGTATGTTGTTATTATCCTAACACCAGGCTGGCAGAGTCCTTCCTTTCTTCATTGACTGATTTTTCTCTTTATTTTTTTTTACTACTTTAATTACTGTATTTTAATAGGATGTTTTCATATTTAGTATTTCAAATCCCTTTTATTGTTCTTTTTCAACATTTTCTGGAGTAATGTTGTACATATTCTTTCTCTCTAATATTAGAGTTTGCTTACTAAGTTCCATTACAAATAACATAGCTGAATTTCTGTATTCTAGATTTTCTAGAGGGGTGATTTAAAATACCTTTATGACGTTAAGTATTTTCAATCAGGAAGATGATCTATCTTTTCATTTATGCAGGGCTTGCTTGGCATCTTTATTTTCTCCCCCAGATTTTAAGTTTTATGGAGCTAGGGAATGAAGACCATGTCTTACTGCGCACACCATCGGTGTTGGTTGAACAAACAGAAAGAAGCGTCACGTAGGGAAGGTAGCAGTGACCATATATAACTGAGGAAGAAGCACACACTCCTTTGAGTAATTTTGCCAAGATCTCAGGCTGCTCACTGGCTGAGTTGAGATAACACGCTTGTCTCTGGATCCTCGATTAGTGCTCACTACCTCTGTAAATGCGCAGCAAGCGCGAGCTCGTGAGAAATAATAGGATAGAAGACTTCGCGTCATAAACTAAGACCTTCCCAACATCGAATTTTTTCCATCACATTTTACAAAGCCTGACTCTTCCTTAATTGATTCGATACGCTGCCACTGCAAGGGCTGATAAATAACAATCTAGTAAGCCTCAGCCCAAAATGCATGTAATACTTTTGAGCAAACGCACAGCCCCTGAGGTTATAGAACGTTACCAGCTCAACCCTGACCCAGACTGAGGACACTCATTCCCTCCTCATGGCTTTCCGGAGAAAGTTCTAGAGGCAGAGGGCAGCCCGAGAGTGAGGTAGGTGGGTGGGCTAGTTCTGATTTTTTGACTTTGCTGCACAAAAGAATTTGAGAGCGAGTCCAAGAGGAGGCACAGAAATGTATTGTGAAGTGAAAGTCCACTCTCAGAGGCAGAACGGGCTGCTCAGAGGCAGAGGCGGCCCCTGGTGCCTCGAGGGGAATTCCTTTCATGGGAACTGCACGTCCATCTTCATAAAATACTGGTGAGGTCCGGGAGGCAAAGGTGGACCTGTGGTTGGCGCATGTGCTCAGTGTCTGCCAGCTCCAACACGCACCACATGTGTCATTAGTGTAGAAAATCTCCACTTAGAGGTGTGTTTTTTACTATTAATATGAGGAAAAAGTAGTGGCTTATTCCTCCATCAGCTTTTTCCACTGTAAGCTAAACCTTAAGCCCAGCTGCACATGCAGGACCCCAGAGAGGCCCCGACCACACCCAAGGCAGGAGTTTGTAGCTAACAGCTTCTTGGGCTTTTGGTGCTGATTGTTGGGAGATTGGGGAGGGGATTCTATCCAAAATAAGGGATCTTTGTTCTCTTTCATGGGTTGTCCCAGGTGACAGGAACTTGTAACCACCTGGTGGTCTGCTGGTATCCTGGAGGACTGCTCATCTTGCAAAAGAGCCGGGTGCTCATTCACAAGGGTGCAAGGGACGCGTGGTCCACTAGGACAGGAGCCTCAGGGCTTCCACAGGGAACAAGTCAGTATGCCCTCCCTGCTTCAGGAGCAGAGGGGGTGGTTGGATCCCCGTTGTAACCTCTTGCTGTCTCTGCCTTTAATCTATACTGGGCTGCAGCCACAGTGATAGGAAAGACGTAACACAGAGCTGTTTACCCCGAGCTATCGTGCAACCGGTAGAGAAGACGGCGCCTTTCTCCAACAAGGCACCGCATGCACACGTCATCACAGCAGGGCCCCCAGATCACGGAGCATGTTCGCATTCCTAAATGCCTACGCTAATTAGAAACTCAACACACTGATACCTTAGGTATTACCACTCAAGTTTTATCTGCAGGAAGTGCGGTAATATTGACTCATAAGTTACTCACCATCATACTAAAATTGACAAAAAGTAAGAATGTGTTAGCAGCGTTTCTTTGCAGAATATCTAGCTTCACAAAAAAAGATAAGCTGAATCATTTGACATAGTAATTAGTAGCTTATGGCACACACTCTACATATAATGTACATATATAATTTTAAATGTACTTTTAAATGTTTTATCACAGAAATATTTGAACATCATTTAAAAAATAATAAATGAAAACTTCTGTCTTCCACCCCCTTTGAAGCATTCTTATCCCCATTTCTGTGCCCCCAAAGATAACTACTAAAATCATTTAATCATTTCTGATATTAAGTCACCATGTCCCTAAGTAATAGCTTTATGCTGCTTAATCTGAGAAATTATAACCAATATCCCCATGTACTGAGGACTCAGCTACTCCCCATTTTCCCCAGTTCCTCTCCAATATATAGAAATGTTACTCTTTTTAGTATTTTCCACATTTATTATTAAGACCACATGTTATTTCTTCTTCCATTATCTATAGGTAATATCTACTGATTTTTATTTTGTGATATTAATGCTCTTTTATTACTAGGCGAGCTTATAAAACTATCACCAGTTAATATCACAGAGTGTTGCTCAACTTTATGTATGTATAAAAGCCCTATTATAGAAATTTCACAGGAAATAACCGTGTCTTAACAGATGGGAATGAAAAGAATACTTTTAGTCAGGGTGGGTTTTCAGATTTTGCCATATCCAAATCACCAACAAAAATGTCTGATAGTTTTTGAAGCTTCCTTGCAAAACAATCATGGTTCAGTCATTATTATTATGGTGAAACATCTTTAGCCAGCACTCTCTATCAGAACAATAAATGGGATTTAAATGGAGAGCTGTTCCCAGAGATTCCTATTTTCTGTCTCTATTTCTGTGTTTCTGAACAGTTACACTGAACAGTTCTTTGTATATTAAAAACTAGGCTATCAAAATATAATGCCAATTTAAGGTACAACAATTATTTACATTACTGTTACTGGGAGAAAAAAATGATGTAGTAAATCAATCTTTGTGCAGCAAAGTACTCCTTAAAATAGGTTTTCAGTGTGGATGGTAATGAACTATTGCTATCTCTATGGAACAGACATCTTGAAATAACTATGTCCAAAGTTATTTAAAATCCGTTCCTGAAAATTTCAGTTTCAGCAAGGCAAGGAAGACTGATTTCTCACTTATAACACCAAACAGCACAAGCCTGTGATTTAGTTTTTTTCCCCAATCCTTTGCTCAATGTAGGGAGCTCCTGAATCAGCTGTGACTTTTACATGCTTTGCTGTGACCTTCCACTGATAATCATAATAATGTTTGGCTGCCAAGTACCCATCAGCTTCATAAAGTCAGCAGCCTTCAGATTCATCTCATAGCATTAATTTTACAAGTTAAAAAGACAAGCAAGACAGACGTGATGGCTTTCAGCATTATTTGCTCCCCTAAAAATATTTCCTATGAACAATAAACAAACAAATCTCCAATTTGGTGAAGCTATAAACTTTCAGGCTTCATAAAAATTAATTTAAATGGATGTGGCAGTGAGTTTGGGCTTGTAAAGATTAGGGAGACGTCTGTTGCTGTAATTGCCTGTGCGGCGCCTCCGTCACTCAGGAGTGCCCAGGCGGCAGTAACAGCGCTCATCAGAATCTAATTCTCAGATCAAATTCCCGTCTTCAACATATCCTTTAATAAGCCTTCCACTCTCCATCTTTTAGCCTTAATTATTGCTCCCTGTCTCCCCTGACAACCAAATTAAAAGGTACAGCTACAACTCCATAATGGCAATTGTCATAATAACACTTCAAAAATCACAAGCTGCTCCGCGGCAAATCCAGGCTCACCTTGTCAAGGTTGGGTGTCTTCTGATAACTAGATTTTCTATGGATAGCTTCAGCACTGGAAGATAAGAAATACAATTATATAATCTTTTATTGATTTTTTTTTCTTTTGCTCCCCCTTAGTATTATGTACAATTACCTGGGCAGTTTTTAGAGTGTTAAAGCTGGAAGTGGAAAATTTACAAAGATTCACTGAAGCGGAATGTTTTAACTCTTTGTTGAATACAGTTATTTTTGTTGAAAATTAAAGCCATGATAGAGAGCATGGTGAAAGACTTTTGGTTTTGACTCTGGGCTGCCTGGGTGTATCTACTGACTTTAGCTGTTGTGTGACTTTGTGAAGGTGGCATGATCTGATGCATGAACCATCCTGTCTTTACTTGTGAATGTGAGTAAAGCAAACTATCATAGCAAAAACAGACAGATTCTACTTTTAATGTGTTATTTTCGACCACGGTTATAAACTTTTCCTTATGCTCTTCCTGAAATGACTTTGTCTTCAAGAGATATATCTACAGACTCCTTGTCTTTCCTAGTGGCATGAACTTCCCACTTTAGGTTTTATTTTCTTTGTAAGCAAAGGATTGACCTCTGATGGTTAACACTTGGAACTTTTTTTAACCACTGACTTGTCTTTTTATTGCTCCATGGCTCTTCCCTGACCGGCACCATCTTCCATGAGCTCCTATATTTGAGGAGGTGGTTAGTGGTGATGGCTGCGGCTGGCGGGTGGTGATGGCTTTTGCCGGTGGGGGTGATGGCTTTTGCTGGTAGGTGTTAGTGGCTGATGGCTGTTGCTGGTGGTAGTGGTTGAGGCCGTAGCTGGTCATGGGTGGTGATGGCTGTTGCTGTTGGGTGGTGATGGTTGTTGCTGCTGGTAGTGGTGATGGCTGTTGCTTGTGGTGGCTGGTGATGGCTGTTGCTGGTGGTGGGTGGCAGTGGTGATGGCTGTTGTTGGTGGTAGTGGTGATGGCTGTTGCTTGTGGTGGCTGGTGATGGCTGTTGCTGGTGGTGGGTGGCAGTGGTGATGGCTGTTGTTGGTGGTAGTGGTGATGGCTGTTGCTTGTGGTGGGTGGTGATGGTTCTTTACAGTTAGTGGGGATGTTTACAGTTGTTGGCAAGGTTCTTATGAGCCATTTCACAGAGTAGCCTTGACTAAAACCACATCCTCTCACTACTCAGCTCCGTTTTTATTTTTCTCCATCATTTTCTCCTTAATGTCTTCTCCCTCACTTGTCCTGCCCATAGACTCCCAGTTTTGTAAAAACGACATCTAGGCTTCTGTAAATTCAGAATAATGTGACTGCCATCTTGCATAATTTATAGAAAGCCTTCCAGCCTCAATGAGTGATGTCTGAGGAAAAACATCTGAAGCATTTCTCAGATTTTTAAAATTTTGTATAACATTTGGTGATCTATGTAATATCACATATTCACATCATTGCAGTCATGGCTGGGCTTCACTGAATTTTTCATTTCTTGTGCAGATATTGATCATCAGAAAGGCAGTTAGAGAGAGAGCTCCTGAGACTGTAAAGGGTGTTTTCTGGAGTCACTTTTTCAGAGAGCTAATGAAGGGGTGAGCATAATCCAATGGAGATGGATTTATTTATCCAGGAAAGATGCATGAGGAGGGGAGTGGAATTTACTTTGGCACTAAGATAACAGATACAAACTAAATGGCTCTGTCAAATATTATCAGGGTGGGCCACAGTAGGAATCGTATGAGCAAAAATCTTTTAAATAGCTCACCTGACACAGCAGTCAATTTGGAATAAAAAATAGCAACGTAATTGTGGATTGTGGCTGGAAAAGTCAAGGACAGTGGAAGCAAATATGTAAGGCAGTGTTTTTGTAGATAAGGAGAGCCTGCAAGAAGGCAAGAACTCTAAACCTGGAAGCCTTTAATTACTCAGATACTAGTATTGATTGGGATAGCAACTGCTGGAAATGAGGGCCAGAGATCGGCTTGTAAAAGAAGGGCAGGACTGTTTTCTTAAGCAGTTTATTGAACTATCTACACGGTCTCAGGCGATCCTAGCTCTAATCCTACCAAACAGGAGGAGCCTCGGGGGAGCGAAGATGCGATGAGACCTTGACTGATGAGTGGCTTCTCCTAGACAGAGATGATTTATGGTGAGAAAACACAAACAAAGGCAGGGTGAAGAAATGTCAAAGAAGATTAAAAGTTAAAGGAGAGCTTACAAGTCACTGATTGGGAAACAATTCAAAAGTGATGGGGGCGTTTAAAAATAGCCCTGTGATGACTTGAGACCTTACAAACATAGCTCCATGATAAGTGAAGAAAACGCACTGAGTGAATGCTGAGAATATCGACCGTATAGTGGAGATGCTTATACAGCAGCCATTTCATCTCCCTGGCCACTTATGAATTATATTCTATTTTCCACATGATTTAGAGATGAACTTGCCGATGTCCAGGAGGAATAGGAAATTTCCTTTAAGTCATAGTTTATAGCCAAGACAGGCCAGCCTTATGTTGATTAATAAAATACAAACTGCCACCATGTTAAAAAAGCTGATTTCGTAGGAAGACTTGTAAGGCCATTTTAGATATTGATATATATTGGTTATTGGATAGTTTAAGCAACCATGGTTCAAACAAAGATTCGTTTTTATCTAGGTAATTCAAACTCTAGGATTTGCATTTTCCACAAGGTCTGTGTGTTTGAGAATCAGATTGTCATAGTACCTGATAGAAAATATGAAATCAGAACCCAGAGGTACTGATGTGAACCTAAGCCTCTCTAGATTCTCCTGAATGGGTTTGGGAAGCTGCTTAACCACCTGTGCTTCAGGTTCCTCACCTGTAATACGGATAATAACAGGGGTTCTCGATGGCACTTTGATGAGGAATTCGTTAAGTTAATATTTATAAAGGGGTTAGGAGACTGCTTGGAATATGTGAAGTAGGATGTAATAAATCTTTAAGAATAGCAATGACTAGCCACGTGATTGCTATTTTCAAGGCTTCAAAAATGGCTTAGTGTCCAGGATGAATGTTTGATTTGCACTTACCCATTTGAAAGCAGACATGGAATTTCTTTTTTTCAGGTAATTGAAAGGATGAATAGTTGACCAGAATTAGGAGTCCACAGATCTGGGGACCAGTCCAAATTTGGCAATACGTTTCTTGCATCAACACTGGCAAATTTTCTTTCATTTCGAGCCCAAGTTACATCAAAGGCTTTTTTGATGCTCTAATAAGATAACCTATGTACTCATTTATTTATTCAACAATATTTATTGCAAGGCACATGTACAAAGTATGTTCTTAAGAGCTACTGTGAATATCTATACATCTATCTACTCACTCACCTATGTATCTACTAAATTAACTATATATATAAAAAAGAAAAAATATTTTGTATCTGTGCATTATTATAAGTATTCAAAAGGTATGAAATCTCTATGAAATTTAAACTGTGAACTAAAATAATTATGAAATTGTCAATATAAACTTATAGATGTAACAACTCCTCAGCATCTACGAATACACCCTCTGATAAAATACAAGCATGTATCACTTACACCCAAATTTAATAGTTTATTTTGATTCAAACAAGGGAGGATTTTCTATAACTAGAGGGCTAGTGCAATATTCTGGAATGAGGTACATCTCTGGTTTTCCAAACATCTTTATCGACCCTGGATGTTAGGGGAGGCCCAGGCTGCTGCGGGCTATCAGAACGTTGTTCTGATCATTACATAGCGCTTCCAGACCACGTGCCCAGAGATTCACAGTCCCCTGATGCGGGATGGGGGTCGAGGTCTCCATTTGAAGGAAATCTGGACGTGACTCTGCTAGGATGTGAATGGGGCTAAAGCTCTGGTGACCTTTTCTGACAACAGCTGCATCCAAGGGTCTGGGAGAAGACCAGGCACACACACATGGTCAAATGTCTTTGTGAACTCTGCAAACGCAGGATGTTTCTGTTCTTACTAAAGACCTTCCTTTGGCCATGACTTTCCCACCATCACACTTCCCTTTGTAATGGGCGTGGCTGTTTGGGAGAATTCGTTATGGGAAACGGACTTGGTAATACATTTGTTTTGAGTGAGACGTCGGTCTGTGGCTTATCTGGGGTCACTTCTGAGCTCAGTTTGGTGAAGCCGCTTCCTGCTGTCTATAGGGATAGTTTCTGCCTATAGGGATAGCTCTGGCCTGTTCCTCTCTAGGATGATTCACAGCACCAGGACCCTGGCAGCACCCACGTATTACCGGTGGCAGAGACCTGAGTTACCAGTTCAAATCCCAATGGGTTCGTAGCAACTTCAGCCCTTGCCTCCTCAGAAAAAAGAATTTGACTAATTTGACTGAGGGGCATAAAGCAGGAAAAGAGACAGAGGCAAGTTCTAGGGCAGGAATGGAAGTCTACTTAAAGAGGGCTTATAACAGGAAAGAACGAAAGGTGCCCTGGCACATGAAGGTTAAAGAGAGGTCAAGTGTCCTGTTTAACCGTGATCCTAAGATTTTGATAGACTCACCCCTTTCCCATGATTCTTCCCTCAGGGTGCACTGTCCGCATGCGCAGAGCCCGCCTTGCCCTGGGAAATGCGCATGCTCAGTGTGCTTAGGGACGGACAACACAGGTCCCGCTGAGGTTTTCTTCCCATTTCCGGTGCTGTGTACCGTCAAGATCCTACATCGCCATTTTCGTCTCTTAGTACGCATCCACAGAAAGTTTCTTCTCCCTGAGGCCCCCATTCAATGAACATTTTGATGTTAACAGGTGTGGACCATCAGGAAAGGGCGCCTCCCCGGCACTGCTGGATTATCACCCTCAGAGAGGCGATGCAATTATTGCTGAACCATCACCCGATGTTTCTCTTGGGTGGGGGAGAGCCGTCTCCTGCCCTGCTCAGCCAGTCCAACCACCTGTCACACACGTGCGGAGCTCAGTGGCAAGACAACACATAGAGGATGCAGAGGAAACGGGGTTAGAAATGTGCAGAGCCAGGACAGGTCCGTGGAAAACACACTCAAACCTCATGGGTCTACACTGGACATTTGGTGGAGGGGTTTTTTCTTGTTTCTTTTTTTATTTTTTTTCAAAATTGATAGTAGTCCTGGATTATTTGCAGGACATGACCAATATCACATCTATGCTATATGGAAAACAATTTATTTGTACCTATTACTAACAAACTTTAATAAGTGTGTTAGAAAAGTGGACATGAACTTTCTACTACTTGTGTAGAAAGTGACGTTACAAATCAAAAAGAGATGAAAAAGTATGAGCCAAAAAATATAGGAAAGATGTGTTAGTGAGATATTTCAGACAATTGATACAAATACTATAATATTTTATGGATTTTATAATTTTATGATATTCAGTATGATTTCATTTCTAACACTAGCTACCTTCCTAATTTATATTCACAATTTTGTTCTTTTTTCTTAAAGAAAATATTCTCTAATTTATAATGTGCAGTCACTATAAAAACTAAATCCACCCCTGAAGAAAATCCAGATGATTTTAAAGCACGTTATGCATGACTATTTGAAAAACATGCTACAGAAGAGGGGTCAGCAAACTATGGCCTGCAGAACAAAGCTAGCCCACTGCCTACATTTATTTAAAAAAGTTTGATTGGAATACAACTGTGCCCATTCATTTTCATATGGTCTATGACCGCTACAGAGTTGAACCAGTGTAGACCTTACGGTCTCAAAGCCTAAGCTAGTTACTCTTTTGCCCTTCACAGAAAAAAAAAACAAAAAACCAACGACACTGCTACTTGGTCTGGGTCAATATCTACATATGGTCCTTAAGATCTGTAAGGTCGCAGTTTGAGAGTCTGCTGTTAATGTTTTAAAATAACACATGTTTTATATTAACTGTGCCTCATTATATGATAATAAATATCTAGAGAAACAGGAAAAAATACAGAAGCTCATTATTAGGGCAAATAAGTCAATCTTCATACTAAAATAAAATGTTGCTGTTTTTTCTCCGTACACTTATTTCCTGAGATTCTTGCAAGCTTTAATGTAGTTAATTTGTCTCATGCCTACTTATTGTATAAAAATTAGTTCTTCTGATTTCTAATTCATACAGACTTACTTTCTCATTTGATAAAAATATTTTTATAGATTGAAATTCACTTTGTATTTTTAAAATTAAAAGCATTGAGTTAATCATAAATATTTATCTAACAAATCTATTTCTTAGATGTATCTATCATGATAAAATCTCAGCGACGTCGCCCAAGGATCTGCTTCTCTTTACACAGGACTGTTTTCCTTTCTGTGATATCAACACGTAATAAAACATATACATGTTGAATTTTAAATACTTAATTTTAATAATTTAAATGTTTCTAACTTTTACATTTCCCACCCAAATTTCTTAAGAGTTTGTTTAGGTAAAGTATTTCTAAATGAAAGAGTATACCTTTAAATGGAGGAGGCACTTTGCAAACATATGACACATTTGGCATAGTCTGAGAACACACATACCGTTGCCCTAAAAGTAATTTTTCTCTGTTTTTGCCCTTGAAAAGGGAGGAAAAAAAATACATCCAAAATGTTTTTCTAATTGCTGTATGGCTTAACTTTTTTTTCCGCATCAAATTTTTTTTGCATAAAGAGTCTTTCCTCTCTAACAGAGACAGCTTTTATACTTGATTGATGTTACAGTGAAGTTGTCATTAGAACTGAAAAATTAGCCCTGCCATGAAAGGTAAAGAAGCACAGATGAGAGGGCAAAATATTTTTCTGCATCACTTTGAGGTCTGGTGGAATGAAAAGCAGTATTTTCACAGAAGCCATCCTCTCCCAGTCATAGAACAAAGGATACCTTTGCTGATGGACAAGCCAAGCTTCACTCTAGATTTCACTCCCAGGACTGTGTAAGGACGATGGCTTCGCAAAGCTCTGATCACAACCATCTCTGTGTGGCATGAAGCTCTTAGCATGAAAACATCTCTAATATCATCAGGGAATTCACAGAAGGGGGGTGTAGCCTCAAAAGGAAAACAGTCCTGTGTAAAGAGAAGCAGATCCTTGGGCGAGGTCTCTGTTCTGAGCTGCAATCACAAGTTTTTCTCCTGAAGTTGGGGCCACACACCTCCACCTCTTATCTCAGTGAATCCACAACAAAATAATTTCCTTACTTCAGGCATGAGATAAAAATAAATCACATTCTAGGATAGTGTGGAAATTCAATGAAGATCAAAGATATGTCCTTTCTCCAACAATACTTTACATTCTCACAATATCTTTGGGATTTTATTTTCTTTTGAGATCTGATTCCAAGAATACTATTTGGCATTTACATTAAGAATGCACATTTAATAAATAATGTGATAATGAATATAAGGGTGGGTCTGAATACACATGCAATTAAAAAGAATTTTGCTAGGTCTCAACGAAGGAGGAAAAAGGAAGGTACAAGGTTAAGAATTCACTAAGAAACAGGGTGTTTGGAGATTTCTGAAAAGTTTTACTTGAAGTAGTATTAAGAATATTTCGTGTAAAAGTAGGTTATGTCTTTCAGCCCTTTTGTTACAGGATCTTGTGCAAGAAAGAATTCAGGGCGAGTCCACAAAGTGAAAACAAGTTTATTAAGAAGATAAAGGAATAAAAGAATGGCTACTCCATGGAGCAGCCCCAAGGGCTGCTGGTTGCCCATTTTTATGGTTATTTCTTGATGATATGCTAAACAAGGGGTGGATTATTCCTGCCTCCCCTCTTTAGACCATATAGGGTAACTTCCTGATGTTACCATAGCATTTGTAAATTATCATGGGGCTAATGAGACTGTAACAGTGAGGACAACCAGACGTCACTCTTGTTGCCATCTTGGTTTGGGTGGGTTAGAGCTGGCTTCTTTACTGCAACCGGTTTTATCAGCAAAGGTCTTTATGATCTGTATCCTGTGCTGACCTCCTGTCTTATCCTGTGACTTAGCATGCCTTAACCATCTGGGAATGCAGCCCAGTAGGTCTCAGCCTTATTTTACCCAGTCCCTATTCAAGATGGAATTGCTCTGGTTCACATGCCTCTGACAGTTTTATGGCAGAAAACCATATCTATGAATCAACCTAGGAAGTCTCACTCAAAATGCTATTGCTAAAAGAAAGAATATAACAAGACCATTACGTGAAGCAGAAGGATTTCCAGCTCTGTGTGGTCGTGCAAGTAAGTAAAGTGTGTTCCTTGCACCTCATGTGGAAGTCTGATCATTGGTCAGCTCTGAGCTATTACTGTTCTCTTCCTTCACACCCAGTTTGAAGTATATTTTCCTTGACTCTTCAAAGTAGATGGCATGTCACTTTTTAAATGTTCTTTCCCCAGATGAATTCCCATGATGTAGCCATCATCTCATCCTACCACATCTTCCCTTCCTTCCTATAACTGAGATAAAAGAAAACAAAATGAAAAATTCATAGGAAAACCAAAGTGTCCTGTGTTTATCCTTTGAAAATATTGATGATGATTAGTTGGAAATAAATTAGAGCACAGCATATATGAAGTGTCAATAAGGCAATTACAGGTGTTGGGGGAAGATCTTAAAAAACTGCATGTTGAAATGTAAATGGAGTTGGTTTTTTTTTTTGATAAATGGCACATAAATGTTTGACAATGATCATATAAATAATGAGAAAACATTGAGAGAATAGCTTCAGATAGTGTTACAAAATTATAAAATCCATGATCCATAAAGAAATTTACAAGAAAAAACTGCCACATTAATGGTGGTTGAAATATTATCTTTTTTTCATACATTCATAGATGTGATTTTTTCTACTTTTTATTGACCCCAAATGCTCTATTTTTCTTATCTTAAAGAGCAGCCAGCTGGGCGCGGTGGCTCATGCCCGTAATCCCAGCACTTTGGGAGGCCAAGGTAGGTGGATCACCTGAGGTCAGGAGTTCAAGACCAGCCTGGCTAACATGGTGAAACCTCATCTCTACTAAAAATATTAAAAAATTAGCTGAGCATGGTAGCACACGACTTAAATCCCAGCTACTTGGGATGCTGAGGCAGGAGAATCACTTGAACCCAGGAGGCGGAGGTTGCAGTGAGCCGAGATCGTGCCATTGCATTCCAGCCTCAGCAAAAAGAGGGAAACTACGTCTCAAAAAAAAAAAGAAAAAAAAAAAATCAAGTAGTCTTGGACCCTGAAGCAAGTAAAATATTGATTAGCCATTGCCAAAGTTTCAGTGTTACTAACTCGTTGTATATTTGCACTTAAAGCCCTATTGTGCTCCAAGGAGAACTGTATTTTATACCATTTGATAGAATTCAGAACATATTTGTTTGCTTCTGCAAAAATATAATAGGGAAAGTTGACCAGAGACAAAATCTAATGTTATTTTTTTCAGTGTACATTAGCTGTTGTTGATTACTTTACTCATCATTAGTTAAGTGCCAAATCTGCCTGCGTTTATGCTACAAGAAGAGATATAAATCCTTTTATAACAGGGATGACACTGAAAATTAGGCTAGTGGCAACAAAAGCTGACATTTATTGAGTGCTTGTTATGTGTCAGACACAATTCCAAGTGCTTGTTCCTGTTCGAATCCATTTAAAAGTACATACCAACAACTTCATGAGGTACAGACCGTAAAGCAAAAATAAAATTGTTAGTCCCCCGATGGACTGAACGGCCCCGCCCTCTTGGCCGAAGGAATTGCAAAGAGACCCGAAAACTAGTTCAGGCCATGACAGGAAGGGAGAGGCAGACATGCCTTATTACACCCTGCTCCCTCTGGAATTCAGGCACAACTGACCAGCATTCACGTTAAAACAGAGATCTGGAGACTGACAAAGCAGGCTCTTTGTAGCAGTAAGACACCAAATCCCAACCTGACTCTGGTATAACACCACATGACACATCGCAGACCCTAAAGCAAATCCAAGTATTTTACCACAAAAAATATTTATTTGGCAATTTTGGAATGGCCTGCAAAGCCATCTCTTATGGGGGAAATTTGCAGTCTGTAAAAAGCGCAAGTAAAAGTACAAGTGTAAAAAGGATGCTGGTCTCTCACTAGGTCTTTTCCAGAGAGCCGACACCTTCTAAGGTCCAATAAGAGACATTTTTTTTTAAATTGTATTATTATTATACTTTAAGTTTTAGGGTACATATGCACAACGTGCAGGTTTGTTACATATGTATACATGTGCCATGTTAGTGTGCTGCACCCATTAACTCGTCATTTAGCATTAGGTATATCTCCTAATGCTGTCCCTCCCCTCTCCCCCCACCCCACAACAGTCCCTGGTGTGTGATGTTCCCCTTCCTGTGTCCATGTGTTCTCATTGTTCAATTCCCACCTATGAGTGAGAACATGCGGTGTTTGTTTACCTTCTATTCTCTCTGAAGCCTGTTACCTGGAGGCTTCATCTACATGACAAGAGCCTGGGCTTCCACCACCCCCACCCCCTTATCTTAACTCAAGCATTTCTTTATGCTGACTTTAACTCTCTAAGCAGGGCTTCACTCTTTCAACCAATTGCCCATCAGAAAATCTTTGAATCTACCTAGAACCTGGAAGATCCCTGCTTTGAGATGTCCTGCCTTTCCAGGCTGAGCCAATGTGTAACTTGCGTGTATTGATCTATGTCTTTGCCTGTAACGCCTGTCTGCTAAAATGTGTAAAACCAATCTATAACCCAACCACCCAGGGCACATATTCTTCGGACCTCCTAAAGCTGTGTCCCGGGCCATGTTTCTCTAATCTGACTCAGAATAAACCTCTTCAAATATTTTACAGAGTTTGGCTTTTCTTTGTGAACAGGGCTATTTTTATTCCAGTTTATAAGTAAGGAATTCAAAGCAGGAATTATATATCAGATGTTGGCTTACAAAAATGTCAGTACCATATGAATCTTCATCTTTCTAGACCAGCCTGGGCAACATGGTGAAATCCCATCTCTATTAAAAAATACACAAATCAGCTGCTTGGTGGTGTGCACCTGTAGTCCCAGCTACTTGGGATGCTAAGGTGGGAGAATGACTTGAGCCTGGGAGGTCCCGAGCCTGGGGAGGTCGAGGCTGCAGTGAGCCAAGATTGCACCACTGCACTCCACCTTGGGTCATAGCCAGACCCTGTCTCAAAAATAAAGAGATAGACAGATAGATAGATAGATAGATAGATAGATAGATAGATAGATAGATGATAGATAGATAGATAGATAGATAGATAGATAGATAGATAAACAGAATAAAACTCAATGCATTATAACAAATAAACACAGCACCACACAAGTCAGGAAACCCAACGTGCTAGCACTCCACTCTAGAACCTCTTCGAGGGCTCACTCCCCATCTCTTCTCTCCTGACTTTTATGAAAATTACTGACTTACTTTTCCTTGTAATATTACACTCTCACATTTGTTCCTCAACACTGGAGTTTCATTTTTTTCTATTTATTTTTCTTTTATAAAGGCAGAATTCTAGGTGTTCTTTATTTTTGTGAGAATCACCTATTTTGTTGCATGAGTGGTATTTTATTTGTTGTGATTGCTGTACTGCACTAAATGAATGTACCACAATATATTTGTCTGTAATCACTTTTGAGGTAATTTTTCCAGTTTATGGCTTGAATAAAAAATACTGTCTTAAGCATTCTTATACATGTATCTTCAGGCATATGTGAACATATTTCTGTTGGGAAATAGATTTGAAAATAGTGTTTCTGAGTCTTAGAACATGAATTTATTCACGTTTAGTAAATTATGCAAATTTGTTTTCAGGAGTGCTTGTAAGTGTTTCACATTGCATATTTTCTGCATTTAAAGCCATTGCCAGTTATATATTTTGTAAAAAAAAAAATTTTAAGATGGAGTTTCACTCTTGTTGCCCAAGCTGGAGTGCAATGGAGTGATCTCAGCTCACTGCAACTTCTGCCTCCTGGATTCAAGTGATTCTTCTGCCTCAGCCTCCTGATAGCTGGGATTGCAGGCTCCTGCCACCACACCCAGCTAATTTTTTGTATTTGTAGTAGAGATGGGGTTTCATCATGTTGGTCAGCCTGGTCTCAAACTCCTGACCCCAGGTGATCCACCTGCCTCAGCCTCCCAAAGTGCTGGGATTACAGGCATGAGCCACCGCGCCTGGCCTGTAAATATATTTTACCCGCTGTGGTGTGCCTTTTTATTCTATCCATTTGTCCTTTGGTAAGTAAAAGTTCTTAATTGTAGCATTGTTAAATTTATCAGCATTTTCACTTACAGTTAATGCTTTTAAGTCCTATTCAAGGTGACTTTTTTTATCAAAAATGAAAATATTTTAGAATCTAAAAGATATATTTATCCTATCTTTCTTACATACATCTATAATACTTCCTATATTTATATGATGTGAAGTAGGAAGCTATGTTTTAGAGATTTAAGTATATGTGTGTGTGTGTGTGTGTGTGTGTGTGTATACAAAATACATAAAAAATGCAAATATATATATTTTTTACTATGACTATACAATTAACCAAGTTCTGCTTATTGAAAAGGCCTTAATTTTTCTATTGACTGCAGTGACAGTTTTGTTTTGAATCTACGGTTTTTATGAATGGGTATGATTCTGGGTTTTCCATTCAATTTTATTGTAGTATTTATCATTGTAGAAACACCATATTATCTTTTCTTTTTTTGTCTTAAACCGGGGGGGATGCTTCCTCCATTTTATTTATTTTGTTTTATTTTTCTTTACTGGTATCTTTTATAACTGAACTTATTCATACTCTTTGGAAGCCATTCCTTCAGCTACAAAATATTTACTTCCTTGAAGAAAGGAAAATATTTTTTATTATTTTTCAGAAAAAGACAAAAAGAGCCCTTTATTCATCTGTTCATGATGACTCAAAAACATGGAACGCTTCACAAATTTGCATGTCATCCTTGCGTTGGGGCCATGCTAATCTTCTCTATATCAAAACACCATATTATCTTAATTGCTATAACTATAAAAATCTTGGTATCCAGTAAAACAAATTATTCCACAATTTGCTCCTTCTTTAAAATTTGTCTATTTCTGACCTTTTCATCCTCGTGGAAATTTTAGCATTTTCTTATCAAATTGTACAGGGTAATCTACTGAGATTTGCATTAGAGTTGTAAGTAATCTATTTGGGGAGGATAATATTTTTATATTTTCATTGCTTTGATTTTCATATGAAGGCAATACTGGTCTCATATGACAAGATCAGTAGTATTCTGTATTTTAATTTTGGAAAGAATTTTCTAAATTTGGAATTACTTAATATTTTGTAAACTATGTTGAATTACAGTTTGGGGGAATTTCTTCATTGGAATGTTTTTAAATAAAGCTTAAATTGCACTGCGATTTTTAGGCCTTTCAGATTTTCTATTTCTCAGTCAGCTTTGCTGATTTTCCATTTTTTCTGGGTACTTGAACATTTCATTTAAATTCAAAATATTAGCTTAGAGACAATCAAGATTATCTTCCTCTTTCATTGTTTATTCTGTCTACCTTTATCTGCATAGTAAGTTTTGAAATAAGAACTTAGAAGTTCTCCAAAATTATTATTTTTTAAGTTTTTTTTTTTTTTTGGTTTTGGGGTACCTCAATTTTCCATATGAATTTTAGGATCATTTTGTTACTTAATGCAAAAACAAAGATAGGTTTCAATAGTAATTGTATTGAATCTGTACATCATCTTGGAGCATATTGTCATCTAAACAATATAGAAATTCCAATCAGTGAGCATAGACTAGATTCCATTCAATTGGGTCTTTAATTTATTTCAATGATGCTTTGCAGCCTTCACTGTACACATATTCACTTCTTTTGTTAAATTTATTTTAAAATGTTTCATTTTGGATGCTATTTTAAATAAAGTTACAATTGATTTTTTATACTGATCTTGTAGGCTACAATCCTGCTGGTTGTATTTATTAACTTTAAAGGGTTTTTTTGTGGATTCATTATGATGTTTTATAAATTAGATTGTCCTTGCAAATAGACATGGATTTACTTCTTTACTGTCAATCTGGCTGCTTTACTTGACTACTTGCCCTTGCTAGAAATCAAGTAGAATTTGAGTATAAATTGTAAGACAGGGCATTTCTGTCTTATCATTGACCCCCAAGGGGCTCTCATGACTAAGAATAACATTAGATATGGGTATTTCGAGATACCCTTTATCAGTTTGAGGGGCTGTATTCCATTCTTAGTTGTTGAGTATTTTCATCATAAATGGGTGTTGGATTTTAACAGATTTTTTTTCTGTGTCTATCGAGATGATCATGTAATTTTGGGCTTTTGTTTTCTTGATAAAATATATTACTTCAATTAATTTTCTAACAGGAAACCAACCTTGCAGTTTTGGGGAAAGTCTCCCTTGGTCATTTTCTTAGACTGTTTTCTGATACTATAACAGAATACCATAGACTGGGTAATTTATAGAGAACAGAGATTTATTTGGCTTCTGGAGGCTGTGAAGTCCAACAGCATGGCACCAGCATCTGCCCAGACATCTGGTGAGGGTCTTCTTGTTGCCTAGTTACATGGTGGAAGGTGGAAAGGCAGAAGCAAGACATGGGACAGAAAGAACAATAGGGGGCTGCTTTTATTACAAACCCACTCTCACAATCACTAACCCATGGCTGTGATAATGGCATTAAGTCATTCAAGAGGACTTGGCTCTCATGACCTAATCACCTCTTAAAGACCACAGATATCAACACTGCTGCATTGGGGATTAAGTTTTCAACACATAAACTTTTAAGGAAACTTAAAAGTTGAAACCATAGCTATCATGCTATATAGTCTTTTAAATATGCTGCCGAATTCTATTTACCAGGGTTTTATTGAGACTATTTTAGTCTCTCTTCATAAGACTCCTTTCCCTTAAATTTATTTTTATTATTTTCCATAAAAATAATATATATTTTATCTTTTGTACCCCATCAATGCAGTCTTATAATTATTACTTTATCTAATTTTTTTCAAATCAAATAAGAGAGATAATGTCATTAACGAAAAATACATTTACATTGTCTTTTTTACTTAACTATGCAATTCCTTTCATCAGTGCCCTTTGTTTCTTCATGTAGATTTGAGTTACTGTCTAGGGTCATTTTATTTCTGCCTGAAGAGCTACCTTCACTATTACTTGCAAGACTAATAAAATGACTAATTATTTACGTTTTGTTTTGTTTTTGTTTTTGCTTTTATGTTGCAATGTGTTTTCTCCATTTGTGAAAACAGTTGTGCTACACAGATAATTATTGGTTAATGGCCTCTTTCTTTCTCTTTTTTTCTTTCTTTCCTTCTGTGCTTTCAATACATCAACCTACTGACTTCTGGACACCATAGTTTCTAAAGATAAATAAACTGTAATCTCATTGAGGCTTCGTTATATGCAATGAGTTGATTCTTGCTGTTTTCAATATATTTTCTCTGTCTTTGGCTTTTTACAAGTTTTTATGGCATGCCATGGTGTGCATTACTTTACAACTCTGCCTCAGCCCTCACTTCGTGTTTGTGCAGAGCCTTCAGGTTCAGCAGAAGTGAGTGTGTATGTCCTTCTCTGTCCTGCCCCGAACATCGCACAGCCCTGGCCATGTGCAGAGACCCAAGCTTATGCTTGGGCTTGTGGATGCCCAGGAGCCAATGCAGCTTCTGAAAGCTCCCAGGAATACCTTCTTCCCCAGATTTCACTTTCAAGGTTTTGACTTAGCTTGTTTTTGTTTCAAGTGTTCTCCCAATCTCAGGCAGCTATGTCATTGAACAGTTACTTTTGTTTGTTTGTGTTTTTGACAAACACCCTCTGAGAAAAGGCTGTTCACCCTGGGCAATGTCTGCACCAGGTGAACGGAAGACAAGCCTTAAAAATGAGACTTTCTACAGCAAGTCCAGACAGGTCAGATGATGACAGTCGTCTGAGATTGGGACTTTGAAAAAGGGCAAGTTCCATTCTAAGCCTTTGAGTGGCTGCTTTGCTGCTAGTTGTGATCACAGCATTTGATTTTCAAGGCTGTCATGGAGCTAGCAGAGGGTGATGTGAATAGAGCAAGTAAAAATATCACAAAGCTCATTCTTCTACCCAGAGTTAGCTGGTTTTCTTCAATATAAGTACTTCCAGATGAGTATAAGCCTTTGGTTATGTTCTGGAGTTTTAATAAAGTTTATTTTGGTAATTTTGGGGAAATATTCTTGTTGTTTTTATAGAAAGAAGTGTTTTTGGAGGTCCTTGCTCCACTTTTCCTAATGATCTCTAATCTAACTTTAAATCAAACACCAAAGTCTAAATCTCGAATATGGCTTTTTGTTTGTTTGTTTTTTGTTTTGTTTTTGTTTGTTTGTTTGTTTGCATCTTCCGATCTAGTTTGCTTTTGATACTTTCCAATTCTCCATTGAGATTCTACATTTTACCTTTTATCTCATTGAATATGTGATTAAAATTAAAGCAGGCACTTTCCAATACTAATCAAAAGTTACTTTACATCTATAGCAGAAGGATGCATACCATTTATATAAAATCAAAGATACAAGAACCAAACAGTAGAATGTGTAGGGATATATTCTGTGATAAAGCTAAAGAATAACAAAGAGAAAAAAAAAAAAACAACAAAATCCAAGATTGTGCTATCTTCTCCAGTTAAGACGAGAGGATAGGATTTGAAAAGGAGCACGTGGGTAGTTTAGTGATATAACAAATATTTTATTTCTTAATTTGTATGATGAGTTCATGAATACATCTTCCATCATTATGCTTCATAACTTACATATAGTTTATATTACCATACATAGTCATTGCATATTATACATTTGCAAACCAAATCCTATGTATCAATAATAAAACTGTAAGTAATTCCATTATTTTTTACCATCTGAACATAAAAACTAATTAGAAAGAAATAGCTTACTGAAAGTAGCATGATTTAGAGTATAAAAAGAAGATGAAAAGTGTTGACAACTGTATATTCATTAAAACATAAAGCCCTGGAATATTAGTTTTGATATAAATGATCTGAAAGGTCAAGATGCTAAGAAATGCTCTCATTATAAACAGAAAGTCTGCAACGTGAACTAATCAAGGCTTCTCAGATGATGACAGGGATTGAAACCTTGACACAAATATGTTTTGACAGTAGTCAAGGAATTCAGAATAAGAGTCTATAATTTAATCAAGTAATTCTAGAAGAGGATCCATAACCAGAAATAGTTTCACAAATGGAGGTACAGAGGTACAAAGAAGGTGGACAGTAAAAATAAGACAAATGAAAATGACAAGCACTTTCCAAGATGTGTGAGCTTGCTTTGGGTAAGAAAAGATGTCTGAAGTTAATAACAACTTAGGATAGCCCTGCAGAGGTGCAGACGAGTCTTAATGCTTATGTAGAATGTTTAATCTTATAATTCTGCAGCCCACGGTATAAGCATCACAGCTGGAAGGCATAATAGGATTTTATCAGTTTACAGATGTGAAGCACAAAACTCAAAATGCTCACCAAAGAACACTATTACCTCACTCAGTCATATTTCAAATGGCAAAACTATGATTTCAGCGTTCATGCTAACTACTATCATATTCAGGTTACAACCAATACTTAGCATAAAAATTGAAAGACTCTAGTACAACCTAAGGTTTTCAATTCTAACGGAAAAATACAATATTTATTCTACATATATATACATATATACTTTGCTTATAACTACTTAAACTTACTTATCTTTTATAGTATTTTAGCCATCAGTTTTCCAAGGGAATGATGGTAGGTACACTTACCAACTTATGTAAAAGAATATTACCACATATTACACATATACTCAAATGCATTGATATTTATAGGTAGAGGTAAGCACACATAATTCATACCTATCTGTGTTAATTAAGATACGTGCATACACAAAATTCCGTTAATTAAATATCTCTTGAGCACATACAGCAGAGATAAAATAATATTACATCTTAATTTAACCTTCATACGTTGAATGAGCAAGTTACTATTTTTATTAAGTAAAGACACTTTAGAGTTCAGAAAGTGGAAATAGATTGAATGTGTCTAATAGATCCTTCTTCGAAGTCCTCAGTACCATGGCAAAGGCATTTAAAAATAAATATGCAAACCCACAAAGAGGTGACCATCAGGGGAGCAGAAAGCCATTCAACAATATTGTAATCTGGAAAGAAAACAGTTGAGTAGAAATTCATCTAGCAGATCCAAACAGGCACCGCAAGCTCATGGTGAGGGAAGATGGAAAACAATGTGATTTAAATGCAGATCCTCAAGCCTGGGCACGTTGGCTCACACCTGTAATGCAGGGACTTTGGGAGGCCAAGGTTGGTGGATCGCTCAAGCCCAGGAATTCAAGACCAGCGTAGGCAACATGGCGAGACCCCGTCTCTACAAAAATTACAAAAAAAAAATAGGTGGGCGTGGAGATGCATGCCTTTGGTCCCAGCTACTTAGGAAGCTGAAGTGGGAGCATAGCTTGAGCCTGAGAGGTCAGGCTGCAGTAAGCCATTCACCACTGCACTCCAGCTGGGGTGACAGAGTGAGACTCTGTCTCAGAAAACAAAAAAACAAACAAATACATACATAAATAAATACATGCAGATTCTCAAAAGGTGCAGGGACCCCCAGTGCTGTTGGAATTAGGGATGAAAAATAGGACTGCATCGAAGAGGTAGACTGTGAGGGTTAATTATGTGTCAGCTTGGCTGGGCCACAGGATGCCCAGATATTTGGTCAAACGTTCATTATTGTGGAGGTGCCAGGGTGGGTGTTTTTAGATGCGGTTAACATTTAAGTTGGCGGGCTGAGTAAAGCATGCTGGCCTCCCTGATGCAGGTGGGCCTCATCTAACTAGCTGAATACCTAAATATGAATAAAGGGCTGACATCTCCGCAATTAAGGGAGAACCCTTTTAACTGATGGCCTTTAAACTGGGATGTCAGCACTTTTCAGCCTTTGACTTGAACTGAAATACTGGATCTTATGTCTTGAGTTTGCCAGCCCTTGGACTAGAACAAAACCATCAGCTCTCCTGGTCTTTGGGCCTTCAGACTCAGACTGGACCTAAATCACTGGCTCTCCTGGGTCTTCACGTTGCTGACTGCAGATGACATGGTCTCCTCCATGGTCATGAGAGCCAATCCCTTATTACGTATACACACTCACACGCATGCCCGCACAGACACATCATATGGCTTCTGCTTCTCTGGAGAACCCTGACCAGGACAAGGACATGGACTCTTCCTGTGAAGCCGTTCAGCCCCCAGATTGTTTTCGCCATCTGCAGGTATCCAGTGGCTGCACCTGTTCTGTTTCACTCCAATATGCTCAGGTTGACTCTGTGATAGGGAGTCACGGAGGTTCTCAGACAGGCAGAAGCCACCGCGGCTGAGGGCACGGCTGCCATTTTGCAAATGAGAAGCAGACCAACCTCTGCATACCAGATGCTGGCTGCTAGTGGTCTTTCCAGAGCTAGTCCCAGAGCACAGTTAGATGAATTCCTACTTTTCAGACAAAGATGAGATGACACTTTTATGAAAAATCTCAACTGCCAAAGAGAAAAAATAAAGACATGACATTGTGTCCTCCACAGCAAACAATCCATCTCATGACCAAGCTCAATGTTCAGAAAACCCATCTCTGGCTCAGAACTTCCAAATAGCAGCTTATTTCATCTTTTTTATTTATAAATAAAGAATTATGGATGTCCTGATGCCTGAGGAAAGTCTATGATGCGAAATAGAAAGTTTATACAAATCAGAAAACCAGTAAACAGCTTAAAGGAGGAAGAAAAAAAGCCAGGAGCCAGGTATGGTGTGTGCCTGTGGTCCCATCTATTCGGGAGGCTGAGGAGGGAGAATTGCATGAGCCCAGGAGGTCGAGGCTGCAGTGATCCATGATCATGCCACTGCACTTCAGCCTGGACAACTAGAGAGAGAGAGAGAGAGAGAGAGAATGTCAAGCATATTATCATAAGATTATCAGAAAAACAAGAGAAGTTACTGTACACATGAGGTAAGAATAGTGTGTGACTCATAAGGACATGCTTCTGAGAATTACAGGGAACCTCAATTAAAAACTTGGAAGACACAGGCCAGGCGCAGTGGCTCATGCCTGTAATCCCAGCTGTGATTGGGAGGCCAAGGTGGGCGGATCACGAGGTCAGGAGATTGAGACCATCCTGGCTAACACGGTGAAACCCCGTCTCCACTAAAAATACAAAAATTAGCCGGCCGTGGCGGCGGACGCCTGTAGTCCCAGCTACTCGGGAGGCTGAGTCAGGAGAATGGCATGAACCTGGGAGGCGGAGCTTGCAGTGAGCCGACATTGCGCCACTGCACTCCAGCCTGGGTGACAGAGTGAGACTCCATCTCAAAAAAAAAAAAAAAAAAAAAAAAAAAAAAACTTGGAAGACATAGTTAGGAAATTCTCCCAGAAGACAGAGCAAAAACACAGGAACACAGGGAGAGGGAACAAGGACTAATCCTAAAAGTCTTACTACAGTAATAACAGGAGTCTCAGACAGAAAAAAAATAAGAGAGAAGATGGGAAGGAGGGATTCAATTAAGTAGTCCAAAAAGAAGAGGTTCTTACCTCAGGAAATAGGCATTAGAATACCTTTAGATTTCTCAGAAACAACACTAGAGATTAGAAAACATTGAAGAAATGATTTCATAACACTGAAGAAAAAATATTTCTAAGTTAGAATTCAGACAAACTCCTAGTCAAATGAGAAGATACAGTGAAGACACTACCATTATTAATGAATTAAAAATAAAAAATCCCCGTACATCTATTACCAGAAACTACCTGAGGATGTCCTTCACAGAAATGAAGGCATAAATCATGAAAAAAATATATATATAAGGTACAGGGAAAACAGAAGATTCTCACAGGAAGGAGAAGAGAGGAAACCCAAGATGGCGATGCAGGGGATTTGAAAATGGCTACCATAGGCAGCACGCAGTGGGCGACCAGTCCAAACTGGAATAAGTATGGAAATTGTTGGCCATGAACAGTGCAGAAACCTGTATCCTAACTGTGCTTCCTCCCAAGACAACTGAGAGTCATGATGAAAACAAAGAGGACCATTATTTCAATCTCAGAATTCTTCTGTTGGACGCCTATGAATTTCAGTGCTTACCATGAAACTTGGGGTTATTTCTGAATCAACTTTGTGGCAAAAACATTCAGATCTCTGTAGAATATAGAAGAAAAGGGATGTTCAGATAAAATAAACTCTCTTATAGATATATATGTCTATATATGCATACAATATTTATGACAGGATAGGATAATCTGTTAGCATTAATTGTATTGCAAAGCAAAATTAGATGGCTGAAGAAATACTTCATAAATTAGATTTATATTTTCACTATTTTATCTTATTTCTTTTGAATTTTTCACCATGTACACATTTTGTTTAAATTTAATAAAAAACAAATTAATGAAAAATGAAAATACCATTTGAACCAGCAACTTGACTTCTAAGCATTTGTCTTATGTATTTACACATGTATCAATCATCTACATGGAAATATTTTTATAGAAGAATTTTCATTGCAACATTGTGCTAGAAAAATATTGGAAATAAAACAAATGCAGACAATCAAGAGACTAATAAAGAAATAAATAGATAATAGAAAGAGATGAGATAAATGGATGGATGAATAGATGGATGGTTAAATTGATGTATGGATGAATTCATAGATGGATGGATAGATAGATGACTGACAGAGATAGGTAGATAGATGATAGATAGATAGATAGGTGTAGGCAGGCAGACAGCTACAACATTCTTCAGTGGCAAAAATATGAAGAAAAAAGTTATCAACACAGAACTTTTTTTTTCTTTTTCTTCCTCCTTCTTTTTTTTTTTTTCTTTATTTTTTGAGATAGAGTCTCACTCTGTCACCCAGGCTGGAGTGCAGTGGCATGATCGCGGCTCACTGCAACCTCCACCTCCCATGTTCAAGTGATTCTCCTGCCTCAGCCTCCCGAGTAGCTGGGATTACAGGTGCCCTCTACCCCACCTGACATCAGGTGACCCTCCCCCGCACCTCGGCATCCCAAAATGATGAGATTACAGGACTGAGCCACTGTGCCTAGCCAACATAGAACATTTTCTGATGTGCATTGTTAAATGAACCAAAAGCAAAGTTAAAGTATAATATGCTACCATTTGTGTAAAGACACAAGAGAAATACTAACTTTTCATGTTTTGTTAGATGTGCATAAAGTACAAAGCATGTGGAAGAATATGAGGTAATTAAAAACATCAATTTTATCTGGAGAAGAGACTTCCTGGCAGGGGGACATGTGTTCTCATGAGGATTTTCAGTGCATATTTATTTGTATCTTTTATATTTTGAACATGTGGATATATAACTCATTCAAACATTAATGCTTCATTAGAAAAGGTCAAGGAAAATACTGGATGTGGGAAGCAAATGAGAAACCATATGAAGATAGGTGACCCAAGAAAGAACAGATCATATAGAGAATTTTTCAAGACAGCTTTATAAAAGGAAGTGTTGCAGTGGTATTTAAGGCAATCTTGATGGATAAATGTTGTTCTGGAAGAATATAGATGAAAATTTTTTGAAATGCTTGTTCCCCGGTGCCGTAAATTTATGTACACTTGTACATAAATTTAACTTCCTCAGCAAGCCCATTTTTATACTTTCTGCAGAAAGGGAACACTCACCAGCAGTTTTGCCACGAGAGTACACCGAACAAAGGAGACAGGGTCATTTATAACCTGACGCAGCCACCCTACTGCTGTGTCGGGTTTCCATTGGCTGGAACGGGACCTCACATTCTGTATTTGTCCTGATTGGCTAGCAACTTAGAACTTTTAAAGGAGGCAAAGGCAGAGGAGAACAAAGGAAGGAGGAAGTAACTTGTGGAATGCTGAGAAAGGTAAAAACACCTTCAAACAAGGAAGATGAACAGGCTATGACCTAATGCTTGCTTGGACCAGTATAAGCATGCCAGGGCAAATATTTAGGCTAAATTTTGGAAACTAAGAACGTAAAGTACATTGATTTCTTTATTACAGCTAGCAGATATTTAGGAATGTCAGCACAGGTGTTTGAATAAATTTTGCTTCTAAGAGAAGTTACTATTTATTCCTAATTAGATGGGGAGGAAAGTCTTTGAAGAGGAACCTCTACTTTACTTTTTACAAAATGAAAGGGAGAAAGTGGTCAGGATTAAAACTTTCAGGCAGAGAAAAAAAGCTGAATAAATACATGGATATAGAGAACCTATGGACCATGTCCCAGGATGACTGGGGCATGGGAAATATGTAAGGACATCATTAAAAATAAGGCTGATATTCCTGTTGCAAAGATGGTGTTGAGTGCAGGAATGGCACAGTGTCAGAACAGCACTGTACAGAAGAATGATCTATACATAAATGAAAATCTTTTAGACTAAAGGGGAGACTAATTATCATTTTAGAAATTTAATTGTTTGCAAATCATTCACCATTTTGTGTAGTATTTTGAGATACTGTTGATTTTACAGAAAGTCTTGCTGGAATATTATGGATGTCCTTTTTCTTGATTAATTCGTCTCTATTATGTTTATTTTACTTTACGTTTCTTTATCATAAAATTATGGTTAATTAGAGTTGGTTGACTTTCTGCATGACTTGTCACTTGTGTGCATGTGCGTGTATGAGATAAAAATTAAAAAACACTATTAAATTTGTGGTCAAGCCTTTGGGAGCTGGTGGCAGGAACCGTGTGCACGAAGTACTCATCTTCTGCTCCCAGGCATCTTCCACTTCTCTTGGTCATTGTTTTAAAATGTACAATTAGTCATGGCCTGTGGGCGTGAGAAAAGTTCACCAAATTGCGTAAACAATATTTTTAATAATCAAAAGTCTTTTGAAAATGTTAGAAATCCAGTTAATATCCACAGTGTTGAATCCATGGAAAACCATATCTACAATCAAAACAATGTGTTAAGCAGAGTGAACATATTTATTAATGATGTGAAATAAGCAGTGTATTTTATCTCTCCCAGAGTGCTTTCTAAGACAATCCCCAACTGAGCAACATTTAATGTGTTGATTATCAGCTATGTTGCAAGGTGCTGGGCTATGGAATACATACATACATACATACATACATACATACATACATACATATGAAGTAGGAGTACCTTTAAGGAGGGCACTATAGTAAGAAAGATATATTTATAGACAATTAATGATAATGTATTTTGAAGTATTGTATTACAGATATGCACAAAATCATTGGGATCTGGTATTTACGCTAAAACTTACAAAAGTTTTGGACTCTTTTGAAATGTGCAGAAGGGCACACTCACAAGCCAAGACCAAAGTAAAAACCTAGAAATGACTTGAAGATGTTCATACCCACTCCCGCCTGTATTTTCATATCTATTTATTTGACATCATATTAAAAAACATTCCTGAATTTCAGCATTTCAGTGTGCGGCATCAACATGCAAGCTCTGTAAGAGGAGAGTAAGATCAATACTCCTACTTGTAAATGAAAGAGAAGAAAACAAAAACAAGCAAATTCCTTCTAAGGTGTGAGGAACACGAGTAAACAGAGAAATCACCTAAGGAGAAAACAGCAAGCAGATTTGAAACTGTGGCCAGCAACGACACGAGGGAGCGCAAAACCCAGCCCACTTGCCAGGGAGGCTGGCAGAGCCCACACCCAGTCTGGTGCCCTGGTCGGGTACATTCTGCTGTATGTTATTCCTGCCTTTAGCTCATTCTATCACAAAGCCCAAGCTCTCAATGCCCGCAAAATGAGCCAGCAACAGGATTATTCTCATAGAAAATGGACCATTGACGGCTCAGTCGTTAAAGCCAATTCAGACGAATCATGTCTTCTTCGAAGTGCACAACTATCCCTAATGTGTAACTAATACATATTTGTGAAATAACTTATTACTGAAAATTAGGTTTTAGTAATTTGTAGTTATCAAAATAAATTCAGTTTGAACAAATGGAATATCAGACCATAAAAATTCATAGGATGTAAGAAAGAAAATAGTAAGAAAGGCAGATTTCTCATAAATATTATAAGTTTCATGATGGTTCTATGCTTATAGTTCTGAAAATATGTAAGCAAACATCTTAAAGATCAGTGAAAAAAATGCCCTTTTGGATATATTAGAGAACAACTCAAGGAGAAAAAAATCACCAATTCAATGGTGAATTTGAATGGTGAATATTATCACCATTCAAAAAAACAGGGTATCATTCATATACAACCACAATCCTATTAATATCTACTAATTGTGGGAAAACATGATTGGAAATGGAAACAAAAAATGCAATATGAGATTGGTGGGAAATTTATGTTTTACTGTAGGAAAAAAAGTGAACGCAAATTATGTTGTTCTTTCGGGATGTACACTTCTCCCGCCCACGACCGAATAGTGAATAAGGTCCACAGGGATTATGTGAATCCTGGGCAGGTCCTGAGCTACTCAGCATTGGACAGCATTCGAGGCCACTGCAGTGGAGCCACTCTCATCAGTAACAGGTGTATTCTCCCCTGGTCTTCATCCTAATACCGAGCAAGTGGGATCTTGTAAGCATGTGGTTTTTCTGCCCTTTCCTGGGAGTTGTCAGATTTGTACTTACGTAGCAGCCAGGAGTACATTATTGTTTCCAAGGAAAGGAAATGGCACATCTCTTTGACATTGCAAGATCTGACCCACTGCTTTAATTAGCATTTTTACAGAAAATAATCTGAAATGACAGCCAGTCTTTCCTACTTCCTTTCTGCATTTCAGTTTTGAAGCAGCGTTCAAAATCAGTTGTGGATCAAGTCAAGATGAACTCTGAAACAATACTTTAAATACCCCTGGATGATTTTGAAGGTATTTGTAAGTGAGAATAATTCATTCTGTTTTAAAGCATAAAATCAACTTCCCCCAAATGCAACATGTTAGTTAAAAGAATCATACCCTTTTTTAAAAAAAACTTTGATGGCATCCAGCCAGAAACTACCTGCTCATAATTTGCTGAAATCTACATAGCTCATCATTTCATGTTGTAAACTCCATTGCACATAGAACACATAGCTAAAACAGAGGAGCCTGCTAAATGCACATATTTGCCATTGGGCTGGTCCTGGTCTTTAAATGTGGCACACCCATTCCACAGAAGAGAAGGTCAAACTGCTTTGAATTTGAGAGACTCAATCCTTTATTTCCATCGGACTTCCAGAAAAACAGTGACCTGAAATGGCAGAGGGGTTCCTCAATCCTTGTAGACAAAATATGAACAACCAGGCTTCTCTCCCTTCCAATGGAACGTAAATGGCAAAAAGCAAACGACAGCCGCCTGCATTTAGGAGAAGCTTTTATTTATCTCATTATCAAGATCCTTTTAATTTGCTAAGAGTTTCTTATGGCAAACAAATACCTCTTACCCCCCACTTCCGAGAATGCGGGAACAGATGAAAGGAAAGTGTAATGGTTTTGATCTCATTAGGACATCGGCATTAGTGGGGCAGCAATTATAAAAGTAATTGACTCTGCTTCACCCGGCGTCGGGAGGGAGTCATTCTGAAGACCCATCGTGCTCCGAGGTTGGGCTGTCATCCTTCATCTTCTGCTGTGTGCCCATGTGTTAGATTTTCATCCCTCAAAGGCATTCAGTCTTTCTCTGGGACTCAAAGTGCAGCATAAGAAATATCTTGGAGTGTTGGTTATTGCTGCCTGGGATTGACTGTTCAGATACAGCTCCATCAGGGAAACCAAATATGTTGCTGCCACCCTGACATTTTTGTGTTTTTCTACCTGATCATCTGTATAGGACAAGGGAATTTCTTCTCTGTGGTGACCTGTCATGAATTAATGATCCCAGCATACCCAGTAAAGTTTTTAATGTGCAGTATGGGTTAATTCATAAGACGTGGTCTGACTCAGGTTTGTTTATACAAAAATGTGCTCTGTCCACACCAACATGGCACATGTATACACGTGTAACAAACCTGCACGTTGTACACATGTACCCTAGAACTTAAAGTATATATATATATATATAAACTAGTTATTGGGCACTATACTCTCTACCTGGGGTTGTACCCCAACTGTCAGCATCACACAATATACCCACGTAACAACCTGCACATGTACCCTCTGAATCTAAAATAAAAGTTGAAATTATTAAAAAAAAGTCCTCTGTCTACTATGAATTTATATGACCCATGTTTTTCAGTAACCTTTAATTTTAGAATAGTTTTCAATTCATAGAAAATGTTTAAGATACTCCAGAGGGTTCCCATGCACTCCGTATCCAGTTTCTGTTATTGATAGTGTGTTTTTAGGGTATATTTGCCACAAGGGAACCAATATGGATGTGTTCATCTTTACTAAAGCTCATATTGTATTCTTGTTTCCTCATTTTTGTCCCCCATGTCACCTGTCTCGGGATCCCATGAAGGACACTGGGTGACTTTGAGCTGTCATGTTTCTGAGGCTGTTCTTGGCTATCACAGATTCTCAGACTTTCCTTGCTTTCGATGACGTTGACAGTTTCAAGGGAGACTGGTCAGGTGCTTGGTGGATTGTCACTCAAATGGAGCTTTTCTGATGTCTTTCTCATAATTAGGCAGGAGCTAAATACATTTGGGAGGAAGACCACAGAGGCAAAGCGCTGTTCTCATCACGGCACATCAAGGCCACACCAAGGCGACTTAGCGTTGTTGGGGTTGATCTTGATCCTGGCCTCGGGTTGTGTTTGTCACATTTCTCCACTTAAAGTGGTTCTTTTTGTTTCTCTTTCTCCTTGTCCACCTTTTGCTCTTTAAAAGAAAGTTGATGTGAGAATCTCACACTTCAGGAATGGAGAGTTGTCCTCTGCCTACTTGAGGGTGAAATATCTTTGGGAACTACTTAGAATTATTTTGTATGGGAGATTTATCTTTCAATCAATAAATAGAGACCTATAAGTTGATCTTGTTTATTTATTTATATGGTCAATCATTTATATATATCACTGTGGACTTGTGAATACTGATGTTAGACTTTGGGTTATATTCCAATACTATTTTATTTATTTTGTTGTTCAAATTTTCCAGATTTGACCACTGAGAGCTTTTATGACCGGGGCCTATGTCCCTTTGATATAATCTCATTGTTGTTTTGCGTCTGGGAATTTTTTTGTTTTGTTTTGGGGGCTACACACTACTTTTTGGCACTACAAGGTGTGCCAGGCTCATGTGGTTTGTTCCCTGCCCCAGTCCTAGGGTCAGCCACTTCTCGAAGGATCCTGGTTTCTTTTATTGGAGAACAGTATTCAAATCCATGATTATGGCTGGGCGCAGTGGCTCATGCCTATAATCCCAGTACTTTGGGAGGCCAAGGCAGGTGGATCACTTGAGGCCAGGAGTTTGAGATCAGTCTGGCCAACATGGCAAGACCCTGTCTCTACTAAAAATACAAAAATTAGCCTGGTGTGGTGGTGCACATCTGTGGGCTGAGCTACTTGGAAGATGGAGGTTGCAGTGAGCCAAGATTGCACCCCTGCACTCCATCCTAAGCAACAGAGTCTCGAAAAAATTTAAAAAAAGAGAAATGTGTTAAAAAAAAATTCATGATCAGTGTTCCAGTTGTGCTCCTTGTTACTGGAGCATTCTCATCCAGCAGAACAAGAAAAAGTATGTGTGTGTTCTAATCCATGTACCTATAAATACCTCCAAATATTTTATATGTATCAAAGAAAATATGAGACTCCTGCTGTCCCCACTCCATTCCATTGCCCCATGCACTATGGCCGTGCCTTTGTCTGTGAGCTCCCACTCTTCAGCTGGAAACCTGCTCCCATCACCCACCATCCATTCATTAATTACCTCCCTCCCATGCCCATCACCCACCATCCATTCATTAATTACTTCACTCCCATGCACACGCAATGTGGTTTTAGCGTGTTGGCTGGCACCCCTCTGGGAAACCACTTTATCAATCAGAGCACAGTGCTTGTGTGCAGTTTCCTTTGCCTTCAATCTTCAGAATCTACTCATTTTCAATGTCTTTAGGTCAGCACCTCTGTCCCCTTGCAGTGAGGTTGTTTGTAATGTACATTTGTAGAAGGTTTTGTCCCCATCTACATTCTATCAAGGGTTTTCTCAACCTCATACATTATTTGCTTTTAATTTTTACTCAGTAAGTTTCATTCTTTGTGCCATAAGTTTCTCCAGGCTCTGAGAAGGGCATAGCATCACAAATCCATGATCACAGTAATATGCAGAAGAATATCACAGCCTACAATTCTAAAACTCTATTTTCTATGCCATATTAACGATTATTGTAAATTAATTATTTTTTGGGGGGGCCCTTAGCCAAATTTAGTGATTTGAAAATCTCTTTCACTGTGATTCAGAAAGTTTGATTTGATAAAATGCTTTTATTTTAGTCTGATATTTTTGCTAAAGGGAACCAAATAAATGCAACGAATCCTTGGAATTGACTCAAAGGCCCAAAAGGGTCAAATGACAAAGAACTGGTCTCTTACAACGTCTCTGAGAACAAGCTCTAAGTGGCTCATTCCAGACAAGGAGCACTTGTATGTAAGCGGAGACGTCATCGTAGGGCAGCAGGAAGTTTCATATCCCTAGAACCTAGGAAGCTGTGACACGACATTTACTCTTCATCATTTTGCTTTGTTTTTATATAGAACTAGTATCAGGAGACCTCCCTTTATTTAACACTACTCAAAAATATGACATATGATAGGCATAATTACTGGGATTTAGGAGTGCATTCTAATTTAATTTTTTATAGCATTTTTTTTTTTTTGAGACAGAGTCTCACTCTGTCTCACAGGCTAGAGTGCAGTGGCACAATCATGGCTCACTGCAGCTTCAACCTCCTGGGCTTAAGGCATCCTTCTGCATTAGCTTCCCAGGTAGCTAGGACTACAGGTGTGTGCCACTACCCCCAGCTAATTCTTTTGTTATTATTTTTGTATAGAGATGGCATCTCACTTTGTTGCCCATGCTAGTCTTGAACTCCTGGCCTCAAGCAATTCCCCTGCTTCAGCCTTCTAAAGTGCTGGGATTACAGGCACGATCCACCATGCTGGGCTCCCCTTATAATGTCTGAGCAAAGTTTTCCTTTATAGCAAGAGAACAGACCTCCACCTACATATGTAACTGTAGGATATTTAAAAGTACATCATATTACGTGATGAGGAGGCCAAGTTATAAATCAGGCCCAAGTGGAGAAAATCCCATAGCAGCATTTACAGGCAACACCTTCCGTAGACAGCTCCAGTGTCTGGGAGACCCAGCGTGTGTGCATGAAGCCACTTCAGAAGGAAAAGGTGAGATGGAAACATTGCGTCTCTAAGCATGCGAGTAGCAAAGACTCGACCTCCAAGGCTTTCACTGACAAACAGAATTCCAGGAATAGATATAGACAGATGACTCGCTTTTAGAAAAGAGCTCCTGAGAGCATTCCCGTTACTGTGGCCGGAATCTGCCCCCTGGAATCTGCTCCATGACTGGGACGGGCATCACACGAAAAGCAGCCTTTGGAGCTCTGGCTATCCGGCTGCTCGGACACTCGAGAGTGTAGACAGCATCAATGCATCTTCCTCTTGGGTTCTGAGGCTGACACTCCAGAGTGTAGACAGCATCAGTGCACCTTTGTCTTGGCTCTGAAGCTGACATTGCAGAGTGTAGACAGCATCAGTGTGCCTTCCTCGTGGGATTTGAGGCTGTGCCTTATTGCTGGATCTAAAAAATTCTGCTCAGTTTGTCAGAGGCCTCTGTGTCTAAGAGGTGGCTTTCACATTATTTGAATTAATTTAGATCTCCTGCAGCCAGGACCTTCAGGATTTCTAGTCTGCCACGTAGAGGGATAGCCAGATCTCTTCTATTTTTTCTATCAAAGACATCTTAGTTTTGTGCTTAACAGTCATATTTGGTTATGTTTTTCTTAGTCCAGCCATTTACTTTAATACAGTCTTGCTTGTTTTCCCCCAATAATTTTAGTTCCTCTTGCATGTTATTTTCTGTTTTAAAAGCCTTTTATAATATTTTCTGATAATTCATTTATCTGAACTACAGGGCTGCACTTGTTTCTGCTGATCTTGATTTCTTTTTTAAATCTTGGTGGCTGGCTCCCTGGAGTCAGAAGCTTAAGTGGCCTGGAGAGATCCATCGTCCTGGGGAGAATATGAATTGACTTCCATGATGTGAGCCTAGGGGCATCGTAGACCCAGAATCAACCTCATGTCTCTACTTGAGCTTTTCTGAACCAAAAACATCAGTAAAATTTGACTTTGAAACCCTTGAGACAGTTTTTGGGGATCTTTTGTTTGTTTATTTGAAGTTGAGAAAAAAAAATTCTTACATGCAGAACCCAGAGATGTTTCTGTTCTGTCTGGGCGGAACAGGCCCACCGGCCCTTTCCCGAGGAGGTTTTCACTGTGACCTTGGCTGTATTTTGGGTCTCACTTTCATTCCACACTTGTACCATCTCTGTGTCTTTTCCTGTGTGCTCTTTCTGTAGATTGAAAGCCAGACCTCTAAGACACCAAGGGCAGCCAATGCCCCATGGTGGCAAAGTGCCAAAAATTGTGTTCTGTCTTTGTTTCCTGTGAGATTCTTGCCCTTGGGAACTTCCCTGTTCAGTCCAAGTTGAGGATTGTATTTGACAGACTTTAAAAAATCTTTTATCTGACACTTTGAGGTCTGTCGTAGTAGGAACACTTTCAGAGTGTTATTTTTGGTTGCATTGTTTTTGAACATCATCAATTTTATTTTCAAATGAACACCTTAGATTATTGCCCATGAACTCTTTGACAGATGATAAAGGAGGAGACGCAGAAGAGTTAAGTGGGCTGCTCCAGCTTCTGCATTGATTAGTTTTCAATTCTAAACTCCTTCTCAAAGCTCTTGGCCTCTGCTGCCAGTTGCATCTCCACCACATCACGGTGGGTACTCAACACGCCAAGTCCAGGTGGGTGCGAAAGTGGACGACCCTCGTCTACTTTAGGGAGGCCCAAAGGCTGAGAGGTGCACTTTGACCATAGCTATTGCAGTCTCAGTGTATCTTCCCATGGATTATGCATGGATTTCAAGATACAAGAAGAGCGAGTTTCCAGTGGAGAAGCCTGGCAGACAATGGCACGATCAGATATCTGAAGTCCACATCACAGGGTGGGGGCCTCCAGCCATGAACACCCCCTAAGCAGGAGACTAAGGGGTTCACCCCACGACAGCAGACTTTCTGCCAAAAATATCCGATTGTAAAGCAACACCAGGCAAACCCAAATGGAGGAATGTCTTATAAAGTCACACATGCACTCCAAACGGGTCACAGCCCAAAAAGAGAAAGGAGGAGAGGAGGCAGGGCCACACCAGCCTGAGCCAGAGAGCGCCACAAACCAGGAAAACTTTCCATAAAGTGTGGTACTGGGACCATGGGTGGGGTGTGATAAGGAGCTGTGATTTACATAATAATATTCAATCGAAGTGAACATGCTTTATTGTGATGATGCTTTGGGTTATAAAAGAGAGTATCTTGTATTTTATTAATGGAATAAAGAGGAAGCATGCCTCCAACTTCATATCAAATAACTCAGACAAAAAATCATATATATATATGTATAAAATCAAATATATCAGTCACGTGTGTGTGTGTATGATGAGAGGGGAGAGACAGAGATAGATAGATAGAGCAGAGATGGAGAGAGAACAAGTGAGGAAAAATATAAAAATTGATGGATTTGGGTAAAATACATGCTCTAGTTCCTTTTGGTATTCTCAGACTTTCTATGTTTGAAACCCTAAAAATGTAAATAAAAGTTAATAACAAATTATATGAGAGGAAAACAAATTGAGCACACAACCAGTGTGTCAAGCTCTGGGACTTTCATCCCCAAAATGGCCCCATTTCCTAATTTGCACAAAAGCTTTTGGAGCCCAGGAATTGCTCTGTGCTCTGCTCTGAGGCTCCTGAAATTAATCCATTCATTAAATAAATGATCATGAGCTCTTGTAACATGCCAGGCCTTTTTCTAAGCTCTCAGCATTGAACAGTGAACAGCATTGATAAGGTTCCTGCTTCTATTGGAGTTTACATTCCAGCAGACAGTGACAGAAATCAATCACATAGAGGAATATTTATAGAGTTTCTAACGGTAATGATTTCTTAAAAGAATGATATACTATGGCAAGGAGATAGACAATCGGTGCAAAAAATTCAATTTTTGTGTGTGTGATGGATAAGGAACACTCACTGATAAAATCACGGTAAAAATAGAGATTGTGAGCAAAATATGAAGACTTGTGGGGCAAGAGTATCCCAGGCAGAGGAAAGACATAGAGAGTAAGCATGCTTGCTTTGTGTTAAGGTGAAGGAAGGAAGGAAGGAAGGGGAAAGGGAGGGGAGGGGAGGGAGGAAGGAAAGGAAGGAAGGAAGGAAGGGAGGACTGAAGGAAGGAGGAAGGTGAGGGAGGGAAGGAAGGAAGAAAGGAAAGGGAAGGAGGGAGGAAGGAAGGAAAGAAGGAAGGGAGCGAGGGAAGGGGAGGAAGAGAGGGAGGAAAAGAGGAAGGAAAGGAGGAAGGGAGGGAGGGATGGAGAAAGGAAGGAAGGAGAGAAGAAGAGATGAAAGGAGGATTGGAGGAAGGAGCAAGCGAAGGGAGGGAGGGAAGGAAGGAGGGAAGGAAGGAGGGAAGGGAGGAAGGAAGGAAGGAGGGAAGGAAGGAAGGGAGGAAGGAAGGAAGGAAGGAAAGGAAGGAAGGAAGGAAGGAAAGGAAGGAAGGAAGGAAAGGAAGGAAGGGAGGATTGAAGGAAGGAGGAAGGTGAGGGAGGGAAGGAAGGAAGAAAGGAAAGGGAAGGAGGGAGGAAGGAAGGAAAGAAGGAAGGGAGGGAGGGAAGGGGAGGAAGAGAGGGAGGAAAAGAGGAAGGAAAGGAGGAAGGGAGGGAGGGAGGGATGGAGAAAGGAAGGAAGGAGAGAAGAAGAGATGAAAGGAGGATTGGAGGAAGGAGCAAGCGAAGGGAGGGAGGGAAGGAAGGAGGGAAGGGAGGAAGGAAGGAGGGGAGGAAAGAAGGAAGGAGGGAAGGAAGGAAGGGAGGAAGGAAGGAAGGAAGGAAAGGAAGGAAGGAAGGAAAGGAAGGAAGGAAGAGAAGGAAGGAAGGAAAGGAAGGAAGGGAGGATTGAAGGAAGGAGGAAGGTGAGGGAGGGAAGGAAGGAAGAAAGGAAAGGGAAGGAGGGAGGAAGAAAGGAAAGAAGGAAGGGAGGGAGGGAAGGGGAGGAAGAGAGGGAGGAAAAGAGGAAGGAAAGGAGGAAGGGAGGGAGGGAGGGATGGAGAAAGGAAGGAAGGAGAGAAGAAGAGATGAAAGGAGGATTGGAGGAAGGAGCAAGCGAAGGGAGGGAGGGAAGGAAGGAGGGAAGGGAGGAAGGAAGGAAGGAGGGAAGGAAGGAAGGAAGGAAGGAAGGAAGGAAGGAAGGAAGGAAGGAGAAGTGGGAAGAAAAGCAGAGGGCAGGGACTGCCGGAACCTTGTGTGAATCACCCAGGGCAGAGGACTCCATCCTTCGCTCTGTATTTGCATCTCCCGCGGAGCTTTTAAAAATATCAGTGTCCAGGGGCCATGACTCGGGGTTCTGATTGAATTCATTCGTGCTTGGTAATTAGCATCTATATTTTTCACAGGCTTCCCTAGACTGATTCTAAATTGTGGCTGGGGTGAGATTCATGAATCACTGCCGCTTAGGCTGTAGTATTTCATTTTTATTCTGCGTGTGATGGGAACCTCCAGATTAGGAGCTGAGGAATGACATAGTCTGACTTGCCTTTAAAAGCACCCTAGAGAGAACTGACTGGGGAATAAGGTTAGAGGTTAGGACAGTGTGGCAGTCGGAGAGGCTGGGTGCTGGTTTGAATTGGGTGGTTCCTGGAGCAGTCATGAGAATGGTTAGGGATCTGGATGGCTTCTTACCACAGAGTCGCTCTGCTATGCACTCGGTGGACCGGAGGCTTTTCTTCCCGCCAAGTTTGTGTGTTGAATCCTAATCCCCGATACGATGGCATTTTGGAGATGGGGCCTTTGTGGGGTAAAGAGGATTAGATGAGGTTGTGATTGCAGAAAACTCAAGGGATAGGTGCCTCCATGAAAAGATGCCCCAGAGAGTTCTCTCCCCTATTCCGCCATGTGAGGGACACAGGGAGAAGGTGCCATCCATGAACCAAGAAGCCAGCCCTGCACGGACCCTGAATCCGCCTGCATCTTGATCTTGGACCTCCAGCCTCCAGAGCTGTGAACAACAGGCCCCTGCTGTTGTAGCTTCCTGTCTGCGATACTCGGTTCTAGCATCTCAACAGACCAAGACACACTCCAATTTGCCAAAGTTTGAAGCAGGGTATGTGAGAAAAAGGGCATGAACCTCTGCCATTCTCTGAACAACAACGTTTTTGCCATTTCCTAAGACACAGGAGAGCTAGGGAGAAGAAAGTTGGTGCCTGGGATCAATACTTTAGTTTTGGACATAGTAAATTTAAGAGATCCAAGTCAGAAGTCAACTAGCGCAGGGGAATGAAGAAAACTGAGCCCATTAGTCTAGAAAATTAATATTTACACATGATTCATTCAAAGAACTAGGAAGGCTCGTGCTGACTCTTACTTCTCCTGAAATTGCATTTTCACTCATAGAATAAAGGCAGTTTATGAAATAAGACATATTATTTTCTTCAACTTTTTTGTAATTTGTAATATATGTGATGCCTCATAAACTTTCATTTCAGTATGAAAATGTGTTTCTGTATTATTTTCCTTGAATAGCAACAAAACAACAGAAAACAAGTCGCTAAGATAATTATTTGGGAATTCTATTTAAAGACTATCTTTTGAAGAAGTGGAGATCTGACTCTTAAGTTGTTTTCTATACAGCATCGCATTAAAGCCTCAGGACTGCCTTAAAAAGACAGGTTTGGAACTTGCTGACCTCTGGCAAGCCCTCTGTAATCCGTACCATGCTCAATTCTTTCACCGAATTCTAGCACTTGAGGAGCCCCTGTCGGAGCAGAAGGTCTGGGGTCGTTGCTGACCGACCGACAGCCAGGGAGTGGTTGAGGCAGCTATTTGCAGGTTCCACAAGGACCCTGCTTTATGGCATCTGTAGTCTCTGCCCATCCAGTTCCAAGACCAACTTCACCACAGTCTAAAAGCGGAGTTTTGATGAAATTGTATTAACCAAAACCCAACGTGAATTCAATTTTAATGTCCTTTTTGCAGAATAAATATTCTGACATATTCTTCAGTAGCACAAATTGAAGTTTTAAAACTAAGAAACAGGAAAACCACCAGTGTGTTCTGAGTGAGGACAGCTTTGACCCAACTTATCTCATCAGAAAGGCAGACATCAGTGACTCAGCGGTCTCGTCGGAAAGCTGTCACTCAAATTCACTGGCACTTCTGCCATTTTGCCCAATACTGAGGGTTCCACAGGGTTCATGTCACCTCATGAACTAACAACAATTTAATACTGAAGAATATGAGGAAATAATGTTCACATAATATCAAATTATAGCCACAGGTTCAAGCATTCACTGAAATGTCTTACTCTGTTCCTAAGATTGTGTTACTTCCAGTTTATTAGTGGTTTGTTTATTCCATCATCTGTTAGCTCCCTGCAGCATTTTTTAGAAGGTACCAAATAAGAAAAACGTGGATGAAGATGGAGAAAGCATACAAAACTTTTACACACTTGTTTGAAGGTAATACTATTTATGTTGTTTATTGGTAAACACCTTAATCTAGTTCACTAGCCACTAATGGTCTGCAGAAATAGATTGGTGCAAAAGTCATTGCGGTTTTGGCTTTTTTTTTTTTTTTTTTTCCTTTTTTGACACAGAGTCTCACTCTGTCACCCAGGCTGGAGTGCAGTGCAGTGGCACGATCTCAGCTCACTGCAACCTCTGCCTCCTGGGTTCACACCATTCTCCTGCCTCAGCCTCCCAAGTAGCTGGGACTACAGGCACCTGCCACCACGCCCGGCTAATTTTTTTTTTTTTTTGTATTTTTAATAGAGATGGGGTTTCACTGTGTTAGCCAGGATGGTCTCGATCTCCTGACCTCGTGATCCTCCCATCTCAGCCTCCCAAAGTGCTGGGATGACAGGCGTGAGCCACCACGCCCAGCCGGCCATTACTTTTAATGACAAAAACTGCAATGACTTTTGTACCAATCTAATACATTAGAAATAGCCATTTCTGAAAGGTAAATATGTAGGTTTCACGGAACAGACACTGTGTGGCATGTGGCATTAGGTAGCATGTGCTTTGCTTACCAGCTTGTCTTAACAATCAGGTGAGGTGACCCGGTACAGGCATCTGCAGACTGGCTTCAGGACTAGGCAAAACACCTAATGTCTTGAAGCCTCAGTTTCTAGATCCTTATCTGCTAAATGAAAAAGAAGCATAGTATGGGAATCATAGATTTTGTATGAATTACATGGAGAAACGTGAAGTGCTTAGCAAAATATCTAATATAAGGTAAGTTTCCAGCATGTTTTAATAAACTCATAAATCATCTCACAAAAATTGATATGCATGTTACCTTTACAAGTATGGAATAGTGGCTTAGGGAAGCAAATTGAGTTATTTAAAGTCCAACATGTAGAATATGACACCTAAAATCCAATCGAGGTCTATGCACCTGCACAGCCTCTGTTCTCTACACCATACCTCAGTGGTTCTCATGAGCATTCAAGGATTCCATCCCAGAATGTTTCAAATAGCCTGCAAGTTCCAATGGTAATCTGGTATATAGTTTCTTTCATAAAAACAAAGAATATTTACTTCTGCTTTGATATTTTTTGCTAAAAAATGTTTTCCCTGTAGTTTTAATTATAAGTTAATATATGTGACAGAATAATTTAACATCAAAAAATTCAAACATCTCAGTGCTGCAGGCAGTACTTCTTAAGATACTCTTTGAATATTTTGATAATATTGGAAGCAAATATACCACACTAGAATTGATTTTTAAGCATTGGAAATCGCCCCATATAGTAGCCTGTTGCAGAGAACAGGTGCAAATACCTGGATAGTCGGTGGTCTGCACCCAGCATCAGAGCCCCCTGGTCAACTGCACTCTTGGATGTGAAGTATATACAGATGCCAATCTGTGCCGTATCTGCAGCTCTCTGACTGGCCAAGCTGCGACCACCTTCATCCTTGTAAGTCTGGCATTTCTCAGTGTTTTTAAAGCAATTAGTACAGCCCTTGACAAATATAGGATCTGCTGGCCAAGGAACTTCATTTCTAAAACTCACACCTTCATTTCACACCTTCATTTCTAAAACTCACACTCAAACTCAACCAGCATAACCTTGAAGGCACTAGGATGTGTTTTGGAGTCCCATAATAAAGACGTTAACTTGGCAGAAACAGAGAGACACATTTGTGGCCAGGGGTGCTAGAATAAAGCAAGCTAACTCTGACTTCTGGGTTCCTTGCAGCCAAAAAGGAACTTCAGAAAAGCCTTCTCTTATAACTCCATGTTCAAAATTATCCTTGAAAATCAAGGCAACAGCACCAAGCCTTCAACCTATTCCTTTTTAACGCCTAAAATGCAATTATTGCCCATTGTGCTATTTTCAAGCAGATGATAAAATATCTGGATACTCAACATGTTCACAAACCTCAAACTGATTATCCTGCTACATTTTTTTCCAAATAATACACAGCAGGCATAAATTTCGTGTTGAAAATTTCATTTAACAGCATTTCCACATATTTTACTAATTTCTGTTGACTTAGAAGAACACGTGATTGTTGTGATCCTTGGCGACCTTGGCATACCACTGTTTCATCAGCGAGTTAAAATTTGTAATAATTTAAAAAATATTTCAGAAGCAATGTTCTAAGATACGTTTTAATCTTGGTTACGCTTTACTCTCTCTCTTTTTTTTTTTTTTTTTTTTTTTTTGAGACAGAGTCTTGCTCTGTTGCCCAAGTTGGAGTGCAGTGACATGATCTCGGCCCACTGCAACCTCCACCTCCCGGGTTCAAGCGATTTTCCTGCCTCAGCCTCCCGAGGAGCTGGGATTACAGGTATGCGCCACCACGCTCGGCTAATTTTAATATTTTTAGTAGAGACAGGGTTTCACCATGTTGGCCAGGCTGGTCTAGACCCCCTGACCTCAAGTGATACACCCACCCCGGCCTCCCAAAGTGCTGGGATTACAGGAGTCAGCCACTGTGCCCAGCTGCATTTTACTTTTGATTTTGCTGCAAAAGATAGTGAAACTTTGAGATTTTTAATCTAAGCAGTTGGCCTACAAATGTAGAGCTACGTCCTTCAAATGCCTGAAAAGACAATTTTTTTTTCCTTTTCATCAGTTCAGCTGTTATAATGTCTGTGTTTACTATTAACATTTCTGTTTTAAAAGCCAGATCTGGAGGATTTTCATGACTAGTTTAGATCTGTCACTGGATCCTACATGGAATAGTTGTGCAATCCTCGCTGAGCTGCTACTGGCAGCTGTCTTTGGAACAATGTACAAATGGAAACTGCTTAAAACAATAGCCTGAAGCAATTACATGCCAATAACCGCTCAGAGACTACCACACCTGCTTTCCATCCATCCTTATTAACAAGCCTAATTCAAAATCAGAATTGATAGGAAGTAAACTAACCATTACCAGCTGGTACATGCAGATGTCTAAACAAATGTCATTGAGGTGGGAAACCTGGATTTACTATAACCTGCGAATATGTGCGTTGCAAGTTCAGAACCTTTTTTGCTCCATCGTGTTGGAGCCAAGATGATTTTATGTTCAACGTGCAAGCGTCTACTTTCTTCTGGAGTGAGAGAAGGAACATTTATAAAGCAAATTGATCTGTGCAAATCAAGGCTTTTCCTATTTCAGGAACCTTTTTGTATTCCTGATCCAGTCTCTAGAGATAAACAATTTTTAGCATCTCATCTTTGATAGGGGTCCGGGAACAGACCAATTTAGTGTGTAAAAACAGCGTTAATGACACTCATGATCTTCCCAGCTGTGAGGAATGGCGCACATTATCTGCAGAAATAATGGCATATGTGAGTATTAAGGCTGTGTTAAAAATACTCACAAACATATCTATCATTCACGTTTCAATATCTCATTTTCTCAACTGAGAACAGCCTTCAAAGACAGACAGAAGGGAATGCTATCAAATAGTCCTCCTTTGCAGCTCACAATTGGGTTTTCGCCAGGGCAAGCCGTTGTACATTCCTTGAAGTCAGGTGCTCTGCTCAGCAGAAGGTGTGCTGAATAACGTTACAGGCTCTGTTCCCGGGAGACATGGAAGGTGAGAACCATGAAGGGGAAAGGGCAGAGGATCGAATGAGAGCGCATGGGTCAACTACAAACCTTTCCATTCTTTACAAATTGGAAATCTTTTAAAAAATACTTTTAATATGTTAGACACTTTTTTATGAGAGGAGTCATTTTGTTCTTATTCCATATGGTTTCAGAAGTGAAGGATCACCAATATTAGAAACTATGTGTGCATTGTGTGGGTGCACCTGCAACTGCATAGTTTTTATTCGGTGTAGAACAAGACACAAAGTCTTGCTCCAAAAGTCTTTAAACCATCAGAATGATGATACCAGATCATAGTGATTATATAGATAGCTTATTATAATTAGTTAATTCTTTAAATGTCTATTTTACAGGAAAAGTGAAAACACAAAACAACAATATTTAGAAGTGAAGAGTTATTGACCAAAATGCTCATGGGGGAAAAAAACCAGAAATGTTAACAATGCAAGGACTTAGAGAAGCTGAAAATATTGCTTTTCTTCCTGCTGGCTTATGTTTGAGGAACTGCCTCTTCTGGGAAGCCTTCCCTGGTTGCCTCATTTAAGAGCAAACTTCTCCCTCCTCACCATCACTATTTCTCTTGCTCTGTTTAATTTCCTCCCTCATCCTCATCACTTTCTGAAGCCAGATAAGTGTTTCTTTTGTTTACAGCTGGTTGATGATGAGTCTTTCCCACTAGAAGATAAACAACATGATCCAAAAAAATCCCCTTTCTAACACTACATCCCTAAAAGCTAAAGGAAAACCTAAAAACAGCCATTCAGCAAAATTAGGAATAAAAACCAATACAACCCCCAAATGCTTCTACAAACTCATTGCTATCAATCAATGGATCTTGTTTTGTACATATTAACAAACAAAAAAGGGGCAGAATCTTTTTTCCTGCTATGATACATTTTTCACTTTTTAAATGCTGTAAATCTCATGCCAATTAGTTTTAGTGCATGTCGTTGATCAAGGGTTAAATTGAAACTGTGGCTTCTCCAGGGTTTTCGGCTATTTTTTGGAGAAAAGCAATTTCAACATTCTGATGAGGGCTTTGCCATGCGAATTTGAGAAACTTTTAGCAACATTGATTACGCTTTTTGCTTAAATCTGGACATGCAGTTATTATCATTTCAACCATTTCAACAGAGAGAATTATCACGTTGTCAAATCCATTATTTTTATAAACTATGAGTAATTGGTAATTAGTATACCATAACAAAAGTTATTGATATATAATTTTTCAAAAATCTCAAATATTGCTAAATTGTACTGTAGCTAAACAGAAAAGTGTTTAGTTCCATACATTTCACAGTAATACCGTTTGACTAAATCATTTAGAACTCTTTAAAACTGAGATCAGTAAGGACATCAGTAACAAACGGTGAAAAGTACTACAAATATTAAGTTGATTTTGATGTTATTATTTGATATGGTTTGGCTGTGTCCCCACCCAAATCTCATCTTGAATTGTAGCTCCCACAATTCCCACATGTCATGGGGGGGACCCGGTGGGAGGTAATTGAATCATGGGGGTGGGTCTTTCCTGTGCCGTTCTCATGATCATGAATAAGTCTCATGAGATCTGATGGTTTTATAAAGGGAAGTTCCCCTGCACAGGCTCTCTTGCCTGCAACCATGTAAGACTTCCCTTGCTCTTCCACCATGATTGTGAGGCCTCCCCAGCCCTGTGGAACTGTCAGTCAATTAAACCTCTTTCCTTTATAAATTACCCAGTCTCTGGTATTTCTTTATTAGTGGTGTGAGAACAGACTAATACCATTAAATCTCTTAAAGTAAGTCACCTACCTTTTTATAGTAATAAAAATGATGATGACCATGATGACAATAAAATAACTAACACCACATGTGTCAGGGTCTCTTCCAAGCACTACCTGTTGCTGTGTATTTTTTGACACAAAGTTGGCTGTATGCATGTGTTGAGGTGTGCTTGTGGGTGCAATTGGTTTGTGATTATTGGCCAAGATCAAATCTGTGAGTCATCTGTTCTAGGGTACCTGACTTAATAAGGCCTTCCAAGGCACAGTGTTGTAGAATATTCTTTAATATTTTCCTCTACAGTGTTTATGGTATTAACTAATGACCCTGAAATTTATTTTGAACATTGTATTTAGCGAGGTCTCCCATTCTTGCCTAAATGGAGACCCACAATCTTTTCTGAATAACCCATCTTGTTCCCAGCTGATTAGAATCACCACCTTATTAAGTCTCATTTCCATTTATATACCAAGGTTGCATCACTAGTCTCCTCTGCAAATATGACTGAAAAATAGAAATAAGCAGAAAGATGGGGGTGGTGAGGATAAAAGGGGGGAAGACAAGAAACAGAGGGGAAAAAGGGAATGGAAAAGAGGAGGTGAAGGATGTAAATTTAATGGGAGTTTATTCTCAGCCAGAATGTTTTCCAAGGGAAACAGAATTTCAAATAGGTAGGGGTCTTCCTCCATTCTAATTGAGATCAGCAATTGAATAAGATTATTTTTCCCTGATTAGATATATGACATATGGCTCTAATAGGGAAAATATTAGATTTGTAGTCAGAATATCCTAGTTCAAAATTTGGCCTTGCTCATTTGCAGAGCTTTAGTGAGAATCAGGTGATGTACAGCATGAGGCCATTTCTATATGTGCATTAGCAGAAATTGTATATTTTAGTTTTAAAGGTGATCAAATATATTGATATCATTGTCCTTTAAAAAGTAGCTAAGGACTAATATATATGTGTATATATATTTGAATATATTTGAAAACCACTAATGAGTCAAACATATCTATTTTAAATTCTGTATAACTGGGCCTCATAACCCTTGCTAAGGCACTAAGACTGCTCCATTGGGGGATATATTAGTAATTTGAAGCAAAATTAAACCAAACTCCGCACAAAAGAGAGAAAGTGCCACATTAGACTCCTTTCCTGGCACAGTTGAGCAGGTACTTAAAAGCTTCAGGATTTGTGAGAGATTAACGACTAAGAGCTATCATCACTCAGTAATGAACAATAAATGTTAGAAACAGAAACCTTAATCCAAAATGTGGGTTCAAATTTACATTTGAACTCATTCTAGAATGTAAAATAATCCTATCCTATAACTGATGTATATTATTCTGTCTAAATTATTTATATTTTGCTCACAAACTGTCCATATTCATAAATATCATGTTTGGATTGATTTATTTTTGTCTTTATACTGCCTGTTCATCAAGCTCCCAGGCTTTTAATTAATCTGGATTTGGGGTATAAATTCTTTGTGCCTTGATTAATACCAAACAGGCTTTATTTAATTAAAGAGACAGACTGGTGAAAGACATTTTAATCAAAAATTTCATATGCATACAATACATCTGTATTTAATACTCGGAAAGGGGAAAAATCCCTGATTTATTGTATTTATTTTTTAAATGTTTGAATAAAGCAATAGTTCTATTTCCTGTGATGAAACCCTTTATGTTCCTCCTTCATCTTAAAGCTGTCACCGCGCGGAACATAAAGAACAGGCCAAGACCAGTGCAGGCATCGACGACTTTCTCCATTCAGAGCCTACGCGCATCCCAAATAAATAAACACATCAAAACGTGCAAATACTTCCTTAAGTTTTCTTGGTTCCGGTCGCCCTGTTTAGGCCTCTTGCGGGTGTTATTTTTCACAAAATGTCAGTGAGGAACTGAAACTCAATCCTAAAATTTAAGGGGCTCATCGTGGTTTTGAATGCGTAATTTTATGCTGTTGAAAACGGGCAGCCTGTTAAAATCAGTATTTCATTCATACACATCTTGATGAAAAGGTTTTCTGTAATTGCACTGAAATCCAATCGTTGTTTTAGAGCATGATTTACATAACATTTTCTTCATCAAGATACCGTGTAAAGCCACATGGCTCATTGCATATAAGTCTGGAGGGCTGGTTGGCTGAGCGTAGTACTGGGACCAGCAGCTCAGAACATGTTAGAAACGCAGATTCTTGAGCTCTATTCCAGACCTGCACACACAGAAACTCCAGGGAGGAGACCCAGCACTCTGGTTTTAACAAACCTTCTGGATGATTCTAAAGCACACCAGCACAGCGGCTTAACACACACAAAAAGCCCTAACAGGTGTTTTCTTGAAATGCTTCTCCAACCATAACCGATGGGTGGAAACAAGACGTGTGTTCAAGAAATAGAAGATGAGAACCACCGATTTCACCGATTTCACCGAAAGGACTGAGCTGTTTCTGAGGACAGGGGGGCAGACTAGGGGCTGCAGGGGTGAAAGCATAACCCAGATGGAACGCATCCTCAGTCCCTATTTCCCGGGGAGACTCTGCGGGCCTCCGTTCAGTTTCATTTTGAAGGACAGGTGCAGCACCTAAAGCTCACCCAGTCTATTCATCTCAGCATTCAGGAGACTCCAGTAATTCTGGAACGTGTCCTTAGAAGAACAAACTGTGCTACACGCACACGCGTGGGCCGCAGGGCTGGGCAAGGCACAGAGGGAGAGGCAAACCGTTCCCAGGCACCCCTGGATCTCACGGCATCCCCGAAGTCCGCTGCTGTGGGATCTGATGGTGGAGGCAGTAGGGTCATGGGATCTGAGAGGGATTGTAAGTCATCAGGGGGGTCTTCCTGCCCACAGCTCGGAAACTTAATATTCGTATACTTAAAAGCAGTGAGTTCAACAACAGCAGCAGCATGTGTTCAAAGCAATTTAGTGGAAGAAAGGTACTGGCATTTCTTCTTCTTCTTCTTCTTTTTTCAGTAGGTCCCATTAAAGGATACTTAGATTTGGGAATGACAGCATTTCCCAACGTGGCTGCATTACTCGGTGTTTCTCCAATGCAACAGAAGGAATTGCATAACAGAGAAATGCCCTAGCTTCTTTTAAAGAGACTTTGAATTACATCAACTCAGAGCAGCTATAGTAGCTGCAGAGAAACTGAGAACTCAACATGAAATTTAAAGGAATTAGAATTCCAATCCACATATTTAAGGAGCGCTGAGAACTATAAAGGCATGTTATGTTTGTAAACTAGAACTGGAAACTATAAGGTATCAAAGCAGTGCCACAGAACTTGGTAACCCTAGACCTAAGGTTGAAAGTACAATGCTGATGTTAAAACGTATATTGTCAGTAATTTGCATAGGGATATAGTTTAGAGTTTTAAAGCATGAGATTCTTGTCATAAGATATGCTCAGTTTTTTAAATACTGTTTCAGGTAAATATGCTCAAATAAGTTGTTTGTATCAGTCACTCTCCTGTTTCTCAGCACACTGGGTTGAGTATGAGATTGACCTTCACAGAGTGTGGGCCCAGGAAGAAGACACTGCAGATATACCGCCCTTGCTGAATACAAGGAACGCGTTAACTGCAGCAAACCTTTCAGAGCATTGTGTTTCAATGGAAAAGTTTCTTGCCAGGTGCAGTGGCTCACATCTGCAATCCCAGCACTTTGGGAGGCCGAGACGGGAGGATCATTTGAGCCCTGGAGGTCAAGGCTGCAGTGAACCATGATGGCACCACCACACTCCACCCCTGGGTGACAGAGCAGGACCCTGTCTCAAATAAAATCAAAAAACAAACAAAAAAACCACAAAGTTTCTAAAAGGCACATTCTCTAAGTTAAGAGAGTAAAGGTGTGGCTTGGGAAAATAAAATGGCTTTCAGCCAGCTACTATCCAAGCTTCTCCTCCTGTAAGTATTTTCTGATCAGTTCATTGGGTATGTGTGTTTCTATTTTGAATAGCACTTCTTTTATTTAATTTTGCATGATATTTGAGTACTTACCTCTCTGGTAAAGTTAATTCATCCTTCCAAAAGATGCAATTATTTCCAAAATCAAAATGACAAGGGAATGTCATCATTCAAAGGGAAACGGCCTCGGACTGTATCTGTCCACAGTTCTAATATTTGTCAAGCACTGGAAAGGATGGAACAGTTACATGCAATTCTAAAAATAAAGGGATTTGTGTAAAATGTATCTTTCTTTGTGAACTCTGTGTATTCAAAGAATATAGGTGTTTCATCCAGAGTAATATCAGTATGATATCTAAAGAAAAGGGAATACATTTTTGCCATTTATGCAGATTTTACATGTGAAATAACAGGACCCAAAACATTAATGAAATAACAGGACCCAAAAATGTGAAATAACATGACACAAAACATTAATGAAATCTCATCTTCTGTGCAAAAATGGAAAGAAAACACATCTATATATTTTAAATTCCCAGGGACATTACATGCTCTATGTGTGTCCTCATTTGTCACCCCGCAAAATAACCTCAGACCCCCAGAGGCCTGGCCGGACACCCTGACTTTCCAGGCCCTCATTCTGACCTTATGAGGCTGCGTCCCTCCACATGAAGGAAGGTGGTTTCTGGGAGCTGAAGCCTGGAACTTTCCTGTCCAAATGGCAGGCAGGGTGTTTTTAACGTCATGTGGATTGATTCTGTCTGACCTTGCCACGTTATTCATCATTCTCACAGTCATTTCTGTAGGATCTGGGCCAGACTCAGCAGCACTCACACCAACAAGCACGGGTCTGCAGAGCCTGCAGCCAGTCAAAAGCCATACAGAAATGGCTGGCCCTGGGCTCCGGTGTGGATCAGTGGGCTCGCGGGGATTCCTGGGAGAGGGTCTGTGCAGTTTTCACTGTGAAAACGCTGCTAGTACACACATAATCCTGAAAGGAACGGGGAAGAGAGGAGATTGTACAGCTACAGGCAAGAGCTGTGCTGTTTCAGAGATCTCCCAGCAGACATCCGAGCACGCATGGCTCTGGCCCAAACAAAGAGGCTTAACTTGCTGTTTAACCAAAAGGATTGAGTCTGCTGTTAGGTCAAGCAGTGACCAGGGATGGAACAGCCCAGAAATTGTTGTCCAAACAGCTTGCAGGCACAGCCGGCCACACGTGGCTTCCTCCACAAAACCGATTCGGGGAGAGAAGGCTACAGGAGACAGCAGCAGGAGCTGTGTGTGTGTAGGGGGGGCGTTTCTCACAACCTGCACGGATCGTGTCCAGCACCTCCGAGGCCTGGGATGTTGATGGGAGTGGACTCAACTCAAGGTGCCCACGGGAAAACAGCTTCTAAAATCTTCCCCGCTGTATTCATATGTCTCCCATAAATACCCTGAGCCTTTGCCTTCCATTCTTTTTATGTTTTGTAAAAACAGTTGATTTTTCCGGATTTTAAAAAAATTTTAAATTGTATTTTACTTTTTATTTATTTATAATGGGTTACATAATAATCATACACATTTATGGGTTACAAGTTAATGTCCTGACACATGTGTAAGCTGTTTAATGATCAAATCAGCCTATCTTCTTAAACCTTTATCATTTCTTTGTGATGACAACATTCAAAAACCTCTTTTCCGGTTATTTTGAAATATAAAATACGCTATTGTTAACCAGTCACCCTGCTGTGCACTAGAACACCAGGACTTGTTCCTCCTCCTTCGGTCTAATGGGAACTTTGTCCCCTTTGACCAATTTCTCCCTATTCTCTCCTCTCCTCAATCCTCCTCATCCCCTGAAACCATTATTCTACTTTCTACTTGTACGAGATCAACTTTTTAGACTCCACATATGAGCAAAAGCATGCAATATTGGTCTTTCTGTTCCTCGCTTATTTCACTTAAGGTTCTCTAGTTTCACCCCAGAAACTATGGCTGCAAACAATAGGATTTCATTCTTCTTATAGCCAAATAATCACATTCCATGGTGTATATGTACCACATGTTATTTATCCATGCATCCACTGATAGACGCTGAAATCCATTCCACACTTTGGCTGTTGTGAATAGTACTGCAAAAAACAAGGGGGTGTGAAGGCTCTTTGACACACGGATTTTTTTTCCTTTGGGTAGGTACATAGTAGTTAGATTGCTGGATCGAATGGTAGTTCTATTTCTTTTATTTTTGGGAGCCTCCTTACTGTTTTCCATAATGGGTGTAATAACTCACATTCCCACCAGCAGTGTGTAAGGGTTCCCTTTTATCCATATCCTTGCCAACACTTGTTGTCTTTTGATTTCTATTTTTTGAGACGGAGTCTCACTCTGTCACCAAGGCTGGAGTGCAGTGGCACAATCTTGGCTCACTGCAACCTCCGCCTCCTGGGTTCAAGTGATTCTCCTGCCTCAGCCACCCGAGTAGCTAGGATTACAGGCACATGCCACCACACCTGGCTATTTTTTTTTTTTTTTTTTACATTTTTGGTACAGACGGGTTTCACCATGTTGGCCAGGCTGGTCTCGAACTCCTGACCTCAAGTGATCTGCCCACTTCGGCCTCCCAAAGTGCTGGGATTACAGGTGCAAGTCACCTCACCTGGCCTGATTTCTTGATAGTAGCTCTTTTGACTGGAGTGAGATGATACCTCATGGACTTCCTCCTTCCCTCCAAGTGAACACCAGTGAGGAAATGTTGACCTTGACCATACCTCCTTGCAAAATTCCAATGGGGGGCAGTGGTTTACCAGCTGCAAGATGAGGGGGCAATTTCTCAAAAATTGATATGTTTAGCTGATATATGTTCCAGGCCATTCCTGTGTTGTTATAAAGAAATACCTGAGACTGGGTAATGTATAAAGAAAAAAAGGTTTAATTGGCTCTGGGTTCTGAAGGCTGAACAAGCATGGTACTGGCACCTGCTCAGCTTACAATCATGGCAGGAGGAGATGCAGGGGCAGGTACATCACATGAGGAGAGTGGGAGCATGAGAAAGCGTGGGGGAGGTGCCACATTCTGTTAAACAACCAGGTCTCCTGTGAACTGTGTGAGAACTCATCACCAAGGGCATGACCCAAGCCATTCATGGGGGATCCACCCCATGATCCAAACACCTCCACCATGCCCCACCTCCAACACTGGGGATCACACTTCAACATGAGATTTGGGAGCCACGCACATCCAAACTGTATCAATATACTTGCACCTATCTTCATTGCTCATTGCAAATAAATATTGAACATACGGATTTACGGGATTCAGCTGGCTGGAGGTCAGAGTTCAGAGACTCTCAGAGACATTATCCGAGTGATTAACCAAGTAAAAAGCTGTGACCCCCCCCCAGAACCAAACACCTCTTTTTTCTAAATTCTAACTCACACATGCCAGATTCTCCCAAACCAAGCACATCCCAGTGTAGTGAAAGCACCCTCGGGAGGCATCACTGGAAAGTCCAAGGCCCTTCCAGAAAGGGGGGCTCTCTTTGTGCCAATGTTTTGCTCCTGTGCTTCAGCTTATCAATAAACTTGGTGCAGGCAGACATTTGTACCTAAGCGAGACTGCTGGATGTCCCAGGCTTCCACGGTCCTTCACCTGTCTCATCAAAGTGTGATTTTTGGCAATGCTATTATTTAAAATACTTTAACAGATTGAAGATTAAAGACGCTATACCTCTCCCAACTCTTTAGGTGCGACGTGTTAGGTATATTACCTTCCTGCAGATGATATTATTTGTAAGGCTATGTTTATAGGGAATGTAAACTTGTTACATGCAGAAATTATAAAAAGTCAGTGGGGTGTTTACTAGATGCATTCCCAAGTATGAATACAGAAGATGCATATTTTTTTCACACTCTTCACTGATATAGCATCCCTTAGTTGCCTTTCCTAGAATGAATGTTATGTTCTAGAAGTAGCATGTAGGTGGGTCAGAGGTGACTCGTCTCAGTGTCTGTGGAAGTTGTAGAGGTGGAAGGTGAAAATGCTAGTTAATGTTATTTGTGAAAGCAACTAACTTGAAAATGTTCTTTTTCTCCTTTTATCTTTTTCTTAAGCTTCCTTCTTCTCCAGACAATTTTCTTCTATATCACCGTTGTTAGTAACTATGGCTGTTGGAAAGGCATAAAACACCATGCATCCACTTTAACACTATTTAAGTGATATTTCTACCTTTGCATCATAGAGCCGCTCTGCACAAATGAAGGCATAAATTCAAGGGGCCCCTTTGGTGTTTGTTGATGCCGATGGTATGTCACTTGCAGGTTGCCCTTTCGAGTTTGGCTTACAAAATTGAGGAAGATGAAAATCCTCAAATCAAGGTAGTTAGCAGTATATCAGGACAGAGAAAAATAAGCAATTGTCTACAATTAAGAAAGACAAGCATTTGAAGACAAAGAAATTCCACAAAAGCTAAGGGAGGACAAAGCTGGATTCTCAAACCACCTGTGCAGAGTGAGAGAAAGCATCTCGGAGGGGCAGAAAGCTGAGGGGTGTGAGCCATGATGTTGAAAGTTCAGCCAGTGGAAAATGGTGAATGTGAATCCTAAAACATGGAACCCTATCCACGGAGCCAGCCATCCTTGTCTTCAACAAGACAACTTCCAAATAAGAAAAGAGTTTTCTCCTAGGTGAACGGTGCACGTTCCATCAAGGATGAGGGCTTCAAAACAGTTCCCATGACCCTCACCCTCAGGAAACATTAGGGAGAGAAATAGGATGGTAAAAATTCAGGTGTGCAGTGACTTAAACTAGGGACAAGAGGAGCACAGAGAATGGTCTCAGGAGTGTGTGCATGGGCACCTGCCTGAGTACATGTTGCTGGAGTGTATTTCTGATGGATTTTAAATAAAAAGTCAACGTCAAATCAATATTTATGGGTGCGGCTGTTTGACAGGAAATCATTCTAGGAAAAAATGCACATAGAATTTTATCTTTGAGGGAAAAAAAGAGCAGCAGACACTTTGGGATGTTTGTTTTTGAGATGATTTTTGTTTTTCTAAAGGGTTTGACTACAAAAGAGATTGATCTATTTACAAGGGGTGCTAACTCAGGTAGTTGGCAATTCTGCTGAGACTTAGTGAAATAGCAAAATACGGTACTGCCCAGGGTGTGGAGGATGCTTAGGGATTAACGGAGCTTCTCGAGTAAGGATCTAGTTGTGATTATGACAGGAACAGGGTCAGGGTGGGGGGATATTGATTGGCCCGTTACTAGATATGGCTGCACAGATTATATGGAAGCTTCTAAGCGCAAGGTTTAGAACAGAAACATTATAAGGCAAATCACTGGGGAAATTTATCTGGGTTTAAAGTTTAGTAAGATGCTGAAGAACAGAAAGAGAAAGATGGATCTGAAATCATACAGTCACTCCCTAATTTATAGGTTTTAAAAGTAAACGATCTGAATAGGAACAAATAACGATGATTATTACTAGTATTGCATCTACAGCCATGCTTATTGACTATTAGATTCAGTTTTGGTTTCCCAGTGTTTTCTCCAATATTCTATAGTTTCCATTCTCCCTCATTCAATTTAATAGCAAATACTTTTTAGAAACTCACTTCTATCAAGTCACTTCAACACTTTCAATATATTTTCAAAAATATATGTTTCTTTTACTGTATTTTATCAATTTGCATTGTATTTAAAGTAGATAACTACAGACATATTTCTGCAAATTACCTTCCTTTCATAAGAGAGAACCCAAGCTCACAAAATGCTTGCTCTCTTTATTTTTATTTTTATTTATTTATTTTTTATTTTTATTTTTTGAGATAGGGCGATATGGTTTAGCTCTATGTCCTCACCTCATGCTGAAATGTAATCCCTACGAGTTATGGGAGTGGCCTGGTGGGAGGTGATTGAATCATGGGGGCAGACTTCTGCTTGCTGTTCTCTTGATAGTTATCAAAGATCTGGTTGTTTGAAAGTATGTAACATTTCCCCCTTAGCTCTCTCTCCTGCTTTGACATGTGAAGATGTGCTTGTTTTCCCTTCTCCTTCCGCCATGATTGTAAGTTTCCTGAGGCCTCCCAGCCATGCTTCCTGTACCGCCTGTGGAACTGTGAGTCAATTAAGCCTCTTTTCTTCATGAATTACCCAGTATCAGGTAGTTCTTTATAGCAATTTGAGAATGGACTAATGCATAGAGTCTTGCTCTATCTCTCAGGCTGTAGTGCAGTGGTGCAATCTTGGCTCACTACAACCTTCACCACCCAGGCTCACGCAATCCTCCCACCTCAACCTCCAGAGTAGCTGGGACCACAAGTGTCCACTGCCACACCCAGCAGATTTTTGTATTTTTGTAGACAGAGGGTTTCACCTTGTTGCCCAGGCTGATCTTAAACTCCTGAGCTCAAGGGATCAGCCCACATCAGCCTCCCAAAGTGCTGGGAGTATAAGCATGAGCCACCACACCGGCCTCTTTTTCATTAGATTGGTGCAAAAGTAATTGCATCAAAAACCGCAATTTCTTTTGCACCAGCCCAATAATTCTAATTCTCCCCAAGTTCATTCTTATGCCAAAGGAGAGAGTTACCTTTCAGTTTTCTGTAACATATGTAGCTTCCGTCCGAAACTTACAGTATTCCCTCACACAAAGTGAATAATAGCTTGCCTATGAAAGACTGCCAAGCCATATTTGCTAAAATCCTAACAAAGGATACTTATTCCAAAGGTGTAAGACACCTTATTTCTAGTGTTTAGCTAAGGAAAGTCCCTTGTGTCTGTGGGCATACACTTTCATGGACTCCTCCCCTAACATACCTCCACAAGCACCCAACACAGGTGTGGGTTTGGGCAGAGTGATCATTGAACTTACTGTCCAAAGTGTGTACTGTTGAGTGTAAAAGATCAATAAACAAAATTATATTTTAAAAATACATGGACCAATACATTTTTCTGTTTATATTGGTGGATATATGGAAACCTATTTTTTCAAATGAAATTCTTTCTAAAATATATTCTTGTATGATGAATGTATGTGAAACTTCTTTAGTTTAATTAAATAAATACGAAAATGAGAAACAAAAACACATTTTTCCTGCTAAGTATCCACATGCTTGAATTACTTTCTTGGTTACATCTCTCTCTAATAGTGTCGTGATAACAGTCTGAATAATTTATTTTTTTAATATAGCCTTGTTATTTTTATGTTTTCATAAAATTGCCTGTAGTCATCTTTTAAATGTCATATGAAGCTGTTTATACCATCAGTTTAGCCCTCTTTGTAGAAGATAATTTTAACTGAGAAAATATTCTCAAAATGCTAAGAGGGCTAAAAAGAAATACTCTCAATCCTAAATTATTTTTATTGAAAATACTTGAAGTATCAGCAAAACTTTTTGAAAAGTATCTGCTTTTGCATTTTGTTACATTACCTTCCATTAATAGACTATTTTAACAGGGGAAAACTAGACAAATAGTGTATTCCATTTATGATTATATTGAATGGCTCATATGATTTAGCCATTGAGAACTAACAGGACTTCCCAATATTATTCCATTCCAGGAAAGGATATACAACTAAAATATATTCATTTATTTAATTAAAAGTAGTAGTTCTGACTAAAGCTTTTTCCCATGACTGAGGGATCACAAAACTGAATTTTAAACTTAAGTATTATACACATTTGAGCTTTCATTATTTGAGTCCATATTTTGCTTTTATCTGTATAAACTACAATACTTTCCTTTTTGCAAGCTTTGACTTTAGTATTGCAATTAGTTTAAAGCTTCCAACGGAAGTATTTTGGAGTTAATTCATTGAATACTTTGATTAAACAATTTTAATTTTTTTGACCAAAATGCAACAAAAATTGGAATACTTGTTTCTAAATAAGAATTAATAGTAATTATGATAATAAGACAAACAATGCCACATAGGAAACTTAGAAAGCGATAGCATTTCCTCACACATATTTCCCACACTGCCTTCCACCTGTAGGTCATACACACAATCTTAGTCCATTTTGTGTTGCTATAAATAATTATCTGAGGTTTAGCAATTTATATTTTTAAAAAAGAGGTTTATTTGGCTCACAGTTCTGCAGGCTGTACATGGAGCATGATGTCAGCATCTGCTAGGCTTCTGGTGAGGACTTCTGTGCTGAGTCAAGACATAGCAAAAATGTTTGAAGAGGAAGTGGGCACATGCAAAGAGTGACCAAACAGCAGGAGTACCCTCTCTTTACAACAACCCATTCTCATGAGGAGTCCCCTCAGGACTACGCCAACTTCAGGAGAGTGAGAACTTCCTACCAGGACAATAGCCCCAAGCCATTCATGAGGAATTTGTCCCTATGATCCAGACGTGTCCTACTAGACACTCCTCTAACACTGCCCACAGTGGGAACAAATCGCAACTTGATATCTGATGAAAACAAATAAACAATAGCAACACCTAACTTATAATTTCTCAGGCCCCCTGATGCTGTCCACTCCTGCATTGACCTGAAACATTTGTGCATCTTGTTTGGCTCAAGTGTCCAGCACAGGTATGGGCAAGAGGCACTTCCCCAGGCCACAGTAGCTAGGCTGCTTACGTGAGAGCCACTGTGTTCTATCAGCAAACATCCTGCTCACTCTGCTCAAAGGCTGGTGCTGTTTCTGCTGTACCAGCAAATGACGTAGACAAGAGAACGTGGTCGTGAATGCCTGCACTGGATTTATCATGTGCCAAGTGATGTCTCCACTGGGTCGAGCTGCTATAGCAAAATTCCACAGACTGCCTGGCAGAAACAACAAACGCTGATTTCTCACCATTCTGGAGTCTGGGAAGTCCAAAATCAAAGTGCCAGCAGATTCAATTCTTAGTGAGGGCCTTCTTTCTGGTTCACAGAAGATGCTTTCTTGCCATATCTTCATATGGTACAGAGAGAGCTCTGGTCTCTTTTTACAAGAAAATCCACCATCATGACCTCATCCACAGCTACCCGCCAGAGGCCTCGACCATTCCACTTCCTAAAACCGTTCCAAGGGAGATTAGGAATTCAACATATGAATCTGGGGGCACAAGCATTCAGTCCATAACAAGTGAAAATGCTTCTTTGCATATGGATGTCAATGATAGATTTGGGAAGAGCATGGAGGAGGTCCTCCAAACCCATTCTGATTATCCTAATGCAACTACCAGTATCCAAAGTAGTTAAAGTTGAAATACCCGTGAAATATGTTAGACTGAGTGGCATGCCAGGGCAACCAGGGTAACATGGGCAGATACCAAGTAGACCAGGGCATTTGGATGCCCTAGATGAAGCTTTCTTATTTGGGGCTTGCCCAACTGAGATAGGGAAGAGATCTGTGTCGTGAATTAAACAGGCATAGTGACAGCTTTGACTATGGTTTCATCCTCAGTGTAGGAGGTAGAGTTCAGAGTCATAGAGTTAAAACAAATGGAAATAATGCCAACAGAGTTTGGTTGAAATGATTCCATAGAAAATACATGGGGTGCCTCACAGGTACAAGGCTAGCATGATTGCCTTGTAACATAAAACTCTAAACTCATTACATGAATTAAAAACAAATGCAAAGCTAATATCACAAACGTTACTGAGCATGAAATGGCCAGCTAATCCATTTAACATACACACTTCATTGAAGATTTGCAAAGAAACAATGAAATGAAGCTTAGTCAGTTTCATTGCTTCCTAAGTTTCATGGAGCTTTTTTTTTCAATTCTGAAACTTTAATTTTAAAGCACGATAATATGTTAAACTATTGATTAAATTTGCAATGCACTCCTGGTTCCTCAGATTATAATAATTTATGTTCATTTAGATTATATTTTCTAATTTTCTTAACAACAAAAAGCAATTTTTAGAAGGATAACTCATTGTAATGATGTTTTATGAAGAATCTTGCTAGGACTTCCATGAGGATAGAATTTATCAAAACCTACAAAATCAATTTTTATTAATAATAGAAATCAATATGAAACTGTTTAAATCTATACAATATGATCATTTTGGTATCTGAAGCAAAATATTTTAAGTCGCTGTTTGTGCAAAGAGATTCATCGACAGAGCCCCGAATAGGAAAAGAAGGTAGATGTTGGCCCCAATCAGTCTTTGCTAAGCTTGTCCTCTGTCCATTAGGGCCCCCAAGTTCTTGTCTCCTTCCAGTGCATCTACACAGAAGTCTGGACTTCCATATCCAACTACAAATTTGCTATTTCCACTTGAACTTGAACAGAACTTTCAGAATCAGCATGCTCCAGAATGTGTTCCTGGCCTCCCCAGATCTCTTCCACTCAGTCTTTCACATCTCAATTCTCAAATGTTTCACCATCTACTTGAGCATCCTTTCCTCCCAGACAAAAAGCCCCTCCCTCCCTCCCTTCCTTCCTTCCTTTTCTCTCTTTCTTTCTTTTTCTTTCTTTCCTTTTCTTTCTCTCTTTTCTCTATTTCTCTTTCTTTTCCTTTCTTCCTTTCTCTATTTCTCTTTCTTTTCCCTCCCTTCCTTTTTCTTTCTCTCTTTTCTCTATTTTTCTTTTACTTTTTTATATCACATTTATCTTTCAAAAAACTCTTCTGGGCCAATCTTACACGTATTGTCAGAACCCAAAGCCACCATGCCCATCTCTTGGGTGGCTACCTAAGGCTCCTCTCGAGTTTCCTAGCAACCACCTCTCCCCGGGCAGTCTGTCTTATCAAGACAGAAACCTGAGGGATCAGACCATGACTCTCTTCTGCTCAGGGTCCTTCATGCTCTCTGCTGGCCTCCCAGGGACCTCCAGCCTCCCTCTGGCCTTCTTTCCTATATCTCTCCAATGTGCTCACCTGCTGCTGTCTTTCCAGCCTCCTCGCTATACCTTCAGCAAACCAAAGCATTCCCCCGACTGGGTGTCTCTGCATAGCTGTGTCCTGGTCCTGGAGACTCAGTTCCCAGGGGCCACCTGACCAAGCCCCATCCCTCCTTAGGCTTCCCTCAAGTCTCCACTTTGAAAAGGGCTGTGCTAAGCACCCTATTTAATACGGAATATGCCCCTTCTCTCAGACCCACAACTGCAATCCTGCGTGTTCACTCTGCTTTAGTTTTTAAAATCACTCTAACTAGTCTCTGATGTACTTTATAAATGACTTATTTATCATGTTTAGTATTCACTGTGTGTCTCCTCTGCAATAATGGA